>NC_080690.1:10482384-11809500 GCF_030445035.2 Dasypus novemcinctus
AGAGATGGCTCAGGGTCCAGGACTAGACTTTACACACTGACTCTGGTGGCTTTGGGGGCAAGTTCTTGCAAGATTTCAGTCCTTTCAACTAATGAAAACCTTTAAATCAGTTTTCAAAAGCTACAAACAGACACAAGGATAAGCTCCCAATGTTCAGAACTCCTTACAAATCTGGGCTCAGAAAGGGGGCCCCGTTGGATAGCTGAGACTGAAGCAAAGAGGCAACAGGGCCACGCATGTGCATTTCCTTTACACAGTCCCTGGGACCAGGACTCTGACACCTTATCATTTTATATTTTAACTGATCAATACAAGAAACGGGTCACCCAGTCTGTGTCACCCCTTTTCTCATGGCTCTCCTGCACCTATGGCCGCCAGTTGTGTTGTTCTGAGAGGTGGCGACTCCATTCAGTTCATCAGGCCATGCGGCAGACAGACCAAAACAAAACAGAGTCTGCACATTAGTCCAGCACAAAAAATGATCACTGCACATAATGAATCAGGGATGTGCACCGCTGAGAACATTAAAGACAATCCTTGCGATTGTCCCAACAACCCAGCTCGCTCAAGTGTTCAGGTACTCAGTTACATTCAACACAGGCTAATTCACTTATCCTCAACAAGTGGGCTATTGATTTTTTGCCTGTTTTCAGAACAGCCTGGGGCTTGCTGAATGACAATAGTGTCCCCTATTTTTTTAAAAAATCATGTGATTCAGAGGCAATGCTCTTTTACTCCTTAGACTTACAGCACACTTATCTGAAGCTGTTCAGATGTTCAACTCAGGCAGGGTTGCTAATTTCCACAGTACTCTTTTTCACCTCGCTCTGTACTGAATCTGTCATATTTTTGTCTTTTTAAGCTGAGAGGTCAACAGGATTTGTTTTTATTCAGTGTGGGGCTCATATTAAGGGGACAAGAAATCCCCTGACATAGCAGGAAGGGGGCATCAGGCATCCTTTGTGTTTTTTTTTTTTATCCTTTCTTTTTATTGGTAATCAATTTGTGAAAAATGTATAGCCCACATTCAAGTTTTCCAAATGGAAAAGAGTAAACCCAGAGTGGCCATCTAATTTGTATTTTTATATTTCTAGTAAATGGCATCACTTACATAAAATAGATGTAAACAAGAAATGATTTTAAAAATTACACAAAATTTCAAATGCACACCAATCTATTTAAATGAGCACAAACGAGGAGGAAAAAAAAAGAGGAGACTACAAACAGGCCCAATTCTTGTTGAAAAGAAAGATCTTTTTTCACATTAATTGCTTTAAGTTTTTATAATACTCCAGCAGTACATTTTGAATTGCTTAAAAAACTATGAGGATTCTTGTGGACTACCACTTTGATCTCCATAAATTCTAAGTGTAAAGCTAACATGTTCTTCATTTGCGGTTAAACACCCCTCTGAACAGAATGCATCTCCTAACAAGGATATATTGTGGCAATGGGCATCCGAGCAGCGGCTGTCCAAAGAGCCAAAGCTGCCCATCCAACGCAAATGCTGAGTCTATGAGAAACGTGCACATTTCGTTTCAGTTTTGAAATGGCCCCCTAGTTAGAGGGCCAAATCTGGGTGCTGGGGAAAGGAAAAAAAAGAAGAAATAAGCACCCACCACCACTCCACCGAAGGGGAGGGTTCAATTTAGCTGCTAAGTGCCTCAGCATCTTGTCGTCAGGGCTTCTTCCTGTCTCTGTAAAGAACACAGGTAGTTCGATATTTGCATCCGCTTTAAACACTCAGGGATACTGCAAAGAAAAGAACTGTGTCTCCAAACACAGGCGTCTAGAGTTATAATTCGGGTTAATGCCGAGTTCTTTTTAATAAGAAAATTTAGAATTTTGGTTGTAATGAGGTTGCTTCAGAGAGGACACGCACTGCGTGAATTTTAACCTCTGGACACATTTTCGGCTCTTCGGTCAGTGCAAAGGTGATAGAACCAGCCCATCCTCGTAACAAGGGCCAATGGAAGGGGGGGGCAGGGGAGACCGGCTGGACTGGCCTTGTCTCCCCTTCCCTGGAGAGCAGAAAAGCAGGGGCTCTCTTGCCATGAGCCTGTCTTTGTGTTCTGCACCTGGAGATTGTTCGTCTTAAGGCTAAGAAGTCAACCACGTATCCGTTACTTACGGTGGGCCTCGCCACCACACACCTTAAAAGAGTCGGAGGCAGCAGGAGGCTGCAGAGCCTCACGTTTAAAAAGAAGAGCCAGGGAACAATGAAGTACCCAGTCTCATCAAGCGGCAAGCTTAGCGGCTACAGAGCTATCAGACATCCCTAGACTTTGAGGGAACAAGGTCTTAGTAGTAAAAAGAAAAAACGTGGGAAGACTGACATAGATTTGTCAAGTCCTTTATTTTTTCAGTTTAGGACTTAGAAAAGAATTTGAAATGAGAGAAAGAACCAGAAAAGGAAAAGGAGAAAGAGAAGGAAAAGGAATAGGAAAGGAAAACTATCATTTTCTATCATCTTTATTATAGGAAAATATTTTAACATTAAAAAAAAAAAACATGAGTGAAGGTTACAGTTCTAAAATAAATGACAGGTTTATAAAAAAATGGACACAATGTGCCTTATGAAAAACTCACTACTTTTTTTAACTGACTGCTGAAAACGTCACAGATGGACCCTTGAGGATTGACAGATGACTGTTTTCTTCACAAGAGCTTCACGAACATTGCTCGAATAAGCATGGGGGCCATATTTATAAGTGAACATCTGCCAAGAACCAGTGTTTAGGTGGGATGGAGGAGCCAGGGACATGAGACAGTATGGCGGGTCACAAAGCATTGGTATAGTTGGGTGCCTGCCTACTACATGGGAGGTTCTGGGTTCAGTTTCCGGTGCCTCCTAAAGAAGATGAGAAAGATAGCCAGCTGATGTGATGGGCTGGAGAAGCAAGCTGATGCAACAAGATGATGCCACGAGATAACACAACAAGGAAACACAATGAGAGACACAATGAGCAGAGAACGGAGGTGGCTCAAGCCATTAGGCATCTCCCTCCCACATGGGAGGTCTGGGTTCAGTTCCCGGGGCCTCCTAAAAAGAAGACAAGTAGACACAAAGGGCTCACAATGAGCAGACAGAGTGTAAACAATGGGGGGTATGGGGGGATAAATAAAATAAATCTTAAAAAAAAAGTCCAGGGTCTAATTTTTTTCAAGGAGTTAGTTGAGGTTCACTGGGATCAAGAGTGGTCCCTAGTTTTTCAAAAGGTCTTAGTTCCTGCCCCTACCCAACTCTACTGGAACTAACTTGAAAGGCAACAAAGTAGACTCAATCTCATCTCAGGGTAGGGACTTTTTTTTTTAAAATGCATACAGTTTCCTGTATGTATGCACTAGAAGTCATTTCCGGAAAAATCAGAGCAGGATCTCTACGTTGAGTGGAGGACAGTGAGAGGACTGCCTTTGAGGTCAGGTTGGCCTGAGGTGGCATCCTGGCTCCCCCAGTCACCAGCTGGTGACCTGGACAGTTACACTCTGAGCTTCTGGTGCCAAATCTGTGCAGCAAGGATAAGAACAGAAGCTCTCCTGGAGCTGCAGAAGGGCTGAGAGAAGACAAGGTACATAAAAATTGCAGGCACAGATGCAGGACATTATATATCATGCCATAAACCACTGAATGGACTGGGAGAGAGTGTAATCTACAATGTAAACTATAATCTATGCTTTGTAGCAGTTGCTCCAAAATGTATTCTTCAAATGGAATGAATGTGCCACACTAATGAAAGAAGTTGTTGATGTGTGAGGAGTGGGGGGAATGAGGTATATAGGAACCTCTCATAATTTTTAATGTAACATTTTATGTGATGTATATATCTTTAAAAATAAATAAACAAAATGGTAAGAAAAAAAGAAAAAAAAAGCACATCATGAAGCCTGGTCCATCAGGGGATTTGATAAATAGCAACTGAAAACAACAAGAACAACAAAAACCAAACCAGCTGCATTATCATCCCACCTCGACCCCCACCACAAACTCCCTAATATGTGCTGGAGACTGGAATACAAATTGAATTCAAAAACACAGGAAGATACTAATCATGAAAATGAGAATGAAATGAAAATTAATCGACAGTGACGAGCAAAAAGCCGAGATCCAGGCCCACTATTAGCACTAACCAGCTATGTGACTCCGGGGATTTCTCCAAGCCTCAGTCTTCTCATCTATAAAATGGAGATAATGATAAAATCTACTCTTAAGAGGCTTGAATAAAAATCCTATAAAATAAACCATGTAAACATGCCCAGGATACAGTAAAGTGGTCCTTAAAGAACTATGATTTATTATTATAACCACTATTAGTACCATGACAATTATCAGAACAGACTACTGGATTGAGAGATGTGGCAGGAAGGATAAGGCTGCTTTAGAACTCATTTTATCTTCGGTGTGTAAAGGGCTACTGCTACTAGCACAATGCCTTTTGTTGTGAAGCCAATAAGATGTATCTGAAAAGAGCAGAACGTGTAGAAGGATAAAATGTGAATGGGCAAGCACTAAAGAAACAGGTAACTCCCGCTGTCCTCGACACTCTGACAAAAGAGTGATTCTGCTTAGTGCGATTAGTTCAAAACGGTGTATTAAGCCCAATGGAATCCTTTTAAAATAATACTCTAATTTCAGGAACCTAAGGAAGTCTGCATTTTAATAAGATATTTCATTGTATCCCAAATACAAAACCATTGTTTGCCCGACTCTATAATTTATTGTTAGACAGACACTGCACTAGTCCTATAGCAAAATGAAACACGCAATGATTTCACTAATAAAACAATTGGATCGTAAGGCAAAGCGGAGCTCGGCAGTTTAAACAGAGCCGAATACCCCTGAGTAGAGATCTGCATAGGCGAATATCCCCAGTTGGAATTTCACCTTTCTCTACTCTTCCGAAGAGAAAATCACTGAAACAGCCTGCTAACAATACCATTACTGTCTCCTAACTTAATCCTTTGTTCCTTCCAAAGAAAAGACTGCCGCTGATTATGAATATTCCACTCTACAATTTCCATCAATTAATATACCACCGTGTTCTTATTATGGTATTAATAGCTTCTTAATTTACATTAGAAAGTATATATTTTACAACGTGGGTAAAGCGATTTCTTCCCCTTTAACAGAAAGTGCTTATATGAAAAGAACTTACAATTTGGAAAGTGGAGGTGGGGGAGGGGGCATAATTGCTTGGAAATAATATATTCTATTCACCTTATTGGTTTTTCTCCTCTCGGGGGAATTCCTGTTCCCCAGCCAAGGAGGGCAGGACAGCTCCTCTGAGCCTCCTTTGTCCTTCGCCTCCTCCCCCACCTGCAGAGGCAGCCTGGGCTGGGCTGGGGCCTGGTCTTACAAGTGGAAATGCAGAGCACAAATGCGGCGTTGAGAACTTGCCTTCCACAGTCCTGGAAGAGGGGCTTGGCTATCCTTCCAGGTGCTTTAAAGGATGTGGGTGGCAGGCGGACAGAATCTGAGTGATGCAAGTGAGTTCGGTTTCACTGAGAGAGCAGCAGGCCTGGATCTGAGTCTCCAGCTCTGCCAGGCAGGGGGCTGCGGGAGCCTGGCAGGTGCTCACCCTTCCCACGTCCTGGGCACTTTATCTAGAACACAGAGGTAATCACGTCCACTTCCCAGAAATCTTATGACAATGGAACAGTTCCTGTGTGCCGGCATGGATGGCAGATGCTCTGGAAGGAGGGGCAATGTCCTGCCCTCTCCCCAGGTAAGCCAAAGCCACCGGTGTCCACCGCCCATGAGGACTTAGTGGTGGCGGCCTTCGCATGCAGCTCCATGCTGCCACCTTGGGCAGACGGCTTCTGGGCCTGGGGAGAGACACACGTTCTGGCCCCGACCTCCACCCCGGCAGTCCCCGAGCCTGTTCTAGTCCTCTGGGTCATAGGAGTAAATACTCTCAAGGTGGCTATACTGAGTTGAATATCATCCTGTCAAACCTCTGAAAGTGACCTTGTTTGGAAAGAGGGACTCTGCAAGTATAGTTAGTTCAGATGAGGTTGTACCGAATTTAGGTGGGTCCTGATTCCAATATGTCTTTATAAGAAGAAAAAGGGTACGGAGACAGATGCCTAGGGAAGAAGGCCATGGGAAGATGGTGGCAGAGACTGGGTGGTGCACCTACAAGCAACACCAAGGACTGCCAGCAAATAGGAGACGCTGGAAGATCCGCTCCTTGGGTTTCAGAGGGAATACCATCCTGCCAGCACGCCGATTTCAGACCTCCACCTCCAGAAGGCATGCATTGCTCTTGCTTTAAGCCAGCAAGTCTGGGGTCATTTGTAATGGCAGCCCTAGAAAACCAAAACAACAGCTGGTCAGAATGAAGCTCTAGATCCTTCTCGGTGGTCTGTGTTCAGGGCTCACACTTCCACCGCTCCGCTCTCCTGCTACAGTTTTAGAGCAGGCCCATCTGCCACCGGGGTTTACCGATGAATCCAAGACGGTGGCTTGGTCTCAGCCCTGCCACCAGCCAGCCGGGAAAGTCACAAAGAGCATCCTGCATGTGGCTTCCAATCCCAGGCATGGCTGCTCGGTCCCCGGAGGGTTTTGAAAACATTGAATTGGTTGCCAATATTTAAAACTGGGGAGACTTCACACAAAAATCTCCTTAAAAGCAAGATGAGCAACAAGGGGCTCTCATCTGGGGCTCAGGCCTTTGGTTATTCCACTTGGCCAGCTTCTCGTACGCACATTAACCCCGAGGTGAGCCCCACAGTGGCTTTTAGCCCTAGAAACACGCCAATTCTGTCAGTCCCTCACAGGCCTGCCTGCCCTTCCCCAAGATGGACTCTGCACCCAGGTAAGACCCGGAGGCTGGAGCTGAGGCTCCTCACAAAACTCCCTTCAGCCTCCACCCCCTCCCCGGTCACTCTGGGGCAACGTGCCTCAACCCTCTGTTGCCCACATCCCACTTCCTACACCTAAAGTGTCCTTGTCCACCTGTCTCTTTAGGTGCTATTCTGAGATGCATGAGCAAATGGTGATTGACAAGGCTGGGGTTTGCTGTATTTCTTATAAAACTGTGTCAGGAACAATTAAATGGCAAAGCCTGGAAAGGAGACTGATGTTCACCTCCTGAGGCCACGTCCACACGTGACCAGAGCCACTGCCGTCCACCGGGCCAGCTGAGGGAAAACCACCAGTCAGCGGGGCCGCCTGATTGAACTGACAGGCCAATCCCCCTGCCACGAAAGGCAGCCTTGGGCTATGACTGGGGGCAGGGCGGCTCTCCCTTTGGTTTCCTTCCTATTTAAAGCACTTTGCAGAGTCTCCAGCGCAAGGTAGAGAATCAGTTCAATGTCTGTGGATTGATTGATTAATTTAAAGCCCCTGAGAGATCCCATAGGTTCACAGATAAAGCTAGACAAGCTGAGAATGTTCCTGTCTTCCTCAAAAGCAAAATGTTCAAGAAGCAGCCCCCTAATTGGAGATGATTTACATTTCCGTCTTGATCTCAGACTTGGGTGAGAGCCTCTGTCGGCAACCACTGCAGCCTGGCCGAGGGCAGCTACCCGGCTTTGGCGGTGTCCACTTTCCTCTCTGATGCCCTTCAAGGCATGGACCAGCTTCTGTTACCACAGAGTGTACTTTGGGCATTTAGATTTGGGGGTCAATCAGGTCTTGGCCTAGATGATGACTCTGCCACTTGCTAGTTGCCTAAGTGAGTCATTGAAAGTCCCTGCACTTCGGTTTTCCTATTGGTAAATGAGGATTTGGGGGAAACACTGATGTCACATGCCTGGTACCAGGTCAGGCAGAGCATACTAGATGTTCCCTAAAGGGTAATGCTTTACTATGAAGGTGATTGTGAGTAGGACCGGCATGGAAGCAAAGACCCCAGGAGCTGTTCCCCAATGTCCTTTCCAGGTGCTCCGAGTTTACGAAGATATTAATTCCTTTTTACCTTTTAGTCCAGACGTGCCCCAGGACTTCCTTTCAAACTTCTGCCTGCTGTTTGCCAAGAGGCAGAACAAACGAGGAGAAATGCTGGGGCCTTGGAAGCTCTCTACCTGCAGAGTGTCCAGGTAAAGGTATACAGGGGTCCTTAACGTCTCTCCCCAGAGTGAGAACTCTCACCCTGGAGGGAGATCTCTGGCTATTTACTGAATTGTATCAGAGCAAAATGAACCAAAATGCACCAGGGGGGCGTTCATAATACCTTATGAATTCAATTTGCATCCCCCTCTAGATTTTAACCCAATCTACATGAGCTTTCCAAAATCAGCAGTCACTTGAAATCCCCCCACGTGATTGATGCTTTTACAAATGTTAAAACACCATCCCTTTAATAAGCCAAACCACACAATGTGGTTTTAACTGGTTCTCGAATATTCTGATAGTGAAATATTTTCTGTTTCTGGGCCAGAACTGGTCATTTCTTCTTGAGAATACGGTGTTTGAAAATCAGTTCCTCCTATTATAGATTTCTCCCTCAGCTTGTAGAAAATCCATGATTCCCTAAACATTGGTCTTTGAAAGCACATTGACTAAAATCTTCATGCTTAATTCATGAAGCACAATCTGGAGATTAGTGGAGCTGGACATAGACCAGGAATACTTTATCATATTCTAATAAGCAGAGGCTGAAAATTGCATTTCTAAAGCTATAGTATTAAAGGGCATACCGCAAAACATGACCCAAACATAACTCAGTAGTTTTACCGTGTCTGAAAAGGCTTTGATATGATAAAGTATGCTGACGAGGGGAATAAACACAACCAGAAATTTCTGAATTTAAAAAGGGGAAAAAAAAAAGGGAGGGGTGACTTGGCAAACAATCAGTATATTTGTGGAAAAATATGTTACGTATTATAAACTCATATACTGTGCTTCCTATTAAACAAGCATTGACTATCAAGTACGGCTATGGCAGATCACTATAGCACTGCAACTGAGGGGTTTGGGTAGCATAAAAGCTTGAGAGATGAAGAGAAATAGACAAAAGCAAGCCTAATGAGGTTAATTTGAAGATTTCCAGAAAAATCTAAGTGCTGGCTTTCAGCCTTTCTTAAAACAGGTCATCAGCATTGTTTTCGAAAGCAGAAAGCAAGGCAGATGGGGGGCAAATGCTTAATGGGAGGCCAGGGGCACTGCTCAGTGGTAAAGCAGGAAAGCCCCCCAGTGTATCCCCAACACAGGCAAACACTGCAGAACTGACGGCAACGTGTAAAAAGCACCCACAGAATCCAAATATTTGGATCAGCAGGGAACACAGCACCGAGAACAGTCACCGGCATAGAACAGGTGCTAAGAAGTAGGTTTAATCAATTGGCTGATTAATTAATATGTGAGGGAACAAGAAATGGAAGCAGGTCCTATACATGCCTCCAGAGCTTGTGGAGAGTTGGATCTACCTTGCTGAGTGCTTGCTAAGCTGTTTTCCCTTTATAAAGGCAGGCACCGATTAAAAGAAAGGAAGCTCTAGGTCAGGAAGAGTTTGCAGAAAGACAGGAGCTTACAGCCTGAAAGCACCTGGCCATCGGCAGTTCGAGAATTTCTATGCTGGGCCTTGAGGGACGGCGATCAGGTTTGGGTTGGGGGATAGGGGCTCAAAGGCTTTGTCTTTAAACTGCATCTGCATGGCCAGAATACTTTGTTCATAGCCTACATGCTTGTCGAGGAAGGCATGTGTGTGTGTGGGGGGGCTGCTTTGGAGATCTGCCCAGTAGGGGGGTGCCTCCCCGCCCCTCAAAGCCAACCCTCCTCGCTGCAGAGATCAGAGCAGAAAGATCAGAGCTGCCGAGAGCCTGCCGATGTCTATGATTTCATTTTTAAGACCGTGTGCTCACCACGATGCCTTCACTCCCTACACGGAGCAGGGTTTATCCTCTTACTTCCTACCAGGCCCTGGCTACCGCGCAGCCTGAAGTCCATGTTTGCCTCTAACCCCAGGGCCCATGTGTCCCATCCCCCCCAGGGCCTTGATGTCCAACCTCTGGGAGTCCACCTGCCAGCCCCTACTGTGGTTGCTCACATTGCACCTCCCCTCTGGTCTCAGAAGCCACCTTCATAGCCCCGATGTGTCCCCCACCCCAGGTGGGGTGAGCTCCTCCTGCTGGGGGCTGCTGGGGCCCTCCATCCAGCCTCAACCCTGATTAACTTTTTTTTTTTTAAGATTTATTTATTATTTATTTCTCTCCCCTTCCCCCTCGTTGCCTGCTCTTTGTGTCCATTTGCTGTGTGTTCTTCTGCTTCCTCTTGCATTATCCAGTGGCACTGGGAAACTGCGTCTCTTTTTTGTTGCATCATCTTGCTGTGTCAGTTCTCCATGTGTACGGCGCCACTCCTGGGCGGGCTGCGCTTTTTTCATGCAGGGTAGCTCTCCCTGCGGGGTGCACTCCTTGTGCCCCATGCTCCCTACGCGGGGGCGCCCCTGCATGGCACGGCACTCCTTGCACGCAGGAGCACTACACGTGGGCCAGCTCCACACGGGTCAGGAGGCCCCTGGGTTTGAACTCTGGACCTCATATATGGTAGGCGGATGCTCTACCAGTTGAGCCACATCTGCTTCCCCCGATTAAGTCCTAATCACTGCAGGTGTCCCCCACAAGACCATGATGTGTAACCCACTGCCTCCCCACTGCCTCCTCACGCCTCCCCATGCCTAGCACAGAACCTGGCAAGGGAAGATCTCAGAAAATACTGACTGCCCAAAACGAGTGAACGCACAAAGGAGGTAAATCCACGACAGCCAACACAACTTTGGATAGCACCCTTTGTTTAATATTCTACTTGCACATTAAAAAAAAAAGAGAGAGATTATTGTGTGTGATGCATAAAATATGTACATATGACATATATATGATTACAGAAAATTTTACTATAAAATATGAGCAGAAAGAACAAAGAATGGAAAGCCACTCATATCCCCACCGTTTCATATTTTTCCCACTCTGAGTGTACATTTTACCCGCTTTGAGCACTGAAGTTCTTTTCTACTCTACTGAGCTCAGATTTCTAAGAACAGCTACCTGCTGGGCCATTACCAAGCCGATTTGAGTCTGGTTCACACATCAAGGCTTCCTAATTGGCTGCCTGAGAGGCCGGTGGCCCTCTCTGCTTCACCTTAAGCACCTTGTTTACCTATGACAGGTAAGTAGAGCAGGGTGGAGAGAGACTGAGGACCATACTTGGAAAGATGCGGCTCGCACACAGCCACTGGCAGTCACGGGTAGAAGTGTTTGCAAAGGCATTCTCATGCTCTTGCCCAGTGCCTGATCTCCAAGTTGTGCGCCATGTGCTGCAGGGACACGAGAGCCACGAAGCTGCCAGCTGGGGGACTAATGCAACTAGAAGACTCTCACCCACAAGCAAGGAGGATCAGACTTTGGTGAGTTTCAGGGAAGGGGAAGGTTGGCACTTCCAGTTGCTGTTGTCCTGGTCAATCCCCCTACCCCAGGACCCCCGGACCTTCTGCTGGGAGAATAGTATTTACAACAAATCTATTTCTGCAGCAGCTGTTGGCAATGAACCCACCCTTGTTGGCCGCTTTCGCAAGGTCTACAGTGTCTTCTCCGCAACCTCCAGGGCAGCCAGTCCTCATTCCAGTTTCCAGCAGGGGGGCAGGGGCAGGCATGGTGGGGGGAGGGTTCTCACTTCTTGTCAAGTCTTTCTGGCCCCAAATAACTCCTGGCCATGTCCCTTTTCCACAGGTCTAGGACAGTAAGGATGGGGTAACTGTGCCAGGAAATCACTGCTTCCCACAAAGACCAGCCCTTCTTGTTCCCTTAATTATAATTTTACTTGCAATATGCATTGCTGCTATTTAAATAAACAATAAGGGATTTGAAACTGAGAAGCTACAAAAATGAATTTGCTTCAATTTACATCCCAAGGGCCTGAGGCTGGAGAGTTTGCCAAGATTTTAAAATAAATCAATAAATCAACACATCAATAAATCAATAACTGTCAAGTGGAGGTAGCCTGGAAGTCATAAAAGGGGACAAAGGAGCCAGGTGTGACCCAAGACAACTTATTGTGCCCCCAGTGGCCCACGTGATGTCCGAGGTTTCTTGGCATATGGCACACAGAACTGCACTAGAAATGTTGAACTCTTCTAGAAACAACCAGAATGGAGGTAGGAATGCCACAGCTTACATCATCTAAAAAGGAAGAATTGTGCAAGCAAGCTGAAAACTTAGACTTTCCTTTCAGGTTCCGTACTATGTGGGGTGAGCTATGTGCCACCTGGCACAAACAAGCCAAGAGACAACACAAAAACTTTCAGGTTCATTCTCAGCTCCCTTTGTCCAGAGTCAGGTAACATGGAAAGAGGTCAGGTCTTCTGACAAATTCAAACATATTAGCTGATTTGGGTTCTGCTGCCAGAGTTTTGCTGAAAATAAGAGTCTGGAGAAATCTAGGGAACTGACTTTGCAATGGGATAATATGAATTGATGTACACACATATGCACATGGGTATGCTTCATATATGGGGTTAAAAAGGCCCTAAGGATTCCAGGAGATAAAGCTGAGGACAGGTTAAAGGATGGGAATTAATAAGGCTAGGGAAGGAGAAATTGAGAAGTGAGTTTATAATGCTCTCGGTAGGGATTTTATAAACATTATCGCATCTCACCCTCAAATGTGTTTGTGATTACACGAGCTGGATATGGTGACGGTGGGGGAAAGGGGAAGACTCAGACTCAAACTAGGGTTATCTGTCTCCAGCTCCAGTTGCTAGGGGAAGAAACACATGGGCTGATGGACCAAGTGCGCAGATGATGTCATTGGCATTCACGCTTGCCACCTCTGTCTTTACCTCGTCTCTGCTTCTTTCTGATTCTCTTTGTGGGTCGGTCTCATGTTTTTCTGCTATAAGCAGTTTCTCCTGCTACAACCTGGGAAAATGCTTCCAAGCAGCAGGGCCACTGGGTATAGGATGATGGCAAGAAGAAACCTTCCCTGTTTCTTCCCTGGGAGGATACAGCATGTCCAGGCTGTGCATGAGCTCATTCCTCAATCTGGCACTGTGGGAATGGGAACTGGGACTAGTCGGGCTGGAGCACATGTGGTTAGGAGTGCTGCTGGTGGTTTTGTGACTGACAGCCCCATCTCAACTACCACCAGTGAGGAAGACACATACCAAGGAAAACAAGGTGTGAAGGGAAAAGATGCATAACAATCAAAACTTTGGTTACTCCAATTTTTAAAAATCAGGATAAAGACCTAGGATCCTTCAAAGAATCAGGATACAGTCCAGGGCTGAAAGGTAGGACTGGGCAGTGTGGCCTCCTGTGCCGGAAGCTCCTGGTCACATCCCGAACATCCATCTCCCCAGCCTCCTCAGTTACAGAACATCTGTTGTTGTCAGGATTGAAGACTGCATCTTCAGACAGTCTCTAGCATCTATTTGTGTCCAGGCAACTCAATTATGGCCAAGGAGAAGGAAGCAAATGCGTTGGAAGGAAGCTTGGTAGAAAAGGGAGGAAGTTCTCCCCCATTTCACCTTTCGTCTTGCCTGCTGCGGGTTGATTTTGTATCGGGGATAACCTGGGTGATGGAAACATTGGTACAAAGCAGAAAGACAGAAGGAGCCTGGGCCTCTGATGACTTTGTGGAGTGGCCACACTAGCCCCAGGTTGCTTACTTCTGGTCTTGTTTTATGTGGAAGACTTTACCATCATGGTCAGGTCCTTGTCACCAGCTGCCAAATGCAGTTCCTGAGCCATGCACCTGGGCTCCCATCCAGGCCTGCCAGATACTACAGGCCTCGTTTTCCAACAGCTCCATGTTGCTTCTTCCTCCTGTATTTCCCTGTCCTTCCCTTCTCCCTGCTACTACTTCAACCTCTTGCTTCTCTGGGAATCCAGGGACTTGAGAAATAACTATGTCCTAAGTAAATGCTTCTATTCTTATGGCATGTGTAATGTGTGGGTATGTGTATATTTATATGGCTATAATTTAACTTAAGAATTCTCAAGAAACTGTATGTAGCCCAATACCATTGTGATTACTTGAATCTTTGTGGATATAATGCGACCCATCCCCAAATACCAGCTATTACCCAAAATACATATTTTCTTAGTTAGTGACAGAGAATCTGATCTCTAAACAGCAAGCCAGTAAAAGCAAAACAAAATGGAACAGGAACGACACATCTATTTTGCAAGAAGCTTCCTGGACTACCAGCCTTTTTTATATCACGTGGTTCTTTATTTTCACGTATGTACATCATATATTGTAATAAGAAATGGATATTGACTGCAGCTGAGGTGAATATCCACATGTATTGACCTCAGAGGTAAATATTGACTGAGACAAAGGTAAAATCGATGCCTACCTGAGGGATCATAAATCTGGGTATCTATTGAAATAAGAAGTCAATAGGCACATCGTTAGAAACACTCGTGGCTCTGGTCACTTGAGCGCATTTGCGCGCTGAGCGGTCAGTGGTTGTTTGGTTACTTGAGCGCATTTGTATGCTGAGCGGTCAGGGGTTGTTTTCTAGACACCTGAAGGCAATGGGAGCAGTTTGCAGAGGCAGCGAGGACTACCTTTCCCCTTGTTCTCTCCTCTTTCGGTTTGGCTATAGGCAGTGGCCTGCCAGGAGGGGCAGTTCCCATTAGCATTTGTCTAGAAAGCACCAGCCTGCCTGTCAGATGAAGTACTTGTGCATCCATGTGCAGGAGGCAGTTACTGTACTGCACACTTTGTATAGGTTATTTCCTTCTCCCAGTAACACCAAAGGTTGGTATGGTTGTCCCCATTTTCTATCTTGGTAGGGTGAGGCTGGGAGAGAAGTCAAGAACCTTGTGCAAGAGAGGATAAATCGTGGCACCCTGAACTCTAAACCCACTAGCCTGATGTTCTTTTGGGGGACCTTTTACTACACCAACAGTATCTTGCTAAGGACTGCAAAGTTGGGGCTCCAGGTGATAGAGATATATGTCAGAGACAGACGGACACAGCCTGGTGGCTGGCTGCTGCAGCAGGCCCTCAGAAGGTGACAGCAATAGCTTCTCTGCAAAAGGATTCCTCTTCTGCCGTCAACCATCATCATCACTGCAGCTGAATTTCCTGAGTCACACTGTGTGCCAGGTTCTACATCAGGTGTCTTACAGACCTGGTTTTGATAAATTCTCATCACCTTCTGGGGTCATGTAACAGACCCCTAGTCACTCATCCAATATTTGCTCCTCTCCCCATTTCTCCCATAAAACCTGGCTATGAATCTTCAATTGGCCCAAGCCCCCAATCATGGTGGTCCCATGTGCCTCAACAGAGACCTTCAATGCAATTCTGGCCAATGAGATGTCATGGTAAGTCTGTTGAGGAGCTTTGGAGAAAGGTTTCCTTGTTCCTGAAAGATACACAAGAAGAGACGGTATCTTTTTCTTTTAGCATGATGATGTCAGTGACTATATGTCTGGAATTGCTGTAGCTATCTTGAAAATGTCAAAGGGACTCAGACTGAGAAAAAGGTGATAAGGAATCTCAGAGAAGTGGAGATCATGATGTGTCACATCTTTGACCACCCCACTTCTGGACTTCATATTAGGTGATATAACATTTTCATGCTATGGAAGCCACTGTGAGTTGGGTTTCCTATTATATGCAGCCCAAAGCATCCCAACTGATATACACAAGTGTTATATTATCCCTTCGTACATATGGAGACACCCGGACTTCTAAGAATGTTAAGTGTCATGTGCAGCAAGTGCAGCAGCCAGTACTAACTCCAGACTCTGAGCTCTGGGCCATTCCTCTGCAGCCTTCCTAGCTATGCCTCCTATTTGATGCTTAAACTGTGATTTGCTGGAAACCAGGTCCTGCAAATGAAACCCACTAGAACTGGCCCTGATCCCCTCTACCTGACTTTGCAACTCATTCATGTAAACAGTGTATAAAACGTGCCCTCCCAAAACGTTCTCTCTTTAGGGATCCTGGATTTCAAAACCATTTTACTGAATTACAGGACATTTTTTCTCTGTCTTATCACATAAATTATAGGAGAGCTTAATTATGGCTCCTCAACATCTAGTGCTGCAACTTATATGGTTGGAAAGCGGACTTGATCCAGTGGTTAGGGCGTCGTCTACCACATGGGAGGTCTGTGGTTCAAACCCCAGGCCTCCTTGACCCATGTGGAGCCGGCCCAGGCGCAGTGCTGATGCACGCAAGGAGCACCCTGCCACGCAGGGGTGTCCCCCGCGTAGGGGAGCCCCACACGCAAGGAGTGCGCCCCTAAGGAGAGCTGCCCAGCATGAAAGAAAGTTCAGCCTGCCCAAGAATGGTGCTGCACACACGGAGAGCTAACACAACAAGATGAAACAACAAAATGACACAACAAAAAGAAAACACAGATTCCCGTGCTGCTGATAACAAGAGAAGTGGACAAAGAAGAGCACGCAGCAAATAGACACAGAGAAGAGACAACTGGGGCGGGGAGGGGAGGGGGGAGGAGAAATAAAATAAATAAATCTTAAAAAAAAAAACCTATCACATGGCATCTGCTCAGTAAATACATCGTGGGCTTTCAATTCTGTTAGACCTAGCTACTCCCTAGAAAACCCTTTCCTGTTCCCCACCTGGGACAGTCCTATTTATTCTTCAGTGAGCAGCTCAAATGACAAGGGAGTTGAGTGTTTCTGGCACCCTTTCTGATTGTCGCCACCATCTTGGCCCTGTCTTCCATACCTGGGTAACACCTTAATGTGCCCCTATAAGGGTATTCGAGACACGGGATTCTTTCAACAATGCTCTGTTGAGTGTCTAATAGGTACTCAGGCAATTGCTAGCTGTTTTCCTACATATGTTTCTCTCCTTAAGGTCAGGGACCATATTTTATTCATTTCTGTGATCTTAGGACTTATCAGAGTGCCTGACACAGAAGCAGCACAAAATTCTGTGGAATGACCTAGACTTCAGGTAGGGTGAAGGCATACTGTCACTAACTAGAAGTGAATCCTCTTGGGAATTTCCAACAAATACCAAGTCCTTCTGGGAACACCCTCTTCTGCCAGAGTTTTCCATTTTTTTCTCAACTTCTAACTAAGAAGCAGTACCATGGTTAATGCCCAAATTTCTTATTCTACAGGGAGGAAAAAATAAAGACAAAATAGTTAAATTAGAAGTCAAAAGAAAGTAAAGAGTCACACACTGTACGTCCCATTTTTACCCTCATAAGTCTGTATTTTTACAGGAAATCGGGGCACTTTATCATTCAATTATCGGTTATCTTTATGTCATTACCAGAAACTCGTGCTTACAAAACCACTTCTCAAATGTAGCTCCTTTGTGGTGACCAGGGGTCCTGGAGAGGTAGGGGATTCAGTGGAGGAAGCACTTCAGAGCAGCTGGATCTGTACAGGTGGGTTTTTTTTTTCTTATCTCTGTTATGCATTTTTTTTCTTCTTTATTTTCTTTTAAACATTACATTCAAAAAATATGAGGTCACCATACCCCCCACCCCACCCAACAACCTCTTCCATCATTGTGGCACATCCACTGCACCCGGGGAATACATTCCGGAGCACAGCCGCACCACGTGGACAGTGGTCCACATTGTAGTCCACACTTTCCCCCAGTCCACCCAGTGGGCCATGGCAGGACACACAACGTCCAGCATCCATCCCTGCAGCACCACCCAGGAAAACTCCAGAACCTGAAAATGCCCCCACACCATATCTCTTCTTCCGTCTCCCTACCATCAGCAGCCACCATGGTCTACATGTAATATCAGGTGTTAAAAACTGCTTTTTGACTTTGGAAAAAAGGGGGAAATGGAAAGGACAAATGAGTTTATATGGCTATGAGTCTCCACAAAAGCGTCGGGAGGTCATCAGAGGGGTGATGCTTATGCACGCCTCAGCAGGGTCCCAGAGACAGCCAAGGTAGATGCAGGTGGGCTTCTGTTTGCCACAGGGAGGGGTGTGGAGGAGAAAATGAGGAAAGGAGGGGCGGTATGGGGCAGCCGGCCACATGGAGCTAGTGAGGGAGCCATTTGCTCCTTTCACAGGCAGCTCCTGATAGTATCAAGGCAGAAATGATTGTTTAAAAATAAAATAAAATAATCGCTCTCAAGCGAATCAGTTGATCAATAATGAATGGTCTGAAATGTTCTTAAATTTTTGCATTTCTGGTTTTTATTTTCCCTCCCTCCATCCCCTCCTTAGCAGCTAACACAATAACCAGCTCTTTTTTTTTAATTTTAAAGAGCATTCCAATTGCTCAATAGGGCCCAGGGGAACTACTAAACTCAAAGTTGCCAAAACTTGAATGGTAAAATATAATTAGTTGGGGAAAGAAGAGTTTGAGGGTGGCAAAATCAACAGGTAGTCAACAAGGTCAAAATCAGGTAGTTGGGTCAGATGAAGCAAATGTCTCAATATGGGGACCGTGTTCCCAGAAAGAGGCTTCCAGGGAGACTACTGAACAGTAGAGACAGGAGAGAATGCAGCGACTGGTCATTTCGTCATGAGAAAGTCGAGGTTCTCCTTCTCCTTGTTCTCCTTATCTACAGGGAAACTGAGGCTTCAAAAGGTTAAGCAATTTTCTAAGATGGCAGAGCTAAGATTGAACCTGGCAGGACTCCAAAGCCCACATTCCTAACCACAGTGTACACTGTTTGGATGAGGCAAGCTGAAGTGAACATGGAACTCCTCTTCCCAATACACAAATAAAATCAGGCATCAAACTAACGGGACCCCAAGGCTACCATGCCCCACCATTCAGACATCTTCTTTTTCACCAGGAGGCCCCAGAGATCAAATCCAGGTCCTCTCATATGGTAGGTGGAAGCTCTATCACTTGAGCCACATCCACTTCCCTGTGTTTTTTTTTTTAAAGATTTTATTTATTTATTTATTTCTCTCCCTCCACCTGCACCCCTCATTGTTTGCACTCACTGTCTCCTCTCTGTGTACTCTCTATGTCCGCTCATCTTCTTTTTAGGAGGTAACAGGAACTGAACCCAGGACCTTCACGTGGGAGGGAGGCGCCCCATTACTTAAGCCACTTCCGCTCCCTGCTTGCTGTGTCTCTCATTGTATTTCCTCATTGTATCTGTTCGTTGCATCACTTCACCATGCCAGTTCATTACAACAACTCATTGTCTTGCTCATCTTCCTTAGGAGGCAATGGGAACTGAATCCGGGCTCTCCCATGTGGTAGGTGCACACCCAATTGCTTGAGCCACATCCACTCCCCAGTATGTAGTTTCCACTCTAATTTCCCTGGGTCTTCCTGACACACAGCTTTTGATTTTCTACCATTTCTCCTCTTTTCTATCCTGTTTAGATTTAAAATGTGTGTGAAGATCTTCCTTTGGGAATCTCCTTCAGGAACCTCCATTCACCCTGAGTCTAGATTTCTCTGAGTTCAGATTCAAATTACTTACTGGGCCCAGACACGAAACCACAGGGAAAGAGAACATTTCAGTTGTACTACATGGTTTGCAATATCTATCCCCAGACATTACTGCATTTAGTCTCCATGGTGGCCGGGCCAGGAGATGGCATCATCTTTCAGAGAAGGAAACCTCAGGTTCAGTGAAGTGAAAAGACAGGTCTAAGGTCACAGGGCTTGTACTATGTGGAGTGGGACCAGGTACCAACTGTTAAATAGTCTGTGCTTTTCGCTGAAGGACACAAAGCACATCCTGGGCTCTTGAGCCGGCAGTGGCAAAGGTGATGACATCTTTGGCCCTTTGGTCTCCTAAGAACTGCTTTTCTCTTTGTTCTCCTATTGCAATGCTCCTTGAAGGCCTAAATGATGAAGGCATGTGATTGTGCACACTCCTAGCTCTCCTGCCGCCATTTTAGTACTGGGCATCCCATGAAAAATGGCCAAGAACGGCATTAGTGGCGGGTTTGTGAAGCGAGGCAGCCCTGCACTCCTGGCCAGTGGCAGACTGACAGACTGACAGAGGTGTCAGTGAGCACAGGAGCTGAGTTGATCGACTTGTGTTTTGCCCACAACAGGAAGTGCCCAGATTGCACCCCACAGGTTACTGTGAAGGGAATTTGAGAGTTAAAAGGGCCCGTAATCTCAGCTGCAGGTCTTTGTTTCATATTCAGTTGCAACAAACTCAACAGACGCTCAAATAATGAGAAAACTGAAGTCCAAAGAGAAGGACTTTGCTCAAGGCCACAAAGCAAACACTGTGGAACAACTACAGACTGATTCTAGCAAAGAAACGAGCTTGGGCTTAAGGCATAAGATGCCATCGCTTCTGAGTTAAATCTAATAACTTCTTTAGGACTTTCTTCCATTAAACACTGATTACCAATCCCATCTCAGATAGTCCAACCACTTAAATACAAAGGTGAAACCTCTAAATTCCCAAGCCTGAAACAGTAGTAATATAAACATAGCCAAACAATTCCGAAGCAAGAAGAAAAGTACCTTTTAAAAAAGTTGATAATCACACCCTCTATTTATTGCTCCCCCCACCCCACCCCCCAGGTTCAAAGATAGATTATAAGATGCTTCACTGATTTAGTACACTTGGTTGTTCTTGTTGTTGCGGGGTGAGGGGGGACATTAAATATGCACATGGTTTAAAATGTACATTCTAATTACAGAAATTAGGGGATGCGAAGTGTGTCTTACAAACAAGAGAATGCGACATTCAAATTTTAAACTAAGCTGAAGGGAGATTGGAGGGAGGATCTCATATACTTGCTGCCTTAGCAAGCATCTACTCTACACCAGGAGTCTGCAAATTTTTCCTATAAAGAGCCAGATATAGCTGAGGCTCACTGGCCACACCATCACTGACAAGACCACTCAACTCCGCCTTTAAGCCTTTAAGCGCTACAGCAACCACGAGCAATACAGCAGTACATCAACCAGCGGGCGCCGCTAGGTTCCAATGAAACCCTATTACTAAACCAAGGTGAGCAGGGTTTGGCCGGGCTTTTGAGCCACAGTTTACCTCCTCCTGCTCAAGTTCCTTGCTCCAACTCCCTCACCATTGTTGGACCTAGGGCTCCTTTAAGAATCTAAGAAAATGCATCATTTTATATATATTTTCAAGGGGTCTGAGGATCCCCTTGAAGTATATCCAACTTGAAGTTGGAGTCCTTAAAGTGACAGAGCTCCCCAAACAGTTCCACACACCTGTGAGAACCGAGGCATCCTTGCCTACCTGTGCTTCTCTGCAGGGACTGTCCCAGATTCTCTCTTTATCCCAACACGTTGCCCAGTGCCTGGTACACAGTAAGTGCCCAAGTAAGAAATTGATGTTAAATGATGAGTGACTAGTACTCTAAGTTTTTGTTGAAAGCATTAAGGGGTACCTAGGACATCTCTGCGGGAATGAAGGCTAGATAAGGAGTCTGGGATCCTAGTCACCTCACTTCCTCTGAGCCGCAGTGTGCTTATGTAGAAAAATGGACTAACAGGTCCTCCTCTGTGGCTTCTGTTAAGTTCTTTGACTAATAATCAGAGTGCTTCACTGCTGTTCATGACCTGCTCCAAACAAGTTATGAAGCCACTTAAAAAAATAAGTTTCAGAATCCAAAAGAGGGCAGATTTTACTGCAGAGTAAGGGCTACTTAGTTCATCTGGGGACAGAGTAGTGGATCCCATCCCTCCAGGCCACCTAAAGTAAGACTTCCCCAGTGGTGGCCTCAGGAAATGGGGCTGCTGATTTAACACAATGGACTGAAACTTCATTATCTGCATCCCAAAACCACTGAGTCAGGTCTCGTTCTGTTTGCCAAATGCCACCAAGTTTGGGGCTATCATCACCTGGAGACTCTCAAGAGCTGCCGCTGGAGCGATGGAGCTGCCCAGGGAAAGCGTCTCCACTTCCTTCACCAACGCTGACCCTCCCTGCACCCTGCCAGGCTGACCAGTTGAAATGCCAGGCTCAGGACATGGAGCAAGGCGATCCTAGCCGCACAGCCGGCAGGCGCAGCCTCCTAAGGCTGGATTCAATTGCAGGTTCATATTTGTTATTTTATATGTTTGCCACAACTACAAAGGAGCAGGCTAAGTCCCTTGTAAACACTCCAATCATTTCCAAGGGGGAAGCCCACTCGATTTACATAACCACAAGTAAACACGCAGAAAAAGGATGTCACTTAGGAGACTTAATGTTTTCTGACAGCAATGAATTGGGATTCATTAGGACACTTTGCTCATTTACCAGGATTATAAAACAGCCCAAGACCACATCAGCTGTCCTTTCACGTCTGTCTCCAGTGACTCAAACAAGGCGACAGCCCTGATGCCTCTGTGTGGGCCGCTCAAACCCCTCTGCTTCCCACACGCCACACCTTAGAATGCCCAGTGCGTTCAGCGCCAAAGAAAATGACATTTCTTGGGACCAACATCTCTGTTTACGGTAATCAGGGGAGGGCGGTGAGTCCCAGGATGCCAAGTGATCACTGGTTTTCAGGATAATCAATAAGACACTTATCTTGAAAGATTCATGCAAGCATGGGATCAATTATGAATGGGATGATAATAAAATTCTGTGAGAGCCTTGCTGGACTTTTCAAAAAATTCTTACCAGCTATGCTCCATTCTGTTGGTTTCTTTGAAATGTTATAAATTTTTTTAAAAGAATGCTAACTGTATTATGCAATTATCAACAGCTGAATTATCCCATGATTTAGTATGGATATTCCAATTGTGATGTTGTAGAATCTTGTAACAATATCTTTCAGATTTAAAAATGGGGGGGATGCAGAATGGGTGTAGTTCAGTGGTTGAATGTGCCCCCCATGTACTAGGTCTCAGGTTCCATCCCTGGTACTTCCTAAAAAAAAATTAAAAATTTTTTTATTTTTATTTTAGGAAGTACCACACACACACACACACACACACACACACATATTTCGGGGAGAGGGAAGGGATTAGTTTAGTACAATCCCAAGCACACAATAAGCACACTCAATAAATGTTAGTTTTTTTTCTAAAATTAAAATTCTGATTTCGTTACCTTAAGCAAGTTACTTCACCTTTTAACATCACTTTCTCATTTTTAAAATGAAGATTATAGTGCATGCATTGCAAGGTTGCCAGGAATTAAATTAAATAATGTATAAAATAGCACTTAAAACAGTAACTGGTACTGGGAAGGTACTAAAAAATGATAAATATTGGTGAATTAGAAAAAAAAAAAACTGCACGAGAAATAGGAAATCTAGTCTTATTTACCCATTTTGAAATAAGGAAATTGAGACTCAGAGATACTTGCCTTGCCTCATCTTCTGTGGGGTAATTGTTTCTTTGAGGGCCTGAAACCAAACCCTTGGAGGGGAGGGAAGATTTGAAACCAGGATGGGCTGCAAAGGACAGTAAGATATTCGAGAAGGTGGGAACTGGGCAAAGTTTGTGTCTTGGTGACGGGACATCTGCCTATGTGGGAGGATGGGAGGAGAAGGAACAGGAGCCAAGCCTTTAGGGAAGAGCCAAGCCCAAGCTGGGCAACTAAAGCAAGTGTAGTTAAGGAGTGTGGCAGTAGGACAAGGAATCCACGCTGGACCACTGGGAGGGAGAAGTGAAAAATGCCCCAAACTGGGAGCCTCCTGGGTGCCTGGGGCTAGCCTGACTTAATTTCAAGCCCCTTGGGTCAGCACAAGTCCAGGAAGGGGCCCACCAGTGGACCTAGCTTTGGGGAGCTGGTGAAAGCCTGTGTCAGTGAGCCCCATAACAAAGAGGCTGACCCCCAGAGAGAGAGAATTCCAGCCTCCATGTCTGCAGCCTGGGCAACGGCATCCATTCAGCTTGGGATCCTACTTCAGGGAGAACTAGAGCCAGGGCCAGTCTCCTCTCGGCCCTACACAGGGCAACATTTGCCCTGAGCTTACAGATGACTTGTTAGGGGCCACACCATCTAAGCTGTCCCTGTGGTCAGAAATAGCCCCAGATGGTCAGAACCACCACCTTCAAAGCCTGGCACTATGTTTAGTCCACAGGGGCATGGCGGAAGAATTTCTTCTGAGGTTCAGGTTTAGAATAACAGTTCCATAACTGCCTTTGAACAGGCCAGGGGAGAAGGCCTCCGCAGAATTCAGAGCTAGGCAAAGTGGTCATCCCACTGCCCATCCGCAGGCCCCACTTTGTGCTTTGACTGAGGCAGGAAAACCATCTCAAAGAGTGGGAAACTCTCTCAGGTAAGTTCTTGGAGGTATGGCTTACATACACTGCCAAGGCATAGCTTTGCCAAATGTCAAGGGCATAGCTTGATGAACCTTGACATGTGTAGACACCCATGTCATCATCATCCACCTGGACCAGGACACGGAAGGTCTCCTCCAGCACCCAGAAGGCCCCCTGCTGCCCCTTCATGACTGATCACCACCCCACGGAAAGGTCACTCCTCTTCTGACTTCTCTCACCTGGGGAAGCCTGGGCTGTTTCTGAGCTTTACAAAAGTGGAATCCTCGAGTATGTGTTCTTTTAAGTGGCTGGCTTCTTTCACTCAATAGAAAGCCTGACTGTCAGGCTTTATAATATATATAAAAATGACACCTCTGTTCACTTGTACTGGGCTCTGTCTTAATTTCCCAGCTGCTAAAAAAAATACCACACAATGGGTTGGCTTAACCAAGGGGAGTTTATTGGCTCATGGCTTCTGAGGCTAGACAGTGTGCTTCCTCTGGGGTCGGTATCTTCTGGCCAGTTGGCAATCCTCAGCGTTCCTTGGCTTTGCCGTCACATGGCACCGCACACAGCAGCATCTTCTCCTTTCTCCAGGCTTCTCCCCATGGCTTTCCCTCTGTGACCTTCTCTATAAGGCCTCCAGTAATAGGATTAAGAACCATCCAGATCCAGTGGGGCCTCACTTGAACTAAAAATAACCTCTTTAAAGGTTCCATTTACAATTGGAGTCACACCCCCAAGACTAGAATATGCTTTTTGCGGGAGACATGGTTCAGTTCCCAGAGGTTCCCATCCTGTGCAGGCTTGGAGCAATCCTCAAGCGTAAAACTCACTGCAAACCCAGATGGGAATTATGATTCCTGTTTTATTGATGAGAAAATATAGCTTAGAGAGGTGGCGTGACCTAGAGCAAAGCTCCACGGCTGGCAACGCACACACTGGGCTTAGGGACATGAGCGTTTGGACTCCAAAGTGCATGTTCTTTCCTCTTGGCCAATTTGCTTTGACTCTTGACTCCAGGGTTGGGAATAATCTACCTAAATCCCTTCTTACAGTGCTTGATTCAAACTATATGGCAATAAATATTAGCTCTGGTGACGATGATGATAATGTTGATGATAACTGCACAAGGCCTTGTGCAGAAAGAAACAAGGGTCTCAAGGATCTTACAGTCCAGTGCAGAAGGCATACAATACACGCATAAATAACTTTATAATTACAAAATGGTGATTATGAAGGGAAGGGCCAGGCTGCTTTGGACCATGGTGAACAGTTAACCTCAGACATTTCTGCAACCGCATTTTCCTTCTTGAATGTTGCAGAAAAAGGTGGCTAGAGACCTTCAGCAATGTCACATACCAGTTATGTGAAGACACCTAAAATATTCCCCCCAATAGGTATGCAACTGTAACCAGCTTTGCTCTAATAAGGATATTCACCTGAGAGGCTCAATTACATCTGCAGTGGGCTCTTCAGAAAGAGCATTTAAAAGACAGCTTTGCCCTTGACTCTTGATTCTGCATGTCGAAAGCACTTAACTCAAAACCTTTTGGATTACCAACATTTCAGCAGAAGCATAGGTTCCTGGGCCAGACCATCCCTGCCTGAGGCTTTGACACTGAAGGCACTTGCATTATCATTATTGTATCATTGTGTTAATCCCAGTTTTGTAAGCTGAGAGAGGGATACTGATCTTTCCAGGCCTCCTTCCAAGGAATCCCTGCCGAGCACTTCTTTCCACAAAACCTACAATCCATAGTCCATATTATGACCTAGGACTCCACTTCAGGCCATTCGTGGGTCAAAAATTGTGGGCCAGATGAGGCGATGCATTAAAACAACAAAACAAAACTCCTCTTATCTTAATCTGTATGGGTTCATTAAGAAGAGAGTCTAAATTCTTTGGAAGATATTAGTGTGATGTCTCATCTTACACAGATTAGGCTATGTGCTAGAGTTAGTGTAAAAGGCAAACTTGAATACTGTCAGAATTCCTCTTGAAATGTCTTCATTTCCTTTGGAGCCAACTATCTTCTCTCTCAACAGGACCAACGAAGCCAGCTGTTCTCTAGCACTGGCTTGGGTCCCAGTTCCTTCACTTGAACCCGCAGGTTAAAGCTGTTGCCTGGGTTTATAGACCAGGTAATTACAAAACACACGTCTATAAATACTTCACATTACAAGATGCTCCAACTCAAAGACTCACAAGGAGACTTCAGGACCCAAAGGTTTCTGTGTCCCATACCTCCTCTTCATCAGGACCATTGCCCAGGGAGGGGAATGGAGAAAATCATCACCTAAAGTTGAACCTGAGCAGGTTAAAGGTGCACTTGATGATGTGCGACTAAACCTTCTATTTAAAACTGTGAGTGCCCCAAGGCCAGGGTCTGTCTTTTCATCATCTCCATGTACCCAGAACTAGCTGAGCTCTGGCACACAGTAGGTTCCCAGGCAATGTGAGTGGAATGACCTCTCACAACTGTTAAGGCAAATTATAAATCACCAGGGCATTTTGTAATAGGGGCAGAATAAAGAGTAGAAGTAGCTGGGAGCCATATTCTGGTTCAACTTGATGAAGACCTTTTGGATAAGTATAACTATGCATACTATCAAATTTTCTTTTATTAAGCAGGGCTCAGTCACTTACTAAAATGACATAGCAGAGATATAAGTATCTGGCTACAGTTGGCCTAATTAACAGCAGTTAGACCTAGGTTTACAGACCAACAAATGGACCAGTGGCATTCTTCGTGAAGTTGTCACTGGTCCATAGAAAAATTTGAAATATAAGGATTACATGCAGTTTTGCATAAAGCTAAATGTACCCATTTTTTCTTTAATTGTCCTTACACACCAAAGACAATGCTGGCAACCTGCTCAATGTCAGTTCATATGAAGAATATAATTTTTGACAAAATAAATCTGGACATGTAGGAAAACTTTGAGCCTCCCTATTTATAGGAAACATACTGTGATGCCACATTTTCATGTTATGATAATATAATTAACATTTTTATCTATATTCAACTGTAACCTCAAAGGACAAGTGTAATATAACCTAACAGCAAGTGCTATCAAAAGTATAGATCTTATTTTATTTTTACCTTCACCTGACACACTTTGACCATGTATTGACCATTTAGGAACATTCATCTGGCTGTAAATCCAATCAATAATTCACTCATGCAGAATGTATAACAGTACATTTTCTGCTCGTATAAACCCCTTGATAATGAGTGCCAATTATAGAGCAGAGAAACCAAAGATGTTCATGTACCCAGCATTCCTTCTCAGAGGACTAACCTGAAAATGATCCTTGCCTTGCCTACAAATGAAATATTTAAAACAATGTTTTGGTGCCCCAAGTTATACCTGACATATTTGTCGATTTTCACAGACGCTAGGAGTGATTAGATTTGGGGGTCAGTTACTTTAAGGTCATCTTGAGACCACAAATTTTAATTTCAAATAGAGGATGACAAACCTGATAAGCAAAAGTTTATAAAATAAAAGGATATGAAATCAACTTACACTACTAGTTGGTATGGGCAAAACTTTTGTATTAAGTCCTGTCATCTAAAGGGTAGGGAACCTGGGGTTACAAGAGATAATTTTCCTGACAAATAACCTTGATAAGTTAAAGCCCCTAGAAAATTTACTGATATAAATGACTTCAAAACATAAGTAGCATATAGTCTCAATGCTGAGTTGGGTAGAGGAGAAAGAGGCTTTGGTTTCATGTTTCAAGGCACTTAGCAGTAAAAAATGTATTCTTAGAGGTAAACAATAAATCTAAAAAGATAATCACCATGACTGTGTGAGATGGCGTGACTAGCAAGCCAGCTGTCCCAACTGCAAAGGGTTAAACTATAAAGGTTAGCTATAAAGGGTTAAACTATAAAGACAATTGAGCAGGCCTAGAAGTGCTTTAAAACTCAATTAAAATAAAAACCAGTTCCTGTTAGTTTTCCAGTCCAAATTTAGGGCTCATTCTGTATTATCTATTCATATGAAAAAGGGTACAGCAATTGAACTTTGAATTATGCTAACCCATTTTCTCAGCTATAGAAAACGTTGGCTTCCAGCCCAATGAGTACAATAGTCACATGCTCAAGACACTTAATTATCTAATTAATGTAGTGTCAGTTTAGCAATTAGTTCAAATGACCATATGTAAGTTTTTTCATTATAAGATCAGAATTGTAAATATTTTTAAAACACTCATACAGTGTGATAACATGAACATCAAGGATATACAATAGCAATTAAAAACAAATATGGCCAACAAGGCTTTACCAAAACAAAAACACAAACAAAAAAACACTAATATGGCCAATGACTTCCTTATGATAAACCCATATAAATTCATGGATATCCTCTAGAAATAAATAGACTAGACTTTATGATCAGGAATGACCACCTGAGTGGGTGAATACTACCAAAGAATATTACAAGGCGTGTGTGGGGGTGGGGTGGAGTGCCACAGGAGACGCACACATGCTACTGAAGGCCATAATAAATGGAATTATAAGCTGAATAATCATTATAAAAACCCTTCACATAAGACTGCCCTTTATCCCCATCTTCTTGCTACTGTACTCTCCATGGAGCTGAATTTTTATTTTAAATTCTTTATATTCTCTGCAAACTAGATAGTGTCACAAGTTGCTTTTATAATTTACTAATATCAGAAATATGGGATTATAAAGCTAATGTTGTAGAAAAGCATACTTATGCTAAAGAAATTGTATCTGTGCCATTTGTCCTCTCGTTCCCTTTGCTATCTGCCCCTGTGATTGGACCCCTGGCCAACACTCTTGGTCACATGTCAGGACTTCCATTTCTGATGGGCTCGCCTGGATCCCAGAAGGTGCTATTTATTGGGATCAAGGAGGCAATCAACCTGTAATTGATGCTCAGCATTGATTGAAATCCTTCCTTGGCAGAGAAATCATCAACTATTGCCTTAACTTTCATAAAGAGCTTGCAGTCTGGTGGAGAAATCAAGCACATACACAAAGACCTATTGGAAGCCATTTGCTTTAAACATTGTGCATTATTCCCAAGACTCCTTCACAAGCCCTGACCTTTCAACATTTAGAACGTAAGTGAAATGGTGATGCTTTCCTTCATGGCAGTACCATTTCAAGTAGAAGAGAAACTTAAGTTCTCAAATACTACCATGTTCTAGATATCACTGGTAGGGACTTAAAGATATCACTACCTTACTTCCTTTCCCACCATTAACTGGCAAGGCAAATGGTATTTACTTTTGCTAAAGAAGGGAACGTGCAAATATTTCTCAGCCATTTCTCTACCCCTTACATGGTAGAGAGAGATGATCTCCTGGATGCCATCCACTCTACAAGTCCACACCTCAAAGTTGAGATGGATTGCCTGGCTGGCTTGCCCTTCAAAACAGGAATACCACCCCCATGTGCCCATGGCACATTGCTGTATCTCTCTTGAGGTATTTTCCTCCTGCCAGCCTCAACTTCAAGTGCATCATACTCCCCAGCTTAAATTCTATTAAGATTCAATACCTGCACAACTCTGAGGATCCCATATTCTTCTTCCTCTGCTCCTTCCATCTACCTTGTCTGCCTGATGAACTGTGTTCCTTCTTCAGGTTGGCTCATATATCACCTCATTTTGGGAGCCGCCCTGCCTTCTTCTCACACTTCCTGTTCTATGCCATCCACACCATAAACTTATTTCTATCACACTCTGTAGCAACTTAAGTATCTATATCTTCGACTAAGCTGTGAGTTTCTGAAGAAAATGTTTCTTAAGAAATCTGCCCTGTCATCCCAAGTACTTAGCACAGTGTCAGGCACAAAGTGGGAACTTCCTAATCATTGTAGGCTCATCTAGTGGAGTTGTAACAGCTCCAAAAAATGGAAACTGGAGAAAAACAGGGCAGATCATAGGAGACCAAGCATGACAGAGGGGCTGACGAAATGAAAAAACAACAATGAAAAGGGCAAAAGAAAAACTGCAGAAAAGGTATGATGTAACATTATTATTCTTATCACTTCTTCTGTGGTGTAGGTTTCTGATAAGAGCTCATAAGTAACATTATCAAACAGCAGAGCTACAATAGTACCACAGGTGGTATTCATTTATAAGGATGTACTCTCGCCAATAAACCTGTTTAAAACCAATTGTTCTACTGTGTATTAATACCCGGGCCAGGCATCAGTGACACAATCTTGGAAGCCACACCACAATTCATGCCTTCAGAAAGCCACAAAGTTGCATTCATTTTCATTTGCTTATGATGTTGATGCATCATATCATTTTTTTTTAAATGAACCATAGCTGGAAATGAATTTCTTTCACACAGTTCATAAGAACTACGTATCTCTCTATAAATTCTTTCCATCATTGAATGGCAAAAGACTAACCTAATGGTACAGGATTATTTTTAGTTGTCTAAAAGGCAAGAAAGCTTCAGCAACAGCTTAATTAGTACATAATATCTTGGGTTGAGGTCAGATGGTCTCTAAGTACTTTCTGAAGCAGGTGGTCAAAATGATATATGCTCAAATACATTCCCAAATGTCCACAAAAATAAAGGCTGTATACATTTCTTTCCTTTGAAATCTGAGCCCATGCCACGTGACAAATGTTCTTGTGAAAATATTAATTAGCTAGTCTTGGTTGTTTGGAAGAACTGTGGCCATAAGGGTACAATTATAAATAGCAAAAAACCATATTTGAATACATTCCATCAAAATAAAATTCCTAAACTGAATTACCAATGGCACAAGTCCAAACCAGGTCGCCTGTGCTTGTGCTAAATTGAAAGTCACATCGTTGACTTTCCCTAGCAACAGATTCTTCTGGAAGTACCAGCTTCCACAAGACTCCTAGGATAATGCTGTTTCAGAGAGTGCCAGCAAGTGGCATTCCAAAGCTACGAAGAGGGGAAACAATCAAATTCTCTTTTTTTCCCCTCCCCTTATTAGAAGAGTTGTAGGTTTACAGAAAAACTATGCCAAAAGTACGTGTTCCCTTATGACCCCCACTCACACACACAATTTTCCCTATTATTAACATTTCACATTAGTGTGGTATTTTTGTCAGAATTGATAAAGGAACATTTTTTTATAATGATGCTAGTACTTTAGCCCACTCTACATTAGGGTTCACTCTTTGTGTTGTGAAATTCTGTGTGTATGTTGTATGGTAACTTACAACCTAAAAATTATTTATCCTTTTAAAATACACAATTCAGTGGTATTAATTACATTCACAAAGTTGTGCCTCCATCATCACCATCCATTGCCGAAACTTTTCCATCTCTCCTAACCAAAACGCCGTACCAATTAGCCATTAGATTGCTATTGGCCTGCTCCACCTGGTCTCTGGAAATCAGTACTCTAGTTCTGACATTATGAATTGTCATACTGTGCTTATTTCATATAAGTGAGACCATAGAATATCCTTTTGTGTCTGGCTTATTTCACTCAAGATGATGTCTTCAAGATTCATCCATATTGTAGCATATATCAGAACTTCATTCTTTTTTAAGGTGGAACAATATTCCATTGTATGGATAAACCACATTTTGTTTGCCTATTCATCTATTGATCAACACCTAGGTTACTTCCACCTTTTTGCAATTATGAATAATGCCACTATGAACATCAGGTGTGCAAATACCTGTTCAAGCTCCTGACTTCAATTCTTTGGGTATTTGCCTACAAGCAGAATTGCCAGGCCACATGATATTTCTAGACTTAACTTTCCGAGTGACCACTGAATTGTTTTCCACGTGGTGATCTAGGCGTCAGGGCACCCTTTACTCATGGTTGCAGTGCTGGTACTTAGGAGTCAAATTCCAGTAATTCTCTTCTTAAAAGGGCTAAAATCTGAACGAAGTATTGAAATTATGTGTGTATATGCACACCCAAAGTCCAAAAGACCAGAAATACAGTTTATTCATCAAATATTCACTCTCCTTCCTCCTACCTCCTTGGAAGGATACCAGTACCCTCTCAAATCCCACACTCCAATGATACCATCTGAGGAAAACGTAATTAAATAGAAATCACATCATAGCTCTATCCTGAACCAACAGCTATGTCCTTTGAGAAGTGAACTTCAATTGCCAGGCTATAAGTTTTGGACAAGAGAGAGAAAACTGGACATTTTTGTGAGTTCCTACAAACCATGAAAGCATTTCTTTGTTGCAGAAAAAAGTTTGTCTCAAACAGAAGAGATGGAAGGGAGGCCATTTAAAAGATTCCTCAAGATTACGGCGATTACCTCTTCCCTTTCAAATGCAGAGTATATGGAAGTTTCTTTAAAAAATTCATACAGGAGAATCATTCTATGCAACTGTAAGAGGGAAACTGTCAGACAACATTCCCCATTCAATATTATATTGTGCTTCAAGAAAAGATTTCCATATATTCTAGATTAAAAAAGCCTCATAAATAAATGATAATCCAGTGCATGCTCTGAAAAATGAAAAAATAATTTTGCGTTTGCATTTTACTCCACAGAGTAAAATTTAATCTCTCTTTTAATATAGCATGTTTTATATAAAGAGGTAAAAAGATGTAACCTTATGAAAATTGATTTTTTACTTGCTTAAAAATGTCCCTTGCAGTATTTATCTGGGCATTTTTCATCTGTAAGTTTGGAGAGCCATTGCACATGTTGATAACTTCATATGGGGGCAAAAGTAAATGATGGTGGTGTGCTTTTATTTAATGAAATTTTTCTTTATTGGGTTAAAAATAATCAAGACCATACAGTGGCTTTCTGAGTGTGCCACCCATTATTCAGGTTCTGCTTTCAAAACCACATCATGGCCTAGAAGAGTCCCAAGCACATAACAGGTGCTTACTAAATAAATATTGGTCAATGCATGACTTAAGAGGAGCAATGGAAAAGATCAAATACCCCAGTGACTGAAGCAAAGCTGAATTCATAGCATCTTAGGATTGGGTACAACTGGACCATCTGGCTCTTCTTCCAACAATGCAGAAGTGTTCTTGGTGACATCTCTCAGTGTCTCTCTGGAATATTGGATAGATGCAAGAACCATGCCACACCCTCAGGGCAGTTGACAATGTGGAGATAAGCCTTAAAACAAATATTTCCTAAACACCTACTATGACTGGTATTAGGGAGACCCTCGTTAAGAGTATAATGACTCTTACTAGAAAAGAAAAAAGCAAACCCAAAAAGCAGATTTGCTGTATTGTCTGCTTTTCACCTCCAGGGGCAAGACTAGCCTAGAGGTGACTTCTCATTCCTGCTGAATGACACTTCATGGCTGCAGTTAATAGACAGAAAAGCGTTCCTTTACATCTTCCTGCTTTAATCAGAAGGCTTTAGATGGAGGCTTCCGAAGGCAGATCTTCTGGATGAGTCAATTCTTCTGGGCTTCTCCTTGACACTCTCAGGGGGAAGCCATCACAGACAGCCTGATATGTGATTCTAGGATTGAAAGGTTTCAGAGATATCCATGGGCAGCAAGGAGGAGAGAAGACATCTCAAGTGTGGTGGGCAGACTCAACAGTGGCCTCCCATGATCCTCGCCTCCTGATGCTCACGTCTTGTGCTCCTCCCCAGTTGAGAGTAGTCAGGACCTGTGACTTGCTACTAAGCACTAGAATATAGCAGCAGATGTGAGGCTATGTTGTTCCTGTGATTACATCACATTATCTAAAACTTACTCCTGTTAGCAGACCTGCTCTAGAGGCTCACCTTGCTGGCTCAATGAAGTAAGCAGCCACCTGGGTAGGACTACAGGGTAAGGAAGTGCCGTGGCAGATTCTAGGTACTGTGGGCAACTTCTAGAACTGCTGGGGTCCTCTAGTCAACAGCCAAGAGTCAGCGAGAAGCCAGAGGCCTCGGTCAAACAGCTACAAGGAAGGGAATTCTGCCAACTCTGAGTGATCTTGGAAGCAGATTCTTCCCCATCCAAGCTTGCAGATGAGAACACAGCCCGGCTAACACCTTGATTTCAGCCTTCTGAAATTCTGAGCAGGGACTCTGAGCTAAGCCATGTCCAGACTCCTGACCCACAGTAATCAGTTTGTGTTGCATTAAGTAGCAAAGTTTGTATTTGAATTTGTTATGTAGCAAGAATATATCAGCAATACACAGGTGGAGAACTCAAAATTGTTTGCAAGTGGAGAGTAAGAACAAGCCCATGGTGTGGAAAGGACAGGAAGCAGATGAGCCTGATGAGAGCCACAGGCTGTGTTTCACAGCTGTGTCCCTGCTACCCTGGCAAATAGCTAACCACCAAAGGGGAGGAAGAAAATGTATCAAACTGATAAAAAAGTTAGTGAGGTAGAAAGACCACTGAGAAAAGGAATGACAGACTGAGGCATTTGGGCTGGGTTCTGGAGGCAAGAGGAAGCCACTGCATGCTTTTGAGCAGAGGAATGGCATGGCAAAGATCATAATTGAGGAAAGTGCACCTGACATATAAGACTGGAGTAAAGAAAAAGTCAAATCAGCCAAGCATCTGACTCCTAATTCAGTTTCAAGGTACTAGAGCAGTTTTTAAATGTTTTATATGTGCAATATGCCACACATTACAGAAAAATGTAATTACGTACATTTAAAATAATAATAAATACGACTATCTATGTACCTGTCATTTAGCTTAAGAAGTAGAACATTCCAATACCTCTGAAGCCCTTGCTTGCCTCTCCCCATGACAGCACTCTCCTTCCCTGTCAATGTGCTGTCCCCACCCTCTACCCAGGAATAAGCAATAACTCATATTTTGTGTTATTCATTCACCCCCTTTTCTTTAGAGTTTTGACACATATCCTTATACCCCCAAACAATAGGTTTAGTTTTGAACTTCATACAAATTGAATCGTAATACATATACTCTAGCGTGCAACTTTTTTTCTTATTCCACTTTATCTTTTTGAGATCCCGTTATATTGATGCAGGTTACTGTAATTCAATCCTTTTCACTGAGCTGTAGAATTCCAGAATTACCTCAATTTACTTACCAATTTTATTACGGATGGTTTTTGGGGCATTTCAAGTTTCTTGCTATCACAAATTATGTGGTACACACTTGAGCCTTTCTCAATTCAAGAATTTCTATAAGCTGTTTTCATAGGAACTAAACTGTGTGAGTTGTAAAGTACTACTTTATTAGGTAATGGCAAAATATTTTCCGAAACGGTAGTGTCAATTTACACTTCCACCAAAATGTGTTATTCCACATCCTCGCCATCACTTCCTATTATCCTATTATCAGACTCCTTCATTCTTTTCCCCTCTGGTGAGTGTTAAATGATTTCTCAGTGTTGTTTTAATTTCCATGTCTTCTTATCAATGATTTTGAGCCTTTTTCAATAATATGAGACTCTTCATTAGAATTGAAGACAGGTGTCCACCTTTAAGATTTATATATCAAATTGAGAAAATAAAATATAAGCCAATGAAAAGTTATTAATGAAAACAAACTATAATGTATCTAATGAATGTGTGTGTTAAGTTATACATCCAACAAATACATATATTTATTTCATATTGCTTATTTTTTATTCTTTCTTTTTCCAACAAATATATTTTTAATGGGAAATCTCACAAAGTCATATATAATTATTCTTGGCTCCCAAGTATATTGGCAATATACCTGTGGACAAGTCATTTGCTTTTCTAAGCCATAACAGATACATAAAAAGCTATATAGGGAAGCGGATGTGGCTCAAGTGATGGGGCCTCTGCCTGCCATATGGGAGGACCTGGGTCCTATCTCTGGGGCCTCTTGGTGAAAAAGAAGAAGAGAAAGCATGCCTGTGCAACAAGCCAGTGCTCACGTGAGTGCCCGTGTGGTAAGCAAGTGCCTGCGTGGTGAGCCAGTGCCCTGTACAAGTGAGTCATGCAGCAAGATGATAACTTATCAAGAGAGACAATGGGAGAGTCAAGGTGAAGCACAGCAGAAACCAGGAACTGAGGTGGCACAATTGACAGGGACTCTCTCTCCCCATCAAAGGTTTCCAGGATCGAATCCCAGTGAATTCTAGAGGAGAGAAAATGAGAAGACAACACAGACAGCAAAAACAGCAGGGTGGGAGGAGGGAAAGGGAGGAAAATAAATAAGTCTTAAAAAAAAAAAAAAGACTACATAAATGACAATTAAAAAAACTGACACATAAAGAAAAGGATACCTGTTTCACTAACACTTAGAATCTGTCACTGCCACTTTCTTCCTCCTTCGGTGTTCAAGAAGCATACATTTCTCTTCTACTTTGAAAATGTACAGCTTTCACAGCCAACTTAGACACAAGGAAAGGATCAATACTTCCCTTTGAGCATAGTCCTCAATTCTAAATTTAAAAGTCACAGGATGCAGGAATGGACCCTCTGGTCAATGCACTGCAATCTCTTCAACAATGCATGTTTTCCTTGACTGGCACGGCATTACTTTCTGTTGCCTCTGCCTGAAACACCTTTTTCTTTGGTTCCTTAAATGGCCAGTTCCTCCTCATCTTTCAGGCCTCAACTTCAGGGTCACCTCTCCTAAGAGGTGTGACCTGATTGTCCTTTCAAGGCTAGCCCATCCCTCATCACTGCCTTTCCATGCTTGTTTCCTTCTGAAGATGCATCACAACCAAAACTTGCTTTATCTAATCCTTGACTTGTTTCCTACCTCACTTTCCCGTTGGAACATGCACTCTGTGAGGGCTCTCTTTTATGCCTTCAGCACCTTGAACAGCACCTGGCATATAGTAGAAAGGTGATGTAACTGCCAATATTAGTTTATCTATCAGTGTGTTTCAGACAAGACTTCACAGTAGAATTGGGCATTTACATGAGAATTTATAAATAAATAAAGCACTTTTTTGACCCTGCAGGGCCCTCACCCAGCAGTCTTTATCTCTCCCTGACTAGTTTTACCCTGAGCTTTCTTTCCTGCATATCTTAATCTCTCAAAGGGCAAACAGGACAATATGTCTTTCTTACGTTTCCCACTTCTTCCCCCTTTATTGTTAAGTATCCAACAAAGGAGTTAGAGTGGGAAAAAATACAAGATGATATTTTCTTTATCTTTATATCTAAATGATAGTTTCAGAGTTTCAGTCTTGCCAATTATCATCCCATTGTGAAAAGGACACCATCTCTTAACATTTGAAATTCAAAAAGGAGCTCAAAGAGTACCATCCAACAAGATGGTCAAGGAAGATGATGAGCTAGAAGCAGTAGCTTGTCAATGAGGTTACATCATATTACAAATATGGTTTATCACCGGCGCCCGGAGATATGGCCTCTCTTTGGACAATAGGAAAAGGATAAAAGGTTCAAGATAAGGAAGAGTCACTTTATAAATGAAAACGTTCACTAATGAAATTAGTATCGTTATTGCAGGAAGTGCTAATTTTCCTGCTCACTGAGAGTTTAATAAAAATGTTATGTCTACTCTATAACTGTGATTAATCAGTGTGGTATTGAAAAATGCAGTGATTCTTTTTCAACAAGGCAATTTTCAAAATTTGAAAAGGTGTAAATTTCATGCAAATTGCTTCATAATCATATATGTACAAAACGGAGCTGACAGAATTGCAGTTAGGAAAGGAATCATTAACATTTAACATTTTTCTTTTTTCTATTTTTTTTTTTCGCTTTTTTCCAACCGCTCTTCAAAAGGTATATTGCAAATTAGACGATATCATCAATTGAAACTCATACAGGTAAATGTCAACAAAATGGTAATATTTTAAACAAACTCAAATGAAGATTTTGAATTTGGCTAGCAATGTGAAATAGGTTTTGTAAAGGAATATGTTGTTTTAATGCAATGAAAATCCACCTGCTTGTACTTTTCTATTTCTGGACTCCTCTCAGTAGGAAAGAGTACATTTTTGCTAAGGAAAGTCACATTTCTGCTCACATGATTCTTTTTTTTAAAGAGTCCCAAGGCTTCTTATAATTTTAAACAATGGTTTGCAAACCTGAGTGCTGCTCAGACATGAAGTGGTCTTTTCTGTAACTCTTCTTGGTTCCCAGTGAAGTCTGAGCAGGGAGGGGCTTTTGTTCCCCTATAATGAGCTAGGGGGAGAGGCTGACCCCGTCACCTCCACTCTCCAGGTGCAGGTGCTGAGCTGCAACAAGCGCAGTCTGGCTAAATCCAAAGTAGGTTATTAATCTGTTGACATAGCTAGGGAAGGGGAACATAATAAGACCTGCAGTGTAAAGAGGACAAACTATTTGGTGCCTCCACCGATGATCCTTACAAGGTGTAAGATGCAAGTGGAAAACACACCTCAGAATACACACACAGACACTGGCATTAACGCTGCGACATCTACCTAACAGCCCATTGTTTCTAGAGTTGAAGGAGCTGGAAGTGTTTCTGGAAACATTTTAATCTATAACGTAGAAAGCAATGAGTTAGTGATTTCTGGGTAATAACTCACAGCGATTTTTGGTGGTCTAAGGATTGCCAGGGTTTCTTGCATTGGGTGGATTTTTTTTTTTCCCATACAGGCCTTTGAAGAGACACTGTGGTGATAAGTAGAAACCATTTTCCTCCCTCATCTTCACCTCTACCTCATGCATTTTCTAAAATGATGACCTTCCTCAAGGCAGTTATTATGTGCAGTCGATGTTCTTCGGAAGAGTTTTTCAGAGGATAGTTTTTGGTTAAAGTTGCATATTTTAGAACCATCTGGCCACCAGGATTAATGCACACTTTCAAAACCTGGGTGGGATTTTATGACAGCGTTCCTCTGCCCTGAGTGTCTCGCCACGTGCCGTGCGTAAACAGGACCAAGACGCCTGCCGCCTTCGATCTGCAGAGCAGTGAACAGTGGCTCTAGATCTGATGTGGCAATACATTTTCCACTTTACACCAAGATTAATAAACCTCATAGAGACCCAGGCATGTCACTGGAAAACGAGCCGTGGGGTGCTCATTTCTGTTTCATTAGACATGGGACGAGCTGCGTGCTCACCACTCAATGTCACTGGGGCCTGGTAATGGGCCCTCCACTGGTTTGCTGGCACAGTTATGGCAGGAAAAGTTTCTCCTTGTCTTTTCCCTGACTCAGCTCACCAGCAGCCGCAGAGGAGGCATGGGCCAGGTGGAAGGTGCGTCAGCCAGGGAGGAGCAGGTGGGTCCCCTTTGCCCTCGTCATGCAGCAAAGGACACCCTTTAGAATGCATCAGTGTGGGATGGGGAAGGCAGGGGTAAGCTTTGGGAGCTTTCAAAATAAAAAGGACCCCACTTCTTAGAATGGAAGAGGAAAGACTCAGGAGACAGACTCAGAGTGGCTCCTGCCAATTATGCCTGTCACCAACACGGGCCCTGGGACAATCACTGGGCCTCTCTGAACTTCAGTCCCCTCATCTGAAACCGGGGGTGATGAGTAGAGCTACCTCATGAGGTGGGATAAAAGAGAAAGAAGGCCAACTCTAGCCTAGTGCTGGCACATAGAATGCACACAGGAAATGTGAGCTTTGGTACTAGAAGTGGGTGGCGGCTGTGATTTTATTTACTATCGTGATTGCCATCAACACTACTAAACTTGTAGGCTTAACCCCTCCAACCTTTGATTCCCTGAACTATAAACGGACGATAGCCATGATGATTGCATAAAATAATACACAAAAGCCAAGCAGGTATGTACCCAGGTATGAGAATCGAAAACATGCTCCTGCAACTTATATGTGAATATTCATAACAGAAAACTCATAATAGCCAAAATGTAGGAACAAGACCAATGCCCATCAACCAATGAATGGATTAACAAAAGGTGGCATCCCTGTACAATGGAATATTATTCCGCAGTAAAAAGAAGTACTGATACATGTAGATGAGCTTTGAAATCATTATGCTAAATAAAGTGAGCCAGATACAAAAGGCACATATGCATCAATCCATTTATATGAAATAAGAATGGGCAAATCCACAGACACAGAAGCAGATTAGTGGTAGCCAGGGGCTGGAGGGAGAAGGTGGTGAATATATTCTGGAATTATAGAGTGGTGATGACTACAACTCTGTGAATATACTAAAATCTCTAGTTTGAATGCAATAAAATGATGAATCAAATGGTATATAAATTATACCTCCAAAAAATGGTAATTGTAAATTCCTGGTACCCCAGTGGTGCTCAATAACTGTTTGTCTCCACCGTTTAGGCAGAAGTTCTAGGAGGAGAAAGTAATACCAGCCCTGACAACACTAAAATTCCCCAGGTGATGGCACGGAGTCCTCCTGGAGGGAGAGGCCTCATTGGATGTTGCTCACCATAGAGCTTCCTCCAGGAATGGAAGGCTGTGACGTCCCGGGAGGTAGAAGTCACCTCTTCTGTGGTGGCCAAGCACTATGTCTGTCCAGAGCTGTGCTAGAGACAAAGAGCTCTGGCACAGATGCTTTTGCTGGGCTCTTGGAACCATCCAGTAAGTTGACATTTTACAGATGGGAGGTCAGAAAGGTGGTCAGAGAGGAGAAGCACCAGCCCCCAGCAGCACACAGAACCGAGAAAGCCACTGGGCGCTCCCACATTTGTTCCCACTCCTCTTGCTATTCCCTGAAATACTAGGCACGAGTGCGAACCTGACATATAAATGCCCACTCAAAGAATGGTGGTGGGATGAAAAACGTGATGGTCTCATGCATACTTTGCCACTAAAGGCTGGGCTGCCAGGCCACCTTTCTGAGGGAGACCCCCTGTACCGTGTGCCCCTTCATGAAAGCTGCTCTCTTCTTCTCCTCACTGGAGGAGTAGGAAACTCAAAGCCCAGAAACAGTGGGTGTGATGGACAGAGACCCTGCCCCAGAGACACCTACAGCTCAACCCCCAGAACCTGGGATACGTTACCTCACATGGCCAAAGGGCCTGGGGAGGTGTGATACTATTACTATCCTGGATTATCCCGGATCCAATGTAATCACAAGGGTCCTTACAAGATGGGGGCAGGGGGATTGGATCAGGAGAAAGTGATGTGACAACGTGTGACAACACCATGATGCTGGATCTGAAGATGGAGGAAAGGACCATGAGCCGAGAAATGCAACCGACATTTCTTGAAGAAGCTGGCAAGGGCAAGAAAATATTCTCCTCTAGACCCTCTGGAAGGAAACAGCCTGCTGACAGCTTGACTTGAACCCAGGGAGGCTGTTTGGACTTCTGACCTCCAGAGCTGTAGGAGAATAAATTAGCTTTGTTTTCAGGCACTAAGCTTGTGGTAATTTGTTACAGCAGCGCAAGAAAACTAATACAGTAGGAAACCAGAATGCACACCAGGATCGTCAACTCCAGAGTTGCTCAGGATAAGTTTATCTTTCCTTGGCCTCAGGCCTCTTCAGCCTTCTAAGTGTTGCTCCTTCCCGTAAACCCTACTATCTGATCCTGGAGAGAAGGACAAGGTTTTCAATGATGCTCTGCGGCGGCTTGCTCGGTCGGTAGAGGTGGGGTCTGGCTGCGGACGAGGGGTCGGTCCAGCTCTGGACGAGGGGTCGGTCCCGCTTGGGACGAGGGGTCGGTCCCACTTGGGACGAGGGGTCGGTCCGGCAGCAGGCGAGGGATCGGTCTCACAAGGGGTTGCGCGGTTCGGCTGACGGGGTCGCCCGGCGAAGCCGGCGACGAAGGGGTCGCCCGGAGAAGCAGGCGACGAAGGGGTTGCCCGGAGAAGCAGGCGACGAACTGGGGACAAGGGAGGCCAGGCCCTTGTCGGGGGCTCTCAGGACTGGAGGGCGCACGGCAGAAGAACTACCGCGGAGACAAGGTAAACACGCAAGTCCACTTTACTGAGGGAGAGGCAACAGTTTTATAGGGGCTGGGGAAGGCTGATTGGTCGAAGCCACGCCCTGTTCTGATTGGTTGCCGGTGAAAGGTCAGTGGGCGGTACTGGACGGGGGAGGGGTGGTGGTTAGAGATTGGCTGTCGCTGTTGCTGGGGGAAGGGGCAGGGTTTAGGGATTGGTGGCTGCTGTTGCTGGGGTGGAGGGCAGACTTGAGTTTCCCGCCCACGCCTGGCTGTTGCTGCTGTCGGGGGAAGGGAAAAGGGCGGGCTGGATTTTTCCGCCCACACCTGGCTGTTGCTGCTGTCGGGGGAGGGGAAAAGGGCAGACTGGAATTTTCTGCCCTGCGCAGGGAGAAAGAAGGCATCATGTGGCGCCATCCGGGAGGAGGGGCGGCCGCGGAAGCATGGCTGCCGAGAAGGGGAGACCCGAGGGCACTCTGCGCCCATGCCGAGCTTCCTTCAGGGGTGGCGGTGAGTTCGACCAGCCACCCTATTATGGGGGCAGCGGAATTAGGCCTACCGCGGCCGCTCCCCTGCCAGGCCAGCAAACCACACTTCAGCCCGAGGGGTGACCGCATTTCCCCCTTCTTTTCAAATAAGGGCCAGGATGGCAGCAGCAACAAGTAGCTGAGGCCCAAGAGGCAGTAAGCAATGAGGGAAGCGGGGCTGAAGAGGGAGGTGAGTATGACGGGGATACAAATGTACAATTTGGGGGGCAGTATCTTGCTGTTGCAAGCAAGGGTGGCCAATGTCCAATTCTTGTTGATCTCGGTGGCTATAAGGTCCATCTGCTTGTTAAAAGTCCAGGATGACAGCGCGTTACAGGTAGTTGATCTCTTCTTGGCGGCGAAGAGCGGTAGAGGCAGACTGTGTGATGGTCTGGAGGATCGCAGCGGTGAGGACAAGTCGCGTCAGGGCACCAGCAACGGTGGTGGCGGCAGCGTCGGGAGTGGTGGAGACGTAGGCGAGGACAATAAGAAGGCCAAAGTCTTCACGGGTGCGAGAGAGGCCGATGTTAATGGGGCGGGCCGACATGGGGCGGCCCAATCTGCAATGCAGTAGGGGTTCAAGCGAAAAAAGGAGGGGGGCGGGGGACAAGAAAGGACGCTTTGGATGGCTGAGAAGAGGAGTGAGGTCGAGACAGGAGGAAGCTCCGCAGAAGTATGGGGAGCTGTTAAAAGCAGAAACGTTATTAGATGCTAGAAAGCAGGCCGCAGGCCGGGGAAAGCAGGTTGCGGGCCGTTTCGCGGGGCTGGAGCTGCTTGAGAGCGATGGCGGCATGGGGGGCCGTGGTTACAATCTTCTGGGGTGGTAGTGGCTAGACAGATGGCGGAAAATATTATCAAGAAAGCAAAGGTTATGAGAAAGAAATAGAGTATTAAAGGCTGTGGGGGAAGTGAGAAGATCATTTAGAGGATAGGGTTGAGAATGGTATGTTTAAGACAGAAGCTTTGTGGTTTGTAGGAGACTGCTTTATAAACGAAGGAGAATGAGGGCAGTAAATATAGTAACGATAGATAGGAAGATGACAGTGAGGAGGAGTCTTTGTTTAAGGTTTCAATCGTCCGGCGCAACAGTGGCTAGGCCGATAGCGAGGGGTGTTGCTAAGTAGACAATGGCTGCAAAGACAAAATCATCCTCTGTTTCCTTAAGAATAACTTTTCTTTAAATACTTAGTAGCATGCAATATTAGAAACCGTTTCCTAAAAGCAAGTTGGCAGGGGAGCTTGGTTGCTGTTAATCTTTCCTGTTATAAAATTACCTTTTATTATTATTATCATCAATTTAGTTTTATATATATATATTTAAGAATGACCTTTTGGAATTAGCCATTTAATACCTTAATGTAAACTATTGAAGATAAATTTTATCTTTACAGAACACATTCCCTTATGTAAAGTTATCACAATACCTTTTACACTTGCCGCATGCAAATTAAGTTTCAAGAGTTTATGAAAAATTAGCCATCTTACTTTAGGACAAAATACGTCTTTTTGCAAAACTTATTACATTTCCGTTAGCATTTTTACAAACTTTTAACCTTTTTAATATTCATATAAGTTTTACATTCTTTATATTATCCTGTGAAGAAAAATAAGTTATTCATTTTAATCTAGGCAAGAACAACTTTTTATGAAGACGTACAGTTAATTTTGTTAATTAAGACTTACAATTTTTTTTAACTGTAGATATCTTATTAACATTTAAACTTATGTATTAATATAATAAACTTAAGTATTAATATAAGCGCTTATTTAATTTTTGGCCATTTGAATAGAGCTCTTTTAAAGATTTCTAGTAATTTATATTTACCATCCGGAGGTATCACAATATACGTTGACATTGAACGAACAGACAGACAAACACAGAACAATTACACCACATTAACAGAAATATATAATTTATTTACAGTTGACTCATAATTCTTACTTTCTTGGTATAGCTGCTTTTAAATCTTTTTTTATATAGCATATCATAGATTATACCCTTTAAGATTTCTTCTGGACTTCATGTTGCCTGTAATAAGCCAGGAGGGAATCTTTTACCTTCCTGCTCCACAGCAAAAGTGACCCTATCTATAAGGCGAGTATAGGTGTCTGGGTCCCAAAGCCGACACGTGGTAAGCCACGGATTAAAGGGGAGAAGAAGGTCCCAGTACACTTGAAGCTGTTTCAAAGAGATCTTACACCGGTGAGTGTCTAGGAGACCGGCGAGAGCCCGAACTTGCGGGGCTTGCTTAGCAGATAGGATGTTACCCATTGCTAATGGCCTTTTGGAGCCGATAAGAAAAGGGGCCCTTACCTTGAGAGCGCGGCGATGGGAGCCGAGGTGCGCGGTGAGACGAGGGGTCGGAGCCGGTGGGGCTCCGACGGTGGTCACGGGCCAAGAGAAGGCCCCGACGAGGGGAGGGCGGGACGACGAGCAGTGGAGCAAGGCAAAGGGGAGCAAGCGTGAAGGGGAGGAGGCAGAGGTGAAGGCAGGGGTGGAGGTGCTCAGATACGCGCTCCTGAGAGTTTTATTGGCGCCTCTTAATCATAGCGGGTCGGTATAAGCCCCCGACATGGAAGGAGAAAGCCATCCAGCGATTCTCCCAGACCGCCGTGGATCGTATGAGGTAGCCAAGGCTCAGGTAGCAGCAATGTTGCACGAGAGAAGTCCCAAGGTGAGAAGAGAGGAGGGCGTAGGGCTGTGGTAGGATTACTTCAGACGTGCAAGCGCGCGCTCCCGAGAAATCCAAGGCTCCTCTTAATCATAGCGGGTCGGTATAAGCCCCCGACATGGAAGGAGAAAGCCATCCAGCGATTCTCCCAGACCGCCGTGGACCGTATGAGGTAGCCAAGGCTCAGGTAGCAGCAATGTTGCACGAGAGAAGTCCCAAGGTGAGAAGAGAGGAGGGGGGGGCTGCCAGGTTATGAAGTGAGGCTGTGGTGGGGTTGCCTTGCCCCACGTTGTGCTGTGGTGGGGTTGCTTTGCCCCACGTTGGGCGCCAACTGCGGCGGCTTGCTCGGTCGGTAGAGGTGGGGTCTGGCTGCGGACGAGGGGTCGGTCCAGCTCTGGACGAGGGGTCGGTCCCGCTTGGGACGAGGGGTCGGTCCCACTTGGGACGAGGGGTCGGTCCGGCAGCAGGCGAGGGATTGGTCTCACAAGGGGTTGCGCGGTTCGGCTGACGGGGTCGCCCGGCGAAGCCGGCGACGAAGGGGTCGCCCGGAGAAGCAGGCGACGAAGGGGTTGCCCGGAGAAGCAGGCGACGAACTGGGGACAAGGGAGGCCAGGCCCTTGTCGGGGGCTCTCAGGACTGGAGGGCGCACGGCAGAAGAACTACCGCGGAGACAAGGTAAACACGCAAGTCCACTTTACTGAGGGAGAGGCAACAGTTTTATAGGGGCTGGGGAAGGCTGATTGGTCGAAGCCACGCCCTGTTCTGATTGGTTGCCGGTGAAAGGTCAGTGGGCGGTACTGGACGGGGGAGGGGTGGTGGTTAGAGATTGGCTGTCGCTGTTGCTGGGGGAAGGGGCAGGGTTTAGGGATTGGTGGCTGCTGTTGCTGGGGTGGAGGGCAGACTTGAGTTTCCCGCCCACGCCTGGCTGTTGCTGCTGTCGGGGGAAGGGAAAAGGGCGGGCTGGATTTTTCCGCCCACACCTGGCTGTTGCTGCTGTCGGGGGAGGGGAAAAGGGCAGACTGGAATTTTCTGCCCTGCGCAGGGAGAAAGAAGGCATCATGTGGCGCCATCCGGGAGGAGGGGCGGCCGCGGAAGCATGGCTGCCGAGAAGGGGAGACCCGAGGGCACTCTGCGCCCATGCCGAGCTTCCTTCAGGGGTGGCGGTGAGTTCGACCAGCCACCCTATTATGGGGGCAGCGGAATTAGGCCTACCGCGGCCGCTCCCCTGCCAGGCCAGCAAACCACACTTCAGCCCGAGGGGTGACCGCAATGCTCAAATTCTTGCACTTCCCTACAGCATATAACTTCCTTCGTGGAATGCTCACACTTCCTGAGACAGAAAACACTGCAGTGCAAGCACTTGCTGGGGCACCAGCAGGGGTTCACTCACCAGCTGACTGACTTCCTGCCACAGGCCAGTCCTACAGCTGAAGAAAAGGACACACTACTGCACAGCTCACATAATTCCTGAAGAGTCAAATCCATAAGTACAGCCTCTGTTAATTAATGCTGTGTAACAAACGATTCCCTAAATTAGTGGCTAAATACAGCAGCTACTTATTTTCAGCCCTCAATTCAGTGGGTCAGCAATTGGGGCTGGGCTCAACCAGAGCCAGGCAGGTGCCTGCTGACAGTCATGGGTGCTGCCCCATGGGGTCGGCCGGCTCTTGGCTGGGCAACCTGGACAACAGAGCCACGTGTCTCTCATCACCCCGCATGCAAGCCAGGGCTTGTTCACATCTGGAAGTGCAAGGGCATCAAACATAGCAAGAGGGCAAGCACCAGTGCAAAAGCAGTTCTCAAGTCTCCACTTGTGTCATGTTTACAAAAGCCCCATTGGCCAAAGCAGGTTCCCTGGCACCCTGATTTCAGGGGTGGAGAAATGGGCACCACCTTTTTATGGGAGGGGCTGCAACCTCCATTGCAAGGGTATGGATACAGGTCAGAGAAGAATTGGTGGCCATGTTTACAATCTATCACAAGTGTTAATTTAATCCTTGGCATTTGTGGACTTAATATTTGTTAACTAGGACACAAACTGTGATAGTTCCTAACACTGAGGGATATTAATGAGTCAAATCAATAATCAATTCTCTTGGCTAATTTACTGTAGTTTATGCAACCTAAAAGCAGAAGAAAGATGAGTCCAGACACTTTGGTTCTAAAAGTCTATCTTTAAGTCTATTGCAATTGGGAAAAAAAAAAAAGTGTGTTCAGGAGTTTGCACATATCCTAAATACCTTTGAACTCTCTCTTCTATGCTGGCATCGTCCAATTTTTTGTTTTAATGCTTATCAGTTGTATTCCTGAACCACCCTCTACCTCCCTGAAACCGCAATTGTTTGAGAGATATTCAGAGCACGAAAAATAAAGGAAAGGAAAGGAAAGTTTCAGATGAGCAGCACTTACTCCATACACAGGAAAATAGACAGAAAGGAAAGTATTGTCAAAGGGTTTTTGCAAATGACATTTTCAGCAATATAAATTATGATTTATTTTCCCGTGTAATCATCTTGATTGCAGACATCCTTTTGGAAAAAAAAAAAAAATAGCACTGCTCTTGGCTAGCTTTTTAAAGCTTCACAAGACAACTTCCAAACCTGATTAGTATGTATGATGGAAAATCAGATACATTATATTTAGCTTGAAGTGCAGAGTGCACTGGGTGCAAAGAAAGAAAGCTAGGGGGAAGGAGGAAAAAGGAACATCTGTAATCCTTTTCAGAGGAGTCTGTGCGGCGCATGCCAGGGTGAGAAGTGGAGCTGTTGAGTTTGCTGGAGTTGTCGTTATGTAATTAACCGATGGGGTATCATCTCCTTATCGTGTAACTCATGTCACCAACTTACATGATGTGATGACTCTACACAGGGCAGAGCCATCCTTTGCTGTTGCAATGTTTGGAGAGTGTCACTTCCATCGACGTGGTCTTCCCTGAGCCGGCGCACAGCCCCCCTCCCCTTTATGGGGACTATCAGATGGTCTAAGAGGAAGGCAGGTTTTGACTCGGTGTGGATACCTGACAAGGAGCTAAGCTTGGTCCCAGGCCTCTAGCTGGGGTATGTGATATGCCCAGCAGGGTGGAGAGAAGGTGAGGCAAGAGAGACGCCCAGGGCAAATATTTAAGGAGGCTGGCACATGCTATCAGGATCCAGCAAGCACAGCATCCGCCCTTGCAGGATCCTGAGCAAGAGCATCTCCTGAAAGTCATGCCCGCGGTGCCTCATGTGCCTCACCCTAGTCTTGGCCGTGACATCAAGGGCAGCGAGAGCAAAGGGAAAACGGGCATGTTTCCAGTAAGTAATTAAAACCCTAGTTCTTATAGGAATGCAACATGGCTATATACTTAGTAGAATGCAGAATTTGCACAGGCTTTGGAGATAAAATGAGAGGTCAAAAGGATTTTGTTGTGGAATGGGAGCTTGAGGCAACACCTCCATGCTCCAGTGGCCTAACTCCTTTTCCTCTGTCCCTTAGGCATTCCACCATGGAAAAGTTTGCAAAGTTTGCCACCTCCAGAGTGCCTGGATCAAATCCAGGGTTGACTATCTAAATTAGTTTGAGAACTCTATTCAGAAAAAAGAAGACATTGGAAGTTATTTGTTGAGGGCCTATTCTATGTGCTAACTACTGAATGTCCCTTGAACTTTTTAATTGTAGCAATCCTGAAAATTAACCCCATCTAGATGGGGACATTGAAGCAGAGAAAAGTGAATTTTTTCGACTCAACTCTATCTGCTTTTGCAACCAAAAATCCTGAACCATCAAGCCCCCTTTCCCCAACCCCACTCCATTTCTTCCGGCAATATTACATACTTGGCTCATGACTGGAGGCATCTCATTCCATCTAGGATGCTCTACTCTAAGTGCCCTTTCTCACACTTTATATCTTCCTTAAGTACTCCTTTCATTTAAACTAAACTTTGTGCCTCTGAAAACAACGTGAATAAATCTAGGCTTTGCTTTCTGTCATTTAGAAAAAACAGATGTGCTGGTGGTAGGCAGGATTCTAAGATGGCCCCCAGGTCCCTGCCTCCTGGTGTACACAAAATTTCCCAGTTATTCCATCAAACAATCATCTAGGATGGTGCTGTTGTAAAAGAAGGGCTTTTGCAGATGTAAAAAAAGGCCAAAAATCAGAAGATTTTAAGATAGATGATCTGGGTGGGCCAGACCAAATCACACAGGCCCTTGAAATCTGGGTCTAGATGTCAGAGTCGAGGAAAGTCAGAGAGATCAAGGCACAGGGGGGATCCAACACATGTATAGTTTCCACTGCTGGCTTAGGAGATGGAGGGGACCACATGGCAAAAAAATGTGGGTTCCCTCTAAGAGCTCCGAGCAACCACCAGCTGAGAGCCAGCAAGGAAATGGGGACTTCATTCCTACGACTACATGGAATGGAATTCTGCCAATGACCCAAATGAGCTTGGAAGCAGGTTTCCCCCCAGAGCTTCCAGAAAAGAACACAGCCCTGGCGACACCTTGATTTCAGCCTCGAGACCCTGAGCAGAGAATCCAGTCACATTGGTAGCTAATAAATGGGAGTTGTTTCAAGCTCCTTAGTTTGTGGTCATTTGTTACACAGCAATATAAAATGAATATAGCAGCATACAACAATTCCAGATTTTAAATATTTTGAAATATTTACTTCTCTGGCTTTCATAGGAACTATGCATTCCGATGACAAAATGCTTAACACAGGAACTCAATCACCAAAGCTGCATTAAATATTTGATTAATTACTAAAGAATTTGCTCCCAAATAATACTTAATACTAATACTTTTCATGGGAGTAATATGATAATTGTAGCCAATGAAACCAGGTCAGCAGCTACTGGAATTATCTTTGTCTGCCATGACTTACACAAAAATACATAAGCAAAATTTCAGATTCCAAACTGAGCTCAGAATTTATCCTACAAAAGATGCCTGAGTTGGTAGCAATGATTTATTATAAGCTTATTTTAAGCTATTTTAAGTTAGTACATAGAGAAAAACCCTACTATGATTATTTTGTATCAAATATCATACAAGACATTCACTAACTGCAGAGACACACAAAAAAGTAAAACATCTTTGTGAATGTCTTCTTATAACCAAAATTACACACACACACACACAATGAGGACCCTTCAATGTCACTAATTTCTCTGAATCAATGTAATGGCAAACCCCTGAGACCCTGGCTATTTCAGACAAAATAGAAAATGTACACTGAGGAGGAAGCTGGGGAACTGGGCTTCTGCAACAGATTGTAAGCCAAGTTATAAATTGAGGTAAAGTGTAAAATAAAGGGGGAGAAAAAGGGTGAAACTTGTGGTTTTGTGCTTGCACACTTGGGGTCTGTAAGATAAATGGGCAGGGGATTTTCCTGTCCATTTCTGCTCTACATTCATATGATTAAAGTCATTAGTTAGAACACTACAAAGAAGCTCCTGTGAGAAGGCGGTTTCCTTTAAGGAGGAGGATTAAAAAGAAAAAAAAAAGAAAGAAAGAAAGAAAAGAAAAGAAAAGAAAATCGATGTAGAATATGCAAACATACATGAACACCAGAAATCAAGCAACAAAGTCCTTGTCATTAGGGGAATGAGCATGTCGGGGATCAGACACCAGAGCGGTAAACAGATAACCCCAGCAGTAGAGGGCGCTACTGGAGCACTGGAAGGTGGAGGGGTACTCAACACCCAACTGGACTCAAGGTGCAGGGGAGGGAGTTTAGGGTTCAGGCCAGGCTTCTGGAAGAGTCAGCATTTGTTTGGTGAAAGAGAGAGGAGGCCTTCTAGGAAGAAGGATCCGCACATGGTCTTTCAGAGGATCGTCAAAGCTAGGGGCTGGGACTGGGGGTGGTGACACTGGCAGAGATCAGCTCAGTGAATTGGAGTCCTGGAGTCAGGGAGGCCTCTGAGAGGAGGCCACCACGACAGGCGGGCCGCAAGTGGGTGGGTTCATGTCTTAGTATAATCACTGTACATTGGCTACAAACTCCAGGACTTAGGAGGACAGGCAGTTTCTATAATGATGAAGTGGGCCTGACTGTAACTATGGCTAAAGAGGGGCAGCTGCTGTTCAAGTCCAAACTGGTAAAACACAGGGAAACAGAAATCCAGATCTTGAAGTCTCCTGATATTAAAGATGCTGGTAACATACTTATTTCATTAAAAAAAAAAAACTGACAAAACCCAGCAGACCAAACAGAAGACATCTGCAAGCCACCAATCTGCAACTTCTGGGATATGAGTTGGGAGTGAGGATGAGAATCTAAGCATTGGAAAATTTTCTGGCTTCTTATCCAGGGATCAGAAGGCAAAGGCGTTAAAAGAAAGCTGATCCCTGGGGCAGTAGCAGCAACGAAAGCAACAGCCAAAACCCAATGCTGCTCAGAGGTGAAAGCAGTCTTCTCTGAAGGCTGGGAATGTGGCCACATCCTCTGAATCGCAGGGCTATGTTCATTATTAGTTCATTTAATCAGCAAATAGTCATTGAGGACCTACTGTGTGCCGGGAATGATCCAGACCCTGAAAAAGTTGTGGTGAGCAAAACAGACAAAAATCCCTGCCCAAGAGGAATGCACATCCATGTCCTTTTTCTGGGAAAAATGAAAAAAATGGGACAGTTTTCAGCAGTTTTAGCTCAGGCCCCAACAGACACACATTCAGCCTTTTCAGCTCTAGACCTATTCCCTTCTTAGAAATTAATTCAGGACAAAAGACCTGAATGTCAAAGCCCCTGCAGAGGTCCACAGCTCCAGCATTCCAGAACTGAAGAGCAGGGACTTCTGCCTCTCAGCTCTACCCCAACACAGAACAGCACCTGCATGTGGCCAGCGGGCAACCAACAACTGCAGAGTGAAATCAACAGCTGGGGACTAGGAAGGACTACCGAGATCCCAGGGGGGAACAATCACTAAAGTTCTTTTTTGTTTTGTTTTGTTTGCAATTGAAAGCATTTCTCTTTTGATTCCAAATCTCTCTCTGATGGTAGTTAGACAAAACTGGCCTCAAGGTAAAAACAAAAACATTGGTCTTCATTGGTTAAGATTTGGTATACAGAAATGGACAAAGTCTAAATCTGATATCCCACTTCAAAAAAGTAGTGGAAAGGGGGGTGTGTGGACTTCCAGCAATCTCCCCTCCACACTTCCATCTCTGTTCCTAACTTATGACGCTTCCCTTCCTCTCTTTATTTTATAATAATGGCTTTCAAAATGTGTTTTGCCAATCCCAGGGACAGCTAATACATATCAGTGCTATGCAAAATAACACTTCGGTACATTTAGTTGCATTCTTTCCTGAACACAAACAGTAGCTGGTGGTGGGGAACGATGGATTTGACCCACCATGTGTCAGTCTAGATATCTACTTAAATTGATTTCAGGTACCATTTCGGTTGTAGATACTTTATAATTGTACTCTCACACCAGTGTAGCTAAGATCACACCCAAGATAAATGAATTACCTCGGATATGGGAACAGACCGTTCCATCACAGAAATTCCCTGACCGTTCTGGCGCACTGACCCCCAAGAACTCTGCCCCCCAACAAGTCGCAGTGATAAAATTCCCTCTGCCTCACTTTGACCAGAACCTGACAGCCAGTCATATGTTACGAATAGCAAGCTGCCTCCATTTCTCATGGTTGTTGTTTTTTTTTTCCCCTTTCTTTCCTTTAAAAAAAAGGGGAGGGAAAGTACCTTGTTTATTTCCAAACTCCCTTGCATCTGATGTGTGATAGGCTGGCATTTGCTGTTAAAGCAGAAAATTATAAGGCGGGCCTAATTGACCCTCTTGTGTCTTTGAAGAAGCCTGTCCGTGGTCTCTAATTGACCCTCTAGGTACCGATGGAACAATGAATGAATCTTCAGGAAATAATGGAGGGCGATGATGAATAGCCTGGCTCTGGCTGGACCTCTGCCTCGCGGAGTCTCCCTGTGCTTTCCCTCCTCCCCTCCAGGACACTCTATTCCTGGGATTTCATAAGCAGCGATTTATTATCATCGCTGAATAATAAATACCTGGTAGTAGACATTTTTAAAAATCGGACACATCACGATTCTGCAGAGATTGTGATAACAGTCATTCAGCCTGGCGTTCTCATTTTTCTCCCCAGCATGGCTCTGCAAGGCTTCCTCTATCGTCGTGGACAAAGTCAACGCCTGACACTTCCCTCGAGTGCCCAGTGACACTGCTCTAAACATAAAGTACCTTGGGACTGTGGGTTTTTTCCGTGTTCAGCTGACAACCATAAGACAAGTGGCATCCCCTTCAGTTACCTCTGTGTACCAGGCCCTCTCCGTACAGTATCCTGATGAACACCCACAAAGCTTGACCTGTGTGCAGAGCTAGTATCCCCATTAACCAAGTGAAGAAGCTGGGGTGCAGAGAGAATAAGGAATGCGCCTCAAGTCACAAGGTCCAAAGCTTGCGTTCTCTAAGCTCTAAGGCACTGCCTTCCCACCGCATAACACTAATGGCCAAATGTACACTATTAGAGGAAAAACGAGTTTGAAGTATGGGTGAGAAGATAAAAGGAAATACCTCTTCTCATTGAGTCTATCTGAAAAATGTTCCCTTTCCCAGACTGGGTAAGAGAGTACCTTTAAATATGGAAATACGCATGTCTCCACTGAGGCTCGTCAGAAGTCAGGGTTTCTCTTTGCAAATTCATAGCATTAAGCAGACATCACTCCTGCTGGCCTGGAGGCTCCAATCTTAGGACTTCAAGCACGGCGGAGCCACAAGCCTCTGCCAGGCCTGGCTGCTTTTCCTGGGCCCCTTTTCCTCTTAGTCAGTGCTTTGTGGAAGAGGAGCCTGCCTGTGCAGCAAAATTAACGCTTGGGCAAGGCTCCTGGACACTGAGATATGGACGGGTCGTCTCCTGTGTTTTGTCCCATCTCTGTCCTTAGAAAGCCCCACTCCGAGTCAGGGGCCGTGGGTGGGCAGTGGCCTCTGGGAGCCAACTGCTGCCAGCGGGTCTCAAAACTCACGGAGGGGGGAGTCGAATAACAAAACTAGCATGCGCCAAGGGGCCACCCAGGTCACCTCCATGGGGACATTCAGCTTTATGATCTTAAAAACCAAATAAGCTTGTCGGGGGCTGTTTATTGGTTTTTTTAAAAAAATTCTGCTAACCGTCCATCAGCTAGCTTTGTTTCCATCCTCTGGATTTTACTGAACGGCGAGAAGGGGTATACAGCAATGGCAGTGAAAACCTCAAGGCTGTGCCTTCCTCCCCCAGCTGGCCACCAGGTTCCCCCAACAGCACTGCCACTGCCTTAGGTCCCACTGCCCTCAATGAGGGCGGAGCTGCCCGCCCCCAGCTCACATATTAGACAAGGCTTTCCTTTAAAAACCTCACACCTGTTGCCTCCCTACTGCAAAGCCTCTCAGGTGCCCGTGGGGAGACATTCTGAGGCCTCAGCAGGGCACCCAAAGCTCACGGCATTGTGAGCTCTTCTTTCCAAGCCTTTTCTCACTAAGCTAAGCACAATATTCTTTACTCTCCCAGGACCCCTGGCCCAGCTTCCGCCCGGCAGAAGCTGTCCCCGCAGCCCTGCACGCAGCCACGCCGCGCCCAGAGCCTCGCACACTTCACTGGCTCCTCCTGCCCTGCCGCCCCGCCCAGGCCTCCTCAGGCACGCACCTACACCTGCCCAGGTTCTTTGTCCAAGGCCACTCTTACCCCTGCTTCTCGGAGGGCACTAGCCTGTCATCAATTCATGCACAGAACCTGCCGCCACGCTTGCCTTCCTTACTGGGCTCTGAGCTCCAGGAAAGTGGCAGCAGAGCCTTATCCATCTGTGAACCCTCTGTGTCCAGGACAGTGTCAGGTACATAAATAAAAAGGGAAGGAAGGGAAGGGGGAAGGAAAGAAAGGAAGGAGAGAGGAAGAAAGGAAAATGAAGGAAGAATGAGTGAATGAATGAATTAATGAGTGACACCAATAACTTAAAACCCTGCTATGCCTTTGGAAGAGAAACAACTAAGAGAGCTGTAAAATAAATCTTCCTTTCTACTTGGGCTGGGGATACACATGATAAGAAAAACATGGATGCTGTGTGTGCAGCAATGACTAACAGGGAAGCCTGACCTTCCACCCAACCATCAATGTCCAGCTGGCTCCCAGGAATGACCAGTTGTATCTCTGATGGCCCCTGGCTTACTCAGGAAACCAGCAGAGAAGTGAATCTCCTTTCATGACTGACAGTAAACATCCAATGTGGAGTTGGACTATAAAATTGTATCAAACTATAAATAGAATCATACTATTCCCTTTTAAATAACTCCGAGAGCTTTTATTCATTAGGATTCAGAAGCCATGGAGGGTGCAGCTGTGCCTTCTCCCCTCCTAGCTCCCAAATAAAACACCCCATATGCAAGCAGATGGCACTGTATAAATCAGATTACAGTTTTCAGGGTGAGATGGCTTTATCGCAATGGCATTACAATATAATCTTTTGGGGGGAAGTGGGACTCAGCAAATGCAGCTTTATTCAGCTGGATCCATGTAAGGAGTCTTTTGGTTACCCACCAGTGACCAATTCCCATTCAGAGGAAGCCCCACTAATGCAGAAGAAAGGGAGACCGTCAGGAAGCCAAGGATGGCGAGGCCTGCTTCAAGAGCTGGTTCCGTTAACACAGCAGAGAGTCAGTCCTCTCCCACCCAGGTCTCAAAATCCCCCCGTGTTTGCTGCCACAGGTAAAAGGGGATGGGTTTGCTCACTAGAAACCACAGACTGAAACAACATTTGCTTGGGTACTTAACCCTGGAACAGGAAAGGTGAAAGCATTGCTGTTTCTTTTGATCTCAAGTGTAAAAGAGATGGCAATCATATCGGTGGCATCTCAGTAGAGGAAAAACAAAGCTGACGGAAGGCAGGGTCTGCTCATTCGGAGAAGCTTCACAGAAGGCTGGGGTGCTAAGTCCTCTCAGCTGGTCCTGATCTGAGGCGTGCTGGCTGGAAGTGTCTGCCTCATGTTTACCGTATTTACCCTTCAAAGCAGGGGGCAAAGAGCAAACAGATCCCAGACATACTCAGCTACATCCAGGGCATTCCTTTCTGTTAAAAGAATGGCAGGAGCTAACTGCCTTAGCCCAGGCTTTCTGGAACATTTCAGCACTCGCAGTGGTATGACGATGTCCCTATCCCCGAGAAAGCAAGGGGACAGTCTCCCATTTCCATACTCTGCTGGACCAATATTAAGGTTAAAACAAATAAATAGAAAGAAATATAGGGAAGCAGATGTGGCTCAAGTGATAAAGCCTCCGCCTACCATATGGGAGGATCTGGGTTCAATCCCTGGGGCCCCTGGTGAAAAAGAAGAAAACGTGTGCCTGCGTGGAAAGCCAGTGCCTGCGTGGTGAGCCAAGTGCCCGTGTGGCTAGCTGAGTGCCCACATGGTGAGCCGAGTGCCCGCGCGGTAAGCTTAGTGACCGTGTGGGTTCCCGCGCAGTGAGCCAAGTGCCCACGTGAGTACCCACATGGCGAGCCAAGTCCACATGATGAGCCGAGTGCCCACGCAGGTGCCCGTGTGGTGAGCAAGTGCCATCCAGCCCTGCTGCTATTTCCAACAGGGCCAAGCAGTAGGATATTTGAAAAGAAGCATCGTGTTTAACAGGAAATCCCCAAGAGCTCTGAGTCAGGTCATGAAGAATTGAAAATTCAGAAGATGAGCACTAATTCACTATTCCAAATACCATGTTCTTAAATCATGACAATCAAACAAGAAAACTATTTTTTTTTAATTACATCTCCTGAACATGTAGGCCAACTACAAGCCAACTACAACTCTCAGGCCAAAGTTGAATCACTGCCTGTTTTTGTAACTAAAGTTTTATTGGAATACAGCCATGTCCATTTTCTTACATACTATCTAAGGCTGCTCTCACGTTCAACATCATGAGACATTATGGATCACAGAATCAAAAAATATTAACTATCAGGCCCTACACAGACAAACCTTGCTGACAACCTTGTTCTAGACCTAAAATCAATTTCTGTGACCCTAAAATCCTTGAGTCTGCTTTGTCACCTGTAGCAGTTTGATATTATTGATGAAGTCCAAAAAGAAATACTGGATTATGTTTGTAATCTTCACTTCTGGGCATGTTAGATTATGTTGGATTCAGACCTTTACATGATTAAGTAATCAGGTAAACCTCTTGTGCCAAGGGGTGGGGAGTCAGATAAAAAGATTTGGCAAAGGATAGAGTTGTGGGTTTTTGATGTCGGAGTTTTGATGTTGGAATTTGATGCTAAAGTCCGAAGCTGGAGCCCCAGGAAATAAGCACACAGGAAAGAGAAGCAAGCCTTCTGAAAAGAGTAACCCTCAACCCAGAGAGAAGCAAGACCCTGGAAGGGAAGAGCCCAGGAAGCCTGAACCCTCACAGACGTTGGCAGCCATCTTGCTCCAACACGTGAAAATAGACTTTGGTGAGGTCACACCAAGGAGCCAAGAGTGCCTACAACTGTAAGCAGGAGAATTGCATCCATCATCCATGTGGAATCTAAGCCCTCTCTCAATATAGAGGTGGAGTGGACATAACCATCCCAGGGTCCACAGGATGGAGGAATAGAGTATGGATTAGAGTGGACTTACTGATATTCTACCATGGAACTATTATGATTAGTAATGGAAGAAATTATAGCATTGATGTGGAGAAAGTGGCCATGGTAGCTGCTGGGGATAGGAAGAGGGAAGAAGAGATATGATGTGGGAGCATTTTCAGGACTTGGTGTTGTCCTGGGTGGTATTGCAGGGACAGATGCTGGACATTGTATGTCCTGCCATGGCCCACTGGGTAGACTGGGGGAGAGTGTAAACTACAATATAAATCATTATCCATATGGTGCAGAAGTGCTCCAAAATGTATTCACCAAATGCAATGAATGTCCCACAATGATGAAAGAGGCTGTTGATGTGGGAGGAGTGGGGTGAGGGGGGGCGGTATATGGGGACCTCATATTTTTTTAATATAACATTTAAAAAAAAACAGTAAAGAGAAAATTTTTTAAAATTAAAAAAATAAAACTACAATAACATACCATCTTAAAAACAAAAAATAGACTTTGGTGAGGGAAGTAACTTATGCTCTATGGTCTGGTATCTGTAAGCTCCTACCCCAAATAAATACTCTTTATAAAAACCAACCAATTACGCTATTTTCCATCAGCACCCTTTGGCTGACTAACACATCACCCAATAATTATAAGTGAAATGATCAAACAGAAGTATTCTTATTGACAATATTAATGAATTACTAATTTAGTTTTAGGAAAGAAGAAAAAGTCAATCAACTTTTAAATACTCAAAACCATTATTTTTTCAATAAAGCTTAGGTCTATACCAGGTAACAATTCATACCAGAAATATCTATGGAATTCCTAATGTGTTCCCAGGGTCTTCAGCATGGGTATATCCCTTCATTGTGGGGGGAGGAAAGTAAACACAACACTTCAACCCTTCCTTACTGCAGTCCTTTTCTTTTAGCCTTCTTCTTCCTCCCATCACTCTCCCCAGTCCACTATGTTCTTGTTGACTTTGCCTGATCAAACAGAAAATCCCTAAGCGTGCCCACCTCTGGCGGGTGCCCTCCCACACATATTATATACATATATGTAATAGATATTTGGGTAACTCAGATCATCTAAGAGGTTAATTTTACCCCCAGCTTTATATTCATACCGTAGGATTAAGCCATTTAGAATGTACTTGATTCCTATTAGATGTAGTGATTTTGCTAATGTTGTTCAGTTTTATTTCCTCACCCAGAATGATTTCCATTAGCTGGCTTGCAGATTAGCCACCTAATCTCCTAACAAGGGCGCTTCGATCAAATGGTCTGTAGTGGCCGCCCCATGTCTTGCTGCTGCCAAGCAACTGATTTAAGAGATGGACAAAAAGTAGACACACGCAAGTCCAGATAGTGTGATTAATGGTCGATCCAACTTTCTTTGAACTGCATATCATGACTTAATGGGAAACCCTGAAGAGATTAAAGGGGGGAATTACATTACCATGAATAATATAAAAAAGTGATATTCTGTCTGAAAAGCTTTTGAGCGCAAGTGACTCGAACAAATATATTAACAGAGCTTACAGGAGATTCAATCAGGTTGAACGTTCCCCAGAATTTATTTTGAAATAAGCTTTATATATCCGAGATGTGAAGAATGAATCTATTTGTGACTGGCAGGGAAGCTATTAGCATGCAGATTTTAATTCTGCCTTCGATTCTATAGAGGTTCCATTGTCCCTCCCCTAAGACCGCAACCTCTCCCAATTACAGCTGTAGTACATTTCCACAAACCTCAATGCCACAATTATGCTCCAGCAAGCTAAGATTTATTTTCCTTACTTTATTCTAACTTCTGGAAATCTGTTCAAATTTGTATCATGAATGCACCAATAAAGCGATTATGTTTAAAAGTATGAATTATGTCATTCCAACCCATTATCTGTTGGAAATGCCAGTTTGGGGGTCTACGTAGGGCGTAAAACTTGGCAGCTAAGATAGAAATCTGCTTGACAAAAAACTAGGTGCATGTTAACTTACAATTAAGCTGTGATGTTAATGAGGTTACAGTGTGTGACCGGTTAACGGGCTGCAGCCAAAAGGCAAATATTGAAATGAAGGCGTTTATTTTCAAACCAACAAACCTGAACTGAACCATTACAATACGTCCCATTAACATTCTAGTTATTGGGCAAAAGAATTTCATCTAAAAAATTAATTAAATAAATTGGAATGACCTGGAATTATTTCTGTGGCAAGCGGTCGGAATAGTACTGCATGAAAGGCAAACTCATTTAGAGTCAACTGGCCCATCAACTCCTTAAGATGTGAGATTTAAGTTGGTAGGAAGTGAAAGTTAAAAATATGACTCATCCAATAAGATGGTGAAGGAGGTTGCAAAGCAATTTTTAAAGTAAACTCTACTTGTTTAAAAAAAAAAAAATCAGGGCTAGAATGCTGTTGGCTTGAATAAGATACCAGGCTAAAGGTCATCACTTAGAAAATTCTGATTCTGTCCTGATTGTATTTTATTCCCCAAGCAATCTGGAATTTTGAGCAATGGAAACTAAGACAGCATATGACAATTGGATAAAAGGGATGAGGTCTCAGGGCTGTTGCCGGGACTTTAAAGAGAGTCAATAGCAGACCGTGGGTTTGAGTCATGCCCACAGTCCAATGCTTCCTGGAAGGGAAGGGCCAGTACAGGATCTAGCGCACAGAAGGCACGGAACAAGCGCTAGCTGACATATTACCCAAGAGCATGCACTGTGGGGTTGGTTAGACCTGGTGCCCGGGTCCCTGCTCTGTCACTTAAAAGCTGTGTGACCTTAGGTATATATCTGATCTCTCTATCCTTTACTTTGCTCTTCTGGAAAGTGGGGATGCTCACATTTGCCCCTCTGATAGGACTGTTGTATTAATTTGAAAGAGCTGACAGATGCAAAAGCACTTACTGTTGTGTCTTCAAAAGAGAGGCTCAAAAAGGTTAGCCTCATCCCATCTGAATGGGCTGAATCTATCAGACATCACTACAGGTCCGGGAGTTCCCTGCAACCACTACTCTGTCCAACTTTTCTAGGTAGCACACACAAATCAGCAACTTGTCTCTTTGCACCGTGCTTTGTCAAAGTGTGGTCCATGGACCACCTACACTGAAAAATCTGGAGTGCTTGTTAAACTTAAAGATTTCTGGACCCCAATCTAGATGCATCGAGTCAAAATCTCTGTGGAGTGGACTCTGGTTAGTTACATTTTAAAAATAAAAGCCTAAGTGATTCTCAGTGACCCAGAAGTTTTAAGAATCACTCATTTCTGAAAATGGGATATAAACAACAGAAACACAAACCATTTATTCTTGAGCAAATTGTTTGTGATTCCACAGCATTAAATAGGACTTAAAAGTACGGAGATTCTTCCTGGAACAGTCTCTCCCCTCACTTTCTAGACATGCACAATGCAGGTCATCTTATCCGTCCCTGGAACCCGATGTACGCAGGGCCAGGCCTTCAAGTTCTGATCACACCTCCTGTCTCCACATCTGCTGGCCCCAGTCCTTCTCCTGCCTAAGCTGCTCCTTCTCCCATTCCATGCCTCAATTCCAAGCTCACCTCTCAGGGAAGCCTTGTCTGCCCTCCAGACAAGGTTAGATTCACCTGTTCTAAACTGCGTTAGCAGCTGACCCTCTTCATCATAGCATTAATCGTTTTGAAATTATTTGAATAATTATGTGAATGGAGACTGTCCTGAGTGGGAACTCGCATCTGATGGCTAGCCACGCCTACTCTTGGACATCAGTGCTCTGTCCCCTCTCACTATATCAGGGGGAAATGGTACTGTTGAACTTGCTTTAGCTGAAGACATTCCACGAGCACAAGGCCACGATGGGCAGGCTGGTGACTCCTTCTACAGAAGCAGGGCTTGGACCCAACACACCATCCCTGATCTGAAGGTGTCTGGACCATCACTTAGCCCACACAGCTCTCCTTCTCCAATGCCCCTCACCCTTGTAACACCCCCTTTGCCTGAATGTTGCCAGTGGGACGCAAGTGGCTGCCTAATCAAACTACACTCTACAGTCCTGGAGAGCTGACATTCAACGTTCTCCAGAAAACAGAATGCCCTGATGATATGTGGGTGTGGGCTGAGAAAGAGAATCTTTAAAATGAGAACAAGGACTTAATTCTCATTTAGTTTGTCATCATGTTTTAGAAGCAGTCTCATTTTTAATACCTTCATTTTAATCCACCATGCATTGGAATGGGTTAGCAAGTGGCTTTGGTGCCATCCAGCTGTGCATCTGAATTACAGCTCTGCCATCTAGCATCACTGTGACTTTGGGCAATGGCTTAACTCGGCCAGCCACAGTTTTCTCATCTGGAAATGAAGAATCATCTACCTAATAAAATGGAGCTAATAACTACTTAATAAGGTTGTTGGGAAGATTAAATAACAGAAGGGCTGCAAAGTGTTCAGCATGGCGCCCTCCATAAATTGCAGCAATGATTGCATTATTGGGAAGTGTGACTTTATTATTATTAATTAATACAATAAGCCTTAGTGCATATTGGAAAGATGTCCACTATTTAGCAATTATAATCAGAGCTCAGATTAGTATCAATACTCCATTTCTTTATCAAAAGGAATATTTGCTCTCTATACTCAATTTTTTTTCCTTGAAAATTAAGACTCAGGCTAAATCTTGGTTAAAATGTGTGTGTACATATTTTCTGTACGTACAAAAACGTTGTACAAAAAATTCACAGACTTTTTGAAAGTAGAAAATACTGGTTCCTGCCAATACCCTTATTGCAGTAACCTCCGAGCGCTTCCACTAGAGTCTTTGAAACAGGAATTTAAGTCCTGATACAGATTATCTTTCACCACATGTTCTAATAATAATCTCTTGCTTGACAAGAAATTTATGGCGGGCTGCTGAAACATTTGTTTATTGATGATTAAAGTATCAACTGTCCTTGATACAAATAAGCAGCGTTTCTGAATCACAAGCAAAGAGACAGGGCTCCTTCCAGGCCCTGGGTGGGGGGAGGCAGGGAGGTGGGCTATGCAATCTGTGGGGCATTCAATTCTCATCAATGTATTGTCAGTATATCCAGGGCATCTGACAGGCTCCCGTTCTGAGGATGGATGTTTTCTCCACAACCCAAGGAGCATAAAAGGGAAGGTCTTGGGTTTCACAGGCTCAATCCTTCCCTTATCACTAAGGATTTGATATTGGCAACTGCCCTTTGCTCCAGATTTTTCTATTTCAGGTCTTTCAGAATTTGGTACATTCCAGACTGTGCTGAGGACAGGATTTGGCAATGACCAAAAAGTTTCTGTGTCCAAGTCCAGATTTCTGTTCATGGTGCTGGGTGGAAATTCCAATGACCAAACAATGGCCTTCGCAGCTAATATTAGGAGGGAAGATAATCTGTACATGTAGGAAGTTGGTTGTCGATAGGAACACCACGGATGGCCCCACAGCAGAAGCTGCTGGTTGCGTACCCAATAGCCAGGGTTCCTCCATAGGCCCTAGCTGACAGAATCCCAGTTCTGCCTACCTTCTTTCAAGGAGTCATATATGTCAGGGAAGGCCAGGCCCATCCCCAGTCATGATGGGGTATCTTGGTTGAGGCTTCTGGGAAGATGTCCTTCCTTCTTTCAAGGGAGCAGGAGACATTCTGCATTCTTGTCTCTTTCTGCCTCTGGTGACTGTTACCCACATGTGATCCCTGAAACTTGGCAACCATTTCGTGATGATGTGGGGAGCCTGCCTAAAAGGATAAACCAGCCAGCTGAAGAAAGCCAGCAGAGCACTGAACTAACCTAGGAGCTTGATGATTTTTTTGAGCCTTTAAATAACCAAACTTGAAAGCCCTTGACCTCCTGACTTCTTCTGATGTGAGATGAATATGTTTGTTTGTTTTTTAAGATTTATTTTTTTTAATTTATTTCTCTCCCTTTCCCCCCTGCCCCAGCTGTCTGCTCTCTGTGTCCATTTGCTGCGTGTTCTTCTGTGTCCGATTCTATTCTTGTCAGTAGCCCAGGAATCTGTATCTCTTTTTGTTTTGTCATCTTGCTGCATCAGCTCTCCGTGTGTGTGGCGCCACTCCTGAGCAGGCTGGACTTTCTTTTGTACTGGGCAGCTCTCCTTACAGGGCACACTCCTTGCGTGTGGGGACGCAGGGAACACCCCTGCATGGCAGGGCACTCCTTGCGCACATCAGAAATGCATGGGCCAGCTCCACATGGGTCAAGGAGGTCCTGGGTTTGAACCACGGACCATCCCTTGTGGGAGGTGGACGCTCTATCCATTGAGCCAAGTCTGCTTCCCTGTTGTTCTTTTCTGAGTTACTTTGAGTAGAATTTTCTGGTACTGATAACTGAAAGATCGCTTTCTTAAAATGACACTTCCTTTCCTCTAAGGTTTGAAAATAATCCCACCCTTAGTCCTAAAACCTGAAATTACCCGAAATATTCATTTTCTAAGTGGAAAATATCCATGCAAGTGATATAAGGAATGTGCATCCTAATATAACTTGGTTGGACTTGATTGTTTTCTCCCTACCTGAGATTTGGAGAGTCAGACTAAATAAGACAGGAAGGGATGGCAATTTGGAGCATGACATACTGTCAGGAAGGCAAACATCAAAGATAAACTTCCACGACTTTTAATTTCCATCTGGGGATAGATATCTGGGTTATAGCTGTTTGATATTATTTATGAATTCCAAAAAGAGATATTGATTATGTTTGTAAACTAGTCTGTCCCTCTGGGCATGAGATCCTATGATTGTATTAGATTCAGCTGAGATGCTTTTGATTAAATTATGTTAAGATTAGGACTTTGAAAAAAAGATTTTTTAATCAAAAAAAAAAATAAAAATATTAGAGCTTTTCATCAACCATGTCATTAGGGCAACTCAGTTTAAGTCCCTGCCCCTTTCTGGGTTATATACATGGAAACTCAGTCAAGGAGACACATAGAAGTAGATACACAGAGAAGATACACACAGGAAGAGAGAGAGTTCCATAGACATGGCAGAGGTCCCAGGAAGAGAGATGAGCCATTTGCCTGATAGTCTACAGCTGGCCTTGTGGAGACAGCAGAGCAGCTGAGCCCTGAAAGAAACAAGCCCTAGGAAGAGAGATGACCCTTTGCTAGCCTACAGCTAAGGTCTGAAGAAGCTGGACCCATGGAGCCTTAAGAGGGAAGAGGAAGGCTGAACCCTTGCAGATGTCATCCGCCATCTTGCTTCAACACACGGCAACAGAATTTGGTAAGGAAGTAACCTTGAGTTGGACTCTTTAGGGCCTTGTAACTGTAAAGCTTTTACCCCAGATAAATACCCTTGATAGAAGCCAGCAGATTTCTAGTACTTTGCATCAGCACCCCTTTTGGCTAATACACTGGGAACACTTTACGAAAGGGGTGGGAGAGGTTTATGCCCAAGTACCTGAAAAAGGGGATCAGAAATAGAAGAGTCTGAAATGACTTAATGGGTCTTTCAAGCTGGTCCTAGACTAGGTGCCTAGTTATGGACTTCATTTAAGTGAGAAAATAAACACTTATGTGTCTAAACCGATCTTGTTTTGGGTTTTCTGTTTTATGCAACTGAACAAAGTCCTAAATGAGGAATTGTCAGTTTTGCTACTCAAGATGTCTGTGGCTACCTTTTGACTATAATTCTGTCTTTAAATGTCTATAAAATATCTTTAAGACTGTAAACTCTCAAGTCTTCAGCTAAAAGCCTATGGGTTCCAGATTGAAGGGCTTCTTTCACTTTTTTGGGAACTTGCAATGTGTAAGACCAAAGGAAAAGCTGCACAGACCCAGCTGCACAGCCGTCGGCCAACCCTAGAGCGCTCTGCGGCGGCAAGAACCCCCTTGCGGCGGGACACGTTCTCCTCCTTGAATTCACCTCCAGATATTAGGAATAGAGATGCAATCACCCGCTGTAAACCTGCCACTCCAATTTAGCTTAACTCCACTCAAATCTAGCGCTCACATGTGCTTCTGCAGGATTAGCTTCGTAAGTTTCTGGTCCCCTGCATGTAGTGCACTTCCTTTGATTTGTTATAAGTAACTCCCCTAGGTCTACACAGCAGGGTTTAAACAGAAGCCTGCTAGGGAAGCAGACGTCATGGCTCAACTGACAGAGCGTTCATCTTCCAAAGGGAGGGTCCAGGGTTCGATCCCCAGGGCCTCCTGACCCATGTGGAGCTGGCCCACAGGCAGTGTTGAGGCGCGCGAGGAGTGCCGTGCCAACCAGGGCACGTAGGGGAGCCCCACGCGCAAGGAGTGCACCCCACAAGGAGAGCCGTCCCTTGTGAAAAAAGCACAGCCCGCCCAGGAGTGGCGCCACCCACACGGAGAGCTGACGCAGCAAGGTGACACAACAAAACAGAGACGCAGTTGCCTAGTGCCGCTGGATAATGCAAGTGGACACAGAAGAACACACAGCGAATGGACATAGAGAGCAGACAACAGGGTGGAAGGGGAGAGAAATAAATAAAAAAATAAGTCATTAAAAAGAAAAAAAAGAAGTCGAGCTTTCGCTCTCTTCACAACTTTAATTGCTTCAACTAGGGTCTGGGTGAGAAAGTTCGCCAGTGGACATGCGCCTACGGTCCTCTCCTGCCTGTAGGTACCAAGGCGGGTTCTACACCCCCACCTCTGCACCGTCACGTGACTACTCCTGGCCCAGAGCTGTGTGTGGGAGTGCCTGGGACACCTCCAGACCACAGCATCTGAGCAGCTGCTGCAGCCCCTCCAGGGCGAACAAGCCCTGTGTCCCAGAGGGAGCAGCTATGAGGGAGTGCAGATCCCATCTGCCTCGGCCCCCAGTGGCTGTGCACGCAGGGCCCTGGTGACCCCAGCCCCGCATGCAGCGCAAGCAGGAAAAAGCAAAAATGGAGCCACACCCAAAGAGCAGCCCCTCCCCACCCACACCGCCATTCTAAACACACACACTCACTCCTTCATACTGGGAGAGAAACAGAACAGGCTATTTTGCATTGATTAGCCTCCTGTCATTTTGCTATTGGTTCTGGCTAAGAAGGAGATTGGGCGCACGTCCTCAGGGGTCCTGCTGGCATGTCTCCCAGCCCCTAACCTGGATTTTAACTGCAAAAGGAAGCAAGACAGAAAGCGAAAATCACTTGCAGGTTAAGATCCTCGCTTCTTGCAGAAATGCCTTCACTGAACTGAGGCTGTGCCATGTTAGGGGGCTGGTATAAGATTTGTCTCTTTGAAATGCATTCCTGTGTCTTTTATAAAATCACAGGTGGGCACAGCTTTGTTTGCTGGATTACCCAAGGCCTCAGACACTGGCCTGTGAGGCACACACCTCTTGAAGTTCAAGTCCAGAGAAAACGCTCAGTTCCACAGACTGCCTGGTGTGACATAGTTTCCACTCACAGATTATAGCAAGCAGTGTGGTTTGCTTTCCACTTTACCTGTCAGGAAACATTTAAGGGCCAAATGCAAAGGCTGGCCGAGGAAAACAGACTTACTTCAGGTCCCTGCAAAATCTGATCCTGACTTCTTCAGACTGCCCTCTTTTTCATCTTCCTAAATTTCAGGCCCTACGTGATAGTGACCTTTCCAGCTTAAAGAACAGAGAGCCCGAAAGAGATAGAGTCGGGAGGCTCCTCCTTACTTGCATATCCACACCCGTGGCTATCGCTGTGGAGATGGCACCAGGAGATCACACTGCAGGCTCTTCTATCCAGTATCATTTATGGGCATCTGAGATGAGCCCAACGGACGACTGCTCTTGCCTTTCTATTCCATACCCTGAAACGGTCAGCAACATCGAACCTAGGGGGAGAGCCGGGGTCCGCCTTATCCATGCCTCTTCTGTGCCCCATTCGGAGGGCCCTCTGCAACTGACCTCAGGCAAGAAGCTGATCCACTGACCCAGGCCTGCCAGGCCTATTTTGGTTTGATTCTTAAAAAAAAAAAAAAAAAAGCAGCCACAACAACAAAAAAGCTTTCACCTTCTCTTTTTTTCCCCATCTTATGAAAGCATCACATGTTCATTACAGGAAAAAAAGAAGCAAAAAGCAGAAACAGTAAAAGGAAACCCGTTTTGGCATAATTTCTGGGCTCCTAGATCTGTCCCTAATCCATTCACATGTAACCCTGGGAGGTGGGTATTATTACAACGGTCACTTTGTAGATAGGAACCTGGATGTGTACTAAAGCTAATCGCTTACTCAACCTCGTGTCTCACAGAGAACTAGTGACGGAGGCAGAACTTGAACCCAGGCCTGTCTAATAAAATTCATGAACTTAATCTTTACCAACTCAGTTACACCTATCCAGAGGGAACCACCATTGATATTGCAGTGCATTCCTTTCAAAATCTTTTTCTGTGTGTTCTGGGACACGAGTAAGAGGTATGCAGTGCATGCAATTTTATAAACTGTCACATTTAAAATAAATTTAAGTTCTCAAAATATGTTCGGTTCTCTGAATATTTTCAACAGTATAAATTAGCTTTTCCCGTAACTCTGCTGACAATATATCTACTTGTTTCTCTCTAATTTAGCACAACTATGTAATAGTGGGGGACAAGATTCTCATAAAAACCTCCATTGGATAAAATAAGTAGGAGCACAGAGGAACTCACTGCTCAAGCAGGGACTAATGATCACAAACCCGGGGTACCATCGCTAGTTGCAGATGTGGGCACAGGCACATTCCATGGTTAAAGACCCACAGGGGCTGTCAGCATTAATGAACAATGTGCAAAATGACATCTTATTTGTGTGTCAAAGACCAAGCTAATCCTTTCCTCCTTTTACCTAAAACCTGTGGTTTCTATGAATACCAGTCACGCCCGTGAACAAGGACTAAGATTTCTGGCACCAGCAAATGCACTTGAGTACCACACACTACACCTATGCGGGAGAACCAAGGACTGAGCCAGGCTACTACCAGGTTTGGAGCCAAAGTTCAGAATCAAGGTCATGCTTAAAGGAGTAAATGATTACCCTTCACAAATGACATATATAAAGAACTCGGAACCATGACTCGGTTGTGCGAGTTTTTCCTCACTGCAGGACATTAATCTTGCCCAGGCTCTGTTGTTATCATTTTTTTTAAACCATATTCAAATGTATGAATCTGCCACTCTCAGACAGACACTGATCAGTGAGCACAGGCCAGGGAAAGTGTGTTGGTGGAAACAAAAAGAAGAAATTTGGGAAGCGGACATGGCTCAACTGATAGAGAGTCCGTGTACCATATGGAGGGTCCAGGGTTTGATCCCCAGGGCCTCCTGACCCGTGTGGTGAGCTGGCCCACATGCAGTGCTGCCACGCACAAGGAGTGCCCTGCCACACAGGGGTGCCCCCACATAGTGGTACCCAAAAGCACAGCCCGCCCAGGAGTGGTGCTGCACACAAGGAGAGCTGATGCAGGAAGATGATGCAACAAAAGAGAGACGCAGTTTCCCAGTGCTGCCAGATAATGCAAGCAGACGCAGAAGAATACACAGTGAATGGACACAGAGAGCAGACAATGGGCGGGGAGAGGAGGAGAAATAAATTAAAAAATAAATCTTTAAAAAAAAAGAACTGTTGATCGTACTTCTTAGGTTGATGTGCCACTTGGAGCAACTGTGGTGCGTGCTGAGTGATGGAAGGAGGGAGCCAGAAAGACTGAGAACTGAGAAATGCCTGTATTTAAATGTAAGTGTGACATTATAAATTTATATTGGGTCTAATCTTATCTGTGAAGAGATGAGTAAATTGCTCAATAGAGGTGCATTAATAGCAAGATAAAGAAAATGAACACATTCCAGCATCAAATAGAACTGCTCCGGGGGTCATCGCCAGTGTTAGATTATCTATTGCACCTTGCCCGGACATTAGCATTAGTAATTATCAGCTGCCTCTCTTTGGAGGGAAAACATGCTTTGCCGAGGTGCTGGAATTTTATTTCCCAGAGAGCCATTGCATGTACAATTTGTACAGATGCACATGGGCAAATTTCTTCATACATGGAAGAGAGTTTAGAAATTTTAAAAGCGTAGTTGTGTACACCCTAAAATATACCCCAAAATTCTACTCCAATAAAAATTGAGTAAATGTTTTTGTACTTATCTGGTGTTCATTTTTCAATGCAGAATTGGTTCCTGGAAGAATTGGTTACTCTTTCAAATTTTACTCTAAATTTCCCCCCACATAATGCCATAAGTTTTTTCTCTAGAACAATCACTTCTGTGACAAGGGTGCCTGCCACATGCCAAGCAGAGAAGCAGAGTAATGGATATTTATGTGAATTGTTTCAATGAGTCCTCACACACACACATGCACACACACACAAAAGCTGTTTCTGAGAACAAGGTTCCCCAAAGCTTAGAAGTGAATCTCCAAGTCACAGAGCTAATGCGACCTTAGGCAGGGCACCTAATTACACCCCAAATACTGTGGTTCAGCTCAGCACGTGTTTACTGAGCACCTACTGTGTGACATGTACTGGGAAGTCTAGAGGTACAACCAAACAATTTCAGTAAAATACAAGGGAGGACATGGTAAAGGCAGACGTGGATACTAGGGGTGTAAGCTCCCTAAATGTTATGCAACATGAGATGCTTCCGTGGTCTCGGAATTTCTTCCTCACCAAGACTCCTTGGCCCACTCACACCACTGCTGTGAAAGGGCATCACTGTGCTTGCGGTCCAAAGCAGCTATTTCAAGTAATAGAAGAAATTGCAACACAAGAAACATATAAACAAGATAAGTTTTCAAATGCATCTCATAGGTACTATTCAGGACAAAATGAACAGAAATAAACAATTCTCCAATATCAGGTGACATATTTTATACTTTTCCACCCGTGCATTTTAGGAAGGTAGAGGAAAAAAAAAGGTCCTAAATCAGGGTTTTAAAATCAGATGCTGGTATTAGAAATAAGATTAACCCGGTCCCTTAACAATCAAATTTATGACTAGTAAAGGGTTATGAAAAATTCTATCTCGATGTCAAAGGGAGAAAACACCAAGTCTTTGGAGGCACATAATGATAAACTGCAGCTTGAGCAATAAGCTCTGTGAACAGAATGAGCAGTTCAAGAGTTCAGAACATGTTCGCTTGAAAGGTGTTCAGTTAAAGAGGAGGGCAGGCTACAGACAAAGGCAGGGAAAGGTCATCCTTAGAGTCGTTTCATCTTCATTACAATGGGGAAGGCTGTGGTCAGAGCTCATACACCAGGCCTCAACTTGCACACGGCACCGAGGTTTAAGCTGCGCAGGGAAATTAAAATCCTAAGAGTATGACGTATTGCCCAAATATTGTCAGCGCTGCCTGGATATCGTGACCTGCGCTTCCGAATGCAGCCCCAGCCATTCCAAGTAAATGGGATCTGAATGTTCCCTCCCCACCTGCTCACCGCCCCCCCCTTTTCCCTTTTTCTTTCTTTTTTTTTTTTTTTTTGGTGTGAGTGATAGATTAATTAAAGATTACAATCTACTTCTTCAGAAGGCCAGAGAAGGGATTTGAAATCAGCAACTTAATTTTCTTCCAGGTAACTGCCAAACTTAAATTTGTTCTCCCCCAATAAAATAATTCTCTCCATCTGGGCAGCTTGAAATTCCGCATCCGAATAAGACAGTGTTTGTGGCTTGCCCTGTAATGCAACCGTCATTTTTCAGTCCTCAGGAATGGGGGGAAAGGTGGATTTCATTTCCTGGTTATCAGGGGACCTCCCGCGAGGGGTGCTGGAGCTGGTGAAAGGGCACAGGGAGCCCTGGTTGACCTCAGACGAGCTCCTGAGCAGGCCCAGGCCCTGGCTACCTGCTCTGGAGTGACCCCTGGGCACACCCTTCCTCACGCCCCCACCAAGCTCCCGCAACACCTGCTGCCCCTCCTCGTCGCCCGAAAGGCCGCCTGGGCTCCTGCCTGCCTGACCCCAGGCCCGCAGGAACTGTGGCGGTGGCCCCCGAGTCCACCTCCAGGCCCGGAACGGTCATCACAGCCACAAGAGCATCACTCCCCCCCCGGCCCTGACTGTGCCTGAGTTCTAAAGAGGGACTCGTTCCTAGGTGTTGGCGATGGAGTTTGGTCTGCCCGTGTCAGGCTGAGCAATCACATTGCAAGAGAGAAAAGGGGACCATGAGGCACAATGGGACGAAGATGATGAAAACCGCCGCAGTGTGTCACGTGGAAAGGCAGGAGGTAGAGCAGCGACGGCCTTGGCATCTATAACAACTTAGAAAACCAGCTCTACTACCGAGGAGCTGCAGGACTTAAGACAGGTTCCAATACCCTCCCCTAAGCCTTCATCGCCCCGTTTGGAAAATGCACATCCTGTATCTTTGGATTGTTCTGAGGATTACGGATTAAGTTGGATAATGATTGATACAGATGGGTAGGTATAGATAAAATATGAAGGGAGGGAGGGAGACGGATGCATAGAGGGATGGAGGCGGGAAGGCAGGCGGTGGGAGGGAAGGAAGCATTTTGACATTGACATTTGAAAGACCTGGTCTGCAGCCAGCACACGGGCTTCTGCCGCTGTTATGCTGAAAAGCTCATCAGACTACACAGACGTGAAAATAAAAAAGTGAATCCCCCTAAGCAAGTTGCCCACCTTCCTCACTCATCCTTCTCCTCTCCTCTCCCTCCCATCTTGAGAGCCAGCACCGGAAACCACACTTCCCCTGCTAAGCAGGCAGGATCCTGTGCTCAACCCCGTCTGCCTGGGACTGCCTGCTTTGGGGGTGAGACCTCCCAGGGACACTAGAACAGCACTGCCAGGGGCCCTGTGCGCTCAGGAACGGGCAGCGGCGAGTTGGTGAAGGAGAACAAGAATCAGCTGACAGTGCCCCTGGGGTCAGAGTGGACCCCAAGCAGCGTGTGCACACTTCAGCGAGCAAAGCTGCATTCGAGCATCACTTCTGCCGCCGGTTCCCCACATGACCCTGGGGCAGGTTGCAACCTCTCAAACCGGTCCCCAATACTAGCCCACAGAGGCAGCTTCTGTCCATGGGACTGGTCACCCTCATTCACAAGGAACTGAGTCCTTAAGAATTCACTTGGCCAAGAACTTCAGACCCTGAAATCAATTTCTGGCAGAAACATCTTGTCCCAGGAGGGAAATGGCTGATATTTAAATTAGATAAAGGCACAAGTGAGGAGAGCGGCTCCACTTAAGTCCAATGGGATTTTCAAAGGCACGTGTACCCCGGGGGGAGAACGACGAAGGGTGACGTGACGTTGTCTGCCACGCGGCATGGATTTTAAACTTAAAGGCGGTAACGCTGCTAACGAGGGCCAGGGCTGAGTGGAGGTGTGGTGCATCCAGGACCCGGGGAGGCCGGGGGAAACACCAGCTCTAGACTCCTGGTGCCCACCGCCTCGGCCGAGAAGGCAGAGCGCCAGGGCGCACCCAACCTTGGGGCCCGCCAGGCCACCCCTGCAGACCCGCAGCCGGCTCTCGATGCGCCGACCCCACCGTACCACTCAGGAAGCGGACTCCCACGAAGTCCACGTTCCTTGCTCAAGGTCGCACCGTGGGGCAGCGGCAAACACGCACCCCCCACCCCCATCTGATCTTGTGCTTTCCTTGCACACCGCTGCCCATGGGAAGAGCACTCTGGGATTTCTGAGCACACGTTGTACCCGAGACCGTGCACTTCATGACGCCAAGGAGGAAGAAGTCTTTCACTCTCCCTTATTCAACAAAAGTCATCTGTATCAGCCCAGGTAGGCCTTCTTTTCAAAAAATATCTCAAAGGTCCTTTGCGTCAGACACAAACGAATGCTTATTTGGGGGGGTCCTGCAATGTCCCCGCGTCCTCTGTTTCAAGGTGGGGGGGGTGACAATGGGCAGCAGGACACAGAGAGCACTGCATTCCGCCTCTGACTTCTCCGTGGGGACATGGAATCCTACGATCAGCTCTGGAACAATGGAAGTCCATAGTTAGAGCTGGCAGTAAAGAGATGGAGAGACGATAAGGCAGGCGGCGATTGCCGGTATCATCCATCTCCTGGGCTCAGACCGAGGGGCCACGGGAGATCTAAGCCAGCCTCGGTCCCCGCCGCTGATCACTCTGGCAGCAGACTCTGATGGAGAACGCAGAATTAGCTGGTGATGCTATCTCCCCAAGCGGGCTCTGCGCCCACCTGCAGCCTGTGGGCCCTGCGATGTTGGCTCCACCGCAGGGAATGGGGGGGGGGGGGAGGCTGAGACAGGAAGGAGCTGGGTGCTTCCTCCCAGCTGGCAGGGCCTTGGGGTACAGGGGGGACTGCTCTATTTAAATACAGACACACAGCAGAGGGCACTCCCCCAAAACACGTGGGATTAAGAGGAGCACTATTTCGGCGAAGGCGTGGGAAACAACTGGCCTCCGCGCTGGACCCTCAGCCCTTTCTTTCACCTGAGTTTCCCTCTAAGGTTCCAGGATGCTTTTCTAACTACGTGTCCGGTCCTTGACCGCCCTGGGGTCCAAACAGGACAAAACTGTCAGGTCTGATTTTTTTTTTAATAGTATAAATTAGATGTTGTGAGCATCTAAATAAAACTTTAGTGTCTAGGGAAATCACAATTTTCGTCTTTCACCATGAGTTGCTTGACGGTTCTCAGCCGGTTGTTTCAATGAGCCATTGGGATTTAAAAAGGTGATTTTGTAACAAAAAGCTTGCATTATGCAAGCTGCTTTGTTCCGTTTTTATATAAATATGATTTTCCCATTTTTGATCTGGGGAGATAAGCGACTCAGAGAGGTTACGCCTCCTGCCCAAGGTTGCACAGCTAATACATCCGCCTTGTACATATTTCAGATTAGGAGCTGTCAGAAATCTAAATTCCTTTTTAGCTCAGGGATCCAATGATTCTAATATTCATTTTTCCAGTATGACTTGATTTATGAAACTGGCTTATAACCATCATTCTAAGAACTCTCTCAGCATTAATACATTCATCTTTGTTTATTAACATTATTTCAATTTACAGAATAAAGTATCAGACAAAAGGCAGCTTAACAAATTATGGAAGGACTACTTAAAAAAATCCTGTCCATGTGCATTTATCTTATTTAATCCTAAAAACAAATTTAATTGTTTCTCCAGTGTTCTGAATGATGAAAAAAGGAGCGTGGATTGGCTAAATGCCATGGCCAAGGTCTCCTTGTTAATGAAGAAAATGAAAGAGAAAAAAAAAGCTTAATCCATATTCCCATCTCATAAAACTAAATTCCATATTCTTGTTTTTGACTCTTAGCATTGATATAGTACCTTGTTTGCCTTCGCTATAAAAATATTACAATATGACTGCTAACTACAGTCTCCAAGTTACATTAGTTGCATCCTTCTCATGTATCACCATGTTTTTAACACCTTGTCATAGAGGAACATTCTTGTAATTGTATTCATCTTTTATTTTCGGTAAATATTTAAGGTTACTCCTAGGTATCCGGCCTTGTCCCAGGTACTGAGGGTGCAACTGTTGACAAGAAGGACCCAGGTCTGTCCTCGGGACAATCAAGTGTGAGAAGCACTTAGGTGGCCCCCAGGCAGGCTTCCTGGAGGGAAGAGTGATCACGCTGGAACCAAAGGACCAGCTCGAGCTGGGACCCAGGCTAAAGGGGCAGAGGCAGCACTTCCGGGGAGAAAGAAAACCGCAGGTGTGCCTCTCGGAAGAACCCATTCTCTCCTCAATTATGCCTCCTCACCCTCACCCTAAAAATCTCTCAAAGGCTCAAAACCCACCTTGGAGGATCTATTAGAAAGGGTATTCATTTTGCTGCTAATTCAACCCTACGAGGCGGATGAGGGGCGGCCCCTTTCTCTGTTCAAAGGCAGAAAAGGGCAAACACTGGGCCTGAAAAGATGTGCCCGCGGCGCCTGTCACTCGACCAGTGGGGCTCTCAGCCCCGGGACGACCTGCTCCACCACCATCTCCACCACGGCTCAGGAAAGTGTGCGTCAAGCACAAGAAGTCAGGGAGCAGTGGGGGCACAAGGATTCCTTTCTTGAGCTCCTCTCCCTTCCTCATTTCCCTCATATAGTTTATGAGATAATAATAACCAACTTTGCAGACCCCTGCAATGACAAACGAGCCAAACTGCATTTCAGAGTGTGCCAAAGAGCATATCTGAAAATTTTTAATATGAACAAAACTTGAGTCAACAGGGACTGAAGGAATAAAATTAAACACCTCCCTACCACCTCCCCATCAAAGATACAGCAAAGATGTTCCTCTTTCTTTTAATTATGAGCATACATTGCCATAGTCCACTGCCCTTCCCAACACACACACACACAATCCCAACAGGATATCAGTGGTGTATGGACTGGCACAATCTTTTTGGGAAGTAATTTGGCTCTACTTGCTCAGAACCATCAAAGCCTTCATCTTCTTGGGTTTGGTTATTTCTACTTCTGAGACTCTACTTTCTACCTTAAATACCTAATTCTAAGTAAGAGGAGAGCTTCTGCACAAGAATGTTTATTGCAACAGTATTAATAACAGCAAAACAGCGGATCAGGCTATGATCCATCAATAGAGAAATTATTAAATAAGTCACAGTCTATTCTATGGGTGGAACGGTACACGTTCCTGAATAACATGGAAACTGTTTAAGATACATTATTAAATTAAAAGTAGAATGTTAAACTTTATATAATGCAAAATGCAAAAGAAAAGCAAGCATAATAGGGGGAAAATAGTAAAGATACCTAAATGCCAATAGGAATGGATAAATTTCAAGAGTCAACAACTCTAAGTTAGAAACAGTTTCCTCTGGAGAAGATAATATGTGAGACCTAGATATTATCCTGTGTAGCCAGAGGTCAGGTCAGCGCTGTTGTTTTATGTTATCAGGGAATCATTTTAATTTCCTAAATGCCATTAATCTGAGTTCGGAGTTAAAATATCTTTGTTGGGTTCATTTGATCCATATCCGCCTCTTCCACCAGACGGTAGGTTTCATGAGGGCTAGGATCCACTCTTCTTTACTCACCATTGCATTGCCAGGGCCCGGCATAGGGCTTAGCGTTTGGTAAATGCTCAATAAATTGTTTTTAATGAATGGAAATACCATGTCACTTCATTATATGACAGCCTCACAGGTCACCTCTAACATAAAATATTTTTTTTAATAACTTTCTTACGTTCTTTGAAGCTGTCCCACAAGCCACTGAAACTTATTTTACGGAGTCCAGACCATGTGGTTCAAGTAGCTGCCTTTCTCACAGTCTTGTTTGTGTAGAAAACACATTTTTAAAATATAAAAAGGAATGGATGGATTCTCCACAAATAAAGCAAACATTTGATCAGTGTGGGACAGGAGAGAACTTAAGATATAACCCCTGGCAAGAACTGACATTATAGATACTCTCTGTTGCCAAGTATAGGCATAACCCATGGGCATTTGGTAACCAATTAAAGAGAGGAACAATTAATATCCTCTTAAGAAAATTAAAGAGGCTTACCTAGGATAGGAGCTTGAATCGATGGCTGCCCCATTTCTTCAGGACTTACTCAAGGATGAGACTAAGATTTCTCCAAGTTTAATGCCAGAGAACAGCTTCTGAAACCGAGTGTGTCCCCAGAATCACCAAGTGAGGTTTAAAAAATACAGACTGCTAAATCTCTAGTCCAGAGATTTTAATCCAAGAGATCCACAGTGTGATTGGGAAATCTGCATTTCTGATAAGCATCTCCATGTGATTCTGATTTAAATCCAAGTTTAACAGACAGACTTCAAGGTTGTTTACTTTGAAGAGTGGGGCAATGAGTGTTTTGACTTGTTTCCTTTCTACTTTGATTAACATGTATTCATTTGATACATTTATTGGACATATATTTTTGAGTAAGTCTTCAGTGCACAAATCTGTGATTATACCAAAATGCCCTTGATTGCACATTTTAGATGAATTGTTATGATTTATGAATGTTTCAATAAAATTGAATTAAAAAAAATAATAATAAAAGGCTCCATTTTACTTTGCTCAGAGTTTCCCTTATCCCAAAGTAACCCTTACCTGTTTTGTATTTGATAGCAAGCTCACACCTGTTGGAGAATCTCTATATTTGTAAAGGTCAGCATAAGCTATATATATATATATATATATATATATATATATAAAATATGGGGAAGCTAGGGAATGGAGGGGTAAGTGGGGAGGCGGGAGGGTGGGTAAGAGTGAACCAAAAATATAGTTATAAATCCCAAAGAAAAGCAGGACATATTTTCGTTAGTTTTTACAAAGTATAATTTGCTCACATACTAAACCCCTTTTTTTCATGGTGGCTGTTTTCCCTCCAGAGCCCATCTCCTCCCTCCCCTCCCCCCCCTCCCCTCCCCCGACCCCCAACCCCAGCAGGCTGACCTCTATGGAAGCATCTGGAGCTTCCTCGTCCTCTGGCTTTTGGGTGGTTTGGCCCTTGGAGGAACGGGGAAGGGCATCTGAGGGTTGAGGGAGACTGAGGCTGGGCTACTAACCCCGCCCCCAAGTCCTTCCACCAAGACGCCCTCACCATCAGGCTGTGACCTCCAGCCACCCTACCTGGCCCTCAGCAGCCACTCCCTCCGCTTGCGGGTCAGGCCTGGGGGCTGCAAGGGCTGCCCGCGTTGCCAGCCTTGGGGGTCTGCACCGTCTCTTGCTGGTTTCCCTGAAGCCTGCCTAGACCTTTGGGAACAATCCTCTTTAAACTCCTCTCAACCACCCTCACCTAAGTGTGCCAGCTCTAATACCACCCCTAAAAAAAAAATTAGAAAGCATGCCCATGAATTCTAGCTCCTCAAGTGGCAGGCCATGCAGGGACTTATCTCACCATTTCACGGATGAGAACATCAAAGCTCTGAGTGGGTGGGTGGCCCAAGGTTAAAAATTGGTTAAGTGGGAGCAGAGGTAGCTCAGTGGTTGAGCGCCTGCTTCCCACATACAAGATCCATGTTCAATCCCTGGTACCTCCTTTAAAAAAAAAATTTGACTGAGTGCTAGAAATGGGACTTGAACCCCCGTCATCTGCTGCCAAATTGAGACATTCCCCCCCACTATTCAAAGAAGGCATGTTGCAAGCTGTCATTTTCATTTTAACTGACACCAATATCAAAAGTGATTCAAGAAAAACATTTTGTTACAAAAAGGAAATGAGGATTGATGAACATCTCTAGCATTTTAAATCTCACTAAACTCAGAGTTGTGACAATTTTTACACTCTCAAATGCACAAAGGAAAGAGAAAAAAATACCCCTACTGGCCTAAACACCACTTCTGAGATGCCTAAAACCATCCCTAATTAACTGCCTGAGAGACCCAAAACTCTGTGCTTTAGGAGCATACAGAGTTAACACTTACTTGGTACTTGCTTTACTTTTGCAATGTCCACCTTTTTTTTTTTTTGGTGGGGGGAGGAGGGTGGTAAAGGACTGAAAAAGTAACCTTAATTGGCAGATTTAAGCATGTGATAATTTGTCTGCAATTACCCAACTTCAATTATTTGGGAAATACTAAAAGACCTAGTAGCAAAATCCAAAATATAATTTGAGGCGTAAGGTAATGTAATAGGTGAGATAGCAAGGTTAATAACCACATTCTCATCAGACAGTTGTTTGACCAAACAGGCTGCATAATTGAGTCAGGGAAACCATCCTGACCTCAGGGAAGTGTGAAAAAGCACCCCGTGTTCTTCCTTCTCATCCTAAGCTCTTGAGATCCTGGGTTGCTGAATTCAACTGCTTCCTACAGCTGCGCACGAACAACTAACCATCTACTGAAACACGAACAGGTCCTTTCATCCTCCTCAAACCTTGAACTGAAGTCCATTTCCACAAACTGAATTTAAAAATCAATTAATAAATTACAACTGCCAAAGAACGTTAAAGAGCCCAAAGGCACCTCAGAAGTGCTTAGAAGAAACAACAAAGCATTAAGCTGGAGACAAACAGGTTTACCGTGTGTTCCCTGTAATGCTGACTCACTATCCCAGAGCAAAAATCCTCTTACCGTCGCCTCCCATGACTATGTATGATAATAGCAGCATTAATTTTAAAATGAGCATGAATCAATCATGAAATCCGACTCTTGTTTTTACTGGCAACAAACCAGTTTAATTAGCACAATAAGGAAGGTGGGCAATGGTGAAAGGAACCGTTAATTCTGTCATTCTAAGAATGCTGTTAATTCTTCGCTAATTACTGTTGGTAAACATGGTTGAGACGCACTAGGCTGTGCTCAAATCCCCACGCCTTCCACAGGATGGGACTGTAGCAGCTTCTCCACCTGGGTACTCCTGACATTTTGTTTGTACTGCAGGATGTTTAGCAGCTTTTACCCACTGGATGCCAGTAGCAGCACCCCACCCCCATCCATAAGATGCGACAGCTACCACTGCCACTTGACATCGCCAAATGTTCCTAGGGAGCAGAATCACCCCTAAGTCATAGTGAAAACTGATTGATTGACCTAAGGGATAGAAACCAAAGGAAAAGACACTTCTGCTCCCAACTTAGAAAAGGAACAAGTCAACTCAATGTTGTCCTCGGGTTTGGGGTGAGTTGGTCATCCCCATAGAGTGTTTTTAAAAATCAACTTTATTGAAATGTAGCTTACACACAATAAGCTGCATCCATTTAGAGTGTGCAAGTCTTTGTGCTTTGACAGGAGTTCACACCCAGGCTACACATCAACCTCACCAGGCTGGATGGGTTCATGTTCTCGCTGGTTTCCAACTCGCTCAGAAATAAGATCAGGCTGCCTGCTGCATTCTGTTTCAAACTTTCCCACAAAGTTGACAGTCATCTGGTTTGGCTTCTGCGAAGGCGTGAGTTTGGAAATGTTCCCAATGATCGCCCCATGGGGGTGAGCTGTCCTGGAACTTAGGTGGCCAGGTGGGTGAGAGACAAATGCCCCGCGAAAGGGGTTGAATGCATCTGGCAATTTTTAATAATTTGCTCTTTGAGTTTGTAAGTGAAGTCCAAGGGGATAGTAAAGCATGTACCAGAGACATGGAGTCTCCTACATGCAGGTGGGTCTGCCTTTTGCCTCCTTGGGACTGATTCTTTGCCACCTCATCTCTCTCTGCTCACTGGCACCCAGAGCAGGTCCAGTCTCTCCCTCTCTGGCCCTGCTCCTTGACCACTGCTTCCTCCAGCCCAGGATGGTGAGGAGGTCAGCTCAGTGGGCAGGCCTACAGTCCACTGCTGTCCTCCACCCCAGAAGGCCTGGGCATGGCCCTGAGGAGGGTCAGTGTCAGGCACAGCTGCAGCCTTGCCCTGCGCTGGGCTGGCAGGATCACTGTGCATTTGGCAGGTGATTGGATGAAGGGTCTCTTGCCCACCCCAATCCTGCTCCCACGTGCATTCCAGAGAAGAGGTTGCCACCTGTTGTGGGCTACCTGTCATTCACGGTTTAAGGGGTAAGGCCCACGAGAAGGGAGACTGACTCTCCTGCCCGAGGTTGGAAACCCACATTTTCATTTTACTCTGGGCCCAGGAAACTATGTAGCCAGCCTTGCTGGGCCCTTTCTAGTTCAATGTGATGCTTTGGGGAATCGCTTGCATTAGACCCCCTGAATTAGTCTTCTTGCTTCATGGTAATCTGAGGAAAGATGACTCAGTACACCATGTTTCCTGATTCAAAAAGAGGTTATAAGAAGCCAGAAACCACCAGCAACTTCAAGGTCATCAGACCAACTAGCAATAGTCCTGTCGGTCCTGCACTGGTCCCTACTCACACGGCTCTCTCCTTCCATTCCCTTCCTCAGGATGCTCAGACCACACCGTCCTCTGCTTCAGTGTAGACCCTGAAGAATACATCAACAACTAGAAATGCATGTGCGCCCACCAAAATGCAGGTACAGGGAACCGGATGTGGCTCAATTGATAAGAGCATCCGCCTACCACTTGGGAGGTCCAGGGTTCAAACCCAGGGCCTCCTGACCCCGTGTAGTGAGCTGGCCCACGCACAGAGCTGATGAGTGCAAGGAGTGCCGTGCCATGCAGGGGTGTCCCCCGTGTAGGAGAGCCCCACACGCAAGGAGTGCGCCCAACAAGGAGAGCCGCCCCATGTGAAAAAAGTACAGCCTGCCCAGGAGTGGCGTCACATACACAGAGAGCTGACGCAGCAAGACAACGCAACAAAAAAGAGACACAGATTCCCGGTGCTGCCGAGAATGCAAGCGGACATGGAACACAGAGCGAATGGATACAGAGAGCAGACAACAGGGGGGAAGGGGAGAGAAATAAATAAAAAATAAGATAAGATACTCTTAATTATAAAAAAATTAAAATGCAGTTACAAAAGCCCTTTTTTTGAAATTACAAAAGTCAGAACCACTTACTGGATGTCAGAGGCAGATAGGATGATCCATGTGTTCTGCAACTATAAAATATAAGGCTCCAATCAAATGGCAACTCATGCTCATATGACTTGTATATCTCCATTTAGAAGGAAACAAATTATATTCTTTCTTCAAAGCAATGTGCATCTTCCTCAAACTTCTGGTGGGTGCAAAGTCAGGATGCCCTGTGTCAGAGTCAACAAAACTGGGCACAAATTAGGGAAGAAGAAGAAGTTGGAAGGGGCAGCATTTGTAGCTTGTGATAAGCTCTAGGCAGTTAAACACTCACTCTAGCACAAAAGCCACGCGTTGAAACAGAAAAGGTCCCCGCAAGGCCACCTACATGGTTTCCTGGGCCCAGTGCAAAATGAAAATGTGGGGTTCCAACCTCGGGCAGGAAAGTCAGTCTCCCTTCCCATGGGTCTTACCCCCTAAACTACCCTCTCTTGGGTCTGATGGGTGGAGAAGGCTGAAAAGAGAGCAAACGTTACTGGCGTCTTGCTGGCATCGTCTCTGTCGTCCCTTACAAAATACAGTGGATGCTGCACGGCATTTTGCTCCTCATCCTGACGGTAAAGTTAAAGCCACAAGAACTACTTCTTGCAGGCCAATACTTTCCATTAGGTTTTATTAGGAAACATACGTAGTGTCGCAAGACATTAGCTTGTATATTTTAACCTCCACTAATATTATTTAGAAAAACCTAATAATTCATTAGTTAAAAGACAAATATGGAACCCCTAGGCAATTACATTTTAATAAGTAAATTGGATTTTAACGGAGGGAAGCGGAGAAGAAGTGCATTAGGGAAAAACAATTTAAACGACAAAAAAAGGGCATTGTCCACGGGGACGTTACCTGGAATGAATGGCCCTGCCTGGTGGCCGTGCCAGTCAGATCATGACAATTTCCCTTAGAAACCAACAATAACAGTTCCTTACCAATAAAAGTGGTACATTTATCAAGAGAAAGAAGCACTAAGAAGGGAATCAACCCAAACCCATCAGAGATTTACAAAGTGATGCTTGCAGGCTAAAACACGGTCCAGTTATTTGATGTTGACTTGATAACCACACAAATTGGAATTGCCACAATTTAATGAGAGCTCCCATGTGATAATACGCAAGAAACACAAACCTAAGTGAATTGTGCTTGTGTGTGGTGGCAAATGTTAATAAAACACTCGGGGGAGAAAAAAAAAAATGCCACCAGTATTTCTTAAAACTGGGTCATGCTCTTACCTGCAATTTTCTTACCCTAAAACTTCTGCTCCTGGCAGCACTCAGGGCCTACCCGGAGAGCCCGGGCCTCCTGCAGGGAGCACGTCAGCAGCTGTTTCCTGCTGCCCTGAGGGTTGGTCATGTTCCCATAAATCAGACGCCCAGTGCTGGACAGTGTCTGAGGGAAACTGTAGCATCTCTCTACAAGGAAGCCTGACGGCCATGTGCTGAAATCATTTCCATCAAATTACAAAAGGCAAAAGCCTTTGCACTTAAGACAAAGAAAAACAAACCTGTAAGAATAACTCTTCCCCCATTAGAGGGTTAAGTGGGATTTAAACCACCACCACCCAGATGCAGAGTCCAAGCATTTAAAATTCACAAGGACTTGGAATAGAGTTGCTACAAAGCTATGACCTTCAGCTCCCCAAACATTTATGATTCAGTAATCATCGGATGGTACCGTTATTGAGAGCTATACTACCTCCTCCACTCGGATACAGTATGGTGCGCGGAATTCTCGGCATTTGCTGGGTACTGCAAGGATCCCCTCCACAGCAGTCCACTTAATCTCGAATTTATATGTAATGCTTCATATTCAATACTATGAAAAATTCATCTTTTAGGTCCTTTCGCTTACACATGTGGTTTTAAATAAAGGTGGTTATTATTATTACCACTTCCACCAGCGATAAATAAAGGTTGGGTTAGCCATGAGTCGAAAAAACCATTTTGTGCTTGATCTCCTCTCTCACCAGGGCTAGATTTTAACCCTGCCAGATATTCAATTCAGGGGCTTGACTTTATTCTTCTGAGCCTCTTCAGAGCTCTTCAATTGTAACCTTGCCTGTACTTTTTACCAAAGCTAGCAGGAGCATCTCCTCTGCTCAATTACTTATTAGTGTTGCTATAGAATAACATTTCCACTTGTGGCTGATAAAATATTAATCAAAAACAGGAACTGAGCGATTTCCCAGTGTAGATGTCTTCTAATGGTAAGACAGGCAGTCAAAGAGAAATCTGGAGGTCATGTAACAGCTTCTCAAGGAGCCAGGGAGGAATGACATCGGAGAAGGAGGAAGTGATTGCAGCCACAGCCCAGGAGCTGGGTGAGTTATCACTGTCCAACACAGAGGGAAACTCCCAGAAATGTGAACGGAGGCATCTCGTGGGGAAAGGCTGGGTCTAAGAAGCAGCCAAGGTGCTAGCTGTTGTTGCGGCTGCTGTGGTTTAATGCAGAGCAAGGCTTCAATTAACCAGAATCGTGTCTTCATGTAACCAGAATTTTAAAAAGCATTCTAACCCTCATTTTTCAACTTCTTCCAAGTTGAGTGACTCTACTTCCTACCTAAGAAAAGAGAATTTTTTTAAAAAAAGATTGAATCTCAAATGAACTTCTGAATTTTAAAAAATGCCAAACACATCCTCTCCCTTCTCCTTCATGGTCTTGTGTATAAGGAAAGACCATGGGTTTTGGACACAGGTGGATGTGGGTTTGCAGCCAACTCTACCATTTTCTAGCAGTGTGGCACATAAGAAATTACTTTCATCTCTCAGAACCTCAGTTGCCTGAATATTTGCAAAATTTGTCCTAAGTTTCAAATGTTTACTTTCCCAAACTCCTGCTCCCAAAAAATATACACACCAATAAAATCCAGATTATTATTCTCTACATCTTCCAAACTAAACAGCCCCAATTTCACCCACTCTACATGCATACACCAGATTTCCCAGGTCCAAATTTAGGGCAAATTGCATTTTGATCTGAGTCTATTATACTAAAGAAAAAAAATTTAAGAATTGAGTAAATACTACCTAATTCTATGAAAAGTACTTTTTTTGATATGAGTGAAATAAAAGGATGGTTGTAAAGATAGGGATCTTAATAACACCAACAAATTAAGTTGGAAATCAAGAGGATGTGTTCCATTTCTTCGATTGGTTAATACTTATTCAGAATTTACACATATGAACACATTGAATTCACTAACCTTCGGGCTAAACTTACGACGCAAGTAGAGCTCTATCCATTTCACGAAGGAGGAAGCCTAAGAAGACGATGTGCCCAAGCTCACACAGCTGGTAGGTAGCATCTGAAGACGAAATTGGGTCATGCCTTTTAAGAATCTCTCTTTTTCCCACATCCCTCTATTTCTGATCCTCTTCTGGAACATCCCCATCACCATCTATCCCCCCACCAAAACACACACACACATATATATAAAGCAGAGAAGATAAGAAAAATGTTTCTTGAGGCTTCTCCAAAATCCAGTGGGATCAAGCATTGCATTATAAAAATAAGCAGTCAACTTTTTAAAGTGTAACAGTACCAAGTACCACGCAGTTAAACAGAATCAACTCAGTTCTCCTCAGGATGAAGGGAGGGTGTTCCTGAGGGGGGCTGCTGGCTAAGCCAGTCTTTATGGGGTTCTGCTGGCCCTGACAACCTCTCAACATCATTGTCTACTCTGAGCTCTTGTGGGTCTTTAACGGTTAACATGTGGGAAAATAAAATGTCGCCTCTCACCTACCACATACTGCCAAGCTCCCCTTAATGCAGAAACGCTGGACCTTTGGAGGCTCTGAAGAGAAGACAGCCATAGCTCAGGTGTTCTCTTATCTACATCTGGGCTTTTGTGGGGGGTACAGTCGTAGCAAATTCATGGATCCGTAACGCGCATGCGGCTCCCGCCATACCCACGCACATCCTTCAGGGCAGGTATTACTAACCACAGGGCCCTGCTGAGCAGCCCATGTCCACCTGTCCCCAAGCTTGGACTCAATCTCAACATGTTTTTCCAGAAGACAATCCTGGCAGCTTCTGCCAGTTTGAGTTTGGCATCCGAAATAACACTCATTAGCCATTTCTGGTTTAGAGAAACATTAGTAAAGGCAAGTTAGCTACTTTCTAATACAGGTGGCAAAATACACTCCTAACAGATAGAATCTCCACCTGTTTTTTGTTTGTTTGTTTGTTTTTCGGAGGTACCAGAGATTGAACCCTGAACCTCAGACATGGAAGCAGGCGCTCAACTACTACTGAGCTACATCTGCTCCCCAGTAAGAGTTGTTTTTTGTTCGTTGGTTTCTAGGAGGTACCAGGGATCGAACACATGTGGGAAGCAGGAGCTCAACGACTCAAGCTACATTTGCTCCCCTCCACCTGTTTTTTAATCCTCAAAAACTGGTACCAAAAGTCTTTGAGACATTATAAGCAATCAATTCTGTGATATCCTGGTCAAATTACTCATTTTAATGTGTGTACTCTTAATTACCATCTGCTTTTACACCTTAAAAATTCACTCTAAGTTGAGTGTTTCTATCAAGATTTTGGCTCCCTTCAGCACAATCCATTAGACTGATAGAAAATCCATTTTAAAAATTTAGAGTCTGGCCCAGCAATCTCACACCTGGGAATCCATCCCACAAGAATGAAAGTATCGGTCTGGGCATGGACAAAAATGCTTATTTCATCACTCCGTGTGGCCAGGATGGGGGTGGGGGGAGGGGAGAAATCTCTGGAAACTAAGTGAGTGTCCTTCCATACGTTCAATATGGAGAATGACTGCCCAAAGCACGGCATGCCCACCTCACAGAATATTATGCTATATGGGTTGAATGAGAGGAACAAGGTACAGAAGACTACACATAAAATGATTTAATGTTTTGTCAAGCTACCCCCAAAACCTCCCCTCCTAAACCTTAAATATGTACAAGTATCCATGTGTAAGATACACACACATAAATAATGTAGTAAGAAACATATTAGACTGTTAGCATGTTCAACTGCATATGGAGGGGCTTGATGTGAGAAGAGGGAGTGGAGGGGGAGAGGGAAGAACTAAGCAAAGAGGGAATAAAAATGACTGTCCTAAAGAATGAGCACGTCGTAAGAAAAGGACGGTAGGAGAAGCGGCAGTGGCAAAAGCAACAAGTCCTGCAGCCCTCGCATACCCAGGCACCGTTGAAGCATTTTCACACACAGAACTCTTTCTGAGCTTCCAGCTCAGCCTCGTAGGTAATGTTATGGTCCCCATGTCACTGATGAGATGACCGAGGCCAGGGAGTGGATATAAGTCTGGCTTCAAAGACTAGACCCCATCTCTATCAAGAAATGCCTGCCGCGGCAAGCCGGAGCCCTCCGGGAGGCAGGGCCGCTTGGCTTTCCCCAGCCACTCCGGAGTTCCTCCCAGGCCTCTGGAATGTGAGCTCCCCGAGGGCAGGGATGTGGCGTGGGGGGCTCTGCCCTGCCTTGCCAGGGCGGGCATGGTGCCTGGCACACGACCCATATTCAGCAAGGATTTCTCAAATGAATGCAGTCCAGGTGACTAGAAGATGTGTGTTGTCAATGTTGAAACAGCAAGTCCCCAGAGTGTAAAAATGGAAAAAATTACCATTAAGGGAGATGTGTGCATTTTTTATATCCAGCGGGCATTCATGACGATTATGCTAGTGACAGAAACAGCAGCGTCGGTGACCACACAGTAGGCTCTTAACAGGTCAAACGGTGGTCAGCCCTTCACCTGCATATTCATGTAAATCTTACAAGAACTCTAGGAAAGACCCATTATTATTATTCCCATGCAACAGATGAGAAAGCTGAGGCCTGAAGCATTTAATTACACAGCTCGAGGGCATAGAGCTTGGAAGGAAGATGTGGGATTGAAAGCCAGGGCTGCCCAGGCTCTCTTCCCTTGCCTCCGAGCCCCATTCGAAAGTGCTCACTCACTAATAAAGGTAAGACTAGCTAGTAAGGTGCCCCGGTCATTTCATTTCAAGTTAGGCATGGAGGAGGAAAAAGAGGAAGAGGAAGAGGAGGAGGAGGAGGAGATAAGGCCATAGCATTGTTTTTATGGTTTTTCTTTTTTTAAAGGAGGTATCGGGGATTGAACCCAGGACCTCGTACATGGGAAGCAGGTGCTCAACTACTGAGCTACATCCATTCCCCAATGAGAGTCAGTTTTTTGGTTCAGTTGTTTGTGTTTAGGCAGGACCAGGGATTGAACCCGGGACCTCATACATGGGAAGCAGGTGCTCAACCACTTGCCCCACATCCGCTCCCTATAGCATTGTTTTAAATCCAAATGAAAACATAATACCACCGACAGACCCAGTTAAGTAGACCCCTGAAGTGACCTGCGTCTAGTCGGTAGCACGGGCCCCGACCTGGCCTTGGGGCACAGCCTTCTCTGGCCACACCACCTCCCTCTCCAGCAGAGCAGGAGCGCAGCACACAGCTCCAAAGGCGCTTGACAGATGTGCTCGCGCATGGGGATATTTCAGTTTCCGCCCTCTTTGGACCACAGCGTGACAGTTACAGAATTCAAATCCATTTGTATCCCCCGTTGAATCCCACATAATTCAGCCGACATTCATTACGATGCCATAATGATATCGCATGGCCATTAATACATGTGCTAAGAGCCACACAAGACATTCATATTTAAACAGAGCTGGAAATAATTTCAATTCTGGTGACTTTCTATTGCTCGTTCTAATACTTTTCTGTGGATGTTTATAATGTTAAAATACTGTAAGAAACCAAGAATAAAGATGAGCGAGAGGGAGGGAGAGAGGGAGATGGACTCTAGCAAGAAAAGAAATTTGGGTATCGAGTTACATCTGATAAATATTTTGTTTGAGGAAAAGGTAATTTAATAATAGATGAGAAGCTCCTTGACATGTCAATTTCAGAAAGAATCATTCAGGCTGCTATAAATGCGGCCCAAGATATTAATATTCTGGAATATTCACTTCCTATTTGAAGGATGGCTGCTTTGATTTCATACATAAGAAATGCATATAGGACTTTTTCATATAACTTCTTTGTTAAATATATAAAGCAAACAAATAATATAATGCAGTTGAAATTAAGATCACCTGAAGTTCACCCTTCCTGAGAAGGAGGGGAAGTGGAATCACTTAGAATCAGACCCCTTTCTCCAGATAGGTACAAAGAGCCAACTCAGATAATACAACGCCACGATGACAATGTTAATCTTGATCTTTTTCTAATACTGCTGCTCCACTTTTCTCAAGTGCAGACAGAATAGCACAGTTTGTCTTCAGCCTCGATGATGTATCCATTAACACCTCTCTTCTCCAAGTATTCAGACACCTTGCAAGGAAGGGGTTTTTGAATTATTTAAATGGAAGTAGCATTAGAAAACCCTCATGTTTAAATTATGTTAAATAAGTATTCTTTCACCTGGACTTTTGCCTGTGCAACCCTCCTTCCCCCCCCCAAAAAATAAATAAACCCACATATATTCAGCAGGCATGTAGGAAGGGCTCAAAGGAATATGAGGAGGTGATGACACATGCAAAATGGAGAGCAAAATGTTTGGGGAGAAAGGGTGGCCAGGCAAGCACAGGTGTGCACGACATTTTAAACAGTCTTACCTCGTAGAGGGGATTTGAGTTTGTACATTTACAGGATGATGTTGATTTTCGCAAATGATTCTGAATGTCCAGAAGCTCTGAACGTGAGGGCTTCAAATGAATGGAAGACCAATCGCAATAAATCATGGATATCCCTACTATGGAATATTAGGTAGTGATTAGAAGAAATGAGGTAGCTCTTTAACTATTGACCTGGCAGGACATCCATGATGTATTGGGAAGGGAGATAAGCAAGCAAGAGCAGAGCACAATGCATAAATAAGAATTCGCTCCAGTAAAAGCGAACAGAAAACCCCTTCTATTTGGCAGAGATATCTGTATATGAATGCGGGAGCCTGGAGACAGGGGTGAGGGGCACCTGCAGGGCATCAGCAGTGGTCGCTGGGCAGCAGGAAGGGCTGTGGGACCGCACAAAGGAAGGGAGATGCCGTGAGCCTCGTTTCTTGCTATTCCTTTGCCTGGTTTCACTGAGTGCAGTGAGCACATGCTACTCTTAATTTGTGAGAAATCTTTGATGAGAGAGAGAGAGAGAAACCTAGCGAAGCAAAAAATCCTGCTGGCCCAAGATGGTTCACCATCGGGTAGCCTCTCACTTTGCCATGTTGCCAAGATTAGAGAGTTTTATTCTTTTGTTTTAACGGAATGTGCTGACTTATGTGGAAGAGGCCCCTTTGCCCTCTGCAAGGCCACCTTCACAGAAGAAACTGTTGCTGAAGTGCTGAGCATGCAGGCTTGGTACGACTAGAGCCCTGGCAGGTGTAGAGGCAGGTGCGGAAGGCAAGAGCAGTCGGGAGAGACTGTAATGTGATCAAACTGATGGAAGCTTCCAGTCTCTGCTAGGTGCTGGCCTTGGGCCAGGGAGAGGTGGGTGTGTGGAGCCAGCATGGTCCAGCAGAGGTTTTCAAGGAAGTGCACCAGGGATGTGCAAAGTCCTCCAGTCCTCCCTGGGGACTTCCAGGGAAATGATGGCCAGTCCAAATAAATTGTTTTTTTTTTTTTAAAAAAAAGGAACTTTTATTTCAAATGCACCCACAGTGTTTCTTGAGTCCCTACTATACACCTAACCTTATGCGTAGTATGAAATTACATCTTGAACTCCTCAAACACAACTTGAGATCCTTCTTCTCTGATTGTAAAAGTGACAAATTCATTTCAGAAAATAGTGAGACACAGAAAAATATTTTTTAAAACAGCAAAACGGCCTTTAACTCCCAAAGCATGGACTGTGGCCATTTTATCACATACTATATTCCCAGAACCAGCCCAGTGAGTGGCACATAATAGATACTGAATCAATATTTTTTTGAGAGAAGGGAGGCAAGGCAGGCAGATAACTTATGGTAATACTATTTACGTATCTCCATTTCTTATGCCTGTATTTTCATAAAACAAGGAAGCCACTCTACACACACTGTTTCGAAACTGTTTTTTCCCACTTAATAATAAGCAACAAGCTTTTCTCCAGTAAACACATTTTTTAAATGCATCATAAAATCCTCACTATCTGGTACTGGAAGAGACAGGACAGTGGCACAAGTGATATCTGCTCAGAGGTTGGCATTAGCACTGAGAGCTTCAAAGGAAAGGTGGTGATGCTCTCTTGAAATTTTTCCAGGGTGGGAATGAGCAGATTAGAATCAGTTGAAAACTTAAATTTTCATTCATTACATTGTTCTTTACCTCTGCACATGGAAAAATATATATACTTTGCTAAGCAAATAAATAGTGAAAACATGCCAAGGAGAGCAATTTCATCGGTCTGATAGTGAACTCACAAGCTCCTTTCAAGCAACACACGCACACACACTCCACTGCAGCTGTTGCACATAATTAATGTGCTAATTATACATAATTATCTAATTACTAAAGGAGGGAGTCAAAGCAAGTGCGGTAGTAAAGATATTAAAATCTGCTCCTTTTAGAATGTTCTACAACATGAACTAAAAAAGTCGCTCTCTAACTTTCTGTCTGATATCTGACGGCCTGGTAAAGAGTGGAAAGTCTTTACAAACGTTTTGGCAATATTATGGGTTGGATAATTTTGTCATTCTATTTTTTTGCTTTTACTACTATGTGAAGACAAATCTGTCGTTGCAATGTTGCAAACAGAACTTGTTACAGGATCCAGTGAGTAAAACCGGCTTCAGCAAGAAGTTTCCCAATGGATGTGCCAAACAAGCTTGGTCCTACAAAACGAAAAAGAAAAAAAAGCGGGGGCTAGGTGCTCATACAAGTTTGGAAAATACAATTTTTCTATCCCTTCGGTGCTGCGGATAAGGCTGGTCCCACAAAATAGAAAATTTAAAAAGCATGGGGTTGGCTAATAAGTGGCTGCATAACTTCGGGAAACACCATTATTCTCCGCCTCTCTCAGAGTCAGTAATAAGAGACATTTACGCAGGAGAAGGCTCTGATAACTGTTGTGTTTCTGAAATAGTTTTGACCACAGAATCCTTTTTATTTTTTTCCCTCTGTGTATCTATAAATATCATGGAACTCAGAGGCAATTTGTAATGAAGGCTAGCTGACTATTTTACTAGCTCTGCCAGGCCATTAATTCATCATAGAGTGAAGGTTCATTTTTAATTTTACCCCAAGGTCCCTGCCCAAAATGAGCCACCTTAAAAAAAGATACTTGAGAAAACCTAAAGCAGACCTTTCCCCTTGGATGAGCCGTGAGAAGTGGCACTTTCCACTGACTGCTTCTCTCATCAGCATCTCCACCAGGGCTTTGAGTACGCAGTCCTTACGTTTATGTCATAGAATCAAATAATTAAATCAGATCAAATGTTATCCACATTTATCAAATTATCAAATATTACCCACAACATTTCTTGGGAATGTTAAGAATGAAACAAATTCATTCCATATCCAAAAAAGAACAGATTCTTACTTACAGCAAATGTATAAATTGGCATCTTTGGAATATAATTTGTTAATTTGTTGATTCATGCTCTGTCTCCTTCTAAAAATGAATCGGGGCATCCGATTTTTTTTTTTTAATGCTATCATCAAAATTCAATGGGTTATGACGACTGGAAGGACTGAAAACACAAACCAGGTGGAGTCTCCAAAGGTACGTCTTCATTACTTTTACTATTTAACTTAACTTTTAATCTCAGGCCATAAAAACTGTCCTAATAAAAGATCCATAAATATCTCCTGAATGTGCAAAGGAGAGGATCTGACGACCTGCAAGCATATGCTGGGCTCATCTCACTGATGGGCCGTGGTCCTGAGGTCTGAGGCTGCCTGAGGGGGGGCCTGAGCAGGTGCAGAACTAGATCCTGTGGTAAGTCACGCCCACGGAGATTACAGTAGGAAGTGAAGGTGACTGCTTCTATTTCCATTCTTAAATTTCCTTTCAAAAGGAATGGAACAATTTCCTTCATGTATTTACAAGACAGTTGGGCAGATTTTGCTATCTCCAGTGCCAGCCCTTGTGCAAAATTAATGATACATGACACATATATGACATGACTGCCTGGGACGCGTGCCTCATTTAACACGTGCTCCCCTGCAAATCTCCACTCATCCAGTTTTGCTGTGCACAAAGTAGGGACTCAACTCAGATTTGTTAAATAAATGAATGGATGCACTACATTTGAGTAATGCTCTTTTCAAGTCCATTTCTAATCATTTAATGAATTCTAAGTGAATACAATTAATTGCCAAAGAAATTGTTCCAAATTGCAACGTGGGTTTTCTTAAACATGTTTAATTCAACTGAACAACACTTCTTTAAAATAAAAAATACTCAAAACTTAACATTATTTTCCCCACAAACATTTTTCAAATTGACTTTGAAAATAAATATACTCCTTTCCCTGCCTCAGGAACTCTGAGAAGTCCTTAAAATCACATTCAATATCAGGTATTTGGGAATAGAATCTGCATCTTTTTTTTCCTTTATGGGAGAAGTTGTGGGTTTATAGAACAATCATACATAAAATATAGGATCCTCATATACCACCCCACCACCAACACCTTGTACTGGTGTATAACATTTGTTAAAACTGGTGATAGCACATTTTTATTTTGTACTATTAATTAAAGCCCGTGGTTTAATTTAGGTTTCACCGTGTGGTATAGTTCCATGGATTTTTTTAACTTTTTAATTCTATTACCATATATACAAGCTAACAAATATACTTCTAAACTTATAGTGCATTTGTGCAAGGATAATGGCTTTTATAATGTGATGCATAATGTAAGTTTACAGGAACCACCTATTTAGAATATTGGGATATTTCCCCCACTATATAGGCTTTTTCCTTTTCTGTAATACACTATGCTGAGGGAACACTATAGGGCCATGATACTTGATTACACTATCTTGATTACCGTTCTTTTACCAGCTTTCTTAAATTAGATGCGAGTAGTACTTCCAAGTTTAGAATCTTGGATAGAATACCCTGCATTTGAAACCAGTGGTTTAAAACGCAGTATTTCATAACCCCAGCAAGTTTCATACAACTTCTTTTCATATGTAAAGTGGATCTTTGCGATCCTATCTTATACATTCAGTGGAGAAGAATGTGTAAAGAAGAGAAGCTGCGTGTTTTAGCAGTAAACGAACAACGTGTCATAAACAGCGTGCTGTATTTAATATTCAGATCAAGACATCTCTGTCTCACTCGAGCAGACCCTCTTGACAAAAGGCATCCCACGTCTGCCAGGAGTATCGAGTCCAGCTGAGGACAAATTTCAAGATGAACCTGAAATCAATTTGCCATCAAATTTTCATGCCTCTCCCAGACTATCTGTGGCATTTTAATTACAAGCACCCTAGGCGGGGGGTACTACAGATATTGACACTTAGCTCCTACCAGAAACTTTATTGGCAACCTCTGTCTGAATGCAGTACTCAACTAGAATAACAAGAAATATATGAGGATATGCAAGTGGGGGGGGTTCTGTAATCATTCTGAAACCATTTTGTTCAAAGGGCCCGGGCATTTCTTGGACAGGAGGCTGGGGAGATACAACTCCTGGTGATCAGCAGCACAAATGACCTTTGAATTAGACTACAGCACGGTACCATCCTGCAAAGTCCTTGGGTCCTTCTGCAAGTGATAGCAAAGCATCATCTTGTTCCCTTTTCTGGTTTTTGTTTTATGTTGGATATCTCTCATGAGCATCATTTCAGAGCTCTGGAAAGATTTCAAATCCTCCTTGAAAGGTGAGGGTATCTAGGCAGAAGGCATCCTAGTAAACTTTTACTAAAGGGCTTAACGTAAGGGGACAGAAGTGGTCACTGATTATATGGAGAGACTGACTGTATGTGTGCGGGAGAGGGGTAACTAGCTGCCTTTATATTAAGTACAGCCATCCTCTGGGTTTTTTCCCCTGATTTTTACACAGGTTGTGAATAGCAAGAGAAAGGTGGAAAACCTGCAATTTGCTAGTCATAAAGAGTTTTGGCTCCCTGAAAAGTAACATCTTGGGACAACATACATGCAGCTTTATCCAAGCACACTTAGCTGTCCGTTTTGCTGGCTGAGTTTGTGGCTGGATATGCTGCACTGGCATTCATCATCTTGTTCCCTTCCATGGTGATAAGGGACAAAACAATGGCCTCAGCAACCAGCATCTCTGTGGTTTTGTGTTAGGCACTGCCGCAGGCACGAAGGACTCTCAGTGAATCCTCACATGTTCTGGCAAGTTGGCTACTGAGTGATGTGAACCCAGCGTGCTGGTAAATGGTTAACAACTAGCTTTCCAAAGTAAACTGTGTGCATCTAAATAGAGGGAATACGCTTAATATAACTTTCACTGATACAAAGGATGTGTAGCACACAATTTACAAATAAAATAGATACAATGTTCTTTGTTATAAATTGCATAGAGCCAGGTGATTCTGAATGCTTGCATTGATTTGTGCCAAACCCTTGAATCTGTAGCTAATGATGAACGAGTATAGCTCTGATAAAAATATTGGTTGATATTTTTAAGTTAACCAGTAAGATGAAAGGGAAACAATGAAGACAGACACTACATTGGAATTTCACTATTCATTAATGATATGAGCAAATTCTTGCTGAATTGCTTAGTGACTTCTGAATATATTGAAGAAATATTTCCCCTTTTTTAAAAAATACTCACATGTCAAGACATGATACGATTAAATTTAAATTGTATTAATCCTTTCTCTATCACTTTCCTAAGTAAAAAACAATAAAACAAACAATCACTCCAACCCTGATTTGTAGTTTTGTCTATCTGCACGGTGCGAACACTCCTACCAAGGATGATTTCAAGCTGCCAATGTGACTGACATTGCTTGGGGAGCTGGGAAGAGAGGAGTACCCGCAGACCATTCTAGAGAGAGTTCCCACCACACAGATGCAATAGACCTGGTAACCTTGAGAGCATAGATAGTAGTCAACTATAGTAAAACGTTGGTTCAAGAACATGCATGCTAGTGCACACACACACACACCCACCCTTTCATGCAAAATCCTGCTGACAAAATCGCCTTGTTGTTTTCCTAGAGAGGGAGAAACTTTTGAACACAGCTGGAAGATGCATGATGGAGATGCAAGAGCAGAAGATAATTAAATATCTGGCTTCAAGAAAGGAGGTGGTAGGTTTGACAAAGACGAAGGAGAGAGGGGGACAGCATTCACCCTTCTGACCAGATGAAGATGGGCCCTGCGGAGGGGGAGCGGGCACACAGCTTCAGCACGGGGATCTGTCATAGTGGCTTGCTCTCAGTTATCCGAGCACCGCTTTCTGCCTCCTTCACAGGGAACCAAGCGACGCCAGCTTCTCTTCTGCTCATTTGAAAGAGGGCATAGTCAGCTGTCAATTACTTGGAAGAAATGGGCAACAGCATTACGTTCTCAATTTTGTTGCCATCCCTAAGGCAAAAACTGATTTGCAAAATAAAACCTGGGGTGGAGTGGGTTGAGTGTCTAGAAAACACATATATGCCCTTAAACCAAGGCAAGGCTAGCCCACCTAGCTCTACAGTGCAACAGGCTACATCCTGCAGTTGGGGTGTTTACGTCTAAACGGGTGAGAATTCCGGGGAAGGCACGGACCTGCAGCAGGGCAGCGTCAGCAGTTAGCACTGCGAGACTGTGTTTTCGCCCCTAAGATAGTATAATTCAAACAGGTCCCAAAGAGTTAGGTGCACATACCAAGAGGCCCAATGCTCATTTGGTTGAAGATGGCACCAACACGTCTCAAAGGTGTGACAGCGATGCTGTGCACCTGTTTCCTCAAGGGTAGGATGCCTGATATGCTGTGCTGTGGGCTTCTCCGCATGTATTTTTCAAAACATAAAAACACGGGCTCCTTTTTATGGACAAGCCAGACTAGAAGTATCACAAAGCGTTCCCCAGAAATGCCAGAGCTGTAAAACATCCGCAAGATATAAAATAGAATATCCTATCACTTGTCGGTAACACGGTTTGTTTGTTCCCTTTTTCCTCTTTTATTTTTACCCTTGAGGGTCAGTTGTTAAAAAATACACATAGATATTTTCCTAGGGACAACTGCACATATCGAATTTGGAATGGAATTACGGTGCTTGGAGAGAAAAAATATATGGATTTACATTAGCGATCTGTATGTATTACTGTTAATACTAGTTGTACTTATACAGCACTCTTAACCTTGTCTTTAACAAAGAGTCAACACAAAGCGCTCACGGTTTCCCTCCTGGATATACTCGGGATTCTGACTCTTCCTTTTTCACTTTTGGTTGGCAGAGCGTAAAAGCATGCCCTCGGCGTCCCCAGCGTCTAGCACTTTATTGGAGATAATGTTGTCCTAGCTGGAAAGCTCTTGCTCCTCCAGTGTTTACAAGAACAGCAGAGATGAGAAGGGACCTGAGGCTGAGAGAATCCCGGTTCAGCATAAAACAGGCCCCGCTAAGCAATAGCTAATCGACACAGCAAGGCGAAGCAGGCGTCCGCCCCGCGCCTCCGCCCAGCCCGGCGGCGGGCCTCCGTGCCGGCTCGAGGCCGGGGAGGCGAGGGTCGCGACGCCTGCCACTTGCCAGTAAACATCTGGGTGGGTAGAAAAAATATTTTCAGAGCATCGGGAGAGAGGTGGGGGGAACAATGGAGAGCGCTCAGACTCCCGTTCTTTTCATTTTCTTCTTCTTGGCAAACTTCTCGGGATAAAAGAACACGTTTTGAGCACACGATGGCTACACTTCATTTCACGGGGTGGCTAAGTCGCCGACTGGGTCCACTTCTGAGGCACCAACGATACAGAACGTCAGCGAGTGCCAAGACAGCATTTGGGCACGAGGCCGAAAGGACCCGGCCTATCTGTCTAGGTGGGGAGCGGGGAGGCCAAGCTATGCTTTGAGGCACGGCTATCCAAATCACAGAAGCCACTATGCAAAAATGCCCAGCCTGTCCCCTCCCTCTCCAGGCAGCCCCGGCTCGGCCAAGCGCTTGTCTGCTGGGCCCTGTCCAACCGGACCCCCGGAGGGAGCCCAAAGGTGTCGGGGGTCCGAGAGGGGCCGACCGGAGATGGCGCTCCTGCCTGCTGGGTCGTTTCTCTCTCCTGGAGCTCAGCCAGGGAAAGGCAGTTTGCCGAGCCAGCCCCGGCTTTTCTCTCCAAATCACATCGCTCATGATTAGGCAGAGAAAGGCCGACTCTCTCCCTGCGGCCCCAGAGTCCTCTCCACCCACTCTCTACACAAAATCAGTTCATCTGGGTAATATGCGCAGCACAGCGCTCCGGCCAGCTGGAACGAGTGGCCTCTTCCTGGCCAAATGCTTGGGGTTTCTTCCAGCCTTGAGCCTACGTGCTCCCTGCACTGGGGAGAGCCCAGAGACCTGCCGGGAACTGGGAACAAGGGAGTTGCTACCCAGACTTCCCACCAACTTCCCAAGTTTGGAGCAATCAAGAAGACATTTTTTGGTGAGGTTGCTTGGCCCCAGAGGCAGGTCACGGAGCTCTGAAGCCAAGCATTCCAGCTCTCCAAAACCCAGGAGGATTTGGGTATCTGGGATTGGACCAGGCTCCCTGGCAAGCCAGGCCAAATCTATGTCCTAGCCCTCATAAAAAGATGATGATTTTCTTTCTTTGCTTTGGTCTCTTCCAGCTCAGAAGGGACCAGAGAGCTACCAAGACTTCACTCTAGAAACTAGGCTAAGTTACATAATGTATTGTCAAGCCAGAAGCTGCCTTGGACTGTTGGCAAATATGTTAACTCAGTATGAAATAACATAAACAGAAAAGAACAATATTCTCTGTTTTCTCACTCCAGGCATGTTAGAGGCCTGGAATCAAGATGCATTTAGGATGGACTGAAAGCTTTCAAAAATAAGTCCTGTGTATTTAGAAGGTCTTTAGATTTGAAGTTCTGAAGACTGGGGCTGCCTGGGGTGAATGTTCCAAAGGGTACCTATTGCTGGGGGGTTCAAAAAAAACTCAGGAACAATAAATAGCCCTTAGTGGAGGAGAAGGAATTGTGCAAAACTCACTGTTTATCTCCTTTCTGGCACAGAAGCATACACAGAAATATATACAAAACCTACATATTTACACATTCTTCTCCCTGGAGGCCTGCCACTCTTGCCAGGCATTGCTTGTATGTATTAACATGAGTCTGGTTTCTCAACTGCTCAGCTTAAGAACTCGAGTTGCTATAGTCTAGAAAGTAGGTAATCCAGCTGGGACTACCACAGAGGGCCCGGGGCATGAACTTGAAGGCCTGTGTTTGGTTGGCAGATGAGGCAGCAGTTTCATGTCCCTGGGACTAGCCTCCAAGCCCCATACAAACCATGCTTCTGCCATTTGGAAACTGGACTGGATTCATCCAGCCTCCCCAGTTCACAAGCTGCTCTGATGATGAACTGAGGCATATTTCAAAAATTCTGAGTGCTAGAGAGAAAACAATATTACTAGAACACTGTCACCAATATTCCCACTCCTGGGACCAGTAAGTCCTTTGAGCATTTATACAAAAAACGAAGCAGCAGCACTCTTTCCCTGCCTTGTAAGTCTGCAAAGAAAACTGAGAAGAAACTGTGAGAAATTCTGGAAAATTTGTACGAAGAGTCTTAAATATCTGAAATGGAGGAACACGTTCTGAGATAACCTCGCTGATAAATACTGGTTGATAAAAGAATTTAATGTACCTGGGAATCTTCGTGAGTACCTTTCCCATAAGGGTTTTCCTTAAGAAAAAATAAAACTTTAGTTTTTAAGGTTTTTCCCCATTCAGGGATACTTTACTCTCAGATTTGGCAAAGAGCTGTTTCCTAATACATCATAGAGAATATATGATTTCATTTTCCTACAGATGCATTTCTATACACCTGGTATTTTGGTTATTTATTAATCATGCCTAGTTTTGTGGTTTCTAGCTTTATACCTTTAAAGCCATTAAAACTTAATAGGGGAATTAATCATAAAAGAAATCTATCAAACACAGTTGCCAAGCACTTTTTTTTTTCCTGACTGACATCTTTAAAATATATTTGAATGTTATTTATTTCATCACACCCAGGGAATTAAAAAAACATAACGTGCAGCTTCCAAGTTCAGAGAAAGCATAAAAATGTGATTTACTATTTATTGTACAGTGTAGGTACATGCATATTATATATAGCATGTTAATCTTCAACTGGCTAAGTTTAGCAAATTTGACAACACTACTGTTTGCTAGTGAGGAAAAAGAGTCGACATCTGTTCTCTTCCAGATACGATTCCTCATTGGAAAGAATCAGAAATATGCCCCGGCCTTCTATTTCCTGGGTAAACTGATAGAACGAAGGCGATTTAAATGGACAATCAAACCACAATGCCCCCTGGTGGTCAAATAGTGCATACACCGATGCAAATTTTTCTGCAGCTTGTGAATATTTTTGAGACCTAATTTCTTAATGATGTGGAATTTTCCCTTCAGTTTAAAAAATACAAATCCCAAGGGTATGGCACATTGGTTGTGCTTTTTAATATGAAAAATTAAGATTTTCTTTGCTCTTAAAGGTGCATTTAATTTATCAAACCACCTTGATCAAACTTTTTTTTTAATGATAAAGAATAATATGCTAATTCCATACTGAAAACTTGGAGTACAGGGGAAAAATGGAATTGTGGCATATGTATTTTTTTTAAACTAAACTGACAAAAGTGAAACTGTCAGCAGATACTTCCTCGTGGACCCGAGGGGTGGGTTCCGTTAAAACAGGCTGAGAGCAGATTCCAGATTGTACCACAAGGCTGAGGACTCCATCTTCCCGCCGTGCTCTCCGTACGCTCCTCCGATAAGCAGCTCACAGGGAATTTCCTCAGGTCAGACATGAAGAGCGATGCTCAGGTTCCCTTAACCCAGGCACACACTGTTTGTGAGGTAGGCCTCATAAATCTCAAAAACAGTCAGCAAAACGTGACAGGCGAGGTTGTTAAAAGGCTCAAATACATTAAAGGGGGACATTTGAAACGTGGACCCATTCATCAAACGATACTGATGCCTCGCAGGAAGGCAGGCAGGCAGCACCTCCCGGTCTCAGAGAGCATCTCATTTAACCTCTGGCTCGCTCTCAAAGCCGGAGAGGCTTTCTCGCGGCCTTCCCTCTCCACGTTTGGAGATGCTGAGCCGTTACAGTTGGGGCCATTCAGCAGGTGCAGGGTGCTCTTGGCCCCGCTCCAGAGCTGCCCGCTGTACTAATAATGCCTTGTCTCTGATGGGGGACGTTTCAAAACAGGTCCTGGTACCAGAAGACAATAATGCCAGTACGTGCCACAGAAGGACATGGAAATGAAAACGTGGGTCCGCATCTATACGGCCATGCTAAAAAATGTGCCAAAATGTTCAGGCAACCTTCTAGTGGAAGCAACCCAAATGCTCACCAACTGAAGGACTGGATAAATAGAATGCGATGTAGCCATACAATGGAACGTCACTAGGCCATAAAAAGGAAGAAAGTACTGATGTACCCCACGACATGGATGAATCTTGGAAACAGTATGGTAAGTGAAATAAGCCAGTCACAAAGGAACACATATTATATGATTCCATTTATATGAAACGTCTTGAATAGACTAATCTATAGAGACATAAAGTAGATTAGTGGTTGCTGAGGGCTGGGGAGAATTGGGGTGATAGCTAAAAGATGCAGGGTATCTTCTTGGGCTAATGAAAATGTTCTAAAATCGACTGTGGTGATGGATTCACAACTTGGTGAATATACTAAAAGCCATTGAATTGCATGCTTTTTAAATAGGCAAATTGTAAGGTAGGTGAATTATGCCTCAATAAAGCTGCAAAAAAAAAAAGTTATTGGAGAACTAAGGGAAGACCGGCTCTGTGAAGCTTCAAGGAACATAAAAAAAAAAAAAAAAAAAACTCTGGATGAAGGAGGAAAAGAATAGAAGACAAGAGAACAGTATCAGCTTCTAAGGTAGCAAACTGAGGCCCTGGGTCAAGGTGGATCCCAATCTTACTTTTGCAAAGGGGATATGACACATCTGTACATTCCCAGAAACCTTCTATATAAACTCTGGGAGGCACAAGCTCTCCCCTCAGACCCCCAAATCTGATGATAGGACACTCTGTTTTTGGTAGCTGTCAGTCTTCACGACCTGGTTCCCTCCACCCTCCCACCCAAACCCTCCCACCCCACCAGAGATCTGGTATCAAATAATCTGTGGGAGGGTCTACACTTTGCTACATTTAAAGAATTTCCCAGGAGATTCTAATGTAAGGCAGGACCAATTCCACTGGGAAAGAGACAACAAAGAAAACCAAATCCAAATAGAAGGAAAAGCTACATGAAATGGGAGTCCAGCATCCCAGCTTATTGGGAGTCTTTACTTTTCATCCCTTCACATTCTCCCACCCATGTATCTAAAACTCCACAGATCTCTAAGTGCCATGGTAGCAGGGGGAAGTGTTCATCTCGGGCTGTCCATCTGGCAGTTCACAAACAATGCCAAATGTTTACACAAAAATATCCAAACCAAACCAGCTGCTTTTATACATGTAGGCTCGAAAAATTATGTTTCATCATTTTAAAAAATGACAGGGGAATCTGAAGAAGAATGGACACTTAGATTCAAATTTCAGAATTTTGTGGGCATTAACTGAGAACTTCAGTCACAGCATTTGGCTGACCCTCTGTCCTATCCAACATTCTTCACTGTTGAATGCCTAAGGATAACAGCCTGCCCCACTTCCAGCCCAGCAAGGCTAAGCGTATTTCCTGAGCTAGGTTTTAATCCAAGCTACACATAAGTAAGCCTAAGTGTGGTTGGTACCTGCTTTACTTGCTTCCCAGAGAAAGACATGCTGGCTTTGAAATTCTTTCTTTTGGAACTTCTTTGAGCCAGAAAAATATCAACTCCTCACTGGCTCAGCACAGACACTGTTGTACATGCTCTCTGGGTCTGTACTGATCAATGACATTTTTTGGAAAACACTGCCTGAATAATTCATCATCGAAAAAAGCTTTTGGATTAAATGATTTTACTGGGGCTTCCAGCATAAACATGCAAGTGTTCCCAACGAGCTGGTCCAGCTGGAATACTGCTTGGAATAATCAGGATGACACCCCATTTTGTAAATTGTAATGTGTTGCCTGCCCGCCCCTGGCCATACCAAAATGCCGCCAGAGTCTCAGCCAGGTGTTCTGCCAGCATGTGCCTGGCACATCTTGTAACAGTTTGCTCAATATGGTGAAAAGCTACCATGGTTGACTCCATGGGGTAGCGAACAGCTTAAAAAAATAAAGGAAAAAAAGGTTGGTAAAAGGAGAGAGGAAAGGATGAAGGGAGGAAGGAAGGGAGAAAGAAATGGGGGGAAAAAAACGTTGGCTACAGTTTGTGCAGAGGTTTGGCAGCAGGAACAATTCAATTGTATCTTGGCAACTGGAATGGAGATTTAACACCTAATACAAATGCCAAGGCAACCCATATATTTTTATCTATATTTTAAAGACCCACACTTCCCCCATCACATGCACGCATGCGCACGTGCACACACACACACTGGATGAACTATAAGGAGTGGCATACCTAGGCTGGCAAAATTCTACAAAAAAAATAAAATAAAATACTCTGCTTCGTTCAACACAAGCACGTGCACTGCAACACACACAAAAACCCCCAAGATGCACTCAGAACCATTCTTGCTTGCCTTTCTAGTTTGTTCTTTCATTGTGTTTTCCTTCCCCACATGAAGAAACCAGGTTTTGACTCACTCCCTCCCCAACCACCTCTCTTACCTCATCCTTAAGATTCAAAGCAGTGAGTCCTCCAAACAGAAAGGAATATATGGTTCTAGTAATTCCTACTTAGCCAAACGCAGGGATAATTTTATAGACTATTAAAAGGGATGCAAGGGAAGGGTTCCATGGCCTAGAATTTAAGTTCTTAACCTCCAGAGACGACAGGACTTCCATCGCCTTGACCTCGTTTTCTCATGCACTCATTCTTACGCCACGTCCTACACTGGGGACTGGAGTTACAGACTGAAAAAAAGATAAGGCACCATCTTTCCTCCTGAGAGCTAAGCCAAGCGGGAAGCAGAGTCAATGCACAGCCACCACACAGTACGAGTAGCTCTCATGGGACCTGGCAAGAGCACTCTGAGCAGCCACCCCAGAGCCCTGCTGGAAGCCAGTATCACAGAGCCAATGAGCCAGCTGGTGAGCGGCCCACAGTCACTGGGGGTCACCAAAGGATAGAAAGCCCCCATGAGGCCCACCTGACTATTTAGAAAGGTTAGCCAAAGAGAAAAGTAAAGAGGTGGACCAGGAGCCAGAGGGGGAAAAAGAGGGCTCCAAAGGGGCCAGTAGACAGCCAGAGGCTCTCCCATGGGCCAGTCCCACCCATAGAGGCAGCACAGCAGGGGGGCCACCCTGCCACCCAGAGCAAGGCCAGGGGGAAACAAACCCTTAGGGTACCTGGGGCTCCCTCAAGCAAAGCAGTCTCCCTGGGATGGGCACCTCGAATCTCACCCCCCAGACCTGACCCCTTGACCTCTTCAGAGACAAGCAGTGTCACAACTTTGTGTTCTTTGAGGGGAAGGAGAAAGACCCTTATGGTTTTTAGACTTAGGAAAATTCCATTTTAATCAAACTCAGTTAATTATTGACTCAACAAGAATGAAAGTTGAATAAAATCATTTTCGCCTTAAGCCAAACTATTAAGAAGCCTCATATAGTTAATAGGCTAAAAGTCTTCAGAATTATTCCTTTAGCCTTCGTAATTTTCAGTTCTACTCAATCATGATTGTGCTTATCAAGTGTTGCCAGTGAAGGATAGATGACCAAGGAAACTGCATTTATAGTTAAGAACATAGAATGTGGAATTGACATAAACAAATACTGCCGCTGTCTTTTACCAAATCGATAAACCAACATAATGCACCCTTCTGATTTTTCCTTACCATGAAAAGCTCTCAATTTTTGCATACCACTAATTTCCTTCTCAGCAAAAGGTTTGCAGCTCTTTTTCCATCTCTATAACATTCACTCTCCCATCAAGAATATTATACTGAGTGCTCCTAAACTGGGAAGGTTTTATTTTATTGTCAATTTTTAGAGCAGGATGTGTGCAATTTGGAATAGTGGCCCCTCCTGAAAACCTGACCCCAAGGTGGGTCGTTAGAGTCATGCCCTCCTCCACCCACTCTATGGGCTCTAAAAAGCAGTAGAGTGCACCCTATTAATCGCAATGTAAAATTTTCAAAGTCTAAGAATAAACCACAAAAGTAGTATCAGGAAGTCTAACAAAGCTTTGCCCTTCATGCTTGCTTTCTTAAAAATATCAAATTCCCTTATAATGTCTTTCCCCTAAACCTGCCACCTCCAGTATAGCAGTCTAACTTTTTAGGATAAATTGGCACAGCCTTCCATTGTGAAAAAAATAGGGAAAGGTGATATCTCCCAACCTCTGTACTGCAGTGTTGAGTGTTGAGAGTCCTCTCTGCAGGGCTCTCTAATCAGGAAGTCTGCTTAGATCCAACCAAGCAAGTATTTATTAAACATCAAAGAAGGTGGGGGGGGAGGGGAATATAAACACATTATTTCTGCTCACCAATGAGATATCATAATGGCCATTTAGTATTTCAGTAATTAATGTCATTGGTATGACCCCCAAACAGACTCATAGCTTAAAACTGCTTCCCCTCATGAAAGCAGAGCCTATAAATTCAGACCTGAGAACCTGTTGCTGAGTGCCAGGTTTCTCCGAATGACCTGAGTTACAACAACGCATCGCCAGTGGAAGTATTAGTTAGAAGCCTAAACAGGCTTTCCGAGGAGAGGCTTGACTTAAAGGTAATAAGCTTTTCAATTAATCTGATTTTACTTTATCCCCACCCCTTGCGGCTTTTTGCTCGCTGTCTGCTTTCTGTGTTCATTCACTGTGCATTCTTCTGTGTCTGTAGTTTTATTTATTTATTTACACACACACACCTTGGCAGCTGGCTTGCTGTCTGCTCTCTGTGTTCATTCGCTGCGCGTTCTTCTGCGTTTTTGCTTGTCTTCCTTCTTTTGTTGTTGCGTCACCTTTCTGAGTTGCTTCTCTGCGGTGCTTGCCTCCAATGCGTGCGGGCGAGGCTGCCTTTCACAAGGAGGCCCCTGGACGCAAACCTAGGGCCTCCCCGTATGGTAGACAGGAGCCCATCTGATTGAGCCACAGCCACTTCCCTTAATTAATCTGATTTTTAATGCAAATATGCCTTTTAAAGAATTAAAATTGAAAAAGAAATCCTAAATCTTAAATCCAGAACTTCTCTAATAAAGAAAAAAAAAAAATCCTGGAAAGGAATATAAGTTCTGAATAAAATGTAAAGAAAACTACTACCAGAGCAAAAAACAGGACTTTGTCATAGTTCCACACCCTTACAGAGCCGGTAAGTCTGCCTCCCCCACATGGGCCCACCTCCAAGTCTCGCCCACACCACTGCTCCAAGGCGGAGCGGAACACACCCAAGCGAGGGTCGTCAGTTATTAAACCCAGGCCAGGGTGCAGGGCGTCAGGACTCAGCGTCAAATACCCTCATAGCTCTCTGCAGAATCATTTCTGACCTTGCCTTCACCCAAAAGCTGCTACTACAATTCCTCTTGGCAAAATTGAACTCCCTTGTTTTCTGAGTAGTTCTTTCCCCTTTCTGGGTGGTTTGACACATGCAGAAGTCAGAGAATCAATGACCAAAGGCCCATAGATGTCTGCCAGCGAAGGTGCCTCCCCTTCCAGGTGCTGGCTCGGGAAAGGTGTGCTGGGGAAGACTGAAGGAGCTGCCAGCCCTCAGCTCCTTGACCCTCTCCCCCAAGTACAGCAATCACAAACTCAGAAAGAGAAAGCTAATACCTTTGCATGGCATAGGGAATTCTAAGAGTGTTGCCCAAGGGTCCTCTCTTACACAGCAGTAAACCAGTAACTTGGGATGGGCAGAACACGTGAGCAGATGTGTCTTCCATGACCACACGCAATAAAGAAAGCACGTGGACAAATTCATTCACCAAAGCGCATAAATGCAAATGCACTGGTTGGTTTTGGGGTGGTATAAAAGTCTCAGGTGAACACACCCACGGAACATCAATCACCTATTAACATATACAACCGCTCCCTTAAAAGTCATTTTCAGTGAATCGTAGGTATGAAATTCTCCAACAAAGTCATATAATGCAAGAGCATCTTCAGAGATCTTTGTCATATGCTGTGCCAACCTGGCACACATTTATAACTTTAAAAGGGCAGTACAACAATGATTACAAACATGGGCTTGATGTTTTAATTTTATTAGAGCAGTTATTATGTTTACAGAAAAAAAAATCGTGCAGAAAGGACAGAGTTTCCAACACCCCCACATAAACACTTTTCCCTATTTTTTTTTTTAAAGATTTTATTTATTTATTTAATTCCCCCCCCTCCCCCGGTTGTCTGTTCTCTGTGTCTGTTTGCTGCGTCTTGTTTCTTTGTCCGCTTCTGTTGTCGTCAGCGGCACGGGAAGTGTGGGCGGCGCCATTCCTGGGCAGGCTGCTCTTTCTTTCGCGCTGGGCGGCTCTCCTTACGGGCACACTCCTTGCGCGGGGGACACCCCTGCGTGGCACGGCACTCCCTGCGTGCATCAGCACTGCGCATGGGCCAGCTCCACACGGGTCAAGGAGGCCCGGGGTTTGAACCGCGGACCTCCCATGTGGTAGACGGACGCCCTAACCACTGGGCCAAGTCCGTTTCCCCACTTTTCCCTATTGTTAACATTTTGCAATAATGTGGGTGCATTTGTTACAAATGATGAACCAATGTTTTTGTTTATATTATAAACTATTGTCAGTAGTATACATTCTTTTCTTATACAGTTCTATAGTTTTTATTTTTATTTTTATTGTGGTAACACATATACAATGCAACCATTTTCAAATATACAATTCAGTAGTGTTAATCACATTTGCAATGTTGTGCTACCATTGCTGTCATTCATGACCCAAACTTTTCCATCAGCCAAACAGAAACTCTGTACCAATTAAGAATTGATTCCCTATTTCCCATGCCCACCCCACCCCCCCGCCCCTGGTAACCTATATTCTAATTTCTCACTCTGTGAATTTGCATATTCTAATTATTACATATATGAGAGATCATACAATATTTCTCCTTTTATATCTGCCTTATTTTCATTCAACATTATATCTTTATGGTTCATTCACATTGTAGCATATATCAGAACTTCAGTCCTATTTATAGCTGAATAATATTCTATTATATGTATATATATATTTATCACATTTTGTTTATCCATTCATCTGTTGATGGACATGTGGGTTGCTTCTACCTTTTGCCCATTGTGAAAATGCTGCTATAAATATTGTTGTACAAATATCTTTCCAAACCCCTGCTTTCAATTCTTTTGGGAATATTTCCTGAAGTGGGATTATCCTGTCATATGAGAATTCTACACATAACTTTCTGAAGAACCACCAAACTGTTTTCCAGAGTGGCTGCCACATTTTGTATTCCCACAAAAAAATATACAAGCGTTGCTATTTCTCTGCATCCTCATCAGCACTTTTTTTTTCTTTTTTTTCTTTTTTAAATAATAGCCATTCTAGTAGGTATGAGGTGGTAACTCACAGTGGTTTTGATTTAGTCCCTAATGGCTAGTAAAGTTGAGCACCTTTCCTTGTGCTTATTGACCATTTGTATATCTTCTTTTGAGAAACATCTATTCAAGTTCTTTGCCCATTTTTCATTTGGGCTATTTGCTTTTTGGTTAAGTTGTAACATGCATGTTCTGCATGTTAAACCCTTATCAGATCTGTGGTTTCCAAATATTTTCTTCCAATCCATTGGCTGCCTTTTCACTTTCTTGATAATGTCCCTAGATGTGCTCTAATTCTTCTTTATTCAATTCAAGTAATTTGCTTCTTTCTAGAAATTTGTCCATTTCACCTAGGTTTTCTAATTTGTTGGCATAAAATTTTTCATAGTATACTTTTATAATCCTTTTCATTTCTGTGGGGTCAGTAGTATTGCCCCCTCCCCCTTCATTTCTATTTTAGTTCTTTGCATCCTCTCTTTTTTTTTCCTTTGTCAAGGTTTGCTAAAGGTTGATCAATTTCATTGATGTATTCCAAGAACAAACTTTTGGTTTCGTTGATTTTCTCTATTGTTTTTCTATCCTATCTCAATTTCATTTATTTCCCTTCTAACTTTGCCATTTCTTTCCTTCTGCTCACTTTATACTTAGTTTGCTCTTCTTTTTCTAGTTCCTTCATGTGTGAAGTTAGGTCACTGATTTTGAGATCATTCTACTTTTTTAATGTAAGCATTTAGATTTCCCTCCCAATACTGCCTTTGCTGCATCCCATAGTTTTGGTATGCTGTGTTTTCATTTTGATTTGCCTCAAGGTATTTCCTAATTTCCCTGTGATTTCTTCTTTCATCCAGTGGTTGTTTAAGAGTGTATGTGAATTTCCAGTTCTCTCTTTGTTATGGATTTCTAGCTTCATTCCATCATACTGAGGAAGATACACTATATTGTTTCTATATTTTCAAATTTATTGACACTTATTTTGTGACCTAATATATGATCTATCCTAAAGAATGATCCATGTGCACTGGAGAAGAATGTGTATTCTGCTCTTGTTGAGTGACGTGTTCTGTATGTCTGTGATGTCTGGTTGGATTATAGCATTGTTGAAGACTTCTGTTTCTGACTAAATATTCTATCCATAATTGAAAGTGGTGTGCTGAAGTCTCCTACTATCAATGCAGACCATCTATTTCTACCTTCAAATCTGTTGATTATTTTCTTCATATATTTTGGAATTCTCCTGTTAGTGCATATATATTTATAATTGTTATATCTTCTTATTGAATTGATCCTTTTTTCAATACATAAGGTACTTCTTTGTCCCTTCTAACAGCTATTTACTTAAAGTCTATTTTATCTGATATTAGTATAGCCACTTCAGCTTTCTTTTGGTTACAATTTGCATGGAATCAGGTCTATCTATTGTTTCAATGTCAACTTACTTGTGACTTTGAAATTTTTTTTTAAGTTCTTGGTGGGGGATTGAACCCAGGACCTCATACGTGGGAGGCCAGCTCTCAACCACTGAGCTACCCTGGCTCCGTGTTTTATAATTTAAGGTAAAATTATAAAATTATAGAGTCATTTCATACTTTTTAATCCATTCTACCAATCTCTGTGTTTTGAATGGAGCATTTAAACCATTTACATTCAAAGTAACTATAAATCATGCAGAACTTTCTTCTGCCATTTTGCTACTTAATCTTCATTAGTCATATTTTTTTGGACCCTCAATTCTTCTATTACTGCCTACTTCATTTGATTTTTATTTGTACCATATGCATTCCTTCTCATTTCCTTCTGTATATATTTTTCTTGTATTTTCTTTGTGGTTACCATAGGGCTTAAATTTAACACTATAAATCTATAATGATCTTGTTTGATCTGATACCTACTTAACTTGAATACCATACACAAACTATGTTCCCATACCTCTCCATCTCCCCACCTTTATGTTGTCCTCATCACAAATTATATCTTTATACATTGAATATGCAAAATCATAGATATATCACTTTTGCATTTAGATCCTATAAGTAAAAAGTGTAGCTGCTTACCAAAAATATAATACAATAGCAATGTTATTTATATTTACCCATACGGTTACCTTTACCATAGGTCTTTATTTATTTATGCCATTTCAATATATTTTCTAGTGTCTTTTCCTTTAAATCTGAAGAACTCCCTTTACCACTGCGTGTAGGGAAGGTCTAGGGGTGGCAAATTCCCTTGCTTTTATCAGGGTAAGTCTTAATCTTTCTATTATTTTTGAAAGAGAGTTTCATCAGGTATAGAAGTCCTAGTTGACAATTATTTTCCCTGAGAACTTTAAAGATTTTGTCCCACTGCCTTCTTGCCCCCATGGTTTCTGATGAAAAACTGTCGCTAGTTCATAGTGAAGCTCCCTTGCATGTGATGTGTTGCTTCCCTCTTGCAGTTTTCAGGATTCTCTCTTTGTCTATGGCATTTGACACCTTGATTATAATGTGTCTCAACATGGAGCTCTGAGTTTATCCTATTGGGGAGCCAATGGATACCTACATTAATGACTTTCATTAAACTTGGGAAGTTTTCTACAATTAGCTCACCAAACATTCCTTTTGTCCACTTTATCTCCTTCTCCTCTGGGACTCCTATAATGTGTATAATGATATCTGATCGTATACTTTAAGTTTCTGGCTCTGTTCATTTTTTTTTTCTCTCCCCTTCCCCCTCCCCCTGTAGTTGTCTGCTCTCTGTGTCCATTCACTGTGTGTTCTTCTGTGTCCACTTTGTATTCTTGTCAGCGGCACCCAGAATCTGTGTCTCTTTTCGTTGAATCATCTTGCTGCATCAGCTCTCCATGTGTGCAGTGCCATTCCTGGGCAAGCTGCACTTTTTTTTTGCACTGGGCAGCTCTCCTTACGGGGAGCACTCCTTGCCTGTCGGGCTCCCCTATGCGGGGGGACACCCCTGCATGGCAAGGCACTCCTTGCGTGCATCAGCACTGTATGTGGGCCAGCTCCACATGGGTCAGGAGGCCCTTGGTTTGAACCTTGGACCTCCCATTGGGCCAAATCCACTTCCCCATTTTTTAATTCTTATTGCTTCCTGCTCTTCAGCCTGAATAATTTCAATTGTCTTATCTTTGTGTTCACTGAGTCTTTCTTCAGGCACCTACAATTTACTCTAGGAATTTTTTATTTCAGACAGTGTGGACTTCAACTCCATTATATATGTTTGGTTCCTTTTTACCATTTCTATCCCTTTTTTGAAATTCTTGCTTGGTTGAAATATTGTTTTCCTGATATTCTTTAGTTCCTTGTCTGTTTTTTCCTTTAGTTCTTTTGAGCACATTTAAGACCTTTTTTTTTTTTAAGTCTTAAACTGTTATGTCCAATTTCCAATATTTTCTTTTGTTCCTTTGGATGGACCATCATTTCTTGTTTCTTTGTATGCATTGTAATCTTTTGTTGCACACTGTACATTTTAACATTTTAATGTGTTAACTTGGGAATTTAGTCTCTGCAGTGTCTGTCCCTTAACTTTATTCCAACTAGTGATATAACAGGGATGTCCTTGAAAACTAGGAGCTACAACAAAAATGACAAAAAAATCTTTCACAGTCTTTGTAGACTGGCTCTGTGTTGGCTGGTACACTCCTTCACAGCTTAGCCTTCCTACCAATGAAGAACAGCCTGGGCACATGTAGCACCCCTTCTGGTTTTTATTGAGCATGCAGTTTTTACTGAACATGCACTCATGGCCTGAGAAATTCCTTCCCATGAAACAATCTTTCCCCTATCTTGGTACCCAACTGTGTGTCTTAGAGGCAGTAATCCTTAGCTGCAATTTGATTCTTTTTCCAACTGACTTAACTGTCTCCAAGCTGCTTCTGTGTGAATGGCAAGTTCTGAGATGGTGAGCGAGAGACAAGCATCATGGTTCAGTCCTTCAGGCTGCCACCAACTAGACTGGCACAGACATACATGCACCCCCATATACACATAGGGACCACTATGTTCCCTATAGAAAGACGGGTCCTGTCCCCAGGAATCCACACTAAAAGCACAGACTGGCCCCACACCATGTAAGGGAGGGATATGGGAGAGGTTAGCAAGGGCACCACGAGGTTTTCCTACTATTTTTAAGTTGTCATTTCCTTGGTTTGGTGCTTGCCCAGTTACTAAAAACCTTTACCTCTTTTCCAGAGCTCTAAGAGAGATGGGTCTGCCAGTTTTTACTAGTTATTCAAAGATTCTGTGAGGGAACAGAACCCTGGAGTGTCTTACTCTGTCATTTTGGTTAACCAGAACTCCCTATCCTTGACCTTCTTATGCAACAGGGAAATGAAAAATGAATAGGAATATAGAACATTGTTCCCTTCTGAGAAGAAAGGTCATGTTTTAAGAAGTCAGAGGAGTGACTGGTAGATGGGACAAGAATGAGGAGTCAGTGAATTGGGGCTAGGGTGGGCAATGGCAATCAGTGCAGCTATATTACACCACGTGGAAAGAAAGTCAAAACGAACAGCCAGAAAGTTCTGAGTAAAAAAGTGAAAACCCATAGTTCTGCTTAAGGCACCCCTTTGGGTATTCAGAAGACTTTGTAGTTGTCCATTCAAAATGTTCCTGTCTTAGGGAATTTCCAAAAATTAGAAATAAAGTCATTTACCTTATTTCTTTAATTTGAATATATTTCACAATAATTTGAAATTTTTAAAAAATCAAGCACAGATTGGTCTGAGTCAAAATGAGACCATCATCCTATGGCTTACTATCCAAACCCACTTCCCAGAGGTAAAGCCTGACTATCAGTCTGCTATATACATCTTTCCAGATCTTTTCCTATGAGCACACAGATGCATATTAAATAATTATTTTAAATTTAAAAAAATACAAATAAATGATGCATCTCCACTTTGCAGTGCATCATCATGTCCAAGGTGCTCGACCTCCTGGGCTCGGCCAGGGAATAAGACACCTCCATTCATATGATGGCGGTGAACCGGGTGGAGACAAAGTACCTAAGAAGGAAATAATGAGCCTCTCTATGGACAGGTCTAAAACCTTCGGAACAGGCTGTCACCGCACAATGGACATCAGCCTCTTACTCAATTGACAGGCCTTCCTCCGGCTATAGGATCTTGACTGTAATTACAGGAAAGGCCATACCATAAAAATGGGGGAGGGAGGCTAATTGACAGAAAGCGCAATGTGCTGACTTAAGAACCAATGGCCAAACCTTAAGCTTCTTTTCCTCAAAAAGCAACTGATGCACAGTCCATTAAGCCACACCACACAAACCCAGGAGATGAGGCATTTCCAATCAAAGTATATATGTGAGCCTTGTACAAAGGACTCCTGGCCTTAGCATCTAAAAGGTTTTCAAAGTGTTGCCCGATTAAAGAATTATAAAGAGGCCCAAAAGCGTTTTGTTTCTCTTTTTATTTTCTTTTGTTTTTTTATTGCTTTGTGTTGGTTTGCCTTATGTTTACTTACTTACACAACCAAAATACAAATGAAAGGTACTGACTGATATGATGAGATTCAGACTTGTTCCTAGTCTCTGGCTGCCAACTTTGTTACCTTCTGATCATTGTAAAAGTCTAGAATCCTGGACCTACTGAGTAAGGAAGTGTCACCATGAATCTATTAAAATGAAGATAAAATGTAGGAAATCATATATCATGTAGTAGGCAAGATTATAGATTCTAGAGTGTCAGATAACCATTTTCAACTGCACGCTATTGTTGACTTATGTATACCTCAGTTATGAGATAATATATGTGGAACACTCAGAATAGAGTGCTATGTAACTTTCTGTCTTTGTTTCCCAGCTGCTAAAACAAACACCAAACAGTGGGTTGGCTTAAACAGTGGAAATTTATTGTCTCAGTTTTAAGGCTAGACATCCAAAATGGAGGCACCAGCAAGGTGATGCTTTCTGCCCAAAGACTGTGGTTTCTGGAGCTGGTTGCTGGTGATCCTTGGTCTGTGACTTTGTCACATGTCAATGCACATGGAGATGTCTTTTTTTTTTTCTTTCTTGTTTTTATGCTGTCCACTTTTGTAAAAAAAATTTTTATACTTTTAAAAATTGTCTTTTTTTAAATAGATCATATAAAACATTCCATTAAAAGAGATGTCTTCTTCTTTCTCCTCTGGACTCCACTGACTTCTGGCTTCTTCCCTTGGAGACATATACATATATATGTCTGAAATTCATTCTGCTTATAAAGGACTCCAGCAATCCAGATTAAAGCCTAACCTGATACCAGGGAATAAAATATGGACTAGAGTGGACTTACTGGTATTCTACTATAGACTAATTGTGATTCTAACAATGGAAGAAATTGTGTCATTGATGTGGAGGCAGTGGCCACTGGAGTTGCTGAAGGCAGGGAGAGGGAAAAAGAGATGTAATATCAGGGCATTTTCAGAACTTGGAGCTGTTCTGAATGACATTGCAAGGACAGATACAGGACATTATATATCCTGCCATAACCTACAGAAGGAGTGGGAGAGAGTGTAAACTACAATGTAAACTATAATCCATGCTGTGTGTGTTCATCAACTGCAATGACTGTACCACACTAATAAAAGAAGTTGTTAACGTGGGGGAAAGTGGGAGGTGTGGGGAGTGGGGCATACGGGAATCTCCTATTTTTTTTTATTTAACATTTTATGTAATCTATGTATCTTTATATACATATATATATATATATATGTATGTATTTTTTAAAAAATATTTTTAAAAGAGCCTAACCTGTTTCAGTTAGGCTACACCTTAATTGAAGTAACATCTTCAGGTGATCCTATTTATAAAGAGTCCATGTCCACTAGAAAGTAGACCAAGACTAAGAACGTGCCCAAACTTGGGTACACAATTGAATTCACTACAGTATTTTACACACATACACACAGAGCAAGTGCTATATAAGTATTATCTACATTTATTATTGCTGTTGCTGTTACGTCATTAATCATAACTCTAAAAGGAGTGACTCTCCTTAAACATCTCCCGATATTTTACCAAGAACCCACCCCCACCTGAGACCATAGGCACCTAGGATGGCCAAATGCAATTGCGCTTCTCAGCTGTAGAGGGGAATGATAAACACACAGATAACTTACTCATCCAAGTGGACATAGCTTGATGCCACAGATATATTCCCAAAACATTGTGCATAAATTGAATCATATCTCTGATAAACTGGGTAAACTTGCCATTATAATGGTTCCTGCAGTGAATCCTTTCTGTTTCTAGCAGCTTCTAAGCCAGAGCAATGCTAGCTACCTGTCTTAATATATAGATTCTTAACATTTTCCTATGCAGCTCTGGCTTCTTGTTGGAGAATGACTGTCAAGCTTGGGCAGAAAATGGAAATAGGAAACAAATAATGTTCCATTCGGTAACTGATTCAAAGAGTTGACAGTCTTTTCCCAGGAGGAAAGTCAAGCTGTGACAGCAGTACATCATTGGGAATAAGTTTCCAAAGTTGAGACGGCTGCACAGGAGGCCACTCTGTCCTCTATAGGAAGAATCTCACTGGTTTCATCAAGACGTCACTTTGGGGAAGTGGATGTGGCTCAAGTGATAAGGCCTCCACCTACCATACGGGAGGATCCAGGTTTGATCCCTGGGACCCCCTCGTGAAAAAAGAAGAAGAAAAAGGGTGCCTGCGAGGTGAGCCAGTGCTCACACGGTGAGCCAAGTGCCTGTGTGAAGTGCCCATGTGGTGAGCCAAGTGCCCATATTAGTGCCTGTGTGGTGAGCCAGTGCCTGCACAAGTGAGTCATACATCAAGATGATGGCACAACAAAAGACAGACGAAAGGGAGAGTCAAAGAGAAGCACAGCAGAGACCAGGAACTGAGGTGGTTCAATTGACAGGGAACCTCTCTCCACATCAGAGGTCCCCAGGATCAAATCCCTCTGAATCCTAGAGGAGAAAGATGAGAAGAGAAGACAAAAAAGAGAAATGGATACAGAAAATCACATAGCGAATAGACACAGACACCCAAAGACACTGGGGCAGAGGCGGGGATGGGGACAGGAGAGGGGAAAAAATAAATCTTAGATGTCACTTTGCCAGGACTGTATATTTTCCATACTACATCCAGGTAATGTGCAATGGGTACTTGGAGTGGTGAGCTGTATCTGACTCTGTTTAGTAACATCTGAGATGAGTGCATGCTGGGTACCCTCCATTCCCATACTTACTGTACCTGAGCATTCAATGTATCAGGCATAAGGCTCCTGGTAATTTGTCAAAGATCACAGTTTTGAAGAAAAACACATTTTGATATGATGATGCATATTCTCTCAGAACCAATTACTCCCTGAATTAAAACTTTGTAAACTGTTGCAAATTATTGAGGGCACAGAAGCATCCCAATATAACTTCTCTCCGCCAATATAAAAATAAAATTTGAACATAAATCTAGTCTTGCTGGGGAGGAAAGAGACATGAATTCCGCAAATACCTTCTGTGTGGCAGGCTCTGGGCTCAGCACTTTTACATATAGTGAGGTCACAAGGTCACAGACTGTTTCTTGTTCACTGACATGGTCCTAGATGTAGCAGAATGCTCCGTACATTACATGCAATCAATTCAGTGTGGATTGGATATTGAATGTATTTCATTCCCTAATGCTGGGAGGTGAGTTTTATACACAAAAGAGAAAAGTGAGGTTATGAAGCTGTAGGCATGGACTTAATTACTAAAGAGTAAGTTTGGTCCCTCCAGCGACTTCAGTTGTGGATCACCTTGCCCACCATTTGTAGTGAAAAATAAAATAATTTATTATTCATTTTGAACACACAGAAAGTTGAAACACCTTCAGAGCATGTGTTTCTTTCACGATTGAGTGGCTGATAATACATGCCCTGCCCAACCTCTACTGGCCTTTGGCTCAAGCCTTCACCTCTCACCCACTTTAGGCCGTACACATGTTGTCACCTGATGGAACCACCTGCTCACTTCTGTGGAAATGCCAGTTAGTCTCAGCTATGACTTATCTTCCACAGGTTAATTTAATGTTGGTGGGGAAAGAGTTGGGCAGGAATCTCCAAGGGAGAATGCCAGGCTTCAGAAATCTAGAGAATCCACCCCCCCCCCCCCCGCCCCAATCACACCCTTTAGTATATTCGGAGTAGTAAACATCACCTGCTAGGCTTAAGAAAGCTCTAGGGGAAAGTATAAATCAGTAGTACCATGGGCTTCAGAATCTTGATGAAAGCAGCTAAAGGAGGCGTGCAATGGAAAGGAATGGCAATGGGGGAGGGGAGCAACTCTTGGATCTTCAGAAACAACTACTTCACCCAAAAAAAAAAAGTATTATTCAAAACAGTTATATATGCTCATTTTTTTCTCTCATGGAGTTTCAAATTCCTCTCTCATCTTCCAGCTTGCAAATAAAGAAACTCCAGGCATGAGTCAGCAATTCCCAACTTGATTGGATTTTATAATGACTTGCATGCACATACAATGCATGCAAAGTTCTTAAGACTTCACTGAAAGCAAGACACTGAGCGCCATGAGATCTTAAATACAGATTAGTGTGTGGGAAGGGAGGGGATTGAATTCCACAACTGTTCACTGAGCACCTATTAGGAGTCAAGGTTAAGAAGAGAATAACACTCAATCCTTTTCCTCAAGGCGTTAGCCATCCATTGGGAAAGATGACTGTGTAACTGGACAATCATGACACAGAAGCGCCTATATTGTAGAGGGAGCACAAGGAGGAGATGATTAATTGTGTGGATAAGTAAAGGTCTGGAAGCCTTCACAGAAGACAAGATGCCAAGGGCTGGGTTTTGAAGAATAAAGAACCATGTGCAAATGGATAAGTGAGCTGAGGCAGGAGGAGCAGACTGTGGAGAGGGCACAGCCAAGGGGGCAGCGTGGGGTAGGGGCCACAGCCAGGGTAGGAGGTTCAGATGACTCAGCCTGGTGGGCTCAGTTCAGTTTGGCTGAAACATAAAGTGGAACAAGGGGCAGAAAGCGGTAGGAGAAGAGGCTAAAGTGATAGCCTAAGGCCAGCCAAGCCAAGGCTTTTTTTGTGTGAGCTCCTAGTTTTATTTTATGAGTTCTAGCTAATGAGTCGTGTTTTGCAGTAGAGCAAATAGTAATGGGAAGGTTCTCTGGGCCATTGCATAGGCTGAGTAAGTATTTAGCTTAGAGAAGAAAAGAAGTATGGGGTTATTGCATAATGGACTACCCATTTTTGAAGAGTGTGGAAAACAGGAGTAGATTTAGTTTGCTGCAGGACAGCTTAGGATTGGAAGTTGCAGTGGACAATTTCTAATCCAAAGAACAATTTCATTTGGCCCCTGCACCTTGCTAAAATGTCCTGTAGTCTCGTTTCTATCCCACAACAAACACAGAAGCTGGAAATTAGCTCCATGTTAAAAACAACTGAATGTTCATGAACTTTTTGTGGAAAGTAGAAATCAATTTACAGGGACTATAGCAAAGAGCACATGAGAATTTTGCCAGTAATGAGTGTCAAAGGAGCCCAAAGCCATGACCAGTGACAGAGGGATCTAAATAAGCACATACACACATGCATTAGTAACAGATTAGATCACTTTAAAGTAGGCTCATCATACCTGGAAGTTCAACAATTCAGAGTTATCCAAGTGTCGAACAATATCAAGCATCTTTCAGTGTGCTCGAATTAGTTCATGGTAGATTGCCGTGACACTATGTTATCACCTGGCTACTTACTTATGTGTCCTTGACATGGAAAAGTCAACCCCAAATAAAAGAGAGCCCACACTGTACCTCGTTCCTGGCATTTTTTCCAATCTGAACAAATCATTTAGTGTAAAAATAAACAGAACTAGAAATTGTCTCTAATAAACTAATATTAGTCTCCCCAGAGGGTTAATTATGTCGCTCTGTATTTTAAGAAGAATGTAAATTGCCAGTTTCAACAGATGTTCTTTTAAAAGAATGGGTTATCTGGGAAATGATGGGTCTTTGTTAGAGCTCACCCCAGTGGAATATAAACATTAAAATCATCCCACTATCTGCCAGCCCCCCTTCTCCTTCTACAACTGTTACCCACACCAGTGATACACCCTTTGGTTATTGGCAGTATTAGTGACAAGTGTTCCAACCAGAACTACAGCCCCAGATTTCAGACAACCTATTCCAAGGATTTCCAGACTCACCCTTGACCACCTCGAGACCACAAAATGGTACCTTCCCATCATTGCAAACCCCAGTTTGGGCTCTTGAGTCACGGCCATTTCTACCCTATTTTGCTACCCTGGAGAGTGGGATTGTGAAATCACATAGAAGCAGAGTTAGAACTTTCTGGAAATACATGCCTTCTCCAAATTCAATTTCAATGATCAAACACATAAATATATGTATATATTTGAAAAATGTTTAAGGGAGGAATGAAAATTTAAGTATTACAGGAAGAGTGGTTAGAATAAAAAGGAGATCATTGTTTTCCCCATTGTTTTCTCTCACATGGCATTTCATAGATACTGAAATGCAGGTTATCAGGCTGACAAAGTGAGGGCTTTAACTTGAAAATTCTCAAGTTCGTCATTCCACACTGACAGCCACTGCTGACTGAGGGATATAGAGAGCTTAAACTCTTATGTTGCAGCTGGTAGGAGGTATCCAACTACCAGCCTCACTTGACCTAGCTCGTCATTACCATCCTCGTTAGACTTGCTTCACAGATAGGGAAACTGAGGCTGGGGGAGATAAGTGGCTCCTGTGGAAAACTGAACAGAATGTGCATTCACTAATGTGCTTGTAACAAGCATAAAATCTCATCTCAACAGAAAAACAAGCAAATAACTTGGGATGTCCTTAGCATTTTCTGAAAGGGTCTGCTCACTGAAGGATGTAGGCACTCAGATTAGATTGGGAAGTTTTATGTCCTACAGGTAGGAGGAAACAAGGCAGCCTAATGACATTTGAGGGAATGTCTTAAATAGAAATAATACAAAATGCATAGTGATTGAATCATTTTTTTAAAAAGCAAAAGGTCTGCATTACTGACAGCCTACCATGCAACCAAGATGAGCAGGATGGGGTTAATGTGCATTATTCAATTTAATCATCCACCACTCTGCCATGGAGATACCACTGTGCCCATTTAACAGTTAAGGAAACAAAGACGCAGAGACACTGAGAGGTGGAGTCAACCGCCCCAGGGTTACACAGTTCCTAAGTGGCCTGGAAAGGACACGGTTCCAGGTCTGCTTGACTCAGAGCCTGCCTTATTCCACCCCTCCCAATTTCACAGTAACGCCTAACGCATGTCACCTTCCATCACAGAGCTCAGAAGTGTCTCAGAGCAGCTGGTTGGGAACCTGGGTGCAAGGCAGGGCCAGCACGAGATCAAGCTAGTTTCATGTTCCAGTGTCACAATGGCAGACCCAGCTGCAAAGTCGGAAGGCTCTACCTTTGCAGGGGAAAACTCCTGCAGCCTTGTGTAGGTTATTCCCGATACAATTTCAGAGGGCGCCATAGAGGGTGATGTGCATTGTGCCACCTAGTGCTGATCTGTGCAAAACCTGCTTTGCTGCCCGAAAAGGACTTGGAGACTTCACAGAGTTATCCTGAAACTCACCTCTGGACTAACTGCTAGGACCAGGTCAACTGTAAAGGCATCAGGTTAAAGAGTTTCCTGTGACTAGAATAAAGATGCTTCCCTTCCACTTTCTCCTCTATCTCCACCCAAATGCAGCGAGAGCTTCTCAAGTCCTCCAAAATGCAGCTTCCCCAAGCCCCAGGGTGCTCTCTACCTGCTCCAAGCACAGAAGGCTAGTCCACGACCACAGCAAGCAATGGGCAGAGGAGAAGGCCCCCGGCCCCACCCACTCAAGAAACCCCATTTCTAATGATGTCTGTGTACCCTTAGGAGCTTAGGGGATGCAGATCGGTGCTCCTCCAGTAGGAATGCCGCTTTCCTCCCTCAGGTCCCGCAGGCAGAAGTGGATCTGGTGGTGCAGGTTGCCTTATTCCCAATTCTAGTGTTGTGGAGTTGGTGGTTCCCGGGAGTCAGAGGAAGAGGGCTGAGCACAGAGAGGCCACTGTTATTTTCTCTTTCTCATGCGCATTTTCTGGCTAAGAGAGGCAGCTCTAGAATGCTGGTTCTCATTTGGGGGTGATTTGACCCTGCAGGGGTATTTGACAACGTGGAGACATTTTGGATCGTCCCCATTGGAAGAGAGGGGCCGTACCTGGCATCTATTGGATAAAGGCAAGGGATGCTCCAAGCACACTGCAAGGCACAGGACATGCCTCCCACTTAAAAGGACCATTCTGCCCCCAATGTCAACAGTGCTGACATGACACTGAGAAGCCCTGCTCTAGAAAGAACATCTACAATAAGTCCTAAACGGATACCAGGTGAGCCAGGCCTTTGTGTTTTCCAAGACCTCACGTGTTACAGCAGTAATGTTATAACAGCATACAGAGATGACATTAGTAAGCAGCTCCCTTCAAATGTGTGGGCTGGTCTGTAAAACCGCGTTAGTTTGTATTAGTAAATGGGATACAGAGGTGTGGAAACCATCCCCAGAGGTTCACCTGTGCTGACATATCCGTTTCTTCAGGTTTTGGGGGCGGGGGGTGGGAGGGGTGGGGGGGGTGGGTATAGAAATAACCAGATCTTTTACTTTAGACATTCAGGGAAACCTAGCACCTATCTCTATCAACATGTTCAAGATGGGGGGGGGGGGGGGAACCCTGATAAAAAAAGATAAATTATTTATCCAGCATAAATATTAAAGAAAATTGCAAAACATAGTCTCGTGTCACCGCGCTGTTGTAACAGCATCATCTTATTATAGCTTCTGGCAAAATACTGTTGTCCTTAATATCAGTACAACAGAATCGTTGGAGACGTACCAACCAAGGGACATGTGTCTGCTTGCTGTCGAGGGCACTTAGCGGCATGCCAACCAGTTCGTCACACCTCGGCAGAAAATTCTGCAGGGATACCCTGTTAGGAAGGAGTCTGAATTAGGAAGAGACAATGACCCTAATCTGAACTCAAAATGCAGTTTAAAAACTAGCAGTCGATTAAAGATACAAGGCGACTTGTTGGAGCCACGTTGGACGGGCTCAAGGTAGCCAAGCCTTAAATTTTCAGGAATTCTGCAAGCTGGTTGTTGAACACACTTGTTATTAAATATTAAATTATATAAATTTACAATTAAATAATTTATATGAAAGCAAAGGCAATAAATACTCAAAACTCAATCCTGCTGAATTATTTTAGTACCATCGACTATTATCTTTGTTCTTGGGGTTATTTACATCTATTTTGTTTGGATGGGGGAAAAACTAAAATGGCACACTGTTGCACAGCTCTTCCCAAATCCGCATTCAGCGACTGACCTCAACTTGGCAACCTGAAATTGCCCATGTGTATTTACACCACAGAAATCAACAGCAAACACTCCAGTCGGGGTTTGTCCCCCAGCCCACTGTGAGAGCTGGTTGTTCATCATTTACCAGCACACCATGGCAACCCCCGCCCCAGAAGCAGGTACATGTAACAGCCTTCAGTGAAGCAATTTTGTTTTCCAACAACACGCCTATTATTCAAAGTTCAGCAAACTCTTTACAGCAGCAACACAGGCTCCTAAGTAACCAAGAAGTTTAATAAATGTGCACCATGATAATTAAACACTGTGAATAATTTATCTGCTTAAGCTTCCTGGCCAGCCCTTTATGCCTTTGTAGGAAAGTGATCCATGCTGACATTCTGAGTAAGGTTGGCAAAATAAATGCAGTGAGCAGCGGCGGCGGAAAGTGGGTTTGCTCTCAATAATGCATGAAGCCCCGCGCTGGGGCGAGGGGTCCCCGGGACGGCGGCTCCGCGGCAAGCTGTTCCTTCATCTGGAGGCGGCGTCCAGGCGAAGGGGCTCCCGCGCCACTGCTCCCGGGCGCGCGGGTGGCCCTCCCGCGGGGGCGGCGCCCCTCGGCCCAGAGCCGAGCGCAGGCTCCTGCCAGACGCGTCCTCCTCGCCGGGCCGCAGGGCCACGCGCGGATGCCTGTAGCAGGGGGCTCGAGAGTGCTCGAAGGGGAGGGGGGTGAGGCAGAAAAACCACGTGGAGAGACAAAAGGACTTGGCAGCCAACTGTGAGGAAGAGAGGGGATCCGGCTCCGAGGGAGAATGGGGGGGACAGAGTCTGACTGAGCCTCACCCCCAAAAGAAAGCCGAAGAGCGGCTACCCGGGACATCAGAAGAGGCTCACTCTGAGAGCCAGAGAGCGTTTTTCACGACAGCGGCGCCTGATTAAAAGCGCGGGTGGCCCTGAGCCCGCGTTCAGCGGCTTCCGGCTGGTCGCGGCCGGAAGAAGGGCCCCCCACAGGCTCCTGAGGGTCTGGGGCGCAGCCTTGCTTTCGAGCGGGACTCCCTGTCGGGGAGCCTGTTCTCAAGCTGCACTGCGTTTCTGGACCCCAGTGGAGGGCAGGGCAGGGGGTCTCCTCAGGCCCATGAGCTGCGTGGGGTCGGGCCGTGCGTGGGGCTGTAAGGGACCCCCCGCCGCCCCCACAGCGTGGCTGCTAGAAATGCGCAAGAGGCGCTGCGCCCCCAGGCTCCCCTCCGCCCGCTCCCATCCGTCTTCCCGAGCCAGGGCTCCAGGACAGCTTCCGCGGACTCCATCACTTCTTCACAGCTGACAGCATGTGGCTCACTCCCCATATTTCATTTCTGGAGGAGAATGATCCATTTCGCTGAGGAAAAGGGAAAGTAGCAAACCTGCTTAGTGAGAGCAACCAAACGCCGTGTCCACTCAACTACTTACACACAAATACTGTTGTTTCCTCCCACCTTGATAATTATTAAATTGTAATGGAAAGCCCAACTTCTGCTTAAGTATGCGTGATTATTAGACTACAAGTCGATTGTGGATAACACGCAGATATAAATGCAGCTAATAAGTCTTACTGTAATGATTAATCAATTTATGAATACATTATTTAAACTAATAGCTCAGGTAGGGTATCTTAAACAAGTTACAGAGTACATCGACCAATTCAAATACCAGCTGCTGGATCAATAACAAACTGTAAGTAAACTCTAGGGAATAGGTATACTTGCACACACATACACACAAAATATGTGAACAAAAGGGCCTGGAATGCAGGAAATCTACAATTTCAATTTTTAAGAAAAATGTGCGGGGCTTTAATACATGTCAACACTTATAAGGAAAGGTGGGGAAGCATATTACTGCAAATTTTGTTCCTTTTTCATCCTATGCAGTAATAACAAGGGCAGCTCATACCAACATAGGTTTACACAAACCTCTATGTTTATTTGCAAATCGACTATGTATTAAAGTTCATTTTGATCCCTTAAAAACTGGTATATTAGGGGTTTATTTCATCACCAGGTAGCATATTTACCTATTTATCATTCAATGTCTCTTTAACAGGGGGAAAAAAAAGCTTTTCTAAAAGGTGAGGTGAGCAATTTTCCTGAAAGAGGCTCATGTTCATCAGAGCCATGGGGGGAATCCCTGCTCTGTTATAGCCCCACGCGTCCCCTCCCACTGTTAAGCCAAGGGAAGTTTTAAAGCAAAGGGAATCCTTGACTGTAGCAACGTCCTGCTCACTGTTGTTGTTGTTGTTGTTGTTTTTAATAATTGAGGCTAATTAAAGTGAGTTTAATAAATAAACCAAAAGGGCCTTGATTTCCAAAGGTGTGATATTTTATCGCAGCTTCAAGCAATGCTGCATTTTAAAAAATTAATTAGTATTTTGCGAGATCGGCCACACATTATTGAGTAAGTAACAGCAGCTAAGTGAAACAGATGAAATATTGGTAAGCGATGCAGCCCACAGTATAAGTATGTGAAGGGGGTCAGAGGTTAATCCCTATTGATTTTCCCAGTCTGCGTACAGCACCGCTGGGAAAGGCCGGTTCTGTTGGCAATCAGCTAGCACAAATACATTATAAATCTTACTGTCCGCCTTCACTGATCAGTGTCACTTACTTCCTTAGCTAAAGACCATTAAGAAACTACCGAAAAAAAAAAAAATCTACCCATATGCGGGTAGAAAGGAAAGCATTTAGAAAGGATTCCAGGTCAGAGGATACTTTTGGAGATGAAGAACTTTCCTGAAAGCAAAGGCACACTTTCCTGTTAGCCGGTCTCTCTCACAGAAGGCGACATGCAGCATTCATGGGAGGAAATCCATTTCAAAGAATAAACCCCAAAGTACTTTTCAAATGAAACAGCTAAACTATCTTTCCCCAATGAACACAAGGAAAAAAAAGAGAAGAAAATGAAGGAGACTACTGCTTTCATTAGCACTGAGAAAAGCATCTCCAGCTTGGTTTTTAAAAATTCGGGTTTGGCACATTCAGCTAGACGCTGATGAAAGGTGAGCTTCAGGTCCCCTCATGTCCACGGGCCGCTTCCAAGACTCTGCCTCTAACGTTTCACTCATTTTCTTGAAGTGGGCCCCCAAGATTCAGGGGATCCACAAAACTGGATTCCCACCTCCAACCCACTGTCAGAAACATCAATGAATGACCGTTTTCTTTTTCAGGTCCTTGTTTCTTTTAACAGATTGTACCATGAATCTCCTATGAGCCTGACACTCTTGCTAGGCCTGGTGAAACAAATGAATAAGACAAGGTCCTTGTAGAAAGAAACAAAACATATATTCTGCTTCATACCATCAACTTTACAATATAGCGCTGGGAAACAATCTTGGTGCTAGTTAGTGCTGGTGGTGCTAGTTACTGCTCTGCCACTGACTAGCTGAATGACACCCAGTCAATTACGTAACCTCTCTGAACCTGTTTCTTCACCTGTAAAATGAGAATAATAATAGCATCCATTTCACAGGTTGGTCAAGAAATTAGAAATCACACATAAAGCACTTTGCACAGGGCCCAGGAAATAGTCAATAAAGGTTGGTTAATTTTTTTTTTAAATGTGGAGCTCCTTGACACAGGAAAAACTGTGTGACCTCTCTCAACCTCTGTTTTATTAATGGGGATTATGGAACTGCGATGTAAAAATGATATGGAGTCATCTGATCTACAATTCCGTCCAAATAGATGAGTCATAGCCACCTATTCCACCAACTTCTCAGAGCAGGTGTAATGTTAACAAGCAGGTTCTAAGTCATTAGTCTTCAGAAATAGATATTTTTAAAGGCTTCGAAATGCGTATAAAAACAAATTATATCAGGAATACAGGAGATTTGGAGAGCTCAGCATTAATCAAAGAGCATTAGAAATCTTTGTGGGGGAAGCAGCTATGGCTCAAGCAATTGGGCTGCCATCTACCATATAGCAGGTCTAGGGTTCAATACCCAGGGCCTCCTGTTGAAGGTAAGCTGGACTGTGTGGTGAGCTGGCCCACACGGAGTGCTGCCCCATGCATGAGTGCTGGCCAACACGGAGGGCTGATGCGGCAAGATGATGCAACTTAAAAAAAGAGACACAAAGGAGAGACAGTGAGAGTTGTAGCAGAACAGGGAGCTGAGGTGGCACAAGAGAATGATAGCCTCTCTCCCACTCCTGAAGTTCCCAGGATTGGTTCCTGGAGCTGCTGAATGAGAAGACAAGCAGACACAGAGGAACACACAGGGAATGGATACAGAGAGCAGACAATGGAGGGAGGAAGAGGGGAGAAATAAATAAATAAATCTTAAAAAAGAAAAGAAATCTTTGGGCAAGGAAGAGAACCCTTTTGCACAGAAATTATGCATTTCAATTTAATTCCAGGAAGACAAACAGAAAAGACTCATGGATATGTCTTATTTCTGCAGTTTTCACAAACACAGTTTTTAAAATCATCACAACACACATGCACACACATTTCCCCTGCCTTGGTAAAAGACATGGCAGTTTTTTAAAGGTTTAAGTGCATATGGCCAGAAAATTGGGAAAATCCTCTATCTTTGCAGTTTTTCAGACTTCTATAAACTAGGTTCAATACACTCATGTGTTGATATTGGCTATATTAGAAATTGTTAAAATATCTTTGAATGGAGGAATGGAGAGAAGACGGTTCCTTCAGGATTAACAATAAACAAAGGTACCCCAAGCAAAGTTCTCAAGTGTTCAGTCTCCATGCCATGATTCTCTGTTTCAATCAATGACCTTTTTAGTTCCTTACAAAACACCTTTCAAGATTTTCAACCATACTGAAAGGATGCCCCTCTAGTAAGCAGAGAAAAAACAGAGCAGGATCCCAACTGAACAGCAAAAACCAAGACAGGCAAAGGTCATAGGCTGTTTTTAAAACCCTCCAGACTCCAGACTGCTTTAAACTGCACACCTTTTTCAGTTAGAAAAGTTGAGGTCATATGCCCCAATATATTTCTATTTATTTGTTTGCAAATTATAAACTTGTATCATTCTATTAGCTAATATTCCAAGGCATGATGCAGCATTAGGATGATGTTTGTCACTAAAAATAGTGGATGTCATTTCATGTCTCTTTTTGATCATTGAGATTTTGTTTTTTGATTGACTTATTTTATTTTTTTTAAGATTTATTTTATTTATTTCTCTCCCCTTCCCCTGTTTTCTGCTCTCTGTGTCCATTCACTGTATGTTCTTCTGTGTCTGCTTGCATTATCAGGTGGCGCTGGGAAACTGCATCTCTTTTTTGTTGCGTCAGCTCTCCATGTATGCATTGCCACTCCTGGGTGGGCTGCGCTTTTTTCACATGGGGCAGCTCTCCTTGCAGGGTGCACTCCTTGCATGTGGGACATCCCTACATGGGGGTGCCCCCGCGTGGTACGGCACTCCTTGGACACAGCAGCACTGCACGTGGGCCAGCTTACCGCATGGGTCAGGAGCCCTGGGGATGGAACCCTGGACCCTCCATATGGTAGACGGACGCCCTATCAGTTGAGCCACGTTCGCTTCCCTGATTGACTTTTTTAAAGAGCTGATCAGATCATCATTGCATTTACCTTGTAATGGATGGGGACCTCATTTAGGAGAACCTGAAATTCCAGTGCTGCCACTTTCTTATTGTTTGCTTGTGTTTGCATTATTAGTATTCAAACACTGGTCTCTTTGCAGAAATCTTAAACCTTTTGTTCATCTTGTGAGGGCTGCCTTAGTTCACACCAGATAATCTAATGTTTCAACCCATTTAACTGAGCACACATGCAAACCACAATGCATCTTCAAATGCTGAAAATCCACAAGGTGTGAAGGTGCCACGATAGCCCCTCTGCCTGGGGGAAATGTGAGGCCTTATTTCCAAAAGCCTGGCCTACATACACAGCTCCTGATCATCTGAGCACTGGACAAAGATCATCATCAATGTATCTGTTTATTGCTTGTAAACATTAATGTTTTTCTTAAGTGAGAGCCAAAATTATGCAGAGGTTAAGAGTAGGGACCCTGGAGACAGACCACCCAAATTAGAATCCTAACTCTACCACTGCCTGTTTCCTCATCTGAACATATGGCTAAAAACAGTACTACACCATAGGATTTCTGAAAAGATGGTAAGTGCAAATATATGTAAAGCACTGAAAACAGTACCTACCACCTGATAAGTGCCATTATATATTTAATATTAAATGGAATAGTTTAACGGATAAATAGAAGTTGTAACTTCATTCTGCACATTTTGTAGACCTCTGCTCTAGGGCAGTGCTGTCCAGTAGAAAGTTCTGCTATGAGAGGAATGTTCTTTATCAGCCCTACCCAATACGGTAGCCATTAACCACACATGGTATGAAGCACTAAATGTAACTAGTACAACTGAGAAACTTAATTTTTAATTTGAGTTAATTTAAAAATAAATAGCTACATGTGGCGAATGATTACCATATTTTACAGTGCAGCCCTAGAAGGGTCACCATCTCTGGTTCTCTGTAAGGCTGAGCGCAACTCTGTAACCCATCAATTTGCCCCAAAGGATGCAAGGCAGCTCAGATGCCATCAGACCAGCCTGATTTTCTGGACTCTGAATCTAAGAGAATCATCACCTTTAGGCTCCCAGTTCTGCTGCCTTTAAACTATCACTGCCTTCCGGGGCTGCCTTCCACGGCGGGGAGTGAACAAGGTCACACAGTTGGTTCAGTAGTAGAAGGCCGGGCCTTTCCTTGCTCAGCTTGGCTTTCATGCCTGGACTGGGTCTTGAATCTTGGCTCAGGGAACCCTACAAATCCTGCCGCTGACCAGGATCAGGCTTCCAGGCATGGTACCCTCTGCACCCTTATTTGGCTCCCTGGCCTCTGGCCCCAACTTGCAAATAACAGCCCGTAACAGCAGCCTCACGATTCTCTGGGGGCAACCAGACCATTACCAGTCTATTCTAGAGATCAGGATATACCATGTCCCCATTTGACTATGCAAAGTATCTACAAAGAGACTTCATTCTAAAGCCAGAATCTTCATCATATTCAATATGGTATTTACCTCCATAGTATTAGTCATATGAATCCTAATGTCCAAATAAACCAAAATCACAAATAAAAAAGCTTTCGACTTTGAATGAAAGTTTTCCCTAACTCAACCTCTTCACAGGGTGAGTTAAGTCTCTGTTTCTACCTTTGTCATAATTACCTGCAAATGTCTTTATCTTCCCTACTAGATGATGAGATCCTTGAAGGCAATGACTGAACAAAATTCAAATTCATATCCCTAGTGTCTGATACACAGTAAGTACTCAATACCTATTGGATGGATGGATGAAGCTGGACTGTATGCTAATTCAAATAGAGAAAAAAGAAACAATTCAAATGCTTTGACTTGCTTACCAAAATGTGTTTTTTTTTTTCCTTTTCCAAATACCCCTACCTTATAGAAAACAAATAGAGCATTGTTAACTCCTACCTTTTTTTATTTTAAAGAAGGCTGGATATTCAACTTTGTGACTCCTACAGCCATGGAAATATGCTCTATTGATCATAATAGGTTATTGATTTCTACATAATGACAAAATAAAAGGAAAAAAAGGGCCATGATGGAAACATCAAAACCAAATGAAATACTGGAAATAAGTTAATGAAATTACATTACAGATTCAGCTTACTCAGAAAAGACTTGTCCAAGTTGTTACAAGGAAGAAAAAGAAAAGGAAAAACTAAAAAAAACCCTCCCTACGAGAACCAGCTGTCTAGTTGGAACTGCTAGATTGCTGCGCTCATACCATATGAATATTCATAGGTACCACAGGACATTAAGCACCTTTGGAACCAGCATTAAAATTCTCTCCTACCAGTTAGTGCAGTGAACCAGTGAGTAACTCAACAGCCCCTTGTGGGTTGGAAGAAATAATGCAACTTCTGAAGGTGCCAACGCTCTCTTTGGAGTGGGATGGGATGTGCAGGTGGGCATGAGGGAGGCGTGAGGAGAGGGCATGCGGCCAAAGCTGTTTGTCGAGGTGTTAGATATGGCCCTGTACTGTGACGCGAGGGCAATGCGTCATCACAGCAGCTTTTCTTCCCAGAGTAGGAAAAGGAGCCCCAGTGTCTGTGCCTGTTCAACCAAGCACTTGCTGAAAGAACCAGATCAAATGAGCTCAGTATTTCCATTTAAAAATATCATTTAAGGGAATTTTAAGCTGTCTGAGAAGATGGATACACTGTGTTTGTTTTCTACATTAATGAGCTATAAAAAGAATGGAATAGGCCATAAATACAGTATTTTGTAACAGCCTTTACTAAAAATGCTACTACTTGTGTTTATCATTTATATCCTTGTGTACAACCTCAAAATTGATTACACTTTAAACTGTACATAACTTGCTGTGTTTTTCATTTTGTGCTATACTACAAACATTTTTATAACTCAGTTAATATATTCCATATTTTGTGTTCTTATTGATTATGAATATTTCTTTAGGGGATTTTATTGCTTTTAAAATAACAAATGTTAGGTATTAAAAAATAGAAAAACCTATTGCAGCTTTTATATTTTTCTTTTCCCTAGTAATTCTAATACATATATTTTAGCATGAGCATAACCAGAATATCTTTCACCATATCTTTTATTCTTCCTTACGCTAAAATTAAAAATCTACTAATATAGTGCATAGTAAAAGAATCAGATTTTTCAAATGAAACCCACCCTTTAATGTGTTTGATTTGAATTCATAATCCTTTCCTTCTACAATTAAAATATTAAAGTGCCAAAAGATTATCCACACATAGCATGATGGTTTTACATCAAGTATATATTATCTTTCCTAATTGCCATTTCAGTTTATAGGCTAAAATATGATTTATATATATGATATGATTTCACTATTAATTATCAAATTGAAAAAAATAAAATCTCACATTATAAATTCTCTCCTGGAAATTAGTTTTATTATTTTTTCCATAATCCTATCACACAAGCTATAAGTGCATTGCGGCATGAACACTTTAATTTTTCCAGTTAGTTTTAAGCAAGCCCAGAGGTGAGGTTTAATAAGGATCAATGGCACTTTATCTGGGACAGGGCCTCTTCACAGCATGCAAATTACACAGTAACACTTAAAAAAAGAAATAGATTTAATTAAAAAAAAAGTAGAACCACAGGCTCTGGAAATTCAATTAAAGGATTTATGCAAAGGTTTGCTAGGTTTTTATATGCAGTTACTGCTTACATAATGAGCTTTTCATATTAAAAATCAATAGGTAATCTAGACTAGAAGATCATCCCCTTAAATACATTTTTGAAATCAATTTGAAAAATAGTCCATCAACTGCTGTGACTACTCTTGCTGCTTCGATTACACTAAGAGCAATATTTAGATTGTAAGACGTGCTATGGAATATCTATGCTTGGATATTGCTTTCAAGGGCTCTTATACTTTTGAGTACCCAAGATGATCACCTAGTAATTCAAGATTGTGTTAAATGTATAAATAATTTATTTAATTACTAGCAAAAGCCTACAGATACAATCCCATGGTATTTATAACATTTAAATAAAAGGAGAAAAGAAGAGGGAAGAAGGAAGGGAGAGGGAGGGAGGGCTGGTGGGAGGGGAGGAAGGAAGGAGAGAAGAAGGGAAGACGAGAAGGTGGAGAAGAGGAAAAAGAAAAGAACAGAACAATCTTTTCTAAATTAGTCTTTGCTATCTCAATTGCCTATTGTATGTCGGCTACTTAGCTCTTGGAGATAGGCAGTTCACTTTAAAACTCATTTAGGTCTTCAACTAAGGAAGCAATTAGCTAGCTTATAACTTCAGCAGACTTTTCATCCTCTGTGATAATCGGGGACAGGCCTTGAAATGAAAATGAAAGCAGATGCTCTAATTTTATCCAGCAAGTTCACCACCTGTCTCATTGCAAAGGGTTGCCTGCATTTGATAGCACTTAGAACGCTAGATAGGTTTCCATGGGCCATTCCTGGCCAATTGGAACATGACTATCATCCAGAGGGGAAGCGTTGGGAGGGGAGAAGGAAAGGAAGACCCCAGGTAGATCCAAATCCAAACTCTATAGGCTTGGTAATAGATGAATAAGAGAAACACTCAAATACCTCATTTTCTTACTTTTATTTGAAAAGTCGGTATTCTTAAAAAGTGGAGCAAACACTCCATGGCTACAAAGAACTGTATGGCTCAAGTTGAAAACTGATGCTTCATAAAAAGAGAGGCCTGTACCCTATAAAGGGCTAATTTATGGCAAAGCCTTACTCTCTTCTGCAAAACAGGGAAGAAACAAGCCAAATAAAATACTTGCAAACCAGAATGTATTCATCTACCAAAAGCTCCTATCTCCACAGCAGCGATACTTTAAGAAGGTGCTGAGAAGGCTCTCACAACCCAGGTAACCGAGGCATGCCCAAAATAGCAGAAGAAGAATAGAGAAGTGAAGGAACGTCAACACAGCAGTGCTGGTCCCCGGGTCAACTCCTCCAGCAGAACCCTGGACATATCCTAATCAACCGGCCGGCCTTTCTTTGGGGTGTGCCTGCAGCTGCATTGAGTTCATGCCAGGTAACTAGCATGAGCTCTGTCAACCACACATCAGTGCACTGGACAAAAACCTGTAGAACGCCCAGGACGGGGAAGGCACTGGCCGCTCTATCTTGGTTCCGTACAAAGATGAATCCAGCAGAGCTCATGTGCTTAACTAGCTTATATATTTCTATACACATAGTTAAACATTCTTTTAAATTTTGTATTTGCACAAATGAAATAACAAACAGGGGACTGAAAAACAAGACACAGTACCTTGGAAACATTATATACTAAGTGAAAGAAGCCAGTCACAAAGGACCATATATTGTGTGATTTCATTTGAATGAAATGTCCAGTATAGGCAAATCCATAGAGACAGGAAGTAGATTAGTGGTTGATTAGGGGTGAGGAGTCACATGAGGGGGCTAGGAGATGAAGGTTAGGGGGAGCTGGATTTCTTTGGGGGGCTATAAAAATGTTCTGAAACTGAAGTGATGATTGCAAAACTCTGTGACTATATTCAAAGCCAACAGATTGTATACTTCAAACGGGTGAATTGAATGGTATATAAATTATATTTCAATAAAGCTGTTACCAAAAAAAGTTGCAGTTTATGGACTACGATTTGAATGGTAGTAGCTTCAAGGAAAACAAAATATGAAAAGAAAGGAATCAGGTTGAAAAAACCCATCCTTGTTTTCCACCCAAGTCAATTTTTAAAATACACATTTAAGCTTTCTCTATCACTATGCAATATCTTCTGTGGCAATTGGTTTAGGTTTAAGAGTGCACTAGGGTAAGATATGCAAACATAATGTATTGGCTTCCTCATAGAAAGGTGCTAAAATCAAAATAAGCACAACTTTCATATCTCATGAAATGAAAGCAGCTTCAGTATGAAATGTCCCAGGTTAGGATGATGAAAATGTCAAATATGAAATTGTTTTTTAACAATATGAGAGGAGTTGGGAATGGAAGTTTGAACAATGTTAACACTTAAAATTTCAGCAGAATCATTTCAATCCATAAATGTATAAAAGTCATTTTACAGTGTGCTTAACAGTCAAGACCAAGAGCTGTTATAAAAGAAGACACCCTCAATGTCACTTCATTTTCTTTTATTCTTATTATCACATTTAAATCACTCTGTAAAAGTGGTCTTGATAGGTAACTTTATTACATATTTCAAGACTATTCATTCTGAACAGAATTTCCTCCAAGGAATTAACAGATAAAGAGAGGCCGCTCTCCACTCCTTGTCCCCAAATTACACTGAAACCAGGGAGGAGTGGAACGGCAGCCTGCACGTTAGGTCTCGCGTGCTAGGCAACACCAAGGCTCAGTGATCTTAGATTTTGCTCCTTTTGGCTTGCAGAGTATCGCTTGTTGGTTGCAGTGGTCCTGAGTTAACGCCTTACTGTTTAACTTGCAAAGATCTGGGAGTAAAGAATTAGGTGGACAAAGGAAAGGTCATTGTTGAAGGAAAAGAATTCTGAAAAATGGAGCTCCATATCAGCATTGAGGGCGGGAAGACATTCTGACCTTTCCTCATTTCACTGGGGGCAGGAGGAGGGGCAAACATCTCCCATGAATCACCTCTGCTCACAGGTAAGTAAAGCTGCTAACACAGACAGGCAGACCCTTTCTGTAAAGGACCAGTTAATAAATATTTTCAACCCTGCCGGCCATACAGTATCTGTTGCAACTACTCAGCTCTGCCACTGTAGTGCTGATGGCACATAAATGAATGAATGAGCAAGGCTGTGTTCCAATAAACCTTTATTTATAGACAGTGAAATCTAAATTTTATGTAATTTCATATGCCATGAAATACTTTATTTTAATATACTTTCCCACCATTTAAATTTGTAGAAAAAAATTTTTTTAAGGCTTAGCCCACAGGCTGTCTGAAAACAGGCAGCAAGCCAGATTTGCCCCAATGGCCCTCGTTTGCTCCCTCTTTTACTAAACCATGAACTGACTGGTAATCCCATTTGACTTGGGATTCATATTTGATAACAAAATAGTACAATTTGCTTCAATGTAGAAAACTCAATGATTCACATTCCAAATTGTATGCACCTAATAGAGCAGCAGGATAATTTCATTTCTACTAGAGAAATGTATATGCTAAACTTTCTGGATTTCTTCCTTCAGAAACAGATGTCAAGGCCCCAACGTTTCCTTCTATTTAAAATATGATAAAGTCTTCCAGAGCTGATAGCTTTGAACTACACAGGGCTGGAGACATGATGGCCTTGGCATATGAGATAGGAGGTGGACCAGGTTCCCTGTAGTCCAATTAGCCATTCCATCATTAATGAGGTGGGTTATATGAATGCAATAAGCAGACAATCCTTCGAGTTGATGCTTCCATGTGGTTGGGGATTTAATTTTGAAAATGTATAAAGAGACCAATATTTACAGTGTTACTTTCCCTCTTTCAGCCTTGATTTTCTTCACCAACTCTTTGGCCACAGCAAGTAGAGGGTACTAAGAAAAATTTGTGTACAAAGTGGCATCATAATACTTAATTGGAACAATCAAAGAAATGGCTTTGCTGAATGAGAGAAAAGTCTGAATTATGTAACACTTCTAAAGGAGCTTATTTGTAATTTCAACTCTATGTACCATTAAAAACTGCTGTTAACTGGAATAGTTTTGACAAATAGAAAAAAAAAATGGATGTACTAAAGTGCTTTGAAAGTTTATCTAGTAAGTCATGTATCTATTTATTTATATTATTCGGTGGCATGAAAAATCTTGATGATGATGATTAAAAATAATAGTGACCACAGCCCAGTATAGGCCAAATGATGTTCGGGTATGAGTTCCACAAATAAAGACTTCTAAATACCATGAGGCAATTACCATAATATAAATGGGTCTCAGTACAAAGTCACAGAGGGAAAAGGGCAATAATAATAGGAAAGGCAAGGAGTCCAAATATTACTTTAGGGATTTCATGCACAATGCAAAGTTCTGAGATCATTATATCCCACACCACAACCACAAAAATGTGCTGGCAAAAAAAGGAGTCTTCCTATGTTAAAACTGGTCATCTCCTAGAAACATTCCATTGGTGTGTTTCCCCATCTGAAGCACAATAATTTGCCAAGGTTCAATCAGGTAAATGGAGTAGGAATGACTGCGGCATTCCCAAAGAATTTCCACCCCCGGGGATAATCCAGGATCCTTCTTAAAACCCCAGTCCATATTTGAGTCAATATGTTTATTACTGGCTCATTAATTGGCTACAGGAGAAAAAAGCAGATCCTAGATGAAGAAATATGTTTGATTGGAATGCAGCTGCTGACTCTAGCCAGTGGTTCTACATTGGAGGAGCCACACTTTCTGTGATCCTTTTGACTTTTCCCTCTTGCCTATTGCCTCATGGGAGCAAGAAGACCGCTGCAACTGGAGACATCAAATCTCCAATTAGGGTAGGGATAAAGGGGAAGGGACAACTCCAGCAACAACTTTCCTTTACATTAGGAAAAGAAAATATTTCCAAGAAGGCCTACCAAACATTCTGTTTCTACCTGTTGGCCAGAACCTGCCATCAGGCCATCCACAGCTGCTGGGAAGGCAGTGGAAAGGTGAATATGGTAGCATCTTCTCCAGCCTTTACACTGGAAGGTAGAAGATCACCTAGCATTCAGGACCATAACAGCCATAACTGTGAAGTTTTGCTTTCCCACAAGACTAAGATAGTGGAGAGCAGGGAACATGGCTTATTCATCTCAGGCTGTACAGAGTGAAACATACGAAGAATTTTGGCAAAAAAAGGGATCAAAAATTCAAAGTGATTTAAAAACAAAAAAGTAAGCAGCTGTGGCTCCATCAGTTGGGCTCTCGTCTACCAGGGCCTCCTTGTGAAGGCAAGCTGGCCCGCATGCTGCACAGCGCTGCCCAGCCCGCGGACAGCCCGCAAAAATCCACAAGGGGGGGATTGAAAAAAAAAAACAAAAAACATGACACCAACTGTGGTAGAGATTTGCTGTCTGTTCCCCAAACCTACTTTCTCTGTCTTCTGGGCACTCAGCTAGACTACATTTCCCAGCCTCTCCTGCAGTTCATAGATACAGGTCACTCTCAGCCCAGGTCCTTAAAATGTTTTCATTCATGAGTCTGTGTGTTCTTCCCCTTCCATCAGCATAATGCAGACAAGGAAGGCAGTCTGGAAGTCTGTAAACCATTTGTGGAAAACCAATTAGCCACACGAAGGAAGGGGTCCAGGTTCCTGAGTCACTGCGTGGAGAAGAGTTGCCTGCTAACCCCAGAGAGTGACTTTGAGTCTTAGATAAGCAAGAAGTAAACTTTGTCATATTTGAGCCATTGCACATAGGTGGGTTTACTTGTTGTAGCAGCTAGAGTTACTTTTAATAATACACTCATCTAAAGCTTGTAGATCTCAACCAGAGTCTCCAAGAGCTTCATTCACATAATTTTGGCTCAAATCCCAGGTTACATGGGTTGGTTTATTTCAGATCTGTTCATCAGATCACCAAAGTAGTATCTCTAGGTATCATCCAGAGTTGGCTCACTGACTTCCAAAGCTCACTTCTCCAGGAGGAGGGTGTTGTCTGGGGCTAACACTTTTGCAAACCTGGGGAGAAAAATAAAGTCTGTGGATCCAACCTCGTCCACACTGTGTAAGTTGGACCCATGGTCTCTTTCTTCTGTCTGTGAAGTCATCAAAGATAACTTGACAGCCCACTGGCCTTTTCAGGTTCAGGTTGTCATATCTCTTAACTAGGCCCTATGTATCAAGAGGCCCTCCTGCACACTCCATAATACGTTTCCAGGGAAAGTCTGGCTTAATACCGAGTGGGTGATTTACAACGCCACCATCACTTTGCACCGTGGAGCCCTGCCATCTCAATTTCAAAACTCCGGTCTCTTTTCTGCTCACGTATTGTTTGCCTTCAGCCCTTCCCCAAGTGCAATTGTGAGGAGATGCATTTTGCAGCTTAAGAATTTGGCTTTTACAAGTTACAATGAGTCATATTTTCCTTGTTCTCCTATTTCTAGATGGAAAACAAATTGCATAAGGGAAATGTCTTTATAGTACCAGTCCTTAAATATTTTACAGGGAGAAATCTTGGTGGGTGGTTTGGAGGCTCAATTACCCTTCTCAGTACAAGGTATAAATATCCCTGAGGGTTTACATAACAAACCCATAGCCACTTACAACCCAGGTATTTGCATCTGCCTCTAAACATATGACTCTATGGCATGTGCACATTAGAAAAAAGTAAGGTCAGCAGGATTGAACAGGTGTTGAAATCTTTCTCTCTGTTCTATCTATCAATCGATCAGTTGATCAATCATTGGAAAGACATAGCAAAGATCATAGAGACATAGCAAAGAGAGTCGAGCAGCTCAGAGCAGGTATAAGACGTCATGATATTGAAAGTTGCCCTCATTGAATATGCTTTTTAAGAGAGAGGGAAAGGTAAAAAGGGTGAGCCTTTTTAGACCCTAGTTACCAAAAGGAAAGAGTCCAGAAGATCTTTTATACATACAGAATCAAGTAGAAGAGAGTCGCTACTATCATTACTGCACCCCACTTTGTCTCATCTGACGCAAGCACAACGCTCAAGTAGGTATGATTAGCCCCGCTTTATAGATGAGAAAACTGTGGCTTAGTGACCTACCTTAGTTTAATGAGCCAGTTTGTAGCCAAGCTAGGATTTGTACCTGATTCTGTTTTATCCCAAATCCTGGGCTCTTTCCATTCTATCATGGTGCTTCCTCTAACTACAAGGTCATACCATCAGTAGTATCCACTGAGAAGGAGGATTTGAAATACTTCTAGAAGGAGCTGTGTATGGACTGTGAAGGTGTCCCCTCTGGGAGTTGGGCTGCATGGGATGTATGGATGCAAAGGGAATGATCCAGAAACTCAGTTTGCACTCTGAGGGGCGGTGCTCCCATGCAGAGCCCTCCCTTTAGCTATTGCAATAATATGAAAAAAAAAGAAAAGGAAGTCAGTCTGATGGGTCAGCAGGCAGCACTTACGAAATTCTTACTGTTTGAAGGGTCCCATACTTTGCTTCCCACAGAGTTTTTTAAAGAGAGAGAGAGCGTGGACACATTCCTAAGCCTAAGGAGCAGATCTACTCTTTAGAATAAAGAAAGTGAACAGAGGACAGATTCACAGCCACAGGGAAGTCGAAATCCAGGATGAAAGGAATCCTTGGGTACACAGAAGTCAGGGCCACTCACTCCTGGGGGCATCAGTCAACTGGGTCATGAAAGTGAGTCTCATTGGTGGCCTAGAAAGGAGCAGGGAGCCTTTGCTTATTATTTTCAATAGAAAGGAAAACATAAACAGATACCCCCCCCCCAAAAAAAAAACATCAATTTCCACACCAGTACAGAAAACAAACAAAAAAATAAAAACAAAATGTACAAAGAAGCCAGGGTGATCAGAATTACTACTTTTGGAGTCATTTTATAGCGAGAAAAACAAGATGTCTGGAATATTCCAACACAGTTCACAGAGTTGTATGAAGTATGCTGCTCTAAATTCTAAAAAGAGGAAAAATAGTTTCAGTGCTATAATGTCTACTTGAAGATTTTATCAGCACTAATTTCGTTCTACTTCTTCCTCATAATTCTGAACAGAGGGAAAACAGACATTAATTAAGCAAAGCTTTATCTCTTTCTACTCTAATAAAAGCTAAGTTATGATTATATTTTTCCCAAGATTTTTCTCTACTTAATGAAGACATTATCCCCAAGTTTTCAAAGTCACTTTACAAAAGAGCATTCAAGAGGCATTAAAGGCAGTTTAAACTAAAAAGTCTTTTTGATGTCAATAAACAATGAAAGGACAATGAAAAGAGAGACTTTGATCTCGCCTTAGTCTAAAGTTTGTAATTTCTGTTTTAATCTACTAGATGCCTAAATCTTGTATTCAAAGATTCCTCATGTTGGAATGCAGTAAGCTTGAATTAAATGTTTTATCATCCCTCCTTAAAAATGTGTATGCATGTGTGAATATATATGTATGTTTATACACATGGCTATATGTATAGACATCACCCTCAGACATACATATCTCATTAACAGGAAGTCTCCACTAGAAAAGGGGAGATAAAAGTTTTAAAATTATTTTCACTCTTAACGCTTTGAAAATTAAAAAAAATAAAGAAAATGGGGTCTTTGGCTTTGAAATTCATGACAAGATCAAAGTCTATAATGCACATAGATTTTTCAGGGTATACATTATTAATAACACAGGCAAACACATAACTAATCAATAGCACAGTCAAGAAATGATAAGGGAAGTGCGGGTCTCCGCGGCTCCACGCATGACACGTGCAGGGCAGGGATCCGGTTCCCTCTCTGAGATCTGTTGACCTGGAATCACACACGCCCGGTCATTTTCCGCCTCTGCTACTACCACAATACGGCCATCTAGCAGAAACCGAAGAAAAGGAGGAAAGCAACAGCTTCATCTGCCCCATGCGCCGAAACCTTTTCTCTGCCTCTCTTTTCCTTTAAATTGAGGTGAAAGTCACGTAACACAAAATTAAGCTTTTAACGGTCGACAATTCAGTGGTATGTAGTACATTCATGTTGTTGAACAACCAGCACCTCTCTCTAGTTCCAAAACATTTCATCACCCCAAAAGGACAGCCTGTCCTCATTAAGCATCCCCTCCCCATTTCCATTCTCTCTGCCTCCAGGCCCTGGCACCTTACTCTGCTTTGTGTCTCTATGGATTTACCGATTCTGGATATTTCATATAAAGAGAATTGTGCCATATGTGACCAGTGCGGTTCAATTTGCTAGCCTCTTTTAAGTTAAAAATAAATAAAGCTCATTCAAACTCACACCTGATTACTTTTATGGAAACGAACAAACAAAAGCCCCACTATATATACAATACTTTAAATAGATAAGCTGGTTACTGGCATCCTCTGATGAAGGGTATTATTCACCAGGGTACATAAAAGAAAGGATGCCAAATCACATGCCAAGGAACATTCATATGGAGACCTTGCTACCAAGACAGGCTGTATAGGTGAAGAAGGTTAATATATTCCTGAAAAGCATGTTAACTAAGAGATGATGGCTTATTAATGCAAAGGCACCATAGTTATTCAGGGATATTGCCTCAACCTTTGAGCTTAGGATCACGGGATGGTTCTTCACCAAATCCTCTCCCCAGGCCATTCTGGGAGACACAGCAGTGAGCTGAAGCATCTGTAAGTCTAAATTATTTACCCATTTTCGAAATGGGAATTTTTATAGCACTTCTCCTTTACAATAGTTTCTTCTTTCTCTAATGTTAATCATTACTTACAGAGAGGCCAACAACATGCACCTAAGTCAGGAGGGAGAGCTGCAAGGTCCATTTCTCCATGAAGGGAACTGAGGGGGGCCCTTACAGAAATTAACAGAGGGCAGCCCCTGTCAGATTGTTAGAGCAATGAGGCCTCCAGGACAACTGGGGGGACACATCAGAAATGGGATAATGCTTCTGTGTTTTCAGACAGAGGAGGAAGTACAGACGGATCTGGGTTCAAGTCCTGCCTTTGCCTCTAAACTTGACCTTCAAACTGCAGTTTTATTGTCTGGAAAATGGGGATACCTTGTGGGAATCCATTAAGATAAAATGCAGTATGGGCACATTGCAAGCGCCCAGTAGATTCTAGTCATTTGCACTGTGACTGCTATCCAGTTACTTAGAAAACAGGGGGTATGAATTTTTCCTAGTTTAAAAAAAAACAGCAAAACTCACAGCACATAGGTTAGGCACATAATCAACTTTCTTTTTTTCTGGCTCTCCATTAGCTTGCCTCCCTGCTGCTTCCCTTCCCTCTCTCCTTCTCTCCCTCCTTCCTTCCTTCCTTTTCTCCCTCCTTTCTCTGCCCCCTCTTTTTCTTTCCTTCCTTCCTGGTTCTTTCTTTTTTTCCCTTTTCCCCTCTTTCGCTCTTTTTCTCCCTTATTCTCTCTGCCCTCTTTTTCTTCTCCTCCTTTCTTCCTTCTTGCTTCTCTCTTTCTCTTATTCACTAGTAGTTCTGACTGGTATGATACACGCCAGCATGTTCCTTGGTCATAATGTTTCGCAATGAGGCTTACATCTCACCATTCCTCCTGCACCATCTCTCTGAGATAGATCTGCCAGAACTCTTCCCAGGCCTTGACAGGCTGTTGTTGACATGGGTATGCTCTGATCAGTATCATTTACCCTGCAAGAGTCCACTGCAGGTATGTCCTAGGAACAGATCTCCAGACTTAACCTGCTAAGATTTCAGTTGCACTGGGGACCTCTGGATGAAATGTTAGCTCCAACCAGCATTACAAATTGAATATGACTATCCTGAGGCCCAAAGGTCAATACTGGAAAAAAATCAGAAAGTTTGACTTACCCTTTTAAATCACAGGTGATCATTTGCAAATAGGGTTCCATTATAAAACACTCTTTTTAAAAAGTATGTACTTGGTCATAAACCCCTAAATGACCTAACACTCATCAGCGCTGGGGTGAAGGAAGAATTAGAATTGGCCAAGTTTTAAGGATCAGGGTGAAATCCAATGACAAGGCTTCGGCAACTGCAGAGTCGAGAAACATTTATTGTGAACCTACTATGCACTGCAATAGGAAGCTGTGGCCTTGCACATTATCGCATGAACTCATCCCATTTTTCTCTCCCGGACATCCCCAGGTCCCAACCCACTCAAAACAACACAATTAACCGGTCACCTATCCTTGCCAACAAAGGCAGCAGCCCCATGTATCTGGACAAGGCTGCCTAGTTCTGTTATGAATTTAAGAATAAGTATGCTACACAGCATGGGAAAGTCCCCGGGCACGACTGACAGTCGTGTGCCCTGTTTTCCAAGCGCCCAGCCTGGCATTCCACTAAACAGCACAGGAGGCTTTCTTCAACAGCCTTCATCACCGAGGCCACCTACGCCCACCTGCAGGAGCACCGCCAGCGTGTGCACTGGCCGCCCCGTCCCCACGTGTTCAGAAAAACACCCATCTCAAATGTCTTAATTCCTCAGTGCTGCGTATTTATTTGCTTTCACGTTTCTTCTGGCACCGAAAGACCAAATCTGTTAGTGTGACCGCTGAAATGCAGTGGGCTATGGATTTGACACGAGGCAAACACCTCCCCTCCGCCTAAACAAATAAAACAGAAGTTCGACGAGCCTCAAAGCCGGTGTGCATGACTGTCAGGGCGCCTGGGACCCGTGGAGATCAGGGGACACTGATGAAGTCACCGTCCTCCCGGACAGGCGGGACAGGGTTAGCGTAGTGCATTCCAAGGGGGGCAACTGCTGGCGCCCAAGAAAAACAGGAGGGCAGGCCCCGACCCCGAGGCTGCCGCGGCTGGGCTGCTGCGGGGCGCGGCCGTGCTGGCGCCGCTGCCTCGTTTCTCAGAGCTAATCAAGGGAAGCGGAACCGGCGCAGGCGGCCGAGCGAGTTCACAACAACTGCCAGTAACCATAACGTACGCCAGTTTGTATTAAGATGTTATTGCACCTTTCCAGTTCTAATCACCAATTATGACTCTATTACTCCTACTTGGCAGTTCATCTGCTTCTGCCTCCGCTAAGGGCGACTTGGAGACGGACCTCTGATCTCCTGGTTCCACTTCAGTGCGCGCTCAGCACGGCGGCTGTCATCCGCAGACACTGAAGAGGTAAGGCATGGCTTTTGCTGAGATAACTGTACCTGACCTTACAACAATTTACTAAGGAAATACCTGCTTAATAGCAGTGTGAGTGCAGTTTCCTTTATGCTCACAACGGCGCCGCAAATTAGCGACAACAGGATAAATCTATGGCCGGCTCGCTAGACACTTCATTAAATCACTGTTCCCTTGCCTTGTAGTGCGCTAATAGAATCACAGTCCTCGTTAGCTACTGAATAAAAGATCAATCACTGACTTTGAAAGCTCTTGCTACCAGCTTCCAGAGGAAACAAGGAAAAAAAAAAGAGAGAGAGAGCGCGCACGAGATTTTTAGGATCATCCGTGAGATTCTGAATGGCCTCGCTGCAAGTTGCTTAAATTACCTTTTCCACAACTGACTCCAACTGCAATACTCAAAGGAACTTGTTAAGCCTGCTTTCAAGAGCAACACTCTAATATATGACTGCTAGACCCTGGTCAAAAGTTCATAATGTGCATATGTAAAAAGGTACTAAATTGCCTGAGGGCTAAAACCAGAGGAGTTTAATTGTAGCAAAATGCTGAAAATGGTCTGTTGAGGGTCCTTCTAGGAGGGTACTGCTGGCTCCAGCTGATTGAAGTATAGAACATAAAAGCCTTACAACAATATTTCCTTAAATACTGGGGAAAGTGCCAGCAGTTGGTAGTGCATGAATGTTGTGGTTAAAGAAAAACATTTTCCTCCCCTAAAATAAATAGAGTATTAAGAACTGCTCCAGCTCATAATTCTAAAGCATGACAGAAAAAGGGAGGACTCAATGATAATAAATAAGCTATAATTCATAGGGCATGTCCAGTCGACTCCCAGTATATTCTTAAATGGGGGACATGGACAGTACTCAGGCATGACCCGGGAAGGGTGTGGGGTGGTGAATGGCAGAGACTTTGCAAACCGCTTTGTGCTTGAATGACAGCTGTTTCTGATGCCTTACTTGTGCCTTACTTGGGTCTGACACAGCCAGGTGGGGATCCTTGGGAAGGGAACTTCTTGGCTCGTCTAATTTCTTGTTTTATAAAATGTGAACCTGAGTCCCTCCCACCCATACATGTGGCTTGTTTGGACAGGTTTCTCCTACCCAGAATTCCCTACCTTCTCCAAATACACTCCTTTCCCCAACCCACTCCTGGCCTGCCTAATTTGTTTTTCATTTAGATAAACGACAACGCAAAGATGCAAAGGCAGGGCAGAGGATGGGGACTCGAGGCCAGGAGGGACAGTGTCAAGTATAGGGCACACAAGACAAACTAGACACTTTGTGTTTGGGGGCGGGGACCTCTGATGTAATTAAGAAATATTTGGGAAAGTAAAATCAGTTTTCCTGGAGAGTACAACATGTAACCATATGCCATTTTAATCAGGTTTTTGAAAGATATCAAACATGGGATTCTGTACATTATAGCTCTGGTGTTACTTGAAGGCAGCACAGCAATAACCAGTGAATTTCACAGCCATGAACGCTGCTTTTGCCATCCACTACCAAGGTGTGAAACCGAGACAGGAGCAGGGTCATTGGGGGCGGGAAAGGGGGGAACAACTAGCAACACTCAACCCTACGGACGTCCAGGATGCCCTACTGCCTCAGCATTATTCTCCGGGAAAAGCGTTTCTAAACTCGCAGTGATGTTTTCTCATTTAAAAACTTGACTGAAACAAAGCTCCCAGCTAATATTTTCTGCCAGCAGACCTGCTTGAGGATCGCTCCGCCTTGCAGGTCCAAGCCTTGCTGTGCCACCCAGATTGGTTCAGAATATATTATTCTATGCCATATTTAAAAAGGGATCCAGTCTACTCTTCACTTTTTCAAAAGCAAGGATTTAGCAGGTCAATGGACATATCTGCCACACATCACACTGGTTTCCTTTCTTACAGATCACCAGTTGGAATTTTTCAGGTCACGTCCGAGAAAAAGAGGAGGCAGCTTCAGGACAGAGATTCCAGCCTTGAGCTCTGGTACATTTTCCATCACAGGTGGAGAAATCTGTGCACTCCCAGCATTAATATTCATGGAGAAAGGGCAGAAAAAGGCGGAGAAAGGAGAATTCTGAAATTGGAAACACCTGGAAAAGAAGAAGCACCTCCTGCCTCATGGCCATCAGGAAGACTCAAAACGGTTGCCCACGAATCCTCTCCGTTCCTGGGCCCCTTCCAGGCCTCAACTCACACTTCCCAAAGGGCTGAACTCGAGCCATCCTTACACTCTGACTCTGGCAGTTTGGCTCCCAAACCACAGATCTGCGAGGCTGTGCTTGGCCAGGGGTCAGCGACGGAGCCCACAGACTCTGTGGTGGGCAAGAGGAGTGAGACACAGTGGGCAGGGCACAGGCCTTCGAGTCTGATGCTTAGCTCCTCTACTTACCAGCTGCATGACCAAGGCAAACCGCACAGAGTCTCAATTTCCTCATCTGTAAAATGGGCTAAGTAATTCAAACGCAGAAGATTTCGTTAGGAAGTAAAGTTAAGTGGAACAACATACAAAAAATACCTGGCCCATAGCCCAGCACTCAACAAACGCTTCTGCTCCACCCTCCCATATCAAACTAACACCAAAAACAATTCTAAAGACTCCCAAATAAGAACACTGCCAGCTGGATCACCACAGTTGCAGCTTTCAATCCAATTTCAGTGAACAACCACGTCAACTCTCTGTGCATTCCAAGGATAACATGATACTATTGGCCAATCTTAAGAGTGTCAGTTTAAATATGGAGATAAATGATACGTATTATAAGCTAATAGTCAGATGTGATCTCTTTTCACAAGCCTTTCCTGTTACCTTACCAGAATTGTAGTTGGTGCTGTGATTTAAGATATACCCAGGGGATCTGAATCTCGGGACTGACCATATGATAGCCAGGCCCTGAGCCTCAACAGACTTCAGCTCCTACACTCTGGTTTATTGGACTTACCCCACTCAGCTAACATGGAGTTGAAGAAGGTCAACCACCACACCATGGAGCCAAGAGTGCCTACAACTGAAAGCAGGAGGATTGCATCCAGCATCCATGTGGAATCTAAGCCCCCTCTTGACATAGATGTGGAATGGACACAACCACTCTAAGGTCCACAGGATGGAGGAATAGAACATGGATTAGAGTGGACTTACTGATATTCTATTCATGAACTATTGTGATTAGTAATCGAAGAAAATGTGGCATTGGTGTGGAGAAAGTGGCCATGGTGGCTGCTGGGTGTGGGGAATGGGAGGAAGAGATGAGATGTGGAGGCGTTTTCGGGACTTGGAGTTGTCCTGGGTGGTGCTGCAGGGACAATTACCGGACATTGTAGGTCCTCCCATGGCACACTGGACGGAATGTGGGAGAGTGTGGGCTATGATGTGGACCATTGACCATGAGGTGCAGCGATGCTCAGAGATGTATTCACCAAATGTAATGAATGTGTCATGATGATGGAGGAGAATGTTGCTATGGGGGGAGTAGTGGGGTGAGGGGGGTGGGGGGTATATGGGGACCTCATATTTTTTTAATGTAATATTAAAAAAATGAATTTAAAAAATAATGTAATATTAAAAAAATGAATTAAAAAAAAATAAGTATTTACTTGTAGACTACTCAGAACCTATTCCAAGGATGAAAGTCATATGACTCAGGGCCTACAGCCTGAGCTGGCTTCTCAGAGACCAGCAGAACACCTCAAAGGCAAACTTCAGAATTCCTGGAATGGGGTTCACCTTCTTTCTGAGGTTACAGACTGATACCACACCTGTGTGATACTCAGTTCCATTTTTACTTTGCAGCAAGCATCCAATTTCAAACCCCATCTCCATCTCAGGACCCTACATGAAAACTAAGAATGAATTCATATGAAGAGTCATGACGAATGTGCCAAGTGACAACAGAGAGACCAACGTCAAGGCGGCAAAGTGACATCCAGGAAAAAGTTGGCACTCAGTTTAAACCCTGCTGAAAAAGCTGCAGTTTAATACTATGTATAAAAGTGTGTACTAAAACATTCTAGAAATAATAATAATAATAAATTCCCAATTTAAAACCATCAGCAAAATCCCCCATCACCCACAGACTGAGCTGCTGTGTAGATGTGGTTTTACAGACACTAGAGAAAAACGGCCTGCTGCGGGGTTACCTTCCCGCGAAGCACGCAGCCTGACTTCATGAATATTCTGTGTCATCCCCAGACTCGGGGGTCCCTGTGTTTAACTCTCAGCACATCGCGTGAGCCTGGAGTCCTGCAAGTCAGGGGTTTCCAGCTGAGCAAGTTAAGGCAGCAGCCACACTTGATTAATTCAGAGAGAAGCAAGAGCCAAAGAGTATATTTAGAACTTTTCGGCGAGAAAATTACTTTGGATTTACATAAAGAGAAGCAATTAGGGTATTTTTCTCTTGCTTTCTTGATTTCCCCAACTGTGCATGTCAATAAAAATATGTGTTCAGAGCAAACAGACATCTTGAATGGTGGAAATACCTACCTATAAAACTCCAAGCTCTGCCACCCCCTCCCTAACTCATACTCCCATAGAGCTTCAGGACAAATCTGATTAGAAGTACAGGAGCCAAGGCTTTTTTGGGTTGTTTTTTGTTTACTTTGTTGTTGTTGTTTTTCCCCTGAGAGCCAGGAAGTACTAAAATTGAGAGGTAAGACTTTCAAAATGAATATGGCTTCCCAAACTCAACAATGAAGGTTTCTACAGACATCAAAGTAACATAATTTGCTATGCAGCTAAATTTTAGATTAGTTAAATAATAAAAAGGGAAAATGAACTGTAAGTTAATCAAAGATTGCGCTATAATGTTGCAAAATCATTTTAGAAGGCTCACTGTGGGCCAGTGGATATGGGGGAAGGGAGTCATTCCATTATTCTATTATGTACAACTTCTTGGGGTTTTAGAGTCTTGCAGTTTTTCATTTGCAGCATCAAGTAGGTCTTCAGGCCATCCATAAATGTGAACACATCGCTGGTATTGTTTGAAAATCCTTATGGCTTTTAAACCAGAAGATGATGTCCAAGAGTATCCACTGATGACTATCAGTAGCCTTTAGTAATGGCACAAGCAGGTGCAAAAATAATAATAAACTTGGCCTCCTAAAAAGCCATTAGTGTCAGATAGCTTACAATTAAGCCAGGCACCACAAACGTTCATATGCACAGATTTTAAAGAAACAAGAAGAAAAGCAAGAATAAATGAAATGGTAGATGCCACATGTGACTTCAATGGTTGAAGAGGAGACAGAGGAAGAGAAGGAAGAGGAGGATGAAGTCGAGGAAGAGAGAAAAGTGGATGAGGGGGAGGAAGAGGAGATGAAGGTGGAGGAGGAGGAGGAGAACGAGACAGTAGAAACTGCCCCTCAAGATAAAAGTTGAGGCCTCTTCACTTAGGAGGCATAGATGACCCACTAACTGAATTTAACAGTTTTTTGTAACTAACTCCTAGACCACTGTAAAATATCCAGTTACGCAAGAATAATGCACTCACTCAAAAAACGTGAGACGCCACACCAGTTTAAATGTGAAGCAGGTAAAGTTCTCGTGGCGTGATGCAGAGGGCGTTACACCAGCGCGAGAAGCCCAGGGCTCCAGGGAGAGTTCTCACTCTCTTTCAGGGTGAATTTGGAACAATCTCTTCACATTTCAGGGTTTAGTTTCTTAATCTCTAAGATCTTCTCTAGGGTCACAGCAAACTTGGGCCACCTAAGACACCTAATGGAAGTCACTGTTCATCCCACCACGACCAAATCAGTCCTTCCAAAGTCACCTGCTGGCCTCCATTTTGATGCTGTGAACCATTAGTTTACTAATATAATCCCTCTGGGTTATAATTAACAGGAACAACTAACCTGGGGAAACTTCAAGCAGTAGTGTAAGTGAAGTAAATTAAATACCAAGGTGATGGGGAAATTGTTGGAAATAGAGGTATTTTTTCCCCTCTCCAGGACTAATAAGGATGTACTAATCATTCCATCATCTTTTATTCATCTTTAAAAAACAAACCAACACACACCCCCTCCCAACCCACACACAAATGAATCACAGGGCCACCTATGGGCATTTGCCAGTATTCATGTGAATTAATATAGGCATTCCTGTTGTACATAGGGATATAAATATAATCACATGATTTTAATGTCAGATTGTCTTTTCTGGTATTAATGCCAACAAATTAATTGGTTTGCATTCTCTTTATTTTTTGTATATTACATAATATTACAATTTAAAATGATCACACGTCCTATAAATGTGAGATAAATAAGTAAATGAATGTTTAAGTCAAACAATGCCATACCATTTTTTAATAATTGGCAGGAAACGGGGGAGGATGGATGAGCACAGAAACAGAGCCCATACACCAAGTTCAGGGCACAGAGCTGTGCACTCTAGGGTAAGTATTTATCTCTGGGACTCACATTCCTCTCTAGAAAGCTAGGGGATGCAGCCTCCAGCACTGAGAAGCAGGTCAATTTCCGAGTCCATGGGAAAGCCAAGTTCACATAACGTTTATACTTATGCCCTCTGTGGCTTCCACAAATCTTTAAAGCTAGTGAGCCTTGTAAGAATGGCTACTAAGGATTCCAAAAAGGAAATTTAACACCTGGGAATCAAAATTCGAGAGTGTAAAAAAAATAAAAATAAAAATCAAGAAAAGAGTTTTTGTATTTCCTCCCACCAACTTAGTGCAAATTCACCTTCACTTGCTGAGGACAAATGTGTAGGTCACGAAGTAACGCTTGCACAGTCCTGCTCTTTACCTGAAGACCTGTAATTAGTCATTAGTTTGAAAGAACCAAGAGAACAAGTAGCAAATCTGGACTGAACGAAAGAGCATTTCATCATTTTATTCTTCGTGGTGAAATGGCATATATGCAGGAGAGTGTTTGCTACCCCTGGGTAATCCTGATCTGGAAGAGACATTATCCAAGATCTAAGGAAAGCCCTGGAAAGGCCTATTAATGAGGACAGAAACAAACCAAAAAGGGTGTAGATACACAATCAGAGAGAGCATTATCAGTTGGTCTGAACATCTGCCAACTCCCTTAGTGCATAGTAGATTAAAATCTTAGGATGGGCACATGTTGTATGACATTTCAACATCGAATAAACCATCATCCTTCCAGGGGCATCGTTTGAGACAAGTACTTACAGAAATGCTGCGTGCCACAAGGGGATGTGCATCTTCCCTGTTCAAACAATGCCAGTAACTCTTTTTAAGGATGATCAGTCAGCGCTGTGTGTGCTAATTTGATAGTTCCGTCATCAGATGGCATTGCAAATTTCATTACATATTTTAAATCATGTTAACGTGGTTTGTTAATGTTGGTATTCACTAAAAGGCCACAGCTATTTAAATAATGAATGGGCATGATAATTTTTATACATACTATGGAAGTGGCATGTGTGGATCTTCTAAATATTCTCTTCTTACAATCTGTCTTACATCATTAGTTAAGTGTCATCAGTGAAAAGATGCTTCAGATTTACAATTTTAGTAGTTATTGATAGGAAAAAACACAGCATACAATTTGAAGGAACAATATTTTAAATTATGCTAAAATATAGTCCCATAGTAGCTCTATTAGAAATCCCTAAGGCAAGAATTTAAATGCTACATCTTAAAAAAAGCAGGATAGCATTTTGTTAAGCACTAAATGAAACTTATACATCAGATATTTTCCTTTACTTGTTTATACACACATGCACACATATCAAATGATTCATCCACAAGCTTATATGTCCATGTGTATTCCTGCCCTTTATGACCTATATTCGGTTAACTCATCAAACTATTCCTATTTCTTCTTCTGCAATATCAGGGGCATTATTCCCACGGCTTCCCTGTCCCCAACATTGCCTTTGAACAGACACACATTTCTACACAGCCAACTCTTTCAGCCTCTACATTGGATTCCATGCTAAAAATATCTGCCTCTTTCCCACCCTCTTTCCAGCTGCCATGAAAAATGACTTTCCTGAAACTCAAATACAACCTGGATCAACAGAAGCCATGGGTGGTAGGGACTTAGAACTGGAACTTCAGTCCTTTGGAAAAGACCTGAATCCTACCCCACTGCCTTTTAGTTACATAGCCTTGAATGGGTTATTTATTCTCTCCATGCTTCCTTAAAAATAGCAGGGAAGATGAATCTCAAAGGATAAATATGAGAAACAGATATGGTAGATAGCATAGGCCCTGGATTATAGCACCTGCTGAATAAATGTTAGTTTTTAGTATCATCATCATCCTTGTCGTTGTCATCATCAATTTTAATATAAGATCCAAAATTCTTAGCAAGACCCTTGGAGGCCCTTTTACCTTCACTGCCTGCATATATCACCACAAATATATGTTCATTACTTGAGTCTTGACTATAACACTGATATCTCGATTTAAAATCTGCTATTTTTCATCGTGGGTTTTTGTTTTAATTTTTTTTTGCAGGAATATTGATTTTTTTAAAAACGACTGCTTTAAAATGTTATTTATCCTGATTACTGAGTTTTTCAGTGCCCCTTACACCCTACTCTTGGCCCTACCAGTTTTGCAAAGTCTACCTCAAATTCTTTGCTTTTTGGATCTATGCGTTACCTTCTGATATATCCTTCAAGGCTCAGTAAAATGTCATGTCCATTCTGAAACTTGACCTGACTCCTCCTGTATCAACTACCAAGATGAAAAAGCACTGTGTCCCCAGTGGCTCTCGTTCCACCCCATTCTCTCATCCTTGTTTACATGCCCATCCCTTCTTTTTAAGGCAGCACTTGAAACACACTAGGTACTCAAGAAACGTTTATCATATGGGAGCAGATCAGAGAGTTCCAAGGACAGAGTGGGTGAAATTGGGGCACAACCAAAACTTTAAAAAAATGAAATGCAATCATGAAGAAAATAACCCATAGTAAAGAGTAGGTAGTGTTTCATAAAAGTTTTTTTTTCAGATACACATATGCATATAGACACATACATGTATGAATAAGTACAAATACAGTGGGTTTTGACATATAAAACTTTGGATAGTGGCCAGCAAAGACTGAAAGACACTGTTCTAGGGCAACGTAAGTCACCTTACAATGTTCTAGAGCAAGATAACATATCCTGAGCTGTCATTAACTAATTTCTGTGCCACAGCACAGAAAGGGCAAAGTGTCTAAAGTCATCCCAGTCATCAGAAGTCTGGGAAAAAATTGGATTAGACCATGCTTATTGACCATTCTTGGATAACTGAGGAGCCCTAGAATACTGGAGTGGACTTCCTAAGTATTTTCTTATGTATTAGCTAAGGAAATAAATACTGGTCTTTCATCAAACTAATAATACATATTTCTGGTTGAAATGATCATCCCTAAATTTTGCAGTAAAAACTGCCCTTGATAGAATTTAGATTTGCCAAGTCTGAAACTGTAGATTTGATGGAAATAATAGCCACAAAAGAAAATTCACAAGTGAAAAATCTGTTACCATTTGGTATGCAGAGGAAACATGAATGAAATCTTCACTGTAAAGCATATGGGGAAAAACTTGATCCCGATGAAAAGAATTTCATTATAATTTTTTTTTTAAATCGAAAGAGCTTAAATATCTTATTCTGTCTAAAAACTTGATAGAGGAATTTAATTGACTTAATGGAATTCACCTTGCATTATACTTACACACACACACATACAAATTGATCAGTGTTGGTATAGTTCTGATTAAAATGTTTTATTCATAAACAAGAGTTTAAAAAAATATCCTTAAGATCAAAATGGCAGGGCTGAAAGAGCTGACTTAAACTTCCCCACAAACGTATTTTCCAAGTGTAATGCCTATCTGATATGATATCACAAGCCCATTTATTGAGTACTTACCATATGCAAGAGTCCATGTACATTGCCATTGCTAGTGGCTGTTTTCTTTGCAGACCATCTTAAATGACATGAATAACAAAAAAAATGCATTCTTCACAATAGTATGTTTATGGTCTAAATAGCTCACTGGAAAACAATAATGGATTTAGGGGGAAAAGAGTAATAGAGAAATAGTAAACAGAACAAAAAAGAATGAATATGTATTTATTAGGTCTTTGAAGAATTGTGGTTACATGTATACCCCACACACACATGTCTGAATAGAGATTTGCCATCTGGGCAGCCAGCATACTGCTTGATAGCAATCAATTACTAGTATCATGTAAATCATATGAAGAAAAAAAGTTGAAAAATAGGGGAAAGCTGTCAAAAATTCTGAAGCATATTTTTTTTAAAAAGCCATTTTCTAATGGGTATTACACTCTTTGTTGAGCATGGACAATACAAAAACATGTCCAAAAATATAGACCAAGATGAACTTGCTTTTGGTCTGGTGTGAAGAGATTCTGTGGGCTATGCCTGTAGTTCAACCTAAATTAGTTTATTAATTTATATTTGACCTGCTTCCTAAAAGCAGATCTGAGGAGATCAGAGGAGACTTAAAGAACAGGAGACAACAAGGTGAATAAAATGTACTAGAGTCACGAAACACCTGAAGGAAGTAGATATGCTAACCAGAAGAGCTAATATGCATTGAAAAAGCACAAGGTTGAACTATGAGCTCCACGTTGTGTTATAATTTCATTATCAAACAGAGGAAACTATGGCAGTTCCTCAGGAGTTTTTATTGGATTCAGATTTAAAGGACACTTCTCACGTGGGGTGGTGTGGGTCCATGTGCTCGGGTTGTGTAATAGACAATGTCCTTGACAATAGCTGCCTGTCTGTCCTGAAAAATCATTACGATTGCAGGAAAGCCCACATGAACTAGAAGGATGAAAGGAAAAGCAGCTGTTAAGCTCTTCCTAATTTTTAAACCATTTCTTGTGTGTCTACTATATGCCATACATTTCAGTTGTACTTTACAAATGTTAACTCAATCCCCCAACAAACCAAAGAGGTAGGAACTGTTTTCTCCCTTTTACAAAGAATATGTCACTGGAAGGAAGGGCCGGGGGTCACGGGCCCACGGCCTTTCTGCTACATCACACTGCCTCCTTCCACAACAAAACTGAGATAAACATTCTCCTCTCAGCTCCTCCCCACTTTATAATGCTGGTGTGAGACCCTACAAAATAAACACCTTGACATATCTTTGTCAGACAGTCCTACAGAATATGTACCTGTTCCATGAATCTCCCATACTGTATCCAGTCCACATACTACAGACCAACATAGGACAAGCCAATAGCTAGGTGAACATGGCAAAAGAAAATTCAATTACTTTTTTTAATCTATATTTTAATTTTGGCTTTGAATGACAGAGGTCTCCTCTCTGGACTCAGATCTGGACTGGACAGAGACCTTAGTCTGGAAAGGAGACAAACTGGTATTTGAAGAAGTGATACCAAAATTTGAAGGAAACAGAAAATATAGCACAGAAAAACCGGTTCCAGCAAGAGATTAAGGAATCCTTGTATGCTCCCCTACTTTTTTATCCACAAGAAATAAGTCCATGGTTGGAACACAGAGAAGAAAACGATACGATTTTCATGACTATCTGTACTCAAAAATCTAATACTTTTGAAATACGTTGTCTTTTAATTTTTTGCTTTTGTTTACAAAAAACAACAGCACTTCTTAATGCTATCTGTATAGAAAAATCAGTTCAGGGTTAACATTGAGATTTCAGCCATATTAATTTCATTACTTATATGTATTTTTTTTAATGGTTATGGAAAGTGATCAAGAGCAAATGACACAGAGCACACACAAAAGCAAAGAGAGATGTTTTATTCTAAAAAGGAAGAAACAGACTTATTACATTCCCTTGCCTAGAAATATTAAAATATCAAAAAAGTAAGTTCCCAGAGCTTACAGGGTTTTTTTTTTTTTTCCTTTTAAAAAGTGAGAATACTAAGAAAACATTATGCAGGTCTCAGTAATTGATATACAGTATTTTTTTTGGATCTAGCAAATATACTTTTTATAACTTTTCTCTGAAAGAAGGAACTTTCTAGCTCAGATTACTTGGACACTCTTAATGTTTATTCTTCCCTTTTTTGAGCAGTCAGAAGAGATTTCTCTCAGTACTTCAAATAAATAAGATATCCAGCTGAACAAACACCATACATTCTCGTGGATTACTTTGGCTTCTTAAAGAAGATTTCACTTTCTTTTTTTTCAGAATGTAAATGATTAAAGAGACCTCATCATATGAAACTCAAGGATGAAATATTTAAAGTGGTACAGATTCCATACGAGGTGGTTTGTGGAGAAACCAAATGCCCCCAGTTAGTAAAAGAGCTCGATATTTTACAGAGGGGATCTGAAAGCTAGTTAACTCTCTTTCAGACCCTCTTTATCATACATTTTAATAGAGGTGGTATTATAATATGAAAATCAAACTTCAGCTTTCAAAAGCAATCTATATACTATTTTCTGAGAATAGCAAAATAAAAGGAAATTTGTTTTGTTTTCTCTTTCATAGCTCACTATTTAAAACAACCCCCCCAAACAACAACAAAAAACCTTAAAGATTATATATAGTCTGGAATAAGCAGAATGATATTCCATACAGACTTTGAAAGATCAGTGAGCTTTATCTAGCTTTGTGGCTTAAAAAAACATCCAGGATCTCTGGCCGATGTCTGAAACTCAGATCAAAACTCAGAAATACATGTTTCTTTAAAAATAAAATCTGAGCCATCGATTAACATGGGCCCCTCTACTAAAGCAGGATGAATACAAATATTTGAACTTTAGGAAACATAATTTACACGTTTCTTTATTCTTTTCATAAGCTTTTTTATTAAAGGACTAAATCTTATCTCCCATCTTGAGGCAGAAATGCATAAATAATATAAAACCAAAATGGGTGCATTTTGCACCTTTCTTGACCCAGGAAGAGGGAAGACAAGAAGAATTTGAAAAGGACGCAAACAGGACAACAGCAAAGCAAAGACAAAACCATCAATAACAGATGCTACAACTTAAGACAATAGCTTCAAGGCCCCTGAGCAAATCAGCCACCATATAACCCACAATACAGCACTGACAAGAAGAACTTAGACTTGTAGAGTGTGGTGGCAGCCTCCACGATGGCCCCCATCAAGGCCTGCCTCTTGGTATTCATGCAGTTGTGTGGGCTGGACCTAGTGACTTGCTTCTAATGACAGAATACTGCAAAGGTAATGAGATGCCACATCACGGTTACATTAGAGTGGACTGTCATTTCCATCCTGCTGTTTGTCTCTCTATTTCCTTCCTGCTTTGCATGGCTGCCACACTGGAGGGACCCACATGGCAAGGAAATAAGAGAGGCCTCCAACCAAGATCAATGAGGAGCCAACATCCGAAGAATTGAATCCTACCAGTAATTACAGGAACTTGTAAATGGATCTTTCATTAGTTGAGGTCTGAGATAACGACAGCCTAGTTGACACCCTGACTGGCAGTTCTTGGGACCCTGCTAAGCCACCCCCAGATTCCAGACCTAGAGAAGCAGTGGGATAAGAAATAGGTATTCTTTAAGCCTCTAAGTTTGGGGATCATTTGTTGTGCAGCAAAAGATGACTGATACATAAGTGTCACTATTAACTTCTGCCTCTTATTTCACTCAACTTGAGGAATTTTACTACCACTATAAATTATCAGCTTCTCAGAAATGAGCTGGAAATAACCACAAACTCACAAAACAGTATCTTGATGCACTAAAATTTTATCGAACTTCTACAATTGTTTTGATGATGAAATAAGTTGCTTAGCAGAGAGACTACAGGAAATGCTTAAGAAATAGTTTGTTATAATAGCATTAAAATATTGCCATTATCAGAGGTATCACAGGAAGTGTACAGTTATATTACCAGTTTCCTTTGTAATTTTGGAAAGCTCATCTGCCATAATGCCTTTCAAGGCTGTACCTGGATTTTCTAAATTCAAATACCCTGGCTGTTTGGTTGAGAAGGTAGCAAGAAATACTTCCTCTCAAATTACACCGTCCTGTGGGACTGCCCATCTTGGTTAGCTGACTCATTTTGCAGAGAACAAAACTGAGGCCCAGAGAGGATAAGACCCAGGCTGCTTAAGTGCAGTGACCTCTAAAATTCCGTGAAATAAAATAAGATAAAATAAGGTAAACCCATGAGCACCGTGCCTGCTACAAAGCCAGTTGTGGTGGAACATTTCATGGCCCTACCCCCCAAGCCCCACCTTGCTTCACAGTATTCCTTTATCTTCGTGGAATAAGAATGGGGGTTGGGGGGACAACAGCATTCACTTTCTGAACAATCCATAGCACCACATTCGAGCCTCTTTCTTGTTGCCAGAACAACATTACCTTACACCTCACAGGGGAAAATCAACGTGTCCAGTAAGTTATACAAGAATCAATGTTCATAGAAGAAAGCTGGCAGCAGCAGCAGCATTGGGGAAATGCAAACTCCTGGCATCTGTTTAATCCGGCTGGCATCTAATATCTAAACTGCGCCACAGCCAAAAATCACTGGAAAGAAGGATGAAATTGGAGAAAAAGAAACCAAAAGGAGGAGGATCAAAGAAGGCAACACTAACTTAAAAAAAATAAAAAATAAAAGAGCTAAAGAGTCCAACAGAATGTGCCTTTAAAGGGACAATGCATTACTGAAATGCCAAAGGGTGCAGAAGAAAGAAAAGAAAAGAGAGACAAAACTGGAGGAATTTAAATCTTGGTTAAATGTTCATTAAATACTTTGTCACACATATTAAGGGCAGATATTCACTTTTTCCCAGCTTGGGGGCTCATTCAGGAACAAAGGCTTAACTAGACTTACAACACTTTATTTAAAATAAGGCAGAGAAAATACAATGAGTTGCTATAGCCATGACATGCCAGTTGTACTTTTCTTGTCTTTGTTTCTAACGCTCAGTGGGCCCATCCAATCTTTCCTCACAGTGAAGGTTTGCTGTGGATGGTGATAAGGCAGGACGCCAGGCTGGCTTAAACATACATCGTGAGAGCTCACCTAGTTGCATTTTGCCTCGGCAGGCAGTTGGGTTGTATATTCCATATTTCTGTGCTTAATGTTCACTGGGAAAACTAGGTCTTTAATGATGGGAGCAACTGCCATCACTAAGAGAATGAGTATAACCAACAGGAAGAGAGCTAACTCTTCCCTTATTCTAAAAACAACAATGACGACTACTAGGACAATGACAATGATGGTAATGGTTAATGTTTACTGATTATCTACCATATTCTGGATGCTAAACTTCCAATATTTCCTTTAATTCTCAAACACGAGTGAATAATAACAATAATAAATTTTATTGAGCACCTAGCATATTCTAGATGCTATATGTTTGTGATTTCCTTTAATTCTCAATAGAAACCCATGAGGAAGGTGTAATATCCCAATTTTACACATGGGAGAGCATTTCCATCAGGTTATGAAACTTGCCCAAGCGTTAGTAAGGGATGGAGCTGGGATTCCATCCAGGAGTCGCCTAGCTCTAAGGCTTGTCCTCTCTCCTCCATGCACACTCCTCTCTGTAGATGCTTTTAAGGCCCTTGACAAGGAGCTTCAGGTCTGAGGTCCGGTCTCATCAATTTCGTGATTTCCACATTCTGAACTACAGTGCCCTGCTGACCTCAGAGAGGCATTTGTTAAGTACCTGATCATCTTTCATTTACTCACTTACAAATATTTACTGAGCATTTACTTTATAGACCAGGAATACAGTAGTGAGCAAGACAAAATGATCACTTTCGAAACACAGGGCAATGGACATTAAGTAAAATACTACAGAAAGTATTTTCTAAATTAAATGTTATAAAGGACAAGTTCCAGGGGACATTCTTTCATCCATTCTTTCAGCACATATTTACTGGGTGCTATTATATACCAGTCAGACATGCAGGCACTGGCCCTTATGAGAGCATGTAAGGGGAGACTTGACCAAATCTTGACGGAATCTAAGAGACCAAGAAACGCTTCCCTGAGATTGTGATGTTTGGGTTGATTTGTGAAGGACGAGCAGAGAGTAACCAGAAGTGGAGGAGAGGAAGGAAGCGTAACAGGCAAAGAGCATGTTTGAGCAACCTGGGGAAGGCAGGAGAACGAAGCTGCAAGTGACTTGCGGAAAGGCTGGTGGGGTGAATGGGACCCAGTGAGGCTAGGTGCCTTCCACTTAGTTCTCACTTGCTCTCATAACTATCCTATAAATAGCTGGCATTCCCATTTGGCGGATAAGAAAACTATACACCCACCTATGCAGCAGGGCTGGTTCAAAAGTCATTACCCACGCCTTTTTTCAGCAGAGTTTGCCTCCCTCCCTAGAAGCACAAAAATCCATCTACGTACTTTCCCAGCCTCCCTTGCCGCTAGGACATGGAAAGGAGATCTGAAGGGAGGCATGGAGGATGCAATGGTTGGTGATACTGTAGCCATTCAGCAACCACGAGGGAAAAGCTGTGACAACCACAAAGGAGCTGCCCCTGTTGTATAGTAGAAAACATACCCTTGGCTGCCCCCATTCTCTTCGCTACGTGGGAAAACCAGCTTTCATTATTCCAACCACATTTAATCAGGCATTAATAACTTGTTAACCAAAGCATCTGAACTCATGTAGAAGGTGAGCATCAGAGAGGCTTGAATCACTCCAAAATTACACAACAAAGAAAAGGGGAGGTGGAGGGAGTCTGAATACAGACCTCTTGAATCTAAACCCTTTGCTCTTTTACTGCCTACCATATCCCTCAGACACTTGGTTGATCAAACACTGTAAACTTTAAAGATCTGCACAGAATTGGGAGATGCCTAATAAAACCAATGCTATTATTAAACCCCGAAAGTGGGAATGTTCAAGGCAGCATGGGAGCTGGCCCAGGGGGAGGAGAGGAGCCCAGCCACCAGGTCATTCCATGGGGAAGCTGCAGGAAAGCCCAAGGGTGGCCATCACCACCAAAGAAATCCAAACATTTCTGGAGAGGCAGGATCAAGGCAGCCAGAGAATTCACTCCTGACACCAGAGTCTCAAAATATTTTGATGAGTGAAGAATACGCTGTTCCACTTTGAAACTCATATTTCCCTCCTTCCAACATATGAAAAGGCCCCTGCTTTCTATTGCTTCTCCTCCTTCACCTTCTACAGGACATGCCAGTGTACCAGTAAGGACTCAACAGTGGGTTTTGTCCTTGATGGTATCTAGAGTGTAGTCAGCTGCAGGTATTTAAGGGGGGGAGGGGAAGCATTTTTCTAAAAAATACTAATTTAAAGAACAAATCAACACCTATTATCTCCTTCATTATGTTCTAAATTGTACAACTATAAATCACCCACAGTAGGTTATTCAAGGGCAGAATTACCCAGCTTGGCTTTCCTGAAGGTTAGAAGAATGACATCTTGTGCTTTCTCTAGTTATAATTTATAACTTTGAAACAGAACCGGCACTGCAGTCCCATCCATTAGCAGAGTAGCTGCACATCTGTTAAAACTCAGCACAATGGCTGGCTTTACACGGCCGGAGGAAACGTAACCCAATCGGTTCAGAAGTTCTACAAACTCAAGCCATTTTTTAATGTAAAATGATTTGAAAATGCAGTTCCCTGAAACATCTGTTAAGCTCTTGCTACTCTAACACATGATATTCTTTCTACTGTTACCTGCCAACACAAATATTTGATTGCACAAAACACCCTAAGAGGCACGTGACAGTGCTCAGCTTCAAACTGACGTCCCGATCCGCAAAGGGCTGGCTTGGACCTGCGAACTCTGGCTAAGATGTTGTTTACCAGAGCTGAAAGCTTATGTGAGAAGGGGGGTGGTTAACTTCATGAAGTTGCTTTCAAACATTTTAAAAAAGAAACCTAATGACACAACTAGATACACACGGCAGGGACCCTGGGGTGCATTTGACAAAGCAAATGGACTTGGGAGCACCTAGGGCAGGGTTTGAAGGCTGCCTCTGCCTTGCTCGGGAACAAGTTGGGTAAGCCCTCTTTGCTCCTTAACTGCAAAATAAGGATAATAATTCTAACACTGCAGAGCTGTTGTGAGGAATGAAGAAAGAGATAGATGTGGTTATGTAAATCATCATGGTGCCTGACCTAAACCACCAAGTTATGTCTTACTTGGGAATAATGTAAAATTCTACAAACAGCATGCAAGGCAAAATCTCAAATTGTCAAATCCTTGAAATTCTCTTTAATCACTGTATAATACAATACGCCTGGTTCTGTGAATAAAACTCTATAGAGTAGTAGGCATGTATAAATGTATATGCTAATATAACATATATATTAAAACATAAAGGCAAAACATAATTTTGGAGTATTTTAATTACATAAAAGAAAGGTAGAGAGAGGAAAATACACGTATGATGTACATATAATGTGACCTCACTATTAGAAAGCTCTTAACGAACATTAATTAATCCTTAAAGATGCTTTGAAAACAGCTAGTCGAATACTGCATGGTTTTTTTACAACATTAAAAAACAATCCTATTTCCACTTTTACCTATTATTTTTATTTTATCATAAATCGGAAAGAGACAGGACAAGCGCTCCTCCCCCCAGTATCTCAATTAGCCTCACCCGTCCTCTGGAATCACCAGCCATCAAGAGGAGAGCAGCAAAGACATGGCTTTACAATAGGGGTCGCTGTGCTGAGAATTAATCCCTATGAGTTTCTCATTAGTGATTATTATACTGCAGGCGGCCAAAATGGAAAAATTAATTAATTTCAAAGTGATAATGCATTTACAGCAACAATTAGAAATGTATAACTGTAAAAGGGTAACATTTAAAAGACAGATTACATTTAATAAAGTTGCACAAGAACATCCAATTGTAAAATTACTGATCTGCAACAATACTCCTTAAAGAGGCACTTAAAATAGCCTGACTCCATGAAGGGTGACCTAATTACTGTAACTTAAAATCACCATAGTCACAGCAAGTCACAGCAAATAAAAAAGGGACATTGATATTAGAATACTGCTGTTTAATACTTAAGGGAGCCCGCTAGAATGGAGAACTGGAGGCAGGGCTCCCGAGCAGAAGGCTGGGGTAGGTTTCTCATTCCCTTGACCTCGTGCAATGGAATGCATACTCCAGCAGCTCTCATGTCAGAAAGAAAACACTTTCTCTCAGGCCAAGTTCAGAAGGGCTGTGAAGCACGAGCTGCCCTCCAACTGGTGAAGGGAGCTCTGCTTGTGTGCTGAGTGCCTCCACCAGAATCTAGGAAGCCAACTTTTACATGGGTGGGGATGGGATGCAACTACATGGTTTATGTCCAAAAATATGTTTGCATTAAAATGACAGAAGAACACCCTGCATTCAAGAAACAAATGTCTTATCACGATGGAAGCAATGCCAAGCATGCACAGAAGGATAAAATGTGGTGACTTTTGCAATAAGTCCAGTCTGTACTCCCAAAGAAAAGTCCAGGTCTACACTCAGGCAGACTCTCCTCCCAAATACACACAGCCCACAATGTTTATGAAAGAGAAGTGATTGGCTGTGAGTTTGACAAGTAAATCCAAAGTTTCTGTTTCACCTCTATAAACTGAGCCATATGGAACTCAGATGGCTGAGAAATACCATTGAACACATAACTACCTAAAGATATTATTAGAGATGATTTTAATAAAAATCTAAGCTTAGCTATATATTTCATAGTCTTCTTAATCTATATACTTATCTTAAAAAGTCAGTTTGTGACATCTAAAAGAGGCTCTTTTCCAATCACTTGAGGGAGGGGACTATGGAAAGTCCATGCCATTAAAGCCTCCTCGGGAACCAGATGTGCAGGCTGGAGAATATCCAAGCCAGGCTCCCAACACCTGGACACCCTCCCGAGCTTGCCAGTAACCCTCTCCCTGAGCCTTTGGGGTTTGGGATAGAAACACCCCCCAGCCCTGCCAGACTCTAAATGCCAGATTCCTTTGGTCTTGTGACTATGCCATATCCATTAGCAACATTTCAGGGGCCAGTGGCTATCATGCTAGACATCCAGGTTATAATCAAACTGCAAGAATTCTACTAGACAACTTGGCAACATCTGTTATTGCCAATCTTTACACCAGCCTGTATCAGCATTTTAGTGGTGACAAAATAGTCTCAGAGAGGTAAAGTGGCTTATCCAAGTTATCCTGATTATCAAGAGTATGAGCTTGGGCTTGAGCATTAGCAGAAGGACTCTGGTCCACTGCCCCAGGCTACTGTTTTCTAACTCTTGCAGGCACAGGGAAGCCATGCAGAATTCCTTCTCCAGCAGAGGGAAAGTACCTACCTCATCTGTCCTTTCTATAAACACATGCCCACCCTCTCTTCAGCCTAACCTGGGTTTCCCATGATGTCACTGCTTTTCTCAAAGTTCAACTGTTCATTTTCCTACATCCTTTTAAACCTAGGGCCAAAAAGTCAAGATCTTGCCTTACCTGTTCCCCAAAACACCCAGCAGGTGTTTTTTCCAGTTCCCAGCCTTACCTCGCTGCAGTCACTGAGGCCTGTTCATAGGCAGCCTGAGCTCTCCTGATTGGGGTAGGGGGTGGCCAAGACTTCTGCGCACTGGTTTGGGAAGGCTGGCAGAATCAGCTTTTTGGTCCTGGTATCTGGTCTGACTAGAACAAGCTCCAGGCGTGGTACCCATTGAACAGCAAACTTCCCCTAATGCTCTGCCTCAGTTTCCAGCTCCACAACCTGGTTTTCCAATTGGCTTGAGTTCTAACCATGCTTTTCCCCATGCAGCCATAGCTCCACAGCATGACACAGTGTCCTGTTCACCTAATTTACTGGCACCTCTCAGACATCCTCCTGTTCGGTCCAAAGAGCCAACAATCAAGCTCTACTTAGCTAAGAACACTTTACTTATGACAGTAATTGATTCCCACTTTGAGAAACAAAATGATCCAATCCACTTTTATTTTATTTTACCGGAGCCTGTCTCCCTTCCCCTCCCACCTGCTCTTGTCCAAAGTCCCTAAGATCTGGGACCAGGCTGCAGAAAAGTAGTTGCTACGATTTTCAGTCAACAAACTCTCAACCACAGGAGTCCGAACCAAATGGTGATTTTCCTTACAGTCCTGGACCCACCTCCAAGTTGTTCCCCTCCTATTCCTCAGACCAAGGAAACCCTGGAAGGTGAAGAAAATTCTCTGATGTCATAGAGAAGAGTTTTTTAGCCCCAACCAATGAAATACAAACAAGAAGAATCAAGTCACAAAGATCACACACCACATTTGTTGATTGGCCCTTTGATTCCGATGGCACAGGGCCAGCAGAAATGAAAAAGAGCGCCCCCCATCTTCACAAATTCAAAGGACTCATCCAAGTCTTTAGAGGATACTGGTACCCACTTCAGACCCATATATAGCATCATTACTTAAACATTCACAAAGTATGAGCCACAATCATGGTCAAAGAAGCCATGGTGGAGAACCTATTCCTACCCAAGAACAGACAGAGAAGTGACGGGAAATTTCAGAACTCTGCACAACACGTGCACACAGGTTACCCTTGCCTGCTTGCTAGGTACTGACCCCAGCCTCTGAGGTAAAGGGATGCTGTCCACAGACCTTCCCACGTCCAAGTCCTCCGATCTTAAGGATTCAACTCTTGGACTATGTCTGTTTACAGTGCACATCCATTTACTTATTTTTTCCTAAGCAGTTCAAAATATTGTCTGTTGCAGTTTTGAAAATTATCCCCAATCACAATGGCTAAGGACAGTCGATGGGTGTGGATGCAGGAGAAGAAGTCAGGCTGAAGGCAGAGGGTATAAGGCCACTAGCCCTGGGAGTTTGGGGATGATGGCTTGTCCTAAAGGCCAAAATGGGTTTGGGGGTAAGGCAATTTCTATGAATTGGATGCTAGATTAGTGCCCATTAATAGGAAAAGAATTTTAAAGGCCGATAGCCAAGAAAAGTAATATTCCAAGGATATTGTGTAAAGTGTCCATTGTTCATTCAAATTACTTCCTCCTAAAATGCTTTCATGAAGGAAGTTTCTACTGGCTGTTTAGAAACCATCAAAAATATAAAAACTTCATATTCAAATTGCAAATCTTTCCAGATCTCACCACAGTGGTGTGACTCAGCCAAAAGGCCTCATCTGTGGAAAAATAAAGAATAAAACATACTTCTGGACAGGGAACAATTCTCTCGGAAAGAAGAATTATACCCATTAAAAGAAGAATCATATAGAGATTCTCAATGAACACAAAGGAATCATATCTGCTTGATAATTCAGTAGTCACAATCCATGTTTTTCACCTAGTAACACAAAACACGGTTTTTGTGTTTTATCTGTTGACTGAGCTCAACAAAATACTGTTCCAAAGTTTCTGAATCAAAAAAAACCACAACAGAAGAAAAAACAGACACATCAAATTTCATCGAGATTTTCAGCCACGCATCTCACAATACTCAAAAACCACATCTTCTGTCCAGCCAGCCCTCTTAGACACCTTTAGAGAAACATTTTATCCAAAGCCGATGCAAATGTGCTCAAGTGCCCTTTCTGATGGTTCCCTGACCAGGCAATTACTGAACCAGGTCCATTACAAGAGGCAAGCGATTGATAAAAACACGCATGCCTGTGTTTCTCGAGGACCCTTTCCCAAGAGGCGCACTCAAGTTGTTGGCCGCAGTATAAGCGCTCACTTACCATGGACTTGGTGAAAGGCCGTGCCAAGGCAAACAGCAGCGAGTACACCCACCAGTTGCGATGAAGGGAGGAGTACATCATATTTCCAGGATGCACTGCGTTCGACGTGACTCCGTGCGGGGAGAGGCGGCGGTGTAGCTCATTGGAGAAGAGAACATTGCAGAGTTTGGACCGGTTGTAAGCCAGCATGGCCCAGTAGTCGCTTTTGGATGGAGAAAGGCGGCCGAAGTCAAGTTTTCCTGAGAAATCGTTAATATCTGTAAATCTAAAAAAAAAAAAAGGAAATATGCTTAGGACATGAAGCCACCAGGCTCTGAAATCCTATACAGCTTTTTGTTTTTTATTGTTTAGAAATCAGAGAAAGCTAGCAAAAGAAAACAGAATGGTGTATACACGGAAACCAGGTCTCCCTTAAAAACAGATAATGGTGATTTAATAATAAAAACCAATTGAATCCAAAGATAGACTTAATAAAGGCCCTAACTCATAAATGTAGCAGTTTTAACATGCTGAACCCACTCCCTCTGGCCCACCCTCCCTAACAGATAGTTTTACAAAACCTCTAACAGGAAGTTCAAGGATAATTAAATTAAATGGAAAAGCATCTTAAAGGGTTGCTACTTTTGGAAGCAGAAAGACATCACATTCCTAACCTTTGACGGGCTTTCCTGGGTTATTTTAGCCAATGCTTGAGTTCTGTATTATTTTCATTTGGGCATCCAAGTAAATATAGATGAGCCTTGCTGCCTCCAAGACTCTTTTCCAGATTAAAAATTAATGATTATAAAGGGGTTATAACCTTGGTGAGGTGCCATCGATAGTCTTATATGTTTAAAAGATAAATGTAAACAAAGCCAAAATGAGTTCTGGCAGACTCTAATGTTTTTAAGTATACCCATGGCATGGATGTACACAAATCAAAGTAACTAGTTGATGTTTTATAATTGGGTCTGACGGAGTCGTTAAACACCAGCTGTTTGTTTCTTTCCTTCCTTCCTTCCTTTCTTTCTTTCTCTTTTTTTTTTATAACAACAAAGTGATGACTGCCCTTAAAAAAAATGGATGGGAACAAAAGGAATTTTCTAGACGGGTTCATCTTTGTTAAGGACTCCTCGTATTTTGCGTCATTAAATTAACTCTAGGCATTTTCTCTCAGCGATAGGAAGCATAATAAGAGTATTCTAGAAAAGGGCAATGAGAAACCTAAAACAAAAGGAAAAATAAAATTATGGAATAATTGTTTCATTCTTCAACATGAGCAGCACAGGTTGGGCTACACCAAGAGAAGAATCACAGGGACAGATGACATTCATGTCTTAGGGAAATTAAATATCCCTTCTCTAAGACTCAGTCCTTGACATCCAATTTCTAGTGTTAAATGGTATTGCTGCTCTAAAGTCATCAACGAAGCCGAGAGCCAGAAATGTCATCAAGGATACGGCAGTGAGCCTCTGAAACTAATTGTTGGCTGCCTGTTTCCAAGTCTCCAAACTGTAGAGAGAGCCCATACTTCTGAGCTTAATCGTCTAAGGCACGGTTTCAACATTCAGTGAATTTCCAGGAGTCTTGTGCAATTACCATGTCAATGAGGAACAAATGCACTTTCAGATTATATTTGAAGGGGGGGTGTTGGGGGAGGCTTGATTCAACACTGGTTGCATTTAAGTCTGCAACACAACACACCTGTTAGTCTGGCTCTGTAAGGCTCCCACTCAGTGATTTCTGCATGGATACAAGCATCTGATTACATATCCATCATGTAATATCGCTCAAGCATTTATACCTGAAACACATTCTACATTGATTCACTTTTCTTTTTCCTTTATAATATGTGTAAGCTAATATATTGCTTTAAAAATACATTTGTGCAGGGAGTTTGTATGATTTCTGGAGTTTATTTCCATATAGCAATTAGGCATTACAGAATAGCTGGTATAAAAAGGGGCAACTGGGTTGAGAACCTGATGATCCAAGATCTGGGCATGACATTGCTCATATGTGCCTCTGTGGTCAGCACACCAGACTGCAAGTCATTTGTTCACTGGTTCCAACACTAAATGGTGACTTACTGGAAGGGAGTCACTGAGCCTTCTGCATGTGGCTTAGCACAGCATCGGACACACAGTAGGGACTTATGAAAAAACTATAGAAATGAAGTTTGATCCTGGGTTTGGAATTCCAGACTAAGGGCCAAATTCCCCATATTAAAAAAACAAAAAACAAAAAACCTGGTCCCTCCACAAGGCAAAATCAATCCGTGGGTTTAGACCCTCCGTGTTCTTCACTATATTTGCATATGGCACTTTCTAAAGTTCAGAATGAGTTCCCTGGTTTGGTCTTTGAGGACAACGCAGAAGCATCTCATGAACAGCCATCCCTCATCTAGAAACCAAGGCAAGAAAATGCTGCGATGAGGAATTAGAAGGAACCAGGTTGCGTGACAGTGTCGAGACGGAGAAGCACAAGCTGCTAAATGTCCGCCTCCCTTTCCCAACAAAACAGCCCTCCCCCTTCACTCCATGCGCAGACCCCTGATTTCCTGCCTTGCTAATATCTTGGGCAGAAAACCCATTTTTAAGTCTGATTAGTTTATACTGACAGCCCTCCAGGAAGCGGGAAGGGTGGGCAAGCTTTCTTATTCCTCTGAGCCAAGGCAGGTTTTCTGAAAAGTGACCACATTCACCCCTCAAGAGTCAAAGAGCTCTTCAAAGAAGGCCCACTATATTGCCAAGTATAAAAATCAACAACACCCAAACCATCATGTCTTAACAGAATTAGTCCCCAACCAGGACACTAAAATGTTCACTTTTGCTCTCTGGAACATTAACATTTGCTTTTTGAGGGACCCCTATTTTGTATTTCCATATGTACTGCCCCTTCTTTGTTGTTGTTTTTTTCCTTAACTGAGGATTTTTAAATTACCAAACTACAATAATTACGCTAGATTCTATGTAGACAAAAGCAAGTATGTACGAAGAATAGAACTGAATTTGCATCAGAAGCTGTGTGTGTGCCTGTGTGTAGCAATCTGGCGTGCAACACAGCTGCAACCATTTAGAGTTGTTCAGCCAGCACTCCCTGCTTTTCATTCTATTTTAATTGTTATCTGAAAATTTTTCACAGCAAAGAAGTCAACCTCTCATTTTAATATGATGTATTTTAGGTATGCGAAATTCAATTCACTTGCACAGACTCCAGATAAGTAACTAAAATACAGTGAAGACATGGGGAGCCTAATAAATATTTTGCCTTGGGGCAGTCTGGTATAATATTTTCTGCAAACATAGGACTTTATTTTTCCCCTAACGGGGGGTCTTGACTCCAACGAAGAGATTCCGCCAAGGTTTATGGAAGTAATTAGATATCAACATTTCCATTGTACAACGCAGTTTAGGGCTCTGTGTCCTTGAGTCGTGAGGAAGTACTTTCAGGTACCCCACACTCGCTCTCAGATGCCAGGGGACACAGGACAAGCAAAACAGCCAGAGTGAGGGCATTAGCATTTTGTGAAAATGCCCTTTAATACTGTGCAAATGATATCCAGACAGCAGAAAATCAGGGTAGTCATCAGACAGTTGTGGGCCTGATAACACACTTCAGCAAGGCCTTGTGTATACACTAAAATGGATCTAATTCAGGAAACCAAGGCCCTTCCTTCCAAATTCATCTTTTAAGTGAAATTAAGCTTCAGATCTCCAAGGTAGGCACGAATCAATGCTGTAGTTAAGGAGAGAACAAAGACGTCACATGAAATGCCATTACAAAGGGAAGCGAGCAGCTGACAGTTCAACATAATCTCCCATTAAATACCAGCTCATTTAAACATATCCCGTGGTGCCCTCCACATCTGGCAAGCGACTGGGGCTGGCAGATTTATTTCTGGAGCTCTCCTCCCCCCACCCCCCCTTTGCCTGCCCCCACAGTAGCCTCGCTCACTCCTTAATGGGGCCACTTCACTTTCTTTCACAAACCTGGTGTGATTTGCAAAGATAAGGGTGTCCAGATTTTGTTACCACCTAATTACTAGATGTTTCATGTCTTTTAACACGGGGGAGGATTATTACTGGCATTTTCCTTTCATTTCAGCCACCATAAATTTAAAATGGTACAAGTAAATCTATCTGCAGTATGTCACTTATACCATAAGCCCCCGTGTTTGGGAGTGATAAAGGGTTCAGGCTAACCCTTGGCTGGTCTCTCTCTTCCAAGTCCCACGGGTTACATTTTATGGAAGCATGATTAAAAAAATAAGCTTCATTCGGGGTCACTAAAACATTTCAGGACTTAAGATGGAGAAGAAGGGGGAGAGCTAGGCCCTTGCACATTATTTTTTCCAGCTACTCTGCTAAGAGTGAATGCCTCACCCCCACCCCAAAACCAGGAAAATGGGAAAGCGAAATCTTCCCAACATTTATTAAATCTAGCCTCACCGAGTAAGTCCTTGTTCTTTTCAGAATATTTCTCTTTAGACAAATAGTTGTTTATCCAACTCTAGAAACAAATATGCTGAAAATACGAAGAAATTTTCAAGTGTCTTTTTAGTCAATTGAATATTCTCCTAATGGTAATAGAAAGAAGTGCCATCTGATGTTTTAATTGAAATTTTAACCAAAAAAGGCATGGCCAGATTTCTAATATGTTCTAACTACAGTACTTCCCTTTCTACAATTACACAGCTAATGTCTGCATTGAATTCCCTAATTTCTCATTATAAAACAATTGGATTTCATCTCGCAGTCTTTAATTGCATTGTTTCTCCTGCTAGAATAACTGCACATTCTTCTTGGTAAGATGTTGAAGTTGTTGAATGACAAATCAATAAAGGCCATGCCATGCAGATTTAATCAATTATTATTCCATCTCCACGCAAAATCAATGAGGGGCTTGAAGTATAGCTGTAAAAAGAAATCTGAATTGTTATAGACAATCCCCCCAAACAATCTCCCAGACCCACAAGGAAAAAAGACCTAGAAAAACAGAGGTTGGACACACCTACACTTTTCAGAGCAGAACTGATCAAAATTATTTCACAAAGAGAGCCCTGGGCGGTAACTAGCAAGGAAGAGGATGCGAGAATAAAACATGGAATTCTAACTCACCTATGTGACTCTGAGGAGACCACGACGACGCGGGCAGGGGCTGAGCGGCACAATACATCCCGAAGGAGCTGGACAAGGTAGAAGTGTCCTAGGTGATTCACCTGGAAGGTAGTCTCCAGGCCGTCTTTCGTGAGGCTCCAAGGTAGAGCAAAGACCGCTGCGTTGCACACAAGCACATGAAGAGACCTGAAAAAGAAAATATCCAACTTGGGATGGACGAGAGCTCTCTAAAACCAAGGATAACCCACGTTCAGTTAATTCTTCACTGTCTTCAAGAGTCCAATCAGTCAAAAGTGGGCACCCTAGAGTGTTACATGTGAAACCTCTTGGGTGGGGAAGGGACGAGGGCTTGGCCTGTGAGTGGGACAGAGCTGAGCTGCAATTGGAGAGAAACGGGGAGGTTTGTTATAATGTATACTCTCTTCTTTTGTGTATATTTAAGATGTCTAGGGAAGTGGACTTGGCACAAGGAATAGAGCATCCACCTACCACATGGGAGGTCTGCAGTTCAAACCCAGGACCTCCCTGACCCATGTGGAGCTGGCCCACACGCAGTGCTGATGCACACAAGGAGTGCCGTGCCACGCAGGGGTGTCCCCCACGTAGGGGAGCCCCACGTGCAAGGAGTGTGCCCCGTAAGGAGAGCCGCCCAGAGTGAAAGAAAGTGCAGCCTGCCCAGGAATGGTGCCACACACATGGAGAGCTGACACAACAAGATGACGTAAGAAAAAAGAAACACAGATTTCTGTGCCGCTGACAACAAAAGAAGTGGACAAAGAAGACGCAGCAAATAGACACAGAGAACAGACAACCAGGGTGGGGGAGAGAGGGAAGGGGAAATAAATAAATAAATAAGTAAATCTTAAAAAAAAAAAAGAAACACAGATTCCCGGGGCACTGACAAGAATGGACGTGAACACAGAAGAACACACAGCGAATGGACACAGAGAACAGACAACTGGGCCGGGGGGTGGGGGTGGGGTGGGAGGAATAAAATTTTTAAAAAAAGATGTCTCATAATAAATTTAAAAAAAAATAAAAGTAAGCCTTTCATGTGAACCAAAATTCTAAATCCTCATAAGGAAACTGGAATTATAGGAAATAGTCCTAATATAGTAATTAAGAACTGTATAAAGAAATATAGTCCAGGCTATCCACAATGTTTCTAATTGCAACGTAAAAGCAACATATTAGAAGCAAACAAAACAAACCAAGCTACTGACTCGATATTACAGATTCATGTTATAAAAGAAAATACATATTAGGGTACACACACACGTATACACGCAAATAAAACGGTAATAGACGATAAGCATCAATATCAATAGGAGTTGTCTCTAGGTTTGGATGGGATTTAAAGTGTCATCAGTTATCTTCCCTTTGGGTTTATCTGTATGTTCTTCATTTTTTCATAATTAACAATTGATATTTTTGTAAAAAGGAAAAAAAATATAATCAAATAAATGATTTAATGGGGGGAGGGGAATTTGTGGAATTTAGCTATCAGATAAAACAAGAGAAAAAAAGATAGGGTGAGACTGCACAGGAGCACTGGATTAAGAGTTCAAAGAGCTGCATTTTTGTCCAAATTTTAGGCAAATCAACCAAACTCTTTGATCTTCTGATTCTTGTCTGTAAAAGGAGAAGCTTGAAATTAATGGTACTCAGTTTCCTTCCAGAGCTGAAGTTCCATGTCAATGGCTTATAGGTAATATTTCCTATGCAGTACATCAACAATACTTTTAATTTTTTAAAAATGCAGTGTTATTTTCATGGAAATTATCAGGGACTTATTTCTGTCCATTTACCACAGTCTGATTTTGTTCCCATCCTCTTGAAAGTCTATAATCTAAGAGTCTCATTTTTTTTTAAAAAAACACAAACAAAAATTGTTAGGCAATAAAGAGAACCATGAAGTAAAGTCTGTATAAAATTTAAAATTATTTGCTAACTAAAAAAATAAAAAGTAACAAAATAGCAATTATATACTAAGAAATAAAGAACCCATATTTTTACTATATAAAGAGTTCTTATGAATCACTAAGGAACATATTTTAAAAGTCTAATAGAAATATTGGCAGAGAAATTTTAAAACTTTATAAAAGTAGATCACAAAAACTGGCACAAAATTTAACACATTTCACCCCACTAGTAGCAAAAATTAAAATTAGATATATTCTACCTGACAGATTAGCAGGTTTATATGTAATACAATAATTATATTTTTACTCTATCATATAAACCTGGGGGAGGAATACAAATTCTTGCACTCTAGATGTTAAGTTGAAAATAGATACCAAGAGAATTAAAAAGCTTCCCATTAAACAAATTCAGTTTAAAAAACAATTCAATGTTTTTAGTGTATTCACAGAGTTTACAACTATCAGTTACCTAATACCAGAACATTTTAATTACCCCAAAAAGAAACCATATACGCTTTAGCAGTCACTCCCTACCATCCATTCCACCCCTAAGACACTATTAATCCACTTTCTGTCTCTATAGATTTGCCTATTCTAGAAATGTCATATAAATGTAGTTATTTTAACACATGGGGTATTTTGTGACTGGCTCCCCTATGCAGGGGACATCCCTGCGTGGCATGGCACTCCTTGCGCAAATCAGCACTGCATGTGGGCCAGCTCATCACACAGGTCAGGAGGCCCTGGGTTTGAACCCTGGACTTCCGATGTGGTAGGTGGACGCTCTATCTGTTGAGGCAAATCTGCTTCCCTCAATATGTTTTGATGTACATTTCCCTAATAACTAATGATGTTGAGTATATTTTCGTGTGTGTATTAGCCATTTGTATATCTTCTTTAACAAAAGCCATTTTCACAATCTTTGCCAATTTTTATTGTTATTTACCTTTTTAATCCGGAATTGTAAAGTATTTTTATGTATTCTAGATTTATGACCTTTATCAGATTTATGATATAAAAGAATGTCTCCCCTTTTATGGGTTTACTTTTCACTTTCTTGACAGTATCGTTTGCAGCATAGACATTTTTAACTTTGATGAAATCCAGTTTATCAGTTTTGAATTTTCTTCTACTTGTGCTTTAGGGATATATCTAAAAAACGATTTCCTAACCCAGCATTGCAAAGCTGTACTCCAATGTTTGCTTCTAAGTGTTTAATAGTTTTAGCTCTTACATTTAGTTATGCAATCCATTTTGAGCTAATTTTTAGTATGGTGTAAGGGGTCTAACTTCATTTTTTTAAATGTGGATATCCAATTCTTGTAGCACCATTTGTTGAAAAGACTATTTCTTCCCCATTGAACAGTCTTGGTATCCCATCAAAAACCAGTTGACCACAAATATAACGGTTTATTTCTGAACTCTCAAGTCTATTTTATTGATGTATATGCTTACACCAGTACTATACTGTCCTGATGATAGTAGCTTTATAGTAAGTTTTAAAATTGGAAAGTATGAGTCCTCTGACTTTGTTCGTTTTTTTAAAACTTGTTTTGGTTTTCAGGGTTCTTGCACTTACACGTGAAGTTTAGGATCAGCTTTGTAGTTTCTGCTCAAAAGCCAGCTAGGATATTGATAGGGACTGCATTAAATTTGTAGATCAATTTGGAGAGTATTTCCATCTTAACAATAATAAGTATTCCAATCCATGACTAAGGGGATCTCTTTTCATTTATTTAGGTATTCTTTAGTTTCTTTCATTTAAATTTTAGAGTTTTCAATAGTACAAGTTTTTTCACTGCTTTTTTAAAAGTTATACTAAAATACTAAGTAATTTATTCTTTTGATGTTATTGTAAATGGCATTATTTTCTTAATTTGATTTTGGGATTGTCCATTGCTAATACATAGAAATGCAATTGACTTTTATATATTGATATTGCATACTGAACTAATTTATTAGTTCTTGTAGCAGTTTGATATACTTACGAATTCCAAAAATAGATACTGGATTATGTTTGTAATCTGGTCTATACCTGGGCATGATGAAGTTATGATGAGGGCTTTGATTGGGCCACGTCATTAGGTGTTGAGACCCCTTGGTGGGTGGGGACTCACAGATAAAAGTCATGGCAAGAGTTGGAGGCATTTTGATATTGGAGTTTTGATTTGAAGTTTGATGCTAGAGTCTTGAACTGGAGCCCCAGGAAATAAGCTCACAGAGGAAAGAGAAGCCAGTCCCAGGAAGATAGGAACCCTGAGCCCAGGAAGAAGCAAGCCCTGGGAAGGAAGGAACCTTGAACCTAGAGAGAAGCAAGACCCTGGAAGGGAAAAGCCCAGAAAGTCTGAGCCCTCAGCCCTCACAGCTATCAGCAGCCATCTTGCTCTAACACATGAAAATATTCTTTGGTGAGGGTAGTAACTTATGCCTTATGGCCTGGTATCTGTAAGCTCCTACCCCAAATAAATATTCTTTATAAAAACCAACTAATTTCTGGTATTTTGCATTAGCACCCCTTTGGCTGACTAATATAGTTCTAATAATATTTTACTAGAGTTCTTAGAAGAATTTTCTATATATAACATGTCATTTGTAAATATAGTTTTGCCTCTTCCTTTCTGATCTGGATGCATTTTATTCATTTGTTTTTGTTTTTGTTTTTCCTTACCTAATTCCCTTGGCTAGAATTTCCAGGACAATACTGAAAGGAAGTTGTAAGGGTAAACATCCTTGTCTTGTTTTGTCATCTTAAGAGGAAAGCAGTCAATCATTCAGCATTAAGTATGGTTAGCTGTGATTTTTTTCATAGATACCTTTTATCAGGTTGAGGATATGCCCTTCTATTCCAAGTTTCTTAAGTGATTTTATCATGAAAGGGTGTTGGACTTTATCAAATGTTTTTTTTCCTGTCTATAAAGGCGATCCTTTCTTCTATTGATATGATATTGTGCCCTGAATGATTTTTGAATGTTAGACCAGCCTTGTACTTCTTGGATAAATACTATTTGTTCATGGTGTGTAATCATATTTATATATTTCTGGCTTTGGATTGCTAGCATTTTGTTAACAATTTTCATATCTATATTCATACATATTGGTCTGTAGTTTTCTTTTCTTGTGATGTCTTTGGTTTTAGGATAATATACTGACTTCAAAGAGTGAGTTGGGAAGTATTCTCTCAACTTTTATTTTTTGGAAGAATGGCTATTAACTCTTCTTTAAATGTTTGATTGAAAACATGGATTAATTTTATAACTAGAAAAAAGTCCTAAAACACTGTTTGTTCGGTTTTTAAAGATGTCCATGCAAATCTCATTATCACAGGGCAGTCTGGGTATCACTGAGAAAATCTTATTCTTCCTGTTGCATGATTAATTTTCCATTCTGTAGCCAGATTTTTCTCTATGTTCTTGGCTAAGCTACAAGAAATGAATTTCGAGAGCAAGCCGGGTTAGTTAGGCCAGGAATTTATTAAGTAATGGTGAGAAGAGAAATGGTAGAATATAACAAATCATGGGTCCCAGGTAGAGAGGAAGGGGCTAAAGAGTGATAAAGAGGGCAGAGTTACAGACTACAATTCTCCATTACAGATTATAAATCCCCAGGTTTACTTGCAGATTGATCTAGGCAGGGGGCGGAGGCAGGGGTTGGGGAGGGGGGTGTTGGCGAAGAAGGCCAGAACAGGGGACAGAAGGCCAGTTCAACCTTTGCACTTGCTTTTTAAACGCTTAATTATTCCACCCCTTTGCCAATGACAGGGGAGGAATCCCAGCTGTATTTTGATTGATTACCCCACCTATCAATCCCCTGGGAGGGTCCAATGATAAGGCCCCTGGAGAATATCCAGGGCTTCTTCTGGCTTCCAGAAGAAATCTCATTCCAAATGGAGGAATCTCACAGGGGTCTTCCAGCAGCCATCTCGAGGGTACCAATGTATCCCCATTGGTACTGTTAATAGGGCAGTTTTTCTGCCAGGTTCCAGATCTGTCCATTGATTCTCTAACTAACCTGTTTCAATTCCATCATCACCTACAATCAAAAGTGGTGAGGTGGTTGGGATCAGCTGTGTTTGGTTGGAATCACCTGTTTTCCACATAAAACGTCTACACTGAAGAAAAGGAGCTAGAGGGCAGACAGAGTTCTCAATGCACACATCCCTTCTCACTCCCCACCTCTGTCCCAATGACTTAATTGCTTTCTGAAGAGCTGGACACAAATGCTCTAAGTCATCTAGTCTACCTACAACACTCATCAAACCCTATTTCAATTCAAAGTAGAATTTACTTATTCGTACAGTCAGCATAACCATGCATTTTGTGATAAGGCAGGACTTTGAAATGATCTTGGGGAAAAAAGGGAAAGACAGAAAAAGATATGACTTACATTTGTGCTTTTATCCTTTATCTCAAATATTTGGTTCACTTTCCCATAGTTTTTTTAATTTTTTAATTTTTTAATTTTTTTTAAGTGCCAACTCTGGTTCAGGTACTTGCTAAGAGGTTTGTGTACATAGCTCATTTAATCTTCATAAGAACCTTAGGTGACATGTGTTATTATCACCATTTTACATAGAGGGATACAAGGCATTAAAAGCAAATATCCTAGGGAAGCAGCTGTGGCCTCCTGTTTACCATATGGGAGGCCCTGGGTTTGCATCCCAGGGCCTCTTGTGAAGGCAACTGGCTCATGCCTGCGGAGAGCTGATGGCATGCACCCACAGAGAGCTGGCGCAGCAAGATGATGCAACAAAGGGAGACAAGCAGACACAGAAGAACACACAGCGAATGGACACAGAGAGCAGAAAGAGAGCAAGCCGCAAGTGGGGAGAAATAAATAATAAATCTTAAAAAAAAAAAAAAGCAAATATCCTAAGGTCATAAATTTAGTAAGCATTCAAAGCAGCTAAAATAAATAAGTGAGCCAAAAATAAATAAATAAAATATTTTTAAAATAATAATAAAGTAAAAAAGAATTATCTGACTTTAAAGCTCCCACACTTCTACCTTGTCTCTTAAGACTGGACAGAGCCAAGTCTGAGAGAAGTTCTGGCTCAACTGTTATCACACCCACCTGATGGGTAGCCAGGTAGTTCTTCTCTGTAACCCTGTTTCTTCCCTTGTACACTACGAACAGCAGCACATATCCCTTCGAGGTTGTGATGAGAAATTAAGCATGACAGGGTGTTGGACTGATTAGGTACCGGGCCAGGTTAAATAATTGTTTTTTCCATGTCTCTATACCTTTCCCCTTTACCCACAAAAAGAAATTAAAATAATCAGAGTTCATTTCTGCATTGTTTATCTATATTTAAAACAGGCCAGGGCATTTGGAATTTTGACATCACACCTCTCAACATCTCCACTACTTACCTTTATTCTGACCTGTGCGTTTTCTCAGGGAAATGCAAACTGCATCAAACAAAGCAATTTGCTTTCAAGGGCCTCAGGCTAGAGGCATGAACCCACAGAGGGTCTAGGAAACTCTTTCCTCTCTCACCAAATTTTAATACCCTTCATTAATATTAATTGCACAACACTAGAGGCAAAATATGTACCCTGTACCTAAAACCTGTCACCTCTATTAATTAAAAAAGGCTTATGGAATATGAAACTATAAAAGACTTGGCTTTTTTTTTTTAATTGTAAAGATCCTTAATTGGATTGTATAAAAGGAAAATAATTCCTTTCCCTTCACTTTAATGAGGTTGTTATTATTCAAATGGCATCTTTTGCTCAGTTTTGACCAAAAGCCATTGCAACTCAAAAGGCTGTGTGATGATGAATATTTACAGAATATCAAAAGGAAAGTTCAAACTATAAAGACAGGATGGAAACAAAAATAGTGTCATTCCAAGTCCAAAGTTGATGCCATTAGTCAGCACTTTAAAGGACTGACTATTTCTTCTAGGAGGATTCCAGATCGGCCGTGGGAGAGCAGGGGCAGAAAGGTTGTCCTCTGGTATAGAGTAGGAGGTAAGAGAAGCATGTCTGTTCTCTGTGGCTTTATCTACCCATGGAGAAGGAAATTCCCTGCCTCTCTGCTGGATAAACCCACGTCATTCTCCAGCCTGCTAAGTATGGAAATGGTGTTTAGAAAGCAGCCTCCCCCCCCCCCCCCCCCCCCCGGAAGCAATGTATTCCTTATATACTGGAGAACTACTCCTCAATAATGACAGAGGGCGGTGTTTTAATTACTTACCAGAGGGTGGTGCTGCTTGTCATCAGTGGGAGTGGCAATGAGCCTAGCTTTGGGATAATACAACCAGTTTTTATGACTAGAGAGGCTTTACGTGGTACTGCATATCAGAAAAAGAACTGGATATTGAAAATAAAGAGACAGGGTACTAGTCTAAGGACTGTCACTAACTGGCTCTAAGACTGCTGATCTCTAGATCTTTTTTCCAGTTCCCTCCCATTCCTTAGCCCTTCAAGAGAACCAACTATTTACTTATCAGTCTCTCTCTCCTCAATGGATCATTCAGGTTGACCTGAAAATCTGCCTAATCAGATTTCCTGACCCTCAATTAGGAGAAAATCAGGAAAGACGAAAACAAGGTAGAGAAAAGAAAGTGGTGTGGGGAAACGGACTTTGGCCCAGTGGTTAGGGCGTCCGTCTACCACATGGGAGGTCCGCGGTTCAAGCCCCGGGCCTCCTTGACCCGTGTGGAGCTGGCCCATGCGCAGTGCTGATGTGTGCAAGGAGTGCCCTGCTACACAGGGGTGTCCCCCGCGTGGGGCTCCCCGCGCAAGGAGTGCACCCATAAGGAGAGCCACCCAGCACGAAGGAGGGAGCAGCCTGCCGAGGAATGGCGCCGCCCACACTTCCCGTGCCGCTAACGACAACAGAAGCGGACAAAGAAACAAGACGCAGCAAAAAGACACAGAAAACAGACAACCGGGGGAGGGGAGGGGAATTAAATAAATAAAAATAAATCTTAAAAAAAAAAAAAAAAGAAAAGAAAGTGGTGTGAAGGAAGGCAAGAGGAGAGAGAGGACTAGAAAAGAAAGATATCCACTTGATGGTGAAGTTCTGCCAAGGTATCCTAGCCTCTCTCTTCTCATTCATGGTCCACAGTTTGTAGTTTTGGAATATTCACCTCCATTCACAGTCTCCCTCCTTGCCCCAAACTCACTTCTTGTAGGAGAAAAATGGCGCTCACTGGGACACAGAGACTGATGACTGCAGGCAGAAAGTTTATTGTGAAGCTCTCCCAATGAAGGGGGTCTGAAGAATAGACTTCAGCCCACCCCTGTCAGAGGCAGTCATAAATTTATACAGTACATCTATAGGTGAGAAAATGTTTAGACAGTGGGAGGAGGTTGGGGCTTGGGTAAGACTCAAGGGTCAACAGGGAATTATAGAGGCGAATGTTTTCCCTTGTATGGCTAGGGGGTGGTGGGCTAGGGGTTGTGAATTCTAGGGATGTGGGAGGGGTTGGTGATGCCATGTGGCTCCTTGGTCTATTCTTGTGATGAAATGAGCTGTATGTGAGCACATAGGCTACGGCTTGTTCAACCAATCACATGGGCTATGGATGGGGGGCTGCTCTATGTCATGGGAATGCAAGTCACTGTTTGTTAACCATTGTAAACCTTGTGATCAGTTAATCATTATAAACCTTGTAAGGGAGAAACCTCTAACACTTCTCATCACCATCACAGCTCAGAATCTCTCACAGCTGCCTGGAGTCCAGTGACTTCCCAACAATCTCCCCTCTGTTGAGAGTAGAAGTTTCTGTCACAACTGACCCTGCTCCTCCACAATTACTGACCCTCTGTCCTATTTATCTCTCTCTGATTTTGTGATACTGTCTACTTTTGGACTTCCACCTGATGCTACAACCACCTCAAGTTCTGTCTCCTTCACTCCTTCCTATTTACCCAAAGTAACATTCTCAGTTTTCTTTGATTCAGTCTCAAAACTCTTCTCTGTAAAAATTTAATCAGCCCTAGGACTCCCAGCCACACTTTTGTGGAAAGGAACTTTAAACCCATAACTCTCATCCCTATATCCCTCCCAAATTCCAGAATCTCTGTTTCACCCTTCTCCTGATCTTGACATCCTGGATATAATCCTACAAATTCATTCAACATACCCATATCTAAACTCTTAATATTCACTCCTCAAATTTTCTCCCCTTCATGATTTTTGTATTTCTGTAATGGGTGATACTCTCTTACCAGTCGTCTAGTTATAAACACTTAGGAAACATCTGCTATGCTGTCTTCTCCCATACCTCCATGACAAATCAACATCAGTATATCCAGACCTTTGGGGACTTTAAATATTTTGTCCAGTCCTCTATGGTTTCACTGTGTAGACACTTTGGTGCTTCTTCTTGATCGTATTTATAAAGCCTATGTAAACATTCCCAACTGCTGTGAGCAGTAACTTCTCCAGAAAATGGCCCTTGGCTAATTGGCACGATCATATCTGGGGCATCTTGCCATGCTCCCAGATGCCCATGCTCCCAGATGCCCTCCTGACAAAGAGGACCAACTCTGTGGTCTAATCTCTTCTCCAGATTTCGCCCTGGGGTCAGAATGAAACTAGTCTCCAGCTGAAACCTAATCCTGTTTCCCTCCCTCCCCTTCTTCTGAGTACCCCCCACCCCCAATAAACCACTTGAACAAGAATCCCAATCCCAGAGTACCCAACCTAAGACACACATTCGATGTGTCATTCCAATTTCTGGCTCCGTTGCCTTTAGCAGTGGTCGTTACAATAGCCCCGTACCTGTTCTTGCCACCTTTACTTTCTCTTACTTGATTCATCATGAATACTGGGGCCCAGTTAACCTTACTAAAATACTGTTCTCATCAGGCCTACGAAGCCTCAAAAACCTTTCATGGCTCTAAATGTCTAAAATTAAACACAAACCCCTCACTCTGACATTCAAGTCCTTCCCGACAATAGCACCAGTGGTGCTAACGGCACTCTAGCAAGGCTGAATTATCTGTTACCCCCCCAGCACACACTTCACTTTCTTAGTTCTGGGCCTTTATTCTTTCTGTTGAATTCCTAATTGTTCTCCAAGTATTCTTTGCTTCAAGAAAATTCAAATATTATTTGCTTCTAGAAAATTCCCTTCTAATCAATACTATGATCAGCCCTCTTTTAAAATCCAGTAACAATGTATAAACAAACCATGGTACATACATACTATCAGCAATAAAATAGGAACAAACCAGTGACAGATATAACAGTATAGATGATTTCCCGTGCTATGCTGCACAGCTTCGAAAATGACTCCAAATGCCTCCCACCTGCTGAGCTTCATGCCCTTGTGTTGTCACCTCTCACTAAGTTTGGGCTGGACCAAGTGACTCACTTCTAACAAACCAAATACAACATGAACGATGTCATTTCCAAGATTAGTTTCTAAAGATTTTGGGTCTCACACTGCTTGCCATCTCTTGCTCTCTCACTTGTTCAGTCTGAGGGGAGCCATTGAGATGTTTTGAGCTGCCCTATGGACAGCCCATGTGGCAAGGACTGAGGGTGACCTCTGCCCAACAGTCAGAGAAGAACTGAGGCCACAGAGACCTGAATTCTGCCAAAAGCCACATGTGTAAACTTGGAAGCAGATCATTTTACCATTGAGTCTTGAATAACCGTGACCTCTGCTAGTACCTGATGGCAGTCTTGTGAGAGATTCTAAACCAGAGAAAACCTGTTAAATCATGCCTGGATTTCTGACCCAAAATGGCAAGTAGAGTAGGCAAAATAACAACCTTCTAAAAAGATGCCAAGTCCTAATTCCTGGAATCTGTGACTGTGTTAACGTATATGAAAATGAAGGACTTTGCAAATGATTTAAGGTACAGACCTTCAGAAGGGCAATTATCCTGGATTATTCTGGATTATTCAGATTATCCTGGATTATCCAAGCTAATTACAAGAGTCCTTAAAAGCTAAGAATCCTTTCCAACATGGTTAAAGGGAGATGTGTCTACAGAAGAAAGATCAAAGAGATGAGACGTTGCTGGCTTTGAGGATGGAGGAAGGGCCACAAACCAAGGAATGTAGGTGCTCTCTAGAAAATGAGAAAGGCAAGGAAGTGAATTCTCCCCAAGAACCTCCAGAAAAGAACACAGCCTGCCGATCTCATGAATTTAGCCTGGAGACCCATGTTGGATATCTAATATGCATAACTATAATTGTGTGGAATCGATCTCACTCATTTCCCTATCTCTGTCACAACTCACAGAACCCCTTGCACACAATGAGTAACTTATAGACTATTTATATCTGCCTTGCTCTGAGTTCCAGGAAAAGATAGAGAAGTAAGTGAAAAATCTATTTGCAGAGAAAACAGGGAAACACAATAGCAAAAAAGCTCGAGAACATTTGGCCATGTCTAAACACTCATCTCCATTGTCCTCTGTCCTTTCAAAACTCAGCTAAAATCCCGCATTGTCTGTGGAGCCTTCCTGGACCTTGTCAACCACAACCACCTTCTCTGATTTTGCTTAACACTTAATGTTGGCATAATACCTAAAGCAATTGTTCATGTGACTCTTGGTGAAAACCCCCTTAATGACCTCAGCTGTCTTAAAAATCTTTTCTTATCTAATCCTACGCCCTAATTTGAAGTGTCGTAACAGAAAAGGTAGAGGCCACACAATCAGCCATCACTTACCACTGAGCATAAGTCTTGTGGTCAGAACAAAGAGTCAATAAATGCTTATTTATTTGCTCACAGAGGCCAAGAAAGTGTGACCTGAGGAAGATCTATACATTTTCCTTTGTGGGGCATTCAACATTGCTGGTAGTTCTTGGTTTGTGGATGTTCTTTTTCTTTTTTCTTTTTTGAAATTTTTAAAATTTAATTGCCTTTTTTAATCACAAAAAATGTTACATTAAAAAATTTAAGAAATTCCCATACACCCCACCCCCCCATCCCACTTCACTCCTCCCACATCAACAACCTCTTTCATCATTGTGGCACAATCACTGCATTTGGTGAATACATTTTGGAGCACTGCTACACCTCATGAATTATAGTTTAGAGTACATTCAGTGGGTTATGGCAGAATATATAATATCCAGCTTCCGACCCTGCAATATCATTTAGGACAATTCCAAGTTCTGAAAATGCCCCCACATCATTTCTCTTCTTCCCTCTCCCTGCCCTCAGCAACTACTGTGGCCACTGTCTCCACATCAGTGATACAATTTCTTCCATTGCTATAGTCACAATAGCTCTACAGAAGAATACCAGTAAGTGTACTCTAATCCATATTTTATTCCTCCATCCTGTGGACCCTGGGATGGTGATGTCTATTCCACCTCTAAACCAAGAGTGAGTTTAGATCCCATAAGGCTGATGGATACAATTCTCCTGCTTGCAGTTGTAGGCACTCTTGGTTTCTTGGTGTGGTGGTTGACCATCTTCACTTCCCTGTTAGCGGATTTGGGTAAGTCCAACAAACCAGAGAGTAGGAGTTACAACTCTGCTGAGGCTCAGGGCCCAGCTGACACATGGCCAGTCCAGAGAGTCAAGACTCCTGAGTATACACTAATCCCAGCACCAGCCACAGGTTGAGTAGAAGTGACAGAAGAAGCACGTGTAGAAAGGTCACATCTGAGTCCAACTCCATCACACTCAGGAACACGAATTATAAAGTAGGGCCCACTGACAAGGCACTGAACTCCATAGCCCTCACGAGCACCAGTACCTGGGGTTATTCCTACTTTGGCTGTCTCTGGGATCCTGCTGAGGTGTGCATAACCGTGACCCCTCTGATGACCTCCCGACTCTTTTTTGAAGATTCTTAGCCGTATATACTCATTTGTCTTTATCATTATCCCCCTTTTATTCAAGGTCTTTTTCTAGTTGCATCACCAGCTAGTGATTGGTAGTAATTCCTCAGTGCCAGGGAGGTTTATCCCGGGAGTCATGCCCCATGCTGGGGGAGGGGCGGGAAGGTAATGCATTTACATGATGAGTTCGGCTTAGAGAGTGGCCACATTTGAGCAACATGGAGGCTCTCAGGAGGTAACTCTTAGGCAGCATACAGCTCTTGGCCTAGCTGAAATTTCAGGCACACAGACTCATAAGCATAGTCATCAGTATCAAGGGCTCTTCACTGGCCCATCCTTCTTCACTGATTTTTGCCCTTGCACTTAGGGGATTGTTGCTGTTCCATTGGGGAATGTGACAGAGCTTCCCTGGCTAGGAACTCAGCACTCCCTCAGTTGTCATTTGTAACTGTAACTACTATGAAAATACCCAACGAATATCCAAACATTTTTATATACTCTATATACATGCCCTGGAGAACTCCCTCCCAATCATGTGTCCCCCATCAATAACCCCACATCAGCATTCCTTCCTTGCCATAGTTGAACCCCTGTGTGGTCCAAAACTTCTTCAAAAATGAAGCCTAATATATTGCCAAATTCAATCAGTAGGAAAATGAAACAGTAATGATAGGTTTAAAGATTAGAAATAGAATACATACTAATTTAGAAAAACAAAAATAAAGTAAAACATAAATTGGGGTATTAAAAAATGAAAAATGGAAGCAGACTTGGCCCAGTGGTTAGGGTATCCATCTACCACATGGGAGGTCTGCAGTTCAAACCCTGGGCCTCCTCGACCCATGTGGAGCTGGTCCATGCGCAGTGCTGATGCATGCAAGGAGTGCCGTGCCACGCAGAGGTGTCCCCCGCGTAGGGGAGCCCCACGCACAAGGAGTGCTTCCTGTAAGGAGAGCCGCTCAGCACAAAAGAAAGTACAGCCTGCCCAGGAATGGCACCGCACACACGGAGAGCTGACACAGCAAGATGACACAACGAAAAGACACAAAGATTCCTGTGCCGCTGACAACAGAAGGGGACAAAGAAGAACACACAGAGAACAGACACTGAGAACAGATAACTGGCATGGGGTGGGGAGGGGGGAATAAATAAATAAATAAATCTTTAAAAAAAAAAGAAATCATAAAACTTTGTTTTTGATGTTTTAACTTTCATCACTATAATAGGTGCTGCCCTATATGTACAGTGGCAAGGCAAATTCTTTCATTCCCTCCTGAGTGCCTACATCCTTTTTTTACATCCTTTTTTTTTAATTTTTAATTTTGTTTTCAAAAAAGTTTTAGATCACAGTAAAGTCACCTATACAATAGAGGGGGCTCCCATATATCCTACATCAAACCCTTTTCCCCCTTCCCCAGCAATGATCTATTTTAATCATCAGAGTAAACATAAGGTAGGCAATAGCATGGTCATTAAGCAGATGAGAGAACTGAGGTTCAAAAATGTTTCCTGCCAGTAACTGAAGGAGTCAGACTTCAATTCCAAGATTATCTGACAAGAGAACCTTGTTTTCAGCCACGGAAATACTCAGACTTTAAAATAAAAACATGGGAACACTTACCCCTTCAGGGCCAGGGAGTTGCACATAGATTGGGATCTAACTGAAGAGCACCCACTGGAGTTGTTCAGTGCACACCCTGGGCAGCTATGAATACCAGCCCTATAACACGGCATTAAGAAATCAGAATAGGTTAAAGTGCCAGGACTTTATAACCTTTCTCCAAACTAGCTGTCCTTCACAATGATGCTAAAAAGAGAGATTCCTATACAGTTGAGATGTTAATGCCATTTTATCCCACTACACTCTGCTCCCTTCTCACAGGTTAATGCCCATTGCTTTCTTGCCTCCATCTAGTGGTCCACAGGAAACCTCATTGTGTCCCAACTGCCCACTCTATATAGCACACTCCTCCTCATCTCCCAAAGGCTACTCAGCAGACACTTCTTCCTCTAAGAAGCTGTTGTCCTTTTTCCTAGGCTAAAAGTAAGCAGCATTTCCCTCTTCTGAAGCTCCTAAATGTTTTCCCTAGACCATTTACAAAGTGTGATTGACAGAAATACAAACCAAAGAATGCACATTCTTTCAACTTATTACCAATAGACAATCACCTGAGACAGGTGACCTGGCTGTTTCCCAGCCAGAGAAGCAAGCTCACCTTGCCTCTGAGTCTCTACTAAGGCACTAAACTACCAGTGATAACAATTTGCCTAAGACCACAATCCACAAGTATCCTCAGCAAGCTTCCTCTGCCATCCTGAAGGGAATTTTTATGCCCTGCCAATTACTCTGAATGTCTAGTCTGCCTGCTCACCAGTAATGGGCAACATCCCAACTCCTGCTTAGCCTGAGCGTTTTTGTAAATTGAACATCAACTTCTGAGGTGTAGCATCTTGCCGGAGGCCTGCCCTTCAATCTGTCTGGCATGTGTCCATTCCTACACTACTTAACACTTGCTACCACACACAACAATCTGTATAAGCAAGTATTATGTCTACTATAGACAAAAATCAATGTCTGTGAAGAAAGAAGTCTTTGTGTAGGGCATGGCATGTAGTAAGAAGTAAGTCTATTGGACATATCTGAATGACTGCACCTGAATCAATGCTTTCTTCCCTATTACATTTCACCTACAGGCCATTACATAGTCATGGCTTGCCATGTATTATTACCTAAAGATGACATAATAAAGAGAGAAATGTTGATTTTCTTCTAGTTGATCAATAAAGACAAAGTCATTTATGCTTTGGAGACAAAACTGACCCATTATGACTTAAGAAACCCAAGAATCAGATGTATAATTTTCAACCTAAGAACAAAAAGGGAGCTTTAAAAAAGTTTAAGAGCAGTGGTAACAACCACCAGAAGGTTGAATTACAGTGAAGATTTGTAAATGAAATTGTAACATGCTCCCGAAAAATTAGGCAGGCTTTTCCAGGTTAAATAAACACTCCTCAGAATGTTAAGACAATTACAGCTTTGGGGGATTCCATTTCAGACACAGAGAAAGAATGAGCTAAGTGGAATGTTATGTAAAGAGAAATACTTCCAATTCCTCCTAAAAATGGAATGTCACACCATCTGGGGCATTTCTCAAGTGAGTTGCAAGAATTCATACTATTTGACAATAGTTTAAAGTTCAATCAAAATGTTCTAAGTCCTACAAGCAACCGTTTCTCAGTCTCACCTGATGTTCAGCTGCCTTTTCTTCCAGAAAAGTATGGGGGAAAATCATTGCAGAATTGCAAGGTGGACCCCTGCTTAAATAACTAGGATTATTTTTTTAACTCGGCATTAAACTAACAATTATCAGTCATTTCTACACCAGCCTCTAGTCCAGTTAAGGCTCTCTATATCCCAGCCATCCACCAAGACTGCAGCTGTCCCGAATGTAGCGTGTATCCCACTAGTGGGAATAGACAGATGAGCTTTTAAAAAGTACTTGTATAAAAGAATGTACTGTAAAAAACATTAGGTTCAACCTCACTGGAGGATTATGGGAAGATGACAGAGTAGGGAGTTCCAAGACTCAGTCCTTCTACCTAAACAACTATCAGGGGAACAGATGTGGCTCAAGCAGTTGAGTGCCCACCTCCCACATGGGAGGTCCCAGGTTCGGTTTCTGGTGTCTCCTAAATCCTAAAGAAAACAAACAAACAACAAGCAGACTAGGAGCAAATACAAAAACAAAAACAAAAACCAATGAGCAGACAATGGACAAAAATAAATGAGCGGGGAATAGAAGTGGCTCAAGCAGTTGAGCACCCACCTCCCACATAGGAGGTCTGATGTTCAGTTCCCAGTGCCTCCAAAAGAAAACAGGACAATGAGAAAAAAAAAAAAAAAAACAAAAAAAAAAACAATGAGTAAAAACAACAAGCAGACTATGAGGGGAAAAAAGAAAACAAAACTATTAAACAAACAGGAACTGCCCAAAACAACTATTCTGAAATTCTGGAGGCCAAAAGAACACTGTACAACCATACAGAGAAGAGCAGGAGGAAGAGGCTGATAAATTATGGTAAAAACCAGTAAATTACTCTCTCCTCCTGGTGGCTACCAGTGCTGATCTTCCCACTCTCAGATTCTGTGGAGTCCAGCTTCTGGCTAGCTGCTGGTCACAGAAAGGGACATAAAAGTCCTTGTCCCCAAGAACAGAGGTAGGCATGGCTGATCACTGATCAAGGCTTTTGTAGTACTTTTGGAGCCAGCTCTGAGGGCAGCTATTATTTTAAGCTGCCCCAGATAAAGGCAGTGGCAGCCATTGTTTCAACCCACCCTGAATGGGGTGGTAGAGGTGAATACTTAAAGCTGCAGTACCTCCTCAGGGCTATGGGGGACAGTAACTGAAGGGCTGTGTTTGCCGGGCAAGCCAGGAAAGTTCATCTTTGGGGAGACATCAAAAAAGTTTGGGTGCCCTCCCTGACCCCTTCCACAAGGCATTTTGGAACCAGTCTGAGCCTCCTTGATGAGTCCCTGGTCCTGTTTTGGCTGGGAAATACTGACTTGGGAAAGTCCTCTCCACCGTGCTCTTCTCCCAGAATTAGCCCAGCAGGCAAAAGCAGCGTGAGACAACAAAAGGGTTCGGTTCCCACTGCCTCCTATAAATGATAAAACTCTAAAGGTGGACAGCCTGGGACAAAGGGCTGCCAGTTTCAAACACCCAGAGAGGTAGGTTTGTTAGCAGGGGAACCCCAAAACAATTAACAAGCAAAACCCCAGGTCAAGACAGAAGCCCCAAAAGACAAGGAAAACCCCACACACTGCACTTGGCTTGGGCAGACTTTCTTGATAGGAAGCCTGAAGGTTAAGAACATTCCTGTCCTATCACCAGCTGGTTAAAAAACCAAGAAACATACATTTCATGGAATGAATCTCAAAGTTGACATTTTAAAATACCAAATTGTACAGTGGGCAAAAAGAGAACCAGACAAACAAGGAAACAAAATGATGGCCCATCAAATAGAAGAGGATGAAAATCCACAAAACACCAGTGAAGAAGATAAGAATGTGGACCTACTGAACAAAGCCTTTAAAAGATGATGTTAGGGAAGTAAATGTGGCTCAGCCAGTTGGGGAACTGCCTACCACATGGGAGGTCCTGGGTTTGGGTCCCAGTGCCTCCTAAAAAAGACAAGCAGACACCACCCCCACTGCAATGATGTAGACACCACCCCCACCACAACAAGCAGAAGTCCCATGCCAGCAGACGCCACAAGCCAGCAGATGCCAAAGCCCATGGGGAGCAGATGTGACTCAACAGAATGCTTAGAGGGCATTCACCTCTCCTGTAGGAGGCCCCAGGTTCAGTTCCCGGTGCCTCCTAGAGAAGGTGAGCAAACAATGAGCAGACAGGTGAGAGAGCCATCTTGGGGAGGAGGATAAAGAAAAATAAATTTAAAAAATTTTTTTTTAAATGATTGTAAGAACATTCAAGGAGATGAAGGAAAATACAGAGCAAGAACTAAAGGATATGGGGAAAACAATGAACATGCAATAATCATTTACTAAAATATACTTAGTAAAGAGAGAAAAATTTTTAAAAGAAACCAAACAGAAACACTGGAAATGAAGATCACAATAACTGAAATGAAAAGTGCTTGGGAAGGTTTCAAGAGCAGTTTGGAGCTGGCAGAAGTGAACTTGAAGAAAAGACAATTGAAATAAGTCAGGCTGAGGAGCAGAAAGAAAAAAGGAATATTTAAAAAGCAAACAACAAATTTTTTTTAAAAAAAGGAATATTAAAAGCAAAATAGTCTATGACACCTCTAGGAAACCGTCAAGTGCACCAATATATGCATTATGGGAGTCCCAGAAGGAGAAGAAAGAAAGAAAATGGGCAGTAGGAATATTCAAAGAAATACGGACAGAGAACATCCCAAACAAAGTAAAAGATGTGAATATACACGACCAAGAAGCTCAGAGAACACCAAACACAATAAACATGAAGAAAAATACACCCCATCATATACTGATTTCACTATTGAATGAAAAGGACAAGGAGGAAGTTATGAAAGCTGCAAGAGAAAAGTAACATGTTACATACAAGGGAGTCCCAATTAGATTGAGTGCTGATTTCTCACCTTAAAGCATGATGGCAATAAGTCTGTAGGTTGAAACACTTACTGTGCTAAAAGAAAACAAATGCAGCCAAAAACTTTTTATATCTGGCAAGAAATTTTTTCAAAAATGAGGGAGAGATTAAGATGTTCTCTGATAAACAAAAGCTGAGGGAGTTCATCACCCTAGCCCTGCCATACAAACAATGCGAAAAGGAGTTCTTCAGATTAAAGACAGGACCTAAACTATAGCTCAAAGCATCAGAAAGAAATGAAGGTCAGTGGTGAAGGTAAGTATTTGGGTAATTATGAACGCCAGATTTACTGTAATATATTGGTTGGTAAGTGACACTTCTTTACTTTCTAAAATGTACAAAGAAGTAAGTGGTAATAGGTACAAAAAAGTGATGAGGGGACAATGGGGTACAGGAAGAATATATACACACACTATTAAAGTTAAGTTGCTATCAAACCAAATAATGACTGTTACATATTTAGTATATTAAATTTTAATCCCATCGTAACCACAAAGAAAACAGATAGAATGTATATCCAGATAGAAATGAGAAGGCACTCAATATAGTACAACACAAAAAAATCAAGTTAATATAAAAGTAGTCATTAACAGAAGTGAGGAACAAAAAAGGATAAGACTTACAAAAACTAAACAGCAAAATGGCATAAGAAAGTCCTGTATTATCAGTAGTGACTTTAAATGTAAATGGCTTAAATCCTCTGGTCAAAAGGCAGAGAATGGTAAAATGGATTGAAAAGTATGACCCAACTAAATGCTGTCCGAAAGAGATTCACCTTAAATTCACAGATACAAGTAGGCTGAGGGTGAAAGGATAGCAAAAATATATACATGGAATTAGTAACCACAAGGAAGTCGGGAATGGGGTGGGGGAGTGAAGGAGGGGGGACTCTCCTAACATCAGGTAATATAGACTTTAAGTAAAAAAACAGTTAAAAGGGAAAATGACGGTCATTATATACTCATAAAGATGACAATTCAACAGGAAGAGGCATCAATTACAAACGTATTTGTACATAATAGCAGTGTACCAAAACACATGAAGCAAATACTGACAGATTTGAAGGGAGAAAGAGTTCTACATTAATAGCAGGAGACTTTAACACACCACTCTCAATAGTGGATAGTCAGTATACTAGTCTGAAGATAAACAAGGAAGTACAAGATCTGAATGACACTCTAAACCAACTAGACCTAATAGGCATATATAAAATACTTAACCTAAACAAAAGCAGATATCCATTCTTCTCAAGTGCACATGGATCACTCTCCAGGATAGATCATTTGGTGAAAAACAATTCTCAATAAACTAAAAAATATTTTACTCATACAATGCATAGTCTACAACTATAACAGAATGAAGCTAGAAATCAACACAAGAGGTAGAAATGGAAAATTCACAAATATGTGGAAATTAACCAACATGTTCTCAATCAACCAACAGATTCAAAAGGAAATCAGAAGCAAAATTAGGAAATATCTGGAGGTGAATGAAATGAAAATAAAATATACCAAAACTTAAGGGATGAAGTAAAAGCAATGCTTAAAGGAAAATTTATAGGTCTAAACGCTAACATCAAAAAAGAAGAAAGACATCAAACTAGAAACCTAACCTCAAAACTGGAAGAATAGAAAAACAAGAGCAACCTAAACCCAAACCAAGCAAAAGGAAGGCAATAACGAAGTTTAGAGTGGAGATAAGTGAAATAAAAATCAAAACAAAACAAAAAAATAATAGGGAGAATCAATAAAACTACAAGCTGGTTCTTTGAAAAGATCGATAAAATTGACAAACTTTTAGCTAGACTGACAAAGAAAAGAAGAGGAAACAAATAATGCAAATCAGAAATGAAAAGGGGGACATGACTACAAACCCCACTAAAATAAAAAGTACTGTTAGAGGATGTGGTTCAAGTGACTGAGCTCCTGCCTACATTATGGAAGGTCCCAAGTTTGGTTCCTGATGCCTCTTGGAGAAAATGAGCAAGACAGTGAGCTGGCACGTTGGGCAAGCACAGTGAGCTGACACAATAAGATGATGCAACAAGATAATACAACAAGAAGATGCAACAAGGAGACACAAAGAGGAGAGATAATGAGAGACCCAACAAAGCAGGGAGCTGTGGTGGTTCAAGCAATTGAATGCCTCTGTCCCACATGGGAGGTCCCAGGTTCAGTTCCCAGTGCCTCCTAAAGAGAAGATGAGCAGACACAGAGAGTATACAATGAATGAACACAGAGGGCAGACAGCAAGCACAAACAAGGGGGAGGGGGATAAATAAATAAATCTTTGAAAAAATAGAGTATACTATGAACAACTGTATGCCAATAAATTAGATAACCTAGATGAAATGGACAAATTATTAGAAACTCACAAACTACCTACATTAACTCAAAAAGAAATTCTACATCTCAACGAACCAATTGCTAGTAGAGATTGACTCAGTAATCAAAAACCTTCTAATGAAGAAAAGCTCAGGACCAGATGTCTTCACAGGGGAATTTTATAGAACATTCCAAGACATAATTCTAATTTTGCTCAAACTCTTCTAAAATATTGAAGTAGAGGGAACACCTATCAAATAAAGCATTAATATTCAGCATATATAAAGTAATCCTTCAATTTAACAAAAAGATAAACAATCTAACAATCCAATTAAAAAATGAGCAAACAACTTGAATAGACATCTCTCCAAAGAAAATACACAATGACCAGAAAGCACATGAATGAAAAGATGCTTACCATCATTAGCTATCAGGGAAATGCAAATCAAAACCATGAGATACCATTTCACATCCACAAGAATGACTACTATTTTAAAAAATGGAAAATAGATGTTGGAGAGGATGGGGAGAAACCAAAACACTTACTCATTGCTGCTGGCAACGTAAAATGGTGCAGCAGCTATGGAAGACAGTTTGGCCATCCCTCAGAAAGCTAAGGATAGTACTACCCTAAGACCCAGCAATCCCACTAATAGGAATATACCCAAAGGAATTGAAAGCAGGGACTTGAAAAGATACTTTCACATCGATATACATAGCAGCATTAAAAAGATGGAAGAAACCCGTGTGTTTACCAACCAAAGAATGGATGAATGAAATGTGGTATATGTATAGAATGGAATATTATTTAGCCATATAAAAGAATGAAGTCTTGATACATGCAACAACATGGATTAACCTTAAAGACATCAGGTTGAGTGAAATAAGCCAGACACAAGAGGACTGTATGATCTCACTGATTTCGAATAATTAGAACAAGCAAACTCATAGAGTCAGATTCTAGAATATAGGTTACCAAGAGATTGGGTGGGGATAGAGAATGGCAAGTTAAGGCTTAAAAATGTACAGGTTCCTATTGGGAATGACGGAAAGAAATGTTTGGTAATGGATGGCGGTGATGGTACAACATTGCAAGCACAATTAACAGTATTGAAATATATATCTGAATATGAGTAAAAGGGGAAATGTTACATTGTATATAAGGGAAGAGAATAAAAATTAAAAAAAAAAAAATCCATGGAACTATCCTACCCAAGAAGAAACCTACGTTAAACCATAGATATTAATTAATAGTACAATTGTAAAAATATGCTATCATCGATCAAAACAAATGTTCCACACCAGTGCAAGGTGTGGTGGTAGGATGGTGTATGGGAATCCGATTATTTTGTGCATCATTACTGTGTAAACTCACAAATTCTCTAATAATAAACAAACAGGTTCCAAAAGACAATATCACAGATACTGTTGCTGAGGAAGTGTCTAAACTTGGTGGCATTAAATATAAAATAATAGTACAGGGGAATGCACTGATTTTGTAAAAACCAAGATATATGGCTTAAACGACTTAAGCATGGAAAGCTGCAGTAAAATATAAGCAATCTTTTAGAAATAACATACAGGCATGGGATTTCGTTTTATACAAGACACCCTCAATGGATGTTGGTCATTTTAATGAAAGACGGAAAAAGAAATGCTTTCCCTAGTTAAATAATATTTTTTGTATTGTAATATTTTCATATGGAATTTCTTTGGCTTTGTGAAATTGGAGTGGTTCAGAGAGGTAAAAGTGACCACACTTTGTAGCCTGGGTCTGCCCCTCATTAGCTGTGTGGACCTTGGAAAGGTTAATAACCCTCTCTGAGCAACAACTGTAATATATGTAAAAAATAATAATAATCCACATCTTGTTTGGTAGTTGTGAGAATCGGAGAAAAATTAAAGTGGCTCACATCAGCCTTGCCTAAATCAATCATGTCCACCACTCTCAGCTGCCTCTTTCCTAGACCTCAGGCCACACTTTGGGAATATGGTGCTCACTGGCATTTCACAGATCTACATATATAATTGTCTTTCAGATATATAAATTACCTAAATATTGTTCCCCAGGCTTTCACTCAATAAGTCCTGGAGATCCCTGAATAATATGCAAGGAAAAGAAAGCAGGAAAAACAAGAAAAATACCCACACAAAAAATAGATATCAGCTTGGGTGGGCAGTCATCACAGGCTGTGTTTCTAAATTCTAAAGGACCCACATATTTTGTGAATTTGCAGGTCATCATCAAGCATTAAAATAATAATTAACCCTGGGTGGATTCTGCTGCCAAGAAAACCTAGCCACACTTAATTTTTTTAAAAAAATGATTTGCTCTGTGTTGGAATAGAGAAAATAATCCACGCAAGTAGACAGGAGCAGAGCACAGCACTGTCTGCATCCCCTGGAAACCACCAGGAATTTTTCATTTCATGCACCATTTACAACTTCTTATAGTGAATTCAAGAACATCACTACATTCACTTAACGGAGAATGAAACACTCTTATTTTTTTATATTTCCTTAAAATTTTGCCTCATGTCCATTATCTTCATTATATTTTTCCTTCCCATCATATGTAGTTCCAGAAGCAAAATCTCACCTTCACTGATTCTAATGGGGAAAATGTAAAACAAGAGTACACCCACATTCTCTCCAAGAGGCCTTCTAGGGGAAATGCATTGATTTGATAATTGTGCCACGAGAGGCACCTAATCCAACGGACATGATATTTCAAAAATACAGACTTGAAAACTTGGTGCTACAGTTCCAATTGTCTCCATTTCTGTTCCAGCTTCCTGGGAATATTTAATAAAATGGAAAATCAATGATTAGTGCAAAAAGACAGGGTAGGGACAGTAAGAATAAATACTTTCATCTATGTTCATAATGGGTTACCTCACTTAACTATAACTCCCACAGATTGAGAAAATGCAAAGTAACAAAGTCTCCCTTGGCAAATTCCCATATATTCCTCTAATTAATGAAATATGGCTATACCCTAGAGAAAATTCAGTTGTGATTTGAAAGAAGTCTTAGAAGACCAAGTGGTAGTAAATTCCACAAGGGAACTAAGAGAATATTGTTTATGGCAAGAGTAGAGGATGCAGGGAAGTGGACTTGGCTCAACTGATACAGCATCTGCCTACCTTATGGCAGGGCCCAGGATTCAACACCCAGGGCCTCCTGACCCATGTGGTAAGCTGGCCCACAAGCAGAGCTGCCATGTGCAAGGAGTGACATGCCACACGGGGGCGCCTCCATGTGGGGGTGCCCCAAGCACAAGGAGTGCACCCCACAAGGAGAGCTGCCCAGCATGAAAAAAGCGGCAGCCCACCCAGGAATGTGGCCACACTCACAGAGAGCTGATGCAGTAAGATGACACAACAAAAAAGAGACACTGAGGATGCAAGCGGACACAGAAGAACACACAGCGAGTGGTCACAGAGCAGACAACAGGAGGGGGAAGGGGAGAAAAAATAATTTTAAAAAAATCTTAAAAAAAAGAGTAGAGGATGCAGAGGATTGGGGCTAGCATTATCTAGAGAAGTGGGAATTGGTCATTTTTCTGACCTTCAGTTTTGTCATGCACAAAATGGAATAAGTCATAATGGTGCCGGGCACACAACAGAAGTTTGCTGAATTAATGAATCTCTGCAATCAAATAAGGTATTGCTAGTGAAAGACTCTACAACACTGCTCACACCTATTACATGAATTGCCATTTGTTTGTTTTTTTAAAAGATTTTAATTATTCATCTACCCCTGCATCACTGTCTGCTCCCTGTGTCCATTCACTGTGCGTTCTTCTGTGTCTGCTTCTCTTCTCTTTTAGGCAGCACTAGGAACCGATCTCCTGAGTGGGAGAGAGAGGTGCTCAATCTCTTGTGCCACCTCAGCTCGCTGGTCTGCTGCATCTCTTATTGTCTCTCCTCTCTGTCTCTTTTTGTTGTGTCACCTTGCTGCGCCAACTCTCCACTCGGGCCAGCTTGCCCCATGGGCCAGCACTCCTGTGCAGGCCAGCATTCCACTCCGGCCAGCTCGCCGCACGGGCCAGCTTGCCTTCACCAGGAGGCCCCAGAAGTTGAACCCTGGACCTCCCATATGGTAGATAGGAGCCCGATCACCACATCTGATTCCAACCATTTATTTTCAATGCCTTACATTCAGATGACACTTATTTTAAAACCTATGGCGTCTTTCTCTCTGTTGGAATCATCCACAATACAGTAAGTTATGAACTGTTTCCCTAATATTTACTAAATGTGAGGACAACCTAAACCACTTAATTTTATGGCACTGGAAACCAATCCATCTATTTTTCACAGCCTCTTCCTTTGCAAAAATTTTTTTAAAAACACCAATTAAATGGGTTGCTGCTTTGATTTTGGTTTTGAAAAATTAATACATGTTAAGATAAATAAAATATTTGCTTATGTATGCCTTGTATATAGACAGTGACATACTTCACATACTTTAGGAAACTGCTGCATGGTTCACAGAGCTCATACAATTAGGATGCCTGGCAGTGGGAGAAACTAAATGAATAGTCCACACAGCCTGACAAAACAATCCATTATTAAGAAATCAAAATTATCCAGGAAACTCAGGTAAAGGGCTAGAGCTGGCTATGCCTACCAAGAATGCATTTATTCTTAAAACTGAAAACATTGGCCTTCTCTCTTTGACTATGATTTCCTTGGGGGGGGGGGGCGGGGCGTGTATGCCCTCCACACCAAGGTGTATCTTGTACAGGGCCCTATACAGACAGAATCGCTGGCATTTGCTGACATTGTTTCTATTAAAATAATAAAATAATGCCTGGGCCTCCTCTTCTAAGTAAAATGCATCCCTCCGAGCATTTTATGCAGTTGATAAGCAGGGAAAATAAAGCTAATGAAAAAATAAATAGACTTCTTGGAAACACATTAGCATTCCTTTACTTTAAAATTATATTCTGTGGACATAAAGGAATATTAAGCATTACAAGCCATTATTTATGAACTTCTGCAATACCACAGGTGCAACAATTCCACTGAAAATTCCTAGCAACATTCATCTTTTATATATTTATGTAATAGCCATAAATGCCACATAATGATTTCATTACCATTATGCAAAGAAAGCGTATTTAAAAGATGCCTTATATGGTTATAAGACAGGGAAGAGTTGCATGTGGGGTGGCAGAGGTGAACGTACATGGACAATAGGATAAAAATTATTTGGAGAATGTGCTGTGCTCATGGTCAAGTCACTCAAACAGTAAAACATCTCATGCATTTTGTACATTTCCCTCGCCAATGATGACTCTTTCCTCTGTTTTGCCTAGAGATATATGGAGCTGTAATAGAGTTCAGAAAGCCCCTGACAGCTGTGTGCTGCCATTCAGACCTGAAAGATTCCATGTTATGATAAAAATTAATGTACTCTGACATCCTCTGGGACTCTCTGGGTCCTGGGAATAGCTAATGAAGAAATACAACCTTGCAGGAGAATAGCACACGACTCTGGAGTTGAGGATTAATTCATATGTGGAAGAGATGTGGTCCCCTCTGTCACCAGCCATAAAGCAAACAGACCCCAGTGCCAAAGGCAACCAGTCCTGATTCGTTGGAATTATTTCCCAGATCCTGGGGGAATCAAATAAACAAAACACTTTACACAATCACTGAGCCCATGTTGGACTCCGTTGGTCACCACGTGCCAATGCTCTCTTCTTAAGCCAGGAGGGGCGGCTCACCTCCCTGGCCTCGTTTTGGCGCCCATCTCTGACCTGCAACTTCTCCAGGGAGGGGAGCTTCCTTAGTGAATGGAAGGCCACTGGGTCTATCCCAAAGGAGACTCCACCAAGAGGGGCTCAGGAAGGGTCTTGGTGTCAAGCTGGGGAGGGGTGCGGCTCCCCACAGAGATGTTTCACTGTCCCCACCAAGGTGCCTTCCAATCCCCTTGAACCCCAAGTAACATGATGCCTTTCAAAAGGGCAGATCAGGTAGAACAATGTCACGGCAGCCTTATTCATGGTATCCCAAAGGTAGAAACAACACAGTCGTCCATCAATTGACAGATGGATTAACAAAATGTAGCCGATCCACATAATGAAACACTATTCGGCCATAAAAAGGAATGGAGTCCTGATCCATGATACCAAATGGAAGAACCTCGAAAGCATTATGCTAAGTAAAAGAAGCCAGATACAAAAGGTTTTTTCATCATACTGGATGAATACGTTTATATGAAGTGTATGAATAGTTAACATCCACAGAGACAGAAAATAGATTAGTAGTTGCCTGGGAGGGGAGATAGGGAGTTACTACTAACAGGTTTGGGTTTCTTTTGGGGGTCATGTAAATGCCATGGAATTAGATAGTGGTGGTGGTTGCACAACATTTTGGATATACTAAAACCCACTGAACTGAACACTTGAAAATGGTGACTCTAAAGTGTTAGGTGAATTACATCCCAATTAAACAACAACCACCGTGGGCTCCGAGAAGCCTCAGTAGCACTCTCAGGCTGAGTTCGGTGGCCTCCACCTGGGCTTCTTCCTCGCCGCCCCCCATCACCTGTACCCCTCACCTTCCAGCTGTGGCTAAAGGCTCATATACTACCACCATTAGAAAGAACAAGGGAACTCAAGCAAGACACAGTGAGTTCAAAGAAAATAATGTGGCCACTTGTTGTATGTATAATCAGCGGCCTACACAAAGCTACACGGTCTTATTTGGTGATATTATAGCAGTGTAGTACTGGAGCTTAACTATGTCAAGCTGAATTTATTTCTAAACACCTGAATTTTATCCATTTTCTAAAATATTACATTGAAAATTTTAGTTTTTTTCTTTAAAACATTATTCACTTTTTCCCACTTTACTAATTTGCTATCTCCACCAAATAATTATGAAAAGTCTAAACAGTGTTATTTGCAAAAATAATTTGTCAAAAATCTTTGAAAAATATGTATATATTTATACACACATACAGTTTCTGTCCATCTGACCATCTATCATTCTATTGAAAGAGGGAAGGAAATAGTGTTAATTGAAGGAAATTCTGAAATATGAACAGTAGTGTTAATTGAAAGATAGCAACAAAGTACATGGATCAAAATTTATGATGTATTGGATTGTCTTTAATGTGTTTAAAATACTCCAACAAGAGAGGGGCTATAGACTAAATAAAATTGACCATATGTTGATAATTATAGAAGCTGGGTGAAGGATATGTGAAGGTTACTCTATTTTTTTTTCTCTCATGTATTTTGAAATTTTCCATAGTAAAAAATTTCAAGAAATAAAGATAAATTAATCAAAGGGCAAGAAAATGAGCAATTTTTATTTTCTTATTTATGCTTTTCCATGTATTTTGAAGTGTTCTAAAATGGACATTATTACCATTTTTGTGGTCACAAAAAACTTATACAAAATAACCTTATCTCTACATAATACAAAATAAATAAGTTAAAAATCTGCCTGAAAAATCATAAAGGGAAAAATCATCACAGATGTTAAGACTTAAAAAAAGAAAAAGAAAAAGAAAAAGAAATCATGTCAATGTGATTACAGCAAAAACTGCCACGAGAAGGCACACCCCATATGAAATGAGGGAAGTGACAGCTGGCTAACTGCCTAAGCGGCCTCAGAGAGCAAACACACCCTTCCCATGTCACAACTGAGAGCAGTGGCAAGTGAAAGAAACGACTCCTCTGAAAAACTCCACATTGGAGGATGGGGAGAGAAGGAAGAAAAGTATGTTTGGTCCAAGACACCTGAGGGTCAAACGAGGTTGGTACTCTGGAACTGAAATCTATTTTGGAACCAGGGTCTTGACAGGTCATGTCTAGTTCTAGTCCAAGATCAATGTAAAGCCATCACTCTAGCAGGTGGCGTTCTTTTGAGGAACCCTGCTAAGTGCGTCTGAGCAGAACGGGGCAGGAGGACGCTCCTGAAAAATGAGCAGCATTCCATGCCACAGCTGTGCTTCTCCTATCGCAGAGACCCCAGGCACCATCACCTAAGACAAAGAATGACCTGGGAAGTGCTGAAAAGTGGCAGAGCAGACCCAGGGCCCACAGCCCAGCCTGACTCCCAGTCCAGTGCTCGTTCCTCCCCACCCATTCATTACTCTCTTTTTAGCAGCTCCCTACACACTTCCTCACCAACAAAGAAAAACTTAAGATTCCTCCTTCTGCTCCACAAGCAAGAGGTTTCTTCTCTCCCTGGCTGCCCTGGGCTTCAACGACATGAACAAGCAACTGAGAAAAGAACTCCGATGACTAACAAACTCACTGTACTTTGTAATAAACATTTATCTGCAATACTATCAATGCAAGCCTTAAAAGTAAGGTTTCAAATCTCAAGAGCAACAGTTTAAAAATAAGAACCACATTGCCTAGTATTCGGTGAAGGGATGAGAAAAAGTTACATTTAACTTTCTGCAGGGTAATTTGGTTTCCTAGACCACAGTGTTAAAAAGCATTCACATTCTTTGGCACAGAAACTCCTTTTACAGGCATTTATGCAAAGAGAAGAAAAGGTTCAAAAAGAGTTACAGGGAAGCAGACTTGGCCCAATGGATAGGACATCTGCCTACCACATGGGAGTTCCAAGGTTCAAACCCCGGGCCTCCTTGACCCATGTGGAGCTGGCCCAGGGTACCAAGCTGATGTGCACAAGGAGTGCCATGCCACGCTGGGGTGTCCCCCACGTAGGGGAGCCCCACGCGCAAGGAGTACGACCTGTAAGGAGAGCCGCCCAGCGCAAAAGAAAGTGCAGCCTGCCTAAGAATGGTGCTGCCCACACGGAGAGCTGACACAACAAGATGACGCAACAAAAAGAAACACAGATTCCCGTGCCACTGGCAACAACAGAAGCGGACAAAGAAGACGCAGCAAACAGACACAGAGAACAGACAACCAGGGCAGGGGGGAAGGGGAGAGAAATAAATAAGTAAATAAATCTTTAAAAAAAAAAACAAAAACCTGAAGTTGGAAAAATATTTTTAATAACATGGAAAAATGCTGATATACTAGTACTAAGAAACGTAGGTTACAAAAGAACATATATAACATAGCCATTTCATATCCACTTGCATAGCTTTAATAATTAAAAAAAAGACAATAACAAGTATTGGCAAGGATGTGGAGAAATAAGAACTTCATACCTTACTGATGGTAGCATAAAAAGGTGTAGCCAATGTGGCAAAACAGTTTGGCCTCAAAATGTTAAATATACGGTTACCATTTAATCCAGCAATTCTGCTACAAGGTATATAACCAAGAGATATGAAAATATATGTCCACACAATAACCTATATATGTATTCTCACAACAGCATTATTCATAATGGCCAAAAAGTAGAAACAACCCAAATGTTCATCATCCAATAAATGGAGATAACAAAATATGGTACATCCATACAATGGAATACTATTGAACCATATAAAGAAATGAAATTCTAATACAGGTTAAATGTGGATGACCTGTGAAAACAACATGCTAAGTGAAAGAAGCCAAATACAAAAGACTACATATAGTATGATTATGTTATATGAAAATTTCCAGAATAGACTAAACCATAGAGATAGAAGCTAAATTAGTGGCTGCCAGGGGCTGGGAAGCTGGAGAGAGAATGGGAAGTGACTGCTAATGAGTGGAGAATTTCTTTTGGGGGTGATAAAAATGTTAAGGAATTAGATGCTGGTGATGGCTACACAAACTTGTGAATATACTGAAAAACCACTGAATTGCATATTTTTAAATGTTGGATTTTATGGTATCAGAATTATATCCCAATTTTTAAAACTAAATTAAAAAATACATGGAACAACATATTTTTGTTTTAAGAGTCCATGAACACAGAAAAAAATGGAAAAGATACCCTCAAACTGTCAACATGGATTGACTAGGATGGTAGAATTGTGGTTATTTTGCTTTATTCCATTTATTTGCCTATAATTTCAAATTCTTTTCCCACAAGGATTATGTCGTGCATTTCAAATCTGCAGAAAAAACAATAACAACAGAAGCTGTAAGTTTAAAAGTAAAAAGGATCTCCATATCCTCTGTAGGAAATGGTCTTTCCAGAGGAGGCTGTGTGGCCCCCCGCCAGGGAGTACAAGATTGGCTGCCCAGTGGTCTGGTCTCAGAACTACAATTTCTGAGCAATTACAATAAATATAGGAAGTAAAATATAGGACCTGGAGGGACAAACGTAGTAGGGAGATGCATGCTCACTAATTTATAACCTCAAATCGTGGCACTGGAATGAAGCCCTATTTCAAAGGGTGCCCATGGGACCAGCTGTCCCCATAGCTCTATATTCTGTGCTATGGGGTTGCTTCCTGCTTCCTCTGAGCTGACGGAAGTGGGCTCACAGCAGGTGTGAGTGCAGGGGCAGTTGCCTTTTAATGCATACCCACTCTCTCCAGACACTGCAACACTCTTGACATAAGAACACTACCTCTTGTAATCTTCAGAACACAACTCTGATCAACTCCAGCTCATGGACTAGGAAATGGAGGCTCAGAAGAGCTAAGTAAACTGCCGTAAGTTGTCAAGACAGGATTTGAACCTGAGCTCTTCTGACTCCAAAGCCCATGTCCCTTCCAGAACACCTTGCTAACAGTGGGCCTTAGGAGACCTTTGTCTACTTCCTGAGCCATGTTTAGGGAGGGGACAGAAGCAGAAAAGAAGACAAAGCCATCATCCCTGCTGAACCCCAGATGGACAAAGAAGAACCAGGACATTGGACTGGGTTGTCAGGTCAGCTGGGCCCAGTTCCCCCAACAGCAGTGGGCCCCAAACTCTACACAGAAGAATCGCCAAGGGAGCTTTTAAAAGTCCTAATGCCCATGTCACAACCCAGAACAATTAAATCAGAATGTTTGGGGAAAATTGACATCTGTGTTCGTAAAGCTCCCCAGCTGATTCCATGTGCAGCCAAGATGGACTGTCATATCTCTTGGAAATTTAAAGATCTGATGTTGAAAATGAAGGCATCATCATCCTTTTAGGCTGGAGGCCTTCCTCTAAGATCTGTTTCCCCAAAGTAAATAATTTGTCACCTTACTCATTACCTGCACTGTTTAGACAACCAGCAACCCTTTCTTTTTTTTTTTTTTTCCATTCTATTTTTGGTTATCAATTATTGCATATGTCAGCTCAAATATCTTTTTGATTACAAGCTGGTAACCAAACTATGACAACATTTTAAGCTTGAAAGGCAAACTGAAGAATTCTGTGGCTAATTAAGAGGATTCATTTATATTTTTCTGAATGACAAGGTACCAAATAGATTCTTACAAAATGAAAAAAGGACTCTCAACACTAAAAACACAGTGCAGTGACAAGTAGTTCAACTAAAAATACAACCTTCCTTGGGGATTTTCAGCATGCTGCCACAGTGTAGCTGCTGCTGATTTATTTCAAATGTATATCCAAGTTTTTGGGCTGGCAAGAATTAGCTTCTCTACATTTTACTAGGAAAAAAAGACAGTTCCCATGTTATTAGAATGTGATTTCAGTGTGGTTTAAGCACAACTTCCCAGCATGTCAATTATGTAAACATAGAATTCCTATGTGACAATAGGGGTGGTTAGGATGGCACAAGGAGAAAAACTGGGATTCGTGGGCCAACTTGGGAAATATAATTCTGAACCACAGAAGCTAAAATTCTTTTTCCAAGTCTTACATAAACCAAGATTTTTCTGAGAGTAACCAAATGTCAACCCTAATGCCACGGATTTGCTGTACGAAAGGCTATGTGGGTGGTCTGAGTGCAAATCAAAGAAGAAGATATCGTTTCGGCTCTAAGGTGTCAGGCCCTGATAGCGCCAGGCTGGCTTGGCCACTGCTACATTCTCACACCTGGGAAGCTCTGGCTCTAAAGAGACAAATGTCATAGATTCCGAGAAGGGAACCCTTATATTTCTTGCCTAAAATAACTATTGTTTATATGATTATTAAAAACCTGTCTCCCTAGATCTATAAATATATAACCATTACACTGCCTAAGGAGGGACCAATTTAAGATCCTTAAATTAGCCCTAAAAGCAGAATTCAGTTTACCATTGAGAACTATGAGTTTCCATTTTTGATCTTCCATCCTTCACCCACCCACCCACCCATTCATCCATCCGTCCTGCTTACTAGGAAGCGGTAAATGAGGATGATGATAAAAATAGTGAAAATAAAAGCTAAAATGTGTTAAGTGTTTATTAGGTACCAGGTCTTATGCTTTATTCTCACAACAACCCCAGAGTGATGTGATTATCATCTTCCAATTCTACTGATGAAGAAACTGAAGATGAGAAAAGGGAAGGAGTCAGAGCTGAGATAAAGGTGAATTAGCCAAGGTTTCGGCTTCTCCAGGGGCTCATTCTAACCAAGAAAAACCAACACAGAAAAAAGTGTCACCAACGTGGGCCACATGTGATGACTGGATGTGTTGTTGATGCTCCTTGAAGTGCCTTCGTCAATTCAACTGTGGTGCGGGGGGGAGAGGAAGATACGAGGGCACCACAGAGGACATGATGCAAAGGCACAAATGAGCAGGTGATGGACACGCAGGAGGTTGGCAACAGGAGACCCAGGTCCGGTAAGCATCTCTGCCCGGTAAGCATCTCTGCGAGGGGCAGAGGGGAGGGGCTCAGAGTTGGGAGGCCATGGCCGTAAGTTAAAGGGGGAGAAAAGGCCGGATCCCAGAGGCCTTGGCCAGTCACACCAGCAAGCGTGGACTTCCCGATTCTGGCAGCAGGGCGATCCTGAAGGATTTTTCCACAGGATAGTATTGCGCTTGGGTTTGCATTTGAGAGAGATGGCTCCAGCAGTTCAAAGGTACAAATTGCCAAATGACTCCCTGGTCTTCTTCCGCCAAAATGATAAGGATCATTTTGAAGACAAGCAGGGAACAAAGGGGAAATGAACACTGACCTTTGGAGTAAATGTATAAAGACAATGGCAAATGAGAGTAAATAGCTGCCATTTCTGCTTACACTGACCCCATAGGGAGGAACATTCTGGATCTTTGGTGAGAAACAGTCTGAGCACCTGAGTTGAGGGGAAAGCCTCTCTCCTATTGAGTCTGTTCAACCTTCTTTACAGATATTTCAGTTCAATAGTTTCCTCTTGGTGATAGAAAATTGGCTGGACGAAACATCTCTCTAACCTTGAAGTGACCTTAATAATTGCCCTAGTAAGCAGGGGTAGTCATCCATCAAAATAATGGGACAAATCCCCTTCAGAGGCAAAAGATTCTACATGATGAATTTCCCAAATGAGACAGATCTTTCCAATTCTCCAAACTTACTCAGAACTCAGGGGCAGGGGAGAGTTTGGACGAAGTTCGAGCCCGGCTTCCTACTAGCAGATGGGACCTAGGTCAAGGTCCTTAATTGCTTTAATCCTCAATTTCTTGACCTGTAGAATGTGGTTCATCATTACATTAGGCTGAACCATAAGAACCTACCCCTCTCCTAACTATCCTTTGAGTTCTTTTAAGGATAAGATGGGATGGTGCCTGAGTGCTTAGCAGTGCATGACACATGACAAAAGAGCTGACAAATACTAGCAATTGTTATTAACTTTACCATTATCTGGTTCCAAGCTCCAATGAAGACTTCGGTGTCTTCATTATTTAAACGGTACTTAGTTGGCTACCCTGCTTGACACAGTGCTATTTTCAAAGCTCGGCATAGTACACTGGTCTATTCAATCTCTTTTTTCTTCTCAGCCTTTAAGTACCACAGGGTACTTTCTGCAGAGAATTGAAATTAGCCGTGCAGACAACATCGGTTATATATATTTATCCTGACCAGACCTAACATAATCCATTTTCCAAGAAAAATGGCATGCATTTCTCATGGTGACATAGGATGCTATTAAAACAAGTTACATTTCAAGGGACAGGAGGCTGTATTACAGGGGTCAGCAAATCATAGCCTCCAGGCCAAATCCAGCCCACTTCCTGCTTTTGTAAATAAACTTTTATTGGAACACAGCATGCCTTTTCATTTACATATTGTCTGTGGCTTCTTTTGTACCACAATGGCAGAGTTGAGTAGTTGCCACAGAGACCAAGGCTCACAAAGGCAAAATTATTTACGAGCTCATCCTTTACAGAAAAAGTTCGCTGACCTTTGCTCTAGTCCGATGCTTTAAGTGAATCGTTGCTTAACAACTGAATAAAATTAATATTATTTGCTAGAGATAAAGACATAGCATCAGCTTTTGTGCGCATTGTGGGGTGGTGGGAGGTTTGAGGAGGAAACCACAGAGTAATTTTATCTATCCTCTAAAGCTTGGCTTTTATTTCTTCCTGGAAGGGAATTTTTTTGTGTCTTCAATTAACATACATCACCTTGATTTCAAGAAAGACGATAGTAGTGTCTGAACCTAGAATTCTGTTGGGAAATCAAAAATGTTTATGTTGCAAACATCATTGTAGGTAATTCAAACACATTTCCATTTACTCCTTAGCAGTAATGACTTTTAATGACAACAGAAAGACTCAATGAATTTTGTTGACAAATTTAATTGCAACCCCAATTAATTTAATAATTATTCTTCTCTGTCAAGGATATGTTTCTGAAGATTGTCATCATATAGAATTACCAGAACATTCTTAAGCATCTGGCAAATGATTTCATTCCAACGTCTAGCCCAGATCCTGGCATGACAGTAAGCAGTGAATACAGACGCAGGTGAAAGAAAAAATGAAAGACTGGAAGGGGAAAGGAAGGCTGATGGAGTACTTTGGTACCCCAGTTTGATTTTTTACAGTATGTTCCACTGTATCCCACTTATCCAAATCAAGTTGGATTCCATTCTGGGAAAAACAAAACAAAACACAAAGCCAAGGGAGACAAACCTACCAATGACAAAAAAAAAAAAGAAAAAACAGAGTCTCTATGCCTCTTTTTTTTTCCTGAAAGAGAACTGTAGAGCATCCCTTAGTCCCAAGGCCCCCCGCATCAATGTAAATAAAGGCTAACAAAAGAGGGGGAGAGGTAGAATAATAGGTACTCTGTGCTTCTCAGCTGGACATCACTGTAGCAACAATGATTTCTCCTCGGTTCTCATTAAGCTGACAGCTTGTGGGCAATATGAAGCTCCTATCCCCTCTTCTCAAGGTTGCCAGGACTCTCAAAGCTCATTCTGATGCCTAATTTTAATGATTGTGAAAAGTCTTACAAGATCCTCACATCCTCTGTCTTCTGATCAACTCTTACTAATCCACTTTTACACACACACACTTTTCCCTGTTTAAAGTAGATGTTTTATGTCTATCTGGTCATGCAGTATATATTCTTAAAAACCTTCTCAAATCAGTTTAGGATCAAGAGGGGAAATAAAGACATTCATAATAGTGATATTATTCCATGCATTATAGCTATTCTCCTCAACAACCCTGCAAGATGTTTGTAATTATCCACTTTACAGAGCCTGGAAAGTGAGGCCCAGAGATGCTAAGTGGTTTGCCCAAGGCCACACAGCCAGTAAATGGTAGACAGAGCTGGATTTAAACCTAAATGCAGTTGACCCCAAAACCTGTGTTCTCTCCACTACACCATGGGTTGGTAAATGGCCCCCTGGCCAAATCCAGCCTGTCGCCTGGTTTGCAAAATAAGTTTTATTCAAATACATTTCTCCATTTACATATTGTCTGTGGCTGCTTTCATGCTACAGGGGCAGAATTGAGTAGTGGCAACACAGAAGTTATGGCCTGCAAAGCCGAAACCACTTATTCTCTGGCCTTTTACAGAAATGTCTGCCTACTGCTACATTACATCACCCTTTCAAGTTAGTAATGTGTTTAATAGGAGATGACAGTGTATAATCTGTTTTAGAAATTTTTTAAAAATAATTATTTCAAAAGATTTTATACCTAAAGGCAAAAATTTTTACTTATGAGGAAAGTGTTCTCCCCTGATATTTTCAGATGTATTACATTTTCCAGAATATGATTCTTAATACCTTAAGATGGAAAACAGGTTGGGAAAAATTAGCTCATAGATGTTAAAAAATTCCTAAAAATCATAAGTAAGATCTAGACTTAGAGCATTCATTACAGCTAAAAAATCTGCCTCTCTGTTTTTCTTTTCTTTTAGTTTTCATGCTGTATAGAAAAGCAAAGCAATATGAGTCTCTGTTAGGCAAACCAAAAATGGATTTCTCATGCTGAGCAAAGAGCAATGCAGATATGTTGGTTAAAACATTATTCTTAAAATTATGCTAGAGAGGAATACAAAAGATTAAGCTGTAATTTACACATTAGTCTTTAGGGTAATTTATCCCTCAAAATTTGGAATTTATTTATAACTTATAGCCCACCCACTTTCATTGAAGGATTTAGGACAGCAAAATTTGGAAAAAGAAAACCAAGAATATGATATCTGAGATTAGTGGATTCAAGTTCTGAAAGCAATTTAGTAAAACTAAATAAAGTTTCCTCCTCTAATGTTTGAAAAGTAAAGAAATGATAGAAAACTGTTATTTTTAACTTTTTTTCAAACACCAATATTCTTTATTATTTTCTAAGTGAAACAAAAGCCTAGTTTCTTGCAATCATACTGGAGACAGAATATTGAAAAGAGAAAATAGTAATCCATGGTCAAAAGCAAAGTTCTGGAAAACTTTAGAATTATTTATATATATACTCTTCAATGTAGGTCGATTTCAATTAGTTTCCAGGATGAATCAAAATACAAAATACCTGGGCAATATTACATGAGCTGACAGGTCATGGATTCCCTACATTAGATGCCATCACCCACTTTTTAAACTCCATGATTGGAATCCATGTCAGGGATATAAGGAACTCAAGTTATAAAACATTCTTTGAGAAAGTAAATAAAAACACATTCACAGAGGTCCTAGTATGTGCTGGACACTGTTCTAGGCCCTGTTCAAAATGTGTACCTTTGAGTAAAGCAAGTAGCTAGGACGAGAGATGAAAATCTGCGAAAGCATCACAAACCGCATACTATTGTTTCAAAGTCCATTTCAGAAAAATCTCAATATTTGGTCTGAATGACTAGAAAGGGTCCCATCTCTCCATCCTCTGATGGACGCCTCCTCCCCCTGCCTAGCGGTATGGGGTCTGGCTAATCTCCAGGTTTATAGTTTAAACAAAAATATCCTTCAAAACTCAGTTCAGTCAGGATTTACCACAGGCTTTGGTTTGGAACTTTCCAGTAATGCCCAAGATAATTTACCCGAGACATACTGGCCAACCACCACCACCAGCTCTGGGAAGACCTGCTGAGGAGACAGGCTGAGGCTTCCCGGGCTGACCACCCGGAAGAGTGAGTGGAGGAGAGCAGAATAAATGAGTGGAAACGGAGGAGGGTAGATAGAGAGAGAGTGGGCAGATAGGTGAATTGATCAGGGCATGCAGATGTGAAAAAACCTGGCACTGCCAACCAGACATTTGTCTTCTCTCGATGGCAGACTGTACTCCTGCCTATGAATTTGTTCAGGCCTCTAGAGCAGGCTACGAATTCACAAGAAACAAAGGAGACAAAAGAACATGTTGACTGACACCACAGGGATGCAGTCATCCAAAACCAGATTGCAGAACACTCTGCAGGACAAACCGCCTGGTTCCATAAACAAACATGTTGCATCCAAAAAAGAAAACAATAGTAGGGTGGGGGTGGGAATGAGGGGACCCTAGAGATTACAAGAGAATTAAGACACATATTTTAATGCATGGACCTCATTTCAATTCTGATTTTAAGCAAATAGAGGAAGAGAATATAAATGTTTATTGTTTTAAACCACCACGTGTTGGGGGTAACGTATTGCTCAGCAATAGGTAACCAATACAGAAATCCATACTGAAAACAACTTGAAATGAGGCAAGAAACGAAAGAGCAGAGTCGCTTTGGATTCAGACTCAGATTCAAATCCAGGAGGCACCACTTGCTAAACTTGGGAAAGTGACTTAGCCTCTTGGTGCTCGGGCTTTTTATCTGTAAAATGGAAATGATAATGACTAATGTCTAGGGTTATTTAAGAAATTACAGAAAGAGTACATGCGTAAGTGTTTAGCACATTGCTTGGAATAAACAAAAAATTAACTAGCAGCTACCTTCTATTTCATAAGCCGTACTAACAGTACTCATTCTAGAGTATGCCTCCTCAAAAAAAGACGCAGCTATCCCCAAAGAGGCTGCAGCCACATCCCCTCCTGCTAGAAGGCAGATGGAGGGGGGCTGTGCAGTACAACGAGCAGCATCTTCCGTCAGTGTTTGCATGTAGCATCTGTTTCTACCTTTTGCAGTATAGGGATGAGCAATACACTGCCTCAGTGCGGGGAAACGCACTTGAACTAGAGCACGAGCCGAGGGAATGCACAGCGCCCGACAACACTCTGCTGCGCTCCCACACAGGCTTCGAAATGGTGTATTAAATGGTGGCATCCACGGGGAATTTAAATGTAAGGGTTTTTCCTCTCCTCAGTCCAACAGCACAAAAAGAGATTGGTTCTGAACTGGCAGCCTTTCTTTCATTTGTCATTATGTTTTACACACAAGGAAATTTTAATGTCTAAAGATGGGAAGTGATGATAAGAACAGAGCTACACGTGTTTTTTTGGCAGCTGAGTCACTAGCACTTGAATTCACTTCTGACAGTTCTCAGAATCTAAAGACCTGTAAGTACTAAACTGTCATCTGTCTATCCACGTGAGATTTCACTTTGGCAGTATTTCAAAAGCAAAATCACTCGTTTTTTTATGCATAGTTTAGCCACCACAATATTTCTCCAAGCCATGTAAAACTCTGTACTCTCAAGAGACATAGACACAGAGGCTGGCCCGACAGTTTTCTAAAAGAAAAATCGCCCCTGTTTCTGAACTTAGGATACAAAACTTAAAATCATTCGCTAAAATCAAGGATTAGGCTAAAATGCGTGGTAGCTTTCTCTAAGAGCTTGAATTTTGGTGAGTGCACAAGGCACTTAAATTTGATGATTTCCAAACTATTTATTGGTTAAAAACTAATGGTCCCATAAAGACTTGGGAGATAGTCCTATTATGTGACAGTTGGCACTTTTCAGCAAAACTACTCCCTTCCAATGCTATCTGGCACAGGAAAAAGAGGGAGACTCATAGAGGCAGAGAACTGGGGCTATTGCACAGTTATCAGAGAGAGCGCAGGGGCAGAAGAACTGACCAAAATCCTGCATCTGCCGCCAACCTGCAAAGTGAACCTGGCAAAGTCACTGACCTTCTGAGTCTTGGCCTCCATGTGGACAAAGGTAGGGGCACTGGAGTGACCACATAGGACCTGGGCCCCCTCCTTGCCAGCCGTGTGCCTCCGGGTGAATGATGCATCCTTCCTGGCCTCACTTTCCTCATCTGTATAATGGAGATAACCACAGCACGCACCCCAAAAGGGCTGATTTGAGAATTAGGAAACCCATGCAAACTTCTTCCTGTGTGGCCCATAGCAAGCACTCGATAAATGAGCTGCTAACACCCTAGTGGTGGTGGTGGTAGGGCTGTTATTATTCCCTCCCAAGTGACCACAAAGATATTAGGTTGAGAAGCCAGCTGTTAGCAATGAAACACCTCTTGCTGACAATTGCAATGATCGCTTGTTGAGGTGAACTCGGCTTCCCAAGGACCACCACACTCTCCCCAGTGCTTAGAAGACTGCCTGGGGCTTCAGCAGCACTCATTAAATACAGGTTAAGTGAATGAACATGGAGGCAAATGAATGATGAAGGAGTAAATGAAGACATGACTTGAAAGCTACTGTCAGACCCTGACTTGGGCTCCTCCGGCAGGTGTGGCCCGGCCTAGCAGCGGCAGGTTGCCGAGCAAGTACTGCTATCCAACACACAGTACGTTTCACCGGGGTTTACTGGCTGGCTGGGCGATGGTTTCTGTTCCTGGGGCCACGGGGCCTGCACTTAGGGGATGCTTTGGTTCTTGGTAAGTAAGGACTCTGCATCCAGACCTCAATGACTCAGGCCAATTACGTGACCTAGAAAGAACCTTAGATAGCATACTTTTTAACAGTCTGAAATCAGAATGAGAAATTAAGGGAGACACAAAAGGGTGTGGACACTGGACAACATTTCAAGGTCAGAGCTACATAGCATTATACAATTCAAAATACATGGTTTAAGATACCACCCCTCACATCTGTCACCCACTCTGAGAACTGTAAAACCAAACATTCTGAACAGAGCCTAACCCGAAGACGGCTGTAATTTTTCAGAGTTTTCCAAACCCAGTCATTCTGGTGCCGACTGGGTAATTATCTTATCCTCAGCACCCCTGCACTATTATTAACTTAATCCTCAGGTTTAAATCGACTCACTTAAAAAAATATTAAATGAAGTTATTTTGTAATGAAAGTTAAACCACTCTGTTAAATGAAAAATCAGGATTGCTTGCCATAAATATGAGGTAACCACAAAAATAAACACTTGGAAACAAAATATTATAATTAAAATGTACCTAGCCAAGCACAGAGCATTCTGGGAGCAGTGAAACCATTCCATGATACCGTAATGGTGGATACATTTGTCAAAACTCAGAGAACTGTACAACACACAGAGTGAGGCCTAAAGTTAACTCTACACTTTAATTACTAATAATGCATCGATATTGGTTCATCAGTTGGTTCTCAGCCTCCCTGTAGTACAGGAGAACTGAGATTACCCAGTCCTGAAACCAATTAAAATATATTCTTCTTTGATTCTGAGATGGACTTTTTTCCCACCTGCAAACCTGTCTGTAATCAGGATGCATCTTACAACTGGCTGGATTTTATAAGCCGCTTCTACAAGTGCTTGAATGGTGTCTTTTATTTTTTCCTGGGAAGCTGTCATTAGATTGATGACACATCTCATAATGAGGGTGACTTAGAGTCAAGGAAATATGGTATGCCTTAACGGGGCCAATATAAATGGGCCTCCCGTTTGGACGCCGAGACAACATAACAGCGTTGGGTTCCCCCAGTCGTGTCCATCTGATAAAGATATTACAATAGCAAGGAATTATGATCTATAATTCTCCCCTGGAACACTCACACATTCTTGGCCTTGAACGCCTCAGCAAAATGCTGCACGCTATGGAGCAGAGCAAGGTCCAGGGTCATTGCTTCCACCTTGGCTTTATGCTGGAATGAGAGAAAATAAAAAGAAATGATAAATAACAGCAAGTTTAGTTCATGGTATCAAGTTACAGTAAATGTGTTATGGAACATGTCGGAATTCCCTTGTTTAATATTAGACGCCCAGAGAGAATATAAATCATCGGAACGAATGGAAGGACGGAGCTTTTACTGCCAAGTTCGGGTGGGACGTGAGACTGAGACTCTGTTAACCCACAGGCTGGGGCTTGTGCTGTTTTTCACTCAGCAAAGGAAGAGGCTCCAAAGAGTCTTCAGGCTAACATTATTTCCTCTTAATCGGCGCCCTAAAAACGATAATGATCTGGGGACAGCAGGAAAAAACCTAGCTCAACGATTCAGCAGACAAAATTTTATAATCTGGAAAGCTGCTATCTTGATTCCACCAAGCCTGCATCACACATTAAAGACAATTCTTTTATATAAAGTACAGAAACTGGCAAAACTAATCTATGCTGATGATCCTGACTGACACAAACCCCACAGAGAATCAAGAAATCTATGGAACTCTATAGACAGGTGGGCCACTTGCAAATATTAATGATCCCATCAGAGGCTATCGTCTATTCAGAGCCTACCATGGGCCAGGCAATTTATAGGCATTGTCTCATTTAATCCTTGCATCAATTGAAAGATGGATGATATCTTCCCCATTTTACAAGGAGATCTTCCAAGAGATGGCAGAGCTAAAAAGGGGAGTGGGTGAGGACTGACCTCAAGTCAGTCTAACTTCAAAGTCAAAGTTCCCTCCTGGAAAGAAAGTAGGACTGGACCAGTCAAGATTTGAACAATCATGTTCCATTGGCCAGCCTCCCAGCACCATTCTGGAAGGATAAAGTCCAGGGTTACCTTTCCAACTTACTTCGTATTTATGGGAGCACACCCAATTTTTATGTCTGGCTGGACTTTGGAGTGTGAGATTAAACACTAAACACTATCTCTTCTTAGACCTTGTTCCACTGAGGGAGAGACAGCCAACAAAACCAGAGCCATCTGCCTATTCAGGTAAGAAGAGTCCCATAAAACAAATGGTTAATCTGGGAATTCTTGTCTAGACTGTGATGCTAAAGAAAGACTATGGAGAATAACATGATATCTGCAATGCTATGAAGGGGGGACCAAACAGCACTGCTTGAACATCCTCCACCCTAGCTATCTTACTCAGGGATGGTTACAAGTTGTGCTGAGAGGTTTAGTGTCTCCACGCCCATTAATCTTGGCCTCCTAAGTCCTGGGCTCTAACCCAAGTCCTAAGCCTTGAACAATAAACACCAGGCAGAGACAACTAGAAAGAATACTGAACTCAATTATTAGGTTTGAGACTTTGGGCCATATAACATTTCTGATTCTCGGTTTCCTCATTTGTAAAAGGAGAATATTAATTATCTACCACAGAGTTGTAAGGATAACTGTTAAACACCGAACACCCTACGTGGAAGACAGAGGGTGTTCAACAAATAAGAAGACGGAGATAAGACAGCCAGCAGGCCCAATTCTTTCCCTGCATTATAAGTTAGTTACAAACCTGGCACCGTTCAGCAATAAATGGCAGCTTGGGTGAGCTACAGTGCAGCGTGGTGGATGAAAGAGTGAGTGATGGCCAAGGCTCTTCCCCGAAGACCAGATCAGAGCAGATCAGACCAGATCAGACCAGATGGCTGACAGTCAGATCCTGGAGGACCCCTGTCTCCTAACAGAGCCCAGTTTTAGGGAAAGGAGATACGGGTGATAAAATGAGTTCCCCAAACCCCAAGAGCATATCAGTGACAAAGGCAAGACTTGCCAATGCAGATTTATATTCCTGGTCTTGGAGAACAGTGGCAGATGCTTAACTGTGCAGATTTTGGGAGGAAGAGAAGCATGAACTTGATCCAGGAAGAGGGGGAAATGCCAACAAATGGATTTTGTTTACACTCCCTAAGTCCGGGAGCTATTAGAGTCAGAAGGTCCACGGGAAGGTGAGGCCAGGCCCCTCATGGTAGAGAGGAAACTTGAATCCGAGAGAAGTTAAGAAATTTGAGCGAGGTCACAGAGGGCACGCAGAGCTTGAGCCTCCAGAGGAGCAGTGCCTCGCATACTTTCTGCCTCAATGAACCACGTGAAGCTGACAGATAAAGTCCCTGCAGAGTGTAACTGTGTCAGTGGCTAACTTTTATTCCCCACAAAGATCCTGAAGCCCCATACATGCTCCACAGCTCCAGTGTGCCCTTCAGAGCTGGCAAACTGAGCAGCCTTTCAGCCTCACCTTCCCTCCTCTGTCCCCAAGCCTCACTCAGAACATGACGCTTGCCACTACACACGTCTTACAGAATTCGAATTTATAGCAAGAGGCAAGTCATATATTCACTACGTCAGGGGAGGGGGTGGGGAGGTAAAATGATTGTTCTTCTCAGCCAAGCCCCCTATGGAGGCTCCAGAGATAGGTGGGCTACATATAAAAATGCATGCACAGATTTCCCCAACCAAACAAGGAGAATATTCCCAGATGGTGACCCCAAAGCATTACTCCAACTAAAACGATGACATGACCAGGTAGCCTGGACGTTCTTCTCTAGGTGTAACTTACAGCTGGGAGGTTGGCTTTCGGTGGTCCCCCTTCACTTTGAAATACAGCACAGAGCTGCCACTACCAATAAGAACAAAACAAGAACATACACTCCCTGGGAGAACAAGGGGTCACAAGCCATCAAGTAGTGCAACAGACTAATCCACAAGCTGCGGGTTCCTGAGCCCCTGAGGACAGGGACTCAAGGCCACACAATTATTCAGGTAACTCTCCTGCCCTAGGTATCAGGTTTCCTGTTTCTGCTACTGACCTTGAGAATGGCACGGGGACTGTGTTGAGTTCAATGGGGGGAAATGTCGTTTTTAGAATCAGGGTGTGTGTATGTATTTATGTGTGTTTATTAGAGGGTTTGCTCTCCTGATCATCTAACACTCTTAGCAGCGTTTAGAAATGCTGATTCTGGAACATGTTCTAAACAGGAATGCAGGGGCTCACAGATTACAACAGAACGCCTTTTTGAGGCATGAACTGCTGATTGTTACTTGAAGACAGGAGGCATGGCCTTCCAAGGGAAGCTTTCCTGCTCGCTCTGACAGCAAATGCAGGTCTGACCACAATTCACTTTTTCGGTTTAGCCCACTTTTTCGGTTTAGAACTTTTGTTGTTGCTGTTGACTTTTATTTGGAATTAATTATAGAATCACAAGAGGTGATCCTCTAGCTGTCTTTCAATTAACATCAACCTCCCTAGACTTTTAGTCACAATCACATTTATAAATTAGCAGTATTAGTTATACTCATTATAATACGCACTCAATTTTTTTCCTTTTTTTTTTTTTTTTGATGTCTATATGTATAATCCTAGGACATTTCATCACATGCAGAGATTCATATAAGCCACCACCACATTCACTATACAAAGCTGTTCCATCACCAGAAAGGAACCCAGACTCTCTTATTAAGACGTGTTGGAATTGGATCACGCAGTCTAGAACATGAGAGGCTCAGGCCTTCTCAGTGGGACCCAGCTCTCTGGATTGGCCCTACTGAGACTTGGAATGGCCACCAAGAGATGGTCCAGATTTCTTAGCATGGATCACGAGACCTCCGTGCCAATCAGGATGTGCTTCAGGAAGGAAAAGCACACCTGAATCTCAGTGTCTTCAAACAACCAAAGTTTATTTATTCTTACACTTCCTGTCCATCCCAGGTCGGGAGCAGCCATGCTCAACGAGGTTGGCAGTTGGACCAACACCATCTGTAACACTGCTAGTCACCAAAGCACAGAGAGGAAAGTCAGCAAATTGCAAAGAGCAGGTCATGGGGCTGTGGCTACCTTCCAGAAAGTGGTGAAATGTGACCCCCCATGTGCCCAGAAAGAGGAGAAATGGAAATCGATAGTGAAGCACAGAATAACTAACGCAGAGTTCATGGTCTGGCCCCTGCCTACCCTCCAGGCTCATTTCAGGCCACTTCTTCCTCATACTCATATTCATTATAGAAAAATTCAGAGAAGACATAAGAATATGGATAAAGAAAAAAGCATCTAGATTCCCACCAACTCAGACTAAACTGGAGCCTTCCATATATCCCCCTTCCTCCCTCTGTTTCTCCCTTTCTTTTTTTTTTATTTTTTTTTTTAAAGATTTATTTATTTATTTAATTTCCCCCCCTCCCCTGGTTGTCTGTTCTTGGTGTCTATTTGCTGCATCTTGTTTCTTTGTCCACTTCTGTTGTCGTCAGCGGCACGGGAAGTGTGGGCGGCGCCATTCCTGGGCAGGCTGCTCTTTCTTTTCACGCTGGGCGGCTCTCCTTACAGGGCGCACTCCTTGCGCGTGGGGCTCCCCCACGTGGGGGACACCCTTGCGTAGCACGGCACTCCTTGCGCGCATCAGCACTGCGCATGGCCAGCTCCACACGGGTCAAGGAGGCCCGGGGTTTGAACAGCGGACCTCCCATATGGTAGACGGACGCCCTAACCACTGGGCCAAAGTCCGTTTCCCATCTCTCCCTTTCTTGCCCCTTCCCTCCCTCCCTCCCATTCTCCCCTCCTCCTTCCTTCCTATCCATTCTTTCTATCTACCTATGTATCTTTCCATCCACTCATCCATCCATCAGTCCATCCATCCACCCACATGTCCATCCATCAGTCCATCATCCACCTACATGTCTATCCATCTATCTGCATTTAACAGAGAGGACTTCATACTGCGGTCTTTGAATCTGGAAAACCTGTAAAATGGCTCTCAATCCTCCCCTAAATGCTTGCTCTTTTCTCTAATTACATTAGCACATGAACTTATCATCTTAGGCAAAATAGGAGTGTTAATTTATTTTAAATTATGTGTACAGATGCTAGTGTTCACCATTCTTAAACAACTGCATGAGTTCCACCTCACACATGAAGCATCAGGCCACTTCTAAGAAGCTAGAAACCCCCATGATCCCGAAACTCAGGGTTCAGCCAGAAAGACGGAAATAAGCAACCCACGTACTGTCCAATCTCTCGCTTCCCTGGGAGCCAGGGGCACGCATGGGTAGCACAGTCCACTGACACCCTCATCTTAACCAAGTGGTCTTGATCTATTCTTTATTAAGTTCCAAAACTATCTTGGCAATTTGCGAGTCTGTAAATACAAAATCAAAAGGGTTCCTTCTTGTTGTTACGCAACAGTGATCTCTAGGATCACTTTATGACTATAAATTAGCCAAGTAGGACTCGGATGTGATACTGTCTGAAACCAATGAGAGGTATTTGAACAGAGACATAGTGAGATGTCCAGAGTAGAAATGACAGAGCCAGGCTGACCTAGAGCCACAGACCAGCAGGACACAGCATGAGCTGTGAGACATCAGGGAGGCTACCTGAAGGCTCTAGGTACCAATCATCTTATTTGAATATGGGCACAATAGTATTTGCCCCACATGGTTAAAGATTACATATAATACACATGAGGTACAGGCATACAGCTAGCTCTCAATAAATAGTTAAGTATTATTATTATTATTATTTTGAAGGTCAGTACTAATGCACGATGCCAATAGGTTTTCTACATTAATGCATGTCAGTAATTATGTGTCTGCCTTTCTTTTTTTACATAAAAATTAACCTAATTAGCTCAAATAGAGGAATAGTTTCTCTAAGATGGAGGACAATATGTGACAGCAGAGCAAGAGGAAATAGACTCATTGAATCTCCTAGAGTCCATACTGCCCCACTTCCCAAACTCATTGAGTATTTTGAACCCAAAAGGTGATGATTAAGGCCACAGACACAAGCTGAATCCCAACTCCAGCACTCACCAATACCTAAATTATTCTAGCAGGTCACTTACTCTTCTTGTACGTTAAGTTTTCTCCTTTGTAAAATGGGAATAATTATAGAACCTACCTTATCAGGACATGAGATAATATATGTTGAGTACTTGAAATGGTGCCTGGACCTGGTAAGCACTCTAAGTGTTAGCTGTATATAATATTACTGTGAATGGTTACTGTTGTTTTTATCATCATTATCATTATCAGAATGTACCCTGGATCTCTTCAGCCTTCACTGATATGTTCAATGGGTCATCAGTGGCCAAGGGGAGCAATCTCAGAACAACTGACTATCTAAGACTTTGCCTCACAGCACCTGTTCATACCTATGGCAACCCTACGTTTGGGGAGGGGAGGGAGAGAGGGACGGGGTGGTTATTATTATTCACCTGTTTCATAGATAAGCAAAATGAAGGTCAGAACGCTATTGCACAACTTCACACAGATAATAACTGGCAGAGCCAGAATTCACACCAAGCCATGAGCTTAATCACTTTTCCATATTCTATATTGACCATAAAATTCACATGCCCTCTTGCCCATCCTCTCCTGTTGCCCCTCGGAGGCCAACCCCCAGGGAAAGCACGAGATCTGTATCTGCCTCCTGCAAGGGCAGCACTGTATCCAGCTCTTGGTCAACACTAAGAGAGACAACATTGAGAAGAGAGAACGCACACATTCATTCATTCATTCATTCACTAACACTCACTCTAAAGGTCAATAACATTCTACAGACTTTCTTCCTCCTTCGGTGCAACATGTCAGAAGAAACATCTCACACCCACATTTTGCTTTCTAACAATGGGAGGGGGAAAAGGCAATATCTCACATAACAGGTTTTTAGAAAACTATATGCAAATAGTTCCAAGGGTTAGATGTATTTTAAAGACATTAAAATTATTACTTAAAAAGTCATCATGTATTACAAACTTCTTGTGAATTAACTGGGAGTATATGAAGCGTTTCCTCCACTATCTGATTTCTACCCATAATGAACCTAAAGCATTTGGTCAGGGAACTCAAGCTACAGGAACTGCTGAGTGAAACCATGTAAGCATGTTCAAAATATGCTCACATGGCATACAAGGCTTGCATCCTCCACTGGGCTCAAACCAGTGCCTCCTGGGAGACACTTTCCATGCAGTCCCAGGCTGCTCAGGCAGGAGCAGCTCTTTTCTCTGCTGTGCTGAAAGCATCATCTCTAAGTTGGTAAGAAGAGAACAGTACCAATACAACAGATGGAGGCTGAAGGATGCAGAAACCATGGACGCTGGGAGCCAGGAAGTCCAGTCTTCAATATTCTCAAACAAAATTCTCTTTCAGCTGTGGGGGATTGGTCACTTGCAGCTGCAGAGGCTAAATTCAGTGTTTAGGGGGAATGAACTATTTTGCATTCTCCCATCAAGATGTCAATCCACGGGTATTAGACAGGTATATGCATACCCCTGAAGAGATGAGTTCTGTGTTTCCCGAAAAGAAACTGTCATTCACTTTATTTGTTGATAATAAGGGTGGAAAGGAGAGAAACACCTATAAAGTTCTTGGTTTGTTTTTTTTTTCTCCCTTAAGAGTAGCAGGAAAAATTTTTTGAAGTAGACATAATTTTCCCCATTTTATAGATGAGAGAACGGAGACTCTTAGCGTTTAAAGTGGTAGAGGAGGGAATTGGTTTTGGCTCAACTGATGGCGCATCTGCCTACCACATGGGAGGTCCAGGGTTCAAACCCAGGGCCTCCTGACCCATGTGGTGAGCTAGCCCATGCACGGTGCTGATGCGCGCAAAGAGTGCTGTGCCACACAGGGGTGTCCCCCACATAGGGGAGCCCATAAGCAAGGAGTGCACCCCATAAGGACAGCCACCCCACATGAAAAAAGCACAGCCTGCCCAGGAGTGGCGCTGCACACATGGAGAGCTGGTGCAGCAAGATAACTCAACAAAAAGAGACACAAATTCCCGATGCCACTGACAAGAATGCAAGGGGACACAGAAGAACACACAATGAATGGACACAGAGAACAGACAACTGGGTGGGGGTGGGGAGGAGAGAAATAAAGATAAATAAATAAAGTGGCAGAGCTAATAAGACACAGATCCAGGTCCAACCCAGAAGCATCCAATCCCAAAGCTCATGTCTTCACTAGGATACTACACTGCACTGTACCCGTGTCATCATGTTCTTCAATATATAACACCAAGAAGCTATAAAGAAATTAACACCATCTATATATTCTTATTTGCATCTATTTTATATATTTATTTTGCACACTTAGAATTTACAAGAGAAGTGCATTGCCAAAAGAGAAATGTAACCAAGGCAATAATCTACATTCAGAGCTTATTGTTAATGGCATCCTGCAAATTCCAATCCAATGGGCCTTAATTGCATTTTGCTGATGTCTCTCACCCTTCCACTTCACATACTTTCAGTCCTGATTTTAAGTTCTGAAACCTTAAATAGGAGTTGTCACATTTATAGCAGCAAGAGACACTGGTGCCGAACATAGTATTGACATGACATTATTCACATCTAACTATACGGGTTTAATAATTCATCAATATCCGTGGGACTTCATAACACTAATTTTTCCAGTATTACTTAAGTGATGCTGATGGCGGCACCCGCTGGTGGCATCATGGTCGGCAAATGCTTGCATCTATTTGTGGCTCTTGTACTTCTCCAGCAAACAAGCCAAACCAAGATCAGGAGCAAGCATGACTGGGATTTTGCCCAATCTCAGCCAAGTCTGTCAACGAGAAATAAGCGCAGAACAATGCTCTTTCTGATAGGGTACCCAAGGAAGGGAAGAGTTTTAGAGTCTTTTTTTTCTGTTTGCACCTATTTATACAGGTCTATACACCATGTGCATTTAGCAAGAAAAACCCTCTTAGAGAATATTCCACATTTCAAAGTAGAGAACCAAGAGAAATGATCCTTTGCAAAGCACTGGATTTTCTTTTAAGCCTTGAAGGACAGGGGATGAGTTTGTCATCCCTAACCTTCAGAGCTACCATCAAGCAACCGGAACTCCTGAGCTTCGCGCCAGAGCATCCCTCTCCCCCAAAACATAAATGCATCCCTAATAAGAAAAGCAGGATGACTCTTTCTTCACTTATGCACAGGTCAACAATTTTGCCTTGTGCTGCTGGAACTCAATTTATAAAATAACAGTATCAATATCTATAGGTAATTGTGAGGCTGATTCAAGGAGAAATTGCACCGAATAACAGCTTATTTAATTTGGTATATGAGTTACATGTCATGTAAAGCAAAGCTATTAAAAATGCTTAGACAGTAATTGGCAAAATTTTGCACTCTGGATAAAAAATGCTTATCTTGCCAGAAACTAACAAGACAGTGAAAATATTCAAAAACCTTCCAATTTCCCTCCATGCAATGTATTCACTTTGCAGTTTAAAAACAGTTTAAGGAAGGACAGTGAATGGCACAGGAGTTTGGCAGTAAACATGATTGTGCATTTACGCCTTGCTATTGAAGAAAGAGCCTTTTTTCATGGTGAATTTTTCATTCTAATGTAAGTGATGATTTACGTTAACTATAGGTAAAGCATAGTTACATTTTCCTGAAGGATTGCAGGCAAGTAAAGAGTAGTACAATAAGTTGAAGCGTAAAAGCTTTCTCTGTCATAATATTTATTATAATGGCATATAAAATAGCTGAAATAAATAATAGATGACTAAAGGTAAATTCATATGATAAAGAATCCTTCAGCAGACACCATTACTTTTGACTGCTCTACTTTTATACACAGTTGAAGACTCTTAATAAACATATCCTATATATTATGTAAGTACTGGAAACATCAAAAATGTGCTTAAAAGGCAACATACTGGACATCAGCTAATTTACTGTATAATTATGTTCTCAACAGGAACAGTCCATATATTTTGAATATTTTAATAGCTGTGCTCTTAATGAAACTTGTTAAACACTGGAACCCCCTACTCTGGGGAAGTTGCTGATAAAAGAAAAGTCAGCCCCTCTCCTCGATTCAGGAAAAGATGCATAGCTTAAAATACGTGGTCAGGATCAGGTCCCAGGTCCATAACGGCGAGTTAAATGGAATAGGAAGAGAAAAACAAGAATTGTCCGGTCTAGCTTAAAGGATTCTGAATTCAATGCAAATGATTTGCAAAGTTTGGAAGAACCTCAGACAGAAGCAGCTAATCTTCAGGACAATCCTTGCCATGTGAAAGCCCGCAGTGAGCAGACTCGGCCTCAGGGGGATCTCAACCAGGGGCGACTGCACCCCCCAGGGGACACCTGGCAGTGTCCAGAGTTATTTCAGATTGTCATGACTCGGAGGAGGGGTGGCCTGGCTGCTAACCGCTAGAGGTCAAGGATGCTGTAAGCATCCTACAGGGCATCCTGCAGCCCCCCACAATAAAGAAGCATCCAGCCCGAATGCCAGGAGTGCTGAGGCTGCCTGTGCAGGTTTGTTGAGAGAAGCTGTGATTCATCCTAAATAGTCTTTGCCTATTTATCTTTAAATGTCAAACTAAAACAGGCTTATTGAAGAGAGCAAAAGTAATGCAGAAGTGGGTAATGTATAGTGTGAAAACGTTCCCTCCCCAAGTCGACAAATCTTCCCAGAACGTATTTTCCATATACATATATGTATGTATATGTGTGTGTGTATATGTATGTATATATGTAGCTTTTTTTTACAAACATAGTTTTATGGGTTGAATTCTGTCCCCCAAAAAGACATGTTGAAGTCCTACCCCCAATACCTGAGAATGTGACCATTTTTTTTTTTTGGTAAGAATATATTTAATATATATACTCCCATTATGTTTTCAGGTATCAGGAAGTAAAAAAGTACAATTCTTTTTCTCTCTTTATTTTTCCTTTTTGGCACATTTGTGTAAGTATTTTATTTTTATTGCAGAAGTTGTGCATTTACAGAATGTGACCTTATTTGGAAATAGGCTCTTTGCAGATGCAATCAAGTTAAGATGAAGTCACATTGAATTAGGTTGACTCTAAACCCAATATGCTTGGAGTCCTCATAAAAGGAGAGGGATCTGGGGAATCAAACAGGGTGAAGATGGTCACATGAAGATAGAGGCAGAAACTGAAGTGATGCTGTCACAAGCCAAGGAAAGTCAGGAGCCACCCGAAGCTCGAAGGGCCAAGGCAGGCCTCTCCTCTAGCACCTTGAGAAGGAACGTGGCTCTTGACTTTGGACTTACAGCCTCCAGAACTGTAAAACAGTAAGTCCCCATTGTTTCAAGCCACGAAGCTTATGATATATGGTTACGGAAGTGCTAGGAAACTAATACCCATAGAATTGTACCTAATGCACCAAACTTCTCCCCATGTAAGAATATATGTAATTGAATATATCTCAATAGAGTTCCACCCAATTCTTTTTAACCAGTAGGCATTAGCCCATTGCTGAGGTGTTCCACCATTTATTAAAAACTGCCCTCCGTCCCTTTGAGGGCTTAGTCCTTCACGTCCTTCACTAGCTTTGTGAACTTGTTACTTACATTTGTGATGCCTGAGCTTCATTATCTGTAAAAATGGGAATAATAGAAGTACCTCCTCCTTGGGGTACTAGTGAGGAGGCAGTGAGATAATAATCACGGAAAGTACCTTGAACAGATAGATATCACATAAATGCTAGCTATCGCTTTTATTGTAATTAATATTATTTTATGTTACTTCCAGTTTTAGGCCACTAAAAGCAATGCTGCAATAAATACCTTTCCAATATATGAATTTGGTTATAAGAAAAATTCCTAGAAGTAGAACTGCTAGGTCAAGGGATATCCACATTTTAAAGGTTGACAGATTTTTTTTTGCTGGGTATCCTCCAAAAAAGGTTATACCAATTTCAATTCCCAAGAACAGTGCAGGAGACTATGAGAGAAAACCAAAACAACCAATAATTCACATTGTCATTTGTAGTAAATTAAAACACATGCTTTATATCTCAATCCCTAACACCCAAGTACACAGGGACAGCCATAGGGTAGGTTTTTGCAGCAACTTTAATTTTTTTTTTTTTTAAAGGATGACATATCCCTAAATGTGGGACAAATTCCTAACAAGAAATAAAAGTAAAGTAGTAATATTGGCAGCCACAATTTTTTATAAGTCATTTGGAAATTCAGGCATTTCTCCTAGTGGCCCATTGTTCTTTCTGCTTGAGCTCCAGTGACTCAGAAGCGGTCCACACTGAGTGACGATGGATGTGAACCTGGAGTGCAAAGCATACGGTAAATATGTAATAGTATCATCACATTTGAGGAATGACGACAAGAATTATTTTTATATTATGAATGAATGCAAAGAGAGAAATCTTCCAGAGGTTCTACAGAAGCAAGGCGGGATATTTAACAGATAAACTAGAAAAGATCAAAAAATATTCTCCAGAAAGAAATGAGGTTTCCTGCTTAAAATGACATCTGTCAAGCAACCTTATATATGTTCCAGCTAAAACACCCATGAAAGATGAAAACTCAAAACACCCACAAAAATCCATCACCTGATTCTGCGCATCATTTCCACCAGCTACAGGACCAAATGACTTGCACTTAAAAATAAATTGGAGGGAAGTAGATTTGGCTCAACTGATAGAGCGTCTGCCTACCATATGGGAGTTCCAGGGTTCAAACCCAGGGCCTCCTGACCCATGTGATGAGCTGGCCCACACACAGTGCTGATGCACACAAGGAGTGCTGTGCCTTGCGGGGGGGGCCCCCCTGTAGGGGAGCCCATGCGCAAGAAGTGTGCCCCTCAAGGAGAGCTGCCCCGCACAAAAAAAGCACAGCCTGCCCAGGAGTGGCAACTCACACACGGAGAGCTGACACAGCAAGATAATGCAACCAAAAGAGACACAGATTCCCAGTGCTACTGAGAATGCAAGCAGACACAGAAGAACACACGAATACACAGCAAATGGACACAGAAAGCAGACAATGGTGGGGCGGGGGGGGGGGGGGCGGGGAGGAAGGGGAGAGAAATAAATAAAAAATAAATCTTTAAAAAAAAAAAGGAATTGGAGATGGAACTAAACCAGTAACAAGGATGTGTTGTTGTTTTCTTTTTGGTTATGGTAGAGGAGATTTCACTGAATCAATAAACATGTATAGGCCAATTTTGTTGGTTAAATGCTAGAAACATAAAATTTATACTTGGTATGACAAAATGTTTATATGTATGTTGAAAATTAAAGAATAAAAGAAAGAAAAAAGGGGAGGGAAACTAGCCATGGGGGGGTAGTATGGGGTACATGAGATATAAATAAATTGGATCAATTCAAAAAATGTTCAGAAATAATTAAAATAGCAATAAAGAAAAAGGTTGGTAGAAAGAAAACACAAATGAAAAATAGAAATGAGTAAAAACATATCCATAATCACAAGAAATATAAATGGATTTAAATTCACATGTTAAAAGGCAGCACAAACAGACCAGAATTTAAAAATTAGCTCTAGAGATGATATACTATATATATCTATATAATTCTACCCCCACTCCAGCCAACTGGGAGCTCTAGGGTGCCCCCACCCCAACATGCATTGGTACATAAGGTAGAAATATCAATAAATTAATATTATGTTAAGCTATTGAAATATTAGGAAATACCTATTCCCACACCTAGCAGTGCCTAATTAACACACATGAATAAACAAACACCGAAAGATAAAGAAGTGAGAGAAAAATACCTGGAAATTTCGATAGACAGCAAGAATGGTAGTGTAGCAATATTAATATACACAAAAACAAAATTTTAGGCAAAAAAAGTAATAGAGATAAAACAGGACACTGCATGATGGAAGAAACAAGTGGACAATAAGATATAAAATAGTTAATTTGTATGTGCCAAGCAATATGTCTTAAACAAAAATAATATGATGAAATAAATTCACAATCTTAGTGCAAAAATTTAATAAGTTATATCAGAAATAGATGAAGCAGCAAACAAAACAGAATATTTGGCTACCACAACGAATAAACTTGATGTAAAAGATCTACACAGAAAATACACATGCTTTTCTAGCACCCATTTCTAAATTAACCCTGAACTAGATTACAAAAGATATGTCAATGTATATCAAATACTTGATACTATAGGGATCATATTTTCTGACTATGATGCAGTTTAATTAGAAATTGAAAATAAAAGATTTTTTTTTAAATGGGAAGTTCTATCAATTTGTAGAGAGTTGGAAGCTAGAAAGTAGAAATGAAGAAAATCCATTCTGCAGAACAGTAGTGTCATTCGCAATCAAAACCTGCAAGGTAGTGGCACTGATGCTACAGAATTGTACATACCAACTTACTGACTTTTACATTTAAGAAAGAGTGTCCAGATGTATAAAAGATGGGGTCACATGCCCTAATAATATTGACTCTTTTTAATGTTCATTTAAGGATGACTAATATCCAAGGGGGAGGGAACTATGGTCAGGGCAAGAGATAAAGGAAGGAAGGGCAAGCAAGAAATGGAAAAACATCATAAAAAAGAGTTAGAGAACAGCCTGACCTCCAAACATTATCTACTTCAGAAAGCAGAAATTTTAGAAATGTTGGCCACTTCAGCAGTATGTGAGTCAGAAAACAAACAGCAAAAAAGAATAGAGTGAGAAAATCTGGAAAGGTAGAAAAAAGAAATTAAAAAAAAACACAAAACATTAAAAGGACTACAGAGGAATTATAAACCACATTGCAGATAATAAAGAGCAGAATTAAACCTGAGGGAAAAAATCAGTTATAAGGAAAAGAAACCTAGATGTTGCTTCCATACTATTTAGAAAGAAGACAAAAGATAAATACCTATATATTATATATATTACCTTCTTCATATATGAAGAAGATAAAAACTATCCAAGACAGAGAACACAACCCTATCCTAAGAATTGTAGGTACACTTAAGAAAGGCATGAGAATTGGAATAGAAACAAAAACTAAAGACTTTAGAAGAAAGAATGTTCTTCTAATGACTCGCATTAATGTGGCTAACACTCAAAGTAGCGAACATCTTCACCATGTACTGGGGGACTCATCTCTCCAGAAAGGTCACTCTCTAAAGTAGGTTAATAAACAGATTCAGAAATCCAATTAAACACGGTTGCTAAAAACCAACAAATGTATTGCTCATGGATACAAATATGTGCAGTAACGGTTTTTAATATGGGGATGATAAAGGCTACATGGACCCAGGAGCCAGACTGCCTGGGCTCACAGCCTAGCTCCAAATCTTCCTAGCTTTGTAGCCTTGGGCAAGTTAATTTCATGTCTCTATACCTCAGGTGACTCTCCGTCATATGGGCAAAAGCCCAGCACATAGCAAGTACTAAATGACACCTGGCCATCATCATTGATATTATTATATGGATGAAATTCAAATTATTATATGGATCAAATTCAAAAGAGTATTTACTTTGGGAAAGGGAAAGGAGATAAAAGTGGTGAAGAGGTACATGGGATTTCAAATGTATCCCCAGTGCTTCGTTTTTTAAAAAATCTTAAAGATGGTAAAATGTTAAGAATTGGCAGCTGAGTCACTGATGGGTCCATGGGTAGTTGTTACTTTGTTTTCTTTATTTATTTGCCTATTTGAAATACATCAAGGAGGTTTACTAATAGAACCCACCATCTAGGGTCATTGCTTCAGTTAAATGAAATCTCATGAAAACCACTTAGAACAGTCTTTCAGCATACAATAAGCCCTCAAAAAACATTACCTACAATTTCTAATTTTCCATATAAATGTTTTTTTTTCTTTCATTTATACGCATTTCCGATTTGATGGGAAAATAAACTACAAAGGAAAGGAAGGATCTAGGAAGAAAGAGAGGAGAGAGAGAGAAGAGTGGAGGGACAGATAGAGGGCAGGAAAGGGGGAGACTGAAAAATGCAAAGAAAGAGTCAGGCTGTGAGGTTTGCAGGGCTTGCCTGAGAGCTTCAGCAGGACTGCTGCAGGAGATGGAGTGCAAAAAGAAATCCAGAGGGACAGAGCGAGGCCGACAGATCCAGCCTAGTAAGGGTGGGGGTGCCCCATCCTCTCGACACGTGAAGCTCGCTGGTTTGGGAATCAACACGTGGCCCCATTCGTCTCCTCTAGCTAAATGGGACGAATAAACCAGATGGAGTAGTTTTGTTAAAAGCCAGCTAAGTTAGAGACTGCCTGTTTTCAGATGAGTAGCCAAGGCAGCATTTGAGTGTGCAGGGCTGGGGCACACACCCTGACAAATGTCCAACAGCGAAGCCACCTCGGAATGGCATGCATGTGAATGCAGACTGTCCCCAGTGCACGCGCCCCCTGCCTCTCCGACATGTATACACGGCCTCTTCCCTTCTCCCTCTGGCTTGAAGACACAGATGTTCTCTACAGGAAGAGCTTCTGCAGAGCCACGGGGTGGCCCAGAGCTCTCCCCAGCGTGAAGAGAGGCCTTGGCACATTTGCTACTTTTCCCTAAAGGAAACCACTGGCTTTCCAAGGTTGCACGCCTTGCTGGGACACCATGTCTGCAGTGCATCCCCTAAAAGGGGCTTTAGGGGCAAAGGGTCAAGACTCAAATTATTCAAGCAATCTAAGTGTTACTTTTCATCACACATCTAGGACCTTAAGATCTTGTCCCCTGTATACATTTAGGAAGTAAATTCAGTGAGGCCAACGCTCCCTGTTAAACACTTTTGACATCTACTCTCTGGCAGAGAGTAGTCAAAGAAAGGCATGTACAGACTTGGCCATATTTTACCCACAAAACCCTTGCCAAGTAGATCCAATTACCCCTATCATATAAACAGACCAATGGCAGAGAAAGCATGAGACATTTGCTCAAAGATCATATCATTAGTAGCTGGCAGAACTGGGATTTCAGTTCTCGCTCAACTCTGAGGTGTTCAGGCCTCCTTTGAAAGATAGTACTGCCGTCTCTGTGCCAGAAACTTCCTTCTAAACCCTGTAGTTATCCCTGAGCCCAAGAGATGATGGTGAGGCCACACCCCAAATGCGCTTCCCTCCCCTGGTGTTCCTTCCATGATCCCAAAGCTTTTTACACTTTTGTGTTTTGTTTTGGTCACTAAATTTGTAACTATATGATTAAAACACACATATGCACACATAAACACACAAAAAACACAGTAGGTTTCAGCACCCCCTCAGGCTTTGCTTTAACCAAGTTTGATAACTAAGCCGTGTGTAATTTGAACTGTTTCCATATGTGTGTCAAGATAAAGATACTAATCCAAACACCTGATAATTCTGCTTTAAAAGAACAGTCTTTTCTTTCCAAATGGCCATGCATCTTCGAGAACAGGAGTCAACTTTTTCTATAAAGAACCGACCACCTGGTAAATATTTTAGGTTTTGTGGGCCATACAGTCTCTGTGGCAACAAATGAACCGTTGCTGTTGTAGGATGAAAGCAAAAGCAGACATAGATAATGTATCAATGAACAGGCAAGGCCATGTTCCAATAAAACTTTATTTACAATAAGAGTTGGACTGCATTCCCACCCACCCACTCACCCACCTCCACCCGCACAGGCCATAGTTTGTTTACCCAGCCCTGCTCCCCAGTCATGCTCTAGAACAGGAGTTCTTAACAAGAGTTCTGTGAGCTTGAATTTAAATTAAAAAAAAAAAAAAATTCTTGTGGGGACGTGTTGGTATCAGTGTGATATATTTATTAAATAATGCACAGTATAGTGTGGACTTAGTAAGGGGTCCATCCATGGCTTTCACCTGACTGGCAAAGGGGTCCGTGGAACAAAAAAGGTTAAGAAGCCCTGCCCTAGAACAAGATTCAAAGAGGTTGAATATGCTCGCCTGAAGTCTGACAGTCTGTTAATTAATACTGTTTATGTGCAGATCCCAGTGAACATATGAGAAAAAAAGAATATCCCACCATCCCTTAGCATGTGAGAAAGATAACAACAACATATAGTGCAACTAATCCCAAACAACGTGTAGAATCAAGAACGCCGGGATGTGAGATGTATAGGAATGGCCTCGGCAATGAGCTTCTTTTAACATTTCTCCTTGCAAAATCCTCCTTCTAGCAAACGCTCTGAATTTCAGGAGAATAATACTTGTAAGTAAGCGTTAACTGGTTTCTACAATTCCACATGTCTGCTTGCATACAGATCCTTTTTGAATTATATCTTGGCATCTCTAGAAGTTTATAAAAACCTGTCAAAAGATTGAAATAGGGGTTCCTAGACATTTTCCAAGTATGTCTATCCAGTACATTCAGGGAGTTATGAAGAAATTGTTTAAGCATCAAATCACAAGGCCCGAAGCATCAAATCACTTAGCCACTGGGTACATGGGCATGATATTTTTGTCCTGTTTTGGCATGTGTGTTTCAGAAAACAATAATAGCAAACACTTGTCCTATGCAAAGAAAACTGCAGGCTTCCTTCTTTATTGAAGAGAAAAGAGTTGCAAATGCAGACATGGAGGATGGTGTGGGAAGGGGCCAAATAGGAGAGGGGAGACACCCCAAAACCCGAAACAATGAACACCTGAAATAACGTGAGTGTTTTCAAAAGAGTTACCAATAAGGTCATTTCTTCTAGGCCCAGAAATCTTTTTCTAATGCAAATAATAGTAGATTGAGGGTGATTGACAGTCTATAGTCATTCCATAATGGAATATGAATTAACAGCCCACACTAACATTCAGTGGAATTCACGGCTTCTGGAGAAAGCAAGGATGAACTTTCCAAGCAGGAATCTGTATCATTTTGTTACTGGTGAGAGTTTAACACCTCCCAATATTGCCTCAATTTGGTACCCATCGTTGCTGGGAAACAGTCTCTTGCTGGCGAGAATACTCTCTGGGCTTGGATTTACAGGAATGTAAGTATTTCCAAACAAATACAAAACTCACTAACTAATGAGAATAGATACAAAACCAAACCAAACGGGAACCAGCAGCCAGGCCAAGGCATTGGGGTTCTCCAGCTCACACATTCACGTGTCACGGGTTGGGTGGAGAAAAGCAATCAACCTGACAGTACGGCATCCCCCCACCCCCGCCCCCAACTCCTCTTGGCTTGGGTCAAAGTGGGTACTCTGCATTTACATAGATCTCCTCCTCAATCCTCCTGATACAGATGCTGCTCTTTGCACCTTCATTTCATAAATGAAATGGAGGCCATGGGATAAGCATAGGAAGAATGTGTGAATTCCAGTCTCTGTGACTCCAAAGTGTCACCCCCCACCCCCCACAGCACACAGAAACCACTGACCACTATGGCTATGACAGTGAAAAGGAGAAGAGAGGTTGGGGACAGGGACCCTTACAAATGACGAAATCCCAGAGACCAAGGCAGAACAGGGTAAGGACCAGAAAAATCAGAAAAAGCCTGGAGGATACCCCAACCCCTGCTCTCCCAAGATCCAGGATCATCTGCTCCGCTGTTCCCTGAAAGTGCAGACATGCAGAGGGTAGCACATTAATCCTTCAAGCACTAACAGATGCTGGCAGGGATTTAGACTGGAATGTATTTACAAAGTGACAAATTATGTTCTGTATTATATAGAGAGAGAAAGAGCACCCACAAACGGGCTGATAAATGTCAGCTGCAGTCACGACAAACGGTTTATTTTTATTATACTGTAACCACAAATGTTTTTTTTTTCTTTTACTTTTTTTTTCCCAGGGAGTCCCAAAGATTTATTTGTTGCAGGAAAAAACAAGATTATATATGACACAAAGTAATAACTGTGAGATCAGTGATATTCTGGGCACCCTGCCCTCCTGGAAGTTACATCCAGGCAGAACAGTGCTACTAAAAATGCTACCTTCTCCCGAGCACAGTAAATGGTTAATAAATCAGAACTGATACAAAGCCTTGTAATTAGATACAGGCTTAGTTCACAGACTAGCCAATTGATAGACAATATCCAATTCCTCCTTTAGTGGCTATCAGGAGGGTAGAGTAACTATTAAAATAAATTTAATGGCCCTGACAGGTAAGAAAATATACCAGAAGCTAAAATGTAATCAGTATATCCAAACTCAAAATAAAATTATAGTCTTTGCTGCAAACACCATCCCTGGAAAGGAGGCTTATGGATGGAGAGCGACATCCACAGGCTGGGAACGGCAAGGTCACTGCTCGAAAGGAATGCTCAGCCAGGAAAAACAAGATTGAGACGGGGGATTTGGCCTGGGGCCAACAGAAATATAAGCGTTTGTTATTAAGAAACCATTCTAAAGAATTCCTTTTATCCCCTTGGTCAGGCGGATGTTGGTGATACACCCATCCCCTGAGCTTCCAGATCACAGCAAGATGGCAGAAGGGCGGCCTGGAGGTAACGTGCCAGCTCCCTCTTGGGGCGGTACTCCCAACACCATGTGGCCTTGGGCAAGTGTCTGCCCTTCCTAGGGCCTCAGCGGCCTCACCTGTATGCTAGAAGGCTTGGATCTCATGAGGCTGGTAAGATCTCTTCCAGAAGACTATTTTCTGTTTCTAATAGGTGGCGGAGGGCAGACGTAGAGGAGAGTTACCAGCAGAAAATGAATGCTGGTGCTCAAGTATTTTCAGTAAGAGGGGGAGCATTTTCTCTTCCGGGACTCTTGTGAGATGATAGCAAGTTAAAACTCCCCACACGCACACTCTAAAAGCAAGATTTTAGGAAGGGATGGGATTGACAGGAAGGTATCAATATATATACATCCATGGATTACACGTCAGGGTGAAAAATCTCACAACAAAATTCCAGTGATTGCTGCACGGAAGGGTATTTACTTTTTCTTGATACTGGATAAAAACAACATTAGCGATAGGGTTGGAACAGGTGGGGGTGGGCAGGTACTGTCATCCCAGCCCAGGCTGGAAATCTTCGCTCCACCCCCAGCTGAAGGCAAGAGGGCTGACCAGGGCCAGGGAAGGAGTGAGGGAGGCATAACAGGTGCACAGCTGGGGGAGATGGTGGGGGGTGGGGCGGGCAGGCAGAAGAGGGCTGGATCCTGACTCCACCACTCATTTACTCCTCTTAGAACAGCACCTCCCCATTTGTGAAACCGTCATGCTCATACCTTCCACACAAAAAGACTGGGAGGATTAGATAAAATCATGCTGCTAGCGTTATGGCCTGGCACCTGCTAAGCTGTCCATCAACTCTATTATCTCCAGGCTAAGGCTGCTCCCTAAGAACACCCCAAATCCCTTCCAACCCCAAAAGAAATAACTGTGTTTCCTCCAAACATCATGAATGTTTATTTTTTCTTTCTCTCATTTCACAGCCCCATGACCACCTTCTCAGGTCTCTTCTTTTGTTCTTTCCAAAGATGGACAGGACAAGTAACAGATTTAGCCCCAGGGATGTACCCACAGATTTCCTATCATTCTCTAGGCCAGTATGTCCCAAAGAGAACTTGGACTGCTCATGACCAAGTTTTCAGTAGCCTATGGTGGTATGAAATAAAAGGTGGAGAGTGGGGTGGAATGTAGTAAGAAAGCAAACTCAGTCAAAATGGTTGCCCCTCACAAGAGTCAACCAGACGCAGTTGCTAATGGCCAAGGCTGAAACGATTGGAGCAACGAAATAAATAATGACAGCATTGGATTATAAGCCAAAGAACAAAATGAATATGCATGAATCTACATGTACATAAATAAATAACTGCATAAGTAAATAAGTAAATGGGGAGAAACGACAGCCTTTCTTTAGGAAGAATCCCAATTAACACCTGTAGAAGGCATGAAGGAGATACAGAATCCCCATTAGGTAAACACCACAGTAATAATGGCCCTAGGCAAGATCCACCAGTCGGTGCTAAGAGTCAGCCATTTCCTTTCAACAGGAAAGTTTTAGAAAAAAGGATGTTAGCATAATCTCAAAGCATTTGCCCCCAAATACTTATAAATTACAAAGAGAAAAACAGTAGCATTCCATGGCAGAAACCCAACAGACAGCGCAGGTGGCCAGGTTATCACATACCAGCCCGAGATGATGCCCTATGGCAGTATTTCAGTGCTGTTCCTGCTAAAAAAATTCTTTTTTTTTTAAAGATTTATTTCTCTCCCCTTCCCCCCCCCCAACCCCAGTTGTCTGTTCTCTGTGTCTCTTTGCTACGTCTTCTTTGTCTGCTTCTGTTGTTGTGAGCAGCATGGGAATTTGTGTTTCTTTCTGTTGCATCATCTTGCTGCGTCCGTTCTTCATGTGTGCAGCACCATTCCTGGGCAGGCTGCACTTTCTTTTGCACTGGGCGGCTCTCCTCACAGGGCACACTCCTTGGCATGGCGCTCGCCTACGTGGGGGACACCCCTGCGTGGCACGGCACTCCTTGCGCACATTAGCACTGTGCATGGGCCAGCTCCACACGGGTCAGGGAGGCCCAGGGTTTGAACCGTGGACCTCCCATATGGCAGACGGAAGCCCTAACCACTGGGCCAAGTCCGCTACCTAAATAAATTCTTGAACTTTTTCTAAACATGAGAAAATATCACGCAAACCAAAGTGTCAAGATCACAGAAGACAAGAAAAGAATGAAGAACTGTCAGAGACTGAAGGCGACCAAGGAGATGCAGCAACTAAATAAAATAGAGATCCTGGACTGGATCCTGGAATGGCAAGAAGACATTGGGGAAAAATGGGGAAATTTGAATAAGGGGTATAGATTAGTTCATAGTGTATACCAATGTCACTTTCTGGTTTTAATATGTGTACTACGGTTATATAAAATTGCTAACATTAGGGGAAGGTGAGTAAACTTCTGTACTGATTTTGCAACTTCTGAGTTTAAAACTATTTCAAAAGGAAAAGGTAAAATAAATAAAATAAATTAAAATGGCTATCCCTAAAGTATGTTTATGACCTCACAAAATTTGGTATTAAAATACCCTTCCTTTTATAAAGTAATGGTGATTGTGAACAGATGTACAGTTTGGGGGATTTTTTTCCCCTGTTTTGAGTGCCCTTTCATAGAAAAATAAGTAACTCTGGTAAGTCTAGTAAGTGTCCCCATTTTTAAAATTATTATTAATAGAAAAGTTGTGGATTTATAGAACAATCACGCGTAAAATACAAGATTCTCATACACCAACCTCATATTAACACCTCGTATTGGTGTGATAACTTTATTACAACTGATGAAACCACATGCTTATAACTGTAGTACCCCCATTTTTTTTCCTTGTGGAAAAGTTTATTGAACCCTGAAATCCAAAGTTATGAAAACTATTAACTGAGCTCATTTAAAATTCTTTACCAATGACTAAATAGTGAAGGAAGGCAAGTTTGCAAAACGAGTACTGTCACTGTCACAGGATACTAGCAATGCCATCACAAAAATCAAGTCCCTAGATTGTTGCCATTTCAAACAAAAATTAATCTTAGCAGCCATCTCTTCCAGAAGTCTCCCCTGATCACCCCAGGTATGTCATCATGTTAGAGAATTCCATGGGGCCCTATGGGAACCCGAGACTAGAGCCCAACACAGAGTTTTTCATGTATTTTTCACACCAGACTATGATGTTCTTAAAGTTGGGGCCCCACACAGATCTCTGCATCATCTAAGAGTTGTGGTGATGGTTGTTTTCAATGAAGATTTCAGTTACTAAAAAATAAAAAAGCCTCAAGAGAGTGAAAAGGCAAACCACAGAGTGGGAGAAAAATATTTAGAAAATACATATCTAGGGAAGCAGACTTGGCCCAATGGATAGGGCGTCCGCCTACCACATGGGAGGTTCACGGTTCAAACCCCAGGCCTCCTTGACCCATGTGGAGCTGGCCCATGTGCAGTGCTGATACACACAAGGAGTGCCGTGCCACACAGGGGCGTCCCCTGCATAGGGGAGCCCCACAAGAAAGGAGTGCGCCCTGTAAGGAGAGCTGCCCAGCACGAAAGAAAGTGCAGCCTGCCCAGGAATGGTGCCACACACACGAAGAGCTGACACAGCAAGATGACGCAACAAAACGAGACACAGATTCCCAGTGCTGCTGATAAGGATAGAAGCGGTCACAGAAGAACACACAGCGAATGGACACAGAGAGCAGACAACAGGGGGTGGGGAGGGGAGAGAAATAAACAAAAAATAAATCTTAAAAAAAATTTTTTTAAATAAAAAAAGAAAATACATATCTGACAAAGGACTTGTGTCAAAAATATATAAAGAGCTCTTAACTCAACTATAAGCAAATAACCTAATTACAAAATAGGTAAATGATCTGAACTAACACCTCACCAAAGAAGATATAAGGATGGCAAGTAAGCTCAACATCATATGTTATTAAGTAATTATGAATTAAAACAATAAGATACTACCACATACCCATTTGAAAAGCTAAAACTAATTGAAGACAGCAACAAATGAGAACAGGAATTCTCATCTGTAGCTGATGGTAATGGAAAATGGTAGAGCCACTTTGGAAGAAAGTTTGGGAGTTTCTCACAAAGCTAACTAGAGCTTACCATAGTATTCAGCAATCATACTTCTAGGTATTTATCCAAATTAACTGAAAACTTATGTCCACACAAAAACTGAACATGGATGTGTATAGCAGCTTTATTCTTTTTTTTTTTTAAAGATTTATTTATTTATTTATTTAAGGCCCCCCCTCCCCTGGTTGTCTGTTCTCTGTGTCTATTTGCTGCGTCTTGTTTCTTTGTCCGCTTCTGTTGTCGTCAGCGGCACGGGAAGTGTGGGTGGTGCCATTCCTGGGCAGGCTGCTCTTTCTTTCGCGCTGGGCGGCTCTCCTTACGGGCACACTCCTTGCGTGTGGGGCTCCCCTACATGGGGACACCCTGCGTGGCACGGCACTCCTTGCGCGCATCAGCACTGCGCATGGGCCAGCTCCACATGGGTCAGGCAGACCCAGGGTTTGAACCGCGGACCTCCCATGTGGTAGACGGATGCCCTATCCACTGGGCCAAGTCCATTTCCCGCAGCTTTACTCTTAATTGCACAAAACTGGAAGCAACCAAGATGTTGACAGTTTGTAATAGTTAAGGTTCTTCAGAGAAACAGAACCCACAGCATATGTATATGGATCTATATATGTATGTATATGTATGTGTGTGTGTTTACATAAAAAGGTTTATTATCTTGGAATTGGCTCATGCAGCCATGGGGATTGGCAAATCTGAATTCCATAGGGGCAGGCTGCAAGCTGAAATCTTTAAAAAAAAGTTGATTCCAAAATGGCACATCTGAACTCTGTTAGGTAGACTAAAGGCTGGAAATTACAATGAAAGTGAAGTTGTATTCCCCACAGGAGCTGGCTGGCTGACGAAGAGGTAGAAATTCTTCTTTTCTGACTTCTGAAATCCTCTTCTCTCTTTTAGACTGCCAACTGATTGGATGAGGAGAATCCCCTCATTGCCATGTAATAGAATAGTATTTAGTGCTAAAAAGAAATAAGCGAATAAGCAACAAAAAGAGATAGAGGAACCTTAAATGCACATTGATAAGTGAAAGACTACAGACTGTATGATTCCAACTGTATGACATTCTGGAAAAGGCAAAACTATAGAGACAGTGAAAAAATCAGTGATTGCCAGAGGTTCAGAGTGAAGGGAGGAAAGAATGGAGGGAGCCCAGGCCATTTTCAGACAATGAAACTATTCTGCATAATACTGTAATGGTAGATACATGCCATCAGGCATTTGTCAAAATCCTTAGAACTGTATAACATAAAAAGTGAGCCCTGATGTAAACAATGGACATTAGTTTATAATACATCGGTATGGGTTCATTAGTTTTAATACACATACCATATAAGAAGTTAAGAAGAAGAGAAAGTGTGTGTAGAAAGGGAGAGGGCTTTCTGGTAATTTTAAGTTCTCTTAAAATAAGGGATATGATAAAAAAGAGCCTTCTATACATCTCTAAACCTACTGAGAAATTTAATGCAAGTTGAAGTCATTTTAACAATCATGTTTTAATATATGTTATGAAATGCTAAAAAACTCAGTCTTACTCATTTAAAGTCTATCTTTTAACTCCAAGATGGTTTAAAAAAAAAGTCATTTATTTTCTAAGTACCAAATATCGATCCCTCATGTTTTCTAAGTGCCCTCCTTATAGCTATTTGGGGACCCTAATAATTAGTGATTTAATAAGGATTAAGCACAGCAAAAAAAAACGTAATTTGCACTCACTACATTACAGATTAGCAGGAGAGCTTTAAAGGTGACTGAGCTAGGTGAAATGCTAAAACTTTTTTGTTCAATACCTCTTTGAAGTTGAGAAGAATATTGGGACAAATTGTAGGGCAAACCCAACCCTTTCTCTCCATTATCAATGAAATGGAGATACATGCCCACACAGCAAGTAATACAAATCACTATAAGATGATAAATCCACAGTGATGGTGAAGGGAAAATAGACCCTCATCCACTACAGGGGGAAAAAGAAAGAGTATAAATTAGAACAACCTTTCTCAAGAAGAATTATCAATTTGCATGTAAAAGCCTCACATAGTCCAGGTAAAATGCTGGTGATTGTGAAAAATTGAAAATAACATCCGTGCCCAGCAGTAAGGGATTCATTTAATAAATTATGAAGGTATAATGTAGAGTCACTAACGCTGCACTGTCAAAGAATATTTATAGACATGGAAAGGTAGCCAAAATATGTCACGTAAAAAATCATATTATAGTGTGATTCAATTTTAAGAAATACAGATAAACATATTTGAAATTAAAAAAAAAAGACAAAAGGATACACACAAAGTTAAGTCATTGCTCTGAGACTCCGAAGCACTTTTTCCTTCTTAGTAGTGAACACGAAATAACTGTTCTTAAATTTATGAAAATAACTGAATAATTTTGTAACCAGGAAAATGAGTTAATTAGCAGAGTTCTAACTTTATTAAATAAATATATGGTATGGTATATATATATAATATACATGAATGAATTGAACATTGGTGCAGGTTATTATTTTTTCCTAGAAACCTGCTTTTCTTTAATAGAAAGAATAGCATGTTTAATGGATGTTGGGAATGGACTTCATTTAGATTTTTCTGTAGTATTTACAATTTTACCATGTGCAGGGAAAAAAAAAAAAAATAGAGCACTAATTCTAAGAAGTATCCAGAAAGGAAAAAGGAGAAAGTTATCATGTGTGTGGTACATAGATGTGTGTTCTCTCCAGCTCTAATGCAAAACTCCTCAGGGAGACAAATCACCAGGTGTGAGGATGACAAAGAGAGAGATGAGTGCTGACATCACAATCCCCACTTCCACCCCTTAGAAGAGAGCACAGGCAGAGAAATCAGCCCTAACAAAGTTTGAATCCCAGTTCTACCAATGGATACCTATGTGATACTGGGAAATTCATCAAGTATTTCTGAGACCCTGAAATCGGGTAATGGAATATATCCAGCAAGACACCTGTGTGCATTAAATTAGATAATGAATATAAAGTATGGAGCCTGAGCCTGGCATGTGAAGGGTGATCAACAATCATAGCTAACATTGGTAAGAATAACAACAAACCTAACAACACTGATGATTATAATATCTCCAACCCCACAAAGCTGTTTTGAGTAAATTATAAGGATGACAGTATACGAGGGAATGTTTAGCATATAATAAACATTCCAAAACGTTTGCCAAGCCACTGGTTTTATGGATTATGCCTATTTCTACTCTCCAAATCAAGGTTATAATAACATCACAAAGACAGTGTTTTGGGGAGGTTATAGATTGAAGAACAAAGTCACTCACTTATATACACTGATTTAATTAATACAAAAATACAAAAACTCACGGCAAGACAGGTAAGATGGCCTCACGGGAAGGGCGGGGTGGCGTGGCTGCTTGTGGTTCTCTAGTGTCCCATATGCTAGTGTATTTCAGGAAAGAGACAGGCATGCTTCCTCTCTAGGCCAGAGCATTCCCTAACTGGGGTTGCTATACCATCCAGAGGACCCGACTAGCAATCCCTGCACTTCCTCTCACAAAGTGCCGCCAGCCACCAGGGACTTTATACCAAATTGGGGACCAGCAAGGCCAGATCCCCTGGAGAGAATCCAGTACCCCTGACCAGTGCATGTGTCCCGGCTTCTAGAAACCGGTGCCTTCATCTACATAATCAGGTTTCAGAAAATGCAAATGGAATTGGGGCAAAGATATGCATAACCATAAAAAGGCAAGTGTTACTTAAAAATCAGCCATCTAATGCCTGGTAGGACAAATTGTCCAACTCGTATCACACACTCTGCTAGGGAACTTTTGTTTCCATGTGACAGGCTTTCAAAGAGCACTAGTTTGTCCTGCTGCCTTGCCCCTACTTATGCTGCATTCAGAGAACTGGAGATTAGGTTTAGGGTTGCCAAGACTTAAAATGAACTAGAGATGTGCAATGCCTACTACATTGCTAAGATTATCCCAAAGGTCTATAAACCCAAAGGAAAATCATGCATTTTATAATGGGACTTTGAATCTTCACTATTTAGACAAGCTTTACTCTAATCTTAAACAAAATTTGATTTGAACACATGAAAGGTAAACCAACATATACACACACACACTGGAAAAGGAAATATATATGTACATGACCATCTATACACACATGTGTTATATATGTGTGTAAATATATATACATATACTAAATGCATGTGTTTCCATATACACACATATATATTCACATATAAATGTATGTATCTTCACATACACACATATATTTACACACATACATGTGCAAAGAAACAACGACTGAACAGTGAAAAATAGTTTCCTAACTGTTCAAGCATGGTGATGCACACCTGGAGATTAAATATACTATCCTCTTTAATTTATCCACATTTGTACATTTTAAGAATTTTGCATATCTTTGAAATTTCCATAATCAAACATTTTTAAAATGAGAGACCATAGAGGTAAACATCGAAACTTAAAAAATAAAAGCATAAAGTTAATTAAACAAAATTAAAAGGAACCATACCAATAATAAGCAAGAAACTTTAAAAATTGTACATACTTTAAGTAACCTTCTTACTGGTAAAGATATAACAATAAGCGATTTGGAAAGATTGACTAAAATGCAATAAAAAGCAAAAAATGGCTTACTGGGTATTTCTAAGCATATGAAAAATAATGGTCTCTTCGAAAAGGGAAATGTTTTCCAGTTGTAATTGCCGGTTTACGCTGCTTTTCAATACATCATCAAAAATCAGCATCAAAATTAAACAGCAGTCATGAGCAGATTAACTGGCTTCTCAGCCATTAATGAAATAAAGTGCCTGATTCGCTCTCGAAAGTCATTTGGCCACATGCGCAAAGTCTATGGGTTTCAGTTACATAGTCACATACCTATGCACCTGACAAAAAATTATCAGCCCGCATTGTCATATCTGCCTGCCAAGCAAAAAAAAAGAGAAGCATCCCTTTATTTCTGATGGGAGAGGGGGGTGTGATCTGGGGGTAGGCACCAGCCAAGGGTTCCAAACAGATGTTTACAAACAGAAGGTAACTGATAAAGACCCAAACACAATGCTGCATTGTCTTCCGTGATTCACAGATGAACCCACTGGAACTACCGCAAAGGGCCTTTCTGGAAGACATCCAGAAATTAAAAGGTGCAAACAAGCTGCCTAATACCCTTGCGTAGACTGAATTCTTATGAAGAAAATAAAGTTTATTGTCTGGAAACAGGGAAAGCATGAGGAAAGCACTAAAGCAATGGAGGTGAACAATTAGACAGATGTTCACTAAAGGAAATAAAGAGAACAGAAGAAGCCATCACCGAGGAATTTTATGAGAATCCTGACAACTCGGCGCCGCGTCAAGGGCACGGGAAACGTGAAGGCACTCGAGGCTGGGGCTGTGCAGTTGGCGCCAACGCTGACTGCTGACCTTGCTGAGCTGGCCCGTGGGTCATGGAGCTCGGAGCTGAGGCAGACCACGCTGCTCATTTTAATATGTTCCTACATTCTTCTCCAACACGAGCGGCGAGCTGTAATTCTTGAAAACAGAGAGCTGTATGTCTTATTCTTAATAAGATTCCCCCAATAAGAGCAAAATAATAAATACCCCCAAGTCCTTCCATGTCCTCAAATGCCACCCATCTCTCTCTGCTTTAACTTGACAATGACTAAAGTGCAAGATTTTTCAGAATAGCATTGAGTTGGAATTCCAACCCCAACTGGCTCTGGAAGAAAGAAAGGCAGAAAGGTGTCTGTTTATTGAACATCTACTACCAGGTGATTGATACTATTAATAATTGATGGAGTCTGTCAACTGCCTGTCTCCATCTACCCTTGGGCCCCTAGGAGGCTCACAGTGCTCTGCTCACCAACTTTTCACAGTGCCTGATTTCCCATTAACCCCTATACTCTCATCTGTATCTTTTGTTTCTCTTTTTGAGGTCAAATACATATAATATAAAATGCCACCATTTTAACCATTTTAAACTGTACAATTCAGGGGCATTTAGTACATTCACCATGTTGTACAACCATCACCATCTAGTTCCAGAACATTTTCATCATCCCCCAAGAAACCCCATATCCATGAGCAGTCACTCCTCATTCCCGACTTCCCTGCGCCCCTGGACACAGCCCAGTGGATAGGGAGACCACAGACATAAAGACACATACAAAAATCTGAGTCAGATAGTGTCACTATTTTACAAAAGAAGAAATGGGCATAAATTACCCATTTCAGTCAACTTCCAACACTACATCATAATTAAGTGAAGTAAAATAAAATAATCACCATGAAATAATCTAAAAGCCACTGTTGTGATTGACGTCTTCCGTAAAGACCTGTCCAATTCCTTTGTGGGATTGATACTCAACCTCAATCATCTATCAATCCAGAAGGATCTATTATATGTGTCTATTCTGCTAGGCACTTGCTAGGCGAGTGGGGGTGGCAGGGGGGAGGTTTGAAGAAGAAATTTAAGACGCAGGTGTTCTTAAAGAATTTAAACATTATGGGTGTTGTGGAAGAATAAAGCAACCCCATACACACGCCCACACAAAGATGCCCATTCTCTATGCCCATTCTCTACCTTACTATGTTAGCTTACAAGGCAAACAGGAATTAAGGTTGCAGATGGGGTCAAGGCTACTAATCAGCTGACCTTGAGATGGAGAGATGATCCTGGATGATCCTATACTCCCAATGTAATCATAAGGCTCCTTAAAAGGGGAGGAGGGTGAAAGAACATGGAAGAACCAGAGAGTTAGCAGCATGGGAAGGACTTGGCCTAAGAGTGCTGACTTTGAAGATGGAAGAAGGGGCCATGGCCAAGGAATGTGGGTGGCATCTAGAAGCTGGGAAAGCTAAGGGAATGCATCCTGCCCTAGAGCCTCCAGAAAGGGACACAGACCTGACAGCACCTTGATCTTGCCCTAACAGCTCCTTAATTTTTGCTGTTTTAATGTTTCTGTTTTTCAGACTTTTGACCTCTAGTACTATAAGATGATAAATCTGTGTTGTTTTAAGCTACTACATTTGAGGTGATTTATTATGGAAACCATAGAAAACTAATGTATGCAGGATGCCCTTTTTTTTTTTAGGAGGTAGAGGGGATTGAACCCAGGACCTCGCACAAAGGAAGCAGGTGCTCAACCACTGAGCTACATCCCCTCCCCAATGAGAATTGGTGAGTTGGTTTATTCATTTGTTTGTTTTTTAGTTTTTAGGAGGTATCAGGAACAGAAACTGGGACCTCATACATGGAAAGCAGGCACTCAACTACTTGAGCTACCTCTGCTCTCTACGATTCCCTTTGAAAAATAATTTTTATGACCCAAGTAAAAATTCTTCTAAAACATTATTTACAAGATTAGAATCCCATCAGGCTTGGTGTCATTTGGTACAGTAGCACATGCTCTCACATTTTGACAGTCAAGTGGGCTGAGTTAGACCCTCCCATTTGCCACAATTCCCACCACTCTCTATTGCCCCACTGATTTCATTTCCCAGCTGATGATGGGATGATGCCATCAGACATTTGAATTTTTGATCCTTGGTCTAGGTTACAAAGGATTAAAAAAAAAAAAAAAAGACACATAAGAAGGGCTAACATTCACCAGGTATGCAGAGTTTACAGCTGGTATCTGCTCTGCTTGGTGAGTGCACACGGCAACGATCTGGAGTAGAAACAGAAGCAGAACGCTTCTTGAAACATTCCTGCCCCTACAGAAGCAGACTCGCCCCTCAGGCTCACCTAACAGCTTATAGGAGATCTGCCTGTGAGCTAGGCACAGTTTTACAGCCACAGTTTGGGCTAAAGGCAGTCAGGCATCCTGCAGCTTCTCCCATTTCTGCAACTGCTGCATAGTTGTTTCTGCAGAATTAGCCTTACTCTTCCTGAACTCTGCTGGTACAAAATTGCAAAGGAGCTTAAAGGACAAGTTTATTTGGGATACAGTTTGGCCTGTCTGTTTTGTAATCTGGGAACAATATATGTTGGGGATGTGATCCCTCCTCCTCATCCCTTTCCCTTAGAGCAGGGACCCTCTTAAAGGCATCGTTTAAGTGATAACATACCTGGCATCACTGCTAAGATGCAGCATGACCACTTGATACCACTGGAGAACACAAAAGGGACACATGCAAATGGGAGCCATCAGCTCGACTGCTCAGCCTCCAGGGCTTTGTTGGGAAATGAGTTCTTTTCCCCACATGGAGTAAAAATATCTCCAAATGGTCTAAGAGTCTTAAAAATTAGAAAAAGAAGAGAGGAGAAAAAACTTGGGCCACTCATCAGTCTCAATTCATTCTTACTTCTGTGGAAGAAGATGGGCCCAGCTCATACCTGACATCAGCTATGCAAGCTTGGAAGAAAGAGTGCCTATGAAGAGCATTCACAAGGTAATTCCAAATAGGAGCACATCCTCACTCACTCATACTTACTTAACAATTATGTGGTATCTTTTCTAACTACAGAAAACAGGCTGACAGTCACGCCAAATCATCCATTCCAGTGATTCCTAATCCGTGTTGACCCAAACACTGGCCCAGAAGAGGATAGCAGGTGCCCCAGGCAAAGAAGAGCTCAGAGAAACTGAATAACATCCATTTTGGAGAGCCAGACGATCCAAGCCACGCAATAAAGCAAATGTCTTAATTTTGCCGAACATACTTTTGCCCAAACATATCAGACCTCAGAACCCATTTTTTTGCACAGTATCATTCTGTAAAATCCAAAATCTCTACTTTCTATTTTAAAGTTTAAAATGCCCCTCTCTTATTTCAGAGTTTCTCTCCTGAACATTCTAAACAGTTCCCCTGAAGCAGCAACACACATAAATAACAATGATGATAATTCTGTTTTTACTACTAATAACAATAAGGATAACATTTATTAAGAACTTAGTATCACCAGGCACTCATTCCCAGCATTTTCTGAATTTAATCCTCACAATAGTATGATTTTTATCCCCGTTTTATAGATGAGAGAGGTAAGGCCCAAGAAAATTAAAGCAAGGTCACCCAACTAGTAAGTGGCTGAGGTGGGACGCGACCCCAGGTACTGTGACAGCCTAGCCTCTACCAAGATGCCACACTGCCTGATAAGGAATGGGGGAGCCAGGCCACAGAAACTCTTGGAGGCAATCATTGTCTCAACATGATGTACATCACAGCCGAGTTCTGGACTCCAACCACAGATTCTAAGTCAGAAGCTTGGGAAGGGGTTTACGGTCTTTGTTTACTAAATGTACCCAGCAATCATTCTAAAGTGGGAGACTTTCTGAAAGCTCCTGGCATTTGCCCAAAAGAGCACATTGTACTGTAAGGGAACGTGGTGGACATTATTACAGGGGTGATGACCCAAAAACTTTTAAAATCATTTACCTGATAACCATAAGAAAAGATATTCAACATCATTAGCCATCAAGGCAAGGCAAATCAAAACCACTATGAGATATCACTTCACACCCATGAGGATATCTCTAATCAAAAGTGTTGGGAGGAAGTGGACAAATTGGAACCCTCATGTATTGCTGGTAGGAATGCAAAATGGTACAGGTGCTCCAGAAAACAGTCTGGCAGCGCCTCAAATGGTTAAGCATAGAGTTAACATAGGATTCCACAATTCTACCCCTAAGTGTATACCCTAAAGAAATGAAAATTTTATGTCCACACAAAAACCTGTACATAAATGCTCATAGCAACAGAATTCATAGCAGCCGAACAGTAGAAACAATTCAAATGTTCATCAACTCACAAACAGATAAACACAAGGTAATATATCCATACATTGGATATCATTCAGCAATAAAAAGAAATGAAGTACTGATACATGTTACAACATGGGTGAATACTGAAAACATTATGCCAGTGAAATTAGCTAATAAAAAAATGACCACTTATTACATGATTCCATTTATAGGGGAAATCGAGAACAGGCTAGATTAGTGGCTACCAAGGGGCTAGGAAGGGATGGAGGGAAGTGGAAGGGGTGACAGCTAAGTAGGTAGAATTTCTTTTTGGGGTAATGAATATTTTTGTAAATTGATTGCGATGATGGCTGCACAAATTACTGAATATATTAAAAATCATTGAATTATACTTTCGATGGGTAATGTATGGTGTGTGGATTCCACCTCAATAAAGCAATTTAAAAAATAATTCACAAACACCTGTGCTTTAAGTGTTCTTAGTAACAAATTATTTGGGATTATCTCACAACTGATGGAGACATATCAGGCTACTATTGGCACTCTGTGTTAAGACTGCTGCACAGGGGACTGGATGAGAAAATTATGGTATATCCATACGAAGGAATAATACCTGGTCATTGAAGATCATGTTAAGAAAGAACATTCATTGACATGAAAAACTATTTACAAATTAACATCAAGTCCAATAGAAAGCAAGCTACATTGTAAAAGTATAATTTCATCTGGCTTAAAAGTAATAGTGCATTTGTCTGCGTATGCAGTCATACATATTATAGGAATGTTTATATAATATGTAGAAGAGGGGAAAATCACTTCTGTAACACAAATTAAATGTTAACATGGATTTTTTCTGAGCAACGAGTCTGTTAGCAGGAAACAGAGCCCCAGAAAAATAAAATCAATATAGCTTAAGCTTGGGATTCATTGCTTCCTGATCATCAGGCTTCCTAGAATTATTTCTCGACCATATCCGTCACCCCAAGGCATTACTGTTTCATCTGTGACATCTGCACTCCAAGTATATTTTCAATCACTAGAAACAACTGCAAATTTGGGTTGGCTGACGGAAAATCTGTGAAAGGTGGAGAAATGTCAGAAGTGTGCACCACTGGGGCTCAAGCTACTCTGTGGCTAAATGGGAGCAAGATCTGGCACAACAGTGACAGCACCCTACACAGGACAATTAATGCAGTGCGATTGCACCACCAGCTGACTGTGCCCTAGTCAGGCCCCTCCTGAGCCGGGGCCAGGGAGGGGGGGAGGTTTCAGTGAGATAGGGAAACCATCCCACCCCTGTGCTAGTGGGAGGCAGTGGCATCTGTTCCATCCTCATCCCCTAGCCACCTTGCAACTAACACTACCTGATCGAACCTTCTTCTGCTCTTTTTTGGCTATAGATACCTGATCCTCTTTTCCAATTCTCCAATCCAGGAAGCAAGGCCTGTCTAGATTAATTCAGTTCTTCGTCTGCCTCCATGGACTGTCTATCTCTTCCTTTCCTATCAAACTACCCCACGCACCAAGCTTTGTGTTAGAGGACAGCCCTTTGTCACCCTTCCCTGGATATAAGTGACATTACAGAGGCTTCTCTAGTCACAGTTAACTTTCTGGATCCTGCCTTTTCTAATTACTATGCTCTTTATTACAGATAAGAGTACATGAGGCGCTCTTCTGAGTTTGAGAAGTAACATAGCCATGGCTCAGAAGTAAGGGCAGTTTCACGTGGTCTCTAGATCTTAAGGGTTTCCCTTTTGCTCCCATTGCAGATTTTAGACAAACAAAACAAAACTATTTCCAAGTCTGAATCACACTAGACTTGAGCATGGTGGGTTAGGGGTTGAAAGCAGAAAGGTATGTTTTTTAAGAGAAATTTTTATATTCCTTTAAAACTTGGACATGATTTTAAGAGGCTCATTCTTGTCTTTTCAGGCAAGCTTTCACACCGTTAAATGGAATGAGACCATAATCCATATTGTTTTATGGGGAATCCACTTTTAAGATATGTACAACATTTAAGGAACATTAAGGAAAGTGGAAATTGAATTTCTTCCAGAAAGGCTTTAACTAGAGATAAGAAAAAAGGTCACAGGTTAGAAAGATTTTCAAAATTATAATCAGAAATTGCTAGGGCAACTGTTTAGCATCCTAATGAATTGCAGTATGAATTATTTTTCTTGACCTTTAATAAGATAGTAATGCAATTAATTTCTAAGGAAGATAAAAGTGAAGCACATTTTCAGGCAATCTGGAGAACACAAGTTCATTTATTCACTAGAGGCATATTTACTGAGTTCCACTTGGGCTTGGTACTGGAAAGGATAAAAAGGCGCAGAAGCTCCAGGCAGCCTGTGAGCCTGCAGGGAGTGGAAGGAGGTGTGGGCAGTCATGAAGGAGTGGGGAGGTCACAGAGCCAGGCTGGCTATAGGACCTGGTGTGTATGCTGTACGAAGATTCATGCAGGTGGGATGGGGGACGGATACTCAGGGCTGGACATTCCCACATTCTCCTCTTGTAGACGTGGGAATCAGATCAGAATGCAAATGACCATTAAAATCTCAGGAAGGGGTGTGATTTCCAAGGAAAAGAGGTTGGCTGAGATGAAGGAAAGGATCCAAAGCAGAATTGTGGTGGACACTGAGGTTTAAAAAGTGAAAGAAGATAAAAGAGCCCGAGGGGGAAATGACTAAAAGATAAGTGTTAAAAGAAGATAATGGCCTCAGTGTGAATATATTGAAAACCACTGAGGCGTTTAGTTGAAAGGGGGGAACTGGATAGTTTGTGGATTATGTATCAACAAAGCTAGAGCCCAAAAAGACAAAAGAATAAAAAATAGATCTGGCCGATAGGCATAAGAGAAAGATACTCAACATCACCACTGATCAGAGAAAATACAAAATAAAGCTACACTGAAATATCCTATATACCCATACAGAAAATTTAGCATCAAGTACTGGCAAGGATGTAGAGGATCTGAAACTCTTCAACATTGCTGGTAGGAATGCTAAACAGTTCAACCACATTGGAGAGCTGCTTAACATCCTCTTAAAACATAGTCCGACCATTGACCCATCGCCCATTCCAGTCCAAGAAATTATCCCCAGAGAAATGAAAACCTATGTCCATACAGCAGCTCTATTCAAATTCGTATCCCTTTATAATAGCCATAAACAATCCATATGTCTATCGTCAAGATATTCAGATAAACAATATATGATGTATAGCACAAAGGAATATTACTCAGTAATAAAAATGAACTAGCTGCTGATACATGCAGTGGCACTGGTGCACTGCACAATCACAATGTGGAGTGAAAAAAGGTCAGATGCAAAGAGTACATACAGTATGATTTCATTTATATAAAATTCTACTAAATGCAAACAAATCAATAGTGATAGAAAGTAGATCAGTGGTTCCCTCGGGCCAGGAGTGGGAAGTTTCAGGAGCTGCAAAAGGAGCACAAAAATGCTTCGGGGCTGATGGAAATATTCTGATCTTGATTGTGATGGTTTCACAAGTGTGGGTATCTCTGAAAATTCATTGTATTATAGACTTTAAATGGATTTGGCTTATTGAATAGAAATGATATCTTGGTAAACCAAACCAAAAAACCAAGAAACCAAACCAAACAAAATAGCAAGCGAGCAAAGGACACATGTCAAATATCTAACTTCTTCCTTTAAAATTTACCAAGGTAAGCATCCAAATATCCCACACTGCTTGTAGAATTATTGAAAATGGTATAGTGGCCACCTTTACTAAGTGTCCACCTGTATCATGAACTGTGACAGGCACTTTCCATATATTACTTAATCTAATTCTAACAACCCCATAAAATAGGATTGAAATCCCCCTTTCACAGTAGAGGAATTTGATGCCCAGAGAGGTTAACTTACTTAAGATTGCACAGCAGGTCTGTAGCTCTGAGGACAATACTCTTCACAACCCACACACTGCTTTTCAACTGGCTGACTGACAAGACAATAGTTAACTAGTAGTAGCAATGACCATAATATTTTTATGGGGGTTAGCTACATGCCAATCTCCTAGGCACTTTATGTGCTTTATACCATAAACTTTCCAGAAAGACCTTAGAAGGTGGGAACCCTTATAAACTCCCTTTTCCACATGGGGAAACTAAAGCTCAGAAATGTCAAGTGCCTGTCCAAAGTTTACACAGCTAAGAAGCAAGAGAGATAAGACTAGAGCCCAGGAGTCTGACCCTAGAGCTTGTATTCATCAAATCAACTTCTTCAGGGTCCTTAAGAAACTCTCACTTAAGGGCTAATAGACTGGCAAGGGTTGGATGTGCTTTGTTCTGTTTTAAGTGAATAAGGAAAAAGGAAAGGAAAACAGAGCTTCATCAGGTCCAGACATCAAGTGAGTCAGGAAACTGGAATGGGAATCCTTGTCACTCAATGACCACTCATCAAATGAGATACCTGGAGAAAGAGCAGGGAGCATGCCCAACACATCATGCTCATTAAAAGTGAGAATCCTTTCCACGCAGCCACGTCCATGGAAATGAAGAGGAGAGTCACCCCTGCTCTCCCAATTCAGGTGATAGTCTCAGCCAGTGCTTCCTCCTAAGAGTAAAGCCGAGAGATGGCTCAAGTGGGTGGTGTTTTCTCTGTTCATTTGAACCCAGCCTGGCAGATTCAACCAATGAAACAGAAACACAGATGAACACAATCATTTTGGTGATGCAATCTCCTTTGCTGGAAATCATTTGGAAAAGGACTTTTTGTGCTAGATTTATATGACATGATCCTCTAAGTTAGTCTCTTTCAATAACAAATAACAACAACAAAAAACCACTAATAAATGCAAATCATAGAGAAATTAAGCGATGAGTCCTTATCACCAGACCACAAGGGATACTCATCACCTCAAGTCCTCAGAACCCAGCATATTTCTTCACCATCCTGCCAAAATGCTGCCATTTATCCATCAATACCAGCTACTCTCCTCTGCACCTGGCCAAGGATTCCGTTCAGTGTGGCAAAGCGCACTAATTACACACCTTCTCCCTCTGCCTGTCACATGCTATATCTGACTGTATTGAGGAATACTAAGGATGGAGGAGGAAAGTTTCTTGATGGTGGGAGAAGAAAGAAGGAAAAGAAAGAGAAGAAAGAGGAAGGAAGGAAGGAAGGAAGGAAGGAAGGAAGGAAGGAAGGAAGGAAGGGAGGGAGGGAGGGAGGGAGGGAGGGAGGGAGGGAGGGAGGGAAGGAAGAGAGGAGGGAGGGAGGGGGGAGGAAGGGAGGGAGGGAGGGAGGGGGGAGGAAGGGAGGGAGGGAGGAGGGAGGGAGGGACAGAGGGAGAAAGAAAAAGAAAGAAAGAGAGGAAGGAAGGAAGGAAGGAAGGAAGGAAGGAAGGAAGGAAGGAAGGAAGGAAGGAAGGAAGGAAGAAGCTGGGGTGAGAGGGGAGGAAGAGGCAGGCACGGGGGAAATAAAAAGGAAGTGAGCTAGGCAAAGAAAGAAAGAAAGTGATGGATTTGGACTTGGACTTGGACTTCTCTGCTCAAACCAGCACCAGCACCATCAATGGCAACAAAATCATCATCATTCCTGGCATAAAGGAAATTCCAAAACCACAATTACTGCCATGTCAACATTAAAGCAACTTAATGTCAAATAACTTACAACACATCACTCCTTTATCCATTAGCAATTACTACCAAAGAGACATGGCAATTTTGTTCCCAAGCTTGAGGTCATATCCAGATGGAATGGCCATTCAGAAGGCTCTGAACAGGACACACAACCATACATACAGGTACGAAAACAGTGACCATGAAGCCATGTCTCCGTGTGCTGCCCCTTTAAGGATTTCCCTCCTTGCAGCACCTGTGCTAGATTTGCCTTTATGAAGGCTCAAGGGGGTTGCACCCACAAGCATTAACACCCTGCTTAGAGCATTGCTTCCTTTACGGGATGAGATGCAAGGATCAGAAAACAAGTGATAGATACACATCATCAGGTACTACGAAAAATGGCGCCTGTTGACAGCTGGTCTTCAGTGATTGATTGAGAATTAATATGGAAATGGAAGGACGAGAAAAATGAGGATGTGTGCATAGCCCGTTAATGTGCGAAGAAGCAAGTATCCACAGAAAGTGGCTGTGGATCATGAATTCGTTTACTTAATCAGCACAGCATCATGGGTGACAGGCAACTTGATGAAAGCTAAGGTCACACACACATCCAGAAGATCCTCCTCATGAGGCAGGCTCCCAAGGGCATCAGAGGACACCCAGAGGGCCCGAAGTCACAGTGCCGTTCTATAATTGTGGTGTCCCTCAGCTGTTACAGGGGGCTCAAGTTGGGAAGAAAACAGCACAAATGAGACAACATGACAGTGCGGGTGCTGCTTGACTACAGGTCAGCCATGTCTCATATCAAAGGAAACAGGAAAACTGGGCATGCTAGGAAATTTGTTTATGTGCCAAAACACCGCTCCTCTTTTACCATCTGTAAACTTAAAGCTCCAAGAAGACACTTCAGTTTCATGAAATCAACTGAGATCCTAGAGCATAAAAGGGCTCACCCTGGTTCACCAGAAGTTGGATTATGTTCATCTGTAACATGTTCCCTGGCCGCGGTGACACCTCAGTGTGGGTGGGGAATGGCTGTGGATTGGGAGTAACCTGGCAACCGGTTTCTAACGTTCTTGCAAGCTTGCAAGTGATGGTGTTATCCCTAAAGTGCAAAAGTCTTAACGTATGGTGGAAAATACACCTGAGACTCAGATTCTGATGCTGGAAGCTTTATTATTAACTCACTCTTCTGGGCTTCCATACTCGCGGCAAGTAGCAAAGGCTGGAGTATATGCTTCCTGTGGCACAGACCTTTAGCACTGCCCAAATATCCACATGAGCCCCACTTTTCAGCCTCCCACACAATCAGTTAAGGCCAGGGACTAGCTCTGGCCAAGAGAATGCTGGTAGAAGCAATGAATGCTACTTCCAAGTCTGGCCATAAAAACTCCTGCTCAACATTCATTCTCTCTCTCACAGCACAGTCCCTGACTTTGGAGGCCAGTTGTTTTAGATGCTGTAGCAACAAAATCATGGATCCCTCTTCAGTCTGGCATGATCCTCTCAGCAAGTATCTTTCAATATTAAGATATTTAGAGCTTCCCACTAACTTATGTTGGATGTGTAATGTGTGAATCTTTCAATGTTTTCAGATACTGAGATATTGTGGTCTCCTTGTTACAGCAATTGACATTTACATATCCTGACTAATATGTCCCTTCAGTGCCTCCAGCTCCAACTTCCTAGAAAACTAAGGCTTTAGAAGCCTTCCCTTTTAATAATTTTTTTTAAAAACTTACTGTCAAGACTCCTTGAGGAGGTGAAGAACCAAAAGTAATACAGGTTCATACAGCCTCAGACCTGCCTGCATCCTTCAAGAACACTGGCATGCTCAAAGAGGATCCGACATTTATGCTCCTTCTCTCCTCTGTGCCTGTGCTTACCTTGCCCAGGTCATTTTCCCTGGGTGTTGCCCACCTCTCACTTTTAGATTTATCTCAGATATTACTCCCTGGCAACTCCCAGTGTGAGAATATCTGATCCAGAGCTCCAGGCAGATGGACATGAAGAAATTAATTGCTTCCTGCTGAAACCTTCCCAAATTGTTCTTCCAGAAAAACAGAATAATCTCCTGCACCCACAGAACAAACTCAAAAGAATGAGTAAAACAAAAGGAAAAAGGAGAAAAGGATCACATATATTGATTCTCTTTCATTTCTTACCTAAGCTCCATGAAAAATAATAGAAACTGCTATAAAACACAATGACAATAAGAATAAAAAGCATTCAATATCAACATGAAAACTAAACAAACCAAAAATGTTAGATGCTGGAACCAGATGGACAGCTGGCAAGTGACTTAGATTCAAGAAAGACTAACTCTTGAGATAGCAATGGGGAGAGCTAAAAAGTAGCCAAATTTACATCACAGAACAACCAAAGGCTCAGAGATGGCACTTGTACTTCTCAAAGTAGGGATGAAAGTGGATCTTTTCAAAACCTGTTAGCCACATGGGTACAGACCAGAGAGGGCTACCCCTCTCAGCCCAGCCAGGAATTGTCCTTTCTCTCCTTCAGAAGTAGGCAAAAGTTTATTCTCTGAGGAGAATACAAACAGTTGAGAACAATGATTCTATAAGAAAAACAGAGAGTGTCTTAGTTTGTCAGGCTGCTATGACAAGTAGTACACAAAAGGTTGGCTTAAACAAGAATTTATTGGCCCATGGTTTGGGGGGGTATAGGACAAAATCAAGGTGTGAGCAAGGCCAAGTTTTCTCCCTGAAATCTGTAGCATCCTGGTACTGACTTGCTGCAATCCTTGGGGTTTCATGACTTGCATCTCTATCTCCTAACACTTGACCATTTCTCATTCCTTGTACCTGCTCTGCTGATTTCCACTAATTTCTGCCTTTTGGCTACTCTGACTATGTCTGAATTTCTCCTGCTTATAAAGGACTCCAGTAATAGAGATTAAGGCTCACCCAGATTCAGCTGGATCATGTCTTAACTAAAAAGTCACATTCTCCTATTTATCAATAGGTCCTATTTATAAATGGTTCACACCCACAAGAATGTGGGTGGAGATGGAAATTAAGAATATGCATTTTGAGGGGATACAAAAGTGTTTCGAAGAAAAATTAGTTTTATATCTGCAATTCTATTACCTAGCCAAACTATAAATAAAATGAGGGTGGGAGGGCGGCGGATGTGGTTCAAGTGGTTGAGTGCCTGTTTCCCACATGGGCTGTCCTGGGTTCAGTTCCCAGTGCCTCCTAAAAAACAAGTAAACAAACAAACAAACAAAAAAACAACAACTTAGGGGAGCCACTGAAGCCAGTGGAGTACACTGAAAACTAAGCTAACAAGAAAATAAGACAACTATTAACTCCAGGGGAAATAAAAAATTGTGCAGGAAAGGAAAAGTAATTTTAGTATATACTACAAGGCTTAGCTGTGAATATATTCACATATTCATAACAATGTAAATATTAAATTTGCTTCTAAAAATACCATGACATAACTATATAAAAGGAGGGAGAGATGGCCCACTGGGTGGACTGTGGGAGAGTGTGGGCTATGGTGTGGACCATTGACCATGAGGTTCAGCGGTGCTCAGAGATATATTCACCAAATGTCTCATGATGATGGAGGAGGTTATTATTATGGTGGAAGGAGTGGGGTGAAGGGGGTGGGGGGTATATATGGGGAAGTCATATTTTTTTAATGTAACATTAAAAAAATAAAGACTAAAAAAAAAAAAAAGGAAAAAATAAATAAAAGGATGGAGAGAGACCAAAAAAAGATGCATGTCATGGTAGAGGCATGAAAGGGAAGCTAAACTAAATTTTCTTTTTTCTTAGTGGAAAGGCTAAAGATAACGTCTAAAACTGGAAAACTGGGAAGCAGCATTTTATTAATTTTTTATTATTTTTTTAATTCATTTTTTTTTAAATATTACATTCAAAAAATATGAAGTCCCATTCAACCCCACCGCCCCCACCCCCCACTCCCCCCACAGAACCACTCTCTCCCATCATGATAAATCCATTGCACCTGGTAAGTACATCTCTGGGCATCGCTGCACCCCATAGTCAATGGTCCACATCATAGCCCACACTCTCCCATGTTCCATCCAGTGGGCCCTGGGGGGATCTACAATGTCCCGTAATTGCCCGTGAAGCACCACCCAGGACAACTCCAAGTCCCGAAAACGCCTCCACATCTCATCTCTTCCTCCCATTCCCCGCACCCAGCAGCCACCATGGCCACCCTTCCCACACCAATGCCACATTTTCTCTGTGGACCTTGGATTGGTTGTGTCCATTGCACATCTATGTCAAGAGAGGGCTTAGATTCCACATGTATACTGGATGCAATCCTCCTGCTTTCAGTTGTAGGCACTCTAGGCTCCATGGTGTGGTGGTTGACATTCTTCAACTCCATGTTAGCTGAGTGGGGTAAGTCCAATAAATCAGAGTGTAGGAGTTGAAGTCTGTTGAAGTTCAGGGCGTGGCTATCATATTGTCAGTCCAGAGATTCAAATCCCCTAAATATATCTTAAACCCCAACACCAACTACAATTCCAGTAAAGTAGCATGAAAGTCTTGTGAAAAGAGATCCTATCTGAGTCCAGTTCCATCACACAGAAACACTGGCTCCAAAGAAGGGCCATCTGTCATGGCAGTGAACCCCATCTGCCATGACCATAGAACCCGTGGGTCTCTTTAGTCCTCAAAAGAACCAATACCTGGTTCTTTATCTGTCTCTGAGACTCTGCTCAGGTGTGCATAAGGGCAATCAGAAGCAGCATTTTAAGTGTAATTATTTAAAATTATGGACATATAGACCAACTGGAGCTGGAGAGGAGGAAAGAGTTGGTATTAACAGAGGGCTGCTGTAATTTTTTACATAAAAGCCTAGTAGAAATACCAGACTCTGATCTTAAACAAGAGATATGTAAAATTTTTACAAGAAGAGAACAAAGAGTATGGAGAAAATGAACAACAATAAATTGACAAAAATATAAAGGAACAAAAGAGAAAGAAAGAGGAATGAAGGAAGGAAGAAAAATTGAGAAAGGTTAAATATGAAGATAATCACTAATTAAGCTTAAATTATAACAGAACACAAACTGGATTCCCTTGTCATTTCTGTTTTCGAAAATGACTTCATGTTAGGTTGTGGCATTATTGTCTATGGCTACCTCAAAGAAAACGTTTTATGGAAAAAACAAGCACTTTTTAAAATTATCTTTTTTTTTTTTAAAGATACATAGATCACACAAAATGTTACATTAAAAAATATAAGAGGTTCCCATATACCCCATTCCCCACACCCCCCACTCCTCCCACATCAACAACCTCTTTCATCAGTGTGCCACATTCATTGCATTTGGTGAGTACATTGTGGAGCACCATTACACAGCATATATTATAGTTTACATTGTAGTTTACACTCTCTCCCAAACCATTCAGTGGATTATGGCAGGATATATAATGTCCTGCATCTGTCCTTGCAACAACATTCAGAACAACTCCAAGTCTCCAAAATGCCCCCATATCATACTGCTTTTTCCCTCTCCCTGCCTTCAACAACTCCCATGGCCACTATCTCCACATCAATTATATAATTTCTTCCATTGCTAGAGTCACAATAATTCTATAGTAGAATACCAGTAAGTCCACTCTAATCCATATTTTATTCCTCCATCCTGAGGACTCTAAGATGGCAATGCTCACTCCATCTCTAAATTGAGAAGGGGCTTAGATCCCACATGGCTGATGGATGGGATTCTCTTGCAGTGGTAGACTCTCTTGGTTTCTTGGTATGGTGGTTACAATTTCTCTTCTATGAAATGCTGGTTGTGGAAATTGCAACCTGTCTATAAGAACACTTTATGCTCCTTAATCCTTTAAGGTAAAAATAATAAAACAATTTAACATAAAGATATTTTATCCCCCAAAGGGCAAAACCAAGACAATCTTGCAGTGATAAAATTGCTCCTTTTTGTTCCCTTTTTTTAACAACTGGGGAAAACAACTTTGTCTCTGTGGACCAAATAAAATCAACCCTTTAGGAATTGGAAGTCCATACATTGGTGTCTAATCTCTATCTTGTCATCAGTAATAAGTAATACAAACAAGGGTCCTCTAAAAATTTCACAAAATTAAATTCTTTAATGTTTCATTTACATAGGAGACTTTAATAATTGTGAGTACTCCAAGTGAATACAATACAAAGGGTCTAGATTATTAGTCAGGTCAGTTTTCTAGAAGCTTTGGACCATCATTTTTTTAATTAAAAAAATAACTTTATATACTTTATTAACTTATTTTGAAATAATTTCCAATGTACAGGGAAGTTGCAAAAACAATATAAAAACCATACAGCAGACTCCAACATAACCCCTACCCAGATACCCAGATCTGAAGATGGGGAAGCGTCGGATTCCTCTAGGTTCTTGGCTATACTGCATTAATGAATTTAAGAACACACCAGTTTAGTTAGGCCAATAAAAAGGATTTATTAGGGAAATAGGGGAAATAACAGAGCTTGCTGAAAAATGGGAGAGAAACATGGAAATACCCACCAAGATTTGGTGCCAGCTCCCTAGGCAAACAGAGTGAACTCTGCCTTGGATGGTTACCTTTTAAACTGTTAATTATTCCTCCCCCTTGCTAATGATAAAGGGATGGGCCCCAGCTGTTATTGGTTACCCCACCAATGGTGAAGCCTTTCTGGAGTATCTGGGGCCAAGGGAAGGTACCAGAAAGAGAAACTGGGACCTCAAGGTTAAAGTCAAGGTCTCAGTGAGGTCTTGCAGTCATGAGGTCTTAGAGCCATGTTGCCTGTCGGCCATGTTGTGGCTCGTCTTCTCCTCATTTCCCTGGCTAACCTGGCTAACGTGTCTCTGATCCACAAAGTTTCAACATTTTGACATATTTGCCATATCATTCTATTCATGCCTCTATCCTTTTACCCGCCCACCCATTCATTATTTAATTTTTTAAGAGTGACAGAAAGAAACTGCCACCTTAGTTGCTTGGTGACTTGACTTAGCATCTTGTGAGCCTTCTCACAGATAGAGTCCTCAAAAGAGGCAAAAGGAAAAGGAAAAGAGTGCTACCGAATGCAGAGCAGGCAAGTCCTACCCAGCATTACCACTTGGGACCTCAAACTGGTGGTGGAGGGCTCAGCCCCTTAGTCTATACAAGGAAGGAAGGGGAAAGAAGCTTGGCTCCAAGATTCAATTATAAATATTGGAAACATCTTGAGCACTTCTGAGTATTGAGACCATCACTCCTGGGCCTTAATTCTCAGAAGGAATTTGCTGCAGGAATATAGAGGCATAAGTAGGTGGAGTTCTTAAAAACATTTTACACGTACTGTCCCAGGATTTCTGCCTGCCTTGTCAAAATACTGGGTAGACTTGTTAAGGAATAACAAAAACTTATGGATTATGAACTGGATACCTAACAGGTGCTTGAACAGCACAGTATTTTAAAAGTTAATAAATTGCCAATATTTTAAAATCAGGAAATAGCATTCCAGAGAATAATTTTTAGCCTTATAAGAAATTTTAAAAATCAAGAAGTGTGGCACATGGGGTCCGTATTCCCCCGAGCCAACAGGCAGCTGGAGCTAAGAAGCTGCTGACTCCCAAAAGACAGAATGGTGATTGTGTCCTGTAGTTTGACACAGGTCTTCACCACTCCCTATTGTCTTCCACAAGGCCCCTTCACCCCCTGTGGCAACCCTAGGATTTCAATTTCATTCTCCTGGACAGAGAGCATCAATATCACCTGAAAAGCTGTTGGAAATGCAAAACTTGGGCTCTATCTCAGTCCTACAGAATGGAATCTCAAACTCTAGTTTCAGAATCTCCTGGAGGGGGTCTTGCAAACCAGATTGCAGGGCCACATCACCAGAATTTAGGATTCAATAGGTCTAGGGTAAGGTCTGAGAATTTCCATCTCCAACAAATTCCCAGATGATGATGATGCCAATCCAGGGACAATGTGGTGAACCTCTGATCTCCAATTTTGAGTATGTTTTAACAAATGCCCACTCCACTTTTGATTCCTGTGAATTAAACAGCAACAAAATAAATGGCACAGTCTCGATCAATTCAATTTTCTTAATCTCATTCAGATATAATGTGGTGATTTTCCTTTTCTTTTTTTAGAAGGATTTTCTGTTTTCCCAGTGGGTGGCTTTAATTCTTTGGAAATTTCTCCCATATGGGTTAGCATTTTGTTTCGTTTGCTATTTAAAAACACTGCGGCTTTCTCTCTGTAGAAATTGGGTCATTTAAATTAATTCTTGGATTTATAATACATATAATTAGTTCCAAACAATATACAGCTCTATGCTCTGTTTGGGAATATCTTGATTAGGCAAATGTGAAAATAATTGAACAGAACGATGGCCAGAAAAATAGCATTAAGAAAAATCCCCATTTCTGATATTTTTTGCCATTAGCCTATGAAATGTATAACAACTCCCCAAAAGTGCTCGCTGTATCTTTAACAGTTCACCCATGCTCAGAGTAAAGTCTGAACTATTTGTTGTTCGCTGTTGTTATATTCTGTTCCAAGGTTCATAATTTGAAAATCGACTTTGGGGACTTTTTGCTCGGTCTATTAAAATGATTCATGTTGCATTCAACATAAATTGTGCATTCACAGAGGAGGGTATTCACAGCATAATAACTAAAGTGAATTTTGTACGAGCCGCAGTTTGTGGCAGCAATGTGGTATCATTTGTCTTAATTTTTCTTTGGCATTACATTAGGCGAGTGCATTTACATTTCCAGGTATGGCTAACCACTTTAAAAACTTTGTTTTTACAGCATGAGTAAAGGGGGAATCAAATCTGCATGTTTATGTGATGTAACATCAAATAATACCATTTTACTGTCTGGAGTATGCAGGGATTTACATTCCATTTACCTGACTTCACAAAGGGAACTCAGGCTGATATGCAAAGCACATGAAATATTTACCATCAACGGATGATGTGAGGCGTCTAAAAGAAAAAGAAGAGGGGGAGGAGATAATACCCTCTTTGCTACTGCTAGTTGTTCCTGTTTTGTTTTTTTTTCCTCATGCCACTGTACCTGGAATTTCTTAAGTGGATTAATCATTTAAAATTGAAATAAAACCAAACTCCAAATTACTTAAACCAAAACTTCAGGTTACATTTGCAAAACAGTAACCATTGGAAACTGAAATGCAGGTGTGTGTGTATGATACCCATACGCACACATACACATATACAAACATATATGCTTCCTGCTCATGAAAAATTTATTTTGGAGAACTGGAATGGAGTACTCCGACATTACCATTAACATTATTTAAGATGCATATATGTGTGTGCATAGATGTATATATATGTTTAACAGAAGAATCTTATAAATAAGATATGCTGGATTAACTATTTCAGTTAGAGAAAGTAAAGAGATGACATCAAAAATCCTCTCTACCAAAGTCAATTTAAGTCTCAGATTGGAACAGATTATACTCACTAAATTCTACTATTAGAATATTTTATGATAAGGCAGCTATACTTATTTTAAAATGAAAACAAAATGTAAAAAATATAATACCTAACATACAAAGCAAATAGTACTCTTTCATGCTACTCCAAATATCCAAGTGAAGAGTCTTAGGTGAAAAGAAAATAAGTAATATTTGCACTAAAATTATAAGCCGGAGAACTGAGTTTATCATGATATAGTCAAGAACATAAGCACTGGAGACAGGTTGTTTGGGTTCACATTCCCACTTCATCCCTTACTGGCTCTGTGACATTTTGCAATTTAAATTTCTGGAGCATCAGTTTCTCCATCTGTCAAATAGGGATGACAATATTTCCTACCTAATCCATGAAAATAATGTGCAGGAACTTCTGAATGCATACTTAATGGAACAAAATTAAGAAATACTCAACAAATGTTACTAATCCTCATCAATCATCATGATTATTAAATCATAATGAAGGGAGCAATTTCAGCAACTGTGGGATCATCATAGCCTATCATAATGACAGACAAAAGGCAATGGCTCATTAGCCACCAAAATAAAGAAATAAATCAGTGTATCAGTCCAATTTATTGAACTATATAAATACTTTGGGTAGATGAATGCATATGTTTTTACTTGAACACTGGGAATATGAATCTTTCTATTGAGAATATGGACACAAAAGCCTTGAAGAACTCCCGAGGTTTTCTCACAGTCATCTTTTAGCTTGTTAACCCATTGCTAATTCATGTGTCCGTACATACCCTGGTGACTCTGCTGGAGGGGTGCGCTACTGCCTTGAGATTGGAGGCAGGAAAACACAGTGCTTAGCTCCAAGGTGCTCATGCTCTACTGGGGCAGTCCTTAAGCTTTAACTTACTAATCAACCAGGGAGCCTTTTATTTTTTATCTTTTTAAATATGATCACCTTTTCTCATATTTTTTTTTTTTTTTTAAGATTTATATATTTATTTCATTCCCCCCCTCCCCCGGTTGTCTGTTCTCTGTGTCTATTTGCTGCGTCTTGTTTCTTTGTCCGCTTCTGTTGTCGTCAGCGGCACGGGAAGTGTGGGCGGCGCCATTCCTGGGCAGGCTGCTCTTTCTTTCACGCTGGGCGGCTCTCCTCACGGGGCGTGCGCGTGGGGCTCCCCTACGCGGGGGACACCCCTGCGTGGCAGGGCACTCCTTGCGCGCATCAGCGCTGCGCATGGGCCAGCTGCACACGGGTCAAGGAGGCCCGGGGTTTGAACCGCGGACCTCCCATGTGGTAGACGGACGCCCTAGCCACTGGGCCAAGTCCGTTTCCCTAGGGAGCCTTTTAGATATGTCAAATCAAAGATTCTGAAGCAGGAGGTCCATCTGGGAGCTGGGAACCTATATTTTAAGTAAAGTGCTCAGGCTTTCTAGGAAAAGAGAAGATGTTTAAGGCACAGCCTGGGTAAAGCTACAGACCAGGATGGAAAGGGGGGCCCAGGAAACCCAAACCTAAGTCTGCCTGAGGGAGTCAGGAAAGCTTCTCATGTGGAGGAGCATCTGAAGTGACTCGGAGGTTGACTAGGAGCTGGACTCCCTTACAGTCACCAAATGGCATTCCAGACTTCTTCCTCCGCTCTGGGGTTTTGGAGTCAAACAGCCTGGCTCCAATCCCAGCTCCACACTCGCACTGCTTGAGAATTACTTTCCCTCTTATCAGTCTTAGTTTCCATGTCTGTAAAAAGTGAACAACTATAGTGTACATCTCACAGGTTGATGGGAGGAATAAATCAAAAAACTATACAAAGGCATCTGACATAGGCTAGTACACAGTAGGCATTTTATAAAATATTATTATACAGTTCTGTACTTCCTCAAAAAGTTAAATATTGAATTCCTATATGCCCCAACAATCCCACTTCTAGGTATATACCCCAAAGAACCGAAAATGAGGTCTTAAACTGAAACTTGTGGAGCAATGTTCATAGTAGCACTGTTCACAATATTTAAAAGGTGGAAACAACCCAAATTTACATCAACAGATGAAAGGACAAACAGAATGTGGTATATCCATACAACGGAATGAATATTATTCAAAGACATCATGTTAAGAGAAATAAGCCATACACAAAAGGACCCAAATGTTGTATGCCTCCATTTATGTGAAATATCTAGAATAAGCAAATTCCTAAAGACAGTAAGTAGTTTAGAGGTTACCAGGGGCTGGAGGAAAGTTGCTTAATGGGTACAGAGTTTCTGTTTAGGGTGATTAAAGGCTTCAGTAATGAATGGTGGTGACGGTGGCACAACCTGGAAATGTCCTTAATACCACTGACCTATACATGTGAAAATGGTTAAACTGGTAAATTTAATTTTATATGTGTTCCCACAGTGAAATTTTAAAATACTATTATTATGGACAATCCTACCTCAAAAATATGTAACAAGGGGCACTTTGAGGAGTAGTTCAGAATAACAAAACCCCAAGTGATTTTTGTCAGCCTATGTCATGAGAGTCACCTTTATGCCCACCACCCATGAACCCAGAAGTAAGGAAGAACAGGTTGTACAGGTACCATGTGATACAAAGCCAGTTACATGGCCAGGGCCTGGGTGTCTGTGGCCCACTCTCATGGTTACATCACTTTTGTACATAGATGTTGTTTTTGTTTCCTAGCTGCCAGAACAAATACCACACAATGGGTTGGCTTAACAAGAAGTTATTGGCTCAGGGTTTCTGAGCCTAGAAGGCGTGCTTCCTCCCAGGGTTGGTATCTTCGGGCTGGCCTGCAATCTGTGGGGTTCCCTGGCTTTTCCATCACATGGCAATGCATATGACAACGTCTTCTCCTTTCTCTTCTGGTTTCCGTTGACTTCTGGCTTCTTGCTTCTCTCCTGGCTTCCCTCTCCATGGCTCTCTCTAAGAGGTCTTCAGTGACTGGAACAAGATCAACGCTGATTCAGCTGGGTCACACCTCAGCTGAAGTCACCTCATCAAAAGGTCCTATTTACAGCAGGTTCACACCTACGGGAATGGATTAAGATTAAGAATGTTTTAAGATTAAGAATGTTTTTCTGGGCCACATACCTCGAAGTTACCTCAGAAGTTAAAGCAGAAAGAATGAGAAATAACAGGTTATATCATGAAGATGACCTTACAGAGTCACACCTACAGATCAGCTGAGATTTGAATACTAGTATGTAATTGGTTTATTGCCTCTATGCCTAATTGTTTTATTTGGAAGGCTACACATGAGTCTGCAAAAGTACACAAAATAAATATGCTGATGTTAACTTCACTCTAACTATTGTTTATGGGAACTGACAAGACTTCTAGTTAAACATTTTCCTTAATAACAAATCCAAGAAACTTAAGTATAAATTTTAAAAAACCCAAACACCTTGGTTTTGATTTATGCAACTGAAAGAAATGTTAGCTGAGATAAAAAGCCCTCTGAAGTATGGGCCCAAATCTGAAACAAACATATTCAGGGACTGTAGGTGTTAAAAGTAATAGACTATGAAAAAAATCTATATTTTAATCTTTTTTGGGTGGAAACAAATTATCTTATTTACTACATGAATGGTTTCCTCAATTTAACGCCAATCTTTAGCATCAGCTTCCACCTGTCTGAATAAACAGGCTGCACAAGAAAAGACTAGATTATTTATATTACAAGGTAGTGTTTAAAAATAAAACAGAAAGATTACTTTACCTATATTGAAAACAAGAATAACATACATATCATCCCAGCTTACAAAAACCTAATTTTATTTTCTTCTGTTTCCACTAGGAAGTTTAAAGACTTCACTTGAAGGAGATAAATTCCTCTTTGAAGGTGAGTGCAAGGGGCCAGGAGAACCTTTAGAAATTTACGAACATGGTCAGAAAAATACACCCAAATGGACTGTGTAGACACTGCTCCAATCCTACGTTCATATGTAATAATCCAAAGCAATGCATTTTATCATTTGTGCAATTCCTTTAAAAAAATTAATTTAGGGCTTCTTATAGGGTGTTTAGGTTCATTTGGAATCAGGTATTGGTTTTTATTAACTTAAAATATCAATTATAAGAATAAACATTTGTTAGTGAGGGATAGCCTCAAATTTTAAGGAATGTTTTTAAATGACATTTATGCATCAGGGATAAACATCTATAGAGATTGTTATTAGAAAAAGAAAAAAGAAAAAGGTGCTTCACTCTTTCCATCTTAGCTATGTTGTCAAAAAAACACTGGAGAACTCGTCCCCAAGACTAGCAGCTCTTCCTTGAACATTCACGGGAAGCCTCTTCTGTTTTTGCATAGGTTGCATGTGGGGTCACTGCTAAATACCACAGAATTCGCCCAAGGCCCTTTCCGCTTGGTCTCCCATGCGCCAGTCACTCGCTCCCGTAGAACTACTAAGGCAGGTCATGCTCACCACAAAGCCCCGAGAACAATTTTCGCTGCTCTTATGGTCTTTCACCAACAGGGTCAGTAAATGCAGAAACGCCACTCTTTCCAGAACCGTCGAGGTGGGAGATTTTTGTAAGAAACAAAGTGTGCTGTCCTTTTGTCATCTCCCATTTCTTTCAGAGAACCATTCTCCAAACACCCTCAAAGGAGAACTAGCTGGAAAGGAGGAGCCAGAGGAGAAAATGCCACTGTCTGAAGGAAACTGAACCCAAAGCTCAGTCCACGATGCCCTGACATTGCAATTTCACTTTAACTATAATTAAAAATGCTTCAGCAAAGGTCAAATGTCCTTGGAATTGGCGGGTGCTGCTAGGTGGGAATGGTTCTGCTTCAGGAGTATTTTTTGCCAGAAGCTCTGGACTGATTGTCAATACTCCAACCACATCTGCGTTACTAAAGTCCATTTTTGTTGTTTTAGTAACTCACGTTGAGACAGCACTGAATTTACCCAAATTCCTCATTTAATCTTATATGTCTTGTTCTCCTTTCAACCTCCAACAAATATTTGTTGTTTGAGTGAGGTATTAAATCTTTATGACACCCTTACAGAATCAGTATTTTTATCATCACCATCATCATCACCATGATCTCCCTATTTACCATCAATTCATAAAAAAGTGAAACAATTTACCCAAAGTCACAGAAATTCTTTATCTAAACCCATGTGTTTAAGAATTCTGAGTTTGTTTCTTAAGAAGGCTATAAAATAGTTTCTCAACCATGTACTATAAAGCACCCCAGTGGGGTCTGACCCTGACTCGGGCATCAAACGTATTAACATTTCTGCAGCAAAATATACTGAATGGATATCCGGAATCAATGAAGATAACAAACAGGTCCACAATAGTAACCATCAAGTTTTGCTGCCCCTTGAGTTTGCCATTTCCTTGAGGAACACGGTTTTGTTTTTTTCTGAATGTTGATGGATTTTGGAATTGCAGATAAAGGACTGTGGACCTAAAGAAATCAGGACTCATGCAGGTTTGCCGACTCCTAAGCTCTTTTAGATTCTGCTCTGGGTGCTGCTAAAAGCTTTGCTGAAGTCCCACAAATGCAGAGAACCCCTTTAGACTAAATGATGTAGACACAGTCTGGAAGGGAAGACTGTAGCCATCTCCTTTCTTCCCAGTGGGAATTACTGTGGGGGGAGAAGGAACTCCCTGAAGGCAGGGAAGGGATGAGTCGGGATTTCCATTTGCCGAGGGCTCCGTGTTCCACAACCGTGACTTAGTTCCATCCTCTCCTTATGCCCTGCCTGGTGAGTGATGTTCTCTCCATTCAAAGCTGGGCCCCAGCTCTGTGAAGAGGCCCCGGGACCAGAACTAGGGAGCTGCAGAGCAGGTGAGCCCTGAAAACCTGAACATGCCGCGCCCCCATCCACTTTTTGGGACACCGGTGCACACAAATCAAGGCAGCCTGTCATATGATGACAGAGTGATTTCTTTCCCAATATGGCATATTCATTCATCATCTTTCATGAGACAGACCTGGACTATAATTCCATCCCAGGGCTCCTGCTGAAGGGAACTCTGGGTTTGGATGGGCTTTGCCAGGTTCTTCCACATGGGGTCACTTGGGGTGCCCGATGTCCTCAGGCCAGGATCTGAGCCCGAGTGGAGGCTTGCAGGGGGCAGGGCTAGTGCCGAGCTGAGGATGCAGGAGCCAAGGCTGACCGTGCGTGGACGGTGCTGCTGAAGCCCCTGAGCCATGGGGAAAAGTCTGAAAAGTGGGATTTTTAGATGCATCTGTCATCTCCATAGTGGGAAAGCTATGTTCAATATTCATGTCAATTAAGATCTAAAAAGCTGCTGAATGCAGCTTCACTGGAGAGAAAAAATTGAAATATAATAAGATTAATATTCTTTGCCATTGAAAGATATTTCTACATTTTAAAGTCTGAATGAGACAATTAAGACCATGTCACTGGCAAACAAGAATACAGAAATCTGTTGGTGTTAATGATAAAATCTAAAACATAAATCATGAAGTAAGTACATGCTGTGTGCCAGAAATTGTGCTTTCTGTTGTCTTCCAGTAATAAAACAACTCTTCCAGCTCACAGTCGGGAAGAAGAAAAAAGGTCATCAGGGAGGTTAAGTAACTTGTCAAAAAACACAGTCAGTGGGGCTTGAATTTTCATATTTACATTCCTTTATTAAGCCAAGCTTCTGTGTGATGAGAACATTCAACTGCCTATTTCTCTGATGATTGCACCACAGCATTTTCATAGAATGATATGACAGTGGTGGCAGAATAGAAAAAGAAGGCCAAATATGCCAATTGGCACATTGGATATGATCTTGGAATTGAAGTTTCTGCAACTGAGCACATAAGCACTTAATATGAAACATCAAATTACACCGTCAGTGGCTTCAGAGAACTGGCTTCCTCCAGTGCCATGCAGCTGGGTGTTCTCAGTTACCTGCTGCTCGGCAGAGGAAGAACTCAACATTCCAGTACTTCACAAGCAGGGGCCACGGGCTTCCAGCGGGGAGCCCGAAAGTTCAGAGTCGGGCAGGACTCCAGCCCTACCTCACCTCCTCTTAACCCAACAGCACCGGGCACCCCTCGGAGCCTTCGTGTCCTCATCTGTTGCAGAGGAGTCCTACCACCTCCTGGGGGGGTGATAGCGTGTGGGCCAAGCTCAGGGCCCACGGCAGAGAGGGCGGAGCACTCTAATCCATCGAGTAATTTTGTCATCACCATCGTCATTTTCTTCATCAGCATCCAAAGCCACCAACGCGTGCTCGAGTTAAAGTACGAAAGCAAACAAGCTCCTCAACCTCCCATTCCAGCACGGCCACCTGGCTCCCTGGCCTGAAAGGCTAACACATCAGCAGGCACTCAGGTTACAGTCCCATGAAAAACACAGGGTGACAAAAGCCCCTTGCAGCAATCTCGAAGAAGGAGAAATAAATTAATCAAGCTGCCAAACGGAAAAGGCCGGGTTGACCTCCTTCTGATCTCATTACTTCTCTATTACCCTTTTGAAAAACATCCTCTTACAGAGATCACTAATTGAAGATTATGTGGAGGGAAATCGCACCTCTCCATCACGGTGGTAACTTTGCCTCATTTGTCATTCTAATAATTCACTTCTTTTCTTTTCTGAAGAGACAGAGACACTAATGGACTATCATCAGTTAAAAAGGCAATTTTTCCATTTAATTGCACTCATTAAATACTGCAATAGAACAATTGGAAAAGCAATATTCTCAATATTTAATCATACTATAGGAATAATGAAACATTGCTTCTAAATAAACCTCGGAATATTTATAAAGCCATAAAAGAGCTGTTTTAACAACACCTGTGATCAGAAGCAACATATTTAAAATTAGACGTGTGATTTTTCATTTCTCCTGATTAGAGTCAGTAAACATTCTCATTGCGAAGGAGCAGATTCAACCAGGCCAGCTACCTTGAACAGTTAGTTCTTGATTTAATGATCACTGCTGTGCTGTGAATACTGCACCACTCCCAGTCTCTTACAGAGACTAGACTCTGGCACAAACTGGCTTCCAACCAGGACCAGGAATCTGAGAAAGGGACGTCTGTGGACATGAACAGATCATGTCCTGAGTGGTTCTTCTGAGAGCAAAGACTTACTGCCATTCACATGGAACAGTGGAGTGGGCGGCATGGAGGACCAGGGAAACACAGAAGCACCTAAGCTCCTTTGCAAACAGAAAACAAACAAACAAAAACGCATGGTTCCTTGCCTTGGGGAAGGGGATATGGACTTGGTGGGAAGAGCCTGGATTTGGAATCAGGAAGGCAGAGGTTCAGATCCCAGTCCTGCCACTTCCAAGCTTTTTGCAGACTTGGGCAAATTGCTTAAGTCTCCTGAAAGGAGCTTTGATTTCTCTTGTCTGAAGACATAACCTCCTGAGATAAAAGTGAAGATGGAATGAGTAAAATGCACCCAGAAATGTGCACGGCAGAGGGTCCCAAGCCAGCCACTGCTTGGTGAAAGCGTCAATCACGGCGTCACCACATGCCTACCACCCCAAGCTGGCCAGCCACAAGGTCCTGCCCAGCACTGCTCATGCACCCAGACTTTGCCACGTCGTGCCTTGGGGAGGCCTCCTGTCCTTAGGCATGCACCCCTGGGTTCCCAGCCAGCCGTGGGCACAACAGGCTCAACGAAGCACAAGGAGGAAGGCAGGAAAGGCAGGTACTTGTGGGTCTTCTGATCACAGTAGATATCATTCACTGAGCCTCATGTGCTGTCTGCCTTCCTGCTATTCACAGAAGCTCAGCGAGGTCCCTGGGGGCTGTGGGCAATGACTGCTGCTTTCATTCTGCATGTATAAGTACTGTGTAGAACAGTGTCTGGCACATAGTAGGTACTTAGTAAGAATGCACCGAATGAGTGAAAGCAGGCACAGATGAATGAACCTGTACCATGCGTGATGGCACAGAACTTTCCACCTCACTCCCCCATAATCTCCACCAGCGCACACAAAGCAACTCAAGTTTTTGAACAAATCCAAGAAAAAGTAGATCGTGCTCTAGGCTTTAAGACAAACCCTGCAGCTTCCCCTATCCACCAGATGGCCGCTCCCAAGACTCTCCCATGCAGACTTTCAGAAGCAGCCACTGAACTCTGTACTCAGGCAATCAACGTATTTTTCACCCTTGCCCTATAGCAGGGCTCTGCAAACTAAAGCCCACGGGCTAAATCCAACATATTACCGGTTTTTGAATGGCCCGGCAATGACTGGCTTACACATTTTTACATGTTTTTGCAAAAAAATCAAAAGAGTACTATCTAGCAACATGTGAAAATTATATGAAATTTAAATTTCAGTCCATAAATCAAGTTTTATTGGAACACAGGCACTCCCACTCATTTACTTATCGCCTGCGGCTGCATTTGTACCACAGCTGACTACTGAGTACTGTATATGGGACAGAAACCTTACAGCTAACAAAGCCGAAAATATTTAATATCTGAACTCTTACAGAGAAGGGGTGCCAACCCTTGCTCAATAGACTAAGTTTATCTACATTGATAATAGGAAAATAATCATTAGTGGTAGCATCACCTGTGGGAAAGAGTTAATTCAGAAGATTTAATTCAAACCTACCTGGGTTTCAATCCAGCCGCTGACACCTGTTGACAGTATGATGCTACAGGCAGGTTATGTACCTCTCTGAACCCCCTATTTTCCCCTCCTTAAATGGGATTCTTAATAGCCACGTCACTGGGTTCTTGGAAGGTTTAAAAGAGATAAACATGAAAGCATTTTGCATAGATCCTGGCCATAGCAAACATTCAATAAAAGGTTCCCACCATTATTATATATTATTACTTTAAGAAAGAGACTTTAAAAATGTAAAACAACGCACCCCTGATAGTACATTACAAAGGAAGCCGAAGTCAAAATGTCATTTCCCCCCAATATTGGCTAATACATAGAAGGACTGGAAGACATGAAAAGTAAGAGAATAACCAACTATATAAGCAGCATATAACAAAATCCGGATGGGTTTGGCTCACTCGCTACTTTGTACTGTTTGTCCTTGTCTTCCCCCTCAACCCCATCACGTTGGCAGGGCACGTGAGAAGTAAATATTCAATCATCCGATTTATATAGGATGAAACTGAAACCATTTGGCTTTCTGTGAAATTTTGAGCCGAATATTTAGGCAAGACATCTGGATTTGTCCACTTAAGCTGCTCTTTTGATGAACTAATTTTGACTTTGTTTTCTAGCCACAACTTATGCCTGTGGACCTATCACCTAGAATATGTTTAACAAACACTCATAAATGCAATCCATTAGCATCTGTTCAGTAAGAACTAAAGTCAGTAACCATAGCCAGAATCATATGCACTCTGCAGTCCCCTTCTCCCTCTCCCCATGCCCCGGGTGCCTTCCTGTAGAACTGGGCTTCATAGCTGAAAGCACGAACAGACGACAGAACTTCACTCAGCATCCACAGAAGGTGTGTGCTGAAGCGAAGGCGCCGAGCATGCTTTCCGACACCAGTTCATCACTCTTAACTACTCTACCACGCTGCCTCCTAAAATTTACTTTTCCTTGTGCTCTGCTGTACCACTCAAAATAACAGAGTAATAAGATAACACATAAATTCAAGCCCCCTGCCTTTACTAACTGTTAAGACATCCCTTTTTTTAAGGACTTCTAGTTCTGTCCTACAGACTCTCTAAGACCAGGCAAGGATTCTAGTGGTAGACAAGTAGGTTTCATTTCAGATTTCAATAAGCCTTCCAATGATGTTATTCTCTTTAGCAGCCTGAATTTATTTATTTACTTGTTTGTTTAATTTAAAGAAAATCTAACTGTGAGTCTAAGCTTATGTTTAAACAAAAGAAAAATAGAGATGGGATGCAACTTATTCTCCAAGTCCCCTGCTCCAGAAAGATGCATTTCCATTCAAGGCTTATGGATTCCTAATCAGAAAACAAGTTTTAGTTTCCAAACTTTCCCTATATTTTAAAAAGCACTAAAAGGTTTAGGTGGTATGAAGGACTTAACAGTATTGAATATAAGCATTCCACTTGTAAAGCTATCAGCTAAGGTGTGAATATATTATAAATAGAATAAAGCTGCAAATACATTAGACTCTAATGGCAAATGAGACAATTAACCTAAAATCCTTTGCAGTCTGGCACTCACAGCAAGACAACTGCTTCAGAAAACATGAAGCTATTTTCATTTCCTGCAACCGAATCATGGCTTCAATTAAAGACATATACCCTGTGTTGGTACATATGAGGTGGCATCAAAAATTTTCAAAGAACACTATTTCTCTCTTCTATTAGCATAGGCACACCATTTCTGCAAAACATCTGGATCATTTGTCAATAACCAAGAGAACCAGATGGCTAGAAACATCCAGATACTTGAAAACATCTGGATATTTCATTTGTCATCCAGATGTTTGGCTTTCCCTAGGTGCAGCCTGCTATCTTTGGTTGAATAATTTTAAAACACGTTTGGCCAAGAGGTGAGGTTACTTCATCAATTTCTTCTCAAGATGATTGTGTTTGGTGAAGAAGCTCACATCCTTTGGAGAATAATGTTGATATTGGGATTTATGTGTACGGATTAACCAAAGTATTTCTGGAAAAAGCTAGGGAATGAAAAACAAATGCAAAATTAGACCACTGTGCGATGCAGGTTCAGTCATGTTAAATTATCGACTTGGAGTTCATAGAAAGATAACTAACTCCAGACACCAAATTATAGTGAGAATTGAGTATGATGGCTCACACAGACAGTGCTAAAAATAAAAATTTGTTGAGTGAATGTAGCTACAATTGCTTAAAAAGTTAGTATACTCTTCCCTCTAAAAATCAAGGTCCAATTTCAATTCTACATCTTGAATATTGTAATTCATTTATTCATTCAACAAAGATTCACTTGGCTCCTATCATCTATCCAGTCTCACTCTTGAGGCTGAGAAGACTGGATAAAACAGCTCTAGCACCTGCCTTCATGGGTGCCCAGGCTAGTTGGGGGCACAGAGATTAAACAAATAATCTCACCCAAATAAATGTACCCATTATCCACCTATCATGATAAACGCTGTGAAGTAAAGGTAAAGGGCATAATAAGAGATTACATTGGGAGGAGATACCTGGGGAAATGACCTTTAAGCAAAGACTTAAAAGGTGAGGCGCTGGCAAGGAATGTTGGGGGGCGGGGGGAGGTGCATTCAAACCAGAAGGAACAGAGAGGTCTGAAGAACCAAGGAGCTTGGCTTCCTCGAACATAAAAAAGGCCAAGCAAGGAGAGCAGTGGCTGTGACTACAAATGGCAAGCTCTGCAGTGACGACAGCCCTGCGTCCTGGTTGTGGAGGAAGGTGCACGAATCTACAGGTGTGATAAAATAGCATAGAACTGCTAGTGGTTTTCTATGGCTGCCGAGACAAATTTCCACAAACGTAATGATTTAAAACAATGCAAACCTATTCTCTTAAAATTCTGCACATCACAAATCCAACACGGATCTCTCCGGGTTCTGGGAATTAGTCATGGACATCTTTGGCAGGCCATTTTTCTGCCTACCACTATAATACAGACCTTGTACCAACACCAATTTCCTGTTTTTGCTAGGTACTGTAGTTCTATAAGATGTAATCACTGGGGGAAATGGGGTAAATATATCTGTACTCTTTTAGCAACTTTCCATGAATCTGTAAATATTTCAATATAAATTATCTTAAAAATTAAACAGCCAATATTTATAGGGCGTATAACATATGCCCAGCACTGCTCAAAACACTTTACATTTATTATCCCATTTAATGACCACAACAACCCAATGAAGAGATACTATTCCCATTCTACAGATGAGGAAACTAAAGCAAAGGTAGGTTTTATTCATTTACCCAAGGTCAGTGTAATTCAAATAGTATGACTTTATAAAGCCTTTGCTCTTAACCTTTATTTATGTTTCACAGGGTCAAATTTAATTAAGAGACCAAATATATGTTCCAAAAACCAAGAAGCAGGAGAAGGCAGATTGATGAGAATTTTTGTAAAAAAAAGATCAAGAGAAGGACTGAAGAGACTAGAGAGACCATTGGGTTGTCCAATGCAGAGTGGCCCCAGAAGAACCTTCCCAGCTGCTTTCCCCATCTCTTAATGAAAGCTGGAGTTATACACAGGCTAAAGATTGGGAGTAGTGGGCAGTCCAATTTGGGGCCCACTGTTTACAGACAGTTACCTGCTAAATGTTGGCTCTCATATTTTCCTCTTTTTTCCAACCTTCTTGGATTCAAGAGAAAGTCAGGCTGTCCACTCTAATCCTTCACATTTGAAGAGTGTCTTCATTGATGCGGGGCACAAAGCACCTCTTCCTTGTTCCAACCCTTTCCCCATTTTCAGCTCATGGGAAGAGACACAACCAAAGACAGGTAATCCTGGCAAGCGGATTTGGCTCAATTGATAGAGCATCCATCTACCATATGGGAGGTCCAGGGTTCAAACCCAGGGCCTCCTGACCCATGTGGTAAGTTAGCCCACATGTAGTGCTGATGTGTGCAAGGAGTGCCGTGTCACGCAGGAGTGCCCCCTGCTTAGGGGAGCCTCACGTGCAAGGAGTACACCCTGTGTGAAAAAAGTACAGCCTGCCCAGGAGTGGCACCAGACACACGGAGAGCTGACACAGCAAGATGACGTAACAAAAAAAGAAACAGATTCCCGGTGCCGCTGACAAGAATGCAAGCAGACACAGAAGAACACACAGCAAATGGACACAGAGAGCAGACAACAGGGAGTCAGGGAAGGGGAGAGAAATAAATAAAAAATAAATCTTTGGAAAAAAAAAAGACAGGCAATCCTGAGTTGAGTCATAACAAAGAAGGAAAAGAGGATTAGAACTGACTCATCCCAAGGGCAGTACAAAGAAGAAACTGTTCCAAGAGTTCATGGTACTGGTAACCATGATGAAAGCTACATGGCTATGATGGCAGAGCCTGGGGTACACTGGGGCACTGATGCACAAACCCTGGGATGCCCACCTCAGGAAAAGTAAACCCCAGTGTGGTGGGTTTCTTTTACATTGAACCAAAGGCATGTCAGCTAGAGTATCTCTTTCTCCTTCTTAAGTTATCCATTCTTTTCTGTTGCTTACAACCAACAACCCTTAAAATATGCAATCCCTCCACCCATAATAGAAAGTTGGAAATTCCCTTTTACTTCACGAATGCCTCACTCATGCCACCCACCCTCACCCACATCAAAATCACAACTTTTCTAGAAATTAAACACATATATCCACAAAGAGAAAAAGCGTTCCCCAGTGCAAGGCTCCTAAAGGTTTCCACAGGCTGCTTCTGGATTGCCAAGGCCACTCGATTATTAGCCCATCCAGGAAGTAGGGATCAAGTACATGTCATCCTCTAACTGAATTTGAGTGATGCAATGCCTTTACCACAAAGGGAAAATGACTCAGAGCCTCTCTCCAGGTTTTCTAAAGGGATATTGTTAGAACCAATTTCTACTCCTGGGTCTTTTGTGCTCCAGGGTAGAAGCAGGCTGCATTCCAAACTCTGAGTAACCTTTTCAGCAGCCGTGAGGAAAAAGTCACTACCACTTTGCTTTTTATACCGAGGCTAAGGAAAGAAAACACAAAGGCAATGCACGAGGGGATTAGCATTGTCTTCTAAAAAAGAAACAGAAAATGTTTATGGGGAGTGAAAATGAATGATAATAGTTTCACTGTCCATTCTCATTTCCTAATGGTTCAACCAAGTCCCTGGATGTCATAAACACTGAAGAGGGAAATAAAGTGGTCTAATAAATCAATGGGAGGACACTGTGAAGGGAGGCGATGGTGAGGCACACCTGCTGAGCCGCTAACTCTCAGGACAGTGAGTCAACAAGCAGCAAGCGGGCTCCCAGAACCTAGAGGCAAGCAGCCTCCAAGCAGAGGAAACATCAGATCCTTCCCACATCCCACACGTGCGTGCATGCACCACACTCACACGCACACACCCATCCTCTAGCTCTGGGGTGGGGCTGGGGTGGGAAGGCAGGCGTCTGTACCACGATCCTACCCATTACTTCCCTAGGCTTTAGCCCTGGGTCCCTCGGCCTCAGCACTACTGACATTTGGGTTTGGATCATTCTTGGTTAGGCATTGCACTGTAGGATGTCTAGCAGTAACCCTGGCCTTGACCCATTAGATGCCAGGAGCACCTCTCCATCCTGTTATAACCAGCATAGATGTCATAGACAACTGTCCCCTGGGGGGAACAAAATCACCCCCAGGGAAGAATTACTTCTTTATTTGAACTGTGTGCATATTTAGCCCAGCACCATAAGCACTCAAGTTTCTATGGTTGTTTAGCCCATTTTTGACTTGGCTAAGTTCCAGGCTCAGCCCCTCAACCACTTTCTTTGGAAAGCCTTCCCTGATGCCTCCATTCCTTGGAGGAGTTGGATAACTCTCCTCCACTCCCCCGCACCCCACCCCGCCAAGTTCCTGAACTACTAAACCCTTAACTAGCCCCCCACCCCACCCCACCAGTCTGCTCACTAGCCAGGCTTCTGCCCTTGATTCTAACTTGCTTGAAAGCAAGAAGCAAGTTTATTTCATCTTTCTATCTCCAGTGCCTAGCCAAGTGCCTGAGTCATGGTAGATATTCTATAAAGGCTTATTAGAAAAATGAATAATGAATGAACAAACAGACAAACGGTGCATGTCCCAGAGTGCAGGGTTGGTTTTGAGTAGCCTTAACTGTAAAATTTGAAAAGCAGCAATTTACTACTGCTAGTTTTCAGAGTCTACTACCTGTGATGGAACACAGCTAAAAAGACATGACATCATTACCATCAGCATCTTAAAGGAACAGAATATTACAGGTTGTAAAACCGGAAAAAGCAGCATAGCAAGCAGTACAGGAATAAAAAATAAAAAAGCCCTGTTTTTTCCAGATAAGGAAACCAAGGTTAACAAGCTTTAGGATTTTGCCTAAGGCCACAGAATGGAGAAGGGGAAGAGCTGGGACTTAAAGCTGAGTCTTCAGGTTCAAGTCCAAAGCTGACTTTCTGGAGCCAGCCAACGAGGAACCAACATTGCGCTCAGGGTGAGAACTGTCTATACTTAACGTTATAGGCCAAGAGAAGGTTTTAAGCATAAGACTGTTGGGATCTCTTGCCCAAACTCTCATATGTGGGTCACAAGAAAGGGACTCTCATTCATTGCTGGTGGGAGAAAAAAACACAATGCTTGTATACACATGGAGACACTGTTCACTGTCATGTCATTGACAACAGCAAAAAAAGCTGAAAATGCCCCCAATAGGAGGCCAGTTAAAAAAATACAGATCCAGTCCATTAAATGCTAGATAGCTACTTAAAGTGGTGTTTAGAAGGCATATATTAAAACAGGGGAAATGATGAGGTTGGAATATTAAATGAAAAACACAGGATTCTGATTTTTTAAAAATAAAATAGGATCACAACTTCCCTTCACCAAGACTTTACCAACAATTCAACACTGTTGGTGAGTCTTTAGCTGCTGGAAAACAGGTAAACTGGAAGTGGAACACCACTCTGCCCCGGGGCTGAAACCGCTTAGAATCACTCAACAGGTATTTACTGAATCTTCCTGGGTGTCAGGCAGCTGGGAGCCCTGGACAAGTGGAGGGATGGCACGAAAGAGATCTTAGAGGCAGGGGTGGGTGCCAAGAGGAGGCAGCGGGGAGGCGAACGTTGGCGGAAGCGAGGTGCTGGACGTCGCGACACTGGGGTCTGACCACCTGTGGCTGCGCCTCAGAGCCTACTTGTTATAGGACATGCCCAGCCCTCGGCTGTCACAGAACCTTCTTAGCACATCACCCACGGAGGCTGATGACCCGGAGTCTTGGTTCCTCCAATCAGAGAAGTCCTGACGTTGCTAAGCATTATGGGAATTAGCCCTAGAGAGTTACGAGCAACATGGGAGAGTTTCCTGACCTGGGATTTTCAACTCAGAAAGGAGGAAAAAGGACGGCCACTGAAGGACACTGTAAAACTAAAGTAAATTTAAGACAAAACTAAACTAAACTGGACCACGGAAGGATGGCCCTGTACATGGCAGACTGGCGCCAACAAGAGCTCCCTAGTAAACGCCAGCACAGCAGTACTGCTGCTGCAACGTGGGCGCTCCTGGGTTATCCGGGTAAGTCCAGTGTAATCAAAGGCTACCTGAAGGCACGAGAAGGACTCGGCGTGATATTGCTGGCTTTGAAGATGGAGGAAGGGCCCAGGAGGCAAGGATTGTGGGCAGCTTCTAGAAGCTGGAAGAAGCAGGAAAACGGTGCCTGCTGACACCTCAGGTTTAGCCCAGTGAAACCCGTGTCAGACTTCTGACCTCCAGAACCGTAAGATAAATCCATGTTGCTTTAAGCCACTAAATTTGAGGTAATTTGTTTGGCAGCCAGGGAAGTATAATACACCCAGCTATCTTTTTACAAAGAAGTTTTATAAACCAAGCAAAAATTTCTCCTTTTTAAGCAGAAGAACAAAGCTGAAGTCCCCTTGGGCTCTCGGTCCTGGCTCTTTTTCCCAGTGTGCTCCCTGTCCTTCCTCTGCCCTGGTTTCTGTTTGGATGCCGGTCACACTGTGAGCCGACACGCCCGCCAGTCATGAAGTGGTTAACACCCACTGCCCCAGGAAGGAAGAGCGCTCGGGAGCCTAACCCTGGCAAGCGAATCGCAGTGTCTCCCATTCGAGCATCTTTGCACTTACCTTCTGCCTCCCTTCCAGTTATAAATCCTCAACTCTGGAGCTTGGGTAGGAATTGAATTCTGCACGTTTGAATCTGTTAAATGTCCATCACTTAGATCAAGAAAGACATTTGTTCATACATATTGGACCTAGTATTAGCAAAACAAATTAGCCTAAGATACGTGGGGAATACGATCAATTAAAAAAGAACATCCCCCCCAGCCATGCTTTGCCACCAAGAGACAATACCTACAAAGTTGCCAGAAATTAAGCAAGCCACACCTTCCCCATCTGTTTTTTGTTTGCTTGTTTTTTTTTGTTTTTTTTTAACCCTCAAGATGCCTGGTATTTTTCACAGTTCTCACTTCTGTTCCCAAGTCTTCTGAGAAGCAACTCACAAACCAAAACCTGTCAAATTTTTAGAATCCCAGGTCCTCTAAATCTTCCCAGCCACCACGTGCAGACGGCTGTGACCTGCCCACACTCGGGGTCCATGCCTTGGCTTCCCACAGGTCCACTCGGGACCCAGCCTGGCCCTCACCCTCACAGGCGACTCAGTCCCCAGCAAAGAGGTGCAATACTCTCTGGAAATTTAACTGTGTTCTCTCAGGGACTGAAACATTGCAAGGGGCTTGAAGGGTCCTGAAAAGGCATCCAGGGGAGGAGAGCTCCTTCTGAGAGGCAGTGCCCTTGCCAGTGGAAGCCAAGTCTTGTGGAAGGAAACTGAGTAAATGAAGGAAGTTGTGGTCTCTGATAATAGCATCATGGACCTGGGCTGCCAAACAGGACTTCCTACTTCCATTTTGGTAATCAGAGAAAAATTAAGGCCTGATTGGGAAAGCCAAGGTCTAAGGTGAGCCCTGGCTGGTACAGGCAACGTGAACCTCATTTAGCGCCTCACTTCCTAAACAAAATACCTTCTCTAACAGACTCTGGTTGTAAGCAAGAGCCTCTAAAGTAGCCATAACATATACATCCCAATTTGGGAAAAGAAAAAAAGACATGGTTCAAGGTCACAGAGTTGGGGATATTGATGGATTCTTATAATTATCTAAGGTAAGGTATCAGAGGCAAGTCTGGAAAAAGGAAAAAAAAAAAAAAGAGGTTGTAATAGGATCACGAAAGAAACAATACCTGCAATACCTGGAAGCCTGAAAGGAAGGAGAGAGGGGCTACTTGAAGGCACTCCATGCAAGTGGGGTTCACTGGGACCCAGCTGGAAGGCAGTTTCTTCACTCTTAGGCCTAGAGTAAGAAATGCACCCTTCTGGTCACAAATGGAAGCAAGCCCAATGCACTGAAATAACATAAATAAAATGAATAGGTGAGGCAACACAGGGGCCCACCTTTGAGAAGGTGTCCAGATGAGGCCTAATGTGACTCAGGGGACTTCTGTGTGTGCCCCTAGGCAGGATTCTGAAATATCTACTGCCACATGGGAAACAAAATCTTCAGAAGGATCATAATCGCCTGACCAGCCAAAGTATAACCATCAATGGAGACACATCTTGAAAGAGCTAGTCTCACCCTTCAAGAGCTGTCTGCCATAAAACACCCCAGGATATGATGCATTTTATTATTTCATAATGCATTCCCCTAAAGCCTACCTACCTCAAGTTTTCTTTTTATCATTTGTTCCATTTTTTGACTGAAGGAGGAAGAAAGAAGTCATTTATTCATTATAAATGCATTTAAGCTACGAAAACAGGAACTGCTAAAAGATAATCCCTTTGAAAGACCAAGGCAGTGACAGACAGTCTTCGTGGGCACTTGTCCACATATAAACACAGCTCGAATCAATTGTGGGGCCCAACAGCAAAAGTGGATCGCCCATGAGAAGGACACTTGTATTAGGACCTGTTCCCAATCAAAGGAAAGCAATTCCTTCTGGTGGTCTAACCACTTAAACACAAAGAACAGGACCAACTTTCCTCAATGAGTCTTTCTTCCAACTGAGAAAAGAGAAAGGGGGAAAAAAAAGAGTTGACTAATAACAACAGGTTTCAGGTCACTGGAAATTTTATTTCAAACTAACCTGAAGCATCAACCACCAAGGGCCGATTGTTCAGTGTGGGCTGTGAGATGCCCACAGCCCTCCTCAGAACCCCAAGTGGAGGATGTGACACTCCACCATTATAGCAGGCCCTGAAATAACAGAAGGGTCTTTTTGTCCTGAAGAAAAGTGCTTCCTAAGTTCAAGTTCCTTGGGGCAAATGACATTAGCTTGGTATCAGGATGGCTGGAATTTGAATGGGCAGGTGGATTCAATCAGATGGGAAGAACCGGGCCCTTTCCTGCAGAGGGAATGCAGGGAGGAAAAAAATTCTAAATATCCACGCAATCATTCAGAAGACTTGGCAGGTTCTTCCTCCGCCTTCACTGATGCTTGTTTCACTTCTAAAAGGCCCAGAGACTCATCTGGAGGTTACTTGGTTTCTTCCTCCTGGCTATTGTGAGAAGAGGCTGGAAGGACAAGGCTGCCAGCTCACGTCTCCTTTGCAATTAATAGCTTCTCCCTGGAAGGGAGGAGCACCCTGGCTGCTGGCAGTCCAGACTTTCCACATGAACCTTACTCCCATAGAAAGGGCAGAAAAGGCAGATAGCGTCAGCCGGTGATTTTAACCAAGTCATAAAATCCCAGTCTACTACGAATCATGATGACCAGGAGAAGCCCCAACTTAGGCAGTCAGGAGGTTCTGAGAAACCACAGCAGTGGCAGAGCCAGGCCAGAAATTCAATGATGTCCCCGCATCCTGGAGGGGGAAAATGTGTGGACTGAATAACTGTCCTGTGCAGCCACATTATCAGTACATTTTAACTGGGAAAGAAGGAAGGAAAATAAAGGGGGGGAGAGAAAATAAGAGAAAAGAAAGGAAGGGGAGGAGAGGAGAGGAAGGCAAATGGATAATATAGGCTTGTTTAATAGAATTTATGGAAACTTAGGTGGTAAAAATGGTACTAGGTGGGCAACCATGTAAGAAAAAGGGCATTTTCCCAAGTGGTATGAAATTTGGCTCAACTTGATAGAGGAAAACTTGGCAATAGCAATCAAAACTGCAAATGTCCATACCTTTTGATTCCACTTCTAGGAAGGGAGGCCTTTGATACATTGATAGAGTATGACATCACAGGTGCCAAACACCCATCAAGAGCAGAACATTTGATTAAATTACATTACATATTGTGATTAGTAATGGAAGTAAATGTAGCACTGATGTGGAGAAAGTGGCCACGGTAGATGCTGAGGGTAGGGAGTGGGAAGAAGAGATGTTATGTGAATGCATATTCAGGACTTGAAGTTATCCTGGGTGGTACTGCAGGGACAGTTACTAGACACTGTATGTCCTCCCATGGCCCACTGGGTGGACTGGGGGAGAGTGTAAACTATAATGTGGACCACTGACCATGTGGTGCTCAGAGATGTATTCACCAAGTGCAATGAATGTCCCATGAGTATGGAGGACGTTGTTGTTATGGGAGGAGTGGGGTAAGGGGTTGGGGGGTATATGGCGACCTCATATTTTCTTAATGTAAAATTAAAAATAAATAAAGACAAAAAATAAAAAAATTACAACGGTACAATGGAATTCCATGAAGCTGTGTGTGTATCTACATATTATATCCTTATATATTGATATGGAACAATCCCTAAGAGATATTGCTAAGTGAACCAAGTCAAATGCGGGACACTGTGCTTAGTATGTTTCTGTTTCACTAACACCATACATTCCCCTACTAATGGTATGGATCTGCTGGACTTTGCGGGGCCATGTTACTCCACTGGGAACTCTGAATGCCTCAGGAGAAGGAAACAGAATGGCTGAGAAGAGGGCTAGCAGGAGGACTCCCTGTCCACTGTCCCCCCTGTGATGGTTAATTTCATGTGTCAGCTTGGCTGGGTCCTGGTGTCTAATTGTTTGGTCAAGCAAGCTCTGGCCTGATTTTTACCGTGAGGGTATTCTGTAAATGCATCTAAATCATTAGTTAGTTGCTTGCATCTATGACTGACTGCGTCTACAATCTACAAAGGAGATTGCCTTCAGCAATGAGTCTCCTCACCCAGTCAGTTGGAGGTGTTAAAGGGGAACTGAGAATTTCAGCAGCCAGAAAGAATTTTCATCTCTGCTTTAGACAACTGGCTTCTCCTGGGCAACACTGAGTTTCCAACTTACAAGTGCCCTACAGAATTCAGACTTGCCAATCCAAATGATTGCCTGAAAAAGAAATCCCTATAATAAATCTCTTAATATTTTAATACTTACATGCATATATATACATATATCCTGTCAGTTGTTTCTATGGAGAACTGGACAAATATATACCCTTTCCTACCTTTTGAATTGTAAGCAATATCAACACATTATCTATTCTAAATAATTAACCAATTAATTAATTGATTAATAAAAGCATAACCTTAAAAAAAAGTAGAAAGTAAAAAGCTACGATCAGACCTATGGCCTACATATCACAGAGGAAGAGAAAACGAGGAGGGGGACAAATATATAATGACAGGCTGGGAGCTCCCTGGTTAGTGATGGGGCCCTCTGGTAACAATCACACCTCATCTGGAAGAAGAGGCGGTGGTCAGGGAAGGAGGCGCTGCCTGGAGGTGACCCCTGCAGCATGTCTAAGCAGGGGCACCGGCACTGTATTTTCACATGCTCACAGAAGGAGAATAAGGTTGGCTCCTTTAAACTTTTTTGGCTGAAACCTCAGGGCACGTGAAAGCTAACTGTATTTGAGGCTACTTTAAAAAGGCTTGAAGAAGAAGGGGCTAGAACTGTGTATAAAGTCAAAGCAATAGCTGACAGCATCGCTCATTCCTAGACAGGAGCAGGTTGGGTAGGGAAGGGGGCTGACGCAGGTCTTGAAAATTCAAAACCAGGTGTTCAAACCCTGCCTTGCTCTCCTCCTAACTCTGCACCTGGTGGCGGGCTGCCGCCAGGAGGTTTGCGCAGCTGGGAGGGGAGGGGAGGAGCACGCAGCTCCTCTTACGCCGTGAATAGCCAGGGTCATACCGAAAGAAACTCTGGCCTGGGATTTAAAAGAGACAAACATAGTAACTTCATTATTACTTGGACATTCTATTTATTTATACTTTACTTTGTTCCTCCTCCAATTAAGAAAAAAAAAAAGAATGTATGGCCATTGAAATAATATAAATTAGAAATATGTTTTTTAAATATGGCAAGAGGATGAGGCAAGAATAGAAGAGGGAGCCAAAGAATAGCAAATAAACTATAAGTATTAAGGGGTGGGCAATAAGTCTGGTTCTAAGCTTTCTAGAAGCCGCCAGGAGAAATGTGACCAACTACTCAATCCCTGATGCACTGATTTAAAGAAAACCAGAGGCACAGAAGAAGCATCTCTCTTCCTAATTCAAAACCCAGGTGGACATTTCTCCTCGGAGTCCACTGATGTTATGAACCTTACCCTCAGCAAGGTCCTCCCAGTAAACGAAACAGCGAGGTCCACAGTGAACTGTCTTAGAGCAAAGCGATGGGATTGCAGAAAAGTGAAACATTAGCAGCCAGGGAAAGGGCAGAAGGGGGTGACAAAGAGGTTACACAGAAGTTTGCAAATTTTGCAACAGCTCAAACTTTTTGGAACATAGGAACATGCCACGTCAGTGGTAGCAAATTTAATTGCCTACAGTGTCCAGACAAGCAGCATAAATGAGGGAAGCTGCTTAGGTTGGAACAGGGGCAATAGGGAGTGGCAGGGACTGTGGCAAACTAGAGATCATCCGGCCTTCTGATGCCCCTACTCAGCTCCAGCTCATTGTTACCTCATCTTCCAATTTTCAAGTTTAACGGAAGGCCAGGATTTTTTATGAAATCTCTTAATTTACATGTTTTTTAGCTTTTTCTTTTTTAAGATATGGTACAGGCAAAACAAAACCTGTCTGTTGAACAGAGGAACATCTCACTGAGTTTTCTCCTCCAAAAATCATACCCAAAGCTACAGCTCATTGTGGGGCTGTGGCAGGACAAGGGTGAAAAGAGCAGGCAAAGAGGCAGGGGGCAAAGTGTGGGAGGTGAGGAGTAATCCTAAGGCTTTAGTAAGTGATATATTTGCCTGTCAAATTTCATGACCCTGGGAAGGTGATAAACACATTCAAAAACCTCATTTAACTTTAGAGTAAACTCCTTGGACGCATGAACCAAACTCGTGGGCAAATCAGCCCTCTTTCTGTGACTTAAGCTATGCCAAATTCCCCCGTGAAGGAGAGACAAGCTCGGGATCTGTGTCCTGGCTGCCCAAGTGAGCATCGGGAATGAGAAGCAGTTCTGGCTCCACTCCTTTGTCTTTCCTGGACTCCAATCTTGGGGAGTCCTGAGGTTTGACTTTCTTTCTACGCATTTTTGTCATACTGACTGAGGCACAGAGCCCTGGGGAGCATTATTCTGCCTGAGATAAACACATGCACTCCCACAATCCTAATTAACAGATTTTTTTTCCCCTCTCCACCCATGTTTCACCAGGGAAATCCCTCTCACAGCCAGTCTTAGCTGGGCAGGAATTCAAAACTAGATTTGCCAAGGCACAACAAACTGCTATTTTTGATCACTGAAAACTAGATTCAAAAAGTTACAACAAAATGTACAAGTTAGGTTTTATTGACAACAAAACATACCAAAAAAATCAAGAATTCCTTGGTAACTAAGAAAGGAAATCAGCAGCATCAACAAATGCCATGAGACTCTTTTCTCCAATCCCCTCAATGCCTCCAAATCTATTAAAAACAGACTAACAAGAAAAAATACCAAGTGTGATTTGTGAACCTCAACTACAGGCTAACTGGAAAAAAACAAAAAAAAACAAAAACAAAAACAAAAAACAATACAAGACATTTTGGGGATGACTGGGTAAATCTGGGTATGGATTTGGTATTACTTTAGGTTAGTGAATTATTGTTAATTTTGTAGGCATGCTAATGGTATGGTGATTATGAAGAGTAATGCCTTCAGTTTTAGGAGTAGTTAGTGTCTACAACTTACATGGATGGATGGATGGATGAGCAAAACGTGGCAAATTATTAATTGTTGAATCCAGGTGATGGCATATGGTTGTTCATTACACTATTACAAAATAGTGTGTAAATTTTCTGTGTGCTTGATAATTTTCAAAATAGAAAGTCTAAAAACCTAACATTTTCAGAACTTCAATGTTTTAATTCCATTTTAAACACTAAAAAGAGTGTCTTACAGTGCAGCTCCATGTGCAGTGCCAATAAAATGCAAGTTCCTCCAAATAACACAGCAGAGGAGAGGGTCTGACAGCTGAGATCCCCACCCCAAGGGGACCCCTTCTGAACATCAGTATAATACGCACGTACCCCTCCTCCATTGGAGTGCTGAGGAAATGGAAGCTCAGAGAGGCTCAGCCATTTCCCCACAATCACACAGCAGGTCAGGGGCAGACAAGGGGACCTGATGGATGCCAGGGTTCTCAGCCCTGTCCAGGCCTCTCCCCAACAGACGGGGCCGCTGTGCGGAGCCTGCTTTCAGGAGGGTGAAGGACGCCTTAGCCGTCAGCTTTCTCACTCACCCTTCGTTCTTTGGAAATGATTTCCCTCGGAGCTACACAGTTCAAATAAACTCTCCCCTCTTTCCCATTCACCCCAGAAAATCTTCCCCACGTTTATGGTAGATGGCATTGTTCTGGGCACTGGGGAAAATGTACAGTTACACTGCACGGGGCCTCCGACCGAAGAAGACTGATAACCTACAAGTTGGTGCTGACATAAAGGACGGATCTCTAAGAGTCGCCCCGAACAGGGTCAGCTTCTAAAAATGGTTTCCAATCATTGTATCTCAGTGACAGGAGAAAAAATGTTATCTTGATAGGAAGGGATTTAAATTTATGACGTGACTGAAAATGGTTAGAGAATTGAAATGATAAAGTAATGAATCATTTCCCAAAAAAGCCAAGCCGTTAGTAATGCCACCACAAAAAGAACTATTTAAAGATGTCAGAAGCCCAAAAGAGGGGGGCGGGGGGAGCGCAAGTTATGAGTTATGAAGATTACCCAGGAAATTATTCTTAAATGTCTGTACTTTTTAAAGAAATAAGAAAATTGAACAGAAGTCGTGCTCGCGGTTGAAGAAAACGTAATTTCCACTCAACTCCTTCTGCTGTAAGCACTGCCCTTTATAGATGATATAACAATCTGTATCACTCCGAGTTTTCCCCACAGGTAGCGGCGACAGACTAGGCCATGCGATGGTCGTCGCCGTCCCTTCAGCTCCTCGAGATGGTCCCCGCCTCCCAGGCCACACCGCAGTTGACACGACTGAACCCAAATCTCGCCTGAGTCCTCTGCTCTCAACCTTGATGACCCGCTTGGCAGGAAATGGTATTCCCAGCCACAGGAAGAAACTAGGTCCAAACTGTCAAGGGAGCCCGCACGCTGGTGTGTGCACTCCGGTCCAACGACTTGTCCTCGTTTGATTCGGTTTTGTTTTCTTTTAAGAAATCAGATGAACGGCATTCCCTCTACTCAAGCCATCGAGGGCATAGGCACAGAAATGCTGGCGGGGACCAAGGTGCCACGTGCCCTGCGAGGACAAGCTCAATCCTGGGATGACAGGACAAAGCTTCCGCCTTCAGTCCAACGGGCCCCACGACACGGTCACGTCGTGGGGCCCACGGGACAAGGACCCGTGGCCTCACCCTGGCATTCGGCACCCTCTGTGCAAGAGCCAGCTTCCTGAGAGCCACTCTTCTGGGTCCAGGGGACATGGCTGTGACTCCAACTCCTTCCCAGTTCTCAGAGACTCAATATTTAACCAACTCACGAATAGCCTCCTCCATATCTCCCCGGCTCCCGTTGAAAAGCACGCTGGCTGCAGCACAGCTCATCTTTTCCGGCATAAACCTTTATCAAGTAAAATAATCATACAATTAATATTGATGATGATAATAAGGAGGAGGAGGAGGAGGAGAATAGTTGCGACAGAGCAGTAATAGAAGCTAACGAGTACTGACAGCCTACCGTGTCCCGGGTGCGCTGTCAAACAGTTTAGATGTATTGTCTTGCTTAATTCTCCACGCGGCCGAGACTATCGCTTATCCCCGTTTTAGAGCTGAAAAATCTGAGACTTGAAAGATGAAGCACATTTCCCTGGACCACACGGAGAGTGAGGGACAGAGTGGGGACAGAAACCCAGGAGCATCTGAATCTGGTAACCCTAAGTCTCGCCTGCTCTGCCGTCCATGGCCTTCCACATTCTCCTTGCCTGGAACGACCTCTTCTCAGTCCAGCTCCATGCCCAGCCTCGGCACGACAGACTGGTTCCGAAGCCCATTCGTGATCACCCACGTGGCCACGGTGGTTCTTGCCCAAAAGCCCCCTTGTGGTTGCCTTGTTCCACATTTAAGGCCTGGAAACCAAGAGTTAGTCCACCTGCTTGAGCATCAGGACGGGCTGCACCTTTTATATTTCCCCAAGCACAGGCCCCTGTAAGTAGCCAGCTTATGGACTGAAAACTACTACTCTACAGGAGCACATGTGGCTCAAGCGGTTGAGTGCCTGCTTCCCACAGGGGAGGTCCTGAGTTCGGTCCCCTGTGCCTCCTAAAAACAAAAAAGCAAACGAAAAAACCAGCTCAGGGGAGCTAATGTGGCTCAGTGGTTGAGCGCCAGCTTCCCACATACGAGGTCCCAGGTTTACTCCTCAGCCCCAGTAACCCTCCGCTCCCCCCAAAATACCACTATACCAGGTCAGCCCAACTGCCTATCTCTGACAGTGGTATCAAGTCATATTTGGTGGGAGGACTAAATTTTTAAGAATTAGCAAAACTACTTGATGATTTTTCAGTAAATATTGATTCGCTCCATAATATGCACAAGTTCCTCTGACTCTCTCAGGCTACTTAAAATCATTACACAAGGAAACAGTCTTATGAGGAAACTAAATAACATATTTTTGAGGCAGTGAATGGAAATCACTCCTTAATACAGTTATACAAACAACTGACTTAAGACGCTTCTTCCGAATTCTCCACCCAGCGTCATGGGAGATGCTGTTGGAAGGCTCCCTATGCAATGCCAGAAAATGGAAAAATCCAAGAAATATGGGGGCATGGAACGGGGTTCAGGGATTGAGGGCAACTGCTGATCCATGCAAAGATCAAAGCTGTGCAGAAACCGTTCTTGGGTTTACACAGCTGCATGTTCCGTGCAAGAGCCGTAAAATAAACATGATCTGGACGGGAGGGAAAAGTCTTGTGATTAGGAGTGTGTGGGTGTCGAGGACTCCCCAGGACATCAAACGTCCCGAGAGCCTGGGAGCCACCACACTCCAGGGCTGGAGAAAAAGACCTGTCCTCTTTTCCAGTGGATGACATATTTTTGTTGGGCCAAAGAATTTCACCTATTCAGCCTTCTAAAACATAATGAGGAAGAGACTTATTAGCAGATATGCAGAAAAGTTCTGAGTTTAATAAACCACAACACCAAAAAAATGAATTGGTCAAATCTTAATAATCCAGGGATAAGAAGCTCCCTGCTCCAGCTTATCTTGTTTAGTTGCTGTGTACAACATCTGAATGAGACCCAGAGCTCTCAAGACTCCTTTAGGTGCATAAATTCCTAAACTAAATAATAACAAAGCCATATGTTACCATATTTTTATATATGAATTGCTGTACAATGCACAAACACAACAGCAGTTCCCTGCTATCATTTGGATTCATTAAAAACAAAATCATCTCACAAGCCTGCAAATGTTGATTTTTATTTTTTATTTTTTTGCTTTACAAAACTCTCATATTTCCCTTGTGTATAGAAGTATAATTTCTTTACATGGTTGTTCTCAATGTCTTGAACTTGATATACATGCAATATTAGGGAATGAAAATACTATATATTTATATACATATATATATATGAATTTTGCCTTTCATGTATTAGAAAACAATATGTTTTGCTCATTAAAGGCGCCAATATAAATGCTATAAACCATGAAATTACCTTTGAGCCCTTCTTGAAATAACCAGTTCACAAACAAATGATCCATGCAAAAAAGGCAAGGGGAGATTACAATAATAAGAGTAAGTTACATTTTCATTTCAAGATTTTTTTTTTTAATGTAGAATACTATTATTACCATGAAACCGACATCTGTGGCAGGTAGATCTAATTTATACAGGAAACACTAAACAATACAGGTAAATTGAACAAAATAAGTCCAAAGTAGGGTGTTTTATATTTATAAATGTGTTGGAGAATTCATATTTACAACAAATTATCTCAATAAAAGAATCTTACTCTTGGTCATCTCACTTCAGAGAGCTGGTTTAACAGCAATGATGGCAAAAGCATTTCACTAAAAGAGCTTGGATGCTTTTCATACCACCCTAATGGTGACTGAGAGAAGTTGGATAACACCCCGGCCTTCCACAGGAGTCCATAATCTCGAGCAGAAATTAGTGAAGCTGTTAGTCTAGTGTGGACCTCCAACCAGCGGTAGCCTTAGGAACTTGCTAGAAATGCAGACCTTTGGACCCCACTCTGAATCAAAACCTCAGTGATCTGTGTTCTGACAAGCCCTCCACAAACCCTGGTGCGAGTTCAAGTTTTACACCTGGCACCTCAGTCTGAGAAGTAAATAACCAGTGTTGGAGATAACGGTGCCAACTTCTCTAAGACTCTGCTTAAACCTCCAGTGGTTTCTGCTCTCAACCTCTCCAACCGTCCTTTCCTCCCCATTCAGAGAGTGACATCAGAGCCAGCTGATTTGCACAATTCTGTCTGGATTAATTCTTGCCACTCTCTGCGCTCCAGCATATCTGATCTGCAAAGTTACAGACATCAACTCTTCAGCCAAGACCTAGAAATAAGTGAGAGCAGTTGGCGCTACTGGAAGCCAAGGGGACATTGGACTCCTGAATTTCTTCTAGATTTTAACCGCCATCGCGTAGTGTTGCCAAAGATACCTATTTAACAGGCCAGGATGCGTCCATCCTGGGCAGGGAAACAGTCCATACTTCTGAGCAAGGCTACCAGGAGATCCTAGAGACTCCAGTTTGAGTTCCAAGGAGAAAGCCACATGCATTCTCTGGGCAAGATCTTGTTCTTGACCTATTCACTCATTCATTCATTTCATTAGTCACTTCACCATGCAATTGGCCACCAAACAAACACTGACCAAGCTCTTGTTTCTTTTGTTGTTGTTTTGATTCATGACAGGAACACAGAGCTGTATTAGACTTCTCCAATTTCCTGGCATGCACAGTCTAGACAGGGATATACAGACACAAATAGATGCTTAGAATACAATGAGGTAAATACATACATCATGGAACTCCACATAAAGAACATAAAGAAAGGATGACTGGTGAAATATTTGGGGGTGAGGGTGGAATGGCAATTACACACACATCAGAAATGAATCTCATAGAATAGAAGCCAACAAGGTTAAAGAAGAGATGGCAGGCTTCCAGGCAGTGGCCGGGCATGAATAATAACATTTTTCTGAGTAGAATGGGCTTAAAAACTATGAGCTTCTTAAGGCAAAAGGTGTGCCTCATTCATAACTGTATCCTAACCCCTGCTTGGGTTTGGCACAGAGACTCTGAGTCAAGTCCAGAGAAGATTAAAATGGACAAACAGTAGAAAACTAATTGAAGGAAGTCAATTCCCAAGGCAGGGAGAATGCTTAAGGCTAAAGCTGGGCAATCCAGACAAGGAGAAAAGGGAGCAGGCCTATCCAGGGATCACAGCAGAGGGAAGGGGCAAATAGAAGGCAGAAGGGCAGGCCCGGAGAGGGAGGCAAATCGCTACACATGCAGGATCCTGAAGAAGGTAGTGGAAGCACCTTCTAGAAGCATCTTTTTTTTTTTTTTTTTTTTTTTTTTTGAGGTATCAGGGCGAGGGATTAAACCCAGGAACTCATATGTGGGAAGCCAATGCTCAGTAACTGAGCCACATTGTTCCCCTGAGTTGGATTGGTTTGCTTGTTTTGTTTTTGTTTTTAGGAGGCACCAGGACCAAACCTGGGACCCCCCATGTGGGAAGCAGGTGCTCAACCTCTTGAGCCACATCTGCTCGCTAGGAGCATCTTGAATGAGAACTAAGGTTCTTCTGTGCTTGGATGAGGTCCTGCCAGAATTGACCAGACTAAGCTGGAACAGAGATCATCTAACTAAAGGTTCCCACTCCGTGATCTACTTAATAATCTTCTCAGCAGCCTGGGAGGGGAGAAGACCATCCAACTGGCCTACTCCTGTCTAGAAAGGACAACTGGCCCTTTGATCTTAGAACCTCTAGGGAAGAGAAAAGAGGGTAGAGAGGGTACAGAATGCAGCAAAATGGTGCTGGGAAATCCCAAGGGACATGCATGAGGAGGGAGGCCCACTTCTCCAGGCTGCTATTTTTAAAGACTATTTACAAAGAGTGACAGGAAAGGGAGCAGGTAAGTAAGCCTTATTGCCTGCCTAAGATACACCAGAAAACTGCCTGGGTGACTAGAAACACACTCCTCCTTAATCCCAATGGCAACAGGAAGAGGTAGGAGTGGTATCTCATTTTGCAGTTGAGTTACTAGTGGATCAAAGAGGGGAGGTGGCTTGTCTGGAACCGAACAGCTGGTAAGTGGGGGATCCAAGGTTTGTGCCTGTCCAGGAAGGACACTGCCTGATAGAAAGGCTCAGACATCCCGGAGGCTGGAGTGGCTGGCAGGGCAGGCCAGGAGCGGCCAGAAGCAAAAGCCAGCAAGACGTGCGGGCCTTACTGCAGTGTGCCCACCAGGCAGCTGCCATGAGGCTCTGATATTCCCAACATCCAGGCAGGAAATCCCTACCTCAACCCCTGGCCTGAAGACTCTGATTTGGAATCCTCACCATTCTCACCCACCCCTGAAATCTAACAAAGTATTTTAATGACGTGCGCATGCAGCTCTACAACCAAAATTTGTCTGAATCCATTTGCCTCTTCTATGAATGCCTCCAAATACTTTAGGGTAAGGGCAGGACATTTAAACTAAATGGAATTTTCTCCCTTATTCACCAATTCCAGAACTACTCCATTATATAAAGAAATCTAGAAAGGGCTTTAACTTTTTTTTTTACTGGTATAAAGCATAATCTTTCAAGTAAATTCTAATTTAAAATTTCTTAAGTCAAAAAGATAACTATTTGAACCATATAAATACTGCATGTGAGTGTAATACGGATTGCATGCATAGTTATAAAAAATACTTGGCTCTGTTATTTTCTTAAACTTGCTGTGCTGTTGCTATTTTTATTGGGTTAATTAAAAGACCATAAAAGCCAATTCAAACATGTTTGGAAACAGATTTTCAAATTTCATAAACTGTGGTTCAGTTGTTGGGCCAATGATAAGCAAATGACAGAATTTCTATACTCATAGCTTTCGTTCATTTATTCACCAATCAATATTCCCTACCAGGGGCCAAGACAGGAGGTGCTCCCGCCCTCATAGCACCACCAGACTGTGGGAGACAGAAACTAAGGGACACCGTTTAGACTGGGGGCTGGCAAACCTTTTCTGTAAAAGGCCTGATAGTAAACATTTTCGATTTGGCAAGCCATATGGTCTCTGTCCCATCTACTCAACTTTGCCACTGTAGCACAAAAGCAGCCAGAGATAATACATAAACAGATGAGTGTGGCCATGTTCCAATAAAACTTCCTTGAGAGACTCTAAATTTAGAATTTCATAAAATTTTCAAATGGCTTGGAATATTATTCTTCTTTTGATTTTTTTTCCCCCAACCATTTAAAAGTGGAAAAAAAAAAATTCCTCAGCTCACGGGTTATACAAAGACAAGTGGTGGGATGGATTTGGCCCACAGGCCACAGTTTTCACACCCCTGATTGAAACTATTACAAAAAGAGAAAGTCTCTACTATCCAGAAAAGAAGATGCTGGGATTCACAGCTGACAAGACCTGGGGGCTAGCTGACTGCTGAATCGACCCCAAAATCATCTCAGAGGGGACTCAAAGGGGATTCCCCACCTCAGCTGCCGCCGCCAGACCTCTCCGCTCATTTCCAGGGTGGCTCGTAGCCTGCTTCTGCAGTGGTCTTTACTGACTTCCCCAATTCCTCATGGCCTTGGCAATTTGCTCCAAACTTGATAAAGTGCTAATTTTGCTTTTTATGACTGTTCTATAACTTTCATAAAAAGCCAAGCCAGTCATTTTCAAAGTCTGAAGGAACGTTAGCCCACAGATTGAGACCTGGAAGTCCAAGTGACAACCAGAAGGCAACTTTCACGGTCAATGTCGAAAGCTATACAAACAGTGGCCTTGGACAGAAATAATGAGAGGCATCTGTGCAATCCCTGGGCCCCGTGTCCGGTCTCAGTTGCTGAATGCCGGGCACCAGCCAGCTCAGTTCATACGACAGAAACATAACTTAGTATATGTGAGTGGCCTTTGGTGGGCAAATGTTCAAGCACATTAAGGGTTTAATATAATTATAATTATAGAACATGTTCAACCAATTAACCACAAATATGCTGTTTATCTGAAAGGCTGCCAACACTGTGAACTGCAGTCAAAATAACATTAGGCTGTGGTCCTTAAGCAAAGAATACACACTGAATCAAAAGAGAGATCAAGGAGAAAAGGCCAAAATAAATATTTTATCTGATATTTTATGAATATTTCCTCAAATGCCAGATTAAAATATGTCATCTCAACTTCCCATATATTTACTTGATGAAATCAGATTAAGTGAGTTCATGACACTGTTGAAAAACACCATTTGAAAAAAAAAAAAAGCAAGTGAGAGAATGAAGGGTATTTCATAAATCTTGGCAGGGAAGGTCCCCTATCTCTAGCTGAAGTTTAAGGTAAATAAGAAACTGCAATTAAACAAGCTGCCTTTTCTTTTAAGAAGTTTAGAAACATCTCATCATTCTTTGTACCTTTCTTAACCTATAGTCTATAGGAATTTAAGCAAAATTAAACTTTGCCTTAGCAGATAAATAATATAAGCCTTCTCATAACTTGCCCTTAAGAAAGATTTTTTTAAAAAAAGAACCTAGTCATACAATTTGTATGTATACAATTTGTACTGCTGTAAAAGCATATTTTGAAAAGTGCTCCCTAAATAATTAAGCTATTCCTTTTACCATACTTCCTATATTACAGAAGTCATTTTCCCACCAAGAATCAATAACTCATTCCTCACGTCAGTCATTTTTCTCCATTTAACTGAATGGACTAAAGTCCGACACTGCAAGTTACATTACCGTTGAATTATGTGTGTAATTTAAAATTCAAAGTACTACACTAAGGAGCTTTTTAGACTGACCACGCTACACTCTCTTCATAAATATGATCCCATGCAGACCCTTCTGACAGATTTACCGAACAACAGGAGTTTGAAACAGTTAAAACCGTGAGCCCTACAGGAAAGCCGCGCTCTGTAACAATGCCACAGAACAATTCTCTTTTCCGAGGAAGAACAAAGCAAACTGTCATACATCATTCACCAGGAAACCACTCTACGTTTTTAGATTAATGGGAAAGCTGTTCTAAAGTATCTTAACTTTAATTACAAACAAACACACGGGCAGATATTGACATGCCAGCTCACAGTGTGCTCCTTAAGTAAACGTTGCCAGTTTGATTTTCGTTTGACCAAATCCAGGTCCTCTGATAAAATTCCAAATGCAGAAACCCAAAATGGGTATGTACTAAAGGGGCTATTTTTCATCCGTTATTTAAACACATGGCAAGGAAAAAAAAATACAGAGACATATGAATGAAAATGCGTAAATAAGGGTGCATGTACATGTATGGAAATTACACTTTAAGGAATTAATCAGAGTGACTTTACACAGAGATTGATGCCGGTATGTGATTTGATAATAGACAAAATATTATGATCACATTCTTCAGGAAAATGAAAATAAAGTAACTATTAAAATTGTCAGGGAAGACCGAAATTCTTGATGAACTGATTCACACTAGGGCAAGTCGAACATTAAAAAAACATGTGTCAGGTAACCAGCACTTCTCTCTATAGCCCGCCTTATTTTATTCTCAATCTCCTCAGAAGAACCAGACCTGCCTAGCTAGTATGTGAGAAAATAAGACTCTGCAACATTGTGTTTTCAAATATTGGTTATTTGGAATAGACAATAGGTTTGAGATTAGAATTGGGATATGTACCTATAAACTCAGGCCTCTAATCCTTCCCTTTGCTCAAGAGGTGATTCGTGTACATTTACAGGAATTGTGTTTCTTTCCTCTTGGCTGTCATGCCAGGACAATGAGACCCATTCTCTGGGAAAGCACTACCTTGGATCCCCACGGCAGAAGGCTTAGCAGACCAACTCATTGCACCAGCTGTGCTCTTTCTCACTGCCCTGCAGCCTAGCACTCTTTCTTTTCCATTTTTCCTTAGTAAGAAATTCTGAGAGCTGTACACTTTTCCTCATGTGGAACACTTTTAGACCTGTTGGGGCCTCCCTAAATCACTCTGGGACATGCCTTCTTTAAGATCATCAAATATCAACTCTCCTTGCCTAGGTTTTATTCTTGCCAATTTAGCATTCCCAAGACAAATCACTAAAAACGCCTTTAAAAAATCATTAGCTCTCATTTACTCAACTTTAACGTCAGCATGGCCCCTGGCTTGAAGCTTGGAAAGAAACAGACTGGCAAAGTTAGGCTGCCAGCATAGGTGAAGTTTTACCTTCCAGCACTCCACACGCCCAGCAAGACTTCCATCCAGAGCTGCCTTCCCCACCAGTTCAGGCCGGCACACTCAACCTCTCCCTACCAGCTGCTGACGCGCCTTGTGTTAACTGAGAATTTGTGAGAAAAGCAGAACCTTCCTGCTGGGTGTTAGTTTTGCATGGCAACACTCAACAATCTCAAATTGTGAGACCCCAAGGATGATTTTTTTTTCTTCCTAAATTTGGATTTTTTATCCCCTACTCAAAAATTAGAGGCCCCCCCCCCGCACTGAACTGATGGAATGTTGCTGGTAAATTCCTATATTGGAGCAATGGTATGATGCGAGGGCATGTAAATTATGACCTTGTGTGGTTAGTTCAAGGAAAAGGAGATTCCATCTAAGAGAAGTGATATTCACGGAATTTTCTCTCTTGAAAAAGATTACATTCACGGAGTAAAACTGAGAAAAGGAGAAACTGCAAATTTTTCAGACGCCTCTAAGATATAAAAGTTCAGTATAATTATTCTGGCAAAATCTTCATGTGGAAGTATGTATTACTTATAAAAAGGGGGCAAGAAATACAATCTTCTCCTTTGGAGAGAAAACACTGCATTGTGAATAGACTGGTTCTTTCCAAATGCATTCCATTAAAACGACAACCACTACATCCACCATGACAACAAAAGTCAGAACAACCTACACCAAACTGCTATGAATAGACCTAATGTTACTTTTATTGCCATTTGGTGCCGGCCCTCATGAGCGGCTCAAACGTTTCCCTTAGTCCTTCGTTCTATCACTCAGTAATGAATTTCATATATGTGTGTGCTGTTAAAGGGGAAAAAAGCAAACTCATAAATAATTCAGCACACTGTCTCCTGTCAACTGACCATATATTGTTCATATTTCACCTGCCATATTAAATAAAAATTAAAAAGTATTTCTTTTTCTCATTTAAAAATTCAGGCTGTCACAGGCAGTAACCACACAAACTATTCTGAATGCAATACATACTCAAAAAATTATAGCTTATAGTACATAGTTGAAAAGTATTCACTAGGAATGGCTAAATTAAGGAAAAAAATGTTTGTCAGATCCCACGGAAATTTTTATTTCAAATGGTGTTTCTAAAACAGCTTCACTCTAATGGTATCTATTGGGTGACATAATAAAAATGAAAGAAACAGCTTCAGCTCAAACTTAGGAAAGATAAACTGCACTAGTTTCTTTGATCATACTGGATTGTTTTAAAATGTACCATTGTAGAAATAATTGTTTTTCATGTCTTTGTGAATAATTATTACTTAAGTGATCTTTTAAAAGAGAGGTTAGAATAAACAACTAGAAACCTATTTCAATGAAATTATCAAAAACAGTCTAACCTTGTTGTTCAAATGTTTAAAGATTTGATTCGATTACTCAAAATCAGAGGAGATGGCCCTCTCGACCTGGTTCCTGCCCCTTTCCCCTGTAATATGACTGTCCCAGTCCTTGTTAAGCCATTGGGAAACAACATGGCTAGGGCGTGGAAAGTGCAGGAACACAAAACAGAAACAGCAGAGCGATAATCATCATGTGACACCTAGGAGAGGACTGCACAGTTGTTTTGTTAGATGGTGGTAACAATTTGTTTTTGAACAAACTCTCTCTCTAGACCAGTGGTGGGGCAGAGTTATGGATGCTGTCTGTGGCTGTAAAAGAGAGGATTTTCTATTTGCCAAGGCGCAAAAGGATTCAAAACCAGGATGGTATCTGGTTAAAAATACCAGGTGCTAAGGCTCTAAACATAATAGTTTACATTAGCAGACATTAAGATTTAAGTATATTGCATAGGAAAGTAGAAATTAGTATTTTTTAAATAAGAAAAAACAAAAAGCTGAGCTATAAGAAGCACTGGTGGAGAAAAAAAATTTTTCTTATTAATTTTTTTGATGGAGCCTATAACCACAGTTCCTACAGGTTTTCAAAATTTCACATTGCTTTTTAAATGCCAAGGTCAGGTCTACCATCTCTTGTCATGGTACATTATCAAATAACTGCTTTCCTCCCAGTGATTAGAGAGAAAAGTCAGATTATGGCAGGGCAGTAGTGACACAAGAGGCTAGGGTATCCAGCACGATAAGAAGATGTAAGATATAACAGACGTCCTAATGTCAAAAAATAAAAATGAAAAAAGTAAAGAACTATAAAATGGATTAAAATATCTGGAGCAGAATTTTTTCATAAAGGAGAAATTAATCAGGAATATATTGAGGGCTTATTAAACTAATAAACCTTAGGAAAATGTAGTAGAGAAAGTTTATACTTGTTTATGGCACTCGCACAGTTATGTTTATGATGCTGTAACTGGCATGGAGTATGCATGTAATAAGAAACTGATCACTGATTTTTTTTTTTTTGGTTGCTGTTTCCTTTTATTTTTAAAAGTCTGCCAAATGGATTGCTTATAAATCATTTTTAAAATGCATCAACTAAAATCAATTAGGTTTTGTTTTTAGGAAAAAATAGTTCTAGATACAAAGACATACAGCATTGTTTTTCTGTATCCACAAAAGACATGAGGACTGTAATTTTTATTGCATGTTAAGATTTCACTGGATCACAGTATTATTAAGCTTTAAATCAGAAGATTGTCTCCTTCAGCTTAGTCTAACAATACTAGAAAGTAAAAGGGGGAAGAGAAAAAAACCAAAACCTCATCTGGGGCTGTAATATTTGCTGAAAAAAATCTACTTCAAAACATTAATCAAATTTTTCGCCTACTGGGCAACCATATGGTATAGCAGCATGTGAATCTCACAAACTTGCTGATCTCCTGTAACTGGGTGCAATTAATTACGCTGGCTGCATCCATCTCTTGGATTTTCGCCTTGTGAAAAAAGTATTTATTGCAACAGCTTTTACAAAACAAGGGAATGAAAATCACAATTGATTAATGAGCTGAATGGAAATATTTCCGTTAGCAGATTTTTAAAATGAATAAGGATTAATACCATGGATGGAAATGAACACACGTCGAGTTCTCCTTTTACTTTTTGGACCCCCAAAAAGGTGGAGGGAGAATGGGCAGTGATGGAGGTGGGAGCTCTGACATGCATAATTCACTAGTAGGCTTTAGATCGCAAGTAATAAAACCCTAAACTGGTGAAGTAATAAAGAGGTTGGCTTTACAAGGTACTATCCTGGGAGACAAAAAGCTTGTTCTTTGATTTAAAAACACAGATATTAAATACTCAGTGGGTGAGGAACGTTACAGAGCTGACAAAGAAGGGAAAGGAAAGTGGCTCTTAGAAGTAAGCAATCTACTTTGTCCTTAGCTATTTAGGCCCAAAGATTGCTGCACATATGGTTGGTTTATTGTTTTAAAATTCCTCCATAAAATGAGCATTCAAGAATGTGTCAAAATGATATCACTGTCCTTACCCACTGACTAAGGTACAGTCGATACATAACTGCAACAACACCTTTCCTGGCCAGTGTTCAGCCACCATGCACTTGACTTTCCCTCCTGGTGCTAAATCCTGCCTCCATGGGCCTCTCTTCTTCACAGGCAAGAAGGACACAATTCCTCCTTCATCTGGAGAGCCACGGGCTGGAGCTGTGGAGACAAGCAGAGTGCACTGCACTTCGCTCCTTTTCAGAACTGCCCTCTGGGATGAAGACAGCCAGGCGAGCAGGCATTAACGGCCCCAGTTTCACAAGCATCCGTAGTTCAGAAGATTGGCACAGTTTTCTCTAAACAGCGCGGGAGGGTGAGTCCGATATTTGCCAGTCAAGGACTGCTCTCAAGAAAACAGATCAGATACTGAACACAAGTGGAAGGAACACATTAAGTTTGAGAGATCAGATACTATATGCTTTTTGTAATGGACAAGGGGAAAAGCTGTAAGGACTAAGTTCTGTAATTCAACTCTTACGCCAATCATCTTCTTTACAGCATTTACTGTTTTTAAACTATTGCTAGGGAATTCTATATAGCAGGGATTCTTAACCTTTTTTGTTCCATGGACCCCTCTGCCAGCCAGGTGAAAACCATGGACCCCTTACTAAGTCGACGCTACAATGTGTATTACTTAATAAATGTATCGCACCCGCACCAACACATCCCACAAGAATAATGTTCTTTTGAATTTCAATTCAAGCTCATGGATCCCTGGTTAACAACCCTTGCTATAAAGAGAAATTTAATATCACTTTGTTAATGTCCACATAGTGTGTGCAGATATGATGGTTTCTGATGCTTGTTTGTTTGTTTTGTGGAAATGTTTAGAGGAGATGAAATCGACTGCAGTTACCTGGAGAGCCCGGGCACCCACGAAAAGAAGAACAAGTCTGTATTAAGCAGAGAGTTAGTAAGCGATATTTCAAGTGATGACATTTCATCTCAATGAATTCCATGTGTGGTCTATGGATGTCATGTTGGCATATATAAATTTGGAAATTTTGATATAAAGAAGATAAAAATTGGGGTGCATCTCAAAGTAGCAGACATATCTAAGTTGAGCAAGAGCTTCAGAGGGCCAACACCTGAGGTGCTGAAAAGACTATTTTTTTTTCAAATCTCATTTAAAAAATCATCTCAATTGAGAATTAGAACCACTTTAAAACCAAGGAAGCCACTGTTTTGAAGAAACCACCATCCGGTGACAAGTAGGAGGTCACCAAGAAAAAACCCTTGGCCTTTGGAAGAAGAAAAGCTAACTGGGAACTGGTCATGCTCCTGCTTAAACCAGTGACCTCTCCATGTACACTGTCACCTACCCCACCTACCACCACCTCTCAGGTGATCTCCAAACCCCTCCTGCATGCAATGGTGGTTGGCTTAAAAGTTTAAAGAGCTAACAAAATGTTTTAACGAGATACAAATCTCAGAGATCATTAATCAATATGTTCAATGTTATTTGTGATAATTCATCATGACATGATATTAATGGGTTACTGTACCCTTCAGAGGTGAGATTAATGCAAATGAGCCGCCACAATTAACTTTACTGCTCCCAACTCACAGGAATGGACAGATGATTATAAATGACAACTATATGTCAATTACAATATCCAATAAAGTGAAGCTTAGAGAACAATCCATCTCCTTTTATTGCTCTTCCTTGACGTAGCTGAATTTAGCTCAACCCACTCTTGTCACAATGTAACCATTATTTGGGGGAGGGGAAAGCTTTTTCTTTTCTTTTTTTAAATTTTTCAATATCTTAAAAAGTGCTTCAACAATGTCCACGCAAATGCATTTCTTAGAGGAGGCGAGCCACAGGAAACCAGGAATAAATGCCACGTTCACTTTATATGAGTTACAGAAAATCGTATCCATTTTCAAACCATAGCAGCAAGGCCAGCAAGGAAGCAACCTGCCCTGCTGTGTATAATATATTTACTCAATTAAAAAAGGAAGACATTAGCACAGCATCCTGAAACGCCTTGAGTTTCACTAAACAGCAGTCATTCGGGGAGCACTCTGTCCAAGTAAACAGGTCAGAGGTGGGAAGGCAGGGACGCGGCTGAGGCAGGAGGAGTGGCCAGCACTGGCAGAGCGGCCAGGGGCCCCTCGGGTGCTGGACCCAGGCCTGCCTCGTTCTTCCTTCCTCTTTGTAAGAAGTCTCTCTCATGGAACCTGGCACGTTGTGGAGATGCCTCTCCCCACTCCCCCTGCTGCCAGGAGTGCTGGCTGATACCTCCCAGCCAACCCTTTCTGCACAGAACTGCTCGCTGCCCAAGGGGAGCGCCCTCACCTGGGAGCCTACGCCCATGCCACCGCTTCCCCAGCAGCCTGTGCTCCATCACTGACTGCCACGCAACCAGGCTGTCTCAGGCCGAAACAACCCTGCGGTGCGAGTCACACTCCAGAGCTCCCCTGGGGTCAGGGAGAAGCTAGGCTCCGGCTGAAGCCACGTCCTTGCTTCATGCTGGTGCTGCCCAATGCCGCTCTCCTCCATACCTGTGTCTTGAGAAGACTACCACCACCACCCCCACCCAATCAATCACTTGAACGAGATACCTGGCCTGGGGCTCTGCTTCCGGGATCCAAAGCCAAGGCAGGTATGGAGGATTGAAGCTGGATGTACCCCAGAAAAACGTGTTCTTCACTCTAATCCATTCCTGTGGGTGTAAACCCATGGTAAGTAGAACCTTTGGATGGGGCTACTCCAGGTAAGGTGTGACCCACCTCATTCATTAATCCTATCACAGGAGTCATTTGTAAAGGCAATGAACGCAGAGAGGGACAGAAAACACAGAAAGTGAGAAGCGGAACTCCATGACACTCAGAAGCGAAGGAGATGCCACCATGTGCCCGCCACGAGGCAGAGGAAGCAAAGGTCACAGCCAGTCTTTGGAAAGTACCCATTGCCTTGATGATGCCTTGGTTTGGACATTTTCGCAGCCTCAGAACTGTAAGTTAGTAAATGCCCATTGTTTAAGCCAACCCATTTCAGGGTATCTGCTTTGAGCAGCCTAGCAAACTAAAACAGGAGGTATCAATGAGATGGACAGGAACACTCTTGCTGCGGTGCAATTTACAGAGCGGCTGGCTCTTTGCCGGACATTGGTAAGAGACCACCCAATGTGCTCCTTTCTGAAGCTACAATCCAAAAGGATTCCTTCCGCATGCTTTCAGAAATATAGAAAAATAAAATCATAATGTAAAAAAATGTAAAAGGATCACAGTGGGCTATGGAAGTTACAGCTTTGTCTGGGAGACTTTTGCATGCCCCTTCTGCTATTACAATGGACCTCTCCTTTCCCTTGGGGAACTTGCCCTCCCTGACTCCCTATGGTTATTGCACAACTGCAGAATACAGGGCATGTGATTCTAGCCTAGACTAAGAACCCCATGCCCCTGGCTGTGACTGGTTCAGGGGTAGATGCCTGCCTCAAGCCAGCCAGATCTCGGTCCCCCCTGTGGCTTTTCAGCCTGGGACAGTGGTGAGAATGGCTTCTTGTTGCTACACTGGGAAGTGCTACTCAGTCAACTGGCATCTTGAGCACCACTAAGAAAATATTCCCTTTGAAGAATCTAACAAATTAAAGAGAATCAAAACTAAGAGATTACATAAAGATGGGCTCTACTAACATTATTTCAGGTCTGGAAAAAGCCATACTCTTTAAGCTGACAAACCCATAAGCAAAGTCTGACCCTTCGCAGCCACCACATATTTTTGTACAGCCCATGAGCTAAAAGTCATCTACAATTGTAAGTGGTTGGAAAATTAAAAAAAAAAAAAAAGAATAATGTATGATATGTGAAAATTACATGAAATTCAAATTTCACTGACCCTAAATAAAGTCTTATTGGCATACAGCCACGTCCATGTGTTTACATCTTGTCTAGGACTGCCCTCGCCCTATATGGCAGAGTTGAATAGCTGCAGCAGGGACTGCAGGGTCCATAGAGTCCAAACTATTTCACAGCTGTCCCCTTACAGAGAACATTTGTCAACTCCTACCCTAAACTTTGCATTTCATGAGCCAATATGGACCCTCTGCAGCTTGTTTGAATTCAGACTCTTTCATACGCAAGGGAAAAGTCCTCATTAATTCACAGAGGAAATTATTCTTACACCGTCCCACGTACCCTACAGCCCTGCTCGGCAAGTCTGTGGGGTCCTACAGGTAAAGAATCAACATCCACATCAACTTGCTTGGTTGGATGTCTTGCCTGATCCTTAAAGGCTGTCATGTCCTTTGCAGAATGTCACAAAGTGTCGACATGTTCATCACATGTGAAATGTGTCTAACATTCTGTGCTCACTCTGTTCTCACTGATACCAGACTCTGGGCCAAGCATTAAGAGAATAACAGATAAAGTAAATTAAATAAAGGTGCTGGAGGAAACTTTTTTTTAAGTACCTGAAGAATATATTTAATTTAAGGGGAAATCCCACCACTGCCAAAGTGTTCTCCCAGTTGGGTAAAACCTGCCATGATTAGCTGTAACGGGCCGGAACATTCTGGTCTCAGCTCACAAAACTCTGGTGCCTGGTGAGAACAGAGTGTGATCTTGATGACTTTTACAGAGAATCAGGAAGAGGGGAAACGGATTCATTCACTTTGTTTCTTGTTTCCTGTTTTCCATCAGGAGATAGTTCACGGTTTAAATTTCTCTTTGCTTTTCCCTCTGCACTCACCTGTGTCCCAGGACAGACATAGTGATCATCAGGAAACAGCTTAGGCCAGTGGAGAAGGTGAGCAAGAGAGGGCCAAGTGATTTTCCTGTGTATCTCACTCTTGCGCATCTTGATTTTATTTTAATGATATGAAGACAACTGTTTTTTCTTATTGTCGCCAAGCCACTCTACTAGATTCTAATAGCTCTATTACATTTTCCATATGCATTCTCCTGGCAAGGGCATAAATGGGCAAGACAGCTCTGGATAAATCACTGCTGCCAGCAAAGGCATTTTCTTTAGCATTTTAACTCACTCTCTTTTTGGAAATATCCAGTCACAAATGAGTTTCTCAAACCGAAGAAATTGAAATTGATTTCTTAGGGTAATAATTAACTTCAGAAAATAACTATGAAAAGTTGCTTATTAATTATTTTTATAATATACTTTGGGAATATTTCCTTTTTCATGAAAGATGGAGACAAAGGTAGGCACATTTTATGATCATATAAAACGTTATTGGATTCATATTTTATAGGAGAATGAAACTCACTTAATTTGCAAAATGCTCAGGATGAGAGGGAAGAAAGACTCCCCCTTCCCCCATTGCTTTTTAGACTTGTAAACAGGCCTTTTTAAAACAACACACTCTTCCCAATTTTTATTTTTTCAAATAGAACTGCCTGAGAATTTTTAATGTTACCTCTAAGTGAGTCTTTCACGGTTTTTCTCCTTATTCAAAAAGCAAGGCGCTTTCCATTTGAATAGCAGCTTACAGTGAACTCTGGTGACAGTCTCCTTTCTTGAAAATGGGAGGAGGAGCTGTTGCCAAGAAGCTCTTTACTCTCCCAACTAATGAAAAGACGTGGGAACAAGCATCCCTCAGATAATATTATAGAGATAGACTAGTGTTTTGCAAATGATTTCACATACATATATTCCGAGTCAATTTTTTCCCCCTTTGGTCACTTGGCAAATCCTACTGCATCACCGCAAATTAATCAAGGTCCAAGTTCAAGTCAAAATATAGATGGTGCTGTGAACATGACAGGCCTGTCAGATCAGCAAAGTAGTACTCAAAACATTAGCAGACCTGGAAATGCCCCCTAAGAAGATGCAATAGATAAAATCACTCAAGGTGTTTTATTTTTCCCTTCGTTGGCTGCAAGAATGTTATTCTGCGCCATTTTGGTGAAAGGGGGTATTTTGTTTTGTATTTAAGAGACAGACAAACAACAAGAACAAAAAACAACAATTGTGTGAGATCAAGTTACGAGAACAACATGGAACTGTTTCTTAAAGCATTAAGAATACCAGTTTCTGCTAATTAATTAACAAATTCAAGCTGGTTAAATAAAACCTTCTTCCAACACCTCCTATTTAATTGCAGTTTGGCACCAACAAATATATATCAAAATTATAGTATTTCCCCTGACAGGAAGCTCCTTGCTTCCACACACTGTTATGACTCTCTGCAGAGTAAGCCAGAATTGCTGACAACCTTGAGCACTGCTACAACAATATTACTGTACTTGGCAGAGAAGTACCCTTGCGGCAAGAGAAAAGCTGTAATTTTGACTGTCACTTCACATTACACTAGATATTATTTCACTGTATACACATGCACACACTCACAAACTCTTAATAGACTACAGTTTTCACACTGCCTGCCTTTCCAATATAAATGGCAATATAATACCAGTGAAGCGCCAATGGGATCCAAGCGAGAAACAAATGTTTTGCATTATGGAAACATTGCTTGAGAATGCCTTTTAAGGGATATTTCATTCCTTTGTCCCCCACTCATGCCGTTTATACCCTAGCATCAACTTTATAAGTTAATAGCTTTGGTAACCAAAAGAACCACACTTGTCCCCTCCAACCCCCATGGAGGAAAGGTTATCACTCATTAAGTCTACGCCGGAAAATTTCCATAATGTGTGCCATCGGAGGTACCACTCAATTCTCAATATTTTGGACACTTGAAAATCTGACACTTTGATATATAGAATTTCTGGAATTTAAAATGTGTCCCATTCGTGGGTTTATTTTTCTTCTCTTTTCACACGGAGGAGTTTGTTCAACTGCAATGGCCCCTAGCCACATCGCGGCAGGCCAAATAGCCAACAGCAGACAGCCGCCAGTCCAGGAAACCTATGTCCTGGCCCTGCCAGAGAGCAGCGCCTGTCTTTGCAGACAGCGGAGTACGACATATGTTTCCTTCTTACCCTCGCTCTGAAGCAGACTGTGCCAGCTTCCCCACTGCGCTCCCCCGCCCCCAGCTTTGATTTACAAGGTGGCATGTTAATATTCTCTCTATTCGTCCCAGGCAAGGAATTCTGTGATGTCAGTAGGAGCACCAAATGGAGAATGCCTCAGAACCCAGAGTGGGGGTCAGGGGAATGGACACGGAGGTGGAGAAAACTGCAACTTGCCCCAAGGAGAGAATGCTAGAAGCCGCAACAGGGAAGGCAGCAGGGCAGGAAATCCAGGAATGCTTGAAAATCAAAGGGATTCAACAAGAAAAGGAGGGACTCATTCCTTTCTAATCCCCGCAATCCATTTTTTTTCTTTTCCTCCTGCAAATTACGACGTCAAGAGGTTAAAATAAGTCTTAAACTTGTCTAACCAACAAGCAACAGCAAACTCCTTGTGCCCTCCGTTAAGAGAATGTATCAAAAACTTCACCATGTCTGCTGACCACACCGAATTTAACAAGGTTCACAAATGAAGTAGAGTAAGTTTCCCATAGTGACACATTAATAATAACTTCCTTATCCCATCTATCCCAAGCCATGAATATGTAATGTTAGAAAATGAGCCCTTTTCACACAACACAACCTCAGATGTGAATAAATAAAAACTATCCATCACAAGCCTGTGAAAAATTAATGAGAGTTCAGAGACACAAGGAAAAATGGGGACCAAGACAAGATGGTCCAACTTGATAAAAGCCTCCCTAACTTTCAGATAGTAAATATCCTAACCTCCACCCCTTACCACGTTTCCAGAACAGAGTGCTAAAAAATGGATTTTATTTTTCAGCTGCTAAAATCCACTTGCAGTCTTAAAGAGGAAATTCGAGTCAGCCTCTGAGAACACGCGGCCATATAAACTCGCTTTCCAAAATTCTGAATATGATCCCAACTTGAGCAGCAAAGCTGGAGTTTACTTATTTAATTATTTATCATCCATAACCAACCTATTCTCCAGAAGGAGCTAAGTTTGCTCACAGCAGTTGGAAGAAAAGTGGTAAGCAGAGCCAAACTATCAAGAGGCTAGAAAAGGACAATTCTGTTGAGCTTTCCTCAGCGTCACCATGGACATCCAGCACGGGATTAAATCGCGCTTATCACTTCCATTATAATGTACCATTATCAATACTACTTGCTGAGTGCTTGCTCTCGGCCAGGCAACTCAAGTGCTATGGATAATGAGTAAGCTGCAATTCTCAGTATGATCCATTTGACAAACAGAAATTGAGGCTGGGACAAGCTAAATTACCCCCAAAGAGCTGATGGGAAGCAGAGCCCAGCGCAGGCCTAGTTGGCACCACAGCCCTCTCCACCTGTGGGCGCTCCTCACCATGGGCTGGAGTGGACTGAGTAACAAGATTGCTTTGCATAACCCCCCAGATCCATTAAAGACCCTCTTGCCATCACAGAACTACAGAATGTTAGAGCGATAAACCTATCTTAGAGACGTCCCAACAGCTGGGTCACCAATGTTAGAGATGAGCACAAAGAGGAATGATGCCCAGGGACTTTGAGAGTCCTGGCCGAGGCTGAGGGCGGGCACCAAGTTAGGGACAGAGCATAACCGAAAGCCCAGTTTTCCCTCCCAGTCTAGTCCTTGCCAGGAGACTATACTTCCACTTTGGAGTCAGATTATGTGTTCCAAAAACAAAGGAATTCAACAGAACTGGTTCGCTGTTTAATGGGCCCTTTAGGAGCTGAATGTCTTGAGGGACAACCATCATAAGACAGATTCCAAGGTGAGCCAATGGGGACAATCCCATTCATCCCAGCGAGAATTGCTCCTCCACCTTCCTCTCCAAAGGAAAGCTAAGTAAGTGATTAGCATGTTGTACTCCTTGGGGCAAGTCAAGCTGCTTTGTTTTCAACTCTCTGCCTTGTCCTGCGTTATGGACGTCCCCTTATCCCATCTATGATGCCCGCCCAACCGCTCTTCACTTAGCTGAATCACGCATTCCTTGAGAAAGAGTTAAGCCTCTCTGAGCCCTCAGCTTCCAAAGCATACAGCATACACCCCCAGCGAACCCGGAAGCTGCAGGTGATATATAAGGTCCTGACGGGTAATATAAAGGAAGAAAGCAGGCCAGGGGTAAAATACCTAGGGCTGGTGGAAATATACACTCCATTTCTAACTGGGCAGCCAATATCCAGGGCAAAGCAAGTACTGTTCCTTGGAAATATGGAATCAGGTTTGTCCCATATTCAGTTTTATAAGAGAAAACAAGGATCCAGCTTTTAAAAAGAACTTCCTCCATTTCAAAAAAATTAAAAGTACCTAGAACAAAGAAAACATGAATGTGGGCTGGATTCAATTCATGCTTTAGATCTTCCAGTCATATCTTGCCTTTATGGTAGGGCCACTTCAGGGCAAAGGTCAAGTCTTACTGAACTTCGCATCCCCCACTAGAAGAGAAAAACCTGGCATAGAGCAGGCCCTCATTGCTTGCTCTACTGACCTAATTCATATCATGACTTGGTACCAATGAAGCAGAAGCACAGGGAAATTAATAGAGCTCAAAGAGTGCCAAAAAGGGGGGAAAGTTCTCTTACTGCTGTTGAGAATTATATTGTTAATTCACCCAGGTAGTATCAATAGCAACTTGGCATACTTTGGTGAAATATCACTTGGGAACCCACCAGGCATTAAAGAAGAAGTACCTTTTTTTAATTTCTCAGTCTTACCCAAAAGAGATGTCCCAACGCGGGGCCATAAGGTGGTCCAAGGCCCTGGCCCAGGGAATGAAAGCTGCAGGGAGGAGATTACAGAAGATGAGAGGAGGCTGAGCATGAAGCCAAAACAGAAGACAAAGCCAGGAAATAATCAGCCCCTCCTCTCTAAGGCATATGGACTCAAAACCCAAACTGTGATCAGCAACACTGACTACACCGGGTGCATCTGAATAGAGTGATACCAACTCCTGCCAAAAACCTGACATAAAAAAGGGACAATTCAGGGAATATATTAACTATACACAGTTACAGACTTTCTAAGTTCTGCTTTGATGTTCTTGCATGAGTTGTGATCTGTAGTGCAAACAGGTGAATCCAACATGAAATCTAACCTCAAGGAATTTACCACCCAGTAGAGGAATCAAGGTAAGTTTAGAGGGAAGCGGACTTGGCCCAATAAATAGGGCGTCCGCCTGCCACATGGGAGGTCCGCGGTTCAAACCCCGGGCCTCCTTGACCCATGTGGAGCTGCCCCATGCACAGTGCTGATGCGCTCAAGGAGTGCCCTGCCATGCAGGGGTGTCCCTGCGTAGGGGAGCCCCACACACAGGGAGTGTGCCCCATAAAGAGAGCCGCCCAGTGCAAAAGAAAGTGTAGCCTGCCCAGGAGTGGCGCCGCACACATGGAGAGCTGACGCAGCAAAATGACACAACAAAAAGAAACACAGATCCCCGGTGCCACTGATAAGGATAGAAGTGGTCACAAAAAGAACACAGCAAATGGACACAGAGAACAGACAACTGCGGGGGAGGGGAGATAAATAAATAAATAAATCTTTTTTAAAAAGCTAAGTTTAGAAATTAGTATATTTTTTCAAGTGCTAAATGCACCAAGGACAGAAAAAATGTTTGAAGAGTTGGAATGGACAAGAATAACCCACAGCAGATGGAATTGTGAAATCAAAGGGTTTCAAAGTATGAGTAAGAGTTAGATCTGAAGAGACTGGAAGCCAGGGAGAGCTGGAAATGGGGAGAGCATTCTGACCCAAAGGAGCAGCAGGAAAGAACAAGAACAGGAGCTTGCAGTGCTTTTGGAGACCAGGATGTGAGTTTAGTTTAGTCAAAATATAGGGCATAAAGGGAGAGTTTCTTAGGGCTTCAAGAGTGAATTGAATTTTCAAGGAGAGCAGATGATCTGAGTGAGATATTGGGTTCTCCAGTGCAAATTGGCCAAATAGTCATGCCTGATCTCCTGAGCTCCAGAAGTAAATCCATCTGCCAATGGACCACTTCCAGTTGGGTAGTCCATAGGCACCTCTAGTTCAGCTAAAACTGACTCATCTTCCCACCACATTCACTTCTCCTCTTGCATCCATCTTCACAGATGGATCAACTTTGCACTCCACTTTCCAAGTCAGAAACTCCAAATTAGCCCTTGACCCTCTTTCTCCATTGACCATGCCTCCCATCCCCCACAACAGTTGTTAACCTTATCCTGCTGATTCTACCTCCTTACCACATCCCCAAACTGTCTCCTTCCTCTAATCACTGCAACTATGTTTGTTCAAAAGCTCATCATTTCTTGCCTGGATTATTGAAATTGTCTTCCTCATTTCTTACATGGATGCTAGAATGGTCTCCTAAAAGGCATATATCAGATAAGTTCACAACTATGCTCTAAAATCTTCTATGGCTCCCCATGGCTTGGACTTAATAAATGTTGACTGAATGAATCAGCTCTCTGAATAGGTGCTGTTGTTCTCTTCCTGGCACAGTAGAGTCAGGCTAGTGCAGAAACATATTTCTGAGCAGCATTGGATAACGAACAAAGTGGTTTCTTCTAAATTCCATATTACCCCGAAACATGGATGACTTTGGGGAAATTTAGGAGGTACAACAATATGGGGAATAAGTTTTGAAAAGTAGGTTGGAACCAACTCATAGTTGGGTGAAAGAATAGGAGGGCTGAACTTCATTCTCACGCAGTGAGGCATCACTGAAAGTTTTCTGAAGATGGGTATAATTGGAGCTATACTCTGGTAAGGGATGACAATTCAAAGTCATTTTATGAATCCCAAAAAGAAAAAGATTATGTTCTTAAACTAATCTAATCCTGTTTGATTGCATTACATTCACTTTAGATCACTTGATTAGATTGTTTTTGATTGGACTACATCAGGTTGGGTCCCTGCCCTCTTGCTGGGTCTTATATAAATGGAGATACAGAGAAAAAGGGAGCCACCATTTTTTACCCTGCCATGTGAGAGAGGACTCAAGGATCCTAGCAGTCAAAGCTTAAGCATGAAGTCCCCAAGAAGCCACACACCTGATGGCCCACAGCTGAACTCTGGGAGAAAGCAGAGGAGCCAAAACTGAGAGAGGAGACCTGTAAAGAAACAAGCCCTATGCCTAGCTGTCCACAGCTGAGCTCCAAGAGACAGTAGATTCTGGAAGGGAAGGCAGGGACATCAGCAGAGATCATCTGCCATTCTTGCTTGGCCATGTGGCAAGACCCCAGGAGCACCAGAAGCTGACTTTGGTGAGAAAGCAACTCAGCTGATGCCTTTTTTTACAGACGTTTTAGATTACATAAATGTTACATCAAAAATATAGGGATTCCCATATACCCCACTCTCTCCCTCCCCCACTTTTCCCCATTACCATCTTTAATTAGTGTGGTACATTCATTGCAATTGATGAACACATACTGAAGCATTGCTACTGAACACGGTCTATAGTTTACATTATGGTTTACACTTAGCATGCACAATTTTATAGGTTTTGACAAAATGTATAATGGCCTGTATCTGTCATCGTACTGCCATGCAAAACAATTCCAATCCTCAAGATTAAGGAATGAACTAACATAAGGGGGAATTGCAATTATGGACTCAAGTAGACCTATTATTAATCTAGTAATGGAAGAACTGATATAAAGAACTGATATAAAGGCAATGGTCACCAGAGGTTTTAAAGGGAGGGAGAGGAGGGAGGAATAGGTGTAACATGAGGCATTTTGGGGACATTGGAATTGTTCTGCTGATGCCTTGATTTGGACAGTTCATGGTCTCAGAACTGTAAGTTTTTACCCTAAATACAATTCCCATTATAAAAGCCAGTCTATTTCTGGTGTTTTGCATCAGCAGCCAGTGGCAAACTAAGACAAGAAGGCAATGGGTAGCATAAGCAGAATGGATTTGAGAAGGGATGGTAGGTGGAAAAAGGTAAAAGATTATTTCACTAACAAAGATATGATAAAATGCCCAGAATTAGGATAATGGAAATTAAGGAGGGTTGAATGAAAACAATTTTAATCATCCAACTTGGTTTACCGGGAAAAAGAAATGCCTGAAATCAGTGGCCATTTGTTGTGATGCCCTGAATTTAGAGATGGGACCCTAATGACAAATACTCTTCCATCTTCAACATACCAGCTGTTGAAGTCATTACCTCATGGAGGTACAAGATAAAGCTAAATGATGCTACCCTATTCCTCTCCAGTAAGTCGATTTTAAACAACTGGCATATGATACAGTGAGGTGAAAATAGCATTATCCTTGTTGTATTATTAGCATCATTACTAGTGACTACTGTCATCGTTAAACAACTGCAATGCCCTGGCTATTTTCCATAGCCTATCCAAGGTGCTTGGTGCATTCCATGGTCATCTTGTTTAATCTTCAGAACATTTTGGACTTAATCGGTAGGCAACAGGGTAGATGCTACCATTACCCAATGTAGTGAATTAAAGATGACCACAAATTCTTTGACACCCCGACCATCAGAAAGCAGGTCCATGTCTACTCCCCTGGACTCTGAATGGCTTTTCTGACTGCCCTGACCAAAAGAATGCTACAGAAAAAATGCTGTGCCAGCTTCCAGGCCCAGGCCTTAAGAGACTTCTGTTCTCTCGGGCCACTGAGCCACCACGTAAGAAGTCTGATTATTCTGGGTCTGCCGCATTGGAGAAGCCACATGCAGGTGCTCTGGACAATCATCCCATCTGACTCCAGCACTTTGGTCAGTCCCGCCAAGGCGCCAAACACATGGGCAACCATCCCGGTCCTGCAGAGAGCCCGTCCAGCAGCTCCAGCAGCTGAGTATCCTGAGCCACCTCAGTCTACACCACAGGAGCAGAGGAAGCAGCCGGCTGCACCCGACCCAAATTCTAACTCACCAAAATCGCGAAATGAAATGACAGGGCTGTTGCCGTAGGCTTTAATATTGGGGATAATTTGTTACACATCCATAAATAAACTGGAACACCCTCGATTTTCAGATGAGCTACCTGTGGCTCTAAAAGGTAGAGTGATTTACCTATCGTCTCCTGGCTGACAAGCTGTGCAGCCAGGAATTACAACACTTAGTAATTCCTGAGTAAGTAAAGTCAGCCAGGAGTGGTGTGTTAACTAAATGCCCCATGCATACTACTAAAATGTCTCCTCACATGATCCACTTGTGAGGTATAGTTAAGGCAAGATGATGCTAGCACTACTTCCCACTGCCCCAGTCTCCTCTCCAGACAGAGTCTGACACAACTATTTCCTCTGCTGGAAAGGCTACTATAATGACCGAGAAGTACAGATAAAGCCAAGACAAGCGACAACCTCCCACCCCAAACCCTCCTCCTTGGTGTGGACAAGTATTAGCCTCCATCGTCCTATAAGGCAAACAAAAAAAAAAGGGACATTTACTTGAACTACTACAAGGGCTTCCTGCCCAAAACTAACTTTTGAAGAATCCGAGCTGTAAAACTCTCATGATTGGTTCCCAGGATCTTGAGACTTCCAATGACATTCAAATGCTGAAACAACACAGGAAGGCAATAAATATGGGCATGCCTGTGAGATGTAACAATGTGAAACTTCAGCACATTGTGGTTTATGTTTCAATGAAGGAGATGCTGGAAGCAAGAGTGAATTTACATGGGCTTCTGATTTCCTATGACAAGATACATGCACTCATTCCTTCAACCTAAGCAAAATTCCCAGGACTAAAACAGATTTGAAAGGCAGGTGGATGAGACAGCCATCTGTTGATGGAGTAATATACAAAATCAGCAAAAGTAATTTAAAAAAATATGACTTAAAATGACACAGAATAGCATGCGCAGACCTACTGTTGGTTACCTCAAACTAGGACTTAAACTAACTTCAGACTGGTACTTCTAGAACTTTGTAAATCAAAATTTAAAAATCATTTTAAGACAAATTGCTCTAAATTAAGAGACGTTTCTAAAACACTAAACACTGATACATTTATAAGATGATGAGCCTTTAATAGAAACTGTGTTACCTGAATAAAAACAAGGAATTTGAAAGTGAATCTATTTAAGTTTCCCAGGAGAAGGAATCCTATCCCATTTCTTTCCAGTTCTTTCACGATGCATTTAAGAGTATGGAGCACTTTGAAATTCTCCCTTGGTTGACTTTTACGCCCCATTTCGGCAGGCACATCATCCTTAGAGGAGCCAAAGTATCGAAAGACCAGACAAGTGCCAAAAAAATATGCAGGCCCATCAACTTAAGGGAAATGATTTACAACCAATATGAAGTATTAATTTAAGAAAACTGTAAAAAAAAATTGCAGCTAGTTGCTTTGAAAATGGGCCAAAATAATGGCTGAATTCAACAAAGCCTAAATTGGATGGGGGGAGGGGGAAACACCAGCTCTGGAACAGGACTCGGGTGTGAATGCCAGGACCAGTGCTGGTGCAGACATGACCTTGAGAGAGACCCCAAACTTGTAAGAGTCCCCATTTCCACATCTATAAAAGTAGAAGACATCAAGCCTGCTCAGAGAACTGTCTAAATTAACTCTGCAAGGCATGGTAAGGCACGTAAAAGGTGGATAATAAGAACCTGGTGTTTTAAGCAGCTCTTATAGTAAGGCAGAAGAGGGCAGTGGTAGGGCCCAAAGGCCTGAGTTCTAATCCTGCCGCCGCCACCCAGCACTGCTTGATTTCGGGTAGGTTCCTCAGCTCTCCGTGCCTCCTGTGTGCGATGGGTAGTGACAGTACTCCAGTACTAACCTGTAGGAAGGGAAGGGCAGCACTCAACTCAGAGGGCAGCTGTGAGGGTGAGAAGCGTGTAGAACGGCAGCTACTGATATGCTGTGCTACACTGGGGCCAGCAAATTATTCCAATGAAGGACATACTGTAAATATCTTAGGCTCTGCACGCCACATAAGGGCACTAGCAAATCTTCTTTTTATGTTTTTACAACTCTCAAACCTATAAAAAACACTCTTAGCCTGTGGGCCAGGGTTTGTTCAACCCTAGCTCTAGGTTCTCCATTATTGGTTAGGTAACTGTAGACTGCGAAAGTGTAGATTTGACCCGAATTGTAGGCTAACGAGGTCGCTGCCATGGTTTCGTGGAAGGGGGAAGAAGAAATGAGACTCCAGGCCCGATACAAAGTACCCTGTTACTCCCAGCCAGCAGTATGCGTTTCACTTTTTAAGTCAGTGCTCTTTTTCCCAAGCCCCACGGAAGTGACAGGACAGCCCGGGTAGATGCTGGGCACAGCGTGGGTTTGAGTCATGGCTTAGGACTCCCAAATCATTTATCAAGCAGATCTGCCGAAATTCTGCCTGAGAGAACAGAATCAGACCGGCCATTAGAAGCATGCACGCTCTGCTCCAGAGCAGGACCCCGCCTCTATCTTTCAAGGCTGTTTGTCCTACAAAGTTCCTTAAAGAGACAAAGAGACAGTCCCAAACAAACACTGTCAATACCTTTGTTTCCAAGACAAGCAAACACACGAAATGCCCGTGGAGAATTGTCTCCCAAAAGGATGGGAAAATTAATATTACCTTAATCTTCGGATTCTTTCAGTGGAACAATCAAGCCGATTTGTATAAAGTGTGTCCACGAAACAAACAAGAAAGTGCCTATTTTAAGCCTTAGGATAGGGTGCCACTGAGATTAAAAGTGTGATCTGTGACATCATTCACATCATTTCTGCTGAAAAAGTACTTTTCGTTAAAAACAGAAACTAATTTGTAAATGTGAATTAAATGCATACTCCACACACAAAAAAATCTGGTCAAAGGAAAAAAAAATCCTTATGTGTACATATAACTGTTTTCTGACAGATGTAAATGAAAACTAATACTGTGACATTTTTCAAATTAGCCATCGGAAAACATCGTGCGTGTGTGTGTGTTTTAAACAGCCCAAGCATTTTTGGTTACGTGGGGCTAGGAAAGTATTTATGAAAAGGATAATAAATAATTAATTTCCCTGGCTAGAAGCTGCAACTCCTTTCTGTTTCAACAATATACATTAAAACGCTGTTTAAATTAGAGGCGCAAATTGATTCAAAAGGTTTCCATTAGTGAGCTGGCAAGCAGGTTTGAGGTTGGCTAATAAATTTTAGATAAAGATACAGTCTTTGATGAGGACAGTAACTCCGGAGTGCTGATCTCCGAGTCACCAGTTTGTTAAATCGGTGGCTAAAGTCTAGATTTCTCCCTGTCTCATAACTCATTGTGTTAAACAATATGTCACAGGGCAGCAAATGCAGACTCAAATCGGAAGGCCTGCAGCGTGAGCCAGGATGGCGCGGAGGCTGTTACGGGGCTGGGAATACCAGACGGTCCCAGCTTTAGTGGCCCATTCTGTGTATCTAGTCTATCAGGTTTCACAGAACATTAATCAAGGATAATTAGGCCCACCTGTGACATAAACTATGCCACCTATGATATGCCTTGCAGCAAAATGTCAGCATCTCTCTTAAGACTTCTTAATCAAAATCTAGACATCACATCTTGAATTCTTCATTCCATTCGGGCACTGCCCTTGAGCTGGCTGCAACTGCTGCTGCAGGTCATGGACTATTATACAGCTATTAAGAAGAATAAGCTTGAAGTGTATTTACTGGCCTGGAAGGATACAAGTTATATAGCACTGAGGGATGGTGGTATAAACTTACACTTATTGTAGGAAAAGAAAACAAACTCTTATGTATGTGTGTATGTATATTAATGAAAAGAATGATAAGCAAGAATGTACAAACTATCGGTCATGACTATCTTGGTGGGAGGATTGGGGGGGTATAGAAGGGGAAATTTTTACCTCTCCTTTATACAGTGCTGTATTTTTAAAAATTGTTCTAATGAGCATGCATTTCTTTTGAAATTGAAAAAAAAAAAATTAATACCAAACAAACAATACAAAAGCTTGTGTGGCTTGCACAAAATCTTCAAATGAACAAGTTGCTTACTTCTTTTCTTTTTTTTTTTCTTGAGGTACTGGGGCCAGGGATTGAATCCGGGACCTCATATGTGGGAAGCCAGCGCTCAATCACCGAGCCACATCAACTCCCCAAAGTTGGTTTTTTCATTTGTTTGCTTGTTGTTTGCTTTTTTGTCTTCTGGAGAAACCAGGAAACAAACCCAGGACCTTCCCGTGTGGAAAGCAGGTGCTCAACTGCTTGAGCCACATCCACTCCCCTGATTACTTCGTTAAGTCTTTCTAACTGGCCAGTTTGGGGGAGCCTGTCAAGGACTGAACTTTCTATCCTTCTACCCTTCCAACCACTTAACTGATAAACTAGTCCTAGAAAATTACAGACTCAGAGTGAACAGGTTTGGGAGCAGCCAGTACTGGGTGGAAATTTGGCTCTGCCTGCTTTGGGTCATGCTCTTGACGTCTGGCGAGCCTAGACGTCAATATAGGGAACTGACTGCAAAAGAACTTCAATTTATGCCTTCTCAAATGTGTACCACTTAGCAAAAGGGATGAAGGTGGGGGCTGGACAGAAGTCCTTCCTTTCTAAAGGAACACTACATTTTTCCTTTGCTCCATTTTATCATTTCACTTGTAAACAGCGCCTTTGGGTGGTATTCCCTCATGGGAAAGGTGGAATTTAGAGACTCAGCTCCCAGGCAGACACCATTCCTCACTACATGGGGTAAGACACAGCCCAGGGGATAGAGAGGGGGCTTAGCAGCACAGGACTCTAGAAGAGTCATGTTGGTCATCTCCTTAGGCCAGGTTTCCACTTCTGGGTTTAGCTATCAAGGACCCCGACTCCATGAAAGGACAGAAGTAATGCATTGCAACCAGACTGCCCTCATTTAAGAAAGTTCATGAAAGTTACTGACACTTAACATTCACTTTCAAATTTTAATGGGCGACAAAATAAAACACCCAAATTGTGCAAATGGGGAGAATGAAGTGAAAAGTTGAAGTTATTCATTTTTAATTAAGTTCTTAATTATATAACAACAAAACATACAATTAATTTCCACGTGCCTACATTAAGCACTCCACACTAAATGAGGCAGAAAGAACGTCCAAAAAGTCTTTTCTGCCCCTTCTTAGATAAACATCAGCTGCAAAATTACATGAGAGGGGGGAGAGGGTGATGGATAAAGAGAAATAAGAACTTGCACTTACAGAGCAGATCTTATGTACCAGGTGATATTTTAAATGACAAGTCTAGCTGCATTAACTCAGTTAATCCTCACACAACCCAATACAGCTGGAACTCAGTACTATTCTCATTTGACTGATGAGAAAACTGAGATAAAGAAAACTCAAGGAACTTGCCTAAGTTGCTAAAGCTGGTGAGTGCAAGTCAAGCCTAAACTTCGGCTGTCTAGTTCCAGAGACCCTTCTCACAATCTCTAGGAGTTCCTGCCTTCAGAAAACTGCGAAATAAGGCAAAAGAACAAAAGCAGACACAAGAGAACTAGAGAAGAGTAAACTTTCTGCCAAGGACCAGACAGTAAATATGCCTCCGACCCAATGACCCAACTCCACCATTACAGTGCAAGAGCTGCAGACAACATGTAAACTAAAGAGTGTGGCTATGTTCCAATGTTCCAATAAAACTTTACTGATGGATGCTGGGATTTGATTTCCACACAACTTTTACAGTTCATGAAATCTTATGATTTCTTTTTAACCACTCAGAAATGTAAAAAACCAATCTTAGCTCATAAACTGTACAAACATGTAGCTGGCTGAATTTGGCCCCTTTATTAGTCAGCCAAAGGGGTGCTGAAGCAAATAACCAGAATTGGTTGGTTATTCTAATGGGCATTTATTTGGGGTAGGAGCTTACAGATACCAGGCCACAAAGCATGAGTTACTTCCCTCACCAAAGTCTGTTTTCACATGTTGGCGCAAGATGGCTGCCAACGTCTGCAAGGGTTCAGGTTCAGGCTTCCTGGGTTCCTCTGGGCTCAGCTCCCTCTGTTTTCTCCACAAGGCCAGCTGTAGACTATGAGGCTCTCTAGGCTTTGCCTCTCTACACAAGGTCAGCTGTAGACTATCAGGCAAACTGCTCTGTCTCTCTCGCTGGGGCTCCAGCTTAAGACTTCAGAATCAAACCCCAACATCAAAAACTCCAACATTAAAAGCCCTCCAAATTTGTCCTTTGCCATGCCTTTTATCTGTGAGTTCCCACCCACCAAAGGGTGGGGACTCAACGTCCTACTGGCACAAGAGGTTTACAGGATTATTTAAGCAAGCAAACCTCTGAATGCAATATAATCCAATATGCCCAGAGGAAAAGATCAGTTTACAAACATAATCCAATATTTCTTTTTGGAATTCATCAATAATATCAAACTACTACACTCCACCCTCTGCATTCCAAAAAGACATTACAATATTAAAAAAAAAAAACACCTTAAATCAGTTATAATGCAAATACTAAATCATATCACAATCAATTTAAAGATACAATTTGCGCTGGAGCAAAGTCCTGTCTGCTATAGACCTCTGAAACTTACAAAACAATTCATCTATTTCCAATACACAGATGGACAGACAAAAAGGATAAACATTTTCAATTACAATAAGGAGAAGCTGAGGGAAACATGAGTCACAGTTTCTCTACAGGACCTACAGGGAATCCACCATTCAATTTCAAAGTCTGGGAGTCATTCTTAAGAGGGTTTCTCCTTGGGGTCATATGGGGACCCACCCTTTCCACAGGCTTGCTAAATGGCTAAATTTTCTTGGTTCCACCCTCATCAAGCACCTGGGTGTTGACCAAGCTCCAGAGCTCTCTCTCCAAGAGTGTTGGGGTGATTGCCAAACATTATCCAATCTTCAGGTTAGAGACTTAACCCCTCCTTGTATGTTGAAGACAACATTCCCCCTAACCTTTGGTATACAGGCTCAACCCTCTCAGAGCAATGAGTTGACCACCTGGCCTTCCCTAACCTTTGGGGGACAGGTCTACCCCTCTCAGACCTGTGGGGTGCTGTCCTTAACCACCCTAATCCTTGGGGAATATGCTCTAGCCTCTCTGTATCCTGGGGCAGCAAAACTCTCCCAGAACATCGGACAGGAATATCCACCCTCTTCAACTGATGGGGCAAACTCATCCTCTCTATACACATGGGTGGGGTTCCTCTCTTGGCCCAAGGTGATGTCCTAATTCCAGATCTCAGCTTCCATGGTTTTCCTCTTGAAGCTGTTTCTCCTTCAGTCTCTCCTTTCCAAGTCCTTTTTATTCCAGGCTGACAATGTTTTTGTTCATACAGCTCTCTCAAAAATCTTGTTGGTTTAGCATGCAGGAAGCAGGGGTCCAAGCCATTAGCCAGTAAGACTTTCCACAAGTCTTTCTTAGATAACTGCAACTTCAATCTTGATTTACCAGTTCCAATTTTAGTTAAGTCCTCCAATGGGGCCCTTTCATCTGGGATCTTGATTTCTAGGAGCTTGGAATTTCCAGAATCAGTTTGTTTTATTTGTACCCAAAGTTCAGTCCTCAGCATATCTCTCTCATCTAGCGTATTGCTATAAGCTGCAAGCAAAGCAAAGCTGCATTCTCCAGGTTTACTTTGGAAATTTCTTCAACTAAATGGCCAGGCTTAACATTTTCAAATTCTGCTTTCCATAAAACACCAGAAGTTAATCTTGCTAAGTTCTCTGCAACTTTAAAACATGGATCACCTTTCCTCCAGTTTCCAATAATAGTTTCATCATTTAATTCCAAGGCATCATAAAAAGTTTCCTTGGCATCCATATTGCTATTAACAATCTCTTCAAAGCACTACAGGTCTTTTTTTCCAAACACCTCACAATTCTTCCAAAAAATACCCCTTACCCATTTACAAAACCATTCCAGCATTTTGGTAATTGCAAAAGCACTTCCCCACTCCTTGATACCAAATTCTGTATTAGTCAAAGAGGTGCTGAAGCAAAATACCAGAAATTGGTTGGTTTTTATAAAGGGTATTTATTTGGGGTATGAGCTTACAGATACCAGGCCATAAAACATAAGATACTTTCCTCACCAGTCTATTTTCACATGTTCGAGCAAGATGGCTGCCAACATTTGCAAGGGTTCAGGCTTCCTGGGTTCCTCTGGGCTCAGCTCCTGTTTTCTCCACAAGGTCATCTGTAGACTATGAAGCTCTCTAGGCTTTGCCTCTCTCCACAAGGTCAGCTGTAGACTATCAGGCAAACTGCTCTGTCTCTCTCGCTGGGGCTCCAGCTAAGACTTCAGCATCAAAATCCAACATCAAATACTCCAACATTAAAAGCCACCAACCCTGTTCTTTGCCATGCCCTTTGTCTGTGAGTTCCTACCCACTAAGGGGTGGGGACTCAACGCCCTACTGGCACAAGAGGTTTACAGGATTACTTAATCAAGCAAACCTTTGAGTCCAATATAATCTAATATGCCCAGAGGAAAAGATCAGTTTACAAACATAATCCAATATTTCTTTTTGGAATTCATCAATAATATCAAATTGATATTATTATTCATCAATAATATCCAACATCAATAATATCAACCTCCCCTGAGCCAAAATTAGAGATAAAAGAAGGAGTTTGAGCTTTAGCGTCAGGAAGACCTGGGATGAGCCTAGACCTTGCTCCCTTGACTTCAGGCAAGTGACTGCTCTAAGCCTTGATTTCCACTCTAAATTTCTATAGTATCAGTTTGTTTTGAGAATGAAATGAAACTATATATCCTGGGCCTAGCATTGTTCTAGGTGCACAACATATAATGTGTTCAGGTATCCATTCATGCAAATCACTTATCCAGTCCCTATTCTGTGCTTGGATCTATTTTAGAAACCAGGAATATGGCAATGCAAACACACACAGACACATGCACGCACACTGACTCTCTGCTCTCAATGAAGCTCACATCCTGGTGCCAGGGTTCCCAAATATGAAAGTAGCCCAACTCTGCAGTACAGATCAACTTGGCCTGTTGAAGAAGGAGTCAAGAAAGCAGGCAGGTGTTCCGTCGATTAGTTCTTTCCTATCACCCACCTCTATAGGCCCCAAGCAGAATCTCAGCTATGAGGAGAACAGAAAGATAGATACCGCACGGCTGTGGACACGAGAACCCACACTGTACCAGGGAATACGTCAATAACTATACTCTGTTCTGATCCTCAATATATAAATGTAAGACACAATCAATGACAAGAGAGGAAGAGAAAACTCCACATGCTTTAAAAGCAGCAGCACCATGATCCTGACCTGTTCTCAGCTGACAACATGTCTGCGTGCTCCAAAGCCCTAGTGAATCTCAAAGTCTAAATGTTCTTAGGAACCCCTGCTTCCTACCTGTGAAAGATGGTCCAGAAACTTTGGGAAGAAGCAGGAAAAGGCATCTCCTAAGCATGGCTTGGGAAGGCATATTCTCTGACAGCCCTGATGAGATGGCTCCAAATAGCCTTTCGGACCCCAGCCACCAGGAGAAAAGCGCCGTATGGGCCAACTTCTTCCAAGTGGGTCCCTGGGGCCCTCTCTGGCAATGAGCAGATTAGTGCCAAACGTCACTTCATAATGATCAAGACCCGAGAAGCAATCTTGGTTACAGAACTCACAGATATGCTCATGGCAAGTGGCCCGAAATGAACCATCCAGAGGAAATGCATATTTCACAGCTCCACAGCAAAAAGGTATCACAGCCAAACACGTATTCCTCTGCTGCATTAAGGGAGAAGTTGTGAGATGGCAAGCACCCCAGACCTTTACACAATGAAGTATAGCCAGGTTGTTTATACACTGGCAGGCCTGAAGTACAAACTGGTGAGTGCCCTTCCCCCTCACCCCACCCCAGAGTCTGAGAGCTAGTCTGATTAGAGGTGGGTGGGCAAGGGGAGAAGCTAATATTCTTTCTACTCACTCCAGAGGCAGATAAATTTCAGGGGAGTCCTGGCTCAGGCATTTTCATCAGTAATTATAAAATTGAAAATTATGATCTACATTTGAGTGGTACAAAATGGGACAGGAGACCTATCTTTTTTGTACTCCCTGTTGAAAGCCCTTATCTTATCACCAAGTCTGCAGAGCTATAAAAAAGCTCACCTTCAGCAACGAATGGTCTGTACTGGACATCGGTTTTCTTCACTTGCCCAAATACATTCCCTTCTTCTCAGAATAGAACCCCAGCTCACCTTTGTGCAACCATCTTTTCTCGAGCACATTTCCGGGGAACTTGAGCCCACCTGCAGAATCAAGTGCTGAGCACGTGAGCCAGGCCAAGGCCAGTCAGGAACGGTCACCATGATGGGGTCAGTGATGGTCGCAGGCCTCCAACTGGTCTAATCACAGTGCAGCCCTGGGCACTGACTGCAACTACTGGGAAGAGAGAATTGCTCTTGTCCCAGGGCTGCTCAGAGGACAGGGTGCTTGTGAAAGCTGCTGGCTCACTACAGTATAGGAAATGGCAGCTTGGAGAAGGCCAACATGAGGAAAATCAAAACAAGGGCTGGAGAGATTAGGCCTAAAGAAATTTTCGAGCCCCTGGGTCAGGCAGGCGAAATATTTTTTGAGGTGGTGGTTTGATGGTGTTTGAGCAGCCCCCAGAGAACAACGCAAACAGTTTCCCAGGCTCCTACGAGAACAGCAAAGACTCCCACGTTTACGTCCACCAGCGTGAGGGCACCTACAACCTTTCTCTCAGCCTGTCATCGCCACAGCCCATCCCAGATTGGTCTGTCCTTGAAGGTCATAGGCCATCGTGGGGTCTCATACAGAGGATGTCTTCAATCCTAAATATCCCCTGTCCCTTCCCGTTTGTCTGGCCCCCTCTACTGCTTTCATTACATAATGCCTTATGCTAAGGGGGATTTCGGCCTTAGCTGCCAGCCTGTGAGCGTCTTGGGGGCAGAGGCTATGTCTTCTGAGGTATCCAGAGGCAGTCAACTGAATGACTGAATCTGCCCCATTATCATCTCTGAATCCTTACCGTATATAGCCCAAGATCTGGCCACATAGTTGGTTCCTGACTAAAATGTACTAAATGAATGAATAAACAAGAGGGTCTTTCCAAATAGGGCCTGCCCCATGAGAGCAAAACAATGATCATCTATGGCCCTGAATCACCCAACAATGCCTAGCAGAACACTCTGGGCCTAAGAGATGCTCAAGGTATGTATACGTTGATGAAGACAAGGTCCCCCCGCCAGTAAAAGGTTCCATGTTCACTTTCAACAACTGGTCTGGTTCTTAAAGGACCGGGGGATGGCCAAACATATATTCCCTTTTTCCTGATTTCTAAAAGGTCTGTTCAGAACTGATGAGGTCTTGGGCTCTGCTGGGCCTTTCAATTTGCATTATTGATCTAAAATATAACTTACACAGGCCAATTCTGAATACAAATTATCAGGAATGGAGGAGAAACATACGAGGAGTTGATTCTATGAGACCTTGCATATATCATTTTAAAACTGAAAATATACCTACGTACATAGTAATTTAGAAATTCTGATAATGCAACTACAGCTTCAAGCTGAGATCAGGGGATCAGACCTTCCACAATGTCCCTTATCCCCCAACGTGTAGTTGCAATCACAGATTTTTCTAGAGTTAGGAGACCCGATGACTACAACTATATATGTAAAAATACATATGCAGAGGTCATAGATGAAAAACAATACTAGAAAAAAAATCATTGTGTAAGGGTGACAGGATCTGGGTGATGTTGTTTTTACTCTTTCTCTTTTATATAATTATGATATCATCTTTGAAATACAGAGCACACCCTCCTCTGCCTCAGTCACCACTGCAGGATGCGCAGTCTCTTGGGGAGTAAAGGCAAGTCCTCTTTATTCACAGGGCAGTAAGTAGAGGAAACAACACTACACTAGCTACACCTGGAAAATGGAAGCTACAAATCCAGACATGAAGATCACAACAACACGTGGCACTTCAGCAAGTACGACAATGTAGGCACTGAAGAAGCACAGAAACAACAATCAGCAGGGTGTACTTAGCCAAGGGTCTAAGGCCTGGGACAAAGACCCCCTAGAGCAAATACAATAACCAGGAGTTCCTAATGAAGCCACTCTCATACACAGATCTCAAGAGGTGGGCTCTCCAATGCCAGTTTTGCTGCCTTGATCATAGGGGTAGTTGAAGACTGCACAAAGACAGGAAAAGAACTGCTCAGGTAGAGCCATGGCCAAGATTAGGCTCAAAAGCTTTGAGAAGGACAATATGATGCCCCTTCTTTCATACTTATATGAGTGGTGGTACTGGTGAAGAGTGGTTCTCTGCCTTCCTGGTGCATTCAGACTCTCAACAAATGATTCACTTCAAATTCTAAGCAGCTGCCATAACTTCTCTGATCCTCAACGTACTCTCCGGAAAAGTGGCATAATCCCACCCACATCATGGGGATGCGAGAATGAATAAATGAAGAACTATGTAAATCACTAGTACAGAATAAGGACCCAGTAGGTATAAAAGAAATAGTAGCTATTATTATTCCCATCATCATCATCATCATCAAATCAGCTTAGGTTAAAGGTTGGCTTATGACCCTCCCCTCTAAAATTAATTATAACAGCATTAACATAACATGGATCCTAATGAAACAGAGCCAAGTTTGTCCTGAAATAAAGAATTATTTCTTCACAGTCCTCACATTATGCACGGGCCAAAGAAATTTGTATTAAATATTTCCAATCTTTCAGTAATACTTTTTGTACAGCTGCTTTTCACAACCAGATGCCTTTTCAACAACATGTCCTTAGGAGCTTTCTGCATGAAAAAGAGAAAAAAGAGAAAAGTAGTCGTGCTATATGGTCCATCCTAAAGTCTTGGTTGAATTTCATTTTAAATTATGTCTCCTTACAAACAAATGGTACAGTGTGATAAAGAAAGACTTCATGCTAATTCTGCAAGACTCCATGGTACATGAAAGAGTAGGTGTCCTTATAATGTGGACATGGAAAAGTGAAAAGAGGACTGCCCTTGAGTCATTCCTCTGGATGGATGATTGTTCAATAGCGGGGCACAGAAGGTGCAATGGTTCTGCCCAATGGTGAATCCAGTTTTAGGTGCAATCCTAAATAAAACATGACTCTTAGACAAGAACAGTTGCACCATCCTTCCTATTTCCCCAGCATGGGCCATGCTAGTCAGGGTACCCCATGTAAAGATCTCAGTGAACTCAAGACCCAGAAAGCTGGAGAGAAGCTTTGTATACAGTGGGGAGCTAGGACAGGGAGCACGGAAACAGCAAGTCTCCGAAGAAATCTCTTGACAAGGCTAGCTGAAGTTGAACACATGTATCACTGGACAAGTGGAGACAGAGACTTATCCACAAACAATAAGGAATCAGAAACAAACAACCCCAGAACAGTGTGGAACAAGAATTTCTTGGGGTCCTTGGAAAGAAGTCCAGTAGACTCAACCTCACAAGGAACCCCAAACTATAGCAGGACAAGGAGCTACGTTCTTAGTCAAAATACGGTTCTCATCTGGTGTCTTAGCGAAGACAATCTAGAAGGAATTATCAGAACTCACCACATATCATTTATAGTAATGGCATATGTTTAAAATGAACTGCATCTGGTTTCCATTCCAGAAGAAGTCAACCTTTTGTTGTCTTCATGAAAGTAACTCCTTTAGGTACTGCAGGCATGAAATTAGTGCCCTAAATGGTAGGCAAAATAAGCTGTCCTCACACCTACAGGATGTGGAGTTCTCTCTTACTGAGACTGATTTCTCTCTGAACTATGCATTACATATACATACAGCAAATGAAAGATGTTTCCAGAGAGTGGATCCAAGGTGATTGCCAAGGCTGAGCTATTGACAAGACAAAATGTGCAAGAGGCCACAGTTTTGTCAATAGGACATGGGAAACACCACACATACTCAAATGACTGACAGACACTTCTTGTTTCCTAATGCTCATTGATTATGTATTAACAACACCAGCAGTTTATATTACAAGACGTTTTCTGCCAGGTGGGTTTTTAATAGCTATATGAAGAAAACATGCACATTGCAGTCATTTCAATCAGGGAAGAAATAAAACACTATTTGGATAGAAAGAAAAAGCCATACTTGAACCAATAAGTCCCCAGAGAAGATGGCAAATTTTCTATCCAAAGAGCAGATGATGATAGAAAAATCTCTTTCCATAACTATAGCATTAAGTAGATACAGGTATAAAAGCATTAGTCACTTGTGGGGATAATTTATGTAAATTACACATGATATATGCCCTACAATACACAAAATGAATATGAAAATAGCAATGGACAGCAATCACTATAATGAAGTCTTTATCACTTTCCTTTTAAAATTGTATTACTCTAAAAGAAATTACGCAGTGGCAAATATACCACAATAGGATACAAAACAGGGTACTAAATGATCCTAAGAAACCTCCCAATTTTAATGAGAGTGCTGGTAACATTCAATTTTCCCAATTTCCTATACCCACTCACCAAAAATGCTAACCTCTCAACCTTTTTAACATTACCTACTGAGTCATGAAGCTAAATATTCATTTGTTCATATCCATGACATGTACCCTGTCCAGGCCTTACCTGGAAGCTAAAAAGGCCCTTTGTCTCCATGAAATTTAAGGTATGAAGAAACCCAAATTAGAAACAATAATAATTTTGCAAACACTTTATCTTGAAATAATTAGCAATATCAGTTGGCCCATTTAAAAGTGCATAAAAAATTAATGTGCTTGTGTATGAAAGCTAAACTTTTCTTTTGCTACAACTTCCCTATGAGGAAGAGGATAGGTTCAGTTTTTGTTTAGTATTTTTTAAGCTGCCCTTTCGAACTGGTCTAAAACTGATAAGGTTTGTATTATAAGCTTTGAAAGTGTTTCATTAATATTTTATCCTCAGTCAATTTAACAATGACTTCACACAATAGTGTTAGGTAAGTTTCATTAAAATATTCCTTTCCTGGTGCCCAATTCCCTAGTGAAAAAAAAAACAAAAAACAAAATTTGCTGGTTTCCCCCAAAAGTTCAAATCCCTGAGGGTGCAAGCTCCATTAGAAGAGGTCTTTTTTTGTTTTGTTCATTGCTGTCTCCCCAGTGCCTAGAATACTGTCTGGCAAGATTAGGTGCCATGTTCTAGAAAGGCTGAATAAGTACCTAAATGCAGTGTCATCCTTAGACCTGGGGAAGAAGGAGCCCTGTCCTAGACTCCAACTTTCAGAAAAGACCATTTATCAAACCCCCAGAAAATAAATTTATTGGAAAACACATAGGTATCTCTGTCATTTGAGTCAAGAACATCACTGTACTTAAATTTGTGAGTGTATCTTTAAATATTCCTTGAAGAGGCAGTGGACTTGGCCCAGTGGTTAGGGCGTTCGTCTACCACATGGGAGGTCCATGGGTTCAAACTCCGGGCCTTCTTGACCCATGCGGAGCTGGCCCATGCGCAGTGTTGATGCGCGCGAGGAGTGCCCTGCCACGCAAGGGTGTCCCCCGCGAAGGGGAGCCCCACGCGCAAGGAGCGCACCCTGTAAGGAGAGCCGCCCAGTGTAACAGAAAGTGCAGTCTGCCCAGGAATGGCACCACACACACGGAGAACTGACACAACAAGATGACGCAACAAAAAGAATCACAGATTCCTGTGCCGCTGACAACAGAAGCGGACAAAGACCATACAGCAAATAGACACAGAGGACAGACAACCAGGATGGGGGGGGGGGCGGAAATAAATAAATAAATCTTAAAATATATATATATATTCCTTGAAGATATTTTTCTAGATATGGAAACCCTTGCTTTTAAAACTCTTGATAAAGATATCCAAAGAATACCTCAATACTGTAGCACTAAATTGCACTTCGCATGAGAGGGTCCATTTTCATACTATTCCAATACTGAATAGTAACAGTTCTACCCTTTGCTAATTTTACACATATAAAAGAGTAATAATATTTCTAAATTATGTTCTTCTTTGCTAATAAGCCTGAATATTTTTCATTTACTGGCCTTTTGTATGACTTTTTAGAATTTTACCAATTGTCCTAGTATTAGTTGTTTTGTTTTGTTTTGCTTGTTTATTTATAGAAGCTTTCTATTTATTAAGGAGATTAAATACCTAAACAGACGGCTAAAAAAAAAAAATCCCCTTACTAATTCAAAATACATACTCACAGGAATAATTCAAAATTATACTTGCTTTTGTTATTTTTAAACCTGGTGCTCACTTACTTTGTAAGTTCTTAAAGATTCTTATTTTTGGCAAATTTGAGGTAGGGAATGAGACGTTCCCCCTGTTTCCATATGTGAACATGGTATTTGCAGGCCAAACACAAGTTTAAAGCAGGCAGGGAAGTGAACTCTGTAAAGCGGAGATTTGTAGAGTGTGATAATGAGGCAAGTCGTTATGTCCTAACTGGTCTTAACTGTTCCATAAATGTTTCCCTTACCCTGTAAACTTTAAGGTCAAGATAATAGAAGGAGCACTTAAAGTAAAGAAAAGCCATGTGGGCCTTGGCCAGGGATCATGCCATTTTGGGGGGAAAAAAATCTGGAAAACTCTTTAACTAACCTTATGAGCACATAAAAGCACATTTTCTTCTCGAACATGATTGCCAAACTTAGATGAAGAACAAGTGGGCTTTAATACCGTCTAGGTAGTAAAGCTTCCAGGTAGTATAGCGGAATTCCACAGGTATGTCAAGCCCTCAAAAGCAGATACCTGGCAAACCGACCACAAACGTAAAACAGGCTAAGAAAAACGTAAAGGATAATCTAGTTTTCCAAAGAGCAAGATCATTTCTGCCAGCACGCTGGTCTTCATACCATTTGCAACAGGTTAATTAATATTATTGATATCTTTATTTAATTACTATACCTTGCAGTGAAACTACCTGGATTACTCAGGCTGATTTTTTAAATCCTTTTAATTTAATCACAGAAAATCAAGAGCTAACAATATGCAATAGAATTCACTGGTACCATAAATTCACAGTGGAATTTTCTCCCTCACAATTATTAATATGATTGCTGTTTTGGTTTTGTGTTTTCTGTACAAGTAGCTAATACATTTTTAAAATTTCCTTCAAACTTCATTAGCAAATGTGAAATCAATGGATTATTGGTTAGTGCCTGAAAATGCTGAAATGTTACAATGACTTTGAAGTAAAATATTTTTACGTATATGGAGGATATTTTATTAAGTGGGTAATTCGGAATCCAATTAAAACAGTTTTTTCTACATCAGAATGGCATACAAGGGAAATGCATTTGGCTCAACTGATAGAGCATTCACCTACCATATAGGAGGTCCAGGGTTCAAACCCAGGGTCTCCTGACCCATGGGGTAAGCTTGCCCATGTACAGGGCTGATGCATGCAAGGAGTGCTGTTCATGCGGGGTGTCCCCCACATAGGTGAGCCCCACGTGCAAGGAGTGCGCCCTGCAAGGAAAGCCGCCCCAAGCGAAAAAAGCGCAGCCTACCCAGGAGTGGTGCCACACACATAGAGAATTGATGCAGCAAGATGACGCAACAAAGAGACACAGATTCCTGGTGCTGCTGACAAGAGTACAAGGGGACACAGAAGAACACACAGCGAATGGACACAGAGAGCAGACAACGGGGAGAGAGAGAGGGGGAGAGGAATTTTTTTTAAATGTCATACAAAACGAGCTAGAATTACATATAATTTTTTTTTGAGGAAACAAAGTTTGTAACATTTTATATGCATTGTCTCTGATTTATTAGGAGAAAAATAAGTGGATATATATACAGTTCCTGTTTTAGGGAAAAAAAATTCTATGTCAGAGTGATCATTTGTCCCAGGTCACACAACCACTGAAAGAGTATCAGAATCTAAATCTTGGAACTCCAAGAATTCCAAAAGTTGTCAAATCTCTCTTCTATTCAAAAGGGTGAGAGTGTGTCCTCCCAATGGACAAGGCACAGGGCTAGAAACAAGCTGAGGCTGACTTCAGATTCCATTCCTGCTTTAATTGTGTGGTTGCAGGGAGATGGGGAGAGGAAACAGCAGTGCCTCCCACTGAGCTCCCAGCAGGTTCTCCTCGTAGGAATGAGATTCGGCCTGAGATTTATATTGTTTGAGACAAACCCAAAGAATCTTTTGTCCCTCAATTCCCCCCTTCCATTACTGGCTTTGAGAAGCCTGCAACACTTCACCCAAGCTGATAACTGTCAAAGGACTTTCCCCAAATCCATCAATACTGCCTGCTGCCAAATAAAGACGCTGCTGCTTTGTACAAGCTGCAAATATTCCAATTATGGTAAAGACCTGCAGCAGCAGCTGAGCAAACCCGGAAGAAAACTTACGAAACTTGATGGCTTTATTTACCCTTCCAGTGTAAGAGAAACATGTGTGCCTAAACCTTCACTTTCCAAATGTTTACTGGGAGACTAGAAAAACAACAGATGACAGCCAGTGTGTCAGCCAGAAGAATCACAAAAATCCTTCTGTAAACAACAAAATGGCCAGATGAAGACCCCAGGCCAGGAACCCCTGTGTGTGTTTAAGAAGTTCATGGGGCCAACATTCCTTTGGATTGCTGAGAAATATAAAGGGCATAGTCTCAAGTCCAAAGCCAAAAGTTCCACAGAGAGAGGACTGCCTTGGGCTCACCTGAAGCAAGTGTATCTCCGACTGTCTGATTCTAAGGAATCAGAATGCAGGAGACCAGGGCTGCCCTGAATGGTTATGTAGGTTGAATACAGAACAACTGAATGGGTCACCATTTATATAGAGTACAGTGAAGCCTATGGAGCCTTCTAGAAGTATCCAGTTGTACGTGGCAGCCTGCAGGACTCCAAGGGCAGACAACAAACCATGGCAAAGGGGGGCATCTGGGCCAGTCTACCACTCAGAATCGCCTGGCACTGTTTTCTGTTCTTAGTTATTGTGAACTCATCAACCAAGCACTCATTCATTCAACAAATGAAATGAGTGCAAATGAAATGTTAAACCCACTGATTTCTGCAACCACACTGTTGGGTTGACGTTGTTCCCTTTTAGCAGATGAGAAAACTGAGGTGAGAGATGTTAATTCAGTTACCTAGGAGGGTCACAGAGCTGGTGTCTTCTAAGTCTGAATCCAGTGCATTTCTGTTTGACTAACATGCCTTGTTCATTAGAACAAAAATATTCCTTTCTCAGCAATGAACGTATAGGCTCAAGTTCTCAATACAGGAGGAGGTGGGGGACAGGGTTGGGGAGAGGGAAGAGAGATGGAGCAATCTTCACCAGTAGGTTTAGAAGCCAGTGCTGGAAGATGACGGGGATGACAACTTCCGCTTTTGCTTACTCTCCTTAGGAGATGCACGGGGTGGTGGACAGATCCTGGGGTTGGGAGTCAGAAGAACAAGATTTACACCAGTATACGAAATGTGTGGCCTTTAGCAAGTTACTATTAATAATTTCCCTGAAACGTCAATTCCTCTATAAAATGGGAATAATAAAATATCATAGAGTTATTGTGAGTAATAAATTTGATTATGGATTTATAGGGACTAGAAAAATGTCTATCTCTAGTTGATGCTCAATAAACCGGATATCATTATTATTTACTGTTAGTGGGAAGTATGACTCTTGGTGTCTGGTGTCTCAAGGGTACCTATCTTAAGTGGGTATCTGAGTGTGGGAAGAAATGCTCTTCTTTCATCCCTTCCCTTCCCTAAAAGGACACTGGGAGGGTGAGTGCATTCCCACTCCGGAAGAGGACTTCTGTCTCTCCTTTGATTAAGTAGCAAAGGGAGCCGCAACCACACAAGCTCATTTATCCAAAAGAATTCATTTTTCTCTCTTGGCAATATAATTTCTTCGTGTCTTCCAAGTTGCTAAATCCCTTAGGTATATTCATTTACGCTTCTTTTTCCTGCTTCTAAAAGGTAGCTGCTCTTGCCCGCTATTTTGGAAGTAAGAATAACTAGGAACTATTCTATAGGCTCATAAAAGACACTGAGCCAGAAACTAGAAGGGGCAGGAGGGGACTGCACCAAAAGAGTTATACCCTTATTGGCTATGGCAAATGTTAAACTGTCTAGAAAATGAGAGGTCTTGGAAAAGACTTATAAAAATAATAAGAGGAGAGCTTAGTGTCAAGGCAAGGAACATGGAAAGGGAAGCTGTGGGTGGCATTTGCAAACATCTTGGAGACCATGCTGGAAACACACTGTGAACGGCTCTTGCAAAGTGAGGCCTTTTTAGAGGTCCCTTTAGTGCCTATCCCTCTGCCCCCCAAAAAAGCTGGACAAGACAAGCCCCAGCCATGTGCAACGGAGGGTTCGCCACACCCTGATGGTGACTGAGGAACATACATAGGGCACAAATCACAGACTGTACCTCATGACCCTGCTTTGCTTTCCAAGAGCAATGGAAGAGAGTTGAGTTGGACAGCTGCCTGAAGTGAGTGTCTGGGGATGGAGTAGAAGGGGCAAATCTGTGCAAGAAGACAGAAGAGTTGTTTGGTTTTGGTTTTATTTTTCTGTTTAATGATCAAGACCATTCATCAGGGAAGACATTTTTTTAAAACCAATCTCACACACAGATCTTTCAAAAGCAAGCCCAGTCAAGCAAAAAAAGAGTTGCCCAGATCCTCTAAAGAAGTACTGATGTACAAGCCTCCTGCTTGCAGGGGATCTGCACTGTCAAATGAAATGCCTCCTGAGTTGTTCTAAGGGGACTGCAAAGCCCAAAAGTCTGCTTCCAGCCCTGCCTGATGCTCTGTGTACACTGAAAGCACACGCCATTTTACCACCTTGGAGTTCTCATTCCCAAGGCACTATTACATACCATCAACAATTCATCTCTTGGGTTCTCTTTTTCAAATTCCATTTTAGCGTAAGTGATGTTTTTCACATTACTGTACGATATTCTAGTTAAAATAAGGTTCTGTGTCTATGAAGGCAAATATCCTATTTCCTTGGGTCCTAGGAAATCCACTGAAGACTAAGTTGAACCCACCATTGAATCAACATTGTTCAAACATATGCATGAGACTATGGTGCTGAAGAGTCATCTATCAAAAGTGCTCTATCAAAAGCACAAACACATGGTACCTTTGGCCAATGCTGGGACATAGTGATGCTTTTTCTAATTCCAGCACTGACAACTAGCAGCCCAGTGATCCTGTGCAGAATGCTTACCTTCTTTGTGCCTCCATCTCCTTGCCTATAAAACGGACATCATAATCGTACATATGCATAGCGTTGCAGTAAAGACCAAAAGTCATAACACATGTAAAGCACTAAGGATGGGGCCTGGCAAAATATTAATAAGAGTTGATATTTATCAGACAAGATCATTATTACCACTAACTACTGTTACAAATTAATTACTGGTTTCTGACATGTTATCACTGTTATGTGTTGGAAAGAGTATATATCATCTTAAGAGTATGACCTTAAGCAAATTACTTTTAATCATCTGAACCCCAGTTTCCCCTCCTTTGTATCACAGAGTTTATAAGGATTAAATGACATGAGAAAGTAGACGTTAAATTCATCTTCCTTCTCTTCCAAAATAGAGCTGGAAAATTTGAACAATTATTCCTATCTAAACAGAGGGTAGGGGTGGGCAATTATAAAAGACCTACGTAAACAGATGAGATTACTACCACTATTTGCGTTTCTATCAGCCCCTTTGCTGAGTAATCAATAATAAATGTTGTTTAAACAAATGGTGTAATTTTCCAATCTGTGTTGTTCTAAACCGACCTTTACTCCTCATTGCCATTTGTAATGCATGCATAATTCATTGATGAAGCACAAGGAGAAATAAGGATGCCGGTCTAAGTGGCCCTTTTTTGGGTTGTTTTTGATGATTTGTTAAAGCCCTATAAATAAAACAAAACTTGTCACTGTAAATATGCATTGTGTTACCTAGAATTATATTTAGAGGCTGAAATAATAAAAGCTAGCCTACCTCTCTAGGTGATCCCCAGGCATAATTAATTATGGCTAAAATTTAATCTAGAAGTAGAGAGCCCTAAAGCAGAAGGCAAAAGAAAGGCCATGGTGGGCACAAATGCTAAAAGGCATGCCTAAAGGGCAGAGTCATTTGCAGAAAGTATGTTCTAGAATACTTATATGTGAGGCAAGATGGGCAATTCAGATGACAGTTTTTTTCAGGTGGAGATTTGTGTGTGTACATGTGTATATAATGTAGGATGTAAATGTGTATGTGTGTATGTATAAATATAAGTGTATATACATAATAATGCATTATTCAAGGGGTTCAGAGCTGGCGTCTGTCACTTCTACTCCCCTCTGCCGTGTGTTCACCCACACACATTCACGGTACAATCAACATTTCCAACCTTGGAGACAAGAGCAAGGAACCCCTGTCTCCTCGGGGTGCTGCCTCAGATCAGAGCTGATGGCATGTCAATGAAACGGCGCTTGCTCTGGTCCCAGAGATCAAAATGAGGGCTTAACCTTCAATTTACTCTACAAGTCCCATGACATTTGCCGGCTCTGAAGACTTCATTCTAATCTTCCCTGCTGAAAAAATAATCAAATACTCCAGCAAAGATGTATTGACAACTCTTAATTAACCATGCTAATGGGGGAAGAGAGAGCAGGGGAAAATGAGATTCACACATACTCCCAAATCTTCATTTGCCCATCAATTTCCAAGTTATCCTTCACTAACCCTTGCCAAGGGGAGGGGGCGGGGCAGTGGGGACAAAGAGTGAGAAAGACGGATACTTCCTTTAACAACGGAATTACTTATCTATTGGACAAGCAAGCAAGGAAGTGCCCAAGGACCATGTTTTCCAAAGGTATCGTGGTTCAGTGGTAAAGTGTTGGGCTCCTTTTTGGATGCAAGTAAATATATTCCAGGGGGTTTTTAGAGTGGAGTTAGCTGGACTAGTTTTGCAGCAACCAAGGCTGATTTGATAGGGACTTGTTGGTTCCTTGTATATTTAATGTTGCTCTTCAAACAATTAGATGGCAAGAAGGAGAAGGGATAGAGAGAAGACTAGAACATACACAGTAAACTAATCAGTGCTTAATAATGAACAGCTGATTCCACAGCTGCAGAAAGGGCAAAAGCTGAGGCCTAGGAATTGATCAGAGCAAAGAGAAGATGAAGGAGCAGGTTTTCCTCAGGAGCAGGTGAACTAGCATTTATTGAGCACCTTCTATGTTCTGGACGCCAAGCTATGAGCTCTGCAGAAGCACCAAGAAATGAGACTGGGCAAAGAATGAAAGTGGGCTTTCTCCTTAAAGCACTGGGAACAACCACGGCAGATGGCAGGAGATGGAGTGGGGGGGTGGGAACCTTGGGCAAATCACTCTGGCGGTCTGAGCCTCACCACTCAGCTGGGCCTCTCTGAACATCCACCCCCCCCCCCCCCCCCGGCCCAGCACAGGTCCCAGCAGTCATCCCTAAAACACTGTGATAACTCCTACCTGTGGAGCACCACCAATCAGCAAGCACCTCAAATGGACAATCTCATTAACCTTCCCAACCACCAGGTGCCTGTTGTTATCCCAGCCTTACCGATGAGGAAGCAAAGGCACGAGAGGTGACGTCACTTGGCCAAAGTTACAGAGCGAGTAAGGAACAGAGTGGAGATTCAAACCAGGCCCTCGGGTTCCAGAACTAAGCTCTTAACCACAGCACTGGCATTTCTGGGGCCCTCCCTAACATGTGAGGCACTGGGCTAAGCTTTCTGCATGCCTTTTCTCCTTGCAGCCCTCTGAGTTAGAGTACTACCCTGGTTTACGAATGAGGAAACTGCCCTTGGAGAGGTTCTGTAAATTGCCAAGGTCACAGAGCCAGTGAGTAGGGTAGTGTACCAAGGCCAGGTCCCCTGGGTGAAGATAAGGAGGAAGAACCCAGGGCTGAAGTGGGTCTGAATCACTCTGTACAGCTGCTCGCTGGGGACCTGGCCTCAGTCCTCTGATTACCTACGACTTTACTGCTTTCTGAGCTCCCCTTCCTTACCTCACTCACTACTTCCTCCCGTGTCCCCCTTCTGGTACCCTCTCTCCCCATCTAGCCCTGCAGCCAGTGAGGCGGTTAAACGTTTGTGAAATGTCTGCTGTTCAAAAGCTGCATTCCCATTTGCAGTTTCCAACTCTTGGGAGAAAGGGGCCAGGTAAACACAAATAATCAAGTCCTAAATGTTGTAGAAACTCTCATTCGGCTCACCTAAGTATACAGAAACATTGTCTGTGGTCCGATCTCGAGCACTTCCTCCACCCTTTGCACAGCTGGTCAATCTCCAGAGGAAACGCCAAGGGAAGGGGGGGCTCCTGGCACCCTCTCACCTGCAAACAGAAACCAGCCGAGACTACAGAGCACTGAGTGGCTCTACCAGGCAATCATCCCTGGAAGAACTCAGCCCAGGCTTCTCCTGGAAAAGTTCCTGGCCTCCTAGGACTCCTACAAAATAGGGGGACTCTGGATTTACATGTAAACTACAAAAAGAAAATCCCTGAAAAGGCTAAAGTTATGGAGTCCTGAAAACTGGAACAGCATTCAGAAATACGAATGGCATTTTGTAAAGTGCTTGGCATGGGGGGCACATTCTCACATAGTAAGAAAGAACACGAGGGGGTTCAAATTCTAAAGAGGAGCCCCTGGAGGAAGACGGCGGCGAGAGCATCACTGAACACTGAACGAGTGAGGCCGCAGTGCAGCTCTGCATTCGTGCCTGGAGCTCTAGAGACAGACTTCCTCTGTTCCAATCCCCCTCTCCCCAGCTGTATGATCCGTGAAACAGGGGAATCAGAGCTCCTACCCGAGAGGGATGCGATGAGGACTGAATGACATGGATCCCTGTAAAGCAGTCAGTGTGGTGCCCAGCCCAGAGCAAATACTGGATGAATGTGAGTAATGAGCACCATTATTATACTGCATATCTGGTGCATGTCAGTCCGTATAATAAACGTCACAGCTTCTGAGACCGACATTTCAACCCCCACTGGACAGCAGAGTGTGGAACTCCAAGGTGCACCCTGAAGGTGCGTGTCGGCACTGTTATCGCATCACCCCTCTTTCCCCACACCTTTAGGAAGGTTGCACCACGCTTCAATGCCTTGTGTGGGTGAGGCACACAGGTGTGCGTAAGGTGAGGGAAAGGGCGGGATCCCATGGCCCACGTGGGCGCAGCGAGGGCCAGGAGAGGATACCCAGGACAGTGCAGGGATCCAGGAGAGGACCCATGGCCACAGATGTGGGGCTTAAGAGCTAGAGGTGACCTAGACCCATGAACTTTGACCAGGAGGTTCACAGGATTCCTGAGGAGAGCACTGGACAAGGAGGGTCTGAGTTGACCTAGTAGAGAATCCAGCCAAAAAGTGGATCCAACTAACACTCCCGAGTTCCTGCCTCTGTGAAACTGTCATCTCCTTGAGTGTCGGGACCGCATCCTGCTCGCCTCTGAATCCTCCAGAAGCCCTAGCCTAGAGTTTTGCACCAGTGGCTTAAAAGGGGGTAGGGGGGAATGGGAGCTAGGTCCACTCGGGGGGCAAGCAATAATGAGTGCACTCCATGGAGAACTGAAAACAGTAAGACTGCCCAGAGTCCGTCTCATCATCCCTGGGCTGGGCATCTCTAAACAGTGCCAGTGAACAACCACCCCCGCACTGGGCAGGCCACTCCCATTGCTCCCGCTTTGCTAACTGCTGTCACTCAACAAATATTCTCTGAAGGACTGAACCTGGAGAGAGGGGCTGGGGGACGGAGAGAAATCCCGTGAAAACTGCATGTAACCTGCCAGGGGCCAGGGGAGGGAAGGAGGACCGTGAGGCTTCATGGTTACAGAGTACCTGTCTGGGGTGAAGGAAACATTTCAGGAATGGATGGTGGTGTTGGGAGCAAAACATAAAGGCAATTAATGCTCCTGGATTGTACTCTTGAGAGTGGTTAAAATGGGAACTTTTGAGTTGTATATATGGTACCACAATAAAAGATTATCAAGAAGAAACTACTTATAAACTCACTGACATCGAGATATACAAAATACATTTCTCCAGAAAGACCACGCCCGTCTTTTTTGGTTTGAGAAAGTAACACATCCCCAGCCACGACTCCATATGACAGACGGACAGTGCCGTGGACTGACTGGAAACAGGACATTCTGCAATCCTGTGGCTACAAAAATCACCCTGGGGCCCTAGGAGTCACTTCCTTTCTCAGGCGCCCAAGACAGAGAATGAATACCTCTCATCAGCTGATCAATTGCTTGCACTTACTGGGCAGGCACCTACAACCCCTTCCCCCACCGCTGGCCCCCTGAACAAGGTTAAAAGAACGGATGGTAGTGAGTGATGATGGCCAGAGAGGAAGGGGCTTCTGAAGAGGAAGCTGAAAATATTAAGAAATCAACACGGGCATTTAAGAGCAAGGTCCTTTCCGCACCACAGAGTATGCTTTGCTATTCATCTTGTTCCCTGCCTCTGCTTCACCAGCTTGATGGAGGATGGCTGAACTGACATAAAAACCAGCTAGACATGAATAGAGGTGATTGATGGCGCTCTTCCAAGCATCAGCCAAAATGGCACTGAAAGATGCCTCGGGCTTCCTGTTAACTGTTTTATGGGGGGACCAATACTTTTTCCCCTTCTTGTTTAAAGAATAAATTAGCAGAACAAGTACTTTCAAAACAGGGTATTGTGCTGAAAGAAAGTGGAAAGCTTTTGGTATGTTATATATGTGTGAGGGCAGTTATGATAACTAAAACTGGGTTACATAAGGCCTTTTCCATATGCAGCTGTTTGGTTTCAGGGCATATGATTTAACTGGGTTTTATTTAATTCCACGTAATAACAAACTGTGCTATAAAGCAGTCCTACCGTAGAAATGCAATGTTTCAGTGGCAACGAAAGAAAATCCAGTCTTCATTGGGAGCCTTAAAAGGAATGCACAGATGCTACAAATGAGTCATGATAAAGAAGTGGGGGAAAAGGAGGCGAGGGCAGATAATCTGCAAAAATGAAATTAAGGAGGGTAGATTTGCATGACTTGTGCTAAAGTGTAGAGTCTTTCAACTCAGGGAGAACAATCAATTTGCAACACGGCTTCTTATTCTTTGAGTGTCTCTTAATAAGGACAAGAGCAGAGACTTCAGGAGTGAATTTAGCATCTTTTTTGTTCCCTTTCCCGGAGTACAGAGGGCCTTTTCACTATCTTCCTTTCCCCTTACTTTGAAGAAGGTTAATTATGGCTTCGAAGCATCTCAAGCATCCCAGCACTGTGGACTCATCCATTGTCTAAGAAGAATATTGTCCACGCTGCACTGCGAGAACTAACTTAGGAAGCATCCAAATTTGGAACTCCTTTCGGGGCCTCAGTGCCAATTTTGTGTCATAGCGTTCTATGGGATGACAAATACCCACCGCATTTCCACTTGTCTTTGAAGAACAGCACAAAGAGTGAGGCACAAAATTTACTTAATTTTTAAAATAAAACAAGCTGGTTATTTGACCCATCTAGAATAAGTTCTCATCTCAACATTTCAAATCAAAGGCCCACTCACCCCTGTACCCTCCCTGGCTCTCCAGAGCATCCCCAGGTACACCATAATTACACCATGGATTTCTGGCCCAAGTAAATATACAACAGAATTCTCAAGCATTTTTACCTTTGACCTTGAAATTCTACTTCTGGCAAACCCCAAAGCGATAACCTTACATGGGAAAATATTTTAGAACCAAAGACGACAATGACAACTGAAGAGAGGTTGTAACGACCTGAAAATCCAGTTGGTGGAAGGATAATTAACTAACTATGGTTCAACTAGTGGGTTACAATTAGGAAACCATTCAAATCCCTGCTTAGGAGAGTCTAGAACAATTAGAGGTGGGTTATGAAATCTTAAGTGGGGACGACGACTATTATCTATATGTTATGATTACCACTTTAAAAATCTGTATCTCTGGAATATTTGGACTGCAATAGCAGAATTAATTTAGAGGTAATGAGGGAATCTGTCACAAGAATACATGTTGCAATGAAAACAAAACAAAACAACCTGTGCATTTACAGGTACTGGGAGAAAATGTGCCAAATGCTAAGTGAATATAGTAGACAACTTTTTCTCTCTCTCTCTCACTTTTGTAGCTTCCAAAATTTAGTGAGCATGTTATTTCACACAGGAAATTGCTAATTTTAAGAAAAAAATTCAACTCCCAGACTAAAACAGCTTCTTTTAGAGCCTATGAGGATTGGTTTATTATATGAGGCCTGTATGTTTGGGGTCACCCATTTCATTCCATATTAGCTTGTTCCTACAAGTGTAGGTGCCCCCATTTTCTCTGAACACCCATGAGAAGTGTAAGCCCCAGAAAAGGCCAGGAGAGGTGCAGTTCCTGAGGAATGGGCTTCTTCCAAGATTTCACTGCTGAATTTGACCATCACACTTAATCCCTTCTGGAGACGGTCACTCAAAAGGACTCAGAACACTGAATTTACTGTTTGACAGAGCTGACGTGACTGAACAACAGGCACATGAAAATCTGGAGGAAATACGGTAATGAGCTAGAGACCACGGTCTTTAACTTAAGGCAAGGTTGCAGGTGGAACCATTCCTGACCCTTTGCAGCTGTGGGACCGCGGATGCGTCGCCAAGCCTCCCCGATCCCTCTTCTTCAACAGGAGTAACATAGATTACAGGGAGGTTTAAGTGAGCTAGTACATGGAAAGTACCAGAAGTGGCGATTTATAATCATCCGTGATCGCTACTAATAGTAAATGACCTGTCCATGCCAGGCGCGGAGCGAAGCACTTCACAAGCACCATCTCAGATCATCCTTTTCAGACTATTCAATCTAATCCCCATAGGAAAGATACTGTTGTTTCCTTATTACCCACGAGGATGCTGAAGTTCTGAGGGGTTAAGTAACTTGTCCACCAGCAGCGGAGGGGACCGCCAAAATGGATACCCAAAGCAGGAGATGCCCCAAGTTCACTGGAAACCTTCCACCACCTGCTGAGCCAAAATGAGGCAGTTTCTGAAGACCAATCCACATGGGATACCAAATTGCAGGTGTAGACTGGGCCACGACCCAGCACTCCCAGAAGTTAAAAAGCAAGAGAGCAACCCATGGTTGCACAGACTTAGGCAGGAGGTCAGACTGTGCCAGGAGGCTTCACTTACTCCTCCTGAGCATGCACTTCTGCTTCCACCCTCCCCTGTCCCCCCAACTCCCAACTCCCATGGGGCCCACAAAGGGATAAGAGCTGGGAGAGAGGGGTGACTCAGGATGTCCCCCTACCTGCACCCAACTTTTAATAAACCTCCTTGAACCTACGTTCCGTGTCTCCCTCACTCAAGGATTTATGTCTCATTATCAATGGAATGTTACATTTGGTCAGACCATGAAGAAAACTTGTCATTATAAACTAGGAAATGTGTGGAAAGAGAATTATTTACCCAGGGCAGCGCTCAATCAGTGTTGCCCGCATATTTATTTAGCCCACACACAGAGAAGTTGTGTTAATGTCTGCCAAAGAATGTAGCCTTGTAAAGTAAGTGGGTCAAAAAAGACAGCATATCATTTTACAAATAACTTTAAAATTGCTCATGTTAAATGACCGGGCCCTCTCAGGTTTGTCTTTCCAAAACGCTACAGAAACAATATCCAGAATTATGTCTCATAAAATACAGGTATTACAAAGTGGCTGTTTAGCCCATTAAAGAAAATAGAGAGTGAAATCTGAATTATTTCTACCCGAGGCAGAAGCAGACAGAGTTACCAAAATTATGTTAGGCCAACATCGCAATCCTTCAAGGCTGTAGGGCGGCAAGGCTAACAGCTCCTGCACCAAAACTCTATTAGGAGGGCTGTATTTTTCAGTCAACAATGACAGGAATTCCATTTCTCAGGCCCAAATCTAGTGTAGCTATGGGCAAGTCACCCAAAACATTTGCTTTTGGTTTATCGGCAGCATTTGTCTGCCTCAAAAAGCCCTGTGAGGGAGCAGGCTATTAAATGACACTCTCGGAGAACATTGCTCAAGGCAGTATATTTAATGGAGAAGGCAGGCAGCAAGGACTTCTGTGACTTGGGTGAATCGGAGAATGACGTCAGAGTGATGTTAACAGTAACACCAATAATAATAATCAGGGCTGGATCAGGGGTGAGAAAGCAGGCATCAGGTGCTCTGATAGTAACAGGGGAGAGGGAGGGAAATGGAGTAAGAAGGAAGAGAGAAGGAAGGCAGCGAAGGGAAAAGAAAAACCATAGTACAAATAGCGGCAGACATTCACTGAGCACTCACCTAGTGGGCACAGTGCTAAGAGCTCCACACACGAAAGCTTACCTAATCCACAACGCAGTTTGGGAAATACCATCAGCGTGCTCGAGTGCGCCATGGCTTCTAAGTCACAATATCACCATCTGGACCAGTGTTGGGGGCATGTCATGAGAAAGCGTGAGAGCTTGGGCCAGAAGGCATGTGGGGGTGGGCAGGAGGGCAGGTGACCAGGTCAAGAACAAATCCATCGAGACAGAATTGCAAGTTGCCAATGTGAGAAAAAGGGGTACAGGGCCTAACACTAACTCATCCTAAGAGTCACTCTGACCCTCTGCTCTTCCGCTGAAAGGTCTGGAGAGAGTTACCATTTGGATCCATTCACTGGACTGTCTTCCCGAGACAAGGAGGTTCTTAAGGGCACTGTCTTCTTGTCAGTCTTGTCCCTGCAATGCCCAGCCTGAGTCTAGAAGGTGCCCGGTAGATATTTACTTAGGGACACCATGAGCGCTCTGCTCAGGAATGACAGCAGTAAGAGCAGGAGGCCGTTGAGGCTTCTGGAGACTTATGAAACCAGAACAAAGACCAGTCAAACTTCCTTGGGGAAACTAGGTACATTAATTTCTTTCAGGTGCTGTAATAAATTCCCACACACTGGGTGACTTCAAACAGCAGAAATGTATGCTTTCACAGGTGTGGAGGCCAGAAGTCTGAACTCAAGGTGCTGGCTGCGCTGATTCCTTTTGGAGGGTCCAAGGAAGAATCCATTCCATGCCCGTCTCTCAGCTTCTGGTAATTGCCGGAAATCCCAGCATTCCCTGGCTTATGGCAGCATCACTCCATTCTCTGCCTCTGCCCTCACATCACCTTCTCAGTGTCTCTGGGTCGGTCTTCTCCTTATAAGGACACTAGTCATTGGATTGGGGCCATTCTAACTCCAGGATGATTTTCATTTTGAGATCTTTAACAGACCACATCTGCAAAGGCCTATCTCCAAAAAAGGTCACCTTCAAAGGTCCCAGGTGGATGTGAATTTGGGAGGAGACTAGTCAACCCAGCAGGCTAGGACTCTGCAACTTGCCCACATTTGCAGTTTTTCCTACCCCATGCCTTCCCACAGAACCCTGTCCTTAGGGACCTTGCAGATGTGTGAAGAGGGGGGACCTTGTCCCAATCCATCATCAGTCTTGAGGAAAAAGGAAAAGGAATCTCCAAAGCTAAAGCAGCCAAAGCCTAGAGCCTTAGGTAGAAAAGAAAGAACCAAGGCAAGCAGGTTGGCCTCAGGGCCTGGGAAGCGAGGCCCATGTCTCTCAACACTGTCACTCCAGCTCAGCCAGCAGGAAAAGCGAAGGTCATCCCTGAGCCCAGGTCTCTGTCCCGATGAGTGTTCTTTCTTCCCTGCCCTTGCCCAGGGAAGAGGGAACCCCAACTTCCCCCTCCCCTAGCCATTCACAGAGGGTCACTTCAACAGCTTATGTCATGAGATGACACAAGGCTGCTCCAAAGTCTCGCTGGACCAGGGCTGGAGGAAGCTGTGGGAGAAATGCAGGGAGGCCGTGGCAGAAGTGGGAAGAACCAGAATGTACGCTGGAGCTCAGCACCACATACGCTGGGTATCTCTGGGATAAACACACAGGGCGACTGGGAACTGGCTGGGGGCGGCTGGCTGCTTGGTTAGACAAGTTCCCCTGGAGACAGGCCTGCAAAAAGAGATGATGGCAAAAGTGCAGGCCTTCACAACAAGAGGACAACAAACAGGGCAGCAGATGCTGAGTCCATCATTCCCAGCTGAAACCCTTGGGGGCACATGTGCTTCAGGATTCGGAATTTGTCCATGCTCTGAAGGTAATTTGATCCGTAGCCTTTTCTGGACAACTCCTAAGGGGGTTTGTAGTAACACCCTGTAACAAACACACTGATGACTTTCTGCAGTGAAAATAGGATTATTCACACTGAAAAGGAAAAAGAAAGACACTGAAGACCCTCATTCAGCTAAGGTAAGGTTTTGTCACCAAAAAAGTTTGTTGTAAACTTGTTTTTTCAGCACATTTGGGGATTTGGAATAGCAGACAAGGGACTATGGACAGGATTGGTGTTTAAAAGTCTGTAGCCAGGCACTTTCTGAGCTAAGGCAAACTTGTCCCCAGGAGAGGAGGTATGGAGTGAGGTGGAGACAGATGCTCAGGGAGAGTCAGAGCGCCATCCCCTACTCCAACCCACTCCATCTTTATTCTGTTTTGTAAACTAAGAATTCCCCAAAGCATTTGGTTTAATGGGGGGAAAAATGAAGAGCTATAAAAAATAACTGAAAATCGTTGATCTATCTCAGAGGTTGGCGATTTTTTTTTTTTTTTTTTTTTTGGTAAAGGGCCAGTGGGTAAATATTTTAGGCTTTGCAGGCCAAGAGGCAAAACCGAGGATGTTATGGAGGTACTTACATAACAAGAGAGAAAACATATTTCTACAAGTTTCTGATTGATGAAATTCAAAACTTTATTTGTAGACACTGAAATGTGAATTCCATATCATTTTCCTGTGTCATGAAATATTATTCTCCTTTTGATTTATTTTTCAATCACTTAAAAATGTAAAAGCTCTTCTTAGCTTGGCGTCCATACTGAAACAGGTGGTGGGCTGAACTTGGCCCATGGACAGGAGTTTGCAGAACCCCGCTTTATGTAATTCCTGGTCAAGCAGTATCCAATCTCGGTGTGAGAGCCCTGGTGATCCCCCAAAGGGAACAAGTGAGAAGCCCTGGCTGAATCAGAGGGTTATGAACATGGCAGCTCCTGAAACAAGATATTCCTTGCTTTCAACTTATAAGCCATTTGGGAGGCAAGTGCTTTCTACTCAATTTTTCAAAACCAAATATTAGCAAAATTGTTCTGCTTAAAAAAACATTCCCTTTTGAAAAAATTGTATAATAAAACACCTGTAATATTTTTACTCCCTTCAACTCAATTCATGCTATGGCAAGTAAAACCATAAACTCACCTGTATTACAGTTTTCTGTGGATGCCACCAAGAATCTGAATTACATTTGCAAAATATCAGATGAAAAATCAGTGGGACTTCCAACCATATGTGGAGCATCTGAAGGCTCACCATTCCCTCAATAAGCCAGGCAGGGGCACAGATAATGACCAGCAGGAGACAATCCACCCATTCCCAGGGTCCCCAACCTCTTCTTGTGCCACTGATGAATCTGAGCACACGTTAGTTATTAACGTTAGTCATGCTTTTTTTTTTTTTTAAGATTTATTTATTTATTTCTCTCTCCTGCCCACCCCAGTTGTCTGCTCACTGTGTTCCTCCGTGACCACTTCTATTATTATCAGGGGCACCAGAAATCTGTGTTTCTTTTTTGTTGCATCATCTTGTTGTGTCAGCTCTCCGCGTGTGCGGCACCATTCTTGGGCAGGCTGCATTTCTTTCACGCTGGGCGGCTCTCCTTATGGGTGCACTCCTTGCGCGTGGGGCTCCCCTACGCGGGGGACACCCCTGCATGGCACGGCACTCCTTGCGCGCATCAGCACTGCACATGGGCCAGCTCCACACGAGTCAAGGAGGCCCGGGTTTGAACTGTGGACCTCCCATGTGGTAGGCAGATGCCCTATCTATTGGGCCAAGTCCGCTTCCCTAGTCATGCTTTTGATATATAGGTTTCATGGTATACTAAAGTCTTATCCTGCTTGGGCCATAAGCACACAGTAACAGTTTACACAAACTCTGAATTAAAACCTGAAATCCATTCTCAAAACTATTGGAAATGATTACAGAGAAGTACATGTAAGTAAACTACTTAAAGGCAAATCCAGTGTTTAAAATGGCAATGTAGACAGTGCTCCCAACATAGAAAGGGAAAACCACAAAATGACCTTTAAGGCTCTGACCATGTCTGGTGAAAAAAGCAGGGCCAACTGCCAACCTGAAAATACAAAAGCTCTACCAAAAACACCCATCCTCTAGGGGCCTTGGATCTAGAACAATCTCCCACAGTCCTGTGCTGTTCATGAGGAGGTCAGGAAATAAACTAGCATTTACTAGAAGCTTAGAAGGCTATGCGCACTTTACTTCACTGAACATTTTTAATCCTCATTTGACAGATGAGAAAGCTTAGGCAAAGAATTGTACCCAAGCTGCCCAAGTCTCAAGCTTTGTGAGAGTCAGATCTTAGATGTTCAAAGCTCCTGCTGGAGTCCAGGAAGGGTTTGGCAAACTAAGACCCACAGACCAAATCTGGCTCACTGCCTATTTCTGTGAATAAAGTTTTATTGGAAAATAGCCATTCATTTATATATTGTTCTGTGGCTGCTCTGGTGCTGCGGCAGTACAAGAGACCACACAGCCCTCAGAACCGAAAATATTTATTTTCTGGCCCTTTAGAGAAAAAGTTTGCCAACTTGTACTCTCGTATCCTGTGGGTACCCATCAGGCCCCAGCCCTCTGCTACAGGAAACCCCTCTACTCACAGTCACCCAAAGAGTCTCCCTGTCTCCATGACCCCCTCCCTAGTCACCTGAACTACTCTGTCTGGACAATGGCAGGGCCCATTGCGTGAGGGCAGCCAATCTACAGGGCGGCCGTCACGCAAAAGCTTTGACCAAAAGGCCCAGAAGTCAATTCATTTGCTTTAGGAGTTAGAAGGAGGCAGGTGAGAGCAGGAGGTAGAAGCAAAGAGGCACAAGGAGAAAAGCAGAGGCTGAGAGAGCAGCCGAGCCACACTGACATCCAGACAGGGCATACTGGAGAAGGGACAGTGGCCCCTTGCATTCCAGGCCTGGTGGGGAGATTGCTCTGGCTTAGGGGCAGGGATTGCTGGCTGGCTATTGTTCTCCTTGATCCTTATCCAAGCTTTCCAGCCTCCAGGAGATCAGAAGAAGCTGCTCGGCAGACCAGACCTGGCAGCGGGAACCAAAAGCTAAGCTGAGAAATGCATCCTCTCTAAAACAGGGCAAAACAAATCAAGGAACAAACTCACAACTGACCAAGAGAGCCGCACTCTACTTTTTAAAATGTTTCACTGTTTGAAGACAGAAGGCATGACAAGGCCCTTTCCCCACAACAAAAAAATAAACAATTATAAAGATTTTATAATAATTAAAAATAAATTCCAACTTATTTATGAAATTTTCCTCCTTTACATCACCTTATCATATATACACACATACATACACACACATACATACATATATATATATATATATATATTTTTTTTTTTTTTTTTTTACTTTAAGCCAGTAGGTGGAAGATGGGGGACTTCTTTTCTTCTCCCCCTTCTCCTAACAGAAGGCCTCACTTTTGTAAGTTTTCAATACCATCCAGGAGGAAAGTGGAATTTGGGGTTTTATCCTAATTCCCTATATTAAAAAAAGAAAAGAAAATCCATATTCCGAGATCCTGCTATATCAAATTAATCGGGGTTTTTTTAAATTAAATTTCATTTTTAAATCCCTTTGGTGATGAGATGTGTGCGTTATCACTTTACTTCTGTTTTTAAAATATAGACTTGTGGTTCTTTTTCCAAAATCTATCCAACAGAAAGTGAATTATCATCAATGCATAATAAAATAGGAGTTACCTTTTGACTTGGAGAAAATTATTAGCCTTTTGAATTCAATGGTTCCCTGGTTCTAATTCAAAAGAAACTTATCAAGTCCAGGACTTTCCAAAATATCAGAGCTCTAAAGACCGTTCATTTTCAACATTGTTAAAACTGAAAGGGCCTAATAAAATGGGAATCTGGGCTAGTGAATGCCTTGCAATCCCTGCAGAGATGTGCAAAAACAAGGGAGCTCCAGCCAGCGCCTCCGTGAGAGCGTGCGCCCAGCACTGCACACGTGAACTTCTCATGACCCTCAAGTATACTCACATGATATATCGCAAATACCATAAAGCAGCATTGTAATTACACGGAGGCATTGATTTTAAGGGGCCTATATCAAAATTAATACTCATAAAAATATAATTACCTGGACCCGAGAATTTAGTGATTAGAGCATTTTGAACATTATACCTCAAATTTATAAAGGCGGTATATTAGTTAGTATTCACAAAGGTGTTTAAAAACGGAATAGCTGTGCACAGGGTGAATTTATTATATAAGCCAGATATAAAATGAGTATTAACAACCCCCTCCATGTTCAGGACTAAAATCAATAAGTTTCTCTAACATAATTAAAAGGCTGGTTCCGTGGATCCCTCATCTCTTATTCCCTGGTTTAAAATGTAAGGGAACTCCGTATGGGCATTGAGAGGAGGAGAGTTACTTAGATGCCTCCAGGGCCAAGCACTGGGGACCTCTTTGCTGGTGGAAGTATCAAAACAGAGGGCCAAGGGGAACAAAACGTCAGCAAATTTTGGTGGGATCGAGGTACACATAAAGTGAAAACTGAATAGTCGAAGGAAAATGTTTTAAATTCTTTGTTAGGCTGGTATGGTGTGTGTGTGTGCATGTGTGTGTGTGTGTGTGTGTAATCCATTAGTCCACAGGCCAACCAGAGTGCTGGTATGGTGTGTGTGTGTGTGTGTGTGTGTATAATCCATTATTCCACAGGCCAACCAGAGGGCACTAAAATGTCCACCAATTCTTGCTATGGCTGAGGAAGACACATCTTGAACAGAGATGACTAAACCTGTGTAACTGTGAACTGTCAGCTAAGTATATTGGCTATCAACAATGTTTTGTTTTGTTTTCTTTAATGATTTATTTTTTATTTCTTTCTCTCCCCTTCCCCGCCCCTCCCCCCAGTTGTCTGCTCTTTCTGTCCATTCGCTGCGTGTTCTTCTGTGTCCACTTGTATTCTTATCAACGGCACCTGGAATCTGTGTCTCTTTTTGTTGCGTCATCTTGTTGTGTCAGCTCTCCATGTGTGCGGTGCCATTCTTGGGCAGGCTGCACTTTCTTTCCTTATGAGGCGCATTCCTTGTGTGTGGGGTTCCCCTACGCGGGGGACATCCCTGTGTGGCATGGCACTTCTTGCACGCATCAGCACTGTGCGTGGGCCAGCTCACCACATGCGTCAGGAGGCCCTGGATTTGGACCTTAGACCTCCCATGAGGTAGACAGACACCCTATCCATTGGGCCAAATCTGCTTCCCATTAACAATGTTTTAAGAACATTTCAGATACATGGAAATACATGAAAATATAAGTCCAATGTCTGACATTGTTTCTAAACTGATTCTAGCAAGATCTGATGTGACCACTTTTTTAGCTAAAATAATGAATATTTCTTTCTTGGCCTTCCTTCCACAAACCTCTAAAAAGCAGTAGCACTGAATGAAAACCAGCCCTTTAGAAATAAACAAACACAGAACTACGTTCCTTTTGAATTTCTAGAAAGATGATAGTGAGAATCATATTTGCAAAGCAGTTTACATTTTTTTCAAATGGTTTCTATAGATTTCATTTGCTCTTCAAAAGAGCCTTCATTAGGAAAGCATAAAATTCAAATTCAAAACTAGCTTTCACCTCTCATCATTAAAAAAGAAAAGGAAAAAAAAAGAGGTTCAGAAATTCCTGGAGATAATCTCCAAATTGCCCAGATTTCAAAAGTTTTTCCCAAATTTCAAATGTTTTTCATGGCCCAAAATCCATAGCAACAAGGTTCTCTCCCCAACAGTGGGCACCCCTTCTATGAAATTCTCATCTACCAAGGTTCACCTTTGCAAGCCATCCCCACAACTGGGCTCTCTAGGTGTGAACCCCTGAAGGGAAACAAGTTCACAAGAGCTGGGGAGAGGACTGATGAGCTGCAATCAAGCAAGGGATGGGAAATGGAGTTAATCAGGTACCACCACACATGGTCACAAATTTACAATAAATGAGACCACATGGATCCTCTCTTTAGAGTCCCATTCTTACTGCTGCAAGTTAATTTAAAGTCATTAATTGTGACCTTAATGGCCCCAATAGTATTTTTCCCATACACTACTGAAATTTTTTAATTTTACATTTACCTAATCTGCTGATTTTCAGAAAACCAATCCTTGAGGCTATGGCTAAAACACTGCATTTGTTGAGGTGGGAGAGAAAAAGAAAAAGAAAAAAAAAAGTCACACTTATTTCCACTTTCTACCATCTACTATATACTACAATCTGCTATATTATATACAATCTGATATACTATATAGTGCATAGTATATATAATAAGTGCTGTATTACATATTACATACCACATAGATTCTGTATCACCTAAGAAAATGTAAACTCAATGATAGCAAGGACTTCTTACTCTCAGATGTGTTGGAACTTAGTGTAGGGCCTAATTCATATCAGGCACTAAATTAATATTTATTGAATGGCTGAATAAGAAAATTGGCTTCTATATAGTATGAGAAAAATTCCAAGGTTAGACATCTTAAAAAATTGACATGACTTGCAGAACTTACGGGGCAAACGTGAAGAGATGTTCAATGGGAAGACCTCCTAAACATTGTCTATTAAATCAAGATCGGCCCAATTCTAACCTCGTATTTCTCTGAATCAGCTACTCTTTGAATTCATATATTGCCCCACTCAGCCAATGGCAATTCCGGGAGAGAGGCAATTGATAATAATTATGTTTTCTGTCTTCTCTGGGGTTATGAATTTATCATGATGCGGAAGTTCAGCTACTCTGATGCCACGTTAACAATGATAAACACCGTAAAGACAAAAAGAAACTATATTTAAGCATTTAGATTCTGCTGGGGAGTTTATTAAACAGATTAACTACGAAAGCCAAAGCCATGCAATTATGGAAAACAGGAGCAACACCCCGGCTGGCTATTTCTGATGGCCACCTGAGAGCGGATTTCAAATGCCCTCGTTTCTGCAGGTACATTATCATGTGTTTTATTGTTATTCACAGCTGCAAGTTGATTAATTTGCATTCAGAAATTCTAAGTGGCAAATGTGTAATGCATAGTAATATGCTTTTTTTAATGGACAGTGAAAATGCCTAAGCCGCATCTCTTAAGTAACACTTGCTTAAACGGGGAGCAAAATTCATAAAAGAGTTTTTAAAAAAGGTTTTTGAAAGAGTTTGGTTTGAAAGGAAAGCTACAAGAGGAAGGCCCCATCCCATCCTGACCCCATTCCTTTAACAAAAGAAGTCAAGGAAAACTAAACACAGACAACAACTGGGTAAAGTCAAGCTGCCAGGATCATTGGTGTTGTCAGCTGAGGTCCTTGTCTTTCTACTCTCCAGAAATTTCAAACAAAACCCAGAAACATGGAATGACTGCTCAGTCCCAATAGATTTGTGCATAAATAAGGGATAACAATACCTGCTAAATCCACTGCCTTAATAGAATGATGGGAGGTTTTCAGTTTTTTAAAAAAGATTTATTTATTTATTTACCCCCTACCCCTCCCCCCACCCTGCTATTTTTGCCGTCTGTGTCCATTCACTGTGTGATCTTCTGTTACCTTTGTCTCTTTTTGTCTTCTCTTCTCATTTTTCCCCTCTCGGAGTCACCAGAATTCAATCCTAGGCACCTCTGACGTGGAGAGAGGTTCCCTGTCAATTGTGCCACCTCAGTTCCTGGTCTCTGCAGCACTTCACCTTGATTCTCCCCTTTGTCTCTCTTTTGTTGCATCACCATCTTGCTGCGTGACTCACTTGTGCGGGCACTGGCTCACCGTCCAGGCACTGAATCACTGCACAGGCACTGGCTTGCCGCTCAGGCACACTTCCTCTTCTTTGTCACCAGGAGGCCCCAGGGACTGAACCTGGTCCTCCCCTATGGCAGGCAGAAGCCCTATCTATCCCTTGAGTCACATCCGCTTCCCGAAGGGAGGGTTTTTAAGAATATGCAACCCACACTCTTTTTTTTGCACTAAGGAGAAAAGGAGTCGCATAGATAATTGAAACAGGTAGAAAATATCTCATCTGGTTAAGAATGCATACTCTGATCCTCCCAGCTCCTCCATCAGACCCCTACTCTATGTCCCTAGCTCGTTTATCTTCCTGACTACGGTTCCCCTGCTTAGAGTAAATTTGCTTTCCCTTTTCACACTGACCTTATAAATGGATCTGAGACTATGCTTACTAGCTGGGGAAAACAACTTTCCCATTTGCAAATCCTTGCAAATTATGCATAATTTTGACAACAGGTGCTCAGCCGTGACTGTATTCTCAGCAAAAAGTTTTATCAACTACCTAAGTTAACCTGAAGACACAACAATGCAAAATATTGCCCGGCACACATATTCATCAGTATTATTTAAGTTTGGTTTACTTTCTCATAATTTCCCATGCTTAAAATTCCTAATTGTTTTCCCAGGCTTGCTACCATGAACAGAGGCCTTTCAAAGAATGTACCAATCAAATGCTGTGTACCTCACTTTCGATTCATTTCTACAAGAGACACCAAATGACGTGGCTAAATCACTGGACCTGGTTTTTTTGTAAGTTCATTATAGATCATCCCAGACATGACAGCAGACTTCCCCACAATTTGCCACTCCATGATTCAAACATCAAATATCAGATGGATTGAGTGATGTTGGTCTGTAAACAAGGAAAGAAAGAAACACCCGAGATGTTGCTCTCACGGAAAAAAAAAAAAAAACAGAGTAGCAGCTAAATGAACTTGAGAAGGGAAGGCAGTCCTGATTGAAGCAATCTGCTGTCTAACAATGGGGTTCCACATGGCCTATGTGTTTATGGTTTCAATGAGCTACAGATACTAAAAGTGCCCATTTACCCCAGCAACAAAAAGTACCAGTTGGGAATCTGAGATCCAGAAACAGAAACAACTACCTCCTCAAGCTAATCAATTCAAGCCCTATAACTACACAAGAGGTTTCAAACAGTCCATTTGGTTATTTTTTAAATTTATTACAGAAAAAAAAAACACCTACGTTTCTAAAGGTCCAGATATAGGTTAAATCATAAAACACAGTAAAAGTTAAAATCCCTTCTTGAGTTAAGAAGCAAAGCAATTTGGTCAAGAGTCAGGAATTCTAGGTTCCTGGTCTTTTTATTCCTTCAAAAGTATTTATTGAGCCTGTATGAATTTTAGCACCAGGCTCCTTAACTTCACTTTTTAAGTGGGGATTAATATTTGCCTTTATTGGCAGATTAAATCCAACCAACAGGAAAAATTAAGCAGACATATGATCCTGTTAGAAAGACCCTAAAGACAGAGTCATACAGATGAGATAAGTTGATATTCATTGAGTCAAATCACAAGTCTCTTAGCAAAAACCAGCCTGGGCATAATTCAGGGTATGATTTAAGGTACAAGAGTAAAGATGAGTAGGCATGAGGCGTCTAAAGAGACTCCTATTAGATTTGACTTCCTGCATAAATAATACAATGGATTCAAAACGCTTAAGTTGGGAGTTTAGGGGACACTGAGAACAAAAAGTCTCCACAGCCTTTCCCTGGCAGAGCATTTACAACACAGCAGGAAGGGGGGAAGAGAGTGGGGAAGGAGTGATCTTCCAGCTGATGCTGAAGCGATGAAGGATGAAACCTCAATGTTACATTTGTCAACTAATGATATTCTCCAAAAAGATCACATAAAAAAGATGCCCCAAAATGTGAATTTTTAAAGTCATCTGATATTCTAAATGAATACTGTGGTCACTGGGGCCAATGGACAAGATGATTCCTATAAATGTGTACTGAGGAGAAAAAAGTTATATATTGGGTGTCTTCTCCCATGGATGCCCATTTTCCCATCCAGTAAAGATAAGGATTAAGGGTAAGAGAACACCTCTGACCCTGTAATAACCTTCCTGTACCTGTTACCTGTGCTCCTTCTCCCTCAATGTACATGGGCCCCTGGCTGACAAAGAAGACATGAAGGTATTTGTAATACCTTGTCCTCCAGATCCCTAGAACGGGCCTACTCTCCCCATGGCTCCAGGCAGGTGAGATTTGATGACCATAACTCTTTTGCCAGAGAGATGTTCCATATGTCATGTTGGTGTGGTGTCCTGGTGACATCTTGTGGTGAAATAGCATATAAATAAGCCTAAAATTCTACCCAAGGCTCCATTCTGGTTAAATAGAACCTGAGTTGACCTCATATTTTTCTACCTCATCAACTTCTGATTTTGTCTTTCCTACTCTAAGGAGTAGCATTTTCTAGGTCTGTAAACACAGAACATGTATTGGGGTCTAATGGACACACACATATTTAGCCACAAATCAAAGCAAATACTTTTCAGAGGTGATTATACCAAGAAGGCAACAACATCAATTAGATGAATGATAGATATTAATATTTTCAAAGAGATAAAAGGATTCTATCTTCCATTGATCACCATCTGTCTCAATGGACTGATAAATAAAAAGATAGGTAGAAGGGACTTTTCACATATAGGAGAAGACAGTGAAGAAACACTTGTCTACCTCCCAAGACTCCCTAAATAATGCCTGGGTTAAGATGATTAAAAATTCCCTCAAATATGTTTGAAAAGTTGTTCTTATTCAATTACAAATTCTTTAATCCTTAAGTAGATTCACAAAAGGTAAATATGAGGTGGTTATTTATCTGGGGTTTAAAAAAAAATAAAGGACAGGAAAGAGATTCCACAAATAAAATCAACCCATAATAATATGAAAAGCCTGTTCAGTTATGATTGGAAACCTAGATGAAAAGAACATAGCAGTGAGGATGCTAACAAAAAGCTAAACCATTTGCACTGTGAACTAAAGCTGTATCACAGATGAAGATGTAAATGCCAACGTAAATGACTCTTTGGGTCCAAAGCAATTCCTTCTTAAACATTTAAAGGCAAGAGGTGCATATGATGGCCATGCTATGAACCTGTCTGTGAGGAATCCTTACATCCGGGAACAGCTCTTAACAGATTGTCCTGGGCAGTGGAACGCATTTCCTGCATTGGACCCATTGACCATGTTCCTTTGATAAGCATGCTCATCTGCAGAACTCAAAGCACGACCATGCATTACCTATTCAGTGTGACAATAAATGAAACCAGACACACACTTCTGTTACCTCTTATTGTCCATAAGAGTAGTGAGGCCGAAGTGACATAAGAAAACTTCATTGGACAGTAAAAAAATCAAAGCATTTTTCCCCTAGTATTTTCCAGATAGTGCCAAGTAAAATCATTATTGAGGTTTTTCTGGAAGACTACACATCCCTTGCTGAGATTTTAAACATAAAATCTGGGTTATAAGATGAATGGAAATTCAAAATTTCAAGAACCCTTCTCCTTGTGGGAGGAGAAGCGCAAGAGTCGTACCATCTGCAAGCCTAAGCAAATCTAAGCATCTCAGGGGGTGGAATTACAGCATCTTTCCCCACAGGCCTCACCTCTGAGAGTTTAAGAATATCTGTCTCCAACCATTCATTCCACTAATTTCTTGAGGCTACTTGGATGTTGCTGAAGAACAGGTAATAGAGCAGAATATGCTTTCTTTCTCAAAGAGAGTTAAAATGCCAAGTTTTTTGAGTTTTTGATGATTGGTTGGTTTGGCTCAGTTTTGTGCTTTAGATGCAGAAGTAGCAGTAAAAGCTGTGCCAGTACCAGAAATATTTTTTCAAGTCTTGAGTGGGAAAAATAAAATACACTGATGTTGTCTAAAAGTAAGTCAAATCATGCAAACAGAATAGAATAAAATTCAAAGAGGTGTGCTGCTTGGAAACCAAGAAAAATATCAAAAAACAGGATCTCTTTACATGTCAACCTAATATTCAACTGAATTAAGATGGAATAATTGCATCATAACATGCTTTCTTAATCGGCACTGCTGTATTTCCTGGGGAAGGAATAAATTATTCCAATAACTGGGGTTGGGACAATTGACTAACCATATGGGAGGTTTCAAAGTCAAGGGTAAGAACATTTCACTGATAAGAGACATAAGTGAATATAATGTTTCAGTGGAGAAAGATTTTTAAAGCATAAAAACTAAAAGCAGAGACTAAAGACAAACTGATAAATTTGGCTGCATTAAAATTAAATATAAAAATTAAAACAAAAAAAGTGAGAAATCACAAGAAAATACCTGTGATATGCAAAACAATGGGTTAAATCCTCAACATTTAAAGAGTGCCTGACGTCATAAAAAATTAAGAAAGACAAAGTCACAGTGATAGAAACTGGTCAAAGGACATAAGTACACAATTTTCAAAATAATAGCTAACAAGCACATGAAAAAAAATGTTTAGCTTCACTAATTATCAAGGAAATGCACAGTAAAATTGGTTTATAATTTTCTCTTAACAATTTGGCTTTAGAAAATGATACTCACTCTTAGTGAAGATACTGGCAAGTAGCCACTCAACCTTTCAAGTGGGCAATTTAGCAATTTATCTCAAAGCCTACAAATACTCTTACCCTTGGAGCTTACACTTTCAAATATACTAAGGAATCACTTATTGATGTATGCTACAAAGACATTCACTGCAATTCACTTTACAAGAGAGAAAAATTATAAATAACCTATATATCCAACAATAGGGGACTGGTTAAAAAAAAATTATGACCCATCCACACATTGGGACATTGGGGAGTTATTAAAAAAATGATGATTCCCTAAAATTGCAAATTTTATGTTACATATAAATTCTATAATAATTTTTTCTAATTGTGCTATTGAAGGATTTAATAGCATGGAAATACTGCTAAATGGGGAAGGGAAAAAAAACTGGTTTTTGGAACAATACTATTTTCCTTTTTTCATGTGCCTTAAAGGCAATACATATTGTTTTTACAAGTAACATAAATTACATTTGTAATATCAGAAATTTTCCATTTGAAATAACCACCAAAAAATAAACTTACTCCATTTAAGAGAGAAAGAAAAGTAATATAGACACGGCCTCTGGCCCCTGCCTGTCTACTGAAAAGTCAGAGAAGCTTTGGCACTCACTCCATTTGGGCCTCAGTTTGCACATTTGTAAAACAGAAATAACAACACCTTCCCTGCCTCAGACTCAGTTAGAAGGCTAAAAACATAACTGTGGGCTTACACACTCTCTACACACATCAAAGGCTATTTGTGTTGTTGTTGCTGTTGTCATTTGGGAAGCTCTGTTGTCATACTCGCCATACAAAACCAATTTCTCAGCTCCATTTGACAAATGCATCCACTCAGTTGGGCTCAAATGTCCTTTCTCCTTATCTCAACAACTGAACAGAAATAGCCCCTCCTTCAGGAAGCAGAGCCTGACAGCCAAAAAGAGGGCCCCCTCTTCTTGCCTTCCGTGAGTCTTGCTCAGCCTCATCCACGCGGCTCTCTTGCCACTTTTCACGCTTTGTGACCTGCCCCCCCCCCTCTCCTGCCAGGGAGCATCTTCTGTACCCTCCACTCAGCCTCCCTCGTGCTGGCCACAGCTAACACTTGCGGACCAGCCGACACTTCACAGATGGTTTTCCCTGCCCTGTTAAGGCTTCAAGATCGAAAGACACAAGCGGTGTACATTCCACGTAAGGGCAGGGTCCCTCGGGCTGCACACTGCAGACTTTGGGACCAGACAACTCTTCGTGGTGAGGGACGCCGTCCTGTGTGTCTCAGGATGTCTAGCAGCATCCCTGGCCTCCACCACTAGATGCCAGAGGCGACCCCTCCTCCTCAAAGATGTGACAACCAAAAACATCCACGCGTAACGCCAAAATGTCCCTGGTGGACAAAATCGCCGCTGGCTGAGGACCACTGAAAGTGAGAAAGGGCCTGGTTTCCCGGTACTAATGGGCATGATAAATGGTGACCTCCAGTCTACTTCTTCAGCAGAATGCCCAGGCCAGAGCCTCCGTCAGAATCTCCTGAGACTGAGCGGGACAGCAGAGAGGGCATCTCGCCCTCATTCCTTGGGCTCCCTTCTCAGCCTTGATTGAAAGGTAGGGGACAGCCCTCTGCACCCCAAGCCTGTGTGTGTCTCCTCTGAGAGTGTGTTCTGGAAGCACTATACAGTGAGTATGAAGATCTTTTGTGAGATTACTTATCTCGAGCGTGTGTCGCATTTTCAGCACCATAAAACTGAAATACTTGAAATAGATGTCACTACATTTGTCATGAACTGACATGGCCAATTAATATTACAAATTCGCCATGGAGAAACGCTTCCAGCTCCCAAGGTATAAACTGCTGAACATCACAATTTCATCTTGTAACAATGGGCCAACCGCGCCAGGGCTATAAATACAACCGAGTACAGCCTGATTAAATGGTAGAAAGTGCTGTTCACTGGGAGCCTTGTTCCAGGGCTGACATTTGCACTATGCCTAAAGTTAATAGGCACTACCAGCAGCTTGGCTGTTCAATATTTTTCCCCCTTTTTCCAGGAAAAAGTTGACTGTTACATACTACATAATTTTGTTCTTACCACCAGCAATTGGCAGACTTGTTATAGGACATGAAAGATTCTAGACACAGGTTGTCCCAAGATACTTTTCCATTTAACTGGGTAAGTTTTGTCCTTTATTTTTTCTTTCTTTTTCATTCTCTCTCACTTTCTCTCTCTTTCTTTTAGGTGGAGTTACAGCCAAACTCTTGCTCCTAATGAGGCACAACTGGGCCCTTGGCCCTGGAGAAATTCATGCTGGAAATGAACTGGAAAACAGTTGTCCTCCCTTTCACTTCCCAGGAGACAGCTTTGCCTGGCTTTGCCCCGGCTCCCCCCACACCCCAGTGGGCCAGCTTCTTTTCAGGTGGCCATCTTAGAGATCAAACAGAAAAACACCGTTGCTCTGAGGCACACGATGACTCCGGGTGATTTTCAAACATTCTCCATACACCACTGCAAAGGAAGGGCATTCCAGATGCATTCTCTGGGATGTGTTAGGAAGTGAAAGGTCTTGACTTTCTCTTCTCTGCAGAAGTCTTAAGTTCTGGTCCTGGAGATTTCTTTATATTGTTGGTTTGGAAGGCACAGAGAGCATTAAGAAAGAGATTATGTTTTAGGGAAAATAAGTAGTAGCCAATAAATAACCCAAACTGTATAAACAAAGTCTGCTTTGGAAATGAGGCTTTGGAGGAAGGTGAGACCAGTAGGCACGAAGGTATGAAATCAGAGAGAAATGTGTCAAAAAGAAATTACAAACCTTCCAAATGCAGGATTACACATGAATGGATGGTAATAACCACGCATCAGTCAAACTCAATGTGTGTATTATGTCTTGCATTTCATCAAACAGAGTTAGCTCTTGGGTCATTAATTAGCAACCCCACTTCTGGATATCAGAATATGAGAAAGGCACTGTATACTTGCTCTGCCTCAATACTATGATTCATTTTCTCATCTAATTTCTCTTTTTCTTCTCCCATTTTGCTAAAAATGCCTTCTGAAGAAAAACGAAGGCCTTTCTTTTCAAAGGAAAATAGGAAAATATCCAACCTGTGCTCACAAAGTTCACTCACCATTAATGGAAATAGGAGATTGCTTTCCTCAAAGTATATTTAATCAAAGTAATTTACTTACTAACTCCTTTACGTGTAATACAAGATAGCTATAGCAAGTTTTCTGCATTTATATTAAACTTTCTTTTCATATTCATCTTCTCTCAATGATAGAATCTTTGTTTTATAAAAGCAGCATTATTTCATATACAGTATAGTTTACTCCAATACAAATAGAAATTATAGAAAATATAAAAATCCCACTAAACCCTTTGGTCTCTAACTTTCCAAGCAGATGAATTAATACAGAGGACATTTGAGATTTATTTTCTTTAAGCTCCAACAGTAAAGAGTGTTTCAAAGTCGTTCTCAAAGCTCTGGAGATTTTTTAAAATCCAAATGAACCAAGATTAACTCTGTGGTGTGATATATAATAAAACCTACTTCAGGATTCACCTACTTAAAGATATATGGTACACTTGGATAAGAGAAAAAGAAATTAAAGAACCTAAATATATATGGATCAAATGGTTAAAATTTTTGAATAAAAGTTTCTTGCTTCAAGTAATAAAACCAAGGTTCTTGATAGATACTTTTAATCTTGACTTTAGAATGAGCCCACAAAGATACTATTGGAGGGACTACCAGGGAAGGGAAGAAATAATGAGCCTGTTTCCCTGTATGAACAGGATCCCTCTCCTACAACCCTAGGTGTGGTATTCCACCAAGCACATTCAAGTTCAGCAATTCCTCTTGGGCCTTGGGACACAATCACCTATAGATGGCTTTTCAGATTAAAGAAAATGTGAAGGGTTTTGAAAATGATTTTCTTGTGCCTAAATTTCTTGTCTCACACTAGAAAACATCAAGAATATTTTAAGTGAAAATATTTACAATTAGCAGTAAGCATGTCAAAGGTTAAAGCTAAGGCACCTGGATTAAAAAGACAAAATGATGAAACAGAAAGCTTTGGATTTTAAGTTATGATCTGAAAATACAACTGGAGACTGCTGAGAATGGAAAGGAGTACTCAAAAGGCCTTTGGGGATTATTCTAGAAAAAGTCATTTCATTAAGATAATTATGACCGAAAGTAGCATTTGCTATCAATTTATTATAAACGTTAGCAATGACCCATACCGAATAAACAAAGACTACTTTGGAAATAAGGTTTTGGAGGAAGATGAGACCAGTATGCAGGAACATATGAACTCAGAAAGATACAAATTACCATTGCGATTTTCCTTAAATGGAAGCATCCATAACATAAATGGCTTTTAAACCACAAAAAACTCACCTATATCATGTAAGAGGCCAAAAAAATGCAACACCCAAACTCAAGAAAATATCAAGCATAATCCAACACATTCTAGACACGATTGAACAAAGGATTTGAGTGAGTGCCCTGATAAAACAAACACAGCAATCATTCAACATGACCACCTAAGCCATGGAAGGATTATCCGATTATCCATTTCAAGTTCATTTTGAATACATCAAAATACAGTTTATGGAGTAATTATATTGATGACGATTTGAAAGCCACTTGAAAAAATTTACCACTTTCTTGAGATATGATTAACATACTGTTAGCTTTCATGGGCTGCCATAACAAAGCACCATAAACTTGAACTCGGTGACTTAAAACAGCAGAACAATGAGAGGAGGCCTGGCACAAGATAATGGCAAGAATGACATCAGAAATGATGAAAAGATAACAAAGCAGAAATGTATTCTCTCACAGTTCTGGAGAAGCGGAGCCTGAAATCGCAGAAGGGGGGGCCATGCTGTAGCTGAGGGTCCTAGGCGCAGGACACCCCACTCCCTCACCCTCTCCTTCCAGCTTCCGGTAGCTCCAGGCCATACTTGCATTTCTAGTCTTGTGGCTGCATCTCTCCAATCTCAGCCTCCATCCTCACATGTGTCGGGATCTCAGTGTCCAAACTGCCTTCTTCTTCTAAGGACACTAGTCATTGGATTTGGGGCCCACCCTACTGGTACGACCTAATCCTAAAGGATGACACCTGCAAAAACCCTACTTCCAAATAGGGTCACATTCAGAGGTGCTTGGGGTCAGGACCTGAACATGTCTTTTGGGGGGACACAAATCAACCCACAGCAGGCTCCAGACACTTCACCCACTTAAAGTGCACAACTCAATAAACAGCCTTTATTATATTTACCAAGTCCTGCAACCATCGTCACAGTCAGAAGAGACAAGAAGGAGGGAAGGAAGGAGAGGAGGTGACAGAGACTTGGAGGCACGAATTCTTTTTTTTTTTTTTTTTTTTTTAATTTTTTTATTTTTTATTGACTTTGTAATAATATTACATTAAAAATATATATGTGAGGTCCCATTCAACCCCACCCCCCCACCCCCCCTCTCCCCCCCCCCCCAACAACACTCGTTCCCATCATCATGACACATCCATTGGATTTGGTAAGTACATCTTTGGGCACCTCTGCACCTCATATACATTGGTTCACATCATGGCCCATACTCTCCTCTATTCCATCATGTAGGCCCTGTGAGGATTTACAATGTCCGGTGATTACCTCTGAAGCACCATCCAGGGCAGCTCCATGTCCCGAAGACGGGAGGCACGAATTCTATGGTGAGTTCCTCAGCCTCTGCTGTTGCAGGATTTGCCCAAATCCCCCGCAGTCACAGAGGGTTACTTGCCTGGTAGCCCAATAAACCCTCTTCCCGAACAAAGAAAGAGAGAGCAAAAGAAAACTTCATTCGCAAAACTGAGACTCACCGACTTAAAAAATTAAGTTGTACCAATCAGAAATGTAATCATAGGAGACAAGCTGTGAGGGTTTTTCAATCACTGTGGGGCTGCATCAATTTAAAGTCATGTTACATTAAAGAGAAAACCATCTGGGAGAGCCTCCCTGTGTCACTTTAGATTAGATTTGTTGTTGTTATCAGACTGTGCGTTTTGTTGGTTTTATTTTACATTTTAAAGATAGTGTTTACTGTCCATAAATTACAGAAGCATTTAGCCTATGACTTATTCTTGATTAACAGGAAGAGAAAAACCCATGGCGTTCTTCTGTATTCCTATTAAGACATTAACTCACTTCCTTGGAGTAATCTAACATTGGACAGCTTCAAAACCAGCTTTTTGGTTTTTTTTTTAATTTAATAGTTACACAAAAATCCATTTGTGGTCTCTCTCCCTTTATCTGTTCTACCATGTAGTCAGGAATTGGAAAATTCCACCGAGTTTGTCTCAATGTCTCATCAATGTAACTTTCTTCATTTCACCAAGATCTTGTTAAACTGCATATTAGTTTAGTCCTATGCTTCGAAGACTCTGAAACATCAAGTTGCATAAAAGTGACACTTCACCAATTTAGGTGATAAGTTTCCAAATTGTAAAGCATCTAATTGCAACGATAAATTTACCTTGCTTTCCTCTCTGGCCAGACATCTGTATCTTTAACAAACAAAAGTGGCAGTTTAAAAACAATTAGACTCCAAAACTCTAATGAATAAAAATCACTGTCTCTACAGATAGCACATGAACTTGGAATGCAGCAGAGTGTGCTTTGACAATGTATGGCACAGGCAAGCTGAGGGAATTCTGAGCCAAGGAGGGCCCTCACCTTGACCCAATGCCTTCCCCTACTTTGTCTTCTAGAGTGGGTGACCACTCTACACATCATAAATCTAGAGATAACATTAAAGCCTCACAGTGACTATAATCAATTTAGTGACTTTATCATCCCATTTTATTTCCTTAGAAGACAGCAGTCTTCTTATTTGCTGACAGTAGAATTTGAAAAAAGATTGTTTGCCACTTATCTTCAAATCATGAAGATAAGAACAAACTTCCTTTCAGCCTTCTCACACACCTTGGCCCTTTAGAATTGCAATATCCACCCATTTAATAGACTTGACAAAGAAATTCAGAGAGCAAAGATGGGGAAGGACCTGGAAGGAGTGCGTCAGGCCTGGCACCCAACAGCGCAGGTTGGAGGGGACGGGGCCAGCTTGGCCTCCCTTCCCACGGAGGAGGAAGCTACTGCTGAAATACAAAGAGCAAACCAGCTTACGAGTTCCCAAACTGGCTGTTGCGTTGCCAAGGGCATGGAGTCTGGAAGGATCTTTGGGGGTAATTCTGCCTACACTCCACTTCCAGATTATATGCTGACTTCAGAGCCTGACTTCCAGAGAAAGTGAGTCTCCATGGCCTCCAGAATTATCTATCCCTGTACCCCCATATATTAAACACCCTTTCCCAGTAGGTGAAATAACTGTTTGCTGAGTGAATGGATGAATCTTACGGTTAATGTTTCAAGCATGTGTGAGAGACTTTGCACGACACCTGGCACATAATAACTTTCAGTAAGAGATTTCTCTTCTGAGCCCCCGTTAAGCTTTTTGCTGAATTAAGGTCAAGCCCAGAACTTGGCAGAATAGTGAAGAAAGGCTCTGAGCCCATCATGAGGATCATGCTCCTCGACACGGCAGGGATTTATAGAAAGTGGTATTACAAAGGGTCCCTGATTTTTTGAGGCCCTTTATTCATTTTCTCCTGCTCAAATGAAGCCAGTTCCTCCTCACCTTGTACCTATATAAACAGCCTTTCTACCAGCTGGAAAGCAGGAGGCCAAGCACATAGCCTCACCACAAGCAGGGGCACTGGGTACCGTCTAACCATGCCTTACATCCGGGAAGGCAGAGAGGAAAGGGAGAGAATGCAGGAAGGAAGGGGCCGGCTTTGTACCCTTGTGCGTGCAGGGCAACGCGCTACAGTGGGAGATAGGCAAAATAAGTCCCCTGCCCCCAGAGATGCCCAAGCCCTACTCCTCAGACCCTGTGAACAGGTTGGGTTACTTGGCAAGGGGGACTATTAAGGGTGCAGGTGGAATCAAGGTTGCTAATCATTTGACCTTAAATTGGGGAGCTTATCCCGGATTACTCAGGGTAACAGTGCAGCCGGGGCCCAAGGTAATTACTAGATGGAAGAGGAAGGCAGAAGAAGAGAGTCGGAGGAAGAGGCGAGGAGGAAAAGAGGCACGGAGAGATGCAGTGTCACTGACTTTGAAGATGGAGGAAGGGACCACAAGCCAAGGAATGAGGTGGCCTCAAAAGGCTGGAAAAGGCAAGGAGCCTAGAGAAGAGAGCCTGGCCCTGCCAACACCATGATCTTAACCCAGTAAGACCCAAGAGTGATTCCCATCATTGGAAAACAATACGTCTGTGTGGTTTAGTCTCTAAGTCTGTGGTCACTTGCTACAGCAGCAAGAGGAAGGTCAGACACGTGGTGACAAAGGGCATAGCTCATCAGTTAACCCACTGGTTTTCAGATGTTCAGGTGTCCAAGCAAAGTGCTGTTTTACTTTAAATTAACTGACCCAGGCTTTTGGGATCACAGAGATCAAAAAAAGTGAAAAAGAAAGCTGTTTTCGTTATCATGATTACTTTTATCATTGGTTTAATTACAATTTTCTCTTTTCAACCACCAGAATCAGAGATCTGTTGAGCTAGGGTGGCCCACACAGGCCTCTCGGATGAGGATGCCCCCGCCTCACCCATGTCCCTTCTGAGCATTCCTATCAAGCTGGTGGCCTCTCTAAGCCCCGGTTTGTTCATCTGCGAAATGGGAGTTATAATCATCCTGAATCTTCAGAGGAGTATCGGGAGGATTAAAAGAAGCAATGTAGAAAGCACTGGGTGCAGCGCCTCCCACACAGCAAGCGCTGGACTGGGGGGAAAGCAGAGCCACGCAGCTCCAGAGATTTGCCAAAGGGCACAGAGTTCAACACCAAAGACTGAAATACAGCGTAGTGTCCCTTCCCCTGCCAGCTTTTCCCTACAATACATATAACCTGCATCTACTCCCAAAACCCTTCCAGGACTCAAACTGGTGGATTTTAATCCACATTGCTTTAAATGTTAAGGACCAGTCTCCTTATTAAACCCATTTTCATACTGGTCTCTATAAGGCTGTTTGGATATGATTAAGTATCCAATATTGTTATACCAATGGAACTAAGATACACTAAAGTATTCCTTGGTTCCAATTCTGCTTCAAAATTTTAAATAATAAGAACATTTACTCAGGAATCTTTATTCATTAACTATTGATATTCAAATTATTTTCACAAAGATAAGATATCACATTGAAAATAAAAAAAGACATAAAATCAAACTGTGAAACCTACTGAGGGTCAAGCTGTGTAGAGCATGGATAGGCATGAAGCTTTTAAAGAAATAAGGGCCTACTCTTGCTTCCCGTAAGCTTAGCAACCCCATCAGGGACATCAGACTTGAATGTTAGAGAAGAAAAGTACGAGGTAGCACTTAGAGAAGAAAAGTACGAGGTAGCACAGGCTAAATGGCAGGGATTGGTAGGTAAACACCTATTCAGAGGAAGGTGCATGCCTGGGGGCTGAGGTCAAAGAAGAGGTTTCAGGAGGGGGCTAGAGTTGAATGGGGGGGAGGGGTTAACAGCAACAATGACAAAGGTCGCAGCAGACTGAGTGCTAAGCATGGAGCTTGGTGATTTATACAGGTCATCACCTAACCCCCCTCCAAAAAAAAAAAACCCCAAGATAGGAACAATTATGAACCACATTTCACAGATGGGGAAACTCAAGTTCAGGGCCATTGGGCCTATTGTCAAAGGTCCCACAGGTAAGAACTGGTAGCCTGGACTCAGACCCTGTGGTCCGACCTTGACAGAACTCCACTGCTGGGAAGCTAATCCTGCAGCAGTGTTTGGGGGACAGGCCAGTGGCGGAGGCAGGAATCCTGCGACCTGAGGGCCAGGGAGGTCATCAGTCTGAAATGTGGGAGCTGACGTGCTCCTGAGCGCAGCGGCAGGGGGGAACGGTGGGCCTGATGGGCGAGGTGCCCCTTTCCCCTGGCTGAGACGAGGAAACATCAAAACCCAGGTCGGACACAGTTCAGTGCTCAGGAGCGCCGAGGCAGGCGTGCCGGGGGGCTCGCGGCAGAGTGTGACATGTTGATCAGCTCCCTGCTCCGCAGCTGGGCCCGTCCCCTCACCCTGGACAGGTCTCGAGACAGCCTCCCAAAAGCGCCCTGGGGGCCCCAGAGGCCCTGAGGTCTCCAGGGCTTGTCACTCAGGCACCGAATACACTTAGTCTAATTGGATATTATTCCTTCTTTATGAGGCCAAGCAGGTTGTTACCTGGTTCCCTGGGTAAGACATCTGCAGCTTCATTTTACAAGTACATCTTCCTGGTGTTTGTCATGGCACAGAAATGAAGTTTCTGCAGGCCTGGTCCCCAATGTCATCTTTTCCTTCTGTTTAAAATATAGGTGCTCTGCCAGTTCTTTTTTAATCTGTAAGCTCTTTTCCATTCTCTACACACACAAAAAATCCTGTGATATCTGACCAATTATTTTTCTAACCCACATTAAAAATAGATGCCATCTCCAAGGCCTGTGTAGCACTCATCCGAGCTGCTCACAATTGTCCCAGCTCTTCGAATCTTTGGGGCACATAGTAGGATTGCACTTCCCAGTTCCTTTCAAAGTCGGGCTTGGCCATGGGTTTATTTTGACCAGTGAATTGTGGGTGGAAGTACGATTTCCGGTTGGAAGTTTTTATTCCAGGTCCTAATATACCACATTCCCTTCCATCTACTGCAGAAAGAGCAGAGGCACTTGCAGAGAGATGGTGCCAAGCGCAGCCCAGATCCCCAGACTGAGTTCATGAGCACAGCCCCTCGTCCTACCCAATTTGGTCAGGTACCCTAAGTAAGAAATAAACTTATTGTGTTAAGTCACTGAGATCTAGGGGAGGGGACAGCGTTTGTTCTGCAGTACAAGCTCATGCATCCTGACCAGTATAAAACCACTGTAGCCAGTTCAAGTCCCATCTTTGTGTCCCACCTGTTTGTCATGAGATTGGTTTTCACTTTATCTTGCCTCACCATTAAGACTGCTCGTGAGACAGGGGAGCTAGGCCACCCACGGCGCTACCATAAGCCCTGAGTGCTTTCTCGTGCCTCTCTCTCTGTGCCACACACCCTCCTTCTTGGACCTGGTCCAGAGCCGTATAAGAAAACAGGCCTTGCTTCTCCCACTACTGTGTCTTGGAAGAGTTACAGGACAGGTGGACCCTGCCACATTTTAGTTACAAAATTCAAAACCTAGTCAAACTGTTCATCCTTACTGGGCTTCACAGGATCCAACACAGAGCATACCTGTGGTCATTCCTCCATCTTGCCCTTGCGACCGCCACCCAACCAGGGGCCTCAGTCCTGTTGGATTGTCTTAGCCTTTGTTCCATCCATGGTTACAACTTGGCCCACTGACCTAGACTGATCAACCTCTGCCCTCAGAGAAGAAGTCAATCTGCTCCTTCCCATTTAGTAAGCATTCCTTATCTATAACTAAACCTCGACAGCCGAATGTCCTCAAGTTCACTGCTGCTCTCTGGGATAAGGTTAATACTCTGCTGAGGCCTGACTGAGAAGGGCAGGTCAGAAACCTGCATTCCAAGCAGGTCGAATACCTGCCTGCTGCTCTCACATGCCTTTCCCAAATAGACACCCAAATCAAAAGAAAAAAAATCTAGTTAACATATTATTTGCTGGGGACTTGCTATGCATTATCTCCAATTTCTAAACCAAAATGAAGCTCATGGGGGGGTAAATGGCAGGAAATGGCAGAGCCTGGATTTGAACCAGGTTCTTCCGACACCATGCTCGCATCCCTCCCACCCCACCAAACTCCCTCCGTCTATTTCCTTTCTATTCTTCTGCCTGCCTGGAAACCTCCCCGATCATATGTGTCCTCCAAGACCTTGTTCCTGTCACCCACCAACCCTTCCACACTACCCACACTCACCTGAGCTCTTCCACTGGCACCTCTGTTCCATCCACAGTCAGTAACAAAATTAGCACATGCAATCTAGGCACCTGCTCTAGCTGCCTATTCTCCTGAGTCCCTTTGCTGTGCTTCGTAACGCCGCTTTTAACGACCCAACAGCAGCAATGGCGGCAGTAGCAGCAGCAACCAACTTTCATGGATGCTTTCTAGATGCCAGGTACCTTATTAAGCAGTTTGCCTGCATGACTGCCTACCTGTGTGGCTCTCTCTGCCACCCTATACATGCCTCTGCTCAGATGTCGCCTCAAGGACTTCCCAACAAGTCTAACAAGAGCAGTGCTTGCTGGCACCCAGGAGGCCACCATGCATGTCTGATGTATAAGTTAATGAATGAATGAACTAATGAATGAATTCATTCAAGCCATGTCTATGGAGACTTGTATCATGTGACTCCCATGCAACAGCCATGAGAAGACAAGGCTGGTTCCATCATCACCTCCTTGAGAAGTAAGGCCCACCCCAGACTCAGGGAAATGAGCAGCGGAGGATTGGCCCCGCAGGCTCATCCTCCTCCACCGAGCCGTGCCAGGGCCAGAACCAAAACTAAACTCTTGCCAGCCCTTGAGCCCCTCAGTAGGAATATCTGAAGTATCTTTAACCAAACTTTAGAGGCTCAAAGTGCCCACAGTTCTAGAAATGCCTCCAGTTACTATGGATTTATCAGCAAAGAGAATGAAATAAAGAAAATTTGTTTCATAGTTAAAGCCAAGGCCACTTTATCCCAGATGTACTTAAATCACTTAGCTCTTAACAGAATCTTTAACTATAAATATACTAAATTTGGTAGTAGGATAGATTAACTACAAAAGGAAATTAACACGGCCTTAGAGAATGGAGATAACGTATTAAACCACTGATAGGCTACTTGTGAGAATTATAACAGGATAGCCTAACATTTTCAAATGGATATTAAGAGATGATGAAATAGTACTTGTCTTTCCTCTGAAATGCAACTGAATTTACATTGATTAAGGAAGGGGGGAAAGCTAATATTATATAACGCCTTACATTAAAAAACTTTCAACAAGCCCCAAAATGACTCCTTAGGAAATAGGTTTTGGTGACTAAGCAGTGTGTCATTAGTCCTCTAGCAAGAACATGCAGTATTTACTTCCATTATGTGTGTGTGTGTGTGTGTATGCACGCACACATGTGCGGGTTTCATCCACGGGTAAATTAGCACTTGTCTTCCAAAGAGAGCAGCTACGACAACAAAAGTTTGCAAGGCTTTGTCATTATCCCTGTTTGCATTCTCCAAAGCAAACCGACAGTCTCATGATGCAGTACATTAAAAATCCTCCGTGCTATCGACTGCCTGAAGCCGATGCTTCCCCGTTAAACACAGCACAGCTCAATTAACAGCTCTTCAATATACAATTTAATTTTTCTTTCATCTTGATCCACAGCCCGGCTCAAAATGAGGAATGCTAGAATAGATGTACTTTGAATATTGAAGCAAGTCTTTATAAATAAACCTATCACACTTGTAATGATTTCTGTCATAACATGACAAAATAGATGAAGCTCAGTGTCTGGCACTTTTGCTCACACGTCATTTTTCCGACATCACGAGAACCTAGAGTTGGGGGTTATTGGTGGTGGTTATTTTGTGGGTTTTTTTAGGCTTTTCCCAAATACTTTTTTCCAGTTATCTCTGAAAGGTATTCTGCTGTTTAAGGAAAGTTTATCCTTTTTTTTCCTTCCCAATGTGACACTTCTTCAGAAAGAATGAAGGAAATTACTATTCTGTTATTTCCATGTAAGGTAAGACATGTAACTTATAAATGAATTATGAAGGCCTTCCCCTTGGAAACATACATATTTCATCATAAATGGGATCTGTAACACTTACTCCACATACAGTATTTATATTTACACGTGATTATTCAAAGTTTTTTCCATCTCGGCAAGCCCATACTTCCACAAGCAAATTCAACACTCTCCTTTAATCTCTGAAGCCCAAAACAGAAGGCACAGAAGACACTCCCAATTGACCCCTTGCACATACTCTCTCCCTGGATGGAAGGTATTACACTTACAAAGACTGTTACGAATCAAGAGATTTCTCAAAGGTATACAATGCAGGGTTCAAACAGCTCTATGTGCTTGCTGTTTGTCAAAGAGGCAGATGTTTCCCTTTTGACCAGAGACAGTTTCTGCTGTATAAACATATTCATAAAGACAGTCTTGACAATGCCGAATGCCTTGGCAGAAGCACTGTAGCAGGGGCAAGGTTTTCTACCAGTCAGCTTGAGCAGGTGCGGACAGAGCAGGGGCTTCCCTCCATAAGTGAATAAAAGCACCATGGGAGACAGGTTTAAAACCCAGTACCTTTCTGGCAAAATCATTTCAGTTGGACTCTTCAGGCTGCAGAGGAAGATTCGCTGCCGAGGTGGGATCTTGGATAACATCATGGGTGCACCCATCATGGGTGCAACAACGAATGGACTTAGTTAAAGTTTACTGGTTTTATCCCAGCACATTTGATTTTCCTGTTTTGATTTAGAACTGATTTTTTAAATGCAAAATACATCTCATGTTTTTTCAACTCATTCATTCCCTAGCTAGCATGAAATAGAAATTATACTTAAACTTGTATACACACAAGTACAACCATTCAAAAAACAGACAGAAGGAACTACCCATACTTTAAACCCTCTTGTTCTCTTCATACTTTCTCCCCTATGCTGTGCTGCTACTTATATAATTTGGAGGGAAGTAAACAAAAGCTATAAGAGACTCTTTAATTGTCAGAGATGGAGCACTTAGAATTTATAGTAATTAACTAGTCATTATTTCAAATAAGAACATTAATTGGTATGTTCAGAAAACCTGCAGCATTGCAAAATTTAAAATAAACATTACAAAGATATCATTTACAACTAATCTATATTTACCATTGAAGTGAGCTTCAAACTATATTTCTTTCTATTATGCTTTTATTGGCTACAGCACACAGTAAATGGGGTGTGTTATGCACAGCTTCCTAAACACCTAAATTTATAAAATCCAATTACATAAATTAATTAGGAATGAACGCATACATTTGTGCCTTTGTTTGCAATGGCAACATATTAAACATGACAAAATTAATAAGTAGACCCTCAAAGAAAAATAGCGCCATGTATTCATTTTCAATAACAGATTTTTATGAGATTTAATTTGACTTATCTAGTCCTAAGGGTCATGATTCTTAATAAATATGCAGTTTCTCTCTGTTTCATATATATGTAAGGGTTTGCTTTTATGGGTCCTAAAGGACCAAGAATGTATAAATTCAAGAGCATTTATTTCGAGATTCAGAGGCAGAAGGGCAAAAAATTACTCAAATGTTATTTCTTTCTTATCTCCTACACTGTTATCAAAGACAGCTTTTTGTTAATTAGAGCAGTACCCACACAAAATTAAGCAATTCACCATCACCTAGTCCACTGTGGGAACCATCTACTGAAACAGGCCTGGTCTTTGCTTGAAGGAGGAAGCAAACATTGATGCATGATAAAAGTCAGTTAGAAGAACACGGTTGTCCCTTCCAGATATATTTAAAATAAGCCAAGTAAGCCTACATCGTTGTCCAGAGCGATACTCCCTTGCATAGAAAATGCTGAAAGGAAGAGTCTGACTTTAAACAAAGGTAAAAGGAAAGAGGTCAGAATAAGCAACACTCCCCCCTCACCCGGATCCGTGCATATTCCCAACAGCATCATTTGAATGGGCTCACGGAGTTTCTAGGCTCAGAAACGCAACCTGGCAGCTGTGTGTGTCTGAGCGGCTGTCCTGTGGCCTGGTTTGAGAGGCTCGGTAGAAGCAAAGCAGTCGTGTTCTGACAGCAAGGCCTGTTTTAGGCCTCTGTTACCACCACAATGCCTGGGAGACAAGCGGGAATGTTCGGGGGCACCAGGCGCCCTGCCCCACCCTGCCCTGGCTTGCTTCAGTGAAAGGGAGTCCCTCATCACAGTAACTAAGAGTGCAGTTCTTCCTCTCAGCACAGGAGGTGACATCAGTCCGTCTTAACAAAAGGCCTGACTTCATCTTTTTAAAGTAGGATCCTCCCCCCAGGACCTGGTGGGAAAAAAGGAAAGAGGTGGCTTGCAGCCTCCTTTGTAGCCTCATATCAAGGCTTCCTGCCACCCACCAGCAAGCAACTGGGACCTTCGTTTAAAAGCCACATGAGGGAAGCGGACTTGGCCTAGTGGTTAGGGCATCCACCTACCGCATGGGAGGTCCAGAGTTCAAACCCAGGGCCTCCTGACCCATGTGGAGCTGGCCCATGCACAGTGCTGATGCGCACAAGGAATGCCCTGCCACGCAGGGGTGTCCCCCGCGTAGGGGAGCCCCACGCGCAAGTAGTGCGCCCCGTAAGGAGAGCTGCCCAGTGCCAAAAAAGTGCAGCCTGCCCAAGAATGGCACCACACACATGGAGAGCTGACGCAGCAAGATGACACAACAAAAAGAGACACAGATTCCCGGTGCCGCTGACAAGAATACAAAGCGGACACAGAAGAACATACAGTGAAAGGGCACAGAAAGCAGAAGACAACTGGGGCAGGGGGAAGGGAAGAGAAATAAATAAAAAACAAGTCTTTAAAAAAAATTTTTTTAAATAAATAGAATAAATAAATAAAAGCCACATGAATCAACCATCTCGGAGGTCAAACTTTTCGATGACTGCGCCTCGGCCAGCATCTAGACTGCAATGTCAGGAGAGAACATGAGCCAGAAGCACCCAGCAAAGCCACTCTCAAGTTCTTGGCCCACAGAAACTGTGAAATAATAAATGTTTACTGCTTTAAACCACTAGCCTTTGTATACAGCAGTAGGTACCTAATACAGGTGCCCATCCTAGGTTTCCACATCACCCTGTATTTCCCTCTCTGCGTCTAGGAGTCAGCACTGTCAATGGCACACTGTTAGCACTGAATACATCTGAGGGATACATGGATGATGAAGAGCTGAATAGAATCAACACCATGAGAACTGGAGATAAGGCACATAAGGTATTCTAGCACCTACAATATGGGTGCTGTGGTATGGTGTTATGGTGAATAGCTACTTATAATCAACATTTATTTGAGCCAGAAAGAAGAGCAGAGGCCCTGCCATATACCCACATTAATATTTCAAGATCTTCAGTATATTCAGAGTTATAGAACCATCATCACAATCATCTCTGGGACATTTTCATTACCCCAAAAAGAAACCCCTTGCCTATTAGTAGTCACTCCCCATTCTCCTCTTTCTCCCCAGCCCCAGCTTTAGGCAAGCATTAATCTACTTTCTGTCTCCAAGAATTTGCCTATTCTGGGCATTTCATATAAATGGAATCATGCAATATATGGTCTTTTGTGACTGGTTTCTTTCAGTTAGCATCATGTTTCCAAGGTCCATCCATGTTATGGCATATAGCAGAACTTCATTCCTCTTATGCTCAAATAATATGACATTATATGAATATACTGTATTTTGTTTATCCATTCATCAATTGATGAGCATTTGGGTTGTTTCCACTTTTTGCTGTAATGATGGTACTGCTATGAACACTGGTATACAAGTTCATGTGTAGACATATATTTTCATTTCTCTTGGAGTGGAATGTCTGGGTCTATGTTTAACTTTTTGAGGAACTGTCAAACTGCTTTCTAAAGTGGATATACCATTTTATACTCCCATCAGAAAAGCATGAGGATTCCAATTTCTCCACATCTTTGCCATCATTTGCTATTGTCTGTCTTTTCTGAGTTTGTGAAGTAGTCTATACATATTCTGAAGAAAACATACCGTGAGTGGGAGATGATATATATTATGTGTATATATATATATATATATATATAGGTACACACACACCTTATAATAATTAAAGAGGCCCCAAAATCAGTCGCCAAAAAGCCATGTTTAGCTTCCAATCATAGAAATGCAAATTAAACAACATTCTACTTTAAACCTATCAACGCAACAAAGATTACAAAAGAAAAAAAAGGTAAGGAAGATAAAATGTAGAGTTGACAAGGGTTCAACCAGACAAATACTCTTAGCTAAATCTACCTGATTCATTTCTGGAAAGTATTTGGCAATATGTATTAGGATATTAAAAATACATAATCACTTTAAACAAATAATTCCTAAGATTCTGTCCTATAGAACTAATCAAATATGTATTAATTTATATAGAAAGATGGTCAACATCATAATTAAAAATGGGAACCCAACCTAAATATCTAACAAAGAGAAATTAAAAAAGTATGGCTTGTCCGTGGTTAGAATATATCCATGTGGGTATTAAAAGAACCATATTTTATGAACTTTTAATAACCTGGAAAAATGCTCATAAATTAGAGTTAAGTGATAAAAAACAGGAAATAGACATTATCTGTAGGCAATGCAGAATGAATCCCAATTCCCCCATTTATTAACCCCATGACCTCGGGAAAATTGCTTAATCTTTCTGTGCCTTAGTTTCCTCATCACCAAAGTGAGGATAATAAAGAATCTTTCTCAAGAAGACACCATGAGGCTTAAACATGATAATTCATATACAACGTTGTGAATTTTCAATAACTGGGAGGTATTATCAGCTATTATCATCATTTTGGTTTTGAAAGTACAGAAAAGACTGAAAGGCTCTGCAACCTTGTTCTGCCACTTCTTAGTTGTATGTGGCCTTGGACATATTCTTTAAAAGGTCAGAGCTTTGCCTGACTCATCTAGAAAATGGTGATCATTATTGCTGTACTCAAAACGTAGTTCTAAGGATCAGCAAAGACGCCTTACACAGTTCTCCAAAAACAGTAGGTATTCGAAAGTGACTCTCCTAACTAGGAATGGTAGACACCTAAATTATCTGCCAAGGATACGCCTTAATCAGAGTATATTTTTCAACGACAGTCTTAGATCAGAAGTAAAATAGAAAAAAAGATGAAATTCTAGTTTTTTGACCGAAATACCAAAGGTCAGATTTCCGGGCAGCCTCCCAGAGTCCTCCAACAGGGAGGTTGTGGACAGTATCAACTCCATAATCCCTCTGTCTTATTTCCCTCTCCTGAATGTAAAGACCTAAATGGAGCCAGCATTTACAGTCTCTGATCTTAGAAGCTCTTAAGTTCCAAGAACTTCTTTCTAATTATTGTTTTTGATGTGTCTGATAAATAGTGATTGTAAGTAGAAAATAAAAGTATATTTTTCAATGACAGGCTCATTTCAAAAATTATTTCTCTTCATTTGGGATTAACATTCTATTACTAGCAGGTTTTAGTCCATCTCCTTCAAGGACCAAGCACCTTATTTGACAAAGGGGTGGTAAGTGGGTTTCAATCCATTCTTAGTTCTTGCCTTAGGCATACTGAGACAGAGTCAGAGGCCACCTCCACACTCAATGGAATAGAAAAACTGTGATAGTTAATGACGTCTGCCACAAACATGGGAAAGGTGAATTGTGGTATTGTCAGACCTGACATAACTAGAAGAAGGCTGCTTAATGCGATTTATGTAAATAACTCATATTACAAAGAAAAATTAACTATTGCTCCAATTACTAAGAGTTTTTAAATTCAAAATTCCATATATCTAGTTTTCTTAATGTAGATACACACAGATACATTCCAGTCACACAGACACAAAACTTCAGAGTCATCTCCTCTAGCCCTCTCTACTTTGGCCTCAACATCCAATAAGTTATTCTGTTCCATAGAGCCCATCTTCTCTACCTCTTGATCCCAGGGCTCGGCATCCACCTCCACGTACACTGCAGGATTAATCTTCCTCAGACATAGCTCTTGTCAGATCATTCCCTACCTCAAACCCTCGTGACAATTCCCCCTGTTAGATCATAAAAATTCCACTCCTCTGCATGTCAATCAAGACCCTAGAAAGATTTAACCTAATATTTTCTCTTCTTCTAATTGTCTGTTGACACATTCTATGCAATGGTGAAATTTAAAATACCAACAAGTCAGTGGATGGACAGACGGACAGTGCTTGCCTGTCATGGCTTGTGTCACGCCATGGTTTTCACCTTGAATGTCTTTCACCTCCCCAGCTCTTTTCAATGAGTAGCCAGGCTCTTCCACAAAGCCTTCTATGACATCATCTTCCATTCCCATAACTGAAAAAGACTCCTCTGTGTATCAAATTTCCATAGTGCTTATGTCATTTATCCTGCCCACCTCATTACAGAGTTCTTTGTGTAAATAACTTCCCTGCCCCTAGATTCGAGGTCCTGGCAGGCAAGGTGGATTAAAGTTCCAGCTTTGTTTCCTCCAAAGCCCTTAATACAGTGTTTTGAATGAAACGGTTTATTTTTTTTTTAAAGATTTATTTATTTATTTCTCTCCCCCTTTCCCCCCACCCCAGTTGTCTGTTCTCTGTGTCTATTTGCTGCATCTTCTTTGTCCGCTTCTGTTGTCGTCAGCGGCACAGGAATCTGTGTTTCTTTTTGCTGCGTCATCTTGTTGTGTCAGCTCTCCGTGTGTGTGGCGCCATTCCTGGGCAGGCTGCACTTCCTTTCACGCTGGGCGGCTCTCCTTACGGGGTGCACTCCTTGCTCGTGGGGCTCCCCTATGCGGGGGATACCCCTGTGTGGCAGGGCACTCCTTGCGCACATCAGCACTGCGCATGGGCCAGCTCCACAAGGGTCAAGGAGGCCCGGGGTTTGAACCGCGGACCTCCCATGTGGTAGACGGACGCCCTAACCACTGGGCCAAGTCCGCCACTGAAAAGGTTTATTAATTAACAAATTATCCATCAACTGGTTGAATACTCAAAACAACTTCTTTTAACTTCCAAAGACAAGGACCTAGAATTTAAAATCCTCCAATCACTGATCTTAGGAAATCTGTGGCCAGACTCCAGCCCTATGGTAGGGTAGGCAGGGCAAAGGAGGTACCTTGATTTTGCAGAGGGTCAAAGGGAAGCATGGTGAGGTTACATGAATTCCGTGAGAACACATTTTCTCGCCTGTCTGCCGGGCTCTTTCTTGTTCTTAGCTTGGCCTCTTCTTTCTAAAGACACCAGTTCAAGGAAAGACGAAGGTAGGAATGTCGTTGGGTTGTTTTGCTTTGGTATCCCTCCAGGATTCTTGCTTCTGTGCTTCTGTACATGGTGGACAGCCTGTGACCCTCCAAGAGCATGATTTATATTCTGTTCTTATCCTCTAATATCAATTATAATGGTAAAAACATAATAATTGCTCATTCATTCATTCACTCACCTACTATGTTTCAGGAACTATGCTAGAAATTCAGCAGTAAATACGATAAATGTCCTTTCTTCATAAAACTTACATTTAAAGAGGAATGGTCCAAAACAATAAACCAATAAATACAAAATATACTGAAAGGTTATACTTAAAAAGGGGGTGGGGGAGGGAAAGAGTACAGAGGTAGACAGCTGGGGGCACTATTTTAGATAAATTATAAAAACTTTTGATAAATGATTAGTTCCAATTTCCTGGTACACCAGTCAAATGAAATTTTTCTCCCAGTGAAAATTTAATTTTAAAAGGTTGAATGCCAAAATACACAGAAAGTTGATCTGACAAAGAGATCAACACCTAAATCAATTAATTTGATGGTTAAAACTAAGGTCTAGATGGCTGCTTTGAGATTCAGTTCTTGAAAAATCGACAACCTTATCTGTGTTCCAACAACCTCAAGATGAACCAGGCTCAAGTCTACTGAGTTTAAGAAACTTGACCATGAAATCCCCAGAAAAGGGAGGACACAGAAGGATGAGGCATGATTTGGGGAACACCCCTGCAACCTTCACTCTCACCAGGAGTGCAATGGCATGAGGTCCTGAAGGCTGGAGAGGAGCAAGAACTCTTCCAAGCAGCACTGTGGGCCCAGGTTGGAGAGGGAGATGGGCTGCCTGTGTGCCCAGGGGGTGCCGGGTCTGGCCTGCCACTCAGAGTTACCCATGTTTGGGGGAGTCCTACAATTACATCAAAAATGCTTCCTTGTCAGGTTTTCAGCAAGATTGCAAGGCCAGGACGGTAAAAGCTAGTGGAAGCTTGGGAAATAAAGAGAAGGTCAAAAGTGGAAAGATGGAGGAAGAAAAGTAGAAAGCAAACTGGAGAATAAATTAAAATGAATGCCCTGTGTGTGTGGGGGAGGGCGGGGGGTTAGAGGGAGCAGCAGTACAGATGAGTTGAAGAGTGACTGAGATATAATTCCACAAGCATGGCCTGGTACAGGGGCTGGGCTGAAACACTGTTCCAAAAGGGACTGGATTGTGTTGGAAGATTATTAACTTCTACGTCTCTCCTGCTTTTTTTTTTTTTCAAACTGCTATTAACCTTTTTTTACTATTTTGGCTTTACCAAACATTTCCCATTTTATCCATCAGCTGTCAACATTTGGACTTGGAGTACAGTCTAAGAATAATTACACTCCCATCATTAATACATTCTGATCGTGCCTTCTCATGCTGTCAATATTCTTGTAAGCTTAATACCTTTCTTTGAGCCCTCAGCCTTTTCCATGTTCCCCATATAATGAGGCTGTATTAATTTGTCTTCTTGGAAAATAAGTGTCTTAACAGCCAAACATTTTAGTTCTTAGTTGAAAATTTTTCCCTACTTCAGTAATTACAGAATGAAAGAAATATGTTACCAGAATAATGGTACATTCTAACATCTTATGATAAGAATATTTTATTTGGTGTGTCACAATGTAAGGTGTTGGTGGTGGGGCAATGTATGGGAATCCTGGATAATACGTATGATTGTTTTCTTAACTCAAAATAAAAATTTTAAAAATTATTTAAAGAATATTTTATGTGGGTGATTCACAATAGCATAGCTCCTTCTTTCCAGGGTGGACTCATAGGCATATAATTAAAAAAGAGAAATTATTGCATTGTTTTCAGCCTAATTTTCCTTATAACTGCTTCCCTGAGAGTGAAGAGTTGCTGCCTCTACTTGGAAGGCAGAAGTAAATATTTACCTTCTAATCGCGAGCTTTTCTTCTGTTTGCAGTCCGCTGTGCCGTCGTACCGGCTCACAAATAAAAAAGTGGATGAATTTTTAATAGCATGAATTGAATTTGGGAGCGATGCCTGTTTTCCCCCTCCAGCACAACCCATCAGGAATGCACGCATGCAAAGTGCTGGCAACGAGAGCGCACGTGCACGAGGAGGGCGGGCCGGAGACGGAAAAGGGAGATGCTTGCTATAAACAGACAGGTTCACCTTGGGCAAAGGCCACCACACTCTAAAATTAATCCAACCCTTACAGACAACAAAGCTTCCCTCGGGCTTTAAACATTGAAGTTGCATCTCCCAGTACGTGGATTAACTGTGAAAAAACATCAAGTGAAGGCAAACCTTCCGCTGTCACCTGAGACCCCGAGTGCCCCAGAACACGAACACAGTAATAAGAACGACAATAATAAAAATTTTGCGGCTATCTGCAATGCACTCTGCTAAGCGTTTCAGCAATACCACCCTGAGCCCTCACCACAACCCTGCCTGGCAGATATTAATACCGCATTTTGCACGGTGGGAAACCGAGGCTCAGAGAGGGCAAGTGGTTTGCTCAGACCTTTGCTTCTGTTTTACTCCTTTCCTTTTTTTTTTTTTTTGAATTATTATTGTAAGGGTGAGGGTTGCAACTGGTACAGAAAGTCACTTAAAGTGGTTTTAGCAAGTGAAAAGAATGGGGGGAAAAACCAGCCAACTTGGCAGTTAAGTCACAGGAAATGAACAGAAGTAGGAAATTAGAAGTCTAGGGAGGAATTTTTTAAATTCCTACCATGTAGAGAGGGAGTCTGCTGGAAGGACGAGGCAAGGATCAGCAAATATTGCTGTTCCGCCTTTCCAGTTCGATCACTGACTCATTGTCTAGTCTTGGAAATCTCTTGGTGACACTCAGTAACTTAAAAGAAGTGATATTAAGAAATGCATTATTTATTCCCTTCCTTGCCATCCCAATAGGCTAAAAACAAACCATGATGCACACTGGCTTCCAGGTCACCAGTGACTTGTGAAACTACTACCTTTGTGGTCCATAAATAATTCTTTTTCTAAGTAGGAAATGGCTCTTCTTGCGCATGCTTTTGTTTTTTCTCATATCACTGATCATTCCATTCAACAGCCATCTTCACCTGTCCACGACTCACGTACAGTGAAATCTACCTATGGAAATGCCATCACCTGCTTGGACAAGAGAGAGGAGAGATCTTTGCATCTGCAACTCAACCCAAGGAAGATGTTTCCAGGTGGGGGGTGGAGAAGGAAATGTAACTAATGTCCATTTCTTAGCGGTTGGGTAAGAAATATTTATACAGCCATAAAGATGTAAATAGTTATTATTTCTCATTTTTTAGAATCAACCTATAGATAACACATAGGAGATTTAATTAAGGTTATAGAATGGGATGTAAATGCAAAACCATGACAAAGTAAAAGTGTAACTGGCAGAAGTTGTGGGGTAAAGGGCAAAGCAGAGGTGGAGAGAATGGGAGGGCACCAAGAGCCTCATCATACAAGGTCAGGGAGTCAAGGACTTGCATTTGTGAGTGTGAGCATGTGTGCATGTAGAATCTGAAGTTAGAAGCAATAAAGAAACTAAACCTCATAGCAATCCTATCCCCTGATAGGAGGAAGAAAGAGACTCTTTTTTGAGAGTGGTATAAGTGAGCTAAATTCGTATCCATCACAACAAAAGTCATTGGATAGCATCTGAAATTGATAAATCAAGAAATGACAGTTTAAACATAACATTAAGAGACAGGAGGCAACCATCAGAAGCTTCGAACACAGAAATTGCTGAGAATGGATGTCTTTGTCCATCACTTTAAGCCAGCCTCCTGGAAAGCACCTGGCAAAGAGTCAGTCTGCAGTCAATATTTGTGGAATGAATGAATGAGTGGACAAAGTGGAGGGTAGAGAGGTCAAAATAAGAGACCAAGGCTTGGTATTAATCGGCCTTTGGAGCTATATGATTTTTTTCCTAATGATTTGCAGTTATTATATTTTGTGTGTGCATGTGTTTTTTTGTTTTTTCTTTTTACTTTTTTACTCTGATAAGAATCTGGCTGCCAGGTTCTTTGAGTGGTGAGGATACCCTGCTTGATGCAAGCTGCAGGAGTCGGTCTCCCCATAAGTGCCCCGCCAGGTTAGCCTTGGCCCGGGATCCCCAAAGGCACCCACCCCAGGAGGGAGAAGGCGGCCTCAAAGTGGAGGCAGCCTAAGGCCTGCAGAGAACCAAATGGCTTAGCAATTGCTGCAAGGGGACAGTGGTAACTTTTCAGTTAATAAACCACAGTTTTAGGCAAAAGAGTGAAAACAGCCTTCTGTTCCATAGTTACTACAAATTTGCTGTAAAATAAAAAAGAGACAAAATTTAAAAAATGAAAAATTACTAGTACAGGGAAGGAGGCACAGATCAGTTTTGCATAGATCATTAAAATGTATGAGTTCTGGGAAGCGGACTTTGCTCAATGGATAGTGTGTCTGCCTACCACGTGGGAGGTCCACAGTTCAAACCCAGGGCCTCCTGACCCATGTGATTAACTGGCCCACACTCAATGCTGATGTGTGCAAGGAATGCCACGCCATGCAGGAGTGTCGCCCGCGTAGGGGAGTCCCACGCACAAGGAGTGCACCCCGTAAGGAGAGCCACCCAGCGCAAAAGAAAGTGCAGCCTGCCCAGGAGTGGCGCTGCACACACAGAGAGCTGATGCAGGAAGATGATGCAACAAAACGAGATACAGATTCCTGTGCTGCTGACAAGAATAAAAGCGGACACAAAAGAACACACAGCGAATGGACACAGAGAGCAGACAACTGGGGCGGGGGGAATAAATAAATCCTTTAAAAAAAATGAAATAAAATGTATGAGTTCTGTTTTCAAATTCTGCTTCTGCCAAGGACTGGGCAGTGTGAACTCGGGCACATTGCTTATCTCTTCTCCCTGTCATTTCCCTCACTTATGAAATAGGGACAGTTATGTTCATTTCATAAAGTTGTTAGAGGCTCAAATTTTTTGAATGACCATAAAAACTGGGCACATGAAAGGGACTCAAAGTATTTTTTCCCTCCCCACCCCCCTTGGAGTGAACACTGGGAGAACATGTACCCCTCCATCACAGAAAGAGTTTACTCATAGGAATTGCCTATGAGCAGGCGACAAATGTTTAATGTATCTTTTAAAATGCTCATATTCATATGGACTTCAAAGCATAGGAAAAACGTTTTTTCAATCCAAAAGACCTTTGATTTAAAATGAAAAGTCACAAAATATAAAGGTCAGTCAGCAACTAGCTGAATTCTTTCCAAAAAATCCTATCGCATAGATTATACCTGATGTGAAGAGAGAAAAAGACAAACTTGACAACCACTTGTGATCAAGGCCACAGTGTGTGCTGATCCCGGCTGTCGTGTCATATTAGGAATGGGGGCATCGAGTCAGGCAGCCTGGGAGCCAGACTGCCCCGGACCTGAGCCCGGACCCACAGCTTGACAACTGTGTGACCCTGGCTGAATTTATGTCTCAGAGCCTCAGGTCCCTTCCTGTGAAAAGGAGATGATACCTCAGATGGTGCAGAGGTACCAAGGAACGAGAGGGGATGGCACGGCACCAGGCACAGGGCTGACCCTTGTTCAGGCTAGCCAGTGGTACTTGCTCTGCAATAGCACCTCTTCCTTCTTCTCAGGGCTACACAGTAACTGTTTCCTCCTCTGTTCAGGAAGGATTTCACTAAGAAACAAGGAGATCAAAATCATGTTTTGCTCTCACTTAATACGCTCAAACCAGGCAGCAGTCAGTGGGGGTGATAAAATTGCCTTGTGGATCTTACCATGACTTTTGTCCGAAATGATCAGAGAGTACATTAAATCATTAACAGAAACTTTGCTGCCTGCTGATTTTACAATGCAGCAATGAAATTCATTGCAGAAGCAAAATAGGGCCAATAATATAATTACAGCGCTCTGCCTATGCAGTCAGAGCTAATGCTATTATTTGACATTGCAAGGCTGGGCTTTTTTCCCTGGAGTCTCAGTGGAGACAAGGTTCGCCCTAATTGGTTCCAAAGCACAACCTCCCCACCACAATCTTTCCTCAGGACTAGTAACGTTAATTTCCACACGACTGTAAATAGTATTTGCAAACAATACAAACATGGTAATAAGAGGCTAGGTGGGTAATTAATGTGGTTACAAAGTAGCTTATTTGCATTTTTATTTAAAAACGGCCTTCTTTAAAAAGCAGCTCAGATTTCTCTTTGCAAAAGGAGCCTTGGTTAAAGAGTACAGCAGTAATTACTCTCTTTAGGGGTTCTTTTATATGTCCTTCAGGGAATTAGAATGAAAAGATAAGCAGAATTATAAAGGAAATCATGTAAAATATGAAATGTACTATAAACACTTAGTAGTGTATTTACCAAAGCTAGGCCTACCTTCTTCATTAATGGAATATTTTAATCAGCTTACAACATATTCAAATTAATTGCAGATATGGCAAAAAGGTACGCTTACCTTGTTAAACGATTTTTTAAGGTACACTATTTCAAGGTTTCTCATGCCCTCTGTACGTTTCCACATGTTCATCTGCCAAAAAGCACCTCCATAAGACAAAGGGTTATGTGCATTGCCCATCGCTGAGATGGGGCACACGCCTGTGCTCCCCTCGGCACTGCATAAAGGGGCCTTCAGAAGCCCATCAGAATATTAAAGCAAGAATTGCATCTTATCTTTTCTTGGTTCACGCCACACGTCCTGGGCTCAAGAAACAGAGAACCAGAAAACAATCAAAAACTAATCTGGAGTGGAAGTTATGCTTTCTCATTTCTCTCCCCTTGTAACATGGAATTTCCTAGAAGGTGGTCATGGCATCAGGAAGAACAGAGTTGAGATACTGAATTCACTGGGAGGCCATGTAGTCATCACCTGCCTGCCAGTAGGTGCAGAGCCAGCAGCTGGGCACAGAGATGAGAGGTGCAGCCCCGTCCCTCTAGGGAGTTCACAGTCGGAGTGGTAACAATGTCCTGTGGATGATTACAGTAGCCCTTTGGTGGGTGCCCCTAATGGGATACCTGTCAGGTTTAAGGAAGGAGCAGGTACCAGTTCGTCTGCAGATACTGGGGAAAGTTTTGCACAGGGCATAATGCTCAAGCAGACTCCTCCAGGAGGAAAAAGAGACTAAAGGTCTATGCAACAGAAGGACGGGGCTCTGTAGGTGGAGGGACCAGCATATACCAAGGGCCTGGGGTACGGAGCACCTCGGTGGGTCGGCGGAACTGTGCAGGGGAAAGCCCAATGGGCCCTTTACTAGCAGAAGGCAAACAGAACTTGCAAACGCAAACGTCAGGCAGATAACAAATTGACTCATTTATTTCTTCAAAGAATATTTACTTAGGACCTGCTATGTGCCAAACTGTGTTCTACATCAGAATTCAAATTCTGTTGGCAGAGAGACAGTCAATGCACAATGAATACATAGTTAAATAAAATGTTAGCAGGTTTAAGTGCTGAGTATAAAAATGGGAGTAGAGGAGGCTTAAAAAGATTGGAAGTGAGGAGCATTGGCAGCTAAACTGGAAAGGGTAGCACAAAAAAAGGAGGGGGCGAGTTGGGGAGTAGGGCAATCACCTGGCCCACTGAGAAAAGGCAGCTGCTGCCTCTAATCATTGCCACGTCTTCCTTTTGAAGAGAACCCAGAAATTTGGATTCTTGGATGAAACCTGATTTTTTTAAACTGAAAATATGGAGGGGAGGCAAATAAATAACCCATTAAGTAGTTCCAATAAACCCACCCGCAGGACACCAACGTGTGTCATGACATAGCAAAGCTCCTTGCCTTGAGAGAGGCATTATATTGTTAAAAAAGGAAAACAGAAAAAAATTTAAAGGAATGTATTTTTACTCCCATCCATCCAGCCCTCCAGAAATTACCAAAAAAAAAAAAAAAAAAACCCGACAAATTATTTTTGGCTAATTTCACTTCTCTTCAATTAAGCCTCTATATTCATGCAAATTCCATATAGCATTGGTACACTGTCATTTCCAGCCCCTTGCATCCTCTAAGGATGCAAAACATCTTTTTCATAGGATGCATAATAGTGTTGCAGCTATAAAAGGCCAGATCTGAATAAGACCAGCAACTTAAAATTGTTTTGAAAATATTCACCCGGTAAAACTTATTTATACTTTAGATAGAATTTGGAGGCTGTAATGATGTTTTAAATATGATTTCAAAATACTTGAGAAAAGCAGAAAAGCAACGATGTGGAAGAGAAGGATAATAAGTTTATGACATTCAAGTAAATATATCCAGACAACTGGGTCATTTATACCAGAACTGCAATCTTTTCTGTTAAAATATGCAAACGACAGTATGAAAAATGGTTTGTGATTTTAAAGAAATATAGCACTACAAATGTCAGCACGAGGGAACTCAATAACATTTAATGAAACTTTGGATTTCAAATTAATTACTGATTGACTAAGGCATCTAGAGGGAAAACAGCCTCGATTAGAGAAGTCTGGGAGTGGCCATAAATCTGGAGGCCTCTTTTGAGGACTCTGAGCTGGTATTTCCTCCTCGTGCCATTAAAGTTAGGTTAATGGGGCAATGGTAGCTGCAAAGACCACTGTTTCGATTCTCAGAAATAAGACTGGTCCATACTTTTCTTACTTTCATATGTACCTCTACTTCTTTTCACTTTGTTTTCTTTTCTTTTGACTTGTGTATTTGTTATTTCAACTGCTAATAGGGGGTTTTAAAAAGGTTAAACAAGTGTGTGAAGTGGTATTTTGCTGAGAAAATAAATGGTACCAATATGAAGAAAACTATCCCGAGTAGACTGTACTATTTGTTCACATGTATTGTTCCCTCCTTGCCTTTGCAATGCTTTGCTCTAGGTAGAATCTACTTTCCTGCCCCACTGACAGTGGTCTGGGCCATGCAATTTAGTAAGGCCACTGGAAGCTGAGCAGACAGGAGGCCCATCAATGTCTGGGCAGAAGCACCTTGAGCTTGTGCCCTCTGTCATGAGAAAAGCACACCCAAGTGAGTTCTACAGGCTAGGTGTGAGAATGAGAAGTTAGGAGAAGCTGAGCCTAGCAAGCCATCAAAAGCCCAGCTACAACTACAGAGCCACAGTCAACCCTCAGATCTCATTGTCATGAGCAAAAAAAGAAAAACACACAGTTGCATTTAAAAGCCCTTGAGAGTTTGGGGTTGCTTGTTATTATAGCAAAAGCTGACTGATACTCCAGCCTTGTCAATTACCTAGAAAGACTTTTACCCAAAAATTCAAGTTATGGCACTTGTCCTTTACATAAGTTACATAATTCAAAACACTCAAATACAATAGGATTAGACCTGTAACAAATTAACTCTCACCTAATGGATAAAAGTGTTTTACTATATATATAGTTAACTGTTACACAATGGATAAGGAAGATAATAAATCAACCATTACCTAAAATTAGAGCTTCAAAGTACCAAATGGACAACAGCAACAAGAAGAAACTAGGAACATCTCAAAATTCTTACTGTATGCCAGACACTGTTCTAAGCATATTAAATATACTCACACATTTCCTCACAGCAACCAAGAGATGTAGGTCCTATTTTTATCCCCTTAAGTAAGAAGAAACCCAAATGCAGATGGGTTAACTAACTTGCCCCCAAAGTAAATAGTTAGCCTCTTCTTTACCATTCTCCATATAATTCCAGTATTCTGTGTCATACTTTCAATATAACCAAAACAGATTAAATAGAAATATTCCAAAGACAGGCATTACATCACTTTTCAGAAAAGTCACTTCTATGATCAAATACCCTGTAAAGTCTTAGAGTCATTCTAATAATTACTCCAATTCCTTTTCCCACATAGCTGCACCTTCCAATGCTCTCCATGTCACTCTAAAATGCCCTTCTCAAATCTTTCCTCAGATAAAAATTTCTTCTAAGGATCAAGAAACTGCCTAGTTCTAAATCCCCACCCAAAACTTTCCCCATATGGGAAATCTATGTTAATTCCACTAAAGTGGAGCAATAAAACAGCAAACATGATCAGGAGGAAAAAAAAAAAACTGGAACTAATAAAAGGGAATTAACATAGTCACATGGGATGCTATATATAATATGTACAAAATAGGTATCCAAGGTTCTTTAAAGTATAACTTTCTAAAATGTTGGAACCATACTGATACATTTTGGGAGCACTTTGCTTAAAGCCCAAATAAATATTTTAGAAACTCATTATGATGCTCTTTTCTATAGGCAGATGTATGTTTTTCTCCCATTCCTACTTGTGATCAAAGGAAGATTGTCAAGGCTGGTTGGTTCAAGTCAACAGGTCAACAGCTCGTGGGGAAGGTGGTGCTACATTCCTGCCTGCTCTGTGGTCACTGGGCTGCGTGTCCAACCGGTGAGGAGCAGTGGGCCATGATAGGGGAGGCACTTTTTTCTAATTCTCCCAAAAGTACAAGGTGGCTGATGGCCTGGTCTTGAGAGGCTCCAGGTATTGCACCATGGGGAATCTGGTGAGCCAGAGGGCCTGGCATCTTGCCAGATCTAGTCCTTATCACCAAGGTTGGAAAGGGAACCCATGAAATATATTCCACAGTGTCATTTTTTTTAAAGATTTATTTATTTCTCTCCCCATTCACTGTGTGTTCTTCTGTGACCGCTTCTATCCTTATCAGCAGCACTGGGAATCTATGTTTCTTTTTTGTTGCGTCATCTTGCTGTGTCAGCTCTCCGTGTGTGCGGTGCTATTCCTGGGCAGGCTGCACTTTCTTTCGCGCTGGGCGGCTCTCCTTATGGGGCACACTTCTTGCACGTGGGGCTCCCCTACACAGGGGACACCCCTGCATGGCATGGCACTCCTTGTGCGCATCAGCACTGCGCATGGGCCAGCTCCACACAGTTCAGTGAGGCCCGGGGTTTGAACCATGGACCTCCCATGTGGTAGGTGGATGCCCTAACCACTGGCCCAAGTCCGCTTCCACAGTGTCATTTTTAAAAGCATAGTGAATGAAGACACGGAGACTTTAGTCTTTGGACGTTTAGGACCAGATGCTCCAGACTCAAGTAAATGTCCTTGAGGAAAGCACCTGGTTATTAGATTTCTGATGGCCTGGGCCCTAAATAAACATCAACAAGTGGGGTTTGGGAAATGACATAAGGGCAACTACAGGATACTGAAACCGTGACAAGGCAGACACCCTGCCCAGCACGCCCCATTCATTATCACAATACAACTTCAGAATTCTATCATGCACACAGTGTCATCTCAGAGATTAATTACTGCACTCAGGTTGGACTCTACTTAGGAAGTGTGCTGGGATTCAAATCAAGTGGTTTTGACTCTAGGACCCCAAGTGTTTCCCCCACGCCACCTCCCATCATGCCAGTGTGACAATCATCAACCCTTGAAGATTCAGAACCCAAGGCAAATCACTGTAAATGGTGCCCCACTTCCCTTCCTAACATGCTTGTACAATAGAATTGGACTGGAATGGATCTGAGCTGCAGCCATTACAGTGGTAGAGAGGGAGATGCTGAAAATAAGGGAGTACTACCAGGTGTGACCTTCAGAGGCCTAAGAGTCACCAGGTGTATTAGATAGGAATGATTTGGAGGCAAGTAACAAAAATTTAGCTGAAACTAGTTCACACAAAAGGGACTTTATCCACTCCATAAATATGGGTGACCTCTCTCTGTCTCTCTCTCTCTCTCTCTCTCTCATCTCAATTTTTCTTTGGCTTCTTAACTCTGACCTCTAGGAGCAGGAAGCATGGCTACTAGAAGCCCATTTAAACCCTTGAAGATTCCATTACACAGATGAGAAAGCATCTTCTTTGGCAAATGACTGGTCTGGTTTAAGCCAAGTGCCGTTCTTGGCACTGTCCACGTTGCCTATGGGTAGGGGGCCAAAACAGATCCAAATCAGTTCATGCAAACTATCACCACCACTCCACACCCACAGCTTAGAGATGGGGTCTGGTGGTTATAAAGTTGGAAAGAGGTTCTGGACAAAGGCAAGAGCTACCACAATGGGGGAAGACTATAGGTGGGAAGCGAGTTCCTGGAGAAAGGTAAGAAGGGTTTTGTTGCTATATTAAGCAGCCACTGGCTGTCACCTGACTCCTGTCTCCTTTTCTTTCCCAAAATATAGACTTAAAGGCTTGGAGTGCTTTGAATGGACCCCCCAAAAAGATGGGTTCAAATCCTCACCCTCGGTGCCTGTGACTGTGACCTCACTTGGAAACAGGAACTTTGCAGATATAGTCAAGTTCAGATGAGGTCACGCTGGAGCAGGTGGGCCCTCAATCCAATGACTGGTGTCCTCAGAAGAAGAGATGTGGAAACACAGAGACCCAGAGACCGTACAGGATGAAGGCCGCGAGGACAGAAACAGAGATTGGAGAGCTGCGTCTACAAGTCAAAAAGCACCAAGGCTAGCTGGGAGCCACCAGCAGCTGGGAAGAGGGGAGAACCCTTTCTAGAGCCTTCGAGGGGAGCACGGCCCTGCCATCATCTTATTTGGGCCTTCAGGATTCCAGAACTGTGGGAAAATTAATTTCTACACCTTTAAGCCACCCAGTTTGTGGTAATTTGCTATAGCAGATTTAGGACACAAACACAGGGCTGTTGCCGTGTTTAGATATGTCTGATTAGACACACTTCACTGGGCTCTGAAGATGGACAGAGGGAGAGGAGAGAAAAGCAGCACTAGTACAGAGACTACAGACTCCACACCCCTCAGGAACCTGCACTAACCAGGAAGAAAATGGAGACGAGGCTAAACTCCATGTTGGATCCCCAGAACAGCAAAATGTCAATGGCTAGCAAGAAGCAGTGGTAGAGACCAAACCCCAGGGGTGGGGCTGCAGTAGGCAGGAGTGACTGGGAGGCCATCCCCATAGAGGGGAGCAGAAGCAGAAGCGCTTGCCCGTTAACAGGTCACAACTTGCCCCGTGCCCACTCTACCTCTCTAACCTGCCTATTCTGATCCCTCCATATCCGCACTTCCTCTGATTCTGACTCGACATAGCCCCACTTCCTCCAGATGAGCTGCTTTCCGTCTCAGCCGTGGCTTGCATCAAATACCAGCTTCCACGGGGAGGTCACTGACCTCACCCTTGCCTGACCCTCCAAATTCTGTCTTCTTGCCATGTGAGCTCCTCTCCTTCTCAGTCCCACCTCCTATCTGCCCCTCTTCAATAGTTTTATTATAGTAAGATCTAATGTAATCTTTACTTTTTGTATGTTAGCCATGCACGGAATCAAAGCTGAAGACGTGACAGACTTTGTCAGTCGTGGGTTCCATTTTTCTCCAGTGGTCCCAAGAAAAATCATTTATATGATTGCAAAAGATGTTTCTCCTCCTCCCAGCACTTATTAGGGCTCCTAACATCCCTGGATCCATCAATATCCTTATGTAAGTCAGTGACTTTTTGGTCTGGACCATATCATAATGGCCCATAGTTCAATGCCCACTCTGTAAATATCTACCTGCTTTGTTTTCTAATATTAGCTCCTCAAAACTTGCAAATAATGTTCTTACTATTCTAGGGTTTCTCAAAATCCTATTACTAAAAGCTGTAGGCTGAAAACTTTATTTTTCCAAATTGAGGCAAATGAACTATTCTTTTATATTCAGATGAAAGCTCATCTTACCACTTTGATCATTTTACTTAGTTATATTGATTTAATATACATTGGCAAGTACTAAATTCCATGGAAACTAGGTAGTTAGAAAACCACAGAAAGTACCTTTTAATCAACTGAATAAGATATTAAATGCTCCCAAGTTCTCATAACCCTGGTGAGGAATTACAATGAATGAAGTGATGTTATATTAATTAAATTCTTGGATTGCATCCATAATGTTTAATAGAAATGGAAGCCTTAGGAGGTCTTAAATGGCTGGGAAACACCCATCACGTCCTTTAAATTTCCTGAATCCTCGCACCCCTACCCAGGAATCTGTTTAAATACAATTATTTACATCATATAAAAATAAAGCCTTGGAGAATGAATGGAATAAGAGGGGAAATAACAAATAAAAAATTCATCTAGTTTTCACAAGTTGATTTGTTTTCTGATTAGGTTCCACATGATATATTACAGTTATTGTGAGTTTCTTTCAACCTCCAAGCAGGAAGATGCTTAAGACTGGAAAGTTCAAATTCATTCATTCATTCACTCAACAAATAGAGGAAAGGAACTAAAATGCATCCATTCATTGAGTACCCATCATGTGTGTGTCCTAGAGTAGACTCTATCTACTACCATTACAATTCCATGCCAATCATTTGGATAAAAAACAAGCTTATTGAACATCAAATTGTTTGCCTCACACTACACTAAATACCAACTGTTCAAATATCAACACAACAAAATAACAACAGATGTTACTATGACTTCTACAATTTACAGATATGGAAACTGAGGCTGAAAGAAATTTGTTTCCTGATCTGGATCACATGGCCAATGACTTTATGTTCAAAACTACTTTTCGTCCTTTAGGGTTTTTTTTTTTTAAGATTTCCAGAGTCACAAAAGACGCTAAGATGGAAAATAAATTTTTTTTAAAAATCATAAATAAGGTTTCTTTCTTTGAGAGGGAGAAGAAAAATATACTCCTACACTCATAAAATATAGTGCATGCTATGTATTCATATAACATATAGAAGGGATGAGATAATGCTATTTTGTTAAAGCAAGGAAAAGTGCATCTATGTCTAGGCAATATATTTAAAAGAAATTTGCAGAAACGCTAATGGCCATGGAGAATGATCACATAAGGTTCTGGCCCATGGGTTGTTGTGCCTGGAGAAAACAAAAACAGGTGCTTCTCTAGTTTTCTAAAATGTTTCCTAGCCTCAACAAGAAGAAATGGACACGAGGCTTGGAACATAAATACCCATGCCAAGGAAAACTACTACTTTAAAGAACTATACAAACAAATATCTTATTCGACCTTGCTGTTTTAAAAAAGCTTTTCTACAGAAAAGATATTAACCATTTGCAAATTGTCTGAAAGTGATTTCTGAGACTCTTCTTCCTTGAAGGAAAAAGAAATCTGTAAAATCTTGGATCCCGTGAAAGTGAATCAATTTCACAAAACACCTGATCTGTATCAATCACACCAAATTCCTGTTGAGAGGGAGAACATTCCTTTCTCTTGAAACTTATTCAAGAAAGTAACTGCCTTCTAATGTGACATGAATCACCCTGCTTATGTCAAGGTAAAGGAAGGACAAGAGAGTTGGGACCTGAGACTTGGCAAAAAAATTCTGTGTCATTTTCTACTCTTGGGTAGTTCAAAGCACCAACTTCTATTATACTGTTTCTCACCTTCTCGTGGAACCACTTATATAAGTCTCCAAAAACTGAGTGCCTTTAATTCAGTCTCTGTTCTTTGTGTTGTCCACACTTCAGAGTTTGGCAGAACTCAGCCACGTGTTAAGGTAGGAGAGGCAGGCAAATGAGCAGAGGAGCCAAAAGCGTCTTGTGCTACCAATTCTGCCCAGAAGTTTTAGCCTTAGTAACAGCCCTGGTCAAGATTTAACTCAAAGAATGAAAACAAAGGTAGAAGGAATTTTTTGAGGTGATGGAATATTTCTGTATCCTGAATGTGGTGTTAGTTACACAGATATATATGATAATACATTATAGAATTACATACACACATAGACAAACGCATCAACACACACGCACACACAAGTGTATATAAAAACTGGTGAAATCCAAAGAGGGTCTGTGGTTTGGTTAACATATTTTATGAATGTCAATGTCCTAGTTTTAACATTTATACTATGGTAGTATAAGATGTTATCTTTGAGGGAAGCTGGGGGAAGGATAAACAGGAACTACATAATATTTTTGCAATTTCTATATGAGTTTAGAATTTTTTAAAAAAATGTTTTTAAAAAATAAGGTAGGAGAGCAATGTAGCCCGAGTGGTTGAGCACCTGCTTCCCATGCACAAGATCTCAGGTTTGATCCCCAGTACCTCCTAAAAATATATAAATTTTTTAAAAATAAGGTAAAGTAGAAAATTCCAACAAGTCAGAGGATATAAATTGTCACATTAGACTGAGTTCTAGCAATTAAGGTTTTGTGAGAAAGATACAAATTATACTTTTTTTCCTCCCTGATGCTTAGTCCTCTAGATCAGCTCTGTCCAAGAGAAATAATATGTCATATATATAATTTTAAATTTTCTAATATCCATGTAAAAAAACGGTAAAAAGAAACAGGTAAGATTAGCTTAAATAATGTTTTATTTAACTCAGTATATCCAAAATATCACTTTAGAATGGATTTCATATAAAAAATAGTAATAAAATTTTTTAATTTTTTATACTATATCTTTGAAATCAAGTGGGTTTTTTATATTACAGTTAGAGCTCATTTCAATTTGGAACACCTGTGGCTAATGGCAACCATTTTAGACAGCTTTAGCTATCACCTTTAAGTCGCTGTTAAAAGGTACTTTGATCTGTTTTCATAATTATATCTTTTTATTCCCTCTGGATGGATGCTTATCTCCAGCATTTCATGCCTTCTCTATTGGTGGCAATGCACACCAGTTAAGGGAAATATATCGAAAAGGAGTGCAGTTCTACCAGTAGACTTCCAGGATAAACTTGCTTAAAAAAAAAAAAAAAGCCCACAAAAATCACAGTTCAATTTGAAAAAGTTCTGTGGCTTTGAAGATTGTTATACAACGTGATTGGTTTCTGGGGAAAGCAGTGAATCCTTCCTATCAAGATTTTAAAATGGAGAGAGGCCTCGTCACTTTTAAAGGGCTTGGGTGTGGCGGGCATGAGGGTGCATGACACCTTTCTAGTCCCCTTGTGATTCAAAGCTGCATGAAAAATAGAATGTCCATTTTATCACTATAAAAAGGCTAGAAGGAGAGCCGCCCAGCGCAAAGGAGGGAGCAGCCTGCCGAGGAATGGCGCCGCCCACACTTCCCGTGCCGCTGACGACAACAAGCAGACAAAGAAACAAGACGCAGCAAAAAGACACAGAAAACAGACAACCGGGAGAGGGGAGGGGAATTAAATAAATAAAAATAAATCTTTAAAAAAAAAAAAAAAAAGGCTAGAAGGAAGGCTTCGGGGCTGTTTTCTGACAATCCAGCTCTCCATCCGCTTGCACGCCCAGGGCAGGTTTGCACCCCCTGTGCCTGGGGGCTGGGCATGGCCACGAGACAAGCTCTGGCCAATGGATAAAGTGAGCAGGGATGCTGCATGTGCTTCTGAGCGGAAGCTGGCAGAGAGAGCCGGGGCACAGGTCAGCAGCGTTTCCTTCCCTCTGCCATAGAACTCAGTCCTGGGCCATTTACGATGGAAATGTAGTTTGAGTGAGAAATAGACCTTTGTTGTTTCAAGCCAGAGATGCTGAGGATGCTTGTGATTACAGAATCATAGCGTGGCCTGTCCCAGCACAGAACTCAATTGCTGCTTCTGCACATGTGACATCAACTCTTCCACCCCCGATATCTCCTGAATATCGGGGCTGATCACATGTGCTATATAACCAGGCTCGGTTTTACAGTGGTTCCATTACCAACCATAAAAACCGTAACAGTGGAACTGTATAAACAAACTGAGCAGTGTTTTTACTGTAAAACATGAATGTAATATAAATATTTGTCTTTGCCTTCTCTCAGCATCTGTAATGAGAGCAGAAAATGCATGCCATATGTTTATAGTATAAGGGGCTAAAAATAGATCTCAACAATTCATCCATGTGGGTGCCAGTTAAGCTGTTTAATATTTTTAATTCCTCCATTTTCTCTCACACATAAATTCTCCACAAATCGTAAAACCCTTACGATTGTCAGGTATTAAATTCACGACTGTTTCTACAGAAGGGTCCTGGCTAAGGAAAATGTGAACATGGTGATAATGAGGTCAGTCTCTCTGACAGGATGAGAAACCACGGAGCGAATCGCTGTATTACGACCGTTGTCTGTCCCAGCCTGGGCTCGACAAATCTGAATATGAAACGGCGTCTCGGAAGACTTCAAAAGGCCTACCCTACCTCTAGCTGGAAGTGCCACTGCACGTCTGGGATCTTGACAGCTCCTCCTTTTTTTTTTCCAGTCCTCATCAGGAGAAGCACTGAGCATGTTAAGTGGATTCTGCCTTCCGTAGAACCTTCTGATAGGGTGGGAGGAAACCGTTATCGTTATCGGCGAGGTCTGTGCCAAGCACAGAATCCAGCTTCACATGCAGAGAGCAACGGGGGATGTTTTTATTTCGGAGCCGTGATTGAGTCCTTGATGTGAAGTTGCTGAAGCCTGCCCAGAGTGTTTGTGCAGGCTTTTAGGATGCGAGCTGAAAGGCGCAGAGAATGATTCAATTTTCTCCAAATTGGCTCACAGACCAGAGGTTTCTGGAAACTGTCACTGTCCTACAAAATCCAATACCACTGCAAGGAAGCTTTGTTTGAACATGAAGCGAGTCGACCCGGAGGAGGCCCTGCCTGGCATCGGGAAGCCAGCTTCTTGTGGGCAGCACAGCTGCTGGCAGGCAAAAGGGGAAGGTTGAAGTGCCACGATGGGACACAACCCCAGACACGCAAGGCCCAGAGAAGTCCCATGCAGAGCTTTCAGCACAGCCCGTGGCACCTGGCGGGCATTCCTGAGCTGGGCACTGTCACCTCATTTAATCCTGATAAGCACCCTGGGGGCAGGGAGACAACAGCCCATCTGACACGGGAGGATAGACAGACACACCTTGTCTACATCCCCGCACAGCCAGGGAATGGCAGAGCCAAGATTCCAATCCAGATCGCTATGATTCCAAACTCTGTGCACTCGACCACTAACTGGAGTCAAAGAAAAAACTCTAACCAACACTGCCCAAAAGTGATGAGAAGCACAAGATATCAGTGTCTGCTTGTCAAGTAGTTACTGAGCTTAGGTCATAAACCAGCCTCGCCCCATCCCCCCACAAACACACATACCTACTAGTGCTGATGACGCTGTTAAAATTCTTATTATTCACTTATTTATTTATATGCCTGTCCCCACACCTAGACTCCTTGCTGGCAAGGACAATATCATACATGTCTCTATTTGCTCAGCGTCTAGCAGGATGCCTGGCATATAACAAAGAGTCCATAAATGCTGGTTGATTAAAGGAGACCATCAGCAACCGCTCAGCAAACAACGTGATCAGTGCTGTGGTGGAGGCATGTTAAAAACCAAATGGCCTGCCAGGTCCTGGGAGGCAGGGCCTTTGCTTTCTCAGTCCCGGCCCTATTGCCCGCACTCAGCACCTGCAGTACCTGATTCACAGAAGGGGGTTGGTAACTATGTGCTGAAGGAAGGAGGGGAAGGAGGGCAAGAGAAAGGAGAAGAGCGGTCCAGGAAAGCTTTGTGTAAAGATTCCCAGCTGAGTCTGGCAGGATCCAAACACATTTCTTCGGTAGACAAGGTTAGCTGAGATCCTTCCAAACAGAGGAAATATTCCATGCCAGGACACAGACTGGAGGGTTTGGGAACAACAATGAGTGAGATGCGTTGGAACAAGGAAGAGAATGGTCAGAGAAGGGCCTGAGCAGGTGGGCAGGGGCCAGACCACATGGAGCCTTAAATCTTTTTTAAAAAGATCTTTGTTAGCACGCGCGCCACACGTGCTCGGTACCCAGAGACCATTTCGAGCACTTTACATCCAGGACTACAGTAAATTCTCGCCACAACAAGGTCTGCAGTTCAGATCCCGGGCCTCCTTGACCCGTGTGGAGCTGGCCCATGTGCAGTGCTGATGTGCACAAGGAGTGCCATGCCATGCAGGGGTGTCCCCCCCGTAGGGGACCCTCACGCGCAAGGAGTGTGCCCCGTAAGGAGAGCCACCCAATGCAAAAGAAATGCCCAGGAATGGCACCTCCCACACGGAGAGCTGACACAACAAAATGAAGCAACAGAAAGAGACACAGATTCCCAGTGCCGCTGATAAGGATAGAAGCAGTCACAGAAGAACACACAGCGAATGGACACAGAGAGCAGACAACTGGGGCGGGGGGAAGGGAAGGGAAGTAAATAGAAAAACGAATCTTAAAAAAAAAAATTCTTGCCACAACCCTGTGAAGCAGGTACTAATACCATCCCCGTTTTACAGATGAGGAAACGGAGGCACAGAGAGATTAAGGAAGTCACTTGCCCAAGTTCATAAGTGGCAGAAGCAGGATTCAAACTCGGGATGGCTAGAGCCCGAGTCTGCGGCTTAACCACTATGTTCTACTGCCTCTTGGAAAATCCCCCACGTGGCGTATTCTACGTCTTCAATCCTTTTGGATGGATGAAGTAAGCAGCTCTCCCAGGGGGTGTCGAGCATGGAATCGGGACGTGCTGGTACTAAATGAACCCTTTCCAGCAGTCGTCATGCTGATAGGGTGGGCTATTTACTCTTCTTAAATAAAGTCTTTATAAACCCCCAGTTTGTCTACTTATAAATTTAAAATATATACTATCCTGTTAAAAATCTATATTTAATTATACGGCATCAGTGAAATTTCACTTGGGGAATGATAATCTAACGGAAATGAATGCTTCCAATAGAAAAAGCTGTAATTTAAAATAAATTACTATGTTAGTCGGGAAAAAAAATTTACTCTCTTCATGGGAAGAAAAAAATATTATCTGCTATTAGGTGGCCCCACTCAATTAGAAAATTGTATCAATAGCAAAGGACCAAATAAGCACCCTAAATTCCTCCTCTCCCAGGGCAAAGCTCATTGTTGAGGCGGTCCCCGAGTGTGCCGCCTGCTCCCGCCTGTGTTTCATTAAGGCTTAAAGTCAATTAAGCCACGAATTGGAACAATCATTCCTCCTTTGCAAAGTATTGATATTTTTTTCCTAGACGCTTTAGGGCTTTTGCAGCCTCACGAAGAGATTTATGTTAGACAATTTCTTTCTGATTAAAACAAATCATAGCTCAACAGTTCTAATTTCCTTCTTTCTAGAAAGCAAGAAATGATCAGAGAAGGCTGAAAACAGTGATCAAACCCCCTCATGCGGAGGCCGGCATGAAAAACCTCACAAATTTGCTACTGCACGGGTCCTGCGTGCATGTGTGTGTGTGTCTGTTAAGTCTGTCTCCCTGCCTCTCTGTTTCTGTCTGTCTCACATGAATTTCTCTTTCAGTTTACATTTATCTTGACACACTTCAGGACAATTAATTACTTATTAACCAAAATGTAAGGTGGAATAGGGACACTAGAAGCAAAGGCAACCCAAGTTGGTTTTTCTGACTTAAGTAAGGGGGAGAAAAGTGTTTACGTATTTACCCCCAAAAGCCTAGCATCATCTGAGTTACGATTTCTGATCAGCCTTCTCTCCCTGTATCACACGTTCTTAGCAAAGACCGGAAGTCACCTTACATCTTGTCCCCTCTACTCTCGGGTTCTGCCTTTTGAGCTGGTCTTTATAGGTAAAACACCCATCTTTCTGTCCTTCAGAAATCGAGTTATTTACTGGCCTGCTCATCATTACAATCAACTCCCATTTCCCCAGAAGAGCTAGGGAAGCTGGTTAACAGAGAGTCCCCAAATCAGGATTATTAATTTTCAAAGGACTGGAATGCACTACTCTTAAGACAATGTGCTGTAAATAATGAGCCCTTCTGTAAGAAGCCAGAAGGAAGCTGAAGATGGGGATACTTCAGCAGGATCAGTATGAAAATCAGAGTACACAGCCCAGAACTTAAGGGGGAAAAAAAACTGGTTATTAGTGCTTTCTGTTTGTCTGGTTTCCAAAAAACTAACCAACAAAACTGTCCCTACCTGTGGCAGGATAACGGCCCCAGCCCAACCGTCTACCTCACTTCACTCTCAGTCACTGATTCGGCAAATATTTACTGAATGACTTCCACTGACCGGGCACCGCTACACTGGGGACACATACCAAGCCAGATAAGACAGGGAGGGCTTCTGTCCTCCTGCAGCTCAGAATCGCTGCTGCTTCTGTGCTGTGTGACTTTGGTCCCTGTGCCTCGATACCTTCATTAGCATATGGGATTCATAATACCATCCACCTCAGAGGACTGTCATAAAGATGAATGGAATTAGTAATCCATGTAAAGTGCTCTGCACAGCGACTGGCACACAATGCTAGCAGATACCGTTATTATTACCGTTGGTACTATTACTATTAATAACAGAAGATGAATTAAACAAGTCAGCCAATTGAGCATGAAGTGTTAGGTGCTAAACTAGTATTTTTATAGCCACAGTATGCTCCAAATGTGATCTGCCTTAACAGTGTGCTGTAATACATAATCTTCCCTGAAAAGACAAATGACTTCACTAATTCATATCTGACTTTTTCATTGTATTATTCTTGCATAAATTTGCTCACACTTTTGCTGTACTTCTCTCAAAGTAATGTAAAACCCAATGGATCCTATATGGCTGCAAACTTGAAAGGACCGCAGAATGATTTCTGCTTTCCTTTGATGTCTGTGTGCGCAGGTCCGCAGGCGAGGCCTTAGCAAGGCGCCGGCCAGGGACCCCTTGATGACCATCCACATGGCATCCACATGCCCCAGCACCTCTTCCAAAGATGCAAATGGACCCAGGGCGCAAAGTAAAAGTTTGACAAGTTCTCAGTTATTCACATTTACACACTAGGCAAGCTGCAAACCATCCAAACAGAAGGCAACTCTAAAACGATGGCCATATATTTTTCACTTGAATTCTGAGTAGATTCACACTGCTAAAGGGGACTGGCTCAGTCTAACACTGAAGTGGCTTCCAGTTCCTCAAGTACCCTTCACCGCCCTTAGGGAAGGAGCCTGAGAGGTTCCAGACAGTGGGGGAGATAATATAACAGAAAGGGTCTCTGGAATAAAACTTAGAAGCCTGTTTGAAAAGAAAAGATCTAGAAGTCGGTGACACATCTGCAACCATCCGAGAAATAGAAACGATCTTGGTTGGAAGCCAGCTGGGCTTTTGTGAGAACAAGCACGGTAACACCTTAAAGAGGAGACAACCCAGAACCGAAGGGACAAGGGGCCAGCCTGAGGCTCAAATGTGCCCCATCAGAAGTCAGACCTGCTTCTCTGTGCAGAGTCCAGTCTGCTGGGTTGCTCACATGCTACCTCGTTAGACTGTTAGATATCCGTAGCTTGCTCTGACAGTCCCCCTTGGTGCCTGGTCTCCTGGTGTAATTATCAACAGCCCTTCTCCTTTTACTCTCCACACTTCCTGGTTTGAACAAGAAATTCTCTGATCTCCCAACTCCTAAAAGAGGGCTGCAGAGAAGTAAACATGTTTCTCTCTTTCATGGAGCTTCTAAAAGTCATGCAGGTTTTCCTCCCATAATGTATTAAAGGTTCTTGGAGCAGGAAACGTGGAAAAGAATGATTATTTTATCCTTTGGGACTCTGTCAACGTATTTACAAGTATTCTTTGAATGGAGGAAAGAAGCAGGTATGCCCAGCATCTTCCTGTCCTTCCCAGCCCACGGCTGCCATTTTAACTCCTGTGGATCCGAACCACGGGCAACAGTGCCTTCTCCTAAGGATGGAGTCCAGGGGCCTCAAGCTGCAGCTTCTGACCTCATTCCCTAGGTGCATCCGAACCTGGCCCAGGAATTCCTCTGACCCACCCTCCACGCATGTCCTTTCCTCCCCTCAAAATGTGCCCTCGCCATGTGGGACAGCTGCCGCCTGCCAATCTTCCTGCTTCATGCACGGGGGAAACCCCCTTTCCTGAGTCTTGGGAGAACCATTCTTGATGCCGTCTGTCTTCTGGCATGGGCTGCGGTTTGGGGCTTTCATTTCGTTTGTAAACCCCTCCAGGGAAAGGACACTATTCTAAATGGTTTTATATCACTCACTATACTGAGCACATAATAGATGTTTAGTAAATGCTAGTACTGGTTCTTTTTTTTTTAAGTCTGAAACTCTTTAGGTCACTCAGTGAACTGGGCTGTGAGACATCTTTGTAAGCAAAAATATAAATTTGCACCTGCCCATCTGCAAAAGAAAAAGCTCTTGGTAAAAGTTTCAGAGAGGAGTCTCCCAAGCCTTTGCAAACGCTGGAATCTACTGGAGGGCTCCCCAAACAGATTACCGGGCCTCACCCCCAGAGAGTCCCATCAGAGAGACCTGGGGTGGGGTCTAAGCATTTGCATCTCCAACAAGTTCCCAGGTGATGCTGATGCTGTGGGTCAGTGACCCCACTCTGAGCAGCACGGTGTGAATTTCTACAGCATTTGAAACCCTACGGATTAATCATTGAAACTACTAAAAAAAACCATTATAGATGCATCCTATCATTCTCGCCTCAAAAATAGCACCTTCCCTTCCCCAGCCCCCATTTTTATTTTTGCCTTCGTATTGCTTACAATTTGATGTAGACTTTAAGCATCCTGTAATTCATCAACTAATTCTCTCCTGGCTACACATTCCAAGTAATTAAAGTTCAGTAATAACTTATTCTTTCTGCTCCAGCACCTGCATTTCATTTGTTTATTTTCCCAGAGTCATAAATCTGAAGGGCTGTCAAAGTGCCATAATATTAGTAGGTATTAATTAGTATTAATTAGTCCCTCTCAATAAACAACAAAGCCATTACAAAGATGCATTGAAGTTTCTCCCAGCTCCCCAGTTTACAGATCACACTGTAGTCGGAACAATTAGAATCTAAGAATTGTTGGGGAAATAGGTGCACTCTTCTTCAGTCGTTTAAAGGAAGACTGTTGCACAGATCCATTAACTCCAGGGAAGGCAAAGCCAGGCTGGGCTCCTGCACCTGCCGCCTGCTCAAGGAGAGCCAGGCAGACGGCGCGCTCCCCAGCTGCCAGGCCTCACCAGGCACATCCGAAACCTCAATAATAAAAGAGGGATAGAGGCAGCCAAGAAATGAGTGGGGCCAGCCTCCTGCCAGCTTTTAGTAACCCGATACCTTCAATAACTTTGGGTTTATTATTTAGGGCATTTGAGAGATGTGCGTATTAGCCGGGTACTGATGAGAAGGCAGCCAGTGGAACTCAGAGGTTCTGCTCATGGGCCGGTGGGCAGGAGATGCGGGGAAAAAGAGCCTGCCTTCGATATAAGGGAGAACTTGCTAATTAAAAGGTGTGCAGAAAGGGGACCGGCTGCCTTGGGAGGGAGGGGTTACCCAGTCCTGGAGGAGTTTAAGCCAAACTGAATGATCTCCAGTCGGAGGGGCTGTAGAAAGGGGCCTGCACGTTGGAAACAGGGCAGATGAGGTGGACTTGATGGTCAGTGCAAGTCTAAAAAGTCAGTGTTCCTTGCATCTGGAGACCACACTTCGTGCCCTTTGAACTCACAGTCCAGCCTTGCTCCGAGAGCCTTCCCCGCTCTCCATTGCTATGGAACAAACCCAGTGGCTTGAGACAGTAGGCAGTGCTCACAGAGGTTCTGTGGGTCAGGAATGCAGGGGTGGCTGAGCGAGGTAGTTCCAGCTTGGGGACACTCATGAGGTCGCCGTTAAGACATCAGCCAGATTGCGGGCATCTGAAGGCCGAGGCTAGGGCGGCTCCCGGCCACGGCTGGTGGGTGGGAGAGCCTGGTCACCTGGGGCTCTCCAGGGGCCTGCTCGAGTCCTCACAACGTGGCAGCTGGCTTCCCCCAGAGCAAGAGACTCAAGAAAGCCAGGAGGACACCACAGTGCCTTGCATGACCTTTCTCGGGAGTCACATGCCGTCATTTCTGCCACATTCCACTCCTTGAGAGTGAGTCTCTGGGTAGACCACACACTCAATGGCAAGGGAATTAGGCTCCACCTCATAAAGGGAGGGTGTTCAAAGACTTGTGGACATATTTCAAAACCACGAGCCACTTGAAGGCTCCCTTTCTGAGGACCTTCCAAACCTAGTTACCTCTGCACCCCCCGATGACTCTAAGGACTGGAAGCCCCAGGGGCACGGGGTCTGATCTGCCAGCTCCACTTCCCTGCTGCCTCCTGCATAACCCCAGGCTCCGGGAATGGCCACCCAGCTCCATTGGCAGGGCAAGGACAGTAAGGACAAGCACAGTCACCTCTCTGCTCCTCTTAAGCTCATCTCAGTATTAAGTGACATCCTGATGAGAAGCTTGGCAATTTCCTAGTACTCTGATCATTAAAAAGGAAAAACAAAGGTAGGCATGGGAGCACATTTTGCAACAAGACTGTCAGGAGTATTGTCTATTTCAGTGATCTGTGCTGGACAAGTCAGCCTTCCACCATAGGTATTTATTAGCTATTATGCACCAGGTTCCATACAAGATACGCGTGTGCAATTTCACTTGGTCCCTATGATGCCAAGAGGGCCACTAATAGCACCGTTCTGCAGTAACTAGACGAAAGGTCAAAGAGATGACCCAATTCACCTAGTATTCAAACCAGGATTCAATCCCAGGTCTGTCTGACTCCAAAGTCAGGGCTCTTTCTGTTTTGCTGGGCTACCCCTCTGAAACTTAAAAATTAGCTCTATTTTAAATATCTGCTTCAAGTAAACTTTAATCTCTTCCAGAATGTGCTGCCCATCCTGAGACTGGCTGCCTCATCTATAGCAGTATTTGTCTGTCCTTGCGCAGGACATTTTACCAGCCCAAGGACTATTTCTCCTCTCTGTTTAAGCTAACACCTGCTCCATTTGAGACTCTCTGTAAATGTACCACAATAAATGTGAAAAACAGTCTCAAGCACATTTTTTCCCTCTTAAATAAGAGAGCCTTAAATGCCCAGTGGCCAGAAGCAGGTCTTACAGCCATTGGCTGAACACCATCTAAAGATGAAATCCGTCTCTTCAAACTATGTCAAAATGGCTTAATAAGAACTCAGGGGACTCCATATTAATGAAAGGATGCATCTGCTTTGGGTTTCATATGATTGGGAGTGATGGTTTGGAGCTAACCACCTACGCTTGACTTTCACTCTTTAAAAATAAAACTCTGCACTTAATCATGGCCCTCGTTATACAAAGGTTACAATGGATATAAAGTTCGAAAGAGTCAATTCAAGACTGTGAATAGGTGGCCAGAAAATAAAACGAAGACCCAGAGAGGGTGATCAAAGAACAATGAATAACACTCAAGACAAAGTCAATGTGAAATTTTCAGAATGAGAAATGAAATAGAAAGCTTAGAAGATAAGTACCAAGCACAAGTTTTAGGCATTCTGGAGAGAGAGAACTCAGAATATTTTTGCAACCAATTATGTCTATGAGGGCGATGAATAATTTATTATCTGATAAAGATGCTTTCCTGGGCCAGTGACAAGAAAAGTCAGAGAGGCGATTTAAATAGAACAGTAAATACTCCGCATACTGATGAACTGAAAGGCTGGGAAGGAAGGAGCTTCCTCTGGTGACGTTCACCCATGCCATCAGCTTTCATAATGCTACTCAGAAGCGCTCATTTCCAGAGAGCCAGGAGTAGCCTCAGATCGGGAACAGAAAATCATCCATAATCATGAAAGAAATCTCTACAAATACAGTATCTGTCTCAATCTTTGAAAAAGATAGACCAATATACTGGCACAACACACACCAGGAATTCTGGATTGGATAAGAAGATGGCTTTGTTTTGTGGTTGGGTAAACATGACTTCAAATCCTGGATCCGCCACTTAGCTCCCAGCTGAGAGCTTGGGCCATCAATGCCATCTGTAAAATGGGTTTAAACATAACATAAATATTTCGTTCTGAAGTTCGAAGCACAGTGCCTGCCTAGTACAAAGACAAATATGCATTCCTTATCCCACTAGCAAATGACAATGCGACATTTTGTAAAAATAAGGTCCCAAGGAAGACTAGAATGCCACTATATTTGTGCACCTATTGATTTGAGCAAGTGGTTTATATAATTCTTGCTGGTTCACAGATTTGATTATATCATACTTTATTTATTGAAAATCCAATACTATGCATAAAAACTATTTTTAAAGCATAGAAATGAAGAATAAATCTGGCAACTGATTCAGTATGGACTTTCCCCAATAATCTATAACTATTAATAATATTAATAGTTTTTAGATTCTTGTTTGGCTAAAGATCATTCAAAATAATGGGAATGAGCCCTATAACTTGTTATGAGGTATTGAATAGGGCTATCTTTTCCAAGCCAAGTCACCAACTTAGACAAGCACAAGGCTTATAAATTACCACCCCCCCATGCTGCACAACTACACACACACACACACTCACACGAATGCATCACACTTAAGGACTTTGACCTGTAAGGACAAATTATGGGAATTTAAGCTTTTATTATCAAAAGAGATTGGGAGAAATTCCAACGAGTTAGCAAAGTTCATAAAGTCATTGTGTGAATTTGAGGGTATCTGAAAGTAGCCAGATTTGCAGATGCTCTTAAAAGTACAAGCAATTAATTACTCAGCCCCCGAGTGCTCCATAATATCATCACTATGAAAGCAGGAGTGCATCAGTACTGATTAAAAGCCCGGCAAAGCGTCATGCCCACGTCACAGCCACTGGTTGGTACCTAGTGCTCCAACCTGAAAATCATGTTGAAATGATGATTCGGGGAGGTTGCAACGACCTAATGCTGTCAGTGCTTTCCACGTGCCTTCACTCCAAATAGATAAACAGACCAAGTATCAACTCTGCAGAAAGCTGGAATAATTACAATACTTCATTTTTCCCAGCATCACACTGTGTGGCTACAATCAGTTAAGCATGTGCTCTTCTCCCTAAAACATGCATATTCCATTACCTCTGACTAATAAATCTTTTCTTTTCACCCTTCGCCCCCCTGCTTTCTCAATAACCATTTTGATATAAACCTTTGCTTGCTGTTCTTGATGACTAATCCCTTAATCATCTTTCCTAAATAGATGCAAAGTGTATTTCTTTGTAAATACAAAAGAAAAAGCAATCACATAAATAATTAAGATGGCTTTTCAAATGACAGTTGAGTGCTAATATCTCATATTGGCTGGAAAATACTAATCAACAAACTAAATATACATCTATTAAAATGTAGGACTCTGGACATATGAAGACAGAAAAAGAACTCATTGCGACTACATCTGAATCATGCTGATAAACATCCTTCCCATGGCTCCTCTTTCACTACTTGGCGAGGTTAAGAACAGTAAGCATCACTTTGCACTTTCAAGTATGAGTAATAATAATAATTATTATTATTATAGCAGCAGCTAACATTTAATCGAGCACTTAATCTGCACCCCAGCAATGTGTCTAATACTTTACACACATATGGTTAATGCATTTAAAGATTTTTTTTTTCTCTCCCCTTCCCCCCACCCCAGTTGTCTGCTCACTGTGTCCATTCACTGTGTGTTCCTCTGTGACCACTTCTATCCTTATCAGCAGCACCGGGAATCTGTGTTTCTTTTTGTTGCATCATCTTACTGTGTCAGCTCTCCGTGTGTGCAGTGCCATTCTTGGGCAGGCTGCACTTTCTTTTGCACTGGGCAGCTCTCCTTACAGGGCGCACTCCTTGCACATGGGGCTCCCCTATGCGGGGGACACCCCTGCATAGCAGGGCACTCCTTGCACACATCAGCACGGCACATGGGCCAGCTCCACATGGGTCAAGGAGGCCTGGGGTTTGAACCACGGACCTCCCATGTGATAGGCGGATGCCCAATCTATTGGGCCAAGTCCGCTTCCTCAGTTAATGCATTTAATACTCATAGCCACCTGTTGACATTGATACTATTATTTGCATTTTACAGACAAAGAAATTGAGGTTTAGAAAAGGCAAGAAAATTGCCCAAGATCATATAGTATATCTACTCCTAATCTTAATCATTATAGCACAGCATATTTTATAACAAGGGTAATCAATGGGGGCGATTTTGTCCCCCAAGGGATATTTGCATATTTTCAGTAATCACAATGTGGAGGTGGAAGGTAGGGGACTTCTGGCATTTACTGAGTAGAGCCCAGGTATGCTGTTGCACAGAAGAACCCCCACAAAAAAGAATCATCCAGCCCAAAATACCAGTAGTGCAGAGTTTAAGAAACTCTGTCTAAAAGCTATTGGCCACTACTTTTACCCTATATAATGGGGCTAAACAACAGTCGGCTTCTAATCTCTGCCACTGTGTGTTTGCCTTACTTTGCCAGAGCTACTATGACTATTATTGCAAGCAGGTTGGCTCAAACAACAGTAACTTATTGCCTCATATTTTTGGAAGCCAAAATTTTGGAGGTCCAAAATCAAGGTATCAGCAAGCCCTGCCTTCTCCAAAGCACTCTGGTGGTGGTTCGTTGTCATCAATCTCTGCCTCTGCCACATGGCCATCTGTCTTCTCCAGTCTCCTCTTCCTTCTAGGTCCAAGCATGCACCCTAATTTCTACAGGTATTTTATTTAAATATGATTGGGTGATAACAGGATTGCCCCTCCTCCCTCTTTTTTAAATTATGCTAAATGGATTGGTCTCTTATGACAGTTGTTTACACCAGCATTGTCCTCACTATCCTATTTTAAATACTTTTATTTCTTCTCTTTTTTCTAACCTTGGAGCATCTAAAACATCTCAGCAGGAGGGCATTTTTCCATAAAGTAACTAGTAGCAGCAGTAATTCCATATAGACTTTTAATAGGATTCTATATGAAATGTGTTCACAGCTAAGTCATATTTAATTAAATAGCCAGGTCTTCTCAAAAGTGGTTTGAGAGCTATACGAAGGGTATCTTTGGACCACAGGATAGATGAGAGTTGCTTCTTCTTAGAAATATGATTAATCCTGAAATTAGTCACTCAAACAGCATCTAGCAATTTTTGAAATTGCAAACTGAAATAGTAACAGAAAGCTTACTGACTTGCATGATGCCGAATGTGGGAGAAAAGCTGGGTTGTGGGTAGACTAGACAGGCTTCGGGCTTGGAAGTCAGATGGACTGAGCTAGGAGTCTGACTCTGCTCTCACCAGCTCCGCGAGCCTGGGTGAGTCCCTTTAGCTCCCACAACACCGTGGGGTCTTCTGGAAAATCCTTAAGACCAGGCCTTTGTGTTGGCCTAAATAAGGGGTATAAGTGCCCTGCCCAGGATGCAACTCACAACAGACACTCAGTAACCAGTAGTTTTTAGTTGCTCCCTCATAGGTGTGACAACAACATTCCACTGGCTATGGGGCAGATGTGAATGTTCTGGAACATGCTGATTCTGGCATGTGTGGGGGAAGCAGAGAGAAAAAGACCAGGCAGGGAAGGGTGAGTTGGGGGAGGAGGAATAAACTCCATCTCCAGAGCCAGAGCTGAGAATGCCCACAGAGCCTCTGGGCAAACGGCCCAAAGACTTCTGAATGAGCTGTTGCTGCAACAAAAAACTTTGGACCATTTTGAGAATCTCCCATGAGGCACCAATATGTTACAGTACCTTCCTGGCTCCGATACTGATATGGTTCATCTTAGATAAGTATGAACAGGCTCAAGCTGGCTAGCAGCTTGAAAAACTGGAGTCAATCAAATTGACCTTGAGAAACACAAGAAGGTGGGATTTAATGCTATGCCAGATAAAATCCCTGTGCAGAGATGTGAGATAAGGAAGGCCCTGAAGAAAACCAGACCAGCAAATATCGAGGTTGGAAGATGTGGGGGGTGGCGAGGGGGCCAGAGCTCAATGCACATCAACCGAGGCAAGGTCCTGTGACCTCACACACCCTCGGGGCAATGATACGAAATAGTAATGACATTATCCCCCAGAGGACGGCCATTTATGAGGCTTTTGTTGCTAAATTTGATCTTCCATAATCATAACCTAGGGATAAGGAAGGACATGGTACAAAAGGATTCATAGAGAGCAAGTGAGCTATGAGATGATGACAGGGTGAGGCTCTTCACCTACGACACGTGAAAGTTTGGAATGGCACGTGCTAGTTTCGTTTTCATTCCTGTTTCCCTTTCCCATGTCCCTGAGAGGAAACGTTTCTAGATGGTTCTTTCTTTGAGATTAGTGTTTGTTCATTACCTTAATTTACTACGCAATAGGGTGAAACTATACAGTGACAAAACTTCATCTAAAACTGACCTTGAGGGACCAAATTATGACTTAAAATGCAAGAAAGAGAGACTGATCTCCCATCCCATCCCACCCTCTTCTTTAGAGATGAGGAAACTGAGGTGCTGGATAGATTACAGACTTGCCCAAGGTCCCACAGTTAATTAGGGCAGACAGGTACCTCTGCCTCTAGGAATCAAACAATAGTTATAATGGTATAAATACAGATGAGTCTTTTCTTATAAGTAAGAAAAGAGAGAATTTTTAAATGCATTAAATATGTTTCAGCCTTATGTTCCAAAACTGGTTTAAACATCAAAGTTGTTGTACAACATGGTTATGAGAGTATTACTGGGCCACTAGCATCTTATTTTTCTAATTGAAAATGTAATATCATACAGGCAAAATTTTACAATTTTGAAACTATCTTTGAATAGATGACAGGTAACTTTTCTACTTTATTAGTGGGAGTGGTAATTAGTGCAACTCTATTAGCTGAAAATTGGGGAACATCTACCAAAATTTTAAATGCAACAGGCCCTTTGTAACAGGAAGTCCACTGCTAAGATTTTGCCCTGTGGGTGTACTCACAAACATACATATCAAGAATGTTCAAGGAAGCATAATTTAGACCCAATTGTGGATAGAAAAGTAAAAAAGAGAGAAAGATCTTTGAGAGTATTCCTTGAAATGGCAAAACAACCTAAACGTCCACCAAAAGGGGGCTGGTAAAATAAATTATAACATAAGGACATGATAGAATATTATTTAGCAGTCAAAAACAGGTAGATTTATACATACTGATAAGAAAAGATCTCCCAGATAATAGTATTAAGTGAAAAAATCAAAGAACAGAACAGAGAGAGAGATGGTGTGTGTATGTGTGTGTGCTAGTACATATACCTTTTTTTTCGGGAAGACTGCACAAGAAATGATTAATAATATTTGCCCTCCATTTTATTTTCTAGCTTCCCATTCTAAATCAACATTCAAACCATATGTATGTATAACCATTGGTTTTTTTTAAAAAATATGTCTCTAACACCTAATAGAAGTTTTTATTCTTTAACAAAGACAGAGATAAGATAGCCTGAAAAAATTGGGAGATATATTTACGTGTGTGTGTATATATATATTTAAACTAATGGTCCAGTGATATATACTTAAAAAGCAGAAACAAATCTACCTTTTCATTACTATTGGGGATTAAATCAAGTCCCCAGAAAAGGTATGTTTAGGTGCCAACCCCTGAACCTATGGGTGCAAACCTATTTGTAAGCAGGACCTTTGAAGAGGTTATTAGGTAAGGTGTGTCCAAACTGAAAGAGAATGAGCCTTAGTTCAACATGATGAAGTCCTTATAAGCAAGGGAAACTGGACACAAGAGAGAAGCCACAGAAAGAGCAAGAATCAGGAAGCAAGAAACCTGGAGGAGAATGAGAAAATGCCACCAGGTGCACTGCCAAGTGACAGGAAAGCCATGGACTGAGGACCATAAGCAGCCAGCCCCAGAACGCCACAGTCATGGAAGAGAAAGCCACCTTGCTGAGCACCTCAATTTCGGACTTCTCCTAGCCTCAGAACCATGAGCCAATGAATTCCTACTGTTTAAGTCAACCCACTGTATGTATCTGTTTTAGAGCTAGGAAACTAAAACATTTACTTTCACAACGTTTCAGTCCAGAACACCAGAAATTTTCTTAAGCAGGCCATGATCTCTTTCTCTGGGTGGCAAAAAATCTTTCGCTGTGTTCAAAAGGAAGATAAGGTCAGCAAGAAATAGCCAACCCCCTCACGCTCTGCTTCCAGACAGGATGTTCTCCTCCGCCTCCTCTGCCCCCTCCCAGGGCCCCTGGACATTCCGCCCCTCCCGCCTGGGTTGGCACTTCTCCCAGCCTCCCTTGGTCTGTCTTGAGATCTCAGCTCAATAATTTCTTCCTCGGGGACTCCTCCCAACAGCCCCACATCTTGGTATCAGTCACCATTTCACAGCACCACAAACTTCTCCAGAGGGAGCATTTAGCCTTATTTCAGGGTGACACTGGCATTTATGTTCCTTTGGTTTAACCCGCCTTCCACTCACGTAGCAATGTCAGCTTTAAACAGTGGACCCCAACACCTAGCACAGGGGCACATTTCATAACATGTGAACGAATGACAAATGAAAGCCTGAATGCTATCTCTTCTTCACACTGAAGCCCAGTGATCATGTGAAAACAATGATCAGCTGGTGTCACTCCCTGGCTCGAACTCCCTCCCGGCTTCCTCGCCACCATCTCTGACACTCTACAGGACTTGCCCCAGCCTCCTCTCCAACCTTCTCCCCTCTCAATCGGTTCCAGCCACACTGGTTTCCCTGCTGCCCCTAAGTCCTCCAAGCACGTGCCTACCTCTGAGCCTCTGAATAGGCTGCTCCCAGTGCCTAGAAAACTGTCTTGCCTGACATCTGCACGACTTACCTCTTTACTTCATCGATTCCTCAGTTCAAATGTCACAATTTGATAGGGGTCTCTGTAGATCGTTCATACAAAAAAGCCCCCCGTGTCACTCTCCATCCCTTTGTCTGCTTTATTGTCTATCATTGCACTCATTGCAGCCTGACCTTACATTAAATAGTAACTTGCTTACTCCTTTACGGTCTGTTTCTCCTACCTAGAAGGGAAGCCCCATGAGAACAGGCGTTTTGTTTTGTCCGATGTTTTACCCTTAGTGCTAAGTGTATGTAAGGCTTCATAAGATAAACGAGTTTACTGAATGAATTCACTTGTTATAGCACACACAGGCATATCAGCAGGTACATGTACACAGAGAGAGAAAAGCAAAAGGGAGAAAACAGAGATGGGGTTAAAGCCTCCTCCTTTCTCTTCTCACAAGCCATAAGCACAACAATCTCCCAGCTGCATTCATGGGTGGGAACCACTTTTTATTTTTCCTAAATAAATGAGTTAAATGAGCAAACAGTTTCAAGCCTCTGACTAATAAAAACAAATGACATTGACAATGAACTATAAACAAACGTGTGGATCAAAACCGGCAGGCTCATCCTTTCATTCATAAAGCAAACAAAGTGACTGTGACTTTAAAAACAAAGAAAACCTTATTCCAAGAGCAATAAACTTTACACACTGTACTAAAACCACCGTGTGTTTATCCCTGGCATGTGTTTTTTACAACAACAAAGAAAGAGTTGAGTGCTTACCCATTCTTCTAAAATGCGTGACACGGCTTCACTGGCTCGTGCCCTGTTCCTACAAGCCAGGATCACGTGTGCGCCATGGAGGGCAAAAGACTTGGCCGTTTCGAACCCTAGGATTTAAAAGAGAGTCAACATTAGAAACACGACCCGAAAACACTGAGTTCTGTGGGGTGGCCTTTACTGAGCCCCGTATGCATAACCCTAGGCTAGTGGTTCTCAATTAGGGGAGATTTGGTCCCCCAGGGAACATCTCAGAATCTCAAAAAGAAAACTCTGGACCCACATAATCTCTGGAAGTGATTTTTACTAAACATTTAAGAGAGGAGAAAACACCAATCTTATACTAACTTTTCTAGAGAATATAAAAAATTCTCAACTTTTTTATGAGGCTCAACCTCACTAGTCATTAGGAAAATGCAAATTAAAGATACAGTAAGACACCACCACATACCCACTATGATAATTACAATTTCAATAACTGACCATACCAAATGTGGTCAAGGATGTAGCTGGAACCTTATACATTCCTGATGATAAAAACAAGACAGTCTAATTCCAGAGCTTGAGTACCAAACCTTGCTCTGAACTGTAAAATAGTGCATTTTGTAAGCTGTGGTGAAAGACCACATAGAACACAGTGCAACATCAAAGTAACCAATTCTATTAGAGAAAGCAGCAGTGTATTCCAGCCAAATCCAAGTCGAATGATCCTAATTTTTTTTCGCAAGATAATGTTAATACGTGCAGAAAATCAAAGTATTATAACCTTTTTGAGATCAGGATGTGAAAGAGCCGAGCAAAGTTCATGCATTCCTATCACTGCCATACAACATCTTCATGGAGACCAATCTATTTATATAAACTAGTGCTCAGGGGAAGCCAGCTCGTGGCTCATGCGCAGTGCTGATGCGTGCAAGGAGTGCCGTGCCACACAAGGGTGTCCCCTGCGTAGGGGAGCCCCACACGCAAGGAGTGCGCCCCGTAAGGAGAGCCGTTCAGCGCAAAAGAAAGTGCAGCCTGCTCAGGAATGGCGCTGCCCACACGGAGAGCCGACACAGCAAAGATGATGCAACAAAGAAGAGACACAGATTCCCAGTGGCACTGACAAGAATGGAAACGGACACAGAAGAACACACGGCGAATGGACACAGAGAGCAGACAACTGGGGCGGGGGGTGGGAGGGGAGAGAAATAAATTAAAAAAATAAATCTTTTAAAAAGTAGAAAACTCAACCTCAGGAGCTCGACACACTTGCATAGATACAGGATCTAGTCATTTATAAGCTATGGAACCTGCAATTGGGCCTTGAACCTATTGAAATTCGATGATTGTTTCTGTAAAATGGGGAATGAATGGTGAACATATATTAAGAGTCTAACCTAACCATAGTCAGTGGAAAACAAATGTTAGTTCCCTCCTCTTTTCAAGAACTTTACTGTACAGTCCTGACCTCTCTGATTTGTATGACCTACCTAATGGACAGCAGTCATTATTACTGAAAAGTTAAAACTTTCTTCTAGATCTATTCCCAACAGCAACTCAAGTGTGAATTTAATAACAACCAGAATTCAAAGAAATGAGCCAAAAGGTCTGCCATTGTATTTCCCTGAATATCAGCTCTGGAACACACTTGAACTTCATTGTTGAGACAACCTGCATTATTTCCTGAGATGATGTAAATTCTGTAGTCCAAGATATTCACTTATCATTACCTACAAATGACCTCTTATAATTGAATCAGACCCTAAAACATTGCACAAAGAAAATCTGAAATATTTAACATCTAATGCTGTTTGCCTCCTCTTAGTGTATGTAGTAAAAGGGGTTTGAAGCTCTATCTTCTAGCCATGAGACAAGAAGACAAGGATTTGAAATTTACTCATTTTTACCAGGAAGCCACTTTCACCTCTTATCACCAGTGAACAAAAGACACCTAGATCCTTTGGGAAAAGAGAGAGAAGTAAAACGCCAGCTGTTCCCAGACTAGAGGAAGCAGGCACGGGAGGAAATCTTGCTGGCTGATATGCTACATCAATCAGGCTAATGAATTGCTGACAGCCACACTGAATAAAGTAAAGTGGCCAAAATCGCCCTCACTTGCAATCCCAAGACAACACCCAGAAGATCTTGGAGAAAATAGTGGACTCTGTCCCTTTGAAATTCCCAGGACAAAGCAATGATCAGAAACACTTTTCTTCGCATGTTCATCAAAGGGTATCAAAAGAAAAAAAAATTATATCAGAGGCTGAGTGAAGATGGTAGACGCAACACTTAGTCATTCTTTAGCAGCCCTATTTTCAAAGGACCTGAGAAAGTGTCAATATACTGCAAGGTCAGACTGGCCCCAGAGCTTTATTTCTGTAATGCGCTTATCAGGTTAACAGTAAACTCCTGGGGGTTCATCTCTGCATCCCATGGGATGAGCACCCAGTCGGATTTAATAAAGATCTGCCAAAGGAATGAATGGTTCCTACAGGTGGCTAATAGGCCACGATTCTGAACTATTTTAAAGCAATTCAAGCTGTTTCAAACAGTAACACTGATGGCTCTATAACTTCCTTTTAAATAATGAATAAATATTAAAATCCTGCAAAGATATCGCTCACTGCAGTTTTGAACACCACTACCTTGGAATCTATGCGGGGGGTGGGGGGAGAAGCATACCCTTTTTCTATCAAATATTTTCCCAAACAAACCTGTTAAAACATGCTATCTCACTTGACAACATAACCTACAGCAAAGAACTTTTTATTACCAAAAGGAGCACACTGACATGTTGGCAGCAACAGGCTGCAGGCAAGAGCTTGCGCCCTCTCTCCTTTAGAGAATTCCTTACTGTAGTTACAGCTAAGCCATCTGTCTCTCTGTCTTATAAAATTATACTTTGGGTCTTATATCTTCCTTTATCTAAGCAATGTGTTACACACTGCTAGCCTACTTTCAAAAGCTGCAATGTACAACTCCATACTCTTATCTTACACAATTGCATTCGGAGCAAAACCAAAGCACGGATATTTCAAAAGATGATAGTTTAACCAGAAGGACAATTACACTTTTATGGTAAACCATATCTCTGGAGTGTGGGGTTTATAAAAAAAAAAAAAAAAAAAAGTTTAATAATGCTACCTACTGCTAAAGTCCTGGTCAAAGCCCATGAGAATTGCAACCCTCACTCTCATAATACTGCAGCCAATGACCAGTTTAATTAGCTAAATGAAGTAGTGCTAAGCCAATTCTGCACAGTGCCAAAGTTTGTACAAAATAATGAAGGCAATGGTTTACTAAATTTAATAACCTGATGCATCTTATAAAAAATTAACTTTATGACAATGTTTAAATTGAACCAGCCTAACTGCATGTAGATGGCAAGAGTGCATTCAGAAGAATATTCAAAGCTAATAATATAAATGAAGTAAAGGACAAGGTTTTAAAACAATGGTCAGCATCAGTTTGCTAGCACTTGTTACATCCAATCAAAGCAGAAAAATTAAGTGGCCATGGAAGTTTAATATCTCACTGTCTTGGATTTTAAGTTCAGACACAAACATTAAAATACCATAAAACTGAAAACAGACAAAAAGATAAAATTCCCATTTATCTCACATCAGTTTTCATTCTCTAGAAAAAAGGTTGCAAACTGTTGACCACAGGACAAATCAAACCGAGAGGCTTTGTTTGGTCCCCACTCTTTTCCTTCTACCTTTCCTGTCTCTTCCTTTCTCTTTCCTTTTTCTCTCCCTTCCTTCTTTCTTTCCTTATTCCCTCCCTTACTTCCTTTCTTCCATTTCTTCCTTCCTTCCTTCTCCCTTCCCTTTTCCCACCTTCCATTTCTCCCTCTTTCCTTTCTCCCTCCATCTTCTCTTCCTTACTCTTTTCCTCCCTTCCTTCATAAGTAGTAGTTGCTAGCTGTCCAACTTCTCTGAAAAGGCTTACAATGTGGCCATGCTGGACCCACATTCCCAGTGGGTGACAATCAGGTGGGCTGATGAGCTGATGCCGCTAGAGATGGTGCCCCGGCTCTGGCTGGCCGAGCCCCCACCATGCTGCTGGCACTGCCTGCCCGGCCACTGGCACTGGTCCTGGGGCACATCATCTGGGGAAGGTTGCCGCTAAAGACAGTAACTCAAGCCTTACCACAAAACTGTCTCAATCACAATGTTCACAACCAAATCTCCAAGAATGTTTCACACTGACCTACTAGAGATTTTGTTTAAGCCATGCCAAATCTTACCCTGGCAACATGAGAAGTGCTAGCTATGCTTTTTAAAATCTGATACTTTGCACAACCAGAGAAGAGCCCAGGTAATAACTCACAGTTCTGCAGAAATCTGGATATGTGGTACAAGCTCCTTTGCCCATCTTTTTAGCATTTCCCAAACGTCACCGAGTAGCAGCAGAAACTCTGGGCCGAGAACAACACTGGGACCAAAGCACATAAAACTGAACCAGACCAGCAAAAAGGCACATGCGCAGCAAAACAGGAACAAGGACAGGCACAGGGCCCAGGGCGAATGAAGACAAGGGAATGCGATGGGGGGTGAAACTCTACACTCCAAGGGGAAGCTGTGCGGCTCTTCTACAGGGAGCAGGGAGTAGCACCAATAATAGTAACAGCAATAATCATAATGACCCTTAATGTTGTTGTTGTTGCTAGCATTTATGATCTGTCTACTGGTCAAGCACAGAGTGAAGACAACAAAGCCTGGTGACCAGGCATGAGGGAATGACTTAGAAAACTACTTAGGAAGCAAAAATCAACAGTCTGGTGACCATCTGCATCTAGGTTTGAAGAAGCATCCAGAAGGCTCCAGGCCACCAGCTGGGCAGAGGGGAAGGATTTACTTAGCCTGACAGGGAATACGAGTGGAGCATGAGGCTGGCCGGAGGCGGGGGAAGGTGAAACAGGTAGGTTGGATTGTGGGGACAGAGTCACCCATAGATTCCTCAGGCACAAAGAACATCAGGTGTGGGAACGTAGCCCCCAAATGCTGACAAAGTTCCCACTGAAGTAGGAGCTGAGAATGAGGCTATTTCTTTCCCTGATGCTAGGAAGGCTCCTTCTGGATTGAGGTTGTTTTGTTTTGTTTTTGTTTTTTAATTTTCTCCATTTTGTGGATTTACTTGGGCAATGTCCCCATTTACAGTAAATTATGGGTTTAATTATCATTTTTATTAAGATGCCCAAAGGACTCAGGGGATTACAACACCCGTAATTTCCAATAGGTTGCTATTATTAATTTATAATTGTGAAACACTAGAGACAAATGCTACTTGTAACTGCACACAATTAAAAGGACACAGAGATGGTGGATTTCCCCCCTCAGAACATACCAATAAACTGCTAAAGCAATCTTTAGGAGCCAGTCAACAAGTTGCAGAATCTTCTAGGCACATCTCATCTCCCTCCCTGGAGATCTACTGTTATGCATGGAGAAAAAGGTGAAGCCTAATATCTTTCACCTGGAGTTAGGTTTTGGGACAATTCAAATTAGGAGACAAAATTTGTTTTTTAAAAACTACTATCTGTAAGAAACAGTTTCTCCTATATCCATCGGTAAGGGCAGGGGCCATATTTTCCAAGCTGACCTAATGTAAATGAAATTATAGTGGCATGATATTGAGGTGGCAATTCTCCTAGGATGCTGCAGATGAAGTTCTAGGATATACAGTCTGTAAGGTCAAGGTCAATGCCATAGATATGAACCAGGTAATACATACTGCTCTTTCTGGAGTTATTGTAATTATCACCGTCCACGCCATTTCAAGGACACTGTTCTGAGTTCCAAAGAAGAGTTGCGAACTCTTAAGAAATTACAAAACTACATAGAAAATGCTCTAAAATTGATTGCAGTGATGACTGCACAACTCTGTGATTATACCAAAAGCCACTGAATGTTCACTTTATATGGACTGTATGATATGTGAATACATCTCAATAAAAATTGCTTTAAACAAAGAAACTGCATAGACCTCTCCAGAGGAAAATAAGTCATAACCAGTCCTGCTTTTAAATGAATGCATTTTATACAGCTAGCCATGAGTACCCTATAGAGATTTCTAAATGCCCCTTATCACATAAATAAGCATCGAGTATAAATATTTACAAAAGAAAGATACCAACCCAAGAGATGAGAATACAGAAGCAAAGAATGTTCTGCTCAGCGGAATGTTTTTTGAAATAAATAACAGCAGGTTGCATTTACATGCTTTGGACAGTACCACTCAAAGGCTGTAAAGTTTTGTAAAGCTATATGATAAATTCCAAGTGACAGCCTGAGATCTCTCAAGAGGCAAGACCCAGGCTGGCTACTAGCGCTGCTGCCAATGTGCTAGTGGAATGACCCACCAGTGACAACCCTGGTTACGAATCACAGTGAGAAAAGTGACCCAAGACTACATTTAACACAGTCCTAGGCAGGTTCAATAAAGACAGATTCTGGGAGGCTGACTTGGCCCAATGGATAGGGTGTCCGTCTACCACATGGGAGGTCCGCGGTTCAAACCCCGGGCCTCCTTGACCCGTGAGGAGCTGGCCATGCGCAGTGCTGATGCACGCAAGGAGTGCCGTGCCACACAGGGGTGTCCCCCGTGTAGGAGTGCACCCCGTAAGGCAAGCCGCTCAGCGCGAAAGATAGTTCCTGCCCAGGAGCCGTGGCCGCACACACGGAGAGCTGACACAGCAAAATGACGCAATAAAAAGAGACACAGTTCCCAGTGCCACTGACAAGAATCCAAGCAGACACAGAAGAACACACAGTGAATACAGAGAACAGACAGCTGGGGTGGCGGAGGGAGGGGAGGAAGGGGAGAGAAATTTTTTTTAAATCTTTAAAAAATAATAATAAAGATAGATTCTGCACAAGCTTCCTAACTGAGCAGCGTCCACATTGGTCAGAGTGTGGGCAAACAGGCTACCTCATATATTAACGGGGGGAGGATAAAGTGCCTCCACATCTTTGGGCATTTGGGCCATATCTGTCAAATTTTAAACGGACATGCACTTAGACCCAGCTCACCCACATCCAGAAATTTATCCCACAACTACACTTACCCACATGGGAAAAAATGTAAATAGGAACAATGCCCAACTGAGTACTGTCTGTAACAAGTAAAAGCTGGACTCAACCTAAATGGTCATCAATTAGGTTAAAGTCTAGAATGAAACGCTGTGCTGCAGTTAAAAAGAATGGAGTGGAATAAAATGGAGAGACAAGCGAACACCTCCATGTAATAAAGAGAATAAAGTCGAGAAGAGAAGAGCAAGCATGTGTGATCTCGTTTGTGATACATAATGCTGGGTGTAGGTACGTGCACAAATATACATTAACATCAATTACTTCAAGGGGAGGGCTATTGGTGAGGGGCAAAGAAAACTTCTTTTGTATTTTAAAATGTCTGATTCCATTTAAATGAGGGCATGTGTTTCTCTTATAATAAAAGACTAATTTTTAAAATATGAATGATTAATTGATAACTTATGGGTCTTTAGACATTTTAATACAGAGCAATGAACAAAAGTGAGAAAATAAAGGGGAGTCTATCCTCTTCCACATGAATTCTGAGCATGCTGATTTTCAGACAAAATTGTAGGGCCATACAGTTAAAAAGGAGGACTTGGGAGTGTGACTATGTGCCGAGCACCAAGCCAGGCGCTTTACAAAACACATTATCTAGTTCTCTAAGGCGGCCTTCACAGAAATCCTAGGACATTTCCTACAGAAACAAACCAGTGGTCCCAGAGGTTAAGTAAGGGACTCACGTGATCACAAAGCCAGAAAAATGGGCAGTGTGGCCTGAGTTCAGAGCAAGTGCCCCCCACCATCCAGCCCCCAAAACTCTCACTTACCACATGAGTGGGGGTTAAAGGGCACCAACTAGAAGGAAGCTCAATGGACTATCACCTCACCTGTTAAATATGATTTATAAAATTTGATAGCTATTCTTTGTAGAGCTTTAACACAAAGCCGGATAATATGAGACATGTTCACATTTTTGGTATTTGCATCATTTAAGCTAAACTTGCTATGCTGTTGTCCTTCTGGAAGAGAGGAAGCATCTAGAGAGCAGCCACTTGAGTTTCAACAGACTGCCATGCCTATTTCCTTTCTGTGTCATCACATTAAGGCAAAGAATTCAGGCCTCTTCAACCACTCGATGACATAAACATACTTACATTATGGAACCTATCCCCAAACTGAGATACATTATCAAATCATTTTCTCTCTTATTTAATATTTTGTCATAGAGCTAACAAACTTTGTGCTAACAAACTTTTCTCTGTGAAGGGTCTATGAGACTAGATAACTAATCCACAGAAATAAAAATTTCTCTCCACATTCTTCCCGAGATCAGTAACTTACAATTAACAGCCTTAGTTTAACCTCACGGCTACAAGATTAATTCTTGAGAATACATCTATTTTGCACTTTCAACCAATAGGTCGTTTTACAAGGAACAATTTAAAAACCATAACCACTGCAAGTCACCGCCCTAATTTTTTGTTTAATGTCTGAAAGGCTTGCATGCCCAATTCTATTAATAGAGAAAGTCGAAAATAAAGGCCCCGAATGAAGAGAAAGTAACCCCATGCTGGACTGCTTACAAAGTGCACATAGTACATTTATGAACTTGGCCCAGATCCTTGGAAGAAGAAAAATAAAAACAGCACAACCTAAAATAAAGCAAAAACAAAGGCCTCAGGGTAAAAAAAAAAACAATTAAATCCAGTTTATTAGACGTAGAGACCACTAGGTTTTTTAAAGGCTCTCAACAAGATCCAGCTTCTTGCACACCTTGGCACTCAGACAGGACTGGGATGGCTCCACAGTTTCACATTCCAACACGTGCCTGTCATTTCACTCAAGTCTCTGCTCTCCAGAGAGCAGGCCTTCGTGGTAACCCACAACGACGGCCACCCCCGGCCTCACTTGGTCTAATTCTGCACTCGCAGCACTAGCTACTAAGTGAACCTAAGTGTTTTGGGGGGTTTCGAAGTGGACAGATTTACCCTGAAATTTGGACCTTTTTTTTTTTTTTTACTTTGATGGATTAATTTATAGCCACTTCAAGAGAAGAAGAAAACCCAACTCTGAATTTGCAACCACGTTCATATTATATTACCGAGCAGCTCATTGTTTTCACAGCTGCGCCAGGATTTCCTTTCACTCCTGCAGCCTCCGTCCCTCTTCTCGTCTGCTCGAGACAGGGTTCTTTATGATTTAGGGCAAACAGACCTGCCACCAGGGTCCTGTACCTGTACTGGCCCAAAGAGAGATGCCTTTCTTTTACTTGCTTAATGACCAGTGGGGCCACGATCAGCTTGTCTCCCAACATATTTTCCATGCCCGTTAATTAAGAAGTGGTTAGGAATAAACTGCTTGAAAGAAAAAAAGGAAAAAACCTTCATTCCATGGAGAGCTTCCAGAAATGAAAATCCTACTCCATTCTGAGTCTTCAATGGAACCACCTTTCTCATTCAAGCAAGCACCTTTTTCTTTTTTTCAGTTCTGATCGACCTTAGGTCTCCTCTTTTAAAAAGTGGTATATTACGTCACCTCTTGAAAAGATGAAGTTCTTTATGCTCCCAAAGTCATGTGGAGCTGCTCAAAACAGAATATTGGGAACATTCAGCACGTTTTTGAGACTCACTTTTAAAGGGTCCAAATTGACTTTTCAGTCTCAATCGCTAATAACTTTCTAGAATGTAACTTGTCAAAAACCAGACTTAAATTCATTCTTCAATGTTAGATTCCTGGCCAGAGAGTTCCATTAACTTTGTGCTCTCAGTTCCCTGGGTCCACCATGACCTTTTCTAAAATCAGTGACTCCTGCAACTCTTCCTTATGTGGAAACAAAATTGGTAACTGGACATTTACTGTGATTGATCAGAAAGTGAGAATTACTAATAAGATTCACTCAAAATGTACAAGAAGACAATATGTAATAGACTTTAAAACAAATTGAGTTTAACATAAAAATCACCCAATTAAAAGGTAGTCCTTGCCTTGTCACCAAAGGAAAAAAGTGTCCCTGATAATCTAAGTAGCCAGATCACCCACTCACTTACAAAATATTTTAACATAATGTTTTTTTTTAATTTTTATGAAACCTAACAGGGGTTTGACTGTGTATATTTGCTGCTGCTGTTTTGTTCTTTTTTGAAGACAAATGCTAGCACCATCTCAATTTAACTTGAGATATATAAATTTCTACTTCCAGTGAGATCTCTTACAATAGTCAGAGTCCCAAGTAGAAGCAGTCCCAAGTAGAAGGTGCCAACATTGTTGGCTTTCAAATGAGGATGTAAATTAAACTCTTCACTTCCTTTCACAAGCCAGGATGCACAGAACAAAACAAAGAATCATTACTACTTGGGCACTTACCTTTTTAATATAACACAGTCATTACAGTGCCTGGACCCCAGCAGGACATAGAATTTGTAAAAGGAATCAGTTTTTTAAAAACTCATTATGGTAAAATATGCACAACAAAACTTGACATTTTAACCATTTTAAGCTTCCAGTTCAGTGGCATTAATTACATTCACGATGTTGTGCAACCATCACCACTAATTCCAAAATAGTCTCATCAACCCAGATGGAAACACTGCACCCACTAAGCAATGACCACGACTTTTCAAGCTATCCGAGAAGACCCACTTACAGAAAATCAGGCACAATTGGGCAGGCGAGAAGGGAAGGAGTTTAGTTTTCAACAGGATAACATTTTGTTTTGGAACACCGTGATGAGCGATTGGTGAAACACACCAATTTTTAAATCTCTACCTCTCAGGAAAAGGGTAATCTACCCATCAGCCATGATCAGGCACCTGCTTGTTATGAATGTGAGCAAGACACAGAGAGCCTTCCAGCTGAGGCTGGTTTTGCCTGACTCCTGGAGACTCAGTAACCAGCTGTAAATTTTTGTTTGGCTTCCCTCCTCCAGCTGCTGCCTCTAGGCCAAGAGGGTCCCGGTCGGAGTCCTGATGTAGGTAACATGTGCGATGAGGGATTGTGCCCAACTTCAGTTCAAAAAGGAGAGCGAGTAAGCTGGGACATGGGGAAGGCTTCAGAGCCCTGCTAAGGGATTTGGGGCTTCACAGGGCTTCTGTACAAGTCGCGCGCCTGAGGGGATCTCAGCAACCAGCAGCAGGAGCCTATGTGATTCACAAGCAAACTAAAGAGTCCAGTAGACATTTTCCCTCCTCAACCAAATTTTTTTTATTTGGCTCAAACATGCAGCCTGCCTCTCAGGCACACAACATTTAGAGGGTCTCTTAAAGCAAGCAGTACTTGATTTTCTTCAGTGCTTCAAAACAGATATGGAAAAGGAAAGGGAATAAACATGACATCAGAGAATTTCTTGAAGGAAAAGAAAGAGATGAGGATCTTACTGGTACATTTACCAGGTCCGCTGTAGCTAACAGGAAAGAAGGCACTGTCCCATGCACTCCAGACCCCTAAACTTCAACCACAGGAAAGTAAGATCAAAGTATTTCCTTCAGGAATGTATTAGACAAGTAACACAGGTGGAGCAGATAGGACTTCAGTCTGAAATCTAACCGCTCCTTGGATTTTTTTCCCTATCCTTAAGGATATTGGAAAACATGTGCAAGTGAAAGCGAGATCTAAAAGTTTTGGGAAAGTGGTATCGGAGTGCGGTCACCCCTCGGGCTGAAGCGTGGTTTGCTGGCCTGGCGGGGGAGCGGCCGCGGTAGGCCAAGCCGCTGCCCCCATAATAGGGTGGCTGGTCGAACTCACCGCCACCCCTGAAGGGAGCTCGGCATGGGCGCAGAGTGCCCTCGGGTCTCCCCTTCTCGGCAGCCATGCTTCCGCGGCCACCCCTCCTCCCGGATGGCGCCACACGATGCCTTCTTTCTCCCTGCGCAGGCGCAGGGCAGAAAATTCCAGTCTGCCCTTTTCCCCTCCCCCGACAGCAGCAACAGCCAGGTGTGGGCGGAAAAATCCAGCCCGCCCTTTTCCCTTCCCCCGACAGCAGCAACAGCCAGGCGTGGGCGGAAAAATCCAGCCCGCCCTTTTCCCTTCCCCCGACAGCAGCAACAGCCAGGCGTGGGCGGGAAACTCAAGTCTGCCCTCCACCCCAGCAACAGCAGCCACCAATCCCTAAACCCTGCCCCTTCCCCCAGCAACAGCGACAGCCAATCCCTAACCACCACCCCTCCCCCGTCCAGTACCGCCCACTGACCTTTCGCCGGCAACCAATCAGAACAGGGCATGGCTTCGACCAATCAGCCTTCCCCAGCCCCTATAAAACTGTTGCCTCTCCCTCAGTAAAGTGGACTTGCGTGTTTACCTTGTCTCCGCGGTGGTTCTTCTGCCGTGCGCCCTCCAGTCCTGAGAGCCCCCGACAAGGGCCTGGCCTCCCTTGTCCCCAGTTCGTCGCCTGCTTCTCCGGGCGACCCCTTCGTCGCCGGCTTCGCCGGGCGACCCCTTCGTCGCCGGCTTCGCCGGGCGACCCCGTCAGCCGAACCGCGCCACCCCTTGTGAGACCGATCCCTCGTCTGCTGCCGGACCGACCCCTCGTCCCAAGTGGGACCGACCCCTCGTCTCAAGCGGGACCGACCCCTCGTCCAGAGCTGGACCGACCCCTCGTCCGCAGCCAGACCCCACCTCTACCGACCGAGCAAGCCGCAGCAGTTGGCGCCCAACGTGGGGCAAGGCAACCCCACCACAGCACAACGTGGGGCAAGGCAACTCCACCACAGCCTCACTCCATAACCTGACGCCCCCCCCCCCTCCTCTCTTCTCACCTTGGGACTTCTCTCGTGCAACATTGCTGCTACCTGAGCCTTGGCTACCTCATACGATCCACGGCGGTCTGGGAGAATCGCTGGATGGCTTTCTCCTTCCATGTCGGGGGCTTATACCGACCCGCTATGATTAAGAGGAGCCTTGGATTTCTCGGGAGCACGCGCTTGCACGTCTGAAGTAACCCTACCATAGCCCTACGCTCTCCTCTCTTCTCACCCCTATCTTTTCGCTCTGCATTGCTGCTCCTGAACCTTGGCGACCTCATACGATCCACGGCGGTCTGGGAGAATCGCTGGATGGCTTTCTCCTTCCATGTCGGGGGCTTATACCGACCCGCTATGATTAAGAGGCGCCAATAAAACTCTCAGGAGCGCGTGCCTGAGCACCTCCACCCCTGCCTTCACCTCTGCCTCCTCCCCTCTGCGCTTGCTCCCCTTTGCCTTGCTCCACTGCTCGTCGTCCCGCCCTCCCCTCGTCAGGGCCTTCTCTTGGCCCGCGACCACCGTCGGAGCCCCACCGGCTCCGACCCCTCGTCTCACCGCGCACCTCGGCTCCCATCGCCGCGCTCTCAAGGTAAGGGCCCCTTTTCTTATCGGCTCCAAAAGGCCATTAGCAATGGGTAACATCCTATCTGCTAAGCAAGCCCCACAAGTTCGGGCCCTCGCCGGTCTCCTAGACACTCACCGGTGTAAGATCTCTTTCAAACAGCTTCAAGTATATTGGGACCTTCTTCTCCCCTTTAATCCGTGGCTTACCACGTGTCAGCTTTGGGACCCGGACACCTATACTCGCCTTATAGATAGGGTCACTTTTGCTGTGGAGCAGGAAGGTAAAAGATTCCCTCCTGGCTTATTACAGGCAACATAAAGTCCAGAAAAAATCTTGAAGGGTATAATCTATGATATGCTATATAAAAAAAGATTTAAAAGCAGCTATACCAAGAAAGTAAGAATTATGAGTCAACTGTAAATAAATTATATATTTCTGTTAATGTGTTGTAATTGTTCTGTGTTTGTCTGTCTGTTCGTTCAATGTCAACGTATATTGTGATACCTCCGGATGGTAAATATAAATTACTAGAAATCTTTAAAAGAGCTCTATTCAAATGGCCAAAAATTAAATAAGCGCTTATATTAATACTTAAGTTTATTATATTAATATATAAGTTTAAATGTTGATAAGATATCTACAATTTAAAAAAAATTGTAAGTCTTAATTAACAAAATTAACTATACGTCTTCATAAAAAGTTGTTCTTGCCTAGATTAAAATAAATAACTTATTTTTCTTCACAGGATAATATAAAGAATGTAAAACTTATATGAATATTAAAAAGGTTAAAAGTTTGTAAAAATGCTAACGGAAATGTAATAAGTTTTGCAAAAAGACGTATTTTGTCCTAAAGTAAGATGGCTAATTTTTCATAAACTCTTGAAATTTAATTTGCATGCGGCAAGTGTAAAAGGTATTGTGATAACTTTACGTAAGGGAATGTGTTCTGTAAAGATAAAATTTATCTTCAATAGTTTACATTAAGGTATTAAATGGCTAATTCCAAAAGGTCATTCTTAAATATATATATATAAAACTAAATTGATGATAATAATAATAAAAGGTAATTTTATAACAGGAAAGATTAACAGCAACCAAGCTCCCCTGCCAACTTGCTTTTAGGAAACGGTTTCTAATATTGCATGCTACTAAGTATTTAAAGAAAAGTTATTCTTAAGGAAACAGAGGATGATTTTGTCTTTGCAGCCATTGTCTATTTAGCAACACCCCTCGCTATCGGCCTAGCCACTGTTGCGCCGGACGATTGGAACCTTAAACAAAGACTCCTCCTCACTGTCATCTTCCTATCTATCGTTACTATACTTACTGCCCTCATTCTCCTTCGTTTATAAAGCAGTCTCCTACAAACCACAAAGCTTCTGTCTTAAACATACCATTCTCAACCCTATCCTCTAAATGATCTTCTCACTTCCCCCACAGCCTTTAATACTCTATTTCTTTCTCATAACCTTTGCTTTCTTGATAATATTTTCCGCCATCTGTCTAGCCACTACCACCCCAGAAGATTGTAACCACGGCCCCCCATGCCGCCATCGCTCTCAAGCAGCTCCAGCCCTGCTAAACGGCCCGCAACCCGCTTTCCCCGGCCCGCGGCCTGCTTCCTAGCATCCAATAATGCTTCTGCTCTTGCCTCCCCATACTTCTGCGGAGCTTCCTCCTGTCTCGACCTCACTCCTCTTCTCAGCCATCCAAAGCGTCCTTTCTCGTCCCCCGCCCCCCCTCCTTTTTTCGCTTGAACCCCTACTGCGTTGCAGATTGGGCCACCCCATGTCGGCCTGCCCCATTAACATCGGCCTCTCTCGCGCCCGTGAAGACTTTGGCCTTCTTATTGTCCTCGCCTTCGTCTCCACCACTCCCGACGCTGCCGCCACCACCGTCACTGGTGCCCTGACGCGGCTTGTCCTCACCGCTGCGATCCTCTAGACCATCACGCAGTCTGCCTCTGCCGCTCTTCGCCGCCAAGAAGAGATCAACCACCTGTAACGCGCTATCATCCTGGACTTTTAACAACAGATGGATCTTATAGCCGCCGAGATCAACAAGAATTGGACATTGGCCACCCTTGCTTGCAACGGCAAGATACTGCCCCCCAAATTGTACATTTATCCCCGGCATACTCGCCTCCCTCTTCAGCCCCGCTTCCCTCATTGCTTACTGCCTCTTGGGCCTCAGCTACTTGTTGCTGCTGCCATCCTGGTCCTTATTTGAAAAGAAGGGGGAAATGCGGTCACCCCTCGGGCTGAAGCGTGGTTTGCTGGCCTGGCGGGGGAGCGGCCGCGGTAGGCCAAGCCGCTGCCCCCATAATAGGGTGGCTGGTCGAACTCACCGCCACCCCTGAAGGGAGCTCGGCATGGGCGCAGAGTGCCCTCGGGTCTCCCCTTCTCGGCAGCCATGCTTCCGCGGCCACCCCTCCTCCCGGATGGCGCCACACGATGCCTTCTTTCTCCCTGCGCAGGCGCAGGGCAGAAAATTCCAGTCTGCCCTTTTCCCCTCCCCCGACAGCAGCAACAGCCAGGTGTGGGCGGAAAAATCCAGCCCGCCCTTTTCCCTTCCCCCGACAGCAGCAACAGCCAGGCGTGGGCGGAAAAATCCAGCCCGCCCTTTTCCCTTCCCCCGACAGCAGCAACAGCCAGGCGTGGGCGGGAAACTCAAGTCTGCCCTCCACCCCAGCAACAGCAGCCACCAATCCCTAAACCCTGCCCCTTCCCCCAGCAACAGCGACAGCCAATCCCTAACCACCACCCCTCCCCCGTCCAGTACCGCCCACTGACCTTTCGCCGGCAACCAATCAGAACAGGGCATGGCTTCGACCAATCAGCCTTCCCCAGCCCCTATAAAACTGTTGCCTCTCCCTCAGTAAAGTGGACTTGCGTGTTTACCTTGTCTCCGCGGTGGTTCTTCTGCCGTGCGCCCTCCAGTCCTGAGAGCCCCCGACAAGGGCCTGGCCTCCCTTGTCCCCAGTTCGTCGCCTGCTTCTCCGGGCGACCCCTTCGTCGCCGGCTTCGCCGGGCGACCCCTTCGTCGCCGGCTTCGCCGGGCGACCCCTTCGTCGCCGGCTTCGCCGGGCGACCCCGTCAGCCGAACCGCGCCACCCCTTGTGAGACCGATCCCTCGTCTGCTGCCGGACCGACCCCTCGTCCCAAGTGGGACCGACCCCTCGTCTCAAGCGGGACCGACCCCTCGTCCAGAGCTGGACCGACCCCTCGTCCGCAGCCAGACCCCACCTCTACCGACCGAGCAAGCCGCAGCATCGGAGTAAACAGGCAGGGCTCAACTCTCACACAAAAACAATGGAGAAAGGAACAGAAGCTGTCTGAGGGACCTGCTCTGGGGGTTAGCAGACAAGACAGTGCTGTGCAACTCCCAGGAGGGTAAGGGGCAGAGAGACGAAGAACCCAAAACAACAAATGTGAGTTACTTAAACCCCACAGCAGCCCAGAAGGGCTCCCATCCCCCACCCACAAGACATTAAGCCTAGATAAAACCATGGCTCATGGCAGCTGAAATCTTTTTCCCTGGCAGCTGTTAGAAGAGAGGAGGGACAGAGTGTCGGAGGGCTTCTCTTCACTGAATTCAGGTGGCAGAGCTTGCTTAGAATTTCAGCTCCAGCCAGACCAGAAACACAGGAAAGCAGAGGTTGAAAGCAAAACCTCTGTGGAAAGGTTTGTTGACAAGTGCCATCTGCTGGTCAGCTAGGAAACTACAAGAAGAAAAACACTTTCAGGTCCCTCTTTACCCCATCCCTGGGAGAAAATCTACACTACATTGGTGAGTCCCTGGCCCAATTTTGATAACTTAAGCTAGGCAATTTTAAAGACTTAGAATAAGTTGAACCAAAATTCAAAAAAGAGCTGTGAGGAAAAATAAATAAATAACACTGGGCAAGAGAAAGAAATTGACCATCAAAGTAAATTCACCAACATAATCTGATGCCTAGACATCAGAAAAAAATTACAATCCATACTAGGAAAGAGGACAAACTAAATATCCTGACGAGATACAGGATTTAAGATAACTATTCAATGATAATCATGCAAATCTCCTACATCAGTTCAAAGAGTTAAAGGAAAATATGACTAAAGAGATAAAGGATATTAAAAAGACACTGGGTGAGCATAAAGAATAATCTGAAAGCCTGCAAAGAAAAGTAACAGAGCTTATGGGAATGAAAGACACAATGAATGAGATTAAAAATACATTAGAGCTACATAACAGCAGCTTTGAATTGCTCTAAGACAGAATTAATGATTTCCAGGACAGAACATCCAAATTAGGAATGATAGGAGAACTGAAAGAGAAAAGAATGGAAAAGAAATGGAACAGGGTCTCAGGGAATTGAATAACAATATGCAATGTACAAACATACATGTTATCAGTGTCCCAACAAGAAGAGAATGGAAAAGGGGCAGAGAGAATATTTGAGGAAATAATGACCGAAGACTTCCCAACTCTTATGAAAGGCATAAATATCAATATTCAAGAAGGATAATGCACCCCAAACAGAATAAATCCAAATAGACCAACTCTAAGACATGTACTATTCAGAATGATAAATATCAGGGGTGAAGAGAAGATTCTGAAAGCATCAAAAGAAAAGCATCACATACAAGGGAAGTTCTGTAAGACTAAGTGCCAATTTCTAATCAGAAACCATGGAGGTGAGAAGTCAGTAGTATGATGTATTTAAGTTACTGGAAGAGAAAAACTGCTAACCAAGAACTCTTTATCCAGCAAAACTGGCCTTCAAAAATAAGGGTCAGTTTAAAGACTTCACAGACAAACAAAAACTGAGAGAGTATATTACTAAAAGACCAGAATTACAAGATACACTAAAGGGAGTGCTATAGCCTGAAAGGAAAAAACAACTACAAGAGACTTAAAGAAGAGTGTAGACTTAAAGAAGATTATTAGAAATGGTAAAATGAAGCGTAAAAAGAAATCCAATAGTAAGATATGACAACAGAAAGCCAAAGGACAAAATGGATGAAGTAAGTAATGCCTTTAGAGTAGTAAAACCAAATTGCTAATGGCTTCAACTCCCCAATCAAAAGACATAGACTGATAGAATGAATTTTAAAAATCTAAACCATCTGTAAGCTGTCTACAGGGGACTTATCACAGAAGTAAGGACACAACCAGGTTGAAAGTGAAAGGTTGGATATTCTATGTGATTAGTAACCAAAAAAGATGGAGTAATGATACTAATGGGACAAAATAGATTTTAAATGCAAAACTGTTATAAGGGATGAAAAAGGTAATTATGTATTAATAAAAGGGGCAATTCACCAAGAAGATATAACCATACTAAATGTTACTACACCTAACCTGGGTACCCCAAGATACATGAAGCACACACTGATAAAACTGGAGAAAGAGATGTCTCTACAATAATAGTTGAAGACTTCAATATACCACTCTTAGCATTGGATAGAATATCTGGACAGAAGATAAATAAACACAGAGTTTGAATAATATGATAAATGGACTGGATCTAGGAAATATTTATAGAGCATTTCACCCCAAAACAGCAGGCTATACATGCTTTTCCAGCACTCATGGCTCCTTCTCCAGGATAGACCACAGGCTGGGTGAGAAGACAGGACTCAATAAATTAAAAAAGATTGAAATTATACAAAATACATTCTCTGATCATAACAGAATGAAGCTGGAAATCAATAATGGGTGAAAAAAGGGAAAATTCATAAATACATGGAGATTAAACAACACACACATAATCAGTGGGTCAAAGAAGAGAAAAGAGTAAATATCTTGAGATGAATGAAAATGAGAGCACAAGATATCAAAACCTATTGGAAAAATTTAAAAATTAAAAGTAAATTTAAAAATTTAACAAAAAAAATCTGATGGGATAATGCAAAGGCAATGCTGAGAGGGAAAGTTATAGCCCTCAGTGCTTACATTAAAAAGAAGAAAGAGCTAAAATTGAAGATCTAACTTAATACCTGGAGGAGCAACAAACTAATCCCAAACCAAGCCAAGGGAAAGAAACACTAAAGATCAGAGCAGAAATAAATGAAATCTAGAACAGAAAAATAAAGAGAATCAATGAAACCAAAAGTTGGTTCTTTGAGAAGATCAACAAACCCTTAGCTAGCCCAACAAAGAAAACAAGAGAGAAGATGCAAATATATAAATGAGCGGAGGACATTACCAATGACCCCACAGAAATAAGAGGGGTCATAAGAGGATACTATGAACAACAGTGTGCCGAAAAACAGGACAATGTAGAAAAGATGGACAAATTCTTAGAAACATACAAACAACCTACATTGACCCTAGAAGAAATAGAAGACCTCAACAAACCAATCACAAGTAAAGAAATTGAAATAGTCATCAAAAACCTCCCAAAGATGAAAAGCCCAGAAACAGATGGCTGCATAGGTAAATTCTGCCAATCATTCAAAGATGATCTACTACCAACCTTGTTCAAGTTATTCCAAAAAATTGAGCAGGAAAGAATACTACCAAACTTATTCTATGAAGCCTATTCTATCACCATGATATCAAAACCAGATAGAGATAACACACAAAAAAAATTACAGACCAATATCTCTAATAAATATAGATGCAAAAATCCTTAACAAAATACTTGCAGATCAAATCTAAAAGCACATTAAAAGAATTATTCACCACGATCAAGTGGGTTTTATCCCAGGTAAGCAAGGGTGGTTCAATACAAGAAAATAAATTAGTGTAATAAACCACATTAACAAGTTGAAGAAGAAAAATCACATGATCCTCTCTACTGAGAAAAAAACATTTGACATTGCAGAAAAAACATTTGACAATTACAGCATCCTTTCTCGATAAAAACACTCCAAATAATAGGAATAACTTTCTCAATATGGAAAAGTGCATATATGAAAACCCTATAGCTAGCAATATACTCAAATGTGCAAGACTGAAATCTCTCCCACTGAGATTAGAAAAAAAGACAAGGATGCCCACTCTAACCACGGTTATTCAATATTGTGCTAGAAGTTCTAGCTAGAGCAATTAGGCTAAAGAAGGAAAGAAATGGCACCCAAATAGGAAAGGAAGAAGTAAAACTTTCACTATTCACTGATTATATGATCCTATATCTAGAAAATCCTGAAAAGTTCAAAACAAAGCTACCAGAACTAATAAGTTCGGCAAAGTGGCAGAATACAAGATTAATACACAAAAATCACTAGTGTTTCTATACACTACTGATGAGCAATCTGAGGAGGAAATCAGGAAAAAGAATTCCATTTATAATAGCGGCTAAAAGAATCAAATATTTAGGAATAAACTGAACCATGGACATAAAGGATCTATATTCAGAAAACTACAAAGCACTGCTAAATGAAACAAAAGAAGATTTAAATAAATGGAAGGACATTCCATGTTCATAGACTGGAAGACTACATATCATTAAGATGTCAATTCTACCCAAACTGATTTATAGATTCAACACAATCCCAATAAAAATCCCAACAGACTTTTTTGAAGAAATGGAAAAGTCAATTATTAAATTTATTTGGAAGGATAAGTTGCCCCAAATATCTAAAAATGTCTTTGAAAAGAAAAATGAAGTTGGAGGATCCTCACTTCCTGACTTTAAAGCATATTACTTAGCTTATCATTGTAATGATAAAAACAGCATGGTACTGGCATAAAGAAAGACAGATTGACCAATGGAACCAAATCAAGAACTCAGAAATAGACCTTCACACCTATGGTCAAGTGATTTTTAACAAGGCTCTCAAGCCCTCCCAGCTAGACCACAATAGTCTATTCAACAAATGGTGCTGGGAGAACTGGATATCCATATCCAAAAGAAAGAAAGAGAAGTCCATCTCAAAGCAGATGTGGCTCAAGCAGTTGAGCTCCCACCTACCACAAGGAAGGTCCCAGGTTTGGTTTCTGGTGCCTTCTGAAAAAAAAGAACAAGCAAAACAAATGAAAAAACTACCTCAAGGAAGCCAATGTGGCTCAGTGGTTGAGTGCCAGCTTCCCAAATATGAGGTCTCAGGTTCAATCCCCAGCTCCCAGTACTTTAAAAAAATATAAATAAATAAATAAACAAACATAAATAATAAAATTATCTCAAAATGGATCAAGGATGTAAATTAAAAAGCTACAATCATAAAACTCCTAGCAATGTAGGGAAATATCTTCAATGTCTTGTGGTAGGCAGTAGTTTCTTACACTTTACACCCAAAGCACGAGCAACAAATGGGACCTCCTCAAAATTAAACACTTTTGCACCTCAAAGGACTTTGTCAAAAGGGTGAAAAGGCAGTCAACCCAATGGAAGAAAATACCCAGAAATCACAGGTCCAATAAGGGTTTAACATCCATGATATATAAAAAGATACCACAACTCAACAATAAAAAGGCAAACTACCCAATAAAAAATGGGCAAAAAATTTTAGTAGACACTTGTCCAAAGAAGAAATACGAATGGTGGAAAAACACATGAAAAAAATGTTCAACATCACTAACAATTAGGGAAATGCAATCAAAACTATAATGAGGTATCATTTCACACCTATTTGAATGGCCACTGTTCACTATTAAAAAAACAGAGAACTACGAGTGTTGGAGAAGAAATGGAGAAAAAGGAACACTTATTCACTGTTGGGGGGAATGTAGCATGGTACATTCACCATGGAGGACAGTCTGGCAGTTCCTGAAGAGGCTGAATATAGACTTGCCACGTGACCCTGCAATACCACTACTGAAAGCAGTGACATAAACAGACATCTGCACATTGATATTCATATTGGGGTTATTCGCAATTGCCAAAAGACAGAAATAACTGAGGTGGATAAACAGATTGTGGAGTATACACACAATGGACTATTATGCAACTATAAGAAGAAATAAAGTCTTGAACTATATGAAGACCTGGATGAACCTGGAAGACATTATGTTTAGAGAAGCAAGCCAGACACAAAAGGACAAATACTGTATGATTACACTATTATGAACTAAATATATTGTGTAAATTCATGAAGTTAATAATTAGAATATAAGTCACCAGAAAACAGAATGAGGGTAGAGAATGGAAAGCTGAGGTATAATCTGAAGAATAAGTAAAAAGGTTATTTGTAAATCTTTGGAAATGAATAGAAATGGTGAAAGCACATCACAGTCTTTATAACTAGCAGAGCTATTATATGGTATGACAGTGGTTGAAAGGGAAGGTCCAAGGTCATGTATATTATTAGAAGGAAAGCTTAAAAATGTAACATGGGACTGTATAACGTAGTGAAACCACATATGAAATACGAATATGGGTAATATTGTATATACAAGATGTTTTTACAAAATATAAATAAACTAGAGAACTGGAAACAGAAAATCAGTCATGTAAGGCAGGGGAAGCATAGAGAAATTGAGAGGTGATGAGTGTTTATTAGTATTATTATTGGAATAATGAAAATGCTCTAATGATTGAAGTGATGAATGTACAACTATGTGATTAAACCAAATATCATTGATTGTACACTCTGGATGGATTTATGCTTTATTAATATGTAGCAATAAAACCAATTTGTTTAAAAAAAAAAAGAAAGCGAGCTCTAGTTTCTTGCTACTTAAAGTGTGGTACCTCGGCCAAAAGCATCAGCATTACTTAGGAACATACAGATTCCCAGGCCTTTTCCAGAGCTACTGAATCAGAAACGGCAGGGCTGGGGCCAGGCAATCTGTACTGTAACAAGCCCTCCAGGATTCTCATGCTCGTTCAACTCTGAGAACCTCTGGTCTGGTTATTGCCCAGAACTCACCTTCTCCCCCAACAGGCTTGCACGCTACTTCCACATCACAGTCTCATTTGCCCCTCAGCATCAGGTCTATATGATACTATTATCCCATTTCACAGATAATGGGGGCTCAGAAAAGCCAAGGTTCCACAGCTAGCAAGGGGAAGGGTGAAGGCTGGATTTTAGGACCTGAAGCCTCGAAGGCCCTTACAGCTTCCTCCTTGTAAAACCCGTCCAAGTTTTCTCTCTGCGGGTTTTCCCTGAATCTCACAGAAAGGAAACATTTACAGGCCTCCTGCTCTTGGCACCTTCTTATTACCAAAAGCTAAAGTTACTTCATTACTTTGTCGTCAAAATCACACAAGGAGCTTGTCGGCCTTAGGGGTAACAGGAGGGTTAGCATTTGAAGTCTGACAGATCTGAGTTCAAACCTGTCTCTGTCACTTTCTGGTGGCCCTGGAATCTTGCAAAAAATGCTTAAACCTCTATGAGCAGGAAGCAGATATGGTTCAAGCGGTTGCATTCCCGCCTACCACACGGAGGTCCCAGGTTCAGCTCCCAGTGCCTCCTAAAGAAGACAAGCAAGAGAGCAAGCTGATGTGACAGGCTGGTGTGGCGAGCTGACACAAGATGACACAACAAAGAGACACAAGGAGGAAAACACAATAAGACACAACAAAGCAGGGAGCAGAAGTGGCTCAAGTGATTAGGTGCCTCCCTCCCACATGGGAGATCCCTGGTTTGGTTCCAGTGCCTCCTGAAAAAAAAAAAAAAGAGATGAGCACAAAATGAACAGACACAGCAAACACAAACAAGGTTGAGAAATAAATCTTAAAAAGAAAAAACAAAAAAAAACAAAACCTCTATGAGCCTCAGTTTCCCACCTGTAAAAGGGGAATATTAAACAGACTTGAGGCAAGGCCTGAGGGTCTGAGCCCAGGCAGGGGGTACTTCTGCCTCAGCAGTGCCAAAAGGCCATGCCAAGAGCAAGCTTAGGAACTGCCTGGCAGATCACCCTGACCCTTAGTGACTTTGCAGCTGGGAAACAGCGTTCTCTGTCTGTGCAACGCTTTTTCTGGGGTCAGGTTGCATGTGTGTGTGAGATGGGGAAGGGAGGGAGGGAGCCAGAAAAAAATAAGAAATAGTGGGAACATGTGTGAAAGAATGAGCAAGTGAGAGAGAACACATAGGTATTTTAATGCAAAGATCCTGGCTCTAGGCAGTTGACACGAAGGAATGTGCAATCCAGAGCCCAGAGGTTAGCATGAGTAGCAATTGTTCACTTTCCAGGGATGTGACATAAGCTGGTTTTGAATGTATGAAGCCTAAACCTAAAGAGAGCTCCCTTGGGTGGTATAGAAAAGGGACACTCAGATTTTCTAAGGGAAGATAAAAATAACTCATTGTTTACAGCTCCAAATCAGCAACTCCTGGGGGAGATGTGGGTGGAGAACATAAAAGAACAATTTGCTTAAAAAAAAAATTTTTTTAAAGACTTATTCTTATAGGATTGTTAGGAAAACCTAGTAAGACAACTACACTGTGCACCTGATAAGTAGCAAGTGCTCAATACATTTGGCTTTTTCTTAATACATTAGCTAAAATGCTCTCCATGTGATTTCTATGTCAAATTCTCCTATGGAAATCTTAAAATCTGTACAAAACGTTAACAAAATAAATGAATCTTACCTTCTCTACTAGGTATGATATTCAACAATTGAAAATTGGTGCCCCAACTTCTAAAAAGTATTTAAATAATATATAATAAACACAAGAATTAAAAATAAAGTGAAAATCAGTGGTTGTCTGGGGCCAGGGGTATGTGGGGACCCCCCAAAAAAGGGCAGGAAGCAAATTTCTGAGGAGTTGAAATGTTCTAGTATCTTGATTAGGGTATCAGTTACCTGGGTGCATACAGTTGTCAAAAATCACTGACCTGTACAATTAAAATGAATGAATTTCACTGTCTATACACTATACTTCAAAAAGTTGATTTTGTTTAAAAAGGGAAAATGTGCGCCCAGAGGCCACAGCTTTCTTTTTCTTTTTCTTTCTTTTTCTTGGAAAAAGAAAGCTGAGCTACCAAGAACCTAAAGGAAGCTCTGAGTTTGCCAGCAACCAAGGTAAAGAAAGGAAATGTAGTACTCTTTAGTGCCTTCCTTATTAAATTAAAGAAAGCATACCAGTTCTTTAGGAGTCAGGAACTTTATTTTCTTAACATCTATGAAAACTAATCAGAAGAATCCTTGTCTGAAAAACATGTGCTAATAGAATAGACCAGGGATCAGCAAACTTTTCCCGTAAAGGGCCAGATAGTAAATATTTTAGGATTTGCAGGCAATATGTTCTCTGTTGCAACTACTCAGCTCTGATGATGTAACATTTAAGCAGCTATAGACAATACGTAAATGAACGGGTGTTCCAATAAAATTTTATTTACAGAAATAGATGGGGGAGGGAGGGTGGATTTGGCCCATATGCCATAGTTTGCTGACAACTAGAATAAAGAACGTACTTTAACATTTAAGTCTAAGCTGATCTGAAGCAAAACAAGAATAAAGCATGGAAAGATATATAAAGTGACCTTGACCTGTAGGCTCTTCATAAAAGAAAACTTAAATGACCACAGCAGGGAAGTTCAGAACCCATATGGACAACAACCACAGAAAATTTAATTTCAGTCAATTTATAAGATTTTATGAAAGCATATATGAAGAAAATCCCATTAACACAAATGTAAAACAAATTTTTTAAGTATTCAATTTGCATCAAAATCTTATTACACTGCTTATTTCACCCTGAATTTCATGCAGCTTACTATAACTACGAGTGCTTTTCATTGCAAAGCTGGATGTTTAACTAAAAACTATGTCCTGCCTCTCCCTTTGTGTGTAAAATTGACAAATGTGTTGTTTTTGGATTCCAGAATTCTGAAGAAAGCCAACTTAAATGAATTAAGATGACTAATGTGTTGATTCTGTTTCCAATCCAACGAAATGTTAATGTAAGAACCCATGTCATATGATGCTATGTGTTTTAGTTCAAATTTAACATCAAGTATTGAATAAGGCAGTTTCTAAGTAAATTACTAAGCTAAAAATATTTCTTCAGCACAGCAAGAACTCAATCTTGTTTAAACAAATGGAAATCTGAACATCTTTGCTCCGATTGGCCTAAATAAGAAAATTTAAAAATGCAAACTTCTATTACAGTCAATAGTACTGATTCCATCTCTCTGTAAAAGGTAGCACAATACTGGATATCGAGGAAACAGATTCATTTAAAGTTATTTGCTCATAATCATTACTTCATGCAAAGTTCTACATGCAACACTTGAGCAAAACGGTGCTTTCCTGGCATGCCGTAAACGTAATCACATCCAAGGTGAATGACAACCAAGACACCACGGATGTAATTCTGAGACTGACAGCCAAGTGTCTGAACAACCAGCTACTATGGGCTCTCTGGCATTACTAGCTCTTTTGCAGTATGATAATGTTTTTACAAATGTTTTCATTACACTTACTTAGCATTTGGTTGAGGAGTTCCTGTGGCTATAACACACTGCTACACAGTTTTGTTTAAGTAAACTAACATTAGTTTTTCATCACATGATATCTGAGTTATTTCTATTTCCACAGGGGGAGTAACGACTTCACTTCCAAAGCTGTTGAAAGTGTTGCCAAGTCTTAATTCAGTTCCATAAACGTTTATTGTGCGCCTTCCATGAGTAAGACATAAAGTGTCAGCTCTTGGGTGTTCATCTAATTCTAATACCACAATCTTTCCATTTCTCTTAAATAAATTACATTTTCTGTCCATCAGAGAACACAGTTTAATAATTACCTTTGGTATGAAAATCAAGTCTGTTAAGAAATTATAGAAAGAAGGAAATCAATAATTAGGGGGCCCCATCTTTCAAAAAATATAGAAATTTAAAATTTTATAAGGGAGAATTTAGAAATCCAGGGTCTAGAAATGGAAACTATATAGAATATATGTATTTTGCCCCTAGGTTTTAGATTCAACTATGACAGGCTGTCAGTAACAGAATTTTTTTCATTACCTGCCAGTTATTTCAGAAATTTCCATTGTTTAGCAAAGGTAATTCTGAAAGCAATAATTATTAATTAAATGCTGAAAAATTTCTGTCAGAAAAGTGACCATGACAATAAAAAGTTAACAAAAACACTTCTAGTCATATTTTTATTTCTAATCCTATTTAATTAAATGAATTGTTATGAATGAACAGACTCTCTAAAGCAAGGAGGTATATTTAACTACTATTAATGGCTATAATTCCTGCAAAGCATCAGTGTTTCTTAATCTGGTGTCCATGGGCCATTTTTCCAACCCTAAAAAAATGATACTCAATGCCTGGTTATAAACACATTTATTTTCCCCCTGTGGAAAGGAGTCACAGTTTCCTTCAGAGTCTCAAAGCAGTACACAGTGAAGGAAAAAAAAAGGATAAAATCCAATGGTCTGGAATTTTTTTCAAGCAGAAAGCTTTAAAAACTGTTTGTTCTCTAGAAAGATAAACAGAAAGAAGTCTAGTATTGCGTACTTGACAAAATAGACGGTCGCAGAGCAAATCCACCTCTGCAATCACACCATCTCAGTGTTAGAAAGGGACCTTAACCATTACAAATCCAAAGTCCGACTCCACTTAAATTGCCTCCACAGCATCCTCAACAAGTGGCCGATGCCACTTTTGTGACTGGGAATTCATTTGTTCCAGGTAGCCTGTTACATAATCAGAAAGCAAGCAATTCCCCCACATGATTCATAATGGGGAATAACACAAAAGAAAAGAGCAGCCAGTTCTGAAAATCCAGTTCCACAAGAAAGCAAATGCCACAGGCACAGGAATATTTTGTTTGCTGCTATAGCCCCAAAATCCACAGCAGGGCCAGGGACACGGTAGGCACTCCAGAAGTATTTGTTGAAAGAATGATTTGTTGAATGGTTGCTATTCATTTGTTGAATGGTTGCTATGCCTCTTCTATCGGACAGTCAAATAAAGGTTAAAGCTGAGAAATTAATCACATACCAGGGCTGACTCAGTCTTTTAACCTTTCAGGGGACCCTATGATGGGCTGTACTTAATGAAGGGCACAAGAAAAGATCCAAGTAATGGTGCAAGGGGTGGACTGTATTGGAGAGACCTCTTGCAAACCACTTCAAATTCTCTCAATCCCGTCCATCTTACTCTAGCTTTTGTAGCAGAAAACAGCTCCATGAAGTTTTCAACCAACTTCACACAAATGCAACTGGACAGCCTCACCCTGGCCGCACTGTGTATCTCTCTATACCTATCCTGGAGATCCTGACATGGCAGCATGGGAAGCATAGAGGAGAAAACACTGGGGACTTAAGACCTGTGGGGTCGCCCTTGTCCAATGGGGATTGAAACGAATGGGTAAATGCTTCCTCTTTCATTCCAATCAGATAGCTTATGAGATGCATCTCACAAAGCTCTTCAGAAGAGCCCATGGAACTGAGCTGTGGTCACCCACAGCACTGCCCAGTCCCATAACATTCATGCCCTGCCTTTCCCTCCTTCGTCATTTAATTTTCCTCATTCATTCCCTGGAACCACATTCCACATAAATTATCTACAAATAGGCTTTGGCTTAGGGTCTGTTTTTGGAGGAACCCAGGCTAAGCCAAGCCACTTACAACATTTTCAATAACAGAGAAACTTACTACCTTCATTTTTATACAACTTGAATCATTAGAAAAGGTTGTTTCTCCCCCTTTTCGCCAGTTGAGTGCTAACTTCCTGTAGAATTCTACAAACTGGTGCTGTCTCTTAGAACCGGCCACTGTAAGGATTCTCTCTCTCATAGAGAGAGACTAACTGATGTCAATCATTTCTTCTACCAATGAACTAACCGTTCACTTTCCCTTTAATGGCTGCTCCTAAGACATGATCTGATGACTCTGTGAGCCTTTATCTTGCCAGAGCTCCACTCAGGAATGAACACAATATTTAGATGTGGCCCAGCCAATGGCACAGTTTACCTTTCTTAACAACAAACTGTGAAGAGTTCAATCAACCAAAGGTGTAGACAGGTTGTCAACATTAGAGGCATCTACCGTTGCAAATGTTAGGAATTGCAAGAAATGTCGCCTGGTAGAAACGTCTTTGAGCAGCTGTAGGTGATAGAGATGCCAAATGATGATTGCAGTTCAGAAACCCCATTTTCAGCATTTGCTCCCCTTTCACATCAGTGGAGTGGCACATTAAGCACTTCACTCTGGCTCCCCCACAGCGTGGAGCACATGGTTTTCGCAAGCTTGATTACAGTCTATGGCAGTTGGGTGATTGCTACTGAAGTCAGGCAGGCGCCTGCTGACTTCTCAGAGTGGGCTGTCCCAAATGTGCTTTATTATCACACATGAAAAAAAAATAAACCATTTTGAAAAGACTCAGTCAAGAGATATGGACTTTATGAGATCTTTATTCCTTAGAAAGTTGAATTAAAACCCAGAGACATTTGCTCTCTTTAACTTTTCCTTTTTTTCCCACATCGAAGGTGGGAAGACACCACCCAGAATGGATCTGTTCTTGGACCCCTGTGAAAAGAAAGCACTAGATTCATTCTTACCCACCCCTTTCCCTCAGGTTTTCACATCCTTATTCTTATATCACGCACAACTTTACTGTTCAACTGAGTTCTAATGAAGCATTATAAAAAAATAAAAACAAATTAGCCATGTATTTTAAATGTCCTTTTGGCAAATGCAATAGCACGGTTTTTAATATGAGAAGTAAATTTAATAAAATTAAAAAGAAATATTTCATCAAAGACAGAATAATTAAAAGGCATACTGTGCTGTCAGCAGAACTGGGTTGACTCCTGCACTATTATCAGAGGGACTGGCTTTGCTGGGTGATACTTTGCAATTTTTCTATTGCCCTACCCTCAGCTCTCCATAGGATGGTGTATGTAGCAAGCCATGCAGACACTTAGCTAGTGACAGCCTTCCAGCAACTTTCATGATTTCAGCCACTGAGAAAACTAACCTGGTCAAAAGTATCCCAGGTCCCTTGAGTGAAGTATCCCCACCCCTTTCACAATGGCTCACTGACCTGCTCTATTCCTTATGACTCATTCATGACACTGACACACTGTGAAAAAGGTTTAGGCCTAAATGGACATGGAAAAAGACAGACATGCTTTCATCTGCCCATTCTATCAACAGCATGACTAGCTTGGCAAAAAATCCCTTTTACTAACTGTTGGCAATTTTGTATACTACCAAAGAACAGGCCAATTAAGTCGGCAAGTATTTATCAAACTCCTGAAGTGGGAAAGTGGCCATGACAAAATTCGGAGCTGTCCCTCAACTGGCTGGTTTATGAGTCTAGACCTCAAGTGAGTCTTCTTCCCACTGTCATTCGAGGGTGCAACTTAGACCAGCTCATTTTCACCTCTTCAGAACCCCTGCAGTTCTCTCTCTGTTGGCATACATTTGAAATTGTCCACAGGAAAAAGTTAAGAAACTAAAAACTTAGCCCTAGGAACAGAACAATGAATACAGAAACTTCAGGTGAACACTGAAAAGGTGCTAGGAATCATGCTGAGTGCCCTCGTTGCATCTCACTCTCCCAGCTCAGGGTGGTGGGTGCCGCAGCACCCACTTCACTGGACAGACAAAGGAAAAGAGACCGAGATCCCAGAATTAGCAGATCAGAAAGTACAAAAATCAAAACATATGTCTAGTTATTCAAGGAAAGAGCGAGGGCTCACAATTTAAGAAATAAATGCTTTTTTCTGTTGCGGTCTCATTTTCTCAAAGAAACTAACCACTCTAGTTTCTGACCGGTAGCGTAGGTTCTGCCCCCGGGGGAGGCCTGGCCTGCTCCAGAGTGGCACCAGGGCAGGCCACCCAGTGGAATTCTGAATTCAGGTGTAGGTCGCCCACCAGCCCACAGATAGAAGCCACCTTCTCCAGCGTCCCCTTCAGCAGTGATTAAGGCAATGATGTAGGCTTCCATCGACCTTATCATTTGTCTTGTTTTTCAATTAGTTCATAACTTGGAATAGGGGTAGGCCCCTCAAACCCCAGCGCCTCTTTAGGGGTTAACAGGCCAATTTGTGCTCTAATTTCTCGAGTGAGAATATAAGGCTCTAAGTTCCTCAAGTCTCTGTAATTTAAGCATAGTGTAGCTACACATTGCAAATCACTTTAGAACTCATAAACGGATGTGATATAAATGCACATTATTAAGTTTCATCCCCTATGTCCAATGGGTTCAAAAGTCACACGATTAAGGCTGGATCTAATAAGATCTAGAGAGAGAGATGTGTGAGAGCAAATACACTCAGGAAAATATCCTTTCTCACCATGTTCTGGGAGTCAAATAAGCTTATTCTAAGATTCAAATCTATAAGTGAATACTTTGTTCAGTTATATGTTCATCCTTGTTTCAATGTATCACATGATTTTTCAAAAGCATAGGAATATCATGAAATCCCATGCTTTTTAAAAGATTCCATTGTAAGAGTGATCATTATTGAGCCTTTTAGCCTAGATGTAATTTCTTACACGTTACAACAAGTTTGGCACGCATTGTGAATTTCAGCCAAGGTTGATAAAGTTCAATAACTTGGCTAACCAACCATGTGTACTACTCATTATAGAAGTAATAAATAGATTCATCAAAACGGACATGAAAAAGCCATAAGAAAATCGGATGCCATTTCCAGCCTGCCTCATAAAAGCACCTCTTGGACTTTAATATAATTTTATATAGAGTTATCACACCTACCCATCACTCAATACAAGGCACATATAAAACTGAATAAATTCCAGTTACAAAGGTGAGTTCTGTATTCTAGAAATCTCAAAAGTCACATGAAGGCACATGGGCTTAGAGATTCAAGTCCTAAAAGAATTCAAATCAAGTAGAGAAAGAATCAGAAAAACATGCCTACAAATTTCTTTTCCTTGCTATAATCTTGGGTCAGTTTGTGTGGAAGTAATACTTTCAGTCTAACTATTCTCTTAGCCTTCTGATAATTGAAAAAATTGGTAGGAAGAAAAGAAAGCCTGATATAGGTAAATGTCATGGAAGCAAGCAAGCAAGAAACCTAAGTTCACAGACTAGAAGGCTCTCCTATGATCAAAATGTACAGAAGTTAACACAGCTGGCCTCTAATAATCTGAACACAATTAACACAACTTAATTTAATGGGATAATAAAACTTGAGTGACTGCACAGTTGAAAATCCAAAGTCTCCCTATTGCATTTCTCTCTTTATGCTTCTAAAAAGAAATTTAAACACTACCAGACATGGATTTTCAAAGAAACTCAGGTCCACCCTTCTCAAAAAGAAATCCCCCTCTACACACACTAGGTAATATGCAGTGGAGTTTACCAGCGGCACACTCTGAACTAAACGTTAAAGTCATGTCACACGTTGAAAATGGCCTCCTGTACTTTAAAATTCTCTGCTGGGTAAATAACTGCTCTTGAGTTACTGCATGTGGATGACTTTTCTCTCTAACCCAGGAGGTAGTCTGCATCACCAGTTTTGCAGCAAGGCTGTGGCTTCCTTGAGGGAGTGAGGTGGGAGCCGGGTTTGTCTACGTTGCAGGGTCACAGTTAGATGTTTCAAAGTGCAGGCGACCCCCTCCCTCCCGATTTGCCCATCATCATCATCTCTGCCCTCGTCCAGTCTCACTGGGCCATCACCCAAACCTTCCTCTTCCTTGAGTTCAGTGCTTTCTTTGGGATTTTCTCTCTGTATACCTCTCCACAGTGGGATTACTGCATGACAATATTATTGATATCTTCATACTCTCCTGGTTCTTTTCACATCTAACATGGAGAAAACATGGTCAAGAGTTCTAAAACCAAAGTTATACTCCTAATCATAAGGACAGTAGTTTCTGCTATAATTGCAAACAGCACTTAAATTATCATGACCTGAGCCAAATACTGTGAATTTTTAACTCTGCATAAACAGAACATTAAAACAGCAGGATGCTTTATTTTCTCAAGAAGTTAGCAACTGCCAAATTCTTCTAAGAGTTTAAATACCATAATGACACATACTGATATACAGAAAGATTAAAGTAAAACATGAAACCAAGCAGAGAATGAAGAGATGAGCTAGAGACGTGCTCTGAATAACAGAATTACAGAAAAAGAAAAATCTCATCCCAGTTGTCACAATGAAAACAGGTTAAAGGAAACTAAGGAAACAGAGTTTAATGGTCCCCAAAAGTCTGAGAGAATAGGTAAAATTCAGAAGGCCTTACAAAGTCGTGTGTGCACAGGAAATAGTCTTTGCAATATCCACATTATTGTTTACTGTAATGCTCAACTTTAAAATTATGGTTAAATTTCTGGCTAAAGATTTCTGATAGCTATCCAGAAGTGCTATCAATAAGACACAGATAGTTTTCTATCAGAGGCTTTAAAACAAAGCCATCCTGTCAGGATGTTGATTCTGAAATTCAATACTAATATTTAAGCAAATAGTAAAGTCAACATCAGCAATGTTTGCTGTTTGTTATTTGTCACAGGAGTTAATACTCCACCACCAATACACAGAGAGAGAGAGAGAGTGCCATATAATACAAAACAATTCTTAAAGGTAATAGCCAAAGGACATTTAAGGAATCATGTAAGGTTCCCTAATACCTGTGCTAGATCCACAAAATCTGTTAGGAAGATGGAAGAATTCTACGAACTGGAAAGGGAGAATCACTTACTTTTTAAATGTGATGACTCTGTAATATTTTGTTCCCTTCCCAGCTCAGCTTAGCCTAGCCCAGCTCAGCTTACCCCCCGCTTTTGTCAACTAGCTTCCCTACGGTTAGCTTCCAATGATGCACAGTCTGGCAACTACAGTAGATAATCATCCTGGGTTTGATCTTTATATTCATTTAAAGCCATTTGCATTTGTTCTTTAGAGGTTAGTTTGAAATTATTTCACTTTCTGGCACTTCTCTCTGGACAGTTTAAACAGAACACAGGGTATGCGGAGTTTTAAAAAAAATCATCCTTCAAAAAGCTAAACACTTTTATATGTTTGTCAATTCAAACAAGACCAGCTTTATACCTAAAATACAGCTAAAGGTTATTCCTTAAAGATCAAGGGTGCCATCCTAATTTACCTAACTTTTTACATTTTACATCAATTTGCTTGGTATCTGCAGATCAAAATATTATCCAAAAACTTGACCAGTTTCCCTGCAGCACTGACAATGTAACATCATAAGTATAAGCTACAATTCTAATGCCTTGCATCCAAGTACTGTGTTTTGCAGCTGCCACACCATTTGAAGAGCTGGGAAATAGAATGGAGCAAAGAAGAATTATAGCAATTATAAAACCTCCCTGGTATATATTCAGATTAATAACCAGCATTAGCAGAGCTCAGCTATACCATCAACGACGGGAGGAGTGAAGAGCCCAGAGCTATGGGGCTAAGTCAAAACTTAGAGCAAAGCATAAAAGCTAACTAAAGGAAACCTGGGAAGAACTGTAAAAGAAATCTGTCTGCCCGCAAAATACAATGAGTAAGCATGTTTAGTACATACTACCTAAACAGTACATAACTGCTTAGGTTACAAGCATGCTCAAATACTTCCTTCCTCCCCCACCCCACCCCATCAAAAGATACAGGATGGATTTTAAGAAATCATAATATAGCTGCACGCTTATAAACACAAACCGAACAATGGAAATGTGAACACTATAATTTACAGACTAAGCAATTATACTTGACCTCTGATGCACACAATTGTTCTCCAACTTGAAGATGACTTTTGTTCACCCTACACCTATTATCGATTTTACTTTCCTTACAGTTACTAAAAAAATGCACAAGTGAGAATGAAGCTTACAAAAAATCAGATTCCAACAGTAAGACTAAAAAAGGCATCAGTAAAGATGGCAAAAGTTCTCTTTCACTTCCAAGAACACATTTGGTGATTTTTGTGTAGATATCTAAGTATAAAAAAAAAAAAAAGACTTTAGTATCCTATACTTTTAATACAAATAGAAAAATTAGGAAAGAAGCATACATACATGCAGGAGAAAATGTATGCTTAAAAAATTACACTTTAAAGCAAATAAATTAAATGTTCTCTGGGAGCACAAGGTCAAGTTGCTAATATTCTGGCTAGTCTGCAGCTCCACAAGGGCAGGGGTCACATCTGTTTGGTTCTATACTCAGGTTTAGCACCTAATACTCTGTAGTCAATGTCTGTTGACTGTGCAAATGATGGGAGAAAGGCTTCTCCATGGCAAGGAGCCAGCCAGTCCACTCAGTCCAGACAGCCCTCAACACAGATCCCAAGTGGGGCTCCAAACTCGTCCCTAGGAGAACCTGGGCAGGTAACACAAACATGTGAAACAGCCTGGGCAAAGCCACAGATGCCGCCTGTGGGGGGCAGCACTGAGCCTCCGCGAGGGAGCTGCAAGTTGAGCACGGGGACCCGTGTATTCCCAGCGTGTCTGATTTTTCGAGAGTCGAAACATGTAGATTTCATTAAAGTAAAATATCCTGGTTTTTAGATGTGTAATCCAGTAAAACAAAACAAAATACAGGTCATTTTTGTGGAGGCCAAATAAAACGTCTGGCGGCCAGATCCAGGCCACAGGCCACCAGTTTGACCTCGGTCCTAAAGGCTGAGTAGAGAGCTCTACTCTAGGCCGAACGGCCCCCACCGAGAGGGAGGAGCAGGCATGAAAAGGCCCACCCCCCTTTGTTACGACCACTAACACCCAGTTACTCAGCAGCAGGCAATACAGTGAACGTCCCACTTATGCCCATCTCCAGACCAGCACAAGCTGGAGAAGTCGAGGCATTGCAGGCTGCCCCCAAGACCTCCGAACGTTGAGGTGCACTAAACCAGCATTTCCTAGACAAAACCACTCAACCCAAAGAACTGTTTAGAGGCAGCGGACTTGGCCCAGTGGTTAGGGCATCCGTCTACCACATGGGAGGTCCACGGTTCAAACCCCCGGGCCTCCTTGACCCGTGTGGAGCTGGCCCATGCACAGTGCTGATGCGCGCAAGGAGTGCCGTGACACGCAGGGGTGTCCCCCGCGTAGGGGAGCCCCATGCCGAAAAAGTGCACCTTGTAAGGAGAGCCACCCAGCGTGAAAGGAAGTGCAGCCTGCCCAGGAATGGTGCCGCACACACGGAGAGCTGACACAGCAAGATGACAGCAACAAAAAGAAACACAGATTCCCGTGCCGCTGACAACAACAGAAGCAGACAAAGAAGATGCAGCAAATAGACACAGAGAACAGACAACCAGGGTGGGGGGGGGAGTGAAGAGAAATAAATAAATAAATCTTTAAAAAAAAAACTGTTTAGACAGGGAGGAATTAGAGTAGAGACAGACACCTTGAAGTTGAAAGGCTTCTTGGAGATCATCTGTCACCTTCGGTGGGAGGGTTGAATAACGGCCTCCACCAACACCAGGGCCTAAGGCCTGGAACTTGTGAATGTTACCCCACCTGGCAAAGGGGACTCTGCAAATGGGATTAAGGCTCTGGAGATGGAGAGGTGGTTCTCGAGTAGCCAGGTGGGCCCTAAAAGCAACCACAAGTGGCCTAGGAGGGAGGCGGAGGGATCTTTGCCTACAGAGAAGGCCATGTGACAAGGGAGGCAGGCATTGCAATGATGCAGTCTGAAGATGGACATCACGGCCACGAGCCAAGGAGCCCAGTGGTCACTAGAAGCTCTGAAAAAGGCAAAGAAACAGATTCTCCCCATGAGCCTCCAGAAGGAACTAGCCTTGCCTACACCTTGACTTTAGCCCTGTGAGAGGGATTCTCCACTTCTGGCCTCTAGAATAGTGAGAGAATAAATGTGCATTGATTCAATCCACTGAGTTTGTGCTCATCTGTTGCAGCAGCAATAGGAGGTGACATAAACTTCCTAGTAAGTAAGCCAACATGTCAGGGACGCAGCACGAAAGATGCACGTATGCTCACGGGCACGGCGGTGGCAGAGTCCCACGATGATGGCTTCCTCTTGTCAAATCCCTCCTGGGCAGGACAACAGGCAATAAAAGAGGAACACAGGCAGGCAGCTATGGTAAAACTTGGTATAAAAAAGACCATCGTGCACAAAGACTGACAGCTCCCAGTCAGCTTCAGGCTCAAAGGAGCGTATCCCTTGCCAAAAATCTGACTCGGCTCTCTGACTGAGATGTTTCCCTGTATGGATCTGTTACGGCGCTCTCTACCTTGTCAAACACTCAATCTGGTAACTGCAAATGAACCTGGAATTGAAACTTCCTTTGCGAATAGATAAAGTTGTAATGGCAATTTTTTTTTGGAATGCCATTTGGAATGCAATGATGATCTCTTGGCTGATAGAAGATTCTCAAACCCAGCTGCTGAATCTGGAAACCGCCTTACTACAAAACGGAGCCATGCGGTCAGAGGGCACGGTATTGAAAGATGCAAAAAGTTCCTGAGATTTCATCCGTACAAGCCACTGGTGGCTGACACGGCAGTGTCTCCATTTGAAAGAGATTGTGTTCATTCTTTTGCTTTGTGTGATCACCAGGAAAACAGTTTCCAGAATCAAGATACGGCTGGCAATTTTGTTGATGTTATTTAAGCAAATAGCATCCAGTTCATTCTTCCCCATCTCCATCTAACTTAGCTCTCTGCCTTGTGGTAGGGGGAAGGACATGGACAGGTGAAATGTAAGGCAACCAAGAAGAAGATGAATTGCCCAATAAGTGACAACAGTTCTACCTAGGACCTCCCCACACAGCTACAACCCATGGCAGTTTCTGCCTCTGCAGATTCCTTCCTGATTACCCCACGTTCCTGCTCTAAAATATCTGGCTAGAGTGACAGCTTGTCCCAACTCCGGGAGAGCAGCCATTAAATTTTTCTAGTCATCACCACCAGATTATGCACAACACATAACACTATCACTTGACATCTGGTTGCCTTTCTGAGCCCTGGAGAAGATTGTTCTAGAAACCCCTCAGCATATCCTAACAAAAAAATATCGAGTGCACCTATTTCATTCCATCCATTAAGGAATGAAATCACTCTTTTCCTCCCTGTCTCCTACCCACCCTAAAGCCTCCTCCCTTTAGCCACCTTGTCTTCCTGCAGTACTCTTCATTACTGCTTTGCACACTGTTTCATTCGGGCCTCACAAAATAGAAGTGACAGGGAAATTATTATTCACTTGATTTTGCAAATGAGGAAGTAAGGCTCAAAAAAGTTAAATGACTTGCCTTCGGTCACAGAAGTTAATGGCAGCCTATCTCATAATTCTCTTTCTATCATGTCTTAGTAGTGTCCAATAAAATTGCTGTACCTTTTCAAGTGCGGATAAAATTATATTCAAACACTGATATATTCTTTGGCATGATCAAGTGAATGGGAAAAGGGTGGGTTTCCATACTTAATCTATCGGGCAGTCCTGTATCCATCACAGATTTAAGTGAGCACATGCTCCAGTGTCAAAAAACTCAGTAATAAAGATGCAGCTGTGATGGGTTTGCTTAAAGTATAATCATTTGTAATAATTTTCCATCCTTTGTTCTTCCTGAATTTAAACTATCTTTTTGTTCCTGGACCACAACAAAAGCAACTGTCTTTTTATGTTTTTCCCATTTTCTACTGTTTTTCTGCTTGAAGCGACTGACTTCCTACAAAAAATACTTTAAAAGTTTCCTTTCGCGCCAACAAGCCAAGGCTTCAAACAGTTATTTGGAAAGGTCATTTCAGAACAAGCTCACAGAGAGCAAGGCAGACTTTGGCGCACCAGAGAACCAGGTAGCTGGGAAATTACTCAACTAATTTCACTAACTTAATCCCCTCAACCAGAAATGACCGCCCTTCATTAAGTGCCCACAATGGTTAGCGGACATCTCGCTGGGTTCACTGCCGTTCCCTCCTCGAACAAGTCTGCGAAGCAGTTACAGCATCCATGTCTCACAGACGTGGAACAGGAGTTCAGCCCTGGAAAGCACTTGCCCAGCGTCACCGATAGGAAGTGGTCGGGCCAGGTTTTGAAACTAGGTCATTTCTGATTTCCAGAGCCAGTGCTGCTTCTCCCGCACCCCGCTGCCTCTCCAGATAGAAACTCGCCACCTATCAAGCTTGCCCTGACTGTCAGCAGAGCTATTTTCAGCAGTGGTACAATTTCACCACACGGGAGCTGGGCTCATCACATGAGAGAATGCACAAAAAAAGTTCTGCAGAGGTGTTACTATCATTAATAGATGTTCTGGGGGAAATTAGCAAAACCATAAATAACCAAACTGTGTCTACAGTTTCATCTTGGGACTCGCGCTTTGTGGGCTGCTCCCTCCTTAAATGCAGGAAGTGGTGCACCAGTATCCACGATTTGAGCTGTAGCGGGGATAATAGACAAGACACATGCTAAAAGGATGCAGTGAAGCAAAGTGGGCAGTTAAAGCAACTGCTTTCACTAGGAACTGTCCCTTGATCACGAGACTGAATATATTTAAAGAAATGGCCACTTGGAGATAAATTAACTTCTAAAAGGAAAGGACAAGTTCAAAATTAAATTATACCACATGACGCAAGCAATCAATTAGCAATCAATATATATCCAATAGTTACATATATAGAGTGAAAAGACAATTCATAAAAGAATAAATACAAAGGCCAAACATAAAAAGAGCTGATCAATCTTACTAATAACCAGAGACACACAAATTTAAGCAATACGTTTTAAAATGCTAATTCTCCGAAGACTGGCAAAGATACAGGGCAAATTGGCATTCGAATTGGTGGAACCTTGCATGGGTTCAATCTGACAAAACAAATCAAGATATCAAAGTTAGGCAGCAAATCCTTGATTCAGCAATCACACTTCCAGAAAATAAATAAACTAGTCATAGATGGATACAGATTTCATTACAAAATTGTCATCTCCAATCTAAAAACTGGAATCTAGCAAAACAGGTCACACTGGGAAAATCATATAATGGAATACTATGCAACCACTTAAGATGTCATAGAATATTTAACTGTAGGAAAAGATGATCAAGATCCCCCATTAAATAAGGGGGAAAATACATTAACAGTGAAATTGAGGGATGATTCTTAATTTCTTCTTTTACAGTTATCTGTATTTTCTCAATTGCCCATAAGGAATACATGTTTTTTAAATGAAAAATAATTTCTAACTTAATTGCCTAAATTAAATGAAGATGCATGTAAAGCATTCAGACTAGGGTTTAGCAGGCCAAATGAGCTGCTGGGAACAGAAGACAGCAAGTGCAGCGGTGAGGGTTCCAGGCATGGAAACAGAAATCCTTTGCTCAGTCCTACAGGCACCCACCACTCAGGAGCTGTGTGATCTCAGGCAAGTTACCTCAACTCTCTGTGTGTTTTGCTTTGATACCATTTCCAGATCACTGTAAGCACTGTGGTGAGAACTAGATAAGACACTGTATACAGAACCTTCATAAATTCTAAGGAGCTATCAATATAGGACATTATTAAAATGATCAAAAACCACTAGTGTGGAACAATTAAGCTCATTTTCGAAGTGAGGGTGAAAATGAAAAGAATTTCATTAGTTCCTAACCTCAGTTTCCATAAAACCACCCAAGAAACTTCTTTGATTCTGATTTTGTCCCTTCTTATCTGAGGTAATTTGTTCTTATGAAAACAAATTAGTCACTCCCCATCTAGGGAGAAAGGCCGAAGACACAGAGCTGCAACCCCATCTTCTCACACATGCGCGTGCACGCGCGCGCGCACACACACACACAGTCTTATCGCTCTCCTGCTCCCCCTTTCTCTCTCACAATTTTAGCACCACTCTCACAGTCTAGAGAAGAACCTTTCATTTGCTTTGAGAGACAACACCATCTGAATATAGCTTCTATATGTGAAGGGTCTAAGAAAACCAAGCAGTACAGCCTGGCAAACAACTCAAGGATTTTAAACAATTGGAATCAAAACATGTCACACAGCTCATTAAATATGAGAATACTTTCTATTTACCTCGTTTAGTTAGGTTTATGTAGATAAAGACTGGCACTTCATGAAGTATAGTGCCATCCATTAAGCCAAAGGGAGATGATGAATTTAGGTAAAGTAACTCTAGCTTTTTAAATTTGCTTTTTGATAAATCTGAGACTTAATTTGAGAGATCTTTACAAGAAGACCCTCTTATCGACCCAAACATTATTTTGAAAAAGTTTGAGACGCAAAGAAACACTATGTATATGCTGCAGAAAATACAAGAAAGGCTGCAAGCTCTGTCAGACTGAAGAATCAGTGGTGAAAGGGGTTTCAGCAGTCAGCATCTCTTTTACTATAAAATCTGTAATAATTCCCAAGATAGCAATCTAGTTTTAACAATTTATTTGATACACAATGACCATGTTTGTATACAAATGACCAAAGCATTGTTACTTTGATAAAATATTCTTGCAATGTTACAAGTATATTCACGTTTTCAGGTTCTTGCATTTCCCAAAAAAGAAAAGGCATCATATAAATAAAAGTATATAATGTAGTATATTCATTATGACCCCTTTTAAAATTTGAATATAAGCAGCTTTATGAAGCCAAAAGTGATTTCTTTTCTGAGCCAAATTTGTTTGAGAGCTAAAGCTCATGCAAAATAGGTTGCCTCAAACTTTAGTTACAGAGCAAAAATACAAATTACCCTTTGTACATGTAGAGTAGTGGCTATCTGCTTCTTATTAAGTGTTTGGTTTAATAGGGCTTCTCTTATTTAAGTAACAGACATAGAAACCAAAAGAAGACATTTTCTCCTACAAGAATATATCATTAATAAACAATCTCCTTACAATAAATTATATAACACTGGGAAAGGCTAGGGTAGCAGGAGGCAAGGGAGAGGCTATGTTCTTACGGAAACATAGAAGGTCATAAAAGCATTTTTAAGTAAACCTTAAACAGGCATTAATATTTAAATATTACAATTCCCACTTAGGAAAAAAAAATCACATTATTGATAGGACAGGACACTCAAAACCAATAATATCATGAAAACACATGCCCTTGTGTAATTTGGCAGAACAGACTGCCCCCTGCATACAATGGACCTTTTATTAAATGGATCTCTTCTACCTTGGCATTTTATATAAACAAAACAAAACAAAACGAGAAAAAAAAGGAAAGAAACAAACATTACACTACTAACAGTTTTCAGTTTGAATTCTATTGCTGAGGAGAATTAGACTAAAAGATACATTAGAAAAGTAAAAAGACATAATTTAACAAAAATGAAAGCAAGACCCAGCTAAGAGGAAGAAAACTGTATTGCAAAGCCACCCCTTTGTTCAATTATACCGAAGGGCAACAGAGCCCTCTAGTGGAGAAAAAACATAAATACTGCATATCAGATGTTTTTAATTTACAGAAAACATATAGAACATTTTCATTAAATCTTACGATATCACTGTATCATGCAAAAGCAAAAGATCAAATTCACTTAATAGGATATTAAGTAAAACAATGCTCAAATTTTCGTATCTTATATAACACTAAATTTTCAACTAGGGTAGAAATCTTATTTTTAAATACTCTTAAATTATGAGTTTGAGCCACTTTGGCATTGAACAATAGCTTGTATGACTCTCATTTGTTATTCTGACACTATAACAAAGCAAATTTAAAATCTATACCTATATATAAGTTTGAAATTCAACTGGTGACCTCAGCTGACAAAAGTTTCAGATTTTTATAATCAAGTACACATATTTTTTTTAATAGTTTTTCACATGGGATTACAGATTTATAATATGAGGCTCATTACAACATTTCAAACTGGTCTCTTCCTTAAGATATCTTAATTCTCTTACTTTCATCATGCAATTTCAACATATGTTCAATGTCCATGGTTATTTAAATATAAAATGGTTGCTTAATTTCTAAAGTACTAATTCTCATTTTTAATGTTATTCCACAACTTTTTCAATAGTCATAAAAATCTAAACAGTTTTTCAGAACAAAATAATGTCAAAATCACTGTACTTATGGTTATATTTTAGAATAAGAGTGAAGATGTTGCAAATGTTTTTCATTAAAAATGGGAGTTTAGTTCCCAAAAGGTTATTTCGTTTTTAGAATTTTTCCTCTTCTTAATGAGTACCAGGTTCTAACAAAGGAGATAAATTCCAAGATCCCGCTAGTGGAAAGGAAATTGTAATAAGGTATTTCAGGATCCCAAGAGCAGAGATCCTATAGGAGTATGCTTTACCCAAGAAAAAGACTAAGTACAAGTCAACTTCTGGCCTCAGATTTATGAGATCTTTTGGAATAGACTGAAAAAAAAGTCAATGGCATGGCTTAGGCAGAAGGCAAAATTTATCAACACTTAGGTATGGAAAAGAAAACAAAAAACTGAAGGAGTATAAGAAGGCAGCATATTTCATAACTGTGAAGCATGGAATTCAAATACTAAGAATGAATATACCTTTCTACAAGAGGAGAAAGCAATTTTCTTATATTGCTGTAGAACCGGTAGAATTTGGAATTTACACCAGATCTGAATCCATCATGTGATGATTTACAAGATAAAAGAATATGGCAACTACCCTTAACTGTAATTTCAACGCGTGAGTTAGGAACAAGACCCCAAATTCTTATAAGCAGGTTTCTAGGCCAAGACAAGCAATTTTAACATTATACTAGAATAAGTTTTTGGGATTCCCTACACGGAGATCTGATACTTTCATTTTTGTTCCAAGGAGAGCAAATTAAGGGTGACTTTGATTGCTTGACAATGTACTTTCAGTATCTCAAAAATGTGACATATAAATATATAAGAATCCTTGTAATAAACCTTAGGGAGGTGATTACATAACATAAATACTGATAGAAAATTGAAGTGTCACTCCTGGAATACATTTTACTGGTACATACCAAGGTGGCCAGCTGGTATGTGCTCAGGAGAAAAAATGTTTTGTTCTTGTTAATGGGTTCTCTGGCTCAAAAATCGAAACCAGGCCAGGCTATTCTAGATTTAAAGTCACAACATTCAGTGCAGCCCAACATTATGACGGTTCAAAACGTGAAAGGAATTTTCAGCTTGACTCGACTCTGAAAGGGATTTAAAGTCAAATTTTAACCACCACCTGGTTTAATACTGGAAGTTAATAAAGTTTAGTTAAAATTTTTAAATGCACTAAATTTTAAAAAGAAAAGAAAAAGATATAAATGGAAAAAAACAAAAAAATAAGAAAAAAATTTTAAAGAAAAAAATAGTTTTGCCATCAATGCCACTGAACATTAGACTGAAAATATCTAATTTGCTCATACTTATTAATGGTTTTTAAATACAAAAGGTTGTTTTACAAAATCTAGATTTCATTCCCTAAAAATGACATTAATTAATATCTCTTGTTCACTACAACTGCTTGAGTTCCAACAAATGTCCCCACTAAGAGAGAGGGACAAAGGTGGTGCTATCCCACATTTAGGCATCATTCAACTTAACCTCTCATTAGAACTCATGTGAGAATCCTGCCTCCGATGAGCCATTGTGAGCCTGAAGATTCAAGAAGGCAACATATTGTAACATTTTACAGCTAGCCTGACTGGTCGAGTCTGGAAAAGAACCTACGGGATTGGGATTTTCCGTGGTGGGAAATTCTCTGGCCTAAAAATTTCCTCCCTTGGGCCTTCAAAGATGTCTATTTAACAGTCACCATGTTGAAGCCGTTTTCATTTGTTTTTACCAAATCAGAGCCATCCAGCGGCTAACATCAGAGCCGTCAACCACCTGCCCCTTCCTGCCGCGTGCTAGGTGGACACAGACAGAAATGAACTCCTCCCTCGTCTCTACTGCTTAGCAGTCTGGACTGTGGGCTTCCGGGGCGCTTGGTCTGCTAGTAGAAGCTTTGGGTGAAGAGATGACTTCCCCCTGGATACTGAGATGCTGATCTCCACAGAGTGAGAGGTCCACAATCTACAGCTTTCAATTACAAAGTTCTTCGGGTTCAGAAAGCTGGTTAAACAAAGGTCAAGGAGAGAAGAGTGTTAGTTTCTGAGGAGTCAACATCCTAATCCTTGCAGCTCCCTCAAATACGGGGAACAGAGTTGGGACCAGCGGTGCCCCCCGATTTGCTGCCACAATCTTAACGTGTCCTGGGGCACTGCAGGAGTACAGTGGTCAACTGGGGAAATGCCTTCTAGTGCAGGGGGCAGCCATCTTTTTCTGTACAGGGCCAGAAAGGAAATATTTTAGGCTTCACAGGTCAAACAGTCTCTTTGGCAACTACCCGACTTGCTGGTAAAACAAAAACAGCCAGAAACAATAGGGAAACAAATGAGCACGGCTGTGCTTCAATAAAACTTTATTTACAAAAATCAGGAGCCTGAGGGCCGTAGTTTGCCAAGCCCTGATCTAGACAGCAGGATCCCGTCAACAGCAGGAGCAGGCTACAAGCCTGAACTGTGAAAGCAAAGATTTCACGAGCCCCTAGTGTTTCACTCTGACATTTCCTCAGAAGCCTTCCACTAACTTCCAGAGTCACCCTGAACTTTTTGAGATTAATTAAGATTCCCTCCAATTGCTTCAGTAATTCAAAATATAGCTGAAGGGAGGATGACGATGACAAAATCTATTTAAAGACCAGCTCAAATGGGGCAGTGTCCTAGCACAGCCCTGAAGTCAAGGAAGAGAAGTCCCCTTCTGCAACAAGGAGATCCTCACGACTGGGGACTCCAAAAAAGCAATTCAATGTCTTGTAAAGAATTTTTTAAAAACACAAAAACTGGAAATAGAAGATTTGCAAATCAGCCTTTGTGAAGCAAGTTAGATATATATGTTTTTAGTTTAGAGTCACCACTCTCAAAATAAACACTGCTATGATTTATTTCAGTCCTTCAGATTGCTTCAAAGAGAACACTAGGCTAAAGATTTAACAGTTTATAGATAGAAAACAGGCTCCCTTGAGTGGCAAAAAGGGAATTCCAACCCCAGTAAAGCTTTGATAGGAGATGACTCCTGAATGCCCAGAAGGACTAGAAATGAAGATGCCCAATTCACTCCACACTCAACTATTTCATCTGAAATGAGCAGAAATGCAGTCGTGATAGCAATTTATAAATTGGCATGCTTCGTGGTTCAGGCTTTTATCTAGAAGCCACAGCCTACTTGGGCAAGGACACTCTCTAAGGCAGGAAATAAAAGCTAACTAAGTTGCGACGAAAAGCCATGTGCCTATCTTCAGCTTCTTTTCTTTAAGCCTGATACTGCAGCTGCAGAGCGGACGTTATTTGCAAGTATTTGATTGCCTGGAGTTTTCAGAATGATATTATTTCCAAAATTAAGAATTAAAATCTTCAGCACGCCCTTAGACGTATGCGTCTCAAAAGTGGAGAGGGGAAATGGGGTGAGATGGCAGTGCTACAGGCGATTTCTAAGGGAATGTTAAGAGTTTAGGTTGCAGCTGCAGGTGTAGAGTAGGAAGAGCTGGTCTTCGTAAGACCTTCTACAACATCCCTTCTGTCCTCAGCTTTAAGATCTGCCACAGTGTCCAAATGGACCAGAGACACTGACTTACAGTGTCCAGAAAATGAACTATGGGCATTGGGAAGGAAGAGCCTTCAGGGGAGGCAGGAGCACACAGAAACACAGAGTATGGGGCTTTACTCACAGAGGTCTGCGGTCCCTTCTGGTCGACACATTTATGCTGCAATGCCTTAGAAGCTTTTTTCTTTTTATCATGATTACACATACAACTAGATGTAGCTCTTTTTTATATTCTGAACTAACCCCAATATTCCTGGATTACAATGTCATAAACCCAGTTGTACAAATCTTAAAAGAGCACTAGCCATATCCAAGGGTATGCCATGTAACATCAGACAGAGCAAAGCTTAAACACTTAAGCAAAAAATAGTAACATAAACAGTAGCCTCTTACTAATTAACAACAAAAAAAGTCTGGCCAGAAAATTAAGGGAATGAGGTCTTTTGGTTAATTTACCAGTTAACTGATATTTTACTTAAGACATTTAAAAAAAATTATTCTACAGTGTATCAGTCCATACTCTTACCATAACAGTAATCAATATAATCAACATGATATATTGTTTCTTGGATGATCGAGGATCCAGCCATTATTTTTAATGCAGTGTTATTAATTTTGACATCAATGATGAAGACAAGAGAATTTATCCCAATGCAGACGAAGTTCAAAAGATCTGACTATACACTGAGCCTAGGATGAGGTTTGAAAGTTAATTTTAAATAAATCCCCTTAAGGTTTTCAAAAAATTTCACTTACTTCTTTATCCTAATAGACAAGCGTGGTAGCAAGTTCTGTTCTGGGACTGCAGTTTGTTTGATTTTTGACATTGCTACACAATAACTGATCCTTTAAGAATATATTCTGGAATTCTATGCTTGTCCTAATATTAGGGAATGTTTCCACAAGGTTGAAGAAGGGGTCCATCAAAATTAAGAATGGCAGAGAGAGGAACATGAAGGAGATACGCCAAGGGATAAGGAGACAAAGGCTTAGGCAAAACGGCCACACAGCACACCAAGGGGGCCCTGACGGGTCAAGGAGAGAGAGCCTTCCAGAAAACAGCCCAAAGTAAATCTTTTTTCTCTATCTGTGATTTAATCTGAAGATGCATATCCTAGTTTAAAGCAGTCAGTTCTTACTGATTCAGATGTAAATGGACCAAAACAAACTAAAAATAAAATCAGGGAATCAGGGAACTGATGCGGCTCAAGCAGTTGAGCACCTGCTTGCCACATGGGAGGTCCTGGGTTTGGTTCCCAGTGCCTCCTAAAAACAAAAAAAACAAACAAGCAAACAAACAAAATAATCAACTCAGGAGAGCTGATGTGGCTCAGTGGTTGAGCACCAGCTTCCCACATATAAGGTCCAGGATACAATCCCCCGTTCCCAGTACCTCACCAAAAAACAAATATATAGATATAGATATAGATGGAGAAATAGTATCAGCACCTGCTCTGCCTCTTTCTTCAACAACCCATGATGTCTGGGGTAGAAGGAAGGAAACCCTGCCCAAGCATCCACCCCACGACGGTCACTGCGGTTAAAAACCAGGACTGAGAGGGTTAATTTAGAGGAAAAGACAAGGACGAATTCTCCAGCTTTATAAAGTAATAAGATCCTTTTCCGAAAGGAAAATGATATTCTTGGTGCCCAACCGAAACCTGCAGTACCCTTTGTTCCAAAGTCATGATACACTGTTGGTCCCCGTATCCCATTACCAATCAATTTTTTCATTGGTTTGAATAACCCAGGTAATTGGAATATGCCCGAACACCACACAGACCAGGTCAAAAACCCTTAGACCGAGCCCGTTGTGTCTCACCCTTGAATACCAAAATAGCCACAATCTTTTGCTGAGTGTTCAGGTTTCAGAGAATTCAAGGTCAGCTTCTACACAGCTTTTCATGATAAAACTGGGATTTACAAAGAGGTCATGATTTTAATAAAGCAATAGCTGAAAAGGGCTGTAAATTTATTTTTAAATTAGAGAATCACTACGGGAAATTTCATTACTGTTAGAATTCAGCAGATTTCATTATAGTAGACACACACACACAAAATAAATAAATAAAAGACAGAAGGAGCAAGGAACAGCCTACCTATTCCGGAATTAGCTCCAGTAACTATGACCACTTTGCCAGTGAAGTCGCGGCCCTGGAGTATTTCCATGGCGGTCGTGCTGCCGTCATATCTCTGCCTGGTGGGTGGCTTTGCTGGATTATCATCCACAGTAAATGCCAGTCTAGGGTCCAGGTATGTGGTTCTTTTATTTATATGACTGTAAAGCAAAGGAGAAACAATGTATTTTACACTCACCCACAGCAGTGAACACAGGCATTATAAATATAAGATAATCTGACAGTTTAGGAAAACCCCAAAAGGTTTATTCTTAACACTGAAGAGAACCGGGACCCATTTAATCTATCTTTTGGCCTCCAGAAAGATTACATTCCTGCCTCGAAAGATAGTCATCAAATCCTTTCCTTTCGAATTGCCTGTAAAATACACTGTAACATACAATAGCTATTGCCTTGTATCCCTAGATCTTAAAAAAGGCTTTTTGAGAAGGCTTTTGGTATTTCTGTTATTCATGCAAATGTGGCTTCAAAAGCTGTCAAGCATTCTTTTCAGTTAAATCCGTCCTGGGCAGAGCCCAAAGACTGGTGGAGAAGTAGAAAAGTCGAAATTCTGAAAATCTCAATAGGAAATATAAAATTGCCAAGTACTAAAATTCTAATAATTTTCATTTTAAGACTGTAACTAATACCTCCTATGAGCATGCTAATTTTAATTTGGTGTTGATCAAATTTTGTAGAAACAATATCAAAATACGTTGTTACATATAGATTAACAGATTACAATACTTAATAGATTTCTCCCATTTGAAATGGATTCTTGTGATTTTTAATAAATAGACCTCAAAATATCTTTACAACTATTAAGAACTCTCCAGAAATAACAAGAGATAAAATTTTGTGATTTAAAATGTTTGTAACATATATGTATGTGTCTTTATAAACCTACATTGCATTTATTATCTATACCCATTGCCCAGTGAATAACAAAACCCAAGAACAATCCTCATTTTAATCAGAATAATAGCCTGTCCGATAAGCATTAGGACTCCAATGTGATGAGACGACAGGGCCGTGGTGTCTGCAAGATGGCTCACACTGGCTTGCTAGAGCTGAATATGCTTGTCTCTTCCCAATTCCCCAGTGATTTCACAATGGTAGCCTGAAATTGCTCATGGTGGAAATATTTACACCATGGAAATAAATCAAGGATTTTTCTCCTAGAGAGCTGGGTGTTAAACTTAGCACATCACCATAATGGGCTTGGGGAGGTTAGGTGACTTGCAGGGGGAGCTAAGATTCTCCCAGTTCTAGCTTGACTCCAAAGCCCTTGCTTGTTCCACTGGACTAGACGAGAGGTTGGCAAACTATGGCCCATGGGCCAAATCCAGCCCTCTACCTGTTTCTATAAACAAAGTTTTATTGGAACAGCCATGCTGAGTCATTTATGTATTGTCTATAGTGCTTCTGTGTACAATGGCAGAGTTGAGTGACCATATGGATTAAAATATTTACTGGCTAACCCTTTACAGAAAAAGTTTGACAAGCCCTGCTCTAGAGTAGACCAAACTAGCATGCATCAGGATCACCTGGAGGCCTGGTTAAAACCCAGAATACTGGCTCCACTCCCACAGTCTCTGATTCAGGAGCTTGGGGTCTGAGAATATGCATTTCTAATAAGTTCTAATGATATGCTACTCTAGGACCATTAAAAATAACATTCATGTCAGATGCGTATCTTTCCAAGCACGGGTGCAAAGGCAGAGTCTACAAAGAAAAAAACACTGATCCTTTTGATGACACAAAAATTTAGAAATTCCATGCTTGATTTAAAATAAAAATCAGCAAAATTAAAAGAAAAACTTCGAAAAAACATTTGCAACATATAACCAACGGGTTGATACCCTTAATTTGTTAAGAAAAAAAGTTTCAAAAAATCAAGGGGAAGAAAATTTCTTACAAACCAACAGGAAACAACAAATGCCCCCATATCTGACTTGCCAGTCTCCTCTCCCTGTGGCTGCCCGTGGCTGCTGCCAGACTCCTCTCGGTAAGCTTTGGTCCTTTTGCTCCCAGTCTCGGCTACCCACCAAGACTCCAACACCACCTATGCTATTTGAACTTGTTACTATAAATTATTTAACTAGTTATTATTATGTGACCTGGCAACATGCAAGGTAAAAAAGTGTTACTGTATCTATGACAAATAAATTGAATGCTTTGGAAAGTCCAAAAGACAAAAGCTAAAAAAGTTTAGATTTAATCAAGTATAGTAAAACACTAGAAAAATACTATAAATATCTAGATTCAGCACGCAGATTCTTCACAAGCTTTTGCTCAACTTTAAAGAAACTGAAACTGGAACCTGCAGATGCTGTATTAAAAGCGCGTTATGGGGCAGAAGGTCCACAGGCACTCCAAGCAGCAGACACATTCAAAATGCAGGCCTGGCCCCTACACCCAAAGCTAGGCAAGTATGTCTCTACGTTAAAATAAAGCAAAATGTTTACATTGCATGCATACCTTTTAAAAAAAGTAATTTCCTACTTAAAACTAACTTCTATTAACCAACCAATCCTAATCCCATCGAGTAAGAAAACTTCTACTCTGAATGTTGAAGTCGCCTCTTAACTTCAGTGGTCAAGAACGCAGACCGGAAGAAGCTGCCAGCTCAAGCCCTGGCGGGCACTTCCTCCCCGCGGGGTCCTGAACAAGTCCCTCCTCGGCGCGGTCCGTGTCCTCCGTGTTAACCAGGGGTAATAACGGCACCACCTTGCCGGGTTACTGTGGGGATCCAAGAAGCTGATACTCTCGAAATGAGGCTATCAGAAGCGTGCCCGGCTCGTGCTGTGTGTCAGACAAGTGGTAACTAAGTTTTTGTGTATTATTGGAATTTATTCGAAGACTCAGAGAGGTGAAAAAAGGTTTCACAGTCAAGGATGCTCAAAACAGTATTTGTATAGACGCCCAATAGGATTTAACAACATCAGTACCCAAGAGACAATCTGATAAGTTATCTGTAGGAAAGAACGCCCCACACCCTTTAAATACTGTCTTCTTGAAAAACACATGAGGATATGAGAAAATGCTCACACTGTACTATGGGGAAAAAACAGGTTATTAAAGCAGACTTTTTTTTCAAGAAAGCATGTTCATAGAAAATAGACTGAAAAAATAAATACAAAAATTGTTCAAAGTAGTTGCTGATAAGATTAAGGTTAAAAATTCCTTCACGGGGAGCAGGTATAACTCAGTGGCTGACTGCCTGCTTCCCAAGTACAACGTTCCAGGATCAATCTCTGATACCTCCTAAAAAAAAAAAAAAAAAATTCTTTTCCCAATTTTCAACAGGCAATGTGTACTGCTTTCATAATAAATATTTCCTGTTAGAAAGCAAAATGACCACAAGTAATTCCTATGTAAAGTGACTTACTCAACAAAAAACACTTGTCCGTTCTCATCGGTTTCTTGTTCCCATCCGTATGGCAAATCTGCAACAGGAGAGACAGACAGGTCGGGTGTGGCAGGGTTGAAAGAACCGCCCCCAGGCGGGAAGGGAGGGCCCAGGTCTTGCCAGCCTTGCCCCTGAGCCTCTCCCGCCAGACCAACTGTCTCTTCCACGCGTTCAGGGCATCAGTCCCGACCGTGGCCGTCGCACAAGGCCCATTACCCCAACTGGACTACACATTGTTTTCTTTCTTTGAAAGAAAACCCTCTTTCACTCTAGATCATTCTTAAAAACTCCATTTGGCTCCTGCTTCTGCTGTGAGCCTTCTGGATGCACCGATTCATTTGAATTCTACCCGAGTGGACTCCTAGGAACATCTCTACGTATTAGGTAGCGCCCGACGCAGCGTTCAGACGCTGCCTTCCAAGGTCTCTTACATGATACTATAAAGCAGTCTCATTTTTTTTTGTGCCTACATCTTGTCTCTCCAACTAGACCCCAAACCTCTTGAGGACAGGGACCTTCTTATACTTCCATTCTGTGCATCTCACCCTTGCTCAGGAATAGAAGCACCTAGCAGTCACTGCGATTTATGTTTTTCCATAAAACACTGATAGACTTAATTTCATGATGTGAACAAGAACAATTTTAAAAGGAGACCATAAGAAAACCTAATATACTAAGAGTCAGAGGCTCCCATTATTTTAATACCTCTTTAAGATCAGTAAGAAATCATCCTCACTGCACCCCAGTAACACATCATCTCCTGCCAACTCCTATCAGCTCCTCTACCAGAGCGCCTTCCCAGACGGACACGGTGACCTGTCAGCTCCCTGTCAGGGACATTTTCCTGTCTATTAATGCTTTAAATACCAGATTCTTGGCTTTTATGATGACAACAGCTACAAACCTCCTGCTACTCGTTTTCTTTTTCCAGTTTTCGGGTGTTCCCATTGAGTCTTCTCCTCGGTGTGACTATTAAAAGAAAAAAAATGACAACACAGTAAGAAGTTAGAGTTATGCTTCGAAAAATAATCAATTGAATTAATTTTTTTCTCTCTTCCAGATAATACTCTCTCTCAAAAGTAGTAAAGCCAGACATTTGGAGAAGAGACATTTAAACATAAATTTTACTCCTACCTCAGGTCTAAGTCCCTGGGCTGTAAGGAGAGGGAATCCTACGGAAAGCTCCTAAAACTGCCTTTATAAGCTGGCTGCGGAAGGAGAGCAGGAGAAAAGGGAAGAGCAAAGTTCTCGAATGATCTTTCTGGGCAGCAACGTGAAATTGGGACACAGGCCTTCACGCTGAGCAGCATGGTAGCTTCTCTTCCCCTACCTCCCCCACACCTCAATCCCTCACTCAACAGGACACGTGTGCCCCCAAACCCCGACTGCCTGCGGGGGCCTGCCCCCACCCCTGCAGCGGGGCTGGCTTCTACCTGCCCTCAAATCCACCTAGCTCCCTCATGCCCCAGGGCCTTTGCACTCGCTGCTGCCTCCACCTAGGACACTCTCCCCCAGATCTTCCCCGGACTGGCTCCTTCTCATCTTTCTGATCAAAGTTCACTTCCTCAGGGTAGGCCTCCCTCCCCCCTAGTAGCAGTCCTGCCCACCCCCACCCCACTCCTGCGTCACCACCCGCCCCTTCCTTACCCTGTTTTCATTGTGTACTTTTACAGCCCTGTCACTAACTGAAATTATATTATTTGTCTGCTTGCTTACGATCTGCCTCTTCCACTGATCCCTGAAAGCAGGATTTCTGCCTCATTCGCTACGGTAGCCCAGAGCCTGGTACTGTGCCTGGCAAGTGCTCAAGAAATATTTGAGCAAATGAACTGAATGAATGAATGCACGAATGAGTTCACAGCCGAGTGGGGCACAGACAATCATAAAATCGTGTACAACACACAAGGAGTGACCGGCCGGAGAGGGAAGGAAGGCCTCTTGCCTCACCAAGGAGCAGGGAGGGGGCGGAATCAGGAGAAAGGCTGAGAGGAAGGCATGCAGGTGGAGGCCAGGCGGCCTGCAGGACACAAAGCCTCACGTCACCTGGGCGTCGGGGCGTCCTGGACTCTCAGTTCACGGCTTGTGCCCGCCCACCCCAGGTGGCCTGGGAAGTGCCCCCCTCAACAGGGTCGAGTGGGTCACCCCAAAGTCACCCCCAATCCCGACTCCCTCAATGAAGCCAACCACAGAGAGGCGACACCTCAACTCCCCACCAGAGGGAAGCCAGCCGAACCCTCACTGAGGTACATACAGGAAAGGACTGAGGGGAAAGACAAGGGATCACAGAACAGCACAGCCGAGGGGTACACGAGGGGCAGCTCAGCGACGCCGGCAAATGTCTGGGGGGTGTGGCTATTCCCTACGTTTGGGTTCTATTCCAGGACAGACTGACAAAACTCAGCCCATTTTGTCAGGCTAACCTTAGACATGACTTAGCTCTCATGCTCACCTCCCTGAAACGTGTATTCTTTCCACAGATACGACTTTGAAGAATTCCATTAAGTGCTGATTCCTGCTTGCCCTGAGAGGGAGTTAAGAACACAGAGAACCTCAAAGGTCATCCACCTTCGCAGTGCCGGTCAATCTACTACACTTCTGAGCCTCGATTTCCTCATGGACAAACGGAAACATCCTGGAACCAATCTCAGGGGTCTGTTATGAGGGTGCAGTACCTGACACAGAAGGAGCCCTCGGAAGTGTGAGCCATTACCTTGACCAAGTCAAGTACACAAACTCGGCTCATTTCTATGCCAAACTGAACACTTAATTTCAGAAGATCGCACGTCATAATTTTTTACAGTGGGCAAGTAACAGCCTAGCTATACCAGGTGAGAAAGTGTCAAGGAAAACATAAAATTACTTAATCAGGGAAACAGCCGGATGCTGCCAGAGGCAGAGGGGTGGGTGGATTCTGTGCTAAAACAGAAAACAGTATTTAACCGCTGACCTCTAGATGATAAAACGTGAATCTTCCTTCCCTATCAATTATTTTGATGAGAATAAACGGAGAGAGCATGAATTTCCTGTAAAACTGTGCAAGTCACAAGCACAGAGCTGCCGGTTTCTGGTGGATCTTTGCCACCCCTCGGGGGGCCAGGCCTCCATCGCAAAGAGGGGCTGGTGGGAGGGGAGGAGGTGAAAGACTGAACTAGCCGCAGTCAGGCAGGAGGCTTCCCAGGCGCCCCGCACCCTGAGCTGCTGGGAGGGTGCAGACACGACACCTCTGACCATGCTTGCAAGGGACCAATGACCGCAAATGTCGGGAAACGGGAGCGAAGACGGACTCGGCTTCCCAGAGGGGAGCTCCTGCGCCCAGGCCCCCGCGCCGGCTCCACGATGGGAGCATAACGCACCGACTGCGGCCTGTTCCTGCGCTCGAGGCAGCAGCCATAACCCAAAGGCTGGGGCGCCGTAAAATGTTCTGGCTCCTTTCTTGGCCACTCCTCATGCATCTTCAGGGAGGGGACGGATTCCACTCCAGTTCCCTTTGCCTGACATTAAAAGGAGTCTTCATCCCACAGGCACCAGTCAAACGAGCTTGAAGCCCAGCTCCCAAGAAGAACGTCCTGGAAGAATCCACACGGCGGTCCCTGCGAGCGGGCGCCTGGGGGACCACTGCAGGGCCACCGAGCCGAAGACCCCCGCCCTGGCCGCGCTCCAGCCGGCTCCTCCGCCCCAGCAGGGCCTTCGCCCAGCAGCCGCTCATGGGCCAACACGCGGGATGGAGGAACGCTCTTCAGAGCGCTACACGATTCACCCAGGACATTTTTTTTGCTATTCTGAGAGACAATTTTTTTAAAAAAAAGAAAAAACTATCGCTCCATGCTCTTGACTTGGCAGAAAATGCCTTAAAGCCAGGTCCCAACCTGGGCGCTGGTGACACTTGGGGCCGATCACTGCCGTGGGGCAGCCCTGGCCTGCGGGGTGCTCGGCAGCAGCCCTGGCCTGGAAGCCTCCAGCCGGCGCCGCGGCCACTGGAAAGGTCCCCAGACGCCGCCGCTGCCCCCTTCGGGGCACAGCCGCATCCTTCGGTAGTGGACTCCGGAGCCCAACTACAGACGGTTTCTTGGTCTCCCGGTGCCCTTAGAGAAGGCGTTTAGCCTCCCTGTGCCTCAGTTTCCTCACTGGGAACCTGGTAATAACACCACCACCCACTTCTTGGAGTTATAAAGAGGAGTGCCTAAGTTAACATGCTTGAAGAACTTAGAACTGGGCCTTTCACATGGAAGTTTTTTTAAAATAAATACTTAAGATGTAAAAATTAATTAAAAGGTATTCTTTTTCATTATACCCGAAGATGGCTTTTTAATGAAGAGAAAATTACAACACATGTCCCCACAGTGTTATCTTACCAACCTTAAATAGAGGCCTTCTTGAATTTTTTTTCTTTCAATAGGCTTTTTGTAATTTAAAGAGATAATAGTGACCTTAATTTAAACCAAAGGATCAAAATTAAATTTATACTACACAGCACGAACATGGCGTCCAGTGTGCTCTTCTAAGGAATTGGGAGAAAGAAAAAACCATAGTTCCTTTAGGTTTCCACAAAGCTAGAGCCCACCAGGAGAGCTGGCCCTGCGAAGGGGCCCCAGGTGCCAACAGGGCACAACTGGCCACCTCTCTGGATACCAAGAGGAAAGGGAATAACTCCAAGTCCCAAAAATGCCCCCATCCCATACCTTTTTTTCCCCTCCCTGCCCTCAGCAACTCCTGCAGCCACTGTCTCCACATCGATGATAAAATCTCTTCCATCGCTAGAGTCACAGTAATTCTATAGTAGAATACCCATAAGTCCACTCTAGTCCACATTTTATCCCTCCATCCTGAGGGCCCTGGGATGGCGATGTCCACTCCACCTCCAAATTGAGAGGGGGCTTAGATCCCACATGGCTGATGGATGCGATTCTCCTGCTTGCAGCTGTAGACTCTCTCTGTTTCCTGCCATAACCCACTCAATGGACTGGGAGAGAGGGTAAACTACAGCAGAAGCTATCATCCATGCTGTGGAGCAGTGCTCCACAGTGTACTCACCAAAGGTAATGAATGGACCACACTAAGAAAAGAAGGTGTCGATGTGGGAGTGGGCGGTGTGGGGAGTGGGTATATGGGAACCGCTTACATTTTTTAATGTAACATTTTGTGTGATTTCTGTATCTTAAAAAACAAGAAAAGAAAATTTTATTGGAACACACACACAAAAAAAAAAAAAAGAGGAAAGGGGGAAAGGAAAGGACCCAGGGACCGCAGCCCCAGCCCCCGGCCCTGACATGGCGACCCTCCGTCCCCATCTCCAGGGGGCTGCTCTGGACCGCGGCCAGTTCTCTGAGGTGGGAAGGCCCAGGCACCGGAACAGAAGGATCTGGCACCTCTGCTCTGAGTGGCCCGAGGCCCACGAGTGCTGGCGGGCACGTGGGAAAGCAGGTGCGGCTCAACTGGACCCACGAAAAAGGAGGGAGTAAGCCTGTAAAAGGAAGTTTCCACAAAACCCCAGCAGTCTAATGAGCGCTACCGGTTCTGCTCCCTATGCTGGCCCGGGGCTTGGCCCTGACGCTCTGAGAGGAAGACACGTTGGAAAAAGGAGGGCTCAAACGGCAGTCTTCCCAATAACACCCAGCAGAGTTCCCCAGGAGAAGGCCACCGGGCCCTTCCAAAGCAAGGAGGGGACAGAAGGGCCAGAGACGCTCAGGTCAGGACAGTCACAGGGACTCTGCTGGGAATCCAGGGTTAGGAAGGGTCCAGGTATCCTTCAGCCCTGAGAGTCAAAGATGGGGGGGCCAGCAGGCCTGGCTACAGGTCTGGAGAGTCACAGTCTCCTGCTGGGAGCCAGCCAGGCTCTGTCAGTATAAACAGCAGGGGCCAGTCTGAGGCCTAAGAAATAGCTTGAGACAGTGGGGGCAGAGGCAACTCCTTCAGTGACCACACTTGTGTCACTGTGTTCCCTGGCCACAGAAGCTCTTAGACATGTGAGGAAGGAAGCAGTAGGAAGGCCAATGAAACAGAACATAATGCACAGATGCTGAACAGGCAGCGTGAGCAGCCAGCAAGGACCCTGCACCCTAACCCTGACGCTGGGCTCCAAGGCAAACTTGAAGGGATGCTGGGAGCCTCGGGGCTTCCGGCCAGAACGAAGTCAGACCATGCAAAAGGGACCAGAGGAAGGCACAGAACGCGGGTTGTGTGTATCCTTATACTCCCAGGTCTAGGATGTCACCTGCCCAAACAGGCCCACAGCAACCTGCAATAAAGGAATTAATTTTCTCATTATGTGAGTATTTATCTTATATCTTGCAGATGCTAAGCACTGGGATACAGAGGTGAGCAAGAAAAGGTATCTGCCCTCATGAAGTTTACAATCTGCGGGACAGAGGCAGAAAGCCAACAAGGAAGTGTATTAATAAGATAACTACAAGGAAGTGGATTTGGCTCAACTGAGAGAACATCTGCCTACCATATAGGAGATCCAAGGTTCAAACCCAGGGCCTCCTGACCCATGTGGTGAGCTAGCCCACGCACAGTGCTGAGGAGTGCCATGCCACTCAGGGGTGTCCCCCACATAGGGGAGCCCCACACGAAAGAAGTGTGCCCCATAAGGAGAGCCGCTCTATGCAAAAAAAGTCCAGCCCACCCAGGAGTGGTGCTGCACACACGAAGAGCTGACGCAGCAAGATGATGCAACAGAAAGAGACACAGATTCCTGGTGCTGCTGACAAGAATAAAGTGGACACAGAAGAACACACAGTGAATGGACACAAAAGAGCAGACAACAGTGGGGGCAGGGGATGAGGGAGAGAAATAAATAAAAAATAAATCCTTAAAAGAAAAGAAAAATAAGGTACAGATCACGCTAAGTGCCATGAAGCAGATTAACAAGGTAATGGGTGGAGGGTACAGGGGCTGGGCACAGCCAGGAAAGGTCTCCTGGGACAGTGGCATGTAAACTCAGCTCTGGAGAATGGAAAGGAACCCTTCGTGCAGAGATCTCAAAGCAGAGGAGCCAGTCAGGAGCTGACTAGGGGCTTGTCTGGGCCCCTGTAACAGCCTACTGACTCCCTGCTGCTAAAATGTCCCCTTCAGTTCTCCAGGGTCAGAAGTCCTCTTCCTAAAGGTGCACCCCTGATGTCACACCTGGCTCCAGACCTTCATTAGAGCCCTGGATCCTGAGGACAGGCCTGAAAGGTCTCCACAAGCTGGCTCCTTCCAAGCCCGCCGCTGATCTTCACCCCAGCACCCCAGGGCTCACAGGTGGCCAGCGCAGGTCCTGGGGGGCTCTGATCTCACAGCTCCCTCTACCTGACTGCCCTCCTGCCTCTAGGACTCACCTGCTTCTACTTGTGCTGGAAGGCATGGCTCAAGGGCCAATTCTCCCTAACATGCCCCCTCCCTCCTGCTCCATGCTAGATAGGCTGCTGTTCTACACACGCGGCGCTGGGACTACTGTACTAGGTGCAACTCTGCCCTATATGATTGGGCATGAAAGGATGACAACTGGGTGTCACTTATCTTGGTATAATCAGTGCCCAGCAAAGGGCCTGCCACATAAGATCGCAGGGAGTTTTAAATGAACGAAGCCACCAAGGTGTTTTTTTCTGGTTTTCCTTCTGGCAGGCCACCGAAGACAGCAGTGGTTCACAAGCTTGAGTAGATCAGAATCACCTAAGATGATTTTACGAGATGGTGGGGGGACCCCCCCCCCAAGCCAACTGAATCAGAATCTCTGGGAGTGATTCCCAGAAAAAGGTGTTTCACAAAAGCTTTCTAAGAGTTGAGAAATCACTTATCTATATCCATTTTCTTAACGCCGGTTGATAATCCACTTCAACCGGAAAGCTTAAAAAATACAGGTTCCCACATGATTGTTTGGTTAACTCACAACTTCTCAAATAAAATAATAAATAAGTAAATTAAAAGTCCAGGTTCCCCAAGTTGGGAGTCTGCTGTGGCAGGTTCCCTGAGGAAAGAGAATTTTAATATGTGGCAGCTGCAGAGACTGCAGGAAAGCCTAACAGTTACAGCGCCTTGATTTGTTTTTATTACCAGCTTTAACTGAGTATCTATGAGAACCTCTGCTAACTGCCTTGGACACAGCGTCTGGGCTACTCCTTCTATCAACCCATTTTACAGATGAGGAAACAACCTGAGCATCTTTCAATCACTCAAGGTCAAACAGTAAGTGATGCGGACTGACACTGAAGGCTCTGCTACTGTTTCCAAAAATTTTCCGGAAAATGACAGTGAAATTATCCAGTGAAATACACATTCCCAGGAACACCTCCCACCCCCCAAATCAGACTGCCGAGAAGGGACATGGGCACCCACGTGTTGCTTTATTTTCTGCATTATTTTTTGATCAGGTCGGTGTGCCCATCACTGCAAAGTGCAGTGCTGCCTCCTGAACAGCAGAGGGCGCGCCTGGACGCTGCCCAGGGACCCTCGCGTGGCCCAGGGCTCCAGATCCTCCTCGGGACCTTCGGAGCCCTTGGTCCAAAGGTCTTTCGCCATCACTTCCACTTCTCCCCGCCCTCGCCAAACGGGTGCGCGAGGCCCGGCCGCAGGGGATCTGCACGCCCCCTCCCCGCGCAGGTGGCGTTCGAAGGCAGCGGAGGGTCCGGGTCCGTGAGGCCGTCAGGGTTCCAGGTGCGTCCCCTGGCCCGGTGGCCCCGCTGCGGTCCCCTTACTTGGCATAGTAAACCCAGCCATCCTTGGTGGTTCTCTCCTCCCAGCCCGGCGGCAGCTCGTCCTCGCTGTCCGTGTCGTCCAGGCCCGCGTAGCGTAGAGCTGCCATGGCAGGCGGAGAAGGCGCTCGGCCACCCACTCGCTGAGTCGCCCTCGGCCGGTACCCCTCGGCCAGCAACTCTCCGGCTTCAGCGCAGCACGGCGTGCGTCTGGGCCCCACCGCTCGCGCTTGCGCACTGCGCCGTCCAGAGCCGGAATCCTGTCCCCGCTGTTTCGCAACGACCAGCGAAAAGGGGGCGGGGCCTGAATAGTGCGTCGATCAAAGCGCCTAGGAACTCGTCCTGTCGTTTGGTTGGGAAGAAAACATGGACAGTAGTTTGCCGTTCTGGAGTTGGAGCAGCGCTTCCTCAATCACCCCGCTGCAGTAGCCGACCAGAACTCCACCCGTTGCTGGGCGATCCGTAATCACTTCCGCGTTGTTCTGGCCAATCCTGCGGGAGCCCTCGCAATTGGGCATCCTGGGAAATGTAGTCCAGGCCACACTGAGCTGGAAAGTGAAGCAGAAAAGCAAAACAATGGTGGTTTCCTGGGTTCAACCTTCTGATTCACAAACTTTGTTAGGCATAGAAATCACCTGGAGAACGTTAAAAATGCAAATTCCTGTTTACCTCATTACCCTGTCCTCGAAAAGTTTTTTTTCTGGCCCCAGCATGATTATATTAATAATAATACCTAATATTGATTGAGTGCTTAATTTCGTGTCTGGGGCAGGAATTCGTAGACTGTCTCTTTCATGTTCTCAACACCTTTTGATTGGCACAACTCAGAAAGTTTAGGTAACTACCCAAGGATGCACAGAAACAGGAATTTTTACTGTATTATAATTATTCATCTATCTGAATGCTCCTGACCTAACCAACAGCACACCACATCTTCTGCTTCTTTTTTTATTATTATTTTTTTATTTCTCTCCCCTTCCCCCCCCCCCAGCTGTCTGCTCTCTGTGTCCATTTGCTGTGCACTCTTCTGTGACCACTTCTATCCTTAGCAGCAGCACCCGGAATCTGTGTTTCTTTCTCGTGCGTCCTCTTGTTGTGTCAGCTCTCCGTGTGTGCGGTGCCATTCTTGGGCAGGCTGCACTTTCTTTCACGCTGGGCGGCTCTCCTTGCGGGGTGCACCCCGCCCGTGGGGCTACCCTTCGCAGGGGACACCCTTATGTGGCACAGCACTCCTTGTGAGCATCAGCACCGCACATGGGCCAGCTCCACACGGGTCACGGAGGCCTGCGGTTTGAACCACGGACCTCTCATGTGGTAGGCGGACTCCCTATCTGTTGGGCCAAGTCCACTTCCCTTCTGCTTCTTTCTATCCTTGACATTCAGTAAAATGTCTGAACTTACAAGCTTATTGAATGAATGAAATGAATAAGTGAATGGAACTTTATGAATCAACCTAGTTAAAACAAAATTCCAAGTTTGCAAAGTAGACTCTCTGGGGTTCTCTTGGAATGTCGACATGCCCTGTGTCAAAAATTTGAAGCCCATCTTCTACTTAGTCTTGCGTTAGGAGTCTTTCAGAATATTCCCCATTTTGAACCTGGTTTCCCAGCCCTACCTTACAGGGAAATCTGCCAACCATGATTTCTCTGACTTAGGGCTCAGAAGAATGCAAGACCCCTCCATCCCCCCAAAAAAAAACTATATTCTAAGGGGGGTGGTGGGCAATTGGAGAGAGCAAGAGCAGTGCTGCTTTTTGTCCTTTTCAAAACCTGAACTGATATTGCTTTAGGATTCCTGCCCTTTAAAAGAGACTCACTTTCCCGTCAACTTCACCAGTCAAAAGCTAGGTTAATGAAAGCACATTTTAACAGGTTTACTACATACCATCTCAAACTTACCAAATATGACCTTTTCCAAATCCATGTAAACTACCATTAATCTCCCATTTCTGTGCTCACCCCAATTTAGTTCCTTTCCCATCTCACCTGAGCCTCCTCAGTCCTTTGATTTGGATAGGAAATTAGGTCACAAAGACCCTGGAGGTGGGAAGGGAGATGACTGGAGCTTTGCCTCAGTTTGTCTAATCATTATCTGTGACATGAGCTCAGCTTCTCAAGGACTGCTTAGGTTTATCTTGGGTTACCCTGGCTGGAGCCTCTGCAAACACCCATTGCCCATGATGTGGCATCAGGCCACAGGTAATGCCTGGGAAGAATTCTGAAGCTCTGGGTCACCCCTCTCTTGCTCCTATCTTTTTAATATTCCCTCCAAGGCCTCTCCTACCATCTCTACTGGAATTTTTCGGCCTGGGATCTACTGACACTTGCGGGAGAAGGGGATAATGCTTTGTTGTGGAGGTGTAAGGTCAAGCGCCAAGTAAGCCTTTTGCCAGTCTCACAACTCTGTAGTGTTTCCTAAGGAAGAGCATTCTTGTTGAAATAATCAAGGAAGAAACCCAAATTGTTTCCAGGGAGGGTTCAGAGCCTTCCAGGGTGGTTTTGGAGCTATCACCAGACTCCATACTGCAAAACCTACCTTCAGACATAAAGTTGTCTTCTTGGAAACATGAATATAATGAGTTATGTGCACTTTGCTGTCTAAAAGAGTAGAATTCTGTTACAGTCTCTTTGGTGGAATGCCTGTGATGCATCACAGTCTGGTTTAATGATTATTCAGTAATAAAATTGTTTTTCTAGGCTCTCTTTTTCTCTACCTTGGTGAAAGTTTGTCTGGGTTGGGAGAAGATTTTGTTTTTAAGTGTATTTACCCAATAGGGGGCTGTCCTGTGCAAGAGGAAGTTTAGCAGCGTCCCTGCTTCCACCCCCAAAATGACTATAGCATGCCCCTCTCTCATCTGTAAACCACCCAAAATGTGCCCAGACATTGCCAATTTATTGGCCCCAGTTGAGAACCATTGATCTACACTGATAGTAAATCAGGAAGTTACTAACTGGTGACTCAAATGCTGAGATTTATTTAAGGCATAGAAGAGCCTATTTCTGGCAGGAGATTGCAGGTTGGTACTTAGACCCCGCTGGCTCCAGCCACAAGTCCTGATCACAGAGTTCTGGAGCATTGTCAGAGGGCACCTGCCTTTCAATTTCCTAGCCCAGCAGGAAGTCCAGGGGGTGGCCCAGACACCAATTCTGCCCCAATGATTATTAGGACCTCATCATATTCCTCCTCTTTGGCATCTTATTTTTGCATTTTAATAACACATATGGGCATTTGGGAGACTTGTAAAGGTCAGCATGCCAGTTTATAGATTTTGGGCTTCACTAAACCTGACAGTATTTTAGTCGGGTTCATTGATTACAAGTAGCAGAGCTTCATTCAAGAGCAAGCATCTAAGGGTTGGGTACACATGAACTGAATAGAGTGCTAGCAGGGCCTGAGGGAGCCCAAGGACAGACCTGTTCTTGTTTTCTTTCTTTTTCTTTTCCTTCTCATGGGTTTCATGATCTTTTGCTCCCCACTCTCTGCTCATGGGCTAAATTTTCTCCTCTCTCCTTATTGACTTCCTCTGTTTATTTATCAATTTTGTTCCTGTAATGTCAGTTTGTACTTGGCTTTGACTTTGCTCTTACTAAGTGAACCCTGTTTAACTTACATGCAAAGGTTTTTATAATGGATTTGAGGAGCTTGGGTTTTGGAATGAGCCAAAGTCCTCAAAATGTACCCCTAAGAAAACCTAAAGAGGGAAGCAGATCTGGCTCAAGCAATTGGGCTCCCGCCTACCACATGGGAGGTCCATGGTTCAGTTCTCAGTGCCTTCTAAAGAGGACAGCTAGCTGGCACAACGGTCAGGCATGGCAAGCTGATACAACAAGATGATGCAAAAAGGGACACAAGAAGAAAAACATAATGAGAGACACAACAAAGCAGGGAGTAGAAGTTCTCTGTGCCTCCTAAAAGAAGATGAGCAGGTGCGGTGAGCTGATGCAACAAGTTGACGCAACAAGAGACATGAGGAAAAACACAATGAGAGACACAACAAAGCAGGGAGTGGAGGTGGCTCAGGTGATTAGGCACTTCCCTCTCACATCTGAGGTCCAGGGTTCAGTTTCTGGGGCCTCCTGAAAAGACCAGCACACAACAAACAGACACAGCAAATGCAAACAATGAGGGCATGGGGAGAAATAAATAAACAAAATAAATCTTTAAAAAGAAAGAAAACCTAAAGAGTGGTCTATTTTTGAAAAGTCCAGGGGATCAGATTATTACTGAGGAGGCTGAAAAAATAAATCCAAGTGTGGTTACACAACTACACACTAGATGGCCTTATGTGCTCACTGTTTTAAAGGCTGCAGCCCAGTTCAAGATTTAAAGCATTTCTATAGCTCATTCTTTTTCTCTTTGATTGATGACTTCTGTAATACCTGCAATTTATGAATATATTATTGATCACTTTTTGCTGAAAGCAATTTGGCTTTACTAAAAAAGAAATGTGTGCAGTGGGACCAGGTTTTAATGTAACCTTCCTAAAGCCATATTTCTTTAATTTATTATCATTACCATGACGATGACCATTTCCTTCCCTAACCCAACACCCTCCAACAAATCTGCAAAGCTGAGCTAACTTAAATCACCATTCCTTGGGGATTAAATCTGATTTTCTGGTGCCAAAGTCAATATGCTAATGAGAATTTGCTCGTCTTCTGATGAACTTTTCTCAGGAAGGTGACCAGCAAGGAGGAACAGCGAGCAGGACTCTTAGGAAAAACTCCCCGTCTTATTTAGAAAGGTGTGTTTGTATTCACTTATTCGTTCAAATTTAGGAGTAAAAGGATTTATGCTTTATCTCTGTGAGAAAGCAGGAAAAATGACACACCAGAGTCAATTAGAATAAGATCAATGGACACACAAAGAACTATGACATGAGGGTTCTAAGAGGTACACAAAGAAGGGGGGAGTTCAGGTGTTAGGGTTGTCAAGATCCTGTCATTTATCCTTGGAACTCAGCTCAGCTGATAGTACTTAGAAACCATGTAACAGTGGTCAAGTCCCTAAACTTCCCTTAGTTTTCTTGTCTGAAAATGAAACTGATTGTGGCGCATTTGGGGAAATATAATTAAAAACAAAGTCTTCTCCCAACCTAAAACACCTTTGAGAATGAGCAATGTTATTGTTGAATAAGCATTAGAACAGAATTGTTACCGGATTTTGTCTAGATTCTTGACTATGCTGCAGAAATGAATTTCAAGAGCATGTCGGGTGAGGTAGGCCAGGAATTTATTAAGGTTGGGAGGGAAGAGAAATGGGAGAAAATAACAGATCACAGGTCCCAGGTGAAGGGGAAGGGGCTGAAAAATGATAAAGAAGGCTGCTTTACAGACCGCAATTCCCCATTTTAGATTACAAATGCCCAGGTTTTCCTTGCGTGGCAACGATGGGAGGGGGAAAACAGCGAGAGAAAGGCACAGAAGGCAGGAACAGGGGTCCAAAGGCGAGAGAGAGCTTTCAGGCCTTGTGCCTGCTTTTTGAACTGTTAATTATGCCACCCCTTTGCTAATGGCAGGGGAGGAGTTCCAGCTGTTTGCTGTTTTGATTGATTACCTACTACCCCCTCCATTAATTATTCCCCATGAATGCCCAATGATAAGGTCCTTGGGGACCTAAGGTCCAGGGCTTCTCCTGGCTTCTAGACAAGTTTTGTTCTGAACGGCAGAACCTTGGGGAGGGTCTTCCAGCAGCCAGCCTGGGGGCTTTTGATGTCCACGTGGACTCTGCCAAGTTCCAGATCCGTCTATTGATTCCCTGTCTTATTAGCCTGCTTCAGAATGTGATGTATCACAGGCAACCTGTTAAAGAGATTGCAAAGACAGAAAGAAAGGTCACCCTTTTTTATGTAGCTAGGCTTATATACTTGCTCTCAAGATGTCTTTATGACTGCAGCTAGGTTTGCAATTTGGAGCCAAGCTCCACCTGAGGTTATGCTTATCTTCTCCCAGGAACTGGGAAGATAAGTGCACAATCTTCCTTGATGATTACATTTCAAAGAAATGGCTCCAATCCTTGAAACATTCTTAAATTTTGAAATTGGCAAGGACTTATTTAACTGGGAGTTGGGGGGAGGAAGAAAGATTTGCATACATTTTAAAGAGATGGTGAAAGACCTTGCAAGTTTTCTTAAGTCAGTGTTCAAAGGGGAGGTCAGAAGTCTCTTTCCTTTACATACCAGAGAAAAACCATTCTTTTTTTTTTCCTTTTCCTTTTATTTTAAATTTCTTTGCCTCTTGCATTGCCTACCTCTTAACACTCTTCTGAGAGGAAATGAGTCCACACATTTTATTATTGTATCTCTCAGGGTTTAAACAGGGAAGCAGAAGCCAGTATTTCAGTGTGGAATTTAATAAGAAGAACTCATGGCACGGTGCTAAGTAAAATAAAATCTTTGCATGCATTGGGCATTGCTGGGAGGGACCCTTTTCTGAGGAAGAATTTTCCAGAAGACAAAAACAATTGACCTGCAGGGGCTTTCTGAGAAAATGGAATAATGGAATGCCCCCTACAGAATTGCAGGTGAACACCTGGTGATTAACCACTTTGGCTCTAGCAGAGTTTACTTGTCAGAATGGACAAGCACACCATACTAATCAGTGTATAACGGCTCCCACTTTGTAAGACAATCCCCATGTAAACTGGAAATTTAGCATCAGTCAATCTGAACATTTCCTCACTTGCTTCTGTTTGCCCATATAAGCTCCCCCTCTCACACCCTCGGTGGAGCTCCTTTCCATGTGTGGCTTGGATGCTGCCCAATTCATGGACAGTAACCTGCTTGAATGAACTCCCACAAATGGTATCTTGTCTTATATTTTATTTTAACAATGGGTTATGAAAGAGCTGCTGATGCAAGTGAGAGATTGGCAAGAGCGGGAAGCCACCTCCACCACTAGAGCTGGAGAGACAGAGGAAAAAAGTATCAGAGAAGGCAGAGAGCTAGAAATAAGGAGGGGGCTGTCTCCAGGGACTGGACCATGAATGAAAGGCTACCTGTAGAGCACCAGTACAGAAGGAAGAAGAGGAATCTGACCTTCCAATTACCTGTCAGGGACTCCCATTGGCTGAACCCACCTGGAAGCCAGAGGGCTGGGGCACCTGGGAAGCATCATTTGCAGAAAGGCAGAGGATGCAGCTGAAGGCATCCAGCATCAGCATTTAGGACTTTCCAAGTATTGGCTCCCACTGTGCTTACTCACCTGCTAGGGCTTCAGGCAGTGTGACCATATCATTTTATGTTCCAAAGGAAAGAGGGTGCTATTAACAACTGCTCCAGGACAACAGCCTGGCTGCCAGGAGTGGCCACCCTCCTCTGAGACCTTGAGCTTCCAAACACTGAAAGCCAGCTTTTCAGCTGGGGAGTGGCACAATCAGGTTTGCATTTTTGAAGCACTCCAGCTATGGGGTAGGGAATAGATTCCAGGGAGTGAGATCCATTGAAGCCACTCAGAACTGTGACCCACTGTGGGTGCTAGAGTGGAGGTAGGGGCTGTGGGAATGGGAGCAGGAAGGGAGAGGAGGATTCTCCCACCTGGGAGGCTGTTACCCATGGTGCCAACAGACGGTGTGATAAATAATTAGTGCACAACTTTGCAAAAGTCTAAGCTCCCTGTCCTCCTTTAGCAATGCGTCCACCTCTCCCCTCCCACCCCTACCCCAGTCCCCTAGATTTGGCTCCATTCATCTCCCTCCCCACCTCCAAGGAAGGGTCTTTGTGACTGACTTTCTTGTTCAAGTCAAAGGAATGAGTGGGCTTGGGAGGGAGGGGCAAAGGGCTGAGCAGAGCAGTGAGCAGAGGAGTTTCAATGCACGTGGACTTAAATGGGTTTGAGAAGTTCAGCAGGCCTGTTAGAATTCAAATTAGCTTAACTTTTGGTTAATCAATGTAGCAGTTTGATATTATTTATGAATTCCAGGAATAAATATTGAATTCTGTTTGTGAACTGGTCTGTTCCTCTGGGCATATTAGATTGTATTGGATTCAGAGGTTCCACTTTTACTTGATTGAGTTGTGGTTAGGGCTTTGTTTGGGCCATGTCAGTGGGACATCGAGTCCCCGTCCCGTTGGTGGGTGGGGACTCACAGAGAAAAGTACATAGTAAAGGAGTTTGTTGGAGTTTTAATGCTGGAGCCCCGGGAATAGAATTCTGATGACTGCATTAGACCAAATGAGATTTACCCTCTGGGGCCAGGGAGGGATTCAGTTTTATCTGAAGTACATCTCCTGACCTTGCCATAGCAAGGAAGAAGTCAGCTGTGCGCTTGTGTGTGTCCGTGAGCATGGTGATGCCTAAGTGAGAAGGAAAGAAAAGCTTTACGGGCACCCAAGAAGGTCCACCACAAACTCATTCTACATCAAGAGCCCATCACAGGAGGAACATTAGAGGAAATACTGGCATTAAAAGTACTGTGTGCAGCCAAGGGAGAAAAGTGCAATTTCCTTAAAAACATTCATGTTTTACAGGGTCACTCAGATGGCAATCATGTGGTGGTTAAATCCACTTAATCAATAACCCATTGCAGAAAAAAAGACAACGCATACACTCACTTTCATTGTAATTTAAATCTTTTTTTTAATTTATTCCCCACCCCTCCTTTCTTCCCACTGTCTGTTCTCTGTGTCCATTCGCTGTGTGTTCTTCTGTGTCTGCTTGTATTCTCATTAGATGGCTCCAGGAACTGATCCTGGGAATTCCAGAGTGGGAGAAAGGCGATTACTCTCTTGCACCACCTCAGCTCCCTCTTCTCTGTATTCTTATTTCCTCTCCTCTGTGTCTCTTGCTGCACCAGCTCTCTGCGTTGGCAGGCACTCCTGCTCAGGGCAGCTTTCCAGTGCTAGGCAGCATTCCCACGCAGGGGGGCACTCCTGCACGAGGCAGCATTCCAGCGTGAGCTGGCACTTTGCGTGGGTCAGCTCACTGCATGGGCCAGCTTGTCCTCACCAGGAGGCCCTGGGCATTGAACCGTGGACCTCCTATATGGTAGACGGGAGCCCAATTGGTTGAGCCACATTACTTTCCCTGTAATTTAAATCTTAATGGTCTTATTTTCGGAAATTTAAAAATGAGATTACAAAGAGATACTGAGTGATATGAAAATCAAAAAGATTTTAATGTTACAAATAACAATTCAAAATATTTATTATCTAATAGCAAAAATAGTAATAAATAACATCTATTCAGCACTCTTTGTGGTTTACCTAGATTATCTTATTTGGTCACAGATGTGAGCTAAGGAATTCACAGACTGCCTTTAGGGTTTTAAAAAAATATCTTTATGGAGCAATTAGAATAGTTATAGTCAACAAATAGGAAGAGAGAAAGAGAAATGTGTAATGGGATATAAGATAGTGTAACAATATAATAGAGTAGAGAAAACTAAACAAAAGAACAAAATTTTTAAATTGATTTGAGAAAGTTGGGCCATTAAGAAAAGTGAAAGCCTTGAATGGTGGAAAAAATATCAATTGCTATGTAGGGAGAGGCATTGCTCAGCAGCCCAAAGCAGCCAGGGGGATCAGAATTGGAGCCTCTCTGGGGTCATGGTAGAAACCGTGCTCAGTGCTTGGCTCCACCCTGCCTCTGGGAAAGGCGCCCCCTCCAGCGCCACACTGTGCAGAGGTCTACAGGGGCTGCTCCACCCCCAACCAGCCCTGCCAGGAAATGGCACCACTGTACTCTTCAGCTATCAAAGCTACATACCCCACAGCCAAACTTGACCCTTTCCCCTACATCAAATCCACCACAATGTCCTGTGGATTCTGTCTCCAAAATATATCTTGAAGCTAACGTGACCACTTCTCTCCAATCTAATCCAAGCTACCACCATCACTTATCCTCACCAGCCTCTTGTCTGGTGGTCTCTTCTGTAGGTAGAGTGATCCATTAAAGCATAATTCAGATCATGCTACTGGCCTTCTAAAAATTGCTTCTCATTGTGCAGCAGGTAAAATCCAAACTTTTTACTCTGGCTTATCTGATCTCACTGATCTGGTCCCTGTTTGCCTCTTTCAACTTATCATGTTGCATTCTCCCCCTCACTCATTCTGCTGCATCCCTCAGTTATTTGTCAGTTCCTAGAAAAGGCCAGCCTGCTTCCCAACCCCAGTGACTTAGCACTGGCTCCCTCTGCATGGAATGCTATTTCCTAGATCTTCTTCACAAGACTTGCTCGTTTTCATAATTCACATTCAATTCAAATAATATTTTATCAGGGATACTTTCCCTAAGCACCTCTAACAGTCAGAATATATGAGGTTATGCTGTGGTAACAAACGCCCCCAAATCTTAGCAGCTTATTTTTATTTCTTCATTTAAAGATTTATGTTCTTTTTTTCTCCCCCACCTCATTGTTTTGCTTGCTGTCCGCTATCTGTGTCCATTGTTGTCCACTGTCTGTGTCTTCTCATCTTCTCTAATTTAGAAGGTACCAGGAACTGAACCCAGAATCTCCCATGTGAAAGAGAGGTGCTCCATCGCTTGAGCCAACTCTGCTTCCCAAATCTTAGCAGCTTCTATCCACAAAGATTTTTTTTCTTACTCATGTTCATGAACATGGGATGTAGCTGGCAGCCCTGCCCCACATTTCTTCCCTCTGAGACCCAGCATAACAGAGCAGCCACTTTTTCAAGCGATGCTGGCTGCTAGTTGACAAGGCTGAAAGAAAGAGAGCTCTGGAGGGCCTCACAATGATGATTTACATCTCAGTTCCATTCACAAATCATCGGTGAGAATGATTTTCATAGCCCTACCCTACCATAAGGGGCCAAGAAAGTACAATCCTATAATGGGCCCAGCAGGTGGAGATTTGATAACACTCCCAGTAAACAGCCCCAGTGGCCACCACCCCACCCCTCTTGCCACTTTTAATACCTTCAACACCCTGTTTATTTCCTTCACATGAAATTACCCTAAGAAACAGCACTCCAATAAATAACTTATTTATCATTTGTTTGCTTTTTCTTGTCTATCTTTCCCTTTAGAATTAAAGCTCCAAGAAGAAACAGCCCGTCTGTCTTGTTCATCTTTGAACTATCCTCAGTGCCTAGTGTAGTGCCTGGCACACACTAGGAGCTCATTTTTTCATTCATATTGCCCATATCTACTACATTTCAGACACCATTCTAGGTGACAAGACTTCCACAGCAAATGACATAAACACGAGTCACTACCCTTATGGAACTGAAATTTTAGTGGGGGCATTCAGAAAGTAGACAAAATAAACAAGGGAGGCATAGACTATGTTAAATAGTGGAAATGCGATGGAAACAATAGAGGAGGGAGGGAGTGTGCGTGGTAGGGTCTAAATTTAAACATAGCTGATGAGGGGAGGACTCAATGGGAAAGTGACTTGTGAGCAGAACCCTGAAAGAGGCGAGCTTGACAATGATTTGTTGAGAAAAAAATGAAGGACTGAATCTTTAAGGAGAACTTTCTTCTTCTGGTTTTACAGCCATTATCTTACTCTGATAAACAAAAAGAGTAAGCCTTGGAAACACCACTCTTGCTCCAGGCAAAGTCCTGTTTTCGTTAGACAAGATAATGCTGCATTGGCCTTTTAAACCTTCTCAATGTCCTGGAAGGAGGAGAAACTCAGACTGAGAGGTCAGAGCCTAGTCTAGGCTTATCATGACTCCAAGGCTATCTTCTTACTCAATCAATGGCTTTCCACCTGTGGTCTCCCAACCCCCATCGTGGGCCCGGCTGTTTGTTAGAAATGCTACTCTTGGGCCCCACGCCAGGCCTACCGAATTAGAACCTTGGTCTTGGTCCACATTCTGGCAGGGGGTGGGGGGACCCATTGCCAATAAAGATCTCTTTAAGATGTCATTTCAGTTGAAGAGGGCGCCACTGAATTGGGCTGGGCTTGGGACAGATCACTGGAGTCCTTTACAAAGAGAGTGAAAGTCAGAAGGATGAAGAAGCCCAGGGGAGCAGCCAGGAGCCCAAAGCCAGAGGAGCCTGGAGGAGAAAGGTGAGGATATGGCCATGCGAATTGCCACGTGCCAGACAAGCAGGAACCCTGGTGACTGGGGCCAGCCAGAAGATACTAACCCTGGAGGAAGAGAGCATTCTAGCCTCTGGAACCTTGAGCCAACAAATTTCTGCTCTTCAGCCACCCCATTGCATGGTATTTGCTTTAGCAGTCAGGGAACCCAAACAATGTCCTTCTTTTCCAGAGAAAGAAACTGAAGCCGAGAGAAAAGGATTGCCTATCAATGCTGATCTGATAATTTAATGACCAAAGTCTCGCCTTCACCCTTCCCTTCTGAGCCCACTCCCATATCTTGACACTTGCACAAGGCATCTAACCGCCCATGCAGTCTCTTTATTCCTGGATTCTCAAGCCTGCTTCTTCTCTAGGATTGTGTGGTTATTTGCTGTGTAATAAGCACACATGGGGTGTTTGTGGAAATAAAATCACTACCTTCTGCATATGCCTTCCCCTTTTGGATTATATTAGGAGTGCCCAAAAAGCACATGGTCTGGATAGGGAGAGTTCAGAACAGGCTCATCCCAAAACCCAGGGCCAGGGAGGTAGACTTTGTGTCATAGCCTTGACACTTTCACATACTGCATTCCACTTAATCTTCAAGAATAATCCTTCAACTTTGAAACAATTGTATCCAATTTTTAGGGGAGGAATTGTGTGTCTGAGAAATTTGCTTACTCTCATTTGGCCATTAGTCATTGGTGGAGCCCATATGTGAACTCAGGTTACTATTCTGGTTTTTTCCCTCTAAACCAAGCTACTGAAGCTGGCTAGTAAGATAAGGAATCAATGGATGGATCTGGAACCTGGCAAGAAATCCACGTGGGTACCGATACCCCCAAGATGGCTGCTGGAAGTCAACCCCCCAGCCCCATGATTCTGCCATTCAGAACAAGATTTCTTCCAGAAGCCAGGAGAAGCCCCGGATAGTCCCCAAAGGCTTTATCATTGGGCCCTCCTGGGGGACTGACAGGTGGGGTGATCAATCAAAACAACAAACAGCTTGAACTCCTCCCCTGCCATTAGCAAAGGGGTAGAATAATTAATAGTTCAAAAAGCAGGTGCAAGGCCTGAACTCGCTCTCTTGCCTTTGAACCCCGATTCTGGCTGCCTTCTCCCCCCACGTGGATCAACATGCAAGTAAAACCTGGGCATTTATAATCTATAATGGGAAATTGTAGTCTGTAAATCAGCCCACTTTTTAACACTTTTCAGCCCCTTCCTTTCTTCTGGGGACCCATGATCTGTTATTTTCTCCCATTTCTCTTCCCTCCCTAGCTGAATAAATTACTGGCCTAACTCATCTGACGTGCTCTTGAAATTTATTTCTGTAGTGTAGTCAGGAACCTAGACAAAATATGGTAACACTACTGTCTGATGTTTGTCATGGGAAGTGAGCACACAGTCTGTGCATCTGGGAAATGGACCACAGTGGAGCTGAGAATGCCTTTGATGGCCCTGACTCTTATCCTGGCTGTCTTGGAGAATGTAGCAGTTGCCTAGGGTGGCATATGCGTGTGGGGGCATCTTCTCTACCAATAGGAAAATGTGCTGATGATGGGATGAGACAAGTAAGGCAAAACAAGATTAGCCAGCATTCAATCCCCATAGTAACCCAGTGAGGAATTGTCTTCTTCAATCCCCACAGTAACCCAGTGGGGAAGATACTTACCATCTACAGATAAGAAAATGAACTTTGGAGTAGTTGATTTTTCCCCCTTTCTTGGAGAAGTTTCCTAGTTAACTAGTAAGTAGAAGAACCTGACTCATATTTGAGTGTCTCTGACCATATACTCTTAATAACTTTGCTGCATTGCATCTCACATTGAGAAAGATTATGTTCTCTGAACCAATAATCCAACAACTGCTAAACCGTAGAAACCTTTTATTTCTGGGGCAGTTAAACCAGGTGATTTGTGTTGCCTAAAAACATGCTGCTCTTATTCTACAGACAGCTCTTATATTTAGAGATCTGCCAACCTGAGGTAATCTCCCTTTCTAGTTTGTTTGTGGTTATTCACTCATTCAGGGCTGCTGTTCATTTTAATTAGTTATTTGACCTTTGGCCACAATAAAGTTCATCAGATTAAAAAATATTTTCTTAACATAGAAAATGGCCAACAAATACCAAAAGCTCCAGGCATGCTTGAATAAATACTCAGAGAGCTCGTAAAATGTCTGCCTGTGGCCTTGGCATTCGTGAGCTAAGAGGCATTTACAATTGGAACACAATCTTTGCTACCCTGGGGTTATTGCTTACATACCAATCTCAACTTGACCGTGAGCTTTGCTTTTTCCGCTGGCAAAAGGGAAACAGGCTTTTCGCGTTTTCTACATTTCCCAGTACTAAATAAATCTCACCCTATTTAAGTCACATATGCATACACTCACACACACACACTTTCTTAGCAAAACAGGCTTTTAAGAGGTTGAAACAATATAAACACTTGATATTGCAAAATGCAGAAACCTTTCCTAGTGAACCGTGAGCAGCATAAAGGACTTCAAGATACCAGAAGGAATGCAACTGGCCTGCGAAAGGGGATTTCCTCTCAAGGTGAAGCGCTGCTGTTTGCCAACAATGTCCTTCCAAGATGCTTGTGAATAGGGTCAGTTTCTTCTCTTTGGTGGTTTTTGGATTTAGGAAATGAATTCTTTGAACTTTTAAAGTTTAAAAAAAAACTTTTGAAGTTTTCTTTCCATATTGACTTGACTCAAACCTCTTGACTGAGCTCTCATTCTTTCTTGGTATCATAAGGATTCTTTGGCTAAAGTAACTTGGTGGAAAATATTTGAAAGAATTGACATGAAGGAAGTGTAAGGATGAAGTTGTTTTGCTTCTGGTCAGAATTTCCCTACACCATTTGTACATGTGAGGATTGCTCTGAAGAGTTGGATCATTTTTGCTCCACGACTCCAAGGCTTGGTTGGTGTCCACATTCATAATCTACTCCTTACATTATAACTTGGGGTGAAAGCTGGTTTCCGGCCGCATCCATTTTACTGGCAAATGAAAAAGTTCTTAAGACTCAGTCTCTACCTCAATGTTTTTTTTTTTAACTTCAATGATTTTATGTCACCCTTTTCCTTCTCTTCCTTTTACTTTTTTTTTTTTTTTTTTTCCCAGTATGGAGGCCGGGGATTGAACCTAGGACCTCATATGTGGATATGTGGAAAGCTGGTACTCGATCACTGAGTTGGTTTTTTCATTGGTTTGGTTATTGTTTGCTTGTTTGTTTTTTAGGAGGTCCCAGGAATCCGGGACCTCCCATGTGGGAAGCTGATGCTTCTCTATGCCTTTCTTTGAATTGGTTAAGGGCTGAAACTTAAATCAATGGAAATCTTGATTACTGATATATTAAGCTCTCAAACGAGTCATTGTGGGTAATTGTAGGATGTATCTGGCAAGCACAAAATGTCAAAATAGGCTGGCCAATCGAGTCTAGCTACATTTTTAAATGTTTTTCTCACTTTAAAAGTAATCTATGCTCATGGTAGAAAGTATATGTAAGAAAAGCATAAAAAAGAAAAATAACCCGTAAAATGCTATCACGCAGAGGTAGCAGCTATTAGCAATTTAATGCATTTCCTTTCAACCACGTGCATTTGTTAATGACTGCATGTCTGGGAATCTAGTGAAGCCAGGGAAGTGTTGGATTCCTCTAGGTTCTTGGCTATGTCGCATAAAAAAAAATTAAGAACACGCCAGTTTAGTGAGGCCAGTAAGAAGAGTTTATTGGGAAATGGGGGGAAAGAATGGAGCTTGCTGAGAAATGGGAGCGAGGGATGGAAATATGCACCGAGATTTGATGCGGGCTCCTGTAGGCAGCGAGCAGCGAGAAGTGGCTTGTGTGGTCATCTTTTAAGCCATTAATTATTCCTCCCTCCCCTTGCCAATGTTCAGGGGAGAGGCCCAGCTGTTTGCTGTTCTGATTGATTACCCCACCCCAGGGGGCCCCACCATGAGGCCCCTTGAGGGTACCAGGCTCATTTGGCAGCCTCCTCGGTGACAGTGTTTTCCTCAGTCTTTCCACACCGCCATGTTTTCCTGCCAGGTCTTAGACTTGTCTTCTCTTTTCCTAAACTAACCTACCTCACTAGAATAGTGACTGACGTGTTATACACTTAACAAATATTTGTGGTTTGTGGACAAAATGAGTTCTGTATTTCATTTTAGCAGAGTCTGTCTTGTTGGGTTTTTTTGTTTATTACTGTGAAAGTTCTCTTGGTTATAGCTGTAAACAACATCAATCTGTTTTGCAAGTTACCTCTGCTTGGCACCTGATTTCCTTTGATTTTTAACCAAACGTTTGTCTTTATCCTTGAGAGCCTGCTTGCTGGATTTACCTAGATAAACTTGGTAGTATATGTTCTTCCTGCTAATGTAATAGATAATATAGCCACGCTAATTTCTTTTAAATTTGTTTCTCCCCTCCCCCCCCACCCCAGTTGTCTGTTCTCTGTGTCCATTTGCTGCGTGTTCTTCTTTTTTGTCCGCTTCTGTTGTTGTCAGCGGCACGGGAATCTGTGTTTCTTTTGTTGTTGTTGTTGTGTCATCTTGCTGTGTCAGTTCTCCGTGTGTGGCGCCATTCTTGGGCAGGTCACACTTTCTTTCATGTGGGGCGGCTCTCCTTACGGGGTGCACTCCTTGCATGGCGGGGTCCCCTACGTGGGGGCACCCCTGCGTGGCATGGCACTCCTTGTGCGCATCAGTACTGCACATGGGCCAGCTCCACACAGGTCAAGGAGGGCCGGGGTTTGAGCCGCGGACCTCCCATGTGGTAGACAGACGCCCTATCCACTGGGCCAAGTCTGCTTCCCTAGCCACGTTAATTTTGACACTCAACCACTGAGCCACATTGGCTCCCCTGAGTTGACCCTTTCATTCGTTTGCTTTTTTGTTTGTTTGTTTGCTTTTTAGGAGACGCTGGACCTCCCATGTGGGAAACAGGCATTCAACTGCTTGAGCCATATCCAGTCCCCTACGTTAAGTTTATTTATTTTTTTCAGCAGGTACCGGAGAATGAACCCAGGACCTCATATATGGGAAGCAAGCATTCAACCACTGAGCTACACCCACTCCCTGTTAGTTTTATTATTTGCAGTGTGCCACCAGAAGGGAGGCAGTAGTGGGTTAGAAAGAGTGTAGAACCAGAAGTCATCCAATCCCAGCCCTGCAGCATCTATCTCACCTGTGTAGCCATACGCAAATCAATCTCTGACCTCAGTTTCCTCATCACCAAAGTAAGAATAAAAACCCACATCATATGCGTCTTGTGAGATAAAAATGTTAATGTTCATAGGAAAATCAATAGATAAATTTATCACACTTTGGGACTCAGAAAATTCCTTTTCTTAAAAATAAATCTTGATTTATCATGCCATATAAATTTTTATAAGTAAAAAGTTTTTTGTTTTTTTTTTTAATGAGGTTAAAGAGCTGTTACAGGGAAGCAGATGTGGCTAAACTGTTATAGCATCCACCTGCCATATGGAAGGTGCAGGGTTCAAACCCAGGGCCTCCTGGCCCATGTGGTGAGCTGGCCCACTCACAGTGCTGCTGTGTGCAAGGAGTGCCATGCCACACAGGGGTGTCCCGCACGTAGGGGAGCCCCACGTGCAAGGAACACGCCCCTCAAGGAGAGCCACCCCGCGTGAAAAGCACAGCCCACCCAGTAGTGGCGCCGCACACATGGAGAGCTGACACAGCAAGATGATGTGACAAAAAAGACATAGATTCCTGGTGTTGCCAAGAATGCAAGCAGACACAGAAGAATGCACAGCAAATGGACACAAGAGAGCAAACAACAGGGGAGGAGGGGTGGGGAGAGAAGTACATTTTAAAAATTTTAAAAAGAGCTATTACAAGGTTAATCATCTACCTTTTGTTTTTGTTTTTCAAATATCATCATGGCAAATGAATCAAATATTAGAATTTATAGGATTCACTCTTCAAAAGGGAATTCTTAAAAGGGCCAATTTAGGCTGCTCATTCTGGCTAAATCTACACCTAGGAAAATGACCATCATTTTAATTTTCTCCCCATTGATCTTTGAGTACTCAGGAGATTTTCTTCTTTTCTCAGAGCCACGTGTTACTTAATTTTTGAGCAGTTGCCTCTAAAAAGATGAGGGCTTTTAAAAATCTCTAGACCTGGGAAATCAGTTTGCAGCTGGTGAGGATAATTTTCATTTTCTAAGCACCTCCTGTGAGCCAGGGACAGTGCAATCAATGCCCTTCTACCTGCCTTGCCTCATGAAGTCATCGCAAAACCTTGAAGGAAGTGGGAGCATTATCCCACTTTCTAGATGGTCCCAAGCATTACGTGCATCTTACAGACGAGGAAATGGAACCTCAGCACGTGCGTTGCTGGCTCACAATCACAAAGCCGGTTTGACGACTTTGGCATTGTGGTGACAGGGCGGGATGAGGAGTTGCGTGCATCACTTGACGCGGGGCCCTGTGGCCAGCGGGTCCTGGGGCTCTGGCGGCTAAAAGAGCACAGCCTGTGCCCCCAGGCCCCTCCTGGGGGCCGCGCGTGCCGCACGCATCCAGCACCGACAGCTGCAGCGCTCGCCCGAGGAGGCAGCCCCGAGGGCCCCGCGCCCGCCGCCAGCACCGCGCGGTCGGCGGCGCCCTTGACCGCCCCGCGCCGCCGCCCCGCCGCAGCGCCCCACCGCAGCACCCGCTGCCCGGGCGCCCCGGCCCTGTGGTCGTTTGTATCCACATGGTCTTATGGTAGCTGTTTAATTTAACGCTGGTCTCCCTCTCTGTTTTTGTTGTTCACTGCATCCCCGGCTCTTAGCATGGCTTGAATTTGTGTAACCCAAATGAATACACCACATGTGATAATATTGTGACCTACTGCGTGTGAGACTTCTTCCAAGCCTTCCGCACACCACCCCATCTTTTTCTTAGCTGAAGTGAATAAGTAATAGCTGTCAAATCAACTAGTTTCTAAAGTAAATACTATGAATGTTATGAATCTCTCTCCTTTATTATTTTACTTTTATTCCTTGGTTAATATGTACAGACCAGGAATGTATTCAGCGAGGTAAAATGACTTGTGCAAGGTCACTGGGTGGATGCAGGATTGACTGACTCCAAACTTAGGAGTGTTTCAGGCATGCTGCCCCTTGAATTTGCACAATTCTTTTGGAAAGAAATTAAGCACTGTGGTAGTACCATGGTACAAATTTAGCACCTATGCTTCTGGAAATTCCACTTCTGGAAATCTATCATAATGGAGTAGAAAAATCTAAAGTCAAAAAGAAAAGAGATTAATCACAAAGATGATCATTACAGCATTATTTACAAAATAAAAAAAGTGAAAAGCAGAGTTTCCATTTGTTTAAATAAATACTAAATTTTCTATTCAGATGTTTAAACAAAGCTTCAATTACATGTGCATTAAAATAAAAACCTGCCCTTCCACGCGCTCAATGGTAACACATGAGAATATTATGGAACCATGGAAAGTATTTTTTTGTGAAAAAGATATAACAATGCTTATTTTAACAAGTAAAATAAAGCAGGACGTAACAATGCCTAATAGAGTATGATGTAACTTCCTCAATTGTGCATGGGTGGTAGGAGAATTATTTTAACACTGCTAGATGCATGTGCTCCATAAATGTTAATCAGATAAATAAATGAAAAAGACTGAGAGGAAGGATAATTCCTAAAATGTTTTCCCCCTACTCTTCAAAGTTTTCTAAAGTAAGATATATTTGGTTTTATAATGAAACCAAACTATTACTTGTTTTTAGTGATACCAAAGCTAGGGTGTTTGCTTACTCACAAGTATATTTCACAACTTATTTCACAGTCTTGCCAGGTCAACTGTCTTTCTTACAGATAGGTGAGGAACTGGGGCCTCAAAAGTTTATTCTTGGGAAGCAGATGTGGCTCCAGTGATTAGGCTTCCACCTACCATATGGGAGGACCTGGGTTCGATCTCTGGGACCTCCTGCAAAAAAAAAGCAAGACCATGTGGCAAGCTGAGTGCTGCGTAGCAAACTGAGTGCCCGTGCAGCGAGCCAGTGCCTGAGCTAGTAAGTCACCCAGCAGAATGATGATGCAACGAAGGGGAGATGAAGGGGAGAGTCAAAGTGAGGGGCAGCAGAGACAAGGAACTGAGGTGGTACAAGTGACAGGGAACCTCTCTCCACCTCAGAGGTCCCCAGGACCGAATCCTGGTGAATCCTAGAGGAGAAAGATGGGAAGAGAAGACAAAAAGAGAAATAGATACAGAAGATCACACAACAGATGGACACAGACAGCAAAAACATCAGGGTAGGGAGGAGGGGGAGGAAAAAAAAGTTTCTTCTTATCTGAAATCACATAGTTAGTAAGGGCAGAGTCGAGGTCTACTGACTCTAAGCCTCTTGGCATTGCCTGACTCTGAATTGAGTTGGTACATGCCACTCTCTTCCTTGGCACAAACTCTATGACCTGCCCTGCCCCCAGCTTGTTGGGCGATTTTGAGTAAGTCACTTCCTTCTGGATCTTTCTTTCTTGGATTTTTGACCTAATGACTTATCTCTTCCTTCTCCATTCTCTTCTGCATTAGAAGGGTGGTGGCCATCATGTTGAATATTGCTCCCCTGGCCACTCTTATTTGCTATTTATGTCTTTACCTGTTTGTTGTGTGTCTTGCCTCTCGAGAATCCATGCTCCATGAGGACAGCTTGTCAGAGTCTCCATAGTTGCAAAGCACGTGGGCTCTGAGTCAGCTGATTCGGGTGATGTCTCTACCACCTGCCGACATGTGACTTAGGGCAACCACTCCATCTCCTTTCTTCAGTTCGTTCCTCTAGAACAGGAGTTCTCAACGAGGATCCGTGAGTTTGAATTGAAATTCAAAAAAACATTATTCTTGTGGGGATGTGTTGGTGCGGGTGCGATATATTTATTAAACAGTACACAGTATAGTGTGGACTTTGTAAGGGGTCCGTGGTTTTCACCTGACTGGCAAAGGGTTCTGTAGAACAAAAAAGGTTAAGAAGCCCTGCTCTAGAGCCAAACTACTGCCTGACTCCCAGGGTGGTCTGAGGATAAATGACAATTACATAAAAAAATTTCTTACAGAGTGGGGAAAGGGAGGAGAATGCAAGAACGGCTACTGATTTCGTTATCGTCATTATCTTTAAGGAGACAGAGGTTGTGGTGGAGAAGGCAGCTTGCCAGGGTCAACCAAAGATAACTGTAGAACACTTACTTTTTTAAAGTCTCCCCTGCCCACCATGACCGTTACCTCTTTAATATCAGGTAAAACTGTTCTCTGAGAACACCTGGACCACCAGTTTGATCAAATGCAAAATATATTTTTCTCCAAATTTTGCCATGCTTGCTACAAGCCAACATAGTTTGAATAACTGTAATCAACATCCAAATATATCCCCTTTGATCAGAATTGAGGCTTTATTATTGTGCAAGGAAAAGAACTAAAACTTAATTCCAAGCATACCTAGTTAACATTTGCAGAGCAGTGTATCGTTCACAAAACACATTCAACATTTAAAGAACAAAAAGACATTTATTTGAAGAACAGAATATATTTAGAATTGCTTTGTTCTACGTTAAAAAGAATTCCACTTACCCTAAGCCTAAACTTTGTAATTTCATATTAAACAATGAAGTTATTTTATACACTCTAGTAAAACAATTTGGAAAGAATAGCATTTGACAGAATAAAAAATTGCATATACATGTGACTCCAAAATAGTATTATTTTAAATCCAATTTTAAACCTCCAAAAATACGTTGCCCCATCATTAAATGTATGATAACTGAAAATATGTAAGTATATAAAATATGTGAAAAAGAAAACTAGTATATATATATCTTCCAACCTTAATTTCATAAAAGGAGAATAAGGGTGCAACAGCAAAGGAAAAGCAGGGGTTTTTGGTTTTTTGTTTTTTTTTCTATTTTCTTTCCGGTCTCCTTATTTTTCTTGTTTCTAATCTGCTCCTCTTGTTTTGCCTTAGGTAATACATTGCCAGGAGTGGAAACTGACCAAATATGCTACTTTATCAGGTCCTTGCAGCTTTTGAATCCCCTGCCTGGGAACTTCCAAAGAAAAAGGGGGAGGAGGACTCAAAGAAAACAGAGCTCACTCAAGACCCTCTCTGAGAAATTCATATTCTGATGAGGCAAGCAAGATAGAAGTCTCACGGGAAGTTGCAGCACATCAAAGGCACATCAAATGGGCAGTATACATAATAAAGAAAGGGTAGGACAACAGGCTAACAAGGTATTGTTGCCAGGATTGAACAGTTTGCGCATCAGACTAAAAAGTTACTGGATTAGATGGCACCTAGACTTTCTGATTTAGGGAGTTCTCATCTAACAAATACAAAGTTTTCCAGAGAAAATCTCCCAGTTAGCCTAAGCTTGTTTCTCTGGATTGAAGAAATGCATAGTTATTGTACTTGTAAAATAGAGTGGGTCCTTACACGTGAGAGGGGCTAGGAAAGAGAGAGAAGAACGTGATTGCCCATCTTGCAGAAACCAGTTGAACACAGTGCACATGGCAAGATTGTTATTTCTGATCCCCTACATCCCCTGCATGGAAAATCACAATGAAAAGTGGTAGCAAAACTGACAGATTGTTTTACTCCTAATTGCAAGACTCCCATGTTGCAATTCTGACTTACTCTTGGGGACCATAGCCTATAAGTCATGACCCATCTTGCTTAGAAGACCTGCCTGAGAAGGACTCCTAAGGGATGATGAATTCGCATATGTATCTCTTGCTGCTACGGCAGGCCTCATCGCTCCATTTGCCCTGAGCCGACTGGGAGAAGAAGGCACAGTTTTCCTTCTTGCCTCCGTTGGGCTGTGCCCGGTCCCAGTTGAGGAAGGAGATGGCAACTCCATGGACATCGACAAACTTGCCCTCGGTGACCATGTCGTTGATGCCCAGCCAAAAGTCGTTGACACCGGGCAGGCTCCTTTTGCCGTAGTCTCGGAGAGCGTTGATTTCATCGCTGTTTCTAGGGATCGCCAGTGTCCCCCCCTTGGAAATGCAGTCCTCGTTGGCTTCATGAAAATGCTTCAGGCCTTCTGAGGCTAGGTAGCATTTCTTGTGCACTTTTGTGCCCCGGAGACAGACTGTGAAGAAGTGAAATTTAACATTAGGAGATGCTTTTGGAATGTAAAATGCCTACGGCTGGACCTGGCAAATAGCAGGAAATATTTGTGGAGTGAATGGTGTGTGAGAATAATGATGAGTTAATATTTATTGAGGATTCTGTGTGTCCCAGATGCTGTCATTTTTACATCTCAGAATACAGAGTCATAGAGAAATTGGTATTGTAATACCATATTGTATAAGACTGCACCTCACTTAGCATGTGAGCTCAAGCTATACAAACCCAAATGTGTCCAACACTCAAAACAGGGCCTAAAGCCTCACGTTGCTTTACGATACACAGGCTCCAGGGCCATACTGCCTGGATTTGAATCTCAACTTTATCACTTACTAGCTGTGCAAATCCTGGACAAATTGCATATCTTGCCTGTGACTCAGTTTCCTTAATGAGGATAATCACAATGGCACCTATCTCATGAGTTGTTAAGACAATTAAAGAGTGCATGCTTATAAAGTATTGATAGGACCCTTTCCTCTTCTGCATGAGAATGTGATTTTCCTTTAACTTTCGAATTCTTTTCCCATTGAAACCTGTTAAAGACAGTATGTCACCTATGTTACTAGGCAACACAGCAGAGGGTAAAAATTGATCCCTTATTGGTAATATACGCTTCATCTGGCAGTTATCAATACTTGATGGAAAGCCACTGCTCAAGGCTTTCCTGAAGGTGGCGACTCCTGTCATTGGGCAGGTCTCTTGCTGGGATGCTGGAAGCTTTGCTTTTGGAGTTGCTGCCAGAATTGCTTCTATGGGGTATGAGGCTTGTAAGCCACGGCTTTTCCTGCACCTACCTACTGTGACTTGCTTCCTCGCCCGGCGGAGCTTGTGGTGAGCTCAGGTCACAGCTGCTGGGAGTTCTCCTTCCATGGAGATGGAAGGCCAGACATTCTCCTGTTGTCAAACTGTAGTTCCTAACCAATGTCCTTCCAAGCAGATCTCATGCTGAGTGAGTTGGGTTTTTTATTTTTATTTTTATTTTTGAGGTGCCACGGCCAGGGACTGAACCCGGGACCTCGTCTGGGAAAAGATGGCACTCAACCACTGAGCCACATCAGCTCCCCTGATTTTTTCATTTGTTTGCTTGTTGTTAGGTTTTGTTTGTGTGTGTGTTTTTTAGAATGTACCAAGAACTGAACCCAGGATCTCCCACATGGGAAGCAGGTGATCACTCTCTTGAGCCACATCTGCTCCCCTAAGTGAGTCTTTTGATGCTGTATTTAGTTGAATTTCAGTGGGGCAGCACTTAGGAAAAAACCAGTATTTGCTAATTATTTAGTCTATTGATAATTGCTTCAATTCTGTTTCATTGCCCATTAGAGAAGAATTACTGACCTTTAAAATGTACTGTAGGCCTGAAATGCCTATTTTTATTTCTATTCCACCCATATATAGAAGAATGGGGTGGCAAATTAAGCTGATTTCCAAAAACAATCATCTCCCCAGCTTTCAGGTTCTCAGGTCTGGACACATCTGTGGCTTGTCAATGTCTCTTTCAAAAACATGTCACCCAGAACTCAACATGTATACTCTAACTATGCTTTAAGTTGTTCCCAATCACTGTTTCTTCTCCCACCTCTTTTGGGATGAGGCATCAGTGAGATAGTCTTACCTGTCTGCAGGGCTTGCATTTCCTTCAGCGCGTTGACTTCTCTCCAGAGCTTTTCAACTTGAGTCTTCAGATCTCCATCCTTTTCTGGAGGAAATTTTAGGGTAGAGTGTAGTAGAAGGAATGAAAAGCATATGATTAAAATAAAAATAATAATAAATAAGTTTTGGAAGCCAGAATCCAAGGAGAGCTGGTGGTTTTAATGAAACCAGTTAATATAAAAATAAGGCATAAAGGTAACTTGGGCAAGACAATTCCTATGAGCTTGGTGGGGCAATGGTACTGGCAGGTCCTTCTGTAAGCTAGGCTCCTTTCTCTCCAGTCCCATCCCATAGGACTCGTTCTCCTGTCTTTGTCTCCAGGCAGGATGAATCCCAGGTGCATCCTAGAACAAGCTCCTTTGTACTCAGGAGCCTTCCATTTTGTTCCTTCTGCTGGGAACACTCTTGCCCTAGCTTTCTTCTCATCGAGACCCAGCATAAATATGTTCTCCTCTGAGAAAACATTTTTGATCCTCCTCTCTCAATTAGCATCCCTCCCATTACCTCTTTCTTTGAACCTTGTTTATTTTTCAATGGATCCCTTTCTTCAATCTATAGTTCTTTTACCTTATGCCAGCCGTCTTATTATCTACAGTACCCCTGAAGCTTAACACGATACCTGGCACATCACAGTTGCTCATATTTGTTGAATGAATAAAAAGTTCCTTTGCTCTTTAAGAACAGCTATGAAAGGAGGAAAATGAAATCCCTATTGAAGAAGGGAATGAATTTAATGGGCTAAGTGTCTTGGCAGATAAATGGCAGAACTCAGACTTCTTTGGGCCCCTAATCTCCATGCCCCCAATCTCCCAACACAGCCCCTGTGTCAGGTGTGGTAGCTCCTAGCAAGGTTAAGGAATCTCCATGGAGGAGCAGGGACCAAAGAGAAGGGAAAGGGTGTGAATTGGCGCAGTGTGAAAATACATGTGATATGGCACTGTGAAAATACATCTCTATTAGCTATTAGGAGTTTATTTGGTCTAGAAAGTCCACAGATGAGACTAAAGAATCTTCACAGGTCTTTTTTTTCCCTTAGGATTTATTTTTTTAATTTATTTCTCTCCCTTCCCCGCACTGCCCCCCAGCTGTCTGTTCTCTGTGTCCATTCGCTGTGTGTTCTTCTGTGACCGATTCTATCCTTACCAGCGGCACTGGGAATCTGTGTTTCTTTTTGTTGCTTCATCTTGCTGTGTCAGCTCTCTGTGTGCACAGCGCCATTCTTGGGCAGGCTGCACTTTCTTTCACGCTGGGCGGCTCTCCTTATGGGGCGCACTTCCTTGCGCATGGGGCTCCCCTACGTGGGGGACACCCCTGCGTGGCACAGCACTACGTGCACGCATCAGGACTGCATGTGGGCCAGCTGCACACGGGTCAAGGGGGCCCGGGGTTTGAACCACAGACCTCCCATACGGTAGGCGGACACCCTAACCACTGGGCCAAGTCCTCTTCCCTCACAGGTCTTCTTGATCCTCCTGTAGGAAGGAAGCCTCATGGGAAGATGAAGAAATTGAAATACTGGACTTGATGGGACCTCTCTTAGAGGGTAACAGGTTATATGAGCTCTTCTAAGGCAGGAATTACAACAAATAATAAAAATTAAAAATATAAAAAATTACCAGACACTGGGTGCCAGAAGCTTCATTCTTTCACTAATTATATGTGGTATCACACTATCATTATTCCCATTTCACAGAAGAAGAAATCGAGGATGAAGGATGAATTCATCTGGCCAAGGGCACCCAGCTAGTAAGGTGCAGTCAGGATTTGAATCTCACAGATTCCAAGCCTGTTCTTGCCCCATCCCTCTGAGCTACTTCTGTACAGAGTTTGTCTTTAACTCCTTGGTCCCTAGCACACACCCCCTTGGCCTCAGGCAGAGAAGATGCTTAAAACTTGACACAAACTGTTCTCAGCTGCCTCTTTGTAGGGATGCTGTAGAGAAAATCTGTGTTCTGTCCTAGATTTTCCAGGACAGTCCAAAATTCACACTTGCTAACTCACTGTTCCTTAAACATGTATTTCCTAAGCCATGTGTTTCACCTTTGGGTTAGGAAAATGATTTTTTGGGTAACCAGGGGTGGCCCCATCCTCTATTTTACTTAATCATTAATTCCCAAAGCATCTAATAGCTTGGCCTAGAAATAAAATAACCCAAGAATTTCCTTGATAAGGCCATTCAATCTAGCACAAATGTCAGGGTACATGCAGAGTGCACAAACATCAGCTATAGAGAGGCCAGGCTTGAAAAACCTCTAAAGACTTACTTCAGGTTATAAGTTGTCAGCTCTGCTGTCCCTGTCCCTCTCAGTGTTGTTTCATTTTATTTAAATAAGTGGCCTCCACTGGGGGGAGCATTATAGCATTAAGCATTACAATTAACTTGAAGACATATGGATTAATATTAGCTTCTGGAAGTCATCATCCAGGCAGCTTGAGTGTTTGCTTCCATTGTTGTGACTAATGAGGATGTGTTTTATCTACAATGAACAAAGGAAAATTCGACCAACTATTTCACTGTAAAAATTGTATTTTATTCATTAATGCAACACATAATTTGTTGAGGCCTATGAAGGGAATATCGGGGAACTCCTAAGTTTGGAGCGAAATCATTCAATTGCCATTGTGAGTCCAAGAATAGGTTTAGACTCAAAAAGAATTGTTCATTATGGTATTGTTCTTCTCTAAAAGTAGATACAGCTGAGAAATGCAGAAATCATTCCCAAAAGAAATGAGCAATAAACATAAGAATAATGTTGAACCTCCACAGTAATCAAAGAAATGCAAATAGAATGAAAGATTTTTTTTTTTAGTCAGGTGGGTACAACCAAATATGATATTATATACCAATGATATGAAAAGCAGACTTGGCCCAAAGGATAGGGCATCCACCCACCACATGGGAGGTCCACGGTTCAAATCCCGGGCCTCCTTGACCCGTGTGCAGCTGGCCCATGCCCAGTGCTGATGTGCGCAAGGAGTGCAGTGCCACATAGGGGTGTCCCCCGCATAGGGGAGCCCCACGCGCAAGGAGTGCGCCCCATAAGGAGAGCCGCCCAGTGCGAAAGAAAGTGCAGCCTGCCCAAGAATGGCGCTGCACACACGGAGAACTGACACAACAAGATGATGCAACATAAAGAAACACAGATTCCAGGTGCCACTGATAAGGATAGAAGCAGTCACAGAAGAACAGACAGAGAATGGACACAGAGAGCAGACAATGGTGGAGGGTGGGGGAGGGGAGAGAAGGGGAGAGAAATAAATTAAAAAAAAAATAAATCTTTAAAATATATATATATACACCAATGATATGATGCTGGGTTGGCAAGGCGAGTGGGAATGGGCATTCTTCTGCCTTGAAGATGGGAGCATGGACTGGTGCTATCACTTCATTTTGGGAGCTAATTAGAAAGTGTGTTAACTTGCAATATTATTTCTAGAAATATATAACAGCATCCTAGCATGGGAATCAATATATGGGTACAAAGCAATTTCTTGGGCATTGTATCAACAGGAGAGAGACTAGAAACACAATATTCACTAAGAGAGAACTGATTAAATAAGTCATCCATGCAATGGAATATTATACAGTTGTTAAAAAGGAATGAGGGAGAAAAGAATGAAGTATGCCTTACATTGATAGCTGTCTAAAATTTAATAGATGAAACAAATGCATTTACCTGCCAAGAATCAGTCGATTTTTATTTTATTAAAATATCAAATTTTCATCATATATTTACAAAGCTCTGGGAATATTATCGTGGACTAGTTGATAGTGGGTAATTCTGTGGAGAGGATTGGAAGGAAAAACAGGGGCTTTCACTTTGGATTTCATAAATTTTGAATTATTTCTTTGTAATTTAAAATATTTTAAAGTGTGTATGTGTATATGTGTATGAGAGAGAGAGAGAAAGAAAGCTGGATATGATCTAAACTGTTAATACTTCAGAAACACCCACACAGTACAATACACACACACATTCACACTCGTTTCCTTTCCTCACCCCACCTACTGGGTGGTCACCATTTTGCCACTCCCTCCCAGTGGTGAAAAAATACTGGCAATAAAAATCTGCCACATCACCCTGCTTGCCTTTCTCTTGTCCTCCTGCCTCTGCCCTCGTCTTCAGCAATATACTTTATCTACGCACAAAAATCATTTCATCTTTCATTTAAAAAGGTAACATGCAAGTATACTTGATAAGAAAAAAAGTTTCACTTAAGAACCTTGTAACAGACCTAAGTTTTATAAATGAGGCCCCTGGAAAGGACACTTCTTTTTTTTTTCTGTAATAATGGCTAGTTTTATTCGTCTGGCTAAGAGATCCAGGAGCAATTTGAGGTTTACATTTCTTTTTATAGTTCTTTATCAAGAGTTTAAGTGCCCTATTACACTTATATGCTGGTTGCAAATTATTTGATTAAATCTCACTTATTAAACTATCTTTAATTCTTTGTGTGTGTGACACAAGTAATATGGTCATTAAAAATGCATTTAAGCAAAAAAACCAAAAGAACAAAAACACACCACTCAGAAACAAGCAGTTAAGTTTTTGATAAACGTGTGTACATATACACCATACAAACACACACAGTTTAGAGTTTTATCCTACATAAATGAGCTGATGCTTTACAGGCTGCGTTGAAAGCTGTTACGTTTCATTTTACGATATGAAATGAACATAAAAGGGCACTTCTGAACCATCAAAACGAAACAGCAACAAAAACAGACCAATGCCCCATTTACTGACCGGCCACCTGAGTTCAGTGTCAGATCAAGGCTTTGATCTTTTGGTATGCTTTTGTGTTTTATTAGAAATGAAGTGAAATTGTTAAGGAAACATTACCGTAATATTTAGCTGGAAAAGCACTGAGGATATGAAAATGATTCAGAGGAGGATGAGGGAAGACTTCATCCTATGTCTTGATACTTTTTGTTTCCCTTTAATTTCAGCGTATTGCAAACAAATTACCATCATTCTTGTACTTAGCAACTTTTTAACCTCTTAACAAGTCACTCCATATTTGGGATTGCTTGGAGATTCAATTTTGCATTAAAATATCTCCCCAAAACCACATGAGTTTGTATGTGGAAATACTTTCAAGGCAAAGAGAGATTCTATTTCTCCATCTATGATATGAAAAAGTTTAGATATATGGAACAGACTGTGCTCAAGACACATGAAAATAAACCTACACAATAACCAATGACAGAAAAGGAAATTGCAGTTACCAATAAGTAGCTCTACCATCTACCCCACCTTTAATAAGTCTATATTTATCTTGGAGTTATCTATTTGGATAGACTCACACAGCATCTGCAAGTGAAACAGTGTGCTCTATATTAACAATATGTTCCACTCCAAACATCTTTCAGAACACCAGACGTCCGCGGGACCAGGGAAGACCCTACAAAAGAACATTCTACATCTCTAACCCCATCTGACAAAGGAACAATAGAGAAATATCTTCCATTACAAAAGATTTTTGTGAGGAAAAAAAAAGCCCCACCACACAATTTTTATAATATCAAGCTGTCCCAGAGGACCAAAAGGTCACTTAATCCCCTGAAATGTCATATCCACACAATGGCATGGTGTGGTCACCAGGGTGGACTCCTCGAGGTGCTTGGAAAGCGGCGTGGCCCGTCACCTCCCTGCACGCTGAGCAAGCCTAGGCTTTTGCTCGAGACTGGAAACCCCGTTACCTTTCACGCGACGTTTGCTGTGTTTCCTGGCTTTTGATTTGGACGTGTGGCCGGTGGTCTGATCCAAGAGTAAGGTGATAACCAGGATGCAAATTACGAGTCCCTTCTTTGCCATGGCTCCCGGGCCGGCCTGGCAGGTCGCTTTGCCAGCCCCTTGGAAGCAGTCGGGAGCCAGTCAACTGCACAGCCTCATGGTGCTCTGGAATGCCCGGGGCCAGCTTTTTAAAAGTGAGCTGTGAAGGCTGGCTGGACGCGCTGCTGACGAAATGTTTGACTGTCTCTGCTGGCCACAGCATAAGGCGGCACCTTGTTCTCATGGCTGGTGTTGGTTTATTTTATTTTTGCTGCATTTCCTACTTGACTTGCTCTTTCAGGGTGCATCCTAGTTAATGAAGAATTCTGTCTGCTTTCCTTTTATTTATTTATTTATTTATTTTTCCTTCTTTATTTTTTTTTTAATGTTACATTAAAAAAATATGAGGTCCCTATGTACCCCTCACCCCTGTCACCCCACTCCTCCCACATCAACAACCTCTTTCATCATCGTGGCACATTCATTGCATTTGGTGCATACATTTTGGAGCACTGCTGCACCACATGGACAGTGGTTTACATTATAGTTTACACTCTCCCCCAGTCTACCCAGTGGGCCATGGCAGGACATACAATGTCCAGCATCTTAAGATATGTACTCATTCAGTTAAAAAAACATGCACCTATGGGGGGAAGGGATGCTTGAGGTCCCCCTGAAAATCCAATATTTAAGTTTTGATTTGAACCTCTAAAGTTCACTCAATATAATGGGAAATATATTCAATTCTGAGGCCGTGGGTTCAATCCCCATCCTGGTACCTCAAAAAAACAAAAATAAAAATAAAATAAAAAATAAAACAGGAAAATTGCTGCTTGTGTGGGTGTATGAGCGTGAGACCACATAATACCACAAGAGCTAAACCAGTGTGTCTACACACACTCATGCGTCTACACAGCACAACTGGAAACTGGGAATGGTTTAGTCTGTGGATTCATGGAGTTGGTAGAGTTGTACCTGATTGAAAAAAAAAAGCCTCCCTATACTAGGATTTTTGCAGTTTCATTAAGAATTGCATTCTTGAGAAAACTCACCTTAGAGTGATAAATAAAAAGATGAATTATTTCCCTAAGAATCGATGTAAAATTTCAACTGTAATTATCTTTTAGACTCTACCATCTAACACCTTTTTCCATGAAACCACCCCAAACACATTAAATAACACTTTCAAATAAATTATGTAAATAGCAGTGATATCATGAAAACTTACTGTAATTGTTCTTACCTTGAAAATGGGCTTTAGGGAAACGGACTTGGCCCAGTGGTTAGGGCGTCCGTCTACCACATGGGAGGTCCGCGGTTCAAATCCCGGGCCTCCTTGACCCGTGTGGAGCTGGCCCATGCACAGTGCTGATGTGTGCAAGGAGTGCTATGCCACGCAGGGGTGTCCCCCACGAAGGGGAGCCCCACGCGCAAGGAGTGTGCCCCGTAAGGAGAGCTGCCCAGCGCGACAGAAAGTGCAACCTGCCCAGGAATGACACCGCACACACGGAGACAAAGCAAGATGACACAACAAAAAGAAACACAGATTCCCATGCCGCTGACAACAACAGAAGTGGACAAAGAAGACAACGCAGCAAATAGACACAGAGAACAGACAACCGGGGTGGGGGGGGAGGGGAGAGAAATAAATAAATAAATAAAACTTAAAAAAAAAAAGATTAGGGCTTTTAACTTGACCATGTCATTAGGGCAGCTCAGTTTGCAATGCCTCCCCACCCCCCCACCCCACCTTTGTGGGCTATAGAAATGGATGCTCTGTCAAAGACAGGGAAGTAAATACACAGAGAAGAAGAAGATGGAGGAAGAGACAGCTCATTAGACGTGCAGAAGTCCTGAGAAGAGACAGGAGCCTGATAGTCGACAGCTGATCTTGTGAAGAGAAGAGAGCAACTGAGCCTGGAAAGAAACAAGCCCAGGGAGAGATGAGCCTTATAGCAGCCTACAGCTGAGATCGGAAGAAATTGGGCCCATGGTACCTTAAGAGGAAGGAGGAAAGCTGACCCCTCCCAGATATCACCCACCATCTTGCATCAACACATGGCAACAGACTTTGGGTGAGAAAGTACCTCTTATGGTGTTCTGAGTTGGATTCTTCAGGGTCTGGTAGCTGTAAGTCTCTACCCCAAATAAATACCCTTTATAAAAGCCAACAGGGAAGCAGACATGGCTCAACTGATAGAGCATCTGTCTACCATATGGAGGTTCCAGGGTTCGATCCCCAGGGCCTCCTGACCTGTGTGATAAAGCTGGCCCACGCGCAGTCCTGCCATGTGCAATGAGTGCCATGCCATGCAGGGATGCTCCCACGTAGGGGTGCCCCACGTGCAAAGAGTGCACCCCCAAGGAGAGCTGCCCTGCATGAAGAAAGCACAACCTGCCCAGGAGTGGCACCACACACGGAGAGCCTACGCAGCAAGATGACGCAACAAAGAAAAGACGCAGTTTCCCAGTGCCGCCAGATAATGTAAGCGGAGGCAGAAGAACATGCAGCAAATGGACACAGAGAGCAGACAACAAGGGGGAAGGGGAGATAAATAAATAAAATAAATCTTAAAAAAAAAAAAGCCAAGAGAGTTCTAGTACTTTGCCTCAGCACCCCTTCGGCTGACTAATATAAGGGCCAAGCTTATTTTTATTTTTATTTTTGAGACAATACAGAAAAAATCAAATGGTGTTGCTTCCACTGAATCTCAGAGAGGAAAACCACAGTATTATCTATCTTCACTTCCTTCCAGCCAAATCCACTTTATAACCTATCAGTGAAACAACCCAACAGCCACTGATGCAGAAAAGTCTGGCTTAATTTAGCAATGTAAATGTGAAACAAAAATAAAATTCTACATATAACTCAGACTCCTAGTACTGATGTTGGGCCGTATATGACAAGGCATTTGATGGGGTTATGGAAGCAGACTGAGCTGGGTCCAAATGCTACTTTCATTGATTAGTTGTGTGATCTTGGGCAAGTCATTGAGCTGCTCTCTCTGAGTCTTTTCTTATCTTAACAAGGGGGCTAGGCACGCTTACTTTGCAAGACTGTTAGAAAGATTAAAGGAAACAAAGGCTATAAAGCACTTAGCACAATGCTCAATGGCCAGTGCTTAATAATAGTAACAGTGAAATCTTTCCCATTAGTTACGGCACCATTCATGGAATGCCAGGTCTTTGCAATCTGCATGGCAAGCATGTGTGAGATTAGTATTCTCTTCATTTTACAGGGGCTGAGCAGAAATAAAATCTAGTTTTGATCGACCCCAAAAGATTTCTTTTATGCCTGTGAAAATTTGCTTTGATTTGAATATGGGGAAGAATCACTGTTTTACCATTGATCTTATGATAGATCAGGAACTTTTTGCCAGTTTCCCAAATCTCTATCTGAAAAGAGATTGCAAGTTACAGAATAGTGGTAGAATATCAAATGATTTCTCTTGGAACTTTGGTGTGTGTTGTGTCCAAACTAGACTTATAAAGACAAGATATCTTTTTTCTTCAAGGAAAATCTATATTGTGTCCAGGCTCTTTTTCATTCCCATAACAACTCCTACACTGGTTGTTGTTGTTGTTTTTTTACGTTGTTGATGTTGTTGTTTCTTTGAACCAGGTCCTGAAGCCCATACTTTTTTGTTCCAATTAAATAGCTGCAGATTAAATAGCTGAAAATTCACCTCTTCCTCCCTCATATGCCTGGGCTTCTCAGGACCTTATCTGGGCTGCCCTCACCCTAAATGACCTGGCTCCTTCTCACAGCTTCAGATTTTCTCACTGTGACACCCACATTTAATTCCCCAACTCAGATCTCGAATCTCCTCCCATAGCCAGGTGCCCACGTGGTTTCTCCTCCAGCTCGTTTTCCCACAGACATTTCAAAGCTGTCGCCAAAAGTGGATTCTAGACTCTTTCCACTAATGTCCCATGAATAAAACTGTGCCATTCCTCCCACACATTTTCCATCGCAGTCAATGTCTCCATCACTCTCAGTGGGCCAACTCAGAAACCTGGGAGTCCTCCGTGAGACCCTTCCTTGCCCTCAGTGTTAGTCCTTACAACGTTTTGAGCAGCAAGTCCTGTGGTTTCTGCTTCATCTCCGTGTTGAGTCTACCCACTTCAGTTCCTCTCTCCTGCCATCACCCCAATCTGTCACCAAGAACTCTGGTCCTAACTGCTCTCACCTCAGCTCCTGCCCAGCGAAAATGAATTTTCTCCACTTCACTAATGCAATTGTCACTCTCCTACTTCAAACCCTCCAAATCTTCCCATTCTCCTTAAAATAAAATCTAGACTTCTTTTCATGGTTTATCAGGCTCTTATTCCTGGTGGGATTCTTACTTGGTTCCTCCTTGTGAGAACTTTCTCCAGTAAGAGACCCCGTGCCAGTTTTGAATCTTATCCAAGCCTCCCCCACCTGCATGATGCCTTTGCACATTGTATTTCTCAGTCACTCCTTCTCAATCTTGACCTTTGGGCACACACCAAAAGTAGCACCGTCCTGTATACTGCTCTTCTTGTCCTTCAAGGCTGAACTCAGATTTCATCTCCTCAGACATGCCTTCTCTAGCCACCAGATCTAGGCAACTCTTACTCCACTATTCTTCATAGAGTACCCTGCTTGCTTTAAAGCCCCTATCACAGTACAGTAGTAATTAAAATTTTATTTATTTAGTCAATTTGTAAGGTCCCAGAGGGTGGGAGCTGTGTTGAGTTAGCTTGACCATGCAAGTAGCGTACTATCTGGCACAAAGTATTTGCTCCAATAAATATTTACTAACATGTGGCAGGACCATTTTGCTTTTGCTTCCCTCCCTTCCTACCTATTTTCTGAGGCTCCAGCAATAAGGCACTTGACCAACCAGAAAAAAATAGCAGCTTAACTCATGGAAGAGCAAAGAGGCAGGCCCATTTAGTATAATAAAGCTTGAGGTCATGCCAAGAAATCACTCCCAGCACTGGGGAAGTTTTGCCTGATGGGAGTGGCAACTTTCCTGTAACTTCTCTTGCTCCTGCAGGGATTTCAAGTCCAATCTACCCTCCTTCAGGGGAAAAGCAGAGTATACTGAATGAATTTCCTGATTGGCTAGGAGAAGAAGAGGAGGGATGGGTCAGGGTATAGCATTGGATCTGAGAATACTTTGAAATTACGAATTTCTGTCCCTGCCACAAACAAGGATTCATATCAGACATAGCCTACCCCTTTAGGAGAACCCCTACTCCCCAAACTTCTACAGGAAAACCCCACAGGGTGGCAGCAATCCCCGACAGTCACGTCAAGAGCTCCATGCCGCTCGGGGGCCGCACTGCGCTCTTGGAGGCTGAACAGTTCCTTTCTTGTGGCGCACGGTGAGCTCAGCAGCTGGTCCCCTGGGCTGGACCTGGGCTTCTGAAAGGTCTCTTTAAGAAGAGGCACACATTTAGAGCCAGGGAATAAGAACTAAAAAATGTTCCTTTTAGTCAAAAGGCGTTCTGGTGAGGATTTAAAAACTATCATCAGAGTTTTATTTTCTTCTAACAAATTGCTGTTTACAACACGTCGCCTGGCCACCCTGTGCAATTGCCGTGTTTTTCCACTAGTTGCTATTTTAAGGTTGCTCTAAGCTGTTTCCAGAGTAGTGAATGCTAACAAACAAGTCCATCTAGCCCCATTGCCGTTTGTCTGTTAATGCTTTAGGCTAAGCACGTTTGGAAGGCCTTCGGGTCTGAGCTGATTGGAGGTTCAGGGGTGGCGTTTAGGGGAGGCAACTGGGCTGAACGCAGTTAAAGCACAGCCAGGCAGAAATGCTTGAAGGAAAGATTGATTAGGGTGTATGTGCAGAGTTGCACTGTTTCCACTTAAACTTGGAGCTGCGACAGTTGAAAGTGTCCAGAAATTTAAGGAGGGGGCTGAGGGGTAGGTATTACGGGAGAGAGATAAGAGACTCTGCTCAGCTGAGGCAGCAAGGAATAGAGGTAAAGAGCCACAACGACAACGGTTTGGGGTTAAAATGCCATTTCTGTCGCTTCTTAGTTGTGGGGCAATGGTCAGATTCTGCCATCTTGTCTTGGAGGCTTGTTAAGAAAACCAGAGTATGTGTAAAAACATGCAGTGTCAAGTCTCTTCACAGAGGTGACTGTCGTTTCCTGGAGCTGCCTTAACAAATGACCACAAACAGGGTGGCTTAAAACAATAGAAATTTATCCTCTCACAGTTCAGGAGGCCAGAAGTCTGAAATCAAGTTTCCCTTGAAACCCGTAGGGAAGAATCCTTCCTTGCCTTCCCCAGCTCCTGGAGACTTGGCGTTCCTTGGCGTTGCTTGACTTGTAGCTGCTTCGCTCCAATCTCTGCCCCCATCTTCACCTGGCTGCCTTCTCTGGTCTCTGTGTCCCCTCCTCTTATAGGGGCACCACAGGCATTGGGTTTAGGACCCACCCTCATCTAGGATGGCCTCATGTTAACTTGATGATGCCTGCAAAGACCCCTTTCCAAATAATGTCACATTCTGAGATTCCAGGGGGACATGAATTTTGGGGGGAATGCTAGTCAACCCAGTACAGTGATCAATCAAAGGAGGCTTCCTTCGCTCATCATATAGATACAGGAAGCACCATACCTAGCTCAGGCTCACCCCTACCCTGACCACACCAATCCCACAGACTCTGTCGCATGAGGATGTGGACAGGGGACTTGTCTCATTCTCTTCTGGCTTTCTAGACCAGTGCTGTCCAATAGAGGTGCTTGACAGCCATATAGTGGCTGCCATATGGAATGGCCCAGTTCTAGCGCCTAACAAAATGGATAATACTTAGTGGGCATTTAGTAAATGTGTATTACATGACGTGGTTCCAGCAAGAGGATTTGTGGTAAAGGGATTTGATGATTTAGATTCGATTACTCTAGGCACTGTGCTAGGATTTTTCACCTAACTGACAGCCCAGCAAGGAAGGTATTTTTATCCTCATTTTACGGGGGATGAGACCCAGGTTTAGAGAGGTGAAACGACTTGTCTTAGAATTATCAACTTCTAAGTGGTGGTCAAAAGTTGAGTCTCCCACATTAGAACTCAGCTGAGGAGTGCGCTCTACCTAGTGGTGAAGGGATCTGGGGCTTCGTGGCCTTACATGGAAAGTCAGTGTGAAAATTGGTAGGAAAGTCAGGGTTGTGGGATGAGACCAATGGAATCTCAAGCTTAGGAAACAATTCAGTCAACAAGTTCAACCTGATACTTAAGTCCCTGACACAGAGACCCTAGTAAATCTCTGCTTTGAAGACTTCCCGTGATGCAAAGCTCACTACCCAGCAAGACAGTCAGTTCTGTTGTTGGAAAGCTCTGCCTTACCCAGAAACGATTCCTCCTTCTCCTTTACATCCTCTCCATCTTATGATGACAGATATATTTCTTGGCAACTTGTAAAGAAACAGCACAGTTCCCAGTTTGATTTGTGAAGGTCCCCTGCTGTTTCTGCTCCCGACTTGTATTATTACACTATTTCTGCCATCACTTTCAGTTCTTAGGGTTGTAAGAGCTTCTGCCTGTGTCCCTCTGTTTATGCTTTAGGCTTGTTTTAGTTACTTCTCTGAGCTTGTTTCAAATGTGTGATCTCATCTAGAACTCCTCTTACAAGACCAAATGTTCTTCTGGCTCCATTCCCGTCTGCCTTCTTATGGGGCCTCTCCAATGTGGTGCTGAGGCCACTTCATCCTTGGCCCCAAACACCCAGACACCTCACTTCCCAGAGCAGCATGCAGCAATGGAAAGTGCACAAGTGACATTATACAACCTTGGGTTGACTCTTGGCTGTCATTTACCTATTTGATTTGGGCAAGCTCATTAACATCTTTGCGCCTCTCATTCCGATACATTGGGGATCATTATGACAGTTGCCAACATTGTTGGGAAGATTGAAAAGGTGCCCTGAAAACCATCAGTATAGGGGCTGATGCAAAAGATATATTCAATATGTGGACTTATTATGAAATAATTTAGTCATCATTATTATCATCATAGCCATAATAGTGTCCTGGCTTGTCCTAAAGCCCATTCCTCTCCAGCCAACCAGCCTGTCCCCACCTGGCTATCCCCTCTGTCCCATCCTCCAAGCACCAACTACAGTGAACAGGGCATTTTCTTTAAGGGAGACAAATATTCGGTTGATCTGTTTTTCTTAGGTGTACCAACATTTCAAATTTACCGTTTGTTTTGCCTGGCCCTGCTGCCAAGATAGTCCAAGAGTACAAATAAGTCAGTATTCTCTTCCTTTCCACTGAGAGCAGGGGCAGTCCCAGGGGAAAATCCTTCACAGCTCCCCTCTGTGGGCCTCTCAGGGCCAGGCTTGGTGGAACCAGTTCTGTGCCTTCAGGTGACAATGAGGTCTTTGTTCTTCCTTGCTGACTCTGCCGGCCGGTGCAAGGTGGCTGCAGGCTGCAGCGTGAAATGTGGAGAGGGTTTGCCTTTCTGGGTATTAACTCATTTTCCAACCTTAAACCCTTGACCATTTTACTGGTGGAAATTTAGTGATGGAACTAAGGTCCTCTCGTATTTCTTAATGAATGGATTCAAATAAACTGTAAAACTATTCCTTTTGGTGTAAATGGCATAAGAAGTGATGGGCTCTCGGTCAAGTGCTCCTTGAGGCTTTACTGCAAGTGCTCCTTGAGGCTAAATATATGAATGAATAAACCAAAGAAACTTTTCTTGATGGGTAACCATGGAAACTGTGTTCATGATCCCTGTTTCTCTCCTAAAGAATAGGAAAAGGAGAAAAGAGTTGGATGAATTTTATGTCCATGGTTTTCCTTACACAGTTTTTGAACCTGAGATTAACAAGAAAATAAGGAAGAGAAGGAATTGGTGGAGGTGAGAAGGTGGAGGAGTGGAAATAAGTTTAGTGTTAGACATTTTGGTTTTAAAGTTCCAGGGATACTCAGCTAGACTTGTCTAGTTGATTAGAAAAAGGGCTGAATACTTTAATGGGGAAAAAAGAACTGCATTAGGGAATCAATAATATAATAATAAGAACACAATAACATAGTAATAGTTGGAAACTTGGTTGATGTGGTATGAAGCCAAGATTCTCGTGTGGAGGAAAGATATTCCTGGGGCCCAGATATTTAAAGGATAGGTAGAAAGAAAAAGAAAAAATATAGAGAAGTCGTAATCATGAAAGCTGGAGAAGAATTGCACATCCTTTCATTGATTCAACAAGGATTTTTGGGGAAAAAAAAGTAAGACACTGGGGGAATAAATAGAAGAAAATGCCTCTGTACATATAGGACAGTAGTCTTACAGTGATGAAAGGCAAAATGTAAAAAAAAAGTTCTTTTCTTTAAAAATACTTTTCATTATTTTTTAATTTCCAAGTTTTAAAAAATATTATTTTATTTTTACTTTTTATTAATTTTTTCTGTATTTTACTTCTTATGTATAAAACTATCCTTACTATTTCATTTTCTTATTAATTGTATGTAACTATCTTACTGGCTTCATTTTTGAAGTTGGTTTAGATGAAAGAAGGGTTACAACTGTGGCAGGGGAGGATCATTGGTGTGGGGTGTCAGTAAGGGGGATACATGGGAGGAAGTTCACCTGGGTTACAAATAAGGCATACAAATATATTCAAATGCTCATGTGGCATTGTCATGGTGGGTAGAGATTCACACAATAACCAAAAGAATATAAAATTCCCATCTGGGGGAGCTCTGTCACATTTTCTAATGGAATAACAAGAATGTCTCAAGTACAGGGACAATGACTTGTGAAGGAGGATGGTCCATTGAAGGACTCTTGATATTGATGACTATGCTTATGAGCCTTTGCTCTTGAAATTGAAACTTAGCCTAGTGATGTAGGGTGCCTAAAATTTACCTACTGGGAGCCTCCTTTTTTGCTCAAATGTGGCCTCTCTTTAAGCCAAACTCAGCATATAAAAGCAATAAGTTCCCCCCAGCATGGGACATGGCTCCTGGGGATGAGCTTCCCTGGCACTGAGAGATTGCTACCAAGTACCAATAAGCAGGGCATCTGGGGAAGAAAAAAAAGACCTTGACCAAAAAGGGAAAAAGCTAAAGACAAATGAGTTTATATGGCTAAGAGACTTCAAAGTGAGTTGGGGGGCCATCCCAGAGGTAGCGCTTATATACATCTCAATAGGATCTCAATGGCAGCCAAAGTAGACACTACTCCAAATAGTGAAGCTCCTCAGGGATATGGAGACATCTGGACACTATCATCAGGGCAGATAGCTCAGGAATTTTGTCCCTTGCCAGTGAGCCCTAATCTGGTATTTATGCTCTCCAGTATGACAGAGTTAGACTCAGCAGTGGTTTTCCTATGCATGACTCTTCTGTCCTTCTATTTGAACCTACAGTTAGTACTAGACTTGCTAGGTGTACATCTAAGAGACTTAAATCTTTGGGCTGTCCATGTGCCAGCAGAGTTGCAACACCTACTCTTCAGTTCAATGGACTCACCCAGGGCAACTAGCAGAGAAGAGATGATGAACAAACAACATACCAAGAACCAAGAGTGCCTACAACTGCAAATGAGAGAGTCCCATCCATCAAATTTATGGGATCAAAGCCCCCTCAATTAATGGTGGAGTAGGCATCACCATCCCAAAGTCCTTGGGATTGGGAAATGAACTATGGACTAAAATAAACTTACTAGTATTCTACTACAGATGTACCATGATTCTAGCAATGAAAGAAATACCATTGTTGTGGAGGCAGTGGCCATGGATGTTCTGGGGCTAGGGAGAGGGAAGAATGGGTATAATAGGGGTGCATTTTCACGAATTGGGAATCATCCTGAATGACACTGCAATGACAGGTACATGTCATTATATATCCAGCCATAATCTACACAGTTGAATGGGAGAGAGTATAAACTACAATGTAAACTGTAATTCATGCTTGGTGGCAGTACTCTGGGAAGTATTTATCAATTGCAATGAAGGTACCACTCTGATGAAGGATGTTGCTAATATGGGTAAATGTGGGAGGCGTGGGGAGTGGAGCATATGGGAATCCCTTATATTTTCTCTGTAATATTCATGAAATCTGAGTATCTTTTAAAAAATAAAAAAGTGAAAAAAAAAAACAAACAAGCATTTTTGGAATCTATGGTAAAGATTTTCAGGGAGGAATGAGAAGTCAGAATTGACAAATGTGTCAGAGAAGTACAACAGGAAAATGATTAAAATCAACATTGGTTTTGGAAGTTAGAAAATGACTTCAAGTCATTTCTGTAATGGAATGGAAGTGGAAGCCAGATTGCAGTGAAGACAACAGTAAGTAAACACTAAAGAGTTAATTTTTAAAGTTATAAAGCTATTATAAAAGAGAACATCTTTTTGACTTTGGAGTGGAGAAGATCTTCTGAAACAAGAAAAGTAATAAAGGAAAAACGGAAAGATTGATTTGGCCATATCAAAATGAAGACGTTCGTCATGACTAAAGTCGCTCTAAGGGAGTGGGTGCAGCTCAGGGGTTGAGCGCCTGCTCTGCATGGATGTAGTCCCGGGCTTGATCCCTGGCATCTCCTGAAAACAGAACAAATAAAGTTGCTATAAACAAAGTTAAGGGAAACGGACTTTGGCCCAGTGGTTAGGGCGTCCGTCTACCATATGGGAGGTCCGCGGTTCAAACCCCGGGCCTCCTTGACCCGTGTGGAGCTGGCCATGCGCAGTGCTGATGCGCGCAAGGAGTGCCGTGCCACGCAAGGGTGACCCCCGCGTAGGGGAGCCCCACGCGCAAGGAGTGCGCCCGTGAGGAAAGCCGCCCAGCGTGAAAAGAAAGAGCAGCCTGCCCAGAAATGGCGCCGCCCACACTTCCTGTGCCGTTGACGACAACAGAAGCAGACAAAGAAACAAGACGCAGCAAAAAGACACCAAGAACAGACAACCAGAGGAGGGGGGGAAATTAAATAAATAAATAAATCTTTAAAAAAACAAAAAAAAAAAAACAAAGTTAAAACAAGTAGAAGAAACTGGAAGAAAATATTAGCAAGTGAGTCATATAAGAATTATTATTGTGAATATATAAATAACTATAAACTAATCAGAACAAGATTGTAAAGAATGAAAAATAGGTACAGGCTATAAGCAGGCAATAAAGGGAAGAGAATATCAAAATGTTAAAAAAAAAAAAAAAGAACAAAACAAAAAGCCCACAACCAACTATGGAAAGGTGCTTACTAATAACCAGGAAAATGCTTGTTTAACCAGTTTCTCTATAATTTTTATGCATCTCATGGTAGTGGGGGTGGGGTGTGAGAGCAGGGCTTGATAGTATCAATTACCAGCACAGATATAGGAACATAATTTTCACCCATGCCAGAGGGAATGTAAATTGGAGCAGCCAATTTCCAAGTCCGTTTGACAATAAAACTAAAAATATTTATGTTTATGCTCTATTATATCTATCTAGGAGTCAACCACAAGGACATGTTAGACATGTGTAAGGATGTCTATTGCATTGTTGGAAATATAAAGAAGTTGCAAACATGGTAAGCATCCATCAATGGGAACAGCCCAGTATAATTTTATATATTCATAGTGTGGAAAACTCTGGAGCCATCACAAAGAAGCGAGACAATCAAGATGTCCTAAAATGGATATATCTGTCAGACGTATTGTAGCGTAAGAGCATAAAGAATAATATGTAGTGTAAGAGCCTCTGTGTAAAGCACACAAATACTCTGTACTTGCTGTGGCTGTTTGCCTGTTTAGGGAAGTCTCCACTTGTGTGTGGGGAGGCAGGTATATGGGTGCACGTGTGGGAAAAGCCGCCCTCCACAGTGTCCTCCCCCCACCCAGCCCCTGCCACCGCCCCATTCCCAAGCATGTCCAGCATGTCATCACTCTATGTGGGCCTCAGTCTTGCATGTATCTCACGCTCAGTGGACACGGCTGTGCTTGACAACGTGCCCCACACTTGCACACCCCCAGGTGTGTGGGCAGGAGGTGGCTTCCACCAGAGGCTCTGTGCTAGAATGGCTGCTGGGGTCACGGTTAGGGCCATGGACTCAGGAGCCAGGTGACTCGGTCTGACTCCTGGTTTAGCACGTCTCAGCTGTGTGCGCGCCGAGGTCCCTCCCACCTCCTATCTCCCAGGACGAGATGCTGTATTAACCGTGCTTTTAGTCTCCCGGGGCTGCTGGAACAAAGCACCACGAACAGGATGACTTCAACCCACCAGAATTTAGCCTCTCACTGTCCCAGAGGCCAGAGGTCTAAATCCAAGTGTGGGCAGAGCCATGCTCCCTCCGAAGTCTGTAGGCGAGGATCTGTTCCTGGCCTTTCCTAGCTTCTGGCTGCTTGCCTGCGATCCTCGGCACTCTCTGGCTTGCAGCACTTCAGTCTCTGTCCCAGACGTCACATGGCATTTTCCCTGTGTCTGTCTGTCTGTGTCCAGTTCTCCCCTTCCAATAAGAGAGCCAACCATTTTGAATTAGGACCTGCTCTCAGCTGGTTGACCTCATCCATGCTAAGAACATCTTCAAAGATGCCATTTCCAAGGAAGTCACACTCACAGGACCGTGGGTGAGGACTTGACCGTGTCTTTGGGAACACGATTCAACCCAATGACAAGCACATACCTCCTCGATGGTTATGTGAAATAAGTGAGAATACATATGGTGCTTGGAACAGTGCCTCTCCCATAGAAAGTGGGGTAATAAGAATGTCTCTTAGAAGGATGGCAGTGCAGAAACCTGGTTTGAAGAATTTTCCCTTCTGGGGCTAATTGTCCAGTTAGCGAGTTGTCCTAGAACCTCTGCTGGGAACCTCACCTCCCAATTCTCCCACAATATATAGGGGCATGAGAAGTGGGCTGATGGTCCACAGGGACCTGGCTCTCTATGTCAAATAAAAGCCTTGGTGGGTCTGCAATAGTGCACATTTGCAACTGTTAGCCTGCCCACAATCCAAGTTATTACACCTCATTCAATGGACACCTAACATTTCTTGTGTCCCTCCTTATTAACTCTTCTCAGTTGTGGAACTTTCAACTAATTTCAATTTCTCCTTTATTATAAATAATGTAGAGATGAATATCTTTGTGTATTTTTTTTCTATACTGGGATTCTTTTCTTTATTTTTTTTTAAAGATTTATTTTATTTCTCTCCCCTTCCCCCTGTTGTCTGCTCTCTGTGTCCATTCATTGTGTGTTCTTCTGCATCCACTTGCATTGTCAGGCGGCACTGGGAAACTGCATCTCTTTTCTGTTGTGTCATCTTACTGCATCAGCTCTCCATGTGGGCAGAGCCCTTCCTGGGCGGGCTGCGCTTTTTTCACGTGGGGTGGCTCTCACTGTGGGGCGCACTCCTTGTGCATGGGGCTCCCCTACACGGGGGTGCCCCTGCATGGCAGGGCACTCCTTGCACGTGACAGCACTGCGCATGGGTCAGCTTACCACACGGGTCAGCAGGCCCTGGGTATTGAATCCTGGACCCTCCACATGGTAGGCAGACGCTCTATCAGTTGAGCCCTGTCTACTTCCCGGAATATTTTCTTAAGACACACAATTCAATAAGTGGACTTACTGAAAGGCAGTACAGTCTGATGTGTAACCTGAATGGCCTGGGAGAAATCTTGGCTCTGCTACAGTTCTTGGATCAGAGGTAGTTTTCTCAACCTCACCACACCTTAGTTTCCCCATCTATAAAATAAGGGACAATGATAACACTTAGGATAGAAGGGTTTAAACAAGTTAATACTTGTAAAGCAGACAGGCTCACTGATTCTTTTATTTTTTAAGATTTATTTATTTTATTTATTTCTCTCCCACCCCTCATTGTCTGCTCTCTGTGTCCATTTGCTGTGTATTCTTCTGTGTCTGTTCGTCTTCTCTTTAGGTAGCACGGGGAACTGATGCCGGGACCTTCTGGAGTGGGAAAGAGGTGCTCGATCTCTTGTGTCACCTCAGCTCCCTGGTCTTCTTTGTGTCTTATTGTGTCTCCTCTGTCTCTTTTTGTTGCGTCATCTTGCTGCGCCAGTTCTCTGCACGGGCCAACTTGCCATGGGGGCCAGAACTCCTGCACAGATCATCACTGTATGTGGGCCAGCGCTCCATGCAGGCCAGCACTCCATGTGGGCCAGCTTGCTGCTCGGGCCCGCTCGTCTTCACCAGGAGGTCCTGGGAATTGAACCCTGGACTCCTATATGGTAGATGGGAGCCCAATCACTTGAGTCACATCCACTTCCCTTGCTGACTCATACAAGGGCTCATGTGGGAGTGGTCAGCTCTCTTTGCTCTTCTTCGAGCATTCCTTCCATCTCTCTGTTCCTCTGTAGTATGCACATAGATGGATGACAGTAGGCCCCTGAGATGTGGGTCTGAGCTAAGAAGGGTGCAAAGGCACCCAAATCTTGGGTGAGGCTCTGTGTTTCAGCCCAGGTTACCAGAGCGCTCTGCAGAGGAGTTGGGGCCCAAGCTCCGTACTCATGTGAAGGAGGAGGCTGGGTGGGTCAAAGCAGGAACGTTTGTGTTTATTGCCAACAATCCCATCTAATATAAAAACATCCCAAATATCAACATCATACATAACTTTCAAGAAGGGATGCCCCAATTTAGATTTCCTTATCAAGGAAAAAACTGTAAGAGGCCAATTTAAATTTTCTATCTTTTCTCAGGGGTGTGGAGAGGCGCCTCAGGGGAGGTGGCAAGATGGCAGGCTAATGGAGAATTGCACTGGTGTCAGGAAAATGCTGCACTTTTTCTCAGAGGTGAGAGCTTTTAGGGCTTTAGAATATGAACCAACTTTTCTTACCTTTCAGGAAACCACAGCAGATCCATCTTTGAATGTCTGGTAAATAGTGAAGGAAGCAATGTTTTATTAGTGTCTAGTTTTCATCTCAGGAGTCTTTTTCCGTGTCTGTTTTTCTCAGATCATCCAATTTGCATCGGATGCTGGGTTTTTTTGCTAAAGGAGTCCTTCAAGTGGAAACCAGACAGGAAACGTTCTCAGAGCCTGGTTGTTTGGATGTGGAGACAGCAAGTCCAGGAGACAGGCTGAGGTATCTGAAAGACCCACATTCACCAAACCCACTTCCTTCTATGAGTTATTTGTACCCAAGGAGTCTAGACCACAGTCCAAAATATATATCAGATAGCTGAGACTGGTGGCGAGAAATCCAGTATTTGCCTTGAGTGCCCTTTGTTGGGACTAAAAGGGCAAACATAGTCTTTGTCCTGGGGCTATTGATGGTCATTTAGAAGGAGTCAGCAGAAGAGTTATTTCTAAATAACAGCCAAAATTGAAAGGGGATTACTCAAAGAGGATTACCATATTGGATTTTTAAGCTCTCATTGAAAGTCTGCTATAAAAGTATATTGATCTATATGTAAAATGCCCATAGTATATTTATAACGGGGAAAAAGCAGTTTACAAAACAAACCATAAGGAATGGGGGGCAATGCGTATAGGGTTACATGGATGTGAGTCTGTATATAGATGAGGCACAGATTAAATTGTAATAATGGTTACTTTTGGGTGCTGATATTATTTTTTTTCTCTTTGATTTCCTGTTTTCTGCATAAAACATGTATCAATGTCCTACATGTAAACATTTTATCAAAGCATAATATACTCTCAGAAATAGCCCAAATTGTAAGAAGACAGCTTTATGATTTTTCATAAAATAAATACGGCTGTGCTACTAGTACCTAGATAAAACAAATATAACATTTTCAGCCCCTCAGAAGCTCCCTTGGGGTCTGGCCCAGTCACTACTCCCCAAGGGTGTACCACTGGAGTGGCTTTATAACATGCCTATTTGATTAAGCTGAATTTCATTTCTCCGAATTCCCTTCCCTGTATATTTCTGGTTATGGTGGGCAAGCCACTTCCCCTGCTCATACCCCCACCATCAAAGTTGGAGGCAGTGAGAGACAGATAAGGGTTCCAGCTCTTGACCGTGGAGTCTAGTGCATCATCATTTTCTTCTGCTTTATATCCATCTTCGCTTCCCCGCTGCTGGCCCTGAGGCTTCAGGCTCCAGTATCAGCCATGATGATGAGAGCCTTACAGAGACTGTTTAATGTGCTTCCACCATATCATAAGGTCAAATCCATGTGATAAATCATTTAATGAGTGTGTGTGTGTGTATGCACACATGCGCATGTACATCTCCTAATGGTTTTTTCCTCTGGTTGAACCCCCATCTGAGAGTTGAATTAGAGGGATGACGACAGGGAGCATCCTCCAGGATGGCTCCAAATGACCCTGGCTTCTCAGTGCTCACGTACTTGTGTAGTAGTTCCCTCCTACATTGAATAGGACTGACCTATAACTGGTAGGACACTATAGAAATGGCAGTGTGTGGCTTCCAAGACTAGTTTATAGACAGTGTGGCTTCTACTGGTCTCTCTTGGATTTCTTGCTCTAGGGTAAGCCAGCTGCCATGTCATGAGGACATTCAGACAGCCTAAGAAGAGGTCCACATGGAAGGAAACCGAGGCCTCTATCAACCGCCAGCACCAACCTGCCACCTCTATGACTGCACCATGTTGGAAGCAGATTGTCTGGCCCCAGTCAAGCCTTCAGGTAACTGCAGTCCCAGCCAACATCTTGACTGCAACCTCGGAAGAGACTGAACCAGAGCCAGCAGCTAAACCTCTCCCTGACTCCTGACCCACAGAAACTGTGTGAGATAACAGATGTTTATTATTGTTTGAAGTCACTAAGCGTGGGGGTAATTTGTCACACTGCATTTGATGACTAATGCGACCATTACCTGGACTTCTAACAGCATAGATTACATTTACACATTTTTGAACCTTATACAAGTGGGAAATATACAGTGCATACTCTTTTATGTCTGGCTTCTTTCTCTCAAATTATTGTGTGTGCTTCCTCTATGCTGCTACATGTAGTTTTAGTTTGTTCATTTTCATTACTATTATGCATTTCATTATTGTTGCTGTTTTCCATTGTATAAAGATATCACACTTTATTTATCCATTTGACAGTTGATAGACCATTATGACATTTCCAGGTTTTGACTTTTATAAATAATACCACTATGTAAATAGTTAGTGTATGATCTTTTTAAAAAAACTTTCTACTTTGAAATACTTTCAAATTTATAGAATAGCTACAAAAATAATATGACTCCCATACAGAGAATGCCAACATACTTCTACCCCCCAGATACTCAGATTCACTAATTTTAACATTTGCTATATCATTCTATCTCTCATCTATCTATCTATCTATCTATCTACCTATCTATCTATCTATCTATCTATTTATCTATCATCTGTCTATCATTCATCCATCAGTTTTCTGAACACTTGAGTGTGGGTTGTATACATCATGATCCTTGAACACTTAATACTGCCATGTACATTTCTTAAAAAGAAGGATTTTACTTATGTGACGACCTTAACTGCAGTTATTAAGTTCAAGAAATTTAACATTGTTAAAAAGCTTACAGTCATCTCCATAATGTTCCTTTGAGCCTTATCTCATAGGTCTCATCCAGGATCGTGCATTACATTTAGTTGTCATTATCTCTTTACGTTGCTCTTTTTTTTTTTTTTTTAATTTTGGGAACATATATACAACATAAACTTTCCCATCTCAATCATTCCCAAGCATACCATTTAGTAGGATTCATCACATTCACAATATTGCAATACCCTCACCACCTTCTATTACTAAAATTTTTCCATTTCCCCAAACAGAAGCCCTGTACTCATTTTGCCTTAACTCCTCAATCCCCTGACGCCACACCTTTATGTAGCCTTGTCACAAACTACATGTTTATACTTTTGGTGTCCCAAGTCACTGATTTCTCATTACGTTTTAGATCCTGTAGGAAATAAAATACAACAGTAAACACATTTATATTTACCCATGTCTTTACCCTCACCAGAAATCTTTATTTCTTCATGTAATGGTGGAGATTGAATCATGTTTCCTACAAAAGTTATGCTTCAGGTTCTAAACCCTGGGCCTGTGGGTGTGAACCCATTTGTAAACAGGAACTTTGAAGATGTTATTACTTAAGGTGTGCCCAAACAAAGTGAGGATGGGACTTCATCCAACATGGCTGACATCCTTATAACCAAAGGATATTGGACATGGCAGGCAGCCACAGGAAGCAGCCAGAAGCTGGAGGTCAATGGAACCCAGTAGGGAAAGGAGAAAATGCTGCCATGTGCATCACCATGTGACGGAAAAGCCAAGGACCAAGGATCACTGGTAGCCAGCTCCAGAATGCCATAGTCTTCAGGAGAAGGCATTGCCTTGCTGATGCTTCGATATTGGACTTCTCTTAGCCTCAAAACCATGAGCCAACAAATTCCCACTGCTTTCTTGCCTCCATGGTTTCTGTTGAGAAATCATCACTTAATCTTATTTAGGCTCCCTTGTACAAGAGTGGTTTTCAAAATTCTGTCTTTATTTTTGGCATTTGGCATTTTGATTAAAATATTCCCAGGTGAGGTCTATATGAGTTTAGCAAAATGTCCAAATTTTAATTAAATAATTACAAAACATTCAAACTAACAGGAAGCAATGGCTAGGCAAAGGAGAAGATTAACGTATTAGAAACCATTAATGAAGAGAAAAGAGAAAGCAGAAAAAAAAGAAAGAATGAAATCTGCTAGGGGACATCTGAGAAGAGGTTTCCCACTTGAATTAAAGGGTTTCTGTTAGCAAGGAAAAGGGCAGGGGGATGGCTTTGGGTAGACAACAATAGAGTCTGCCACAAACTCATTACCTGGCAATATCTTTCAGATCTCCGATTCTTTAGGAAAGGGCTTCTCAGAACTTTCTTTTAAACTCTTGAGAGGAGTGGCTAACTCATGGATACTTTCTTTTTGGAACACTAATCACCATAATTTGGGCAGTTTGTTATTTAGCAACACCTGCATCTCCTGGTAGCCTGCACATCTCATGAAGGACTGGGTCTCTGACTCATGGCTGAGGATGTAGTATGTGGCATGCTCGACTCAAAGAACATTTTACTTTCCCACTCTGCCTCTCTCATGCTTTTAGTGCTATTTCTGTAAGAAAGTAAAATTTCCACTTACATTTATTTGTAAATCTGTACCAGTGCTGTTCAACCGACTTGTCGGGCATAACTGTTTAATGAAGCAAGATGCTGGGTGTTTAGCAAATGAAATGTCCCACTATGGATGAGAAGTCCGATGACAGGGGAATTGAATTTCTCCTTTACTTTATATAACTGACAAGGCTTGATTAAATATTTATCAGATAATCCTGCAGACAAGGCCTGAGTGTAGTAATATAACTGTGGCTCATTTTCATAATTCAGGATTCATGCTCCTTACTGCTTCCTCTGGAATAATAATGCCATTTCCCCCAAGGCTTGTCCCATTGAGAATGGATAGGTAGAGGTAAGAAGACACCTTGTCAGACCTATTTTGCTGGGTTGTGAATGGAGAAGACCAGGAGTTAGTCTTGGCTGGAATTTGACCCAAGTCTGTATCCTTCTTTTAAATTTGTTCATTTGTTCAATATCGATTGGTCCCTGCTATGTGTCAGGAAGTGTTCTAGGTGCAAAGATTTAACAATAAACCCCATAGACAAAATCTCTGCCCTCATGGAGCTCAAGTCCTGGTCGAATGTGTCCTGGTACTTACTGTTTTGGGAACCGTTATATGTATTCCTAATTATTGCTCACACTTACCTGTGTGGTATAATTTGCAGCTGTAGAGGCCACCAGTTGTTCCTAGTCATGTGCTCTCTCAGAGGCCCTCCCATAACATGGTAACTCGCTTCTTCAAAGCCAGCAAGGGAGAATCTTTCCTCCAGGCTGCTAAGATGAAATCTCATCTAATGTGACATGATCAAAGGAGTGACACCATCATCTTTAGCCCTATTCTATTGATTAGAAGCAAGTCATGGGTTTTACCCATAATCAAAGGGATGGGATTAATTGAGAGTGTGACTCATTGTGTGTCACCGAGGGTGTGTCCGCCGCAAGAACCCATTTGATGCACCGAGCGCTCTGCAGCATATTGAGGACTAGCAAAGTTCAAGAGGCATGGTTCCTGTCCTCTTGGAGCTTACATTCTTATAAACGCAGAGCTTGTAGGTTACCAATAAATGCTCTCACCCCTGATTAATGTATTTGGTCTTGTTTTTGTTCTTCTTCTTTTTTTTTTTTTAAGATTTATTTTTATTCATTTCTCTTCCCATCCCCCCCCAACCCCCCCACCCCGCCCCACGCAGTTGTCTGTTCTCTGTGTCCATTTCCTGTGTGTTCTTCTGTGTCTGCTTGTATTCTTGTCAGTGGTACTGGGAATCTTTGTTTCTTTTTGTTGCATCATCTTGCTGTGTCAGCTCTCCATGTGTGCAGCACCACTCCTAGGCAGGCTGAACTTTCTTCGCACTGGGCAGCTCTCCTTACGGGGCACACTCCTTGCGCATGGGGCTCCCCTACGCGAGGGACACCCCTGCGTGGCAGGGCACTTCTTGTGTGTATCAGCACTGTGCATGGGCCAGCTCCACATGGGCCAAGGAGGCCCTGGATTTGAACTGTGGACCTCCCATGTGGTAAGTGGACACTCTAATTGTTGAGCTAAGTCTGCTTTCCATGTTCTTCTTCTCTTTTCATTGAAATCAGCTTGAGTTGGATTTCTGTCCTTGGCAGCAGAAAGAATCCTGAGTAGTACAGCCCCATTTTGCAGGTGGGACAAATATAGAGATTGCCAAGGCCCAGGATATTCTCTTAGGGGGGCCCTTAATGATGGCATGGTGCTACACTTCGGAGTGAGGCTTTGGGGTAACTTGCCTCTTATCCTAACTCCACCATTTATAGACCATCTGATCTCAGACTTTACTTCTTTGATATGAAGATAGTACCTGTCTATATAAGCCTATATTATAAGGCTCATATGTGACAAAGTTTGCAAAAACACCTGTAGACACAGGGATTGGTGCTTTGGGATCTTGAGACCAGCCCCAGTGTCATAGCTCTGCAGGACGTTTCCATGTCAACTATGGTTTATATGGATCTTCTGCAAGTAAACTTCCTGAGAGTGGGACTCCTCCCTTTCTTAGCCATCTTTCCTTTCCAAGTGCCAGATGCACAGAATACACTAAGCGAATGCTGACTCTTTCAGGACCCTTGGCATTCTTTCACCACTAAATTTGTGGTAGGCTGAATAATGGCCCATCAGGGACATCTGTGGAACTTGTGAATATGTCACCTTCTATGGCATTAGGGACTTTCCAATTGTGATTGTGTTAAGGGTTGTGAGATGGAGAGATTATCCTGAAGACTGGTCTTTCTAAAGAAAGAAGCAAAAGAGTCAGAGAAAGTAGCGTGGCAGCAGAAGCGGAGGTTGGAGTGATGCCACTGCTGGGAGGAATGCAGGCATTCCCTAAGCGGGAAAGGACAAGAAGTGGGCTCTTTCCTAGAGTGTCCAGAACAGGCACAACCCTTCCGATACCTTGATTTTAGTCCATAAGACCAATTTTCCGTCTTCCTACTTCCAGAACTGTAAAGTGATACATTTCTGTTGTTTCAGCCACAGAATGCTGGTTAACCAGAAACTAATACAGTAGTGGGAATTTTGCAAGTTCATTGTTAAACTCTGGATAGCATGAAATCGACCATGGTGGGGTTATTTAGACCATGGAAATCAGCAGCTACAAATTAGGGCTTTTTCTTTTTCTTTTTTCCCCTTGGAGAGCTTGTTTGCCAGCACACCACTGTGGGTGTGTATTTGCATGTATAGAGAGTTGGGGGGGGAGGGGGCAGATAATTGGGACTAAGTGGATTATATGTGAAGGTGGATTACAGAGGCTACTCAGGACTTTGAAGGCAGGGACCGTGTCTTGCTCATCTCTAAAACCATTCCTTCCCTATGCTTTGCACATTGTGCATTGTCAAGGTATTTACTATATAAGAATTTATAATGTTATCATATAATAACTGACCTAGACTAGGGACAGTCCTCTAATCTTGACTTCATGCATACTTTTGTCCGATGGACTATCCAGGGCAGCCCAATACAGCAGAGAACGATGGGATTTGGTGTCAGCTAGAAGCTAGATTTGAGACTCTGCTTTGTCTACAAAATTAGTTATGTGGCCCTGAAGGATGAACTTGACCTTTGTGAACTCCAGTTTCCTCCTCTGCAAGTTGGAGGTTACCCTCACCTCACATGACTATGGTGAAGGCCAAATGCAGTAAAGGACATGAAGGCAGTTTGCAAACTAAAAAATGCCAAGTGGAGTTCATGGAAGACTTGTTTTCAACTCGATATGTGTGTGTGTGTATTGGGAAGACATGAGAAATCTCTGTGGCGTTTATGAAATATATTTACCATCAGAGAACCCATCCCAGAGTTCCTGACTATGAAATCAAGAGTGGGGCCCTGGGCAGGCGAATTTAAAAAACAAAAACAAACCCCTCAGTGACTTGAATTTACACCCCTATTATGTGGAGGAAAGAACATTTGAAGTGAGTTATCAGGAGTTGTTGTGGGAACTTGCATACAGTACCCCCCCTTCCTGCCCCCTGGGCCTCGGTTTCACCATTGGGAATGGCTTGACTTTATGTGCTCGGCAGGGTTCCTTTCTGCTCTGTAAGATGGAATCTTACTTACCTCCAGAGTCAGCGCACGCCTGGCAACACGAAAGGTGCTTGATAAACGTTGGCTGGATCACTGAAGGGGAGCCGAGTAGAGCTTCAGAAGGGGCATTAGCATGGTGTCCTTGACCGACCACTAGGTGGCAGGAGCCTCACACCAAGTTCAAGTCAGGATGCCTGGGAGCCTCGCCTGGGGTGTGCCATGGGTGGGGCAAGGAGGCCATTTGGTCCAGGCCTCTTACACCGAGGAACTAAGGCTTAGATTTTTGGCCTTATTTTCAGATGAAGTTATTTCTGCCGTCAGAGAAATTTACTGATAGGATTCAGAAAACCATGCAACTCTAAATCTATATATTTTTGGTAAATGTAACATTTCTTAAGTTCTTTACTTATATAGACAGTCTCAAAACAGAAGTGGCAAGTTCCCCTGCTCTCCACCGACGTGACCTCAGCTAGGCAGGGTTTGGGGCCGTCTGATTGTGACGGCTTCCGGCATTTGGCCTCAGGGCTCATGCCTGTCTCTGGAGGAACCAAGCTCCTAACTAGTGTGTTTTTGTCAAAATGCAGCAGAATCACCAGGGCTGGTGCATGTGAAAATGCAGATTCCTGGGGGATCAGACCTTTTAAATTAGAATACTGTAAGTGATTTAGTCTGCAATTGCATTTCTTTTTTAAAAAATTGAGGTAAAATTCACGCACCATAAAACGAACCATTTTAAAGGGAACAGTTAGTCATTAGGGATATACAAATCAAAACCACATTGTGATACCACATCACACCCAAGAGGATGGCTATAATAATAATAATAATAATGAAAAAACAGAAAATAACAATCGTTGGTGAGAATGTGAAGAAATTGGAGCCCTCATCCATTGCTTGTGGGAATGTAAAATAGTTCAGCCGCATGGAAAACAGTGGAACAGTTCCTCAGAAAGTTACACAGAGAATTTTCATGTGGCCCAGTGAGTCCTCTCCTAGGTATATAGGAGTGGATTTTAACAAGCTCCGTGTGATTTTCATGCACATTCGAAGTTTGAGGATCACTCTCTGAAGCTTTCTAAGGAGGAAAGTCAAATCTAATAATAGAGTGATTAGAATTTGCTAGTTCTGGGACACGAACAGGCCCCATCTGAGGTCCAGAGATGCTCCAGCCACTTTAGCTTTACACACACACACACATACACACTCGAGCAGAATTCACGCTATTTTTTCTGGAGTACCAAAGTAATGCCCAGTGATGCATGGTCAGTGTACAAACCCAAGGATTATAAAAATAAACACCATAGGAAAATAGAAATCCTCTGTCAGGTCATAGCTCTGGAAAAGCTGTTGTTAGTAGTTGATGGTTAACTGCCTCCAATTGTCCCCCCACCCCCTCCATTTAGGTACTACAATATAGTGGCTTATTTCCCCCCAAAAGTAAGATAGAATCACCCCTATCCCTACCACCAAAGAGAGCTATAGCTTGACCATGTTATTTACCTATCAAATGCCTCCTGCTTCTTTATGGTCAAATTTACTCTCCCCACACCCACCCACCCCTGGGGGAGTCATTCTCAGTGTTAACTTGTGGCATTGTGAATTCAAGCTCTCTCCTCTTCTTTTAGGACTTTCAAGGAGGTACAGCAGAAATCTATAATGCAGGACCTATCTACCATTTTAGGATAGGTTATTGAGAAACGGTTCAGAGTCCAAGTTCAAGTTCAGGGAATTCTTGAAACTATTTTCTTTCTGTCTTACAAGAAGTTTAAAGTTGGTAAATACATACTCGTCACTGCGGTCCTTTGAGATTTCTTTCTCAAGACATCGTCCAGGCATGCTAATGAGGTGATGGTGTTTGAGTGCTTCTTATGAGCCCAGCACTGAGCTAAATGATTTATGTCCATGATCCCGTCTAATTCACATGACAATCTTAAATCCGCTGGGACTATTGTTATCCTAATTTGTAGAATTAGGAAGTGGCGGTGGTGTTGCTTGAGACTGACCCAAACACCTACAGCTAATAAAGCAAGGGCGGGCCAGAATTTATGAAACCCAGGCAGGCGGCCTGGAGCTGTGCCCTATTCACTACTGTATGCTAAGCTATTCACCTGCCAACTAGACCGTCAGCTGCATCTTACTCCACTGACCTCCCCTAGAACTCTGCACAGCATGTTTTTACAAGGGGGCTGGGGGAAGGTTTAGCAGGAGGGAAAATATTCCTTAAGATGTATTCTGTAGGATAAAATACAGGAATTGCTGGACAAAAAGTTTTCTTTCTTTTAAGTATAGACCTTCTCACAGCCTCTCCACCCCCTGCCCCCCAGTAGCTGTCCTGTGACCTACCGGCAGGGTTTTTTATTATTTTATTTTATTTTATTTTAAAAAATATTACATTCAAAAAATATGAGGTCCCATTCAACCCCACTGTCCCCACCCCCCACTCCCCCCACAGCAACACTCTCTCCCACCATCACGAAACATCCACTGTACCTGGCAAGCACATCTCTGAGCATCACTGCACCCCATAGTCAACGGTCCACATCATAGCCCACACTCTCCCACACTCCATCCAGTGGGCCCTGGGGGGATCCACAATGTCCCATAATTGTCCGTGAAGCACCACCCAGGACAACTCCACGTCCTGAAAACGCCTCCCCATCTCATCTCTTCCTCCCATTCCCTGCACCCAGCAGCCACCATGGCCACCCTTCCCACACCAATGCCACATTTTCTCTGTGGACATTGGATTGGTTGTGTCCATTGCACATCTATGTCAAGTGGGGGCTTAGATTCCACATGGATACTGGATGCACTCCTCCCGCTTCTAGTTGTAGACACTCTAGGCTCCATGGTGTGGTGGTTGACCTTCTTCTACTCCATGTTAGCTGAGTGGGGTAAGTCCAATAAATCAGAGTGTAGGAGCTGCAGTGTGTTGAGGCTCTGGGCCTGGGTATCATATTGTCAGTCCAGAGATTCAAATCCCCTAAATATGTCTTAAACCCCAGCACCAACTACAATTCCAGTAAAGTAGCATGAAAGTCTTGTGAAAAGAGATCCCCTCTGAGTCCAGTTCCATCACGCAGAAACCCCAGCTCCAAAGAAGGGCTATCTGACATGGCAGTGAACCCCATCTGCCATGACCATAGAACCCGTGGGTCTCTTTATCCCTCAAAAGAACCAATACCTGGGGTTGTATCTACTTTATCTGTCTCTTAGACTCTGCTCAGTTGTACATAAGGGCATTCCTTCTGACAACCTCCAGACTCTTTTTTAGAGACTCGTAGCCATATAAACTCATTTCTCCTTTCCATTTTCCCCTTACATTAGGTCAAACAGCATTTTGAAGTCATGTTATTATATGTAGACAGGGATATTCTGCTGATCCGCATTGAACCTTTAATTCAAGGTCATTTTCTAGTTGCATCTTCAGCTGGTATGTGGTAGTGATCCCTCGGTGCCAGGGAGACTCATCCCCGGGTGTCATGTCCCACGCTGGGGGAAATGCACTGCATCTACATGCTGAGTTTGGTTTTGAGAGTGGCCACATTTGAGTAACATGAAGGCTGTCAGGAGGAAACTCCCAGGCACAATGCTACTCTAGGCCTTGTTCTTATTGCAGGTGTATAGGCTCACAAGCATAGCCATTAGTATCAGGAGCCCACTGTTGGGCCCTCATTCCTTCCTGGTTCTTACCGTTGCACCTGGGGGACTGCCGCTGCTCCCCCAGGGACCACGACAGAGACCCCCCAGCCAGGAACCCAGTACCCCCCCCAGCTGTTGTTTTTAATTGTTTCCACTATGAGTATATCTAAACATTACCATGTACCCTGGACATATGCCCTGTATAACTCCCTGTCAACCATATATAGCCTGTCAATAACATCCCATATCAGTATTCCTCCGCCGCCATTGTTGAACCACTCTGTGATCCAAAACTTCCTGTAAAGTGAATCCCAACATAATGTCAGTTTCCCTTACTAGTAAAATGGAATATAGTGATGAGTTTAAAGGTTAGATCTAGAGTACATATTGATTTGGAAAAATTTCTACATCCTATCTTTTTCTTTTCTTTTTTTTTCTAATTATTGAGCTTCTCTTCACAGGAGTCTTAGATCACAGTAATTCATATATGCAATACACAGTACTCCCACAGATCCACCATAAAACCTTTTCCCTTCCACAGCGATAATCTTTTAACTTATTCATATCATATTTCCTGAAACTGATGTACAGATTCCAAAACAATAGCTTTCAAACAAGGTGACATCTGTGCTTACAATGTGGTCCATACTTTAGGATGTACAGTTTTTTAAATTTTTTAGTTATCCTATGTTTTGCATTATGGTTTACATTATTAGTCTGTCGTCCCCTATATGTTTTTGGTGTAGTATTACATGTTTTATATTCATCCTCGTGTACTCTCGCGAAACTCCTCTCTTGCCCCCACATTTACCTTGGTTCCATCCATTCCACATCCATTTTCCCCTCCCCTTGGGGCCCACAGCGACAGCCAATCTCCATTTCCCGAGAAGCCATGTCCAGAGATACTTGCAGCAGTGTTCAGGGCCTGACTTTCTCAACTGCTCTAATGCCCTGGGAGCCACCCTTTCTCATGAGAGATACAGTTCTCTCTATTTGATGGCATTAGTCCCCCCCAGGATGTGGGTCCACCCCAACTCTCACTTCTTGGGTCTCCACCCAATGGTACAACCCACCCTGGTAAAATGAGTCTTCAGCCATTCCCCCGGAGTCCGTCTTGCATCAGATCATCCCCCCTGAGCATCCTAAACAGGTAACCCTCCTAATTATATTTTGATACGATTTTCTCAGCATTTTACTCTCAACGAACACCTGACACTCTCCTATGCTCGTATGTTGCCCCTCCCTCCCCCCAATTTTTTTGGCAATATTACCCCTCCGCCCATCCCCAGCCCCCCTCAAACCCGCAAAGCCCCACCCGAAGGCAACCCCTTGCCCCCATTTTGTCCCTTCTTTGTGCTCATACTTACCGCCAGCTCATCATAGATTCCACCCCTGCAGACGTCGGCTCACATCCTTCCTCCACCCCCTGATTTCCTGTAAGCCTCTTTTCCAGTCTCTAGCTCTCTGAGGCAGGTTGCTTATTTCATATTATTGAGGTCATGTAGTATTTGTCCTTCAATCCGGCAGGGGTTTTAACACTCAGTTCCCATGGATCCTTTCATCAGACAATTCTGGGGAAACCCAGTTGAGGATCATCTAGTCCAGTTTTTTTTTCCACTAATTTTTATTTATTATTATATTTTAAAATTTAGATATAATTTGCATACCATCAAATTCACCTTTTAAAGTGTACAGTTCAGTGGTTTTTAGTATTTTCCCAGGGTTGTGCAACCATCACCACTAACAAATTCCAGAACATTTTCATTATTCCATAAAGAAACCCCATACCCATCAAGCAGCCCCTCTCTATTTCTCCCATCCTCTGGTAACCATTGATCTACTGTGTCACTTTGGATTTGCTGATTTGGGGTATTTCATACAAATGACTGTACACAATACATGTCCTCTTCTTTCACATAGCAGGACGTGTTCAAGACTCATTAGCCCAGGTGGTTTTAGATATCAGAATGCATCAGCAGCCCTTGAAGATCTTATTAAAACACAGTTTTCCTGGTTCTTCCCCTAAATGTTCTGATTCAGGTGGTCTTGTTTGGGAATCAAGAAGCTATCTGTTTGACAAGTTCCCTGGGTCATCCTGATGCAGGCAGCCTGAGAACCACACTTTGAGAACTGCCCCCCAGTGTTTTCATTGTGCTTATGAGGGGCCTGAAGCTCAGGAAGGGAGAGGGACTTCATGGCAGTAGCACAGCAGACAAAGCTGAACTGTAGGGCCTGTCCAGACCTGTGACTCGAAGCTCAGGCTTCTTTGTCTCATTCACTGGACCTGGTACTGTCTCATTAAAACAACTGCCTATTGGATTCTCTGGTATCTTTCTAGAACTCATTTATTGTCATTACCCTTTCCCACCAGAAAAAAGAAAATTCTTAAATGATTGGATAGGCACGGGGCATATATATTTTTGTAAAAGAAACCCAGAAAATCAGGATCCCACTGGTGTAGTTGAGCCTTGTGGTCTAACAGCTGATCCACAGGTCTTCTGAGCCAGGGGTTAAGTATAAGTATGTTCCATGCAATATTGGGATATACTTATATTTTTTAAAAAACCATATTGTTTATCTGAAATTCAAATTTAATTGGGCAGCCTGTATTTACCTGGCAAGTCCCCAAAATAAAGATGCCTCTTCCCTTTCTACAGGGCAGCATAGCTTCATGGTTGATGGTGGTTAAGCATATGGAGGCAGAGAGTTTACCTGGAACCAGGATTAGTTCCTTTTTTTTTTTTTAATAAAGCCATTTTATTGATACATATTAATAAAGCATAAATCCATCCAAAGTGTACAATCAGTGGTATTTGGTGTAGTCACATATTTGTGCATTCATCACCGCAATCATTCTTAGAGTACTTTTATTATTACAATAATAATAATAAACAAACAACAAAAACTTGTTGCCTCTCAATCTCTCTATGCTTCCTCTGCTGTTCATAGCTGCTATTCTTTTTTCTTTCTCTCTAGTATATTTGTATGTATAACTTCTCAACCTCTCCTAGCCTCTGGTTTTAGATCTGTAAAATGAGAGCACAGTCTCACAGGGTGAGAGAAGCAAATGAAATAATCTATGCAGAAAGCTTAGCAGGAATCCTGCCATGTGGTAAGCAGTAAATATTACTGGGGATGGTGTTGGCGATGATGGGGATTCTTAGGAAAAATACAATGGGTGTGGACTGTGCTTTCATTTTTAGCACGACTTGGTACCACTGAAGTTTTAGCCCTTTCAAAGTATTGGGATCATTTTGGGGGGGCATTTGGTGATTCTCTCTCAGTTTTGCAACTGCAGGTGGTCGGAAGCTGGAAACAGACTTTATGAGTAGCCAACAAATGATTTCTCTTTCCATCTGCATCTCCTGGTGTGGTGGAAACAAAACTCCTGTCTTGGTGATTCATTGTTGAGGCTGGGCTTAGCCAGCATTTAAATAGAAACGGCTGGTTGGAGAAAATATTGCCACCACCCAGAAACAAGATCTGTTTCAAAATGGTTGTGAGCAAAATAGATTTCTTACATATAACCCCTGGGTATTATATCATATGCACTGGCAGGTCTTCCCAGCCAAGAACTCAGAAAGGCGATTAGACTGCCCTGGCTTCCTGCCTTCCCCAGCTTCCAGCTGCTCAGTAGATGGAAGCTTCTACAAGCTTTCTACAAACGTGTGCTTGAGCACAGCTTCCCCCCAACTTCGGTCTTCATACCACTGGGGCTCATACATTAAAGAACATTGGATCATATGGAGAGAATACTTTCCAATTCTCTTTAAATCCCGATTATTGTATCAAGGAGACATTTTTAATTGGATGTTGGTATGTCTTTTAAGATCTTTCTAAAACTTGCTTATCTCTTTTTTATTAACAAGAAACTGGCCTCAAGCTTAGAGACTTTTAATAGATAATAGTTTTAAATTAGACTCTAATAACATGTTTTATTATACTAATTTTTTTAGTTTTTCCCTTGGTAACTGTTCATTTTGATATAACTTGCAATTTACAGAAAAGTTGCAAAAATAACTTTAGGGACTCCTTAATATCCTATACCCAGATTCACCTACTAATCACATTTGGCCCCATTTGCTCTATCATTCTCAGTGTCTCTCTGCCTAGTTTTATTTCTTTGAATTATTTGAAAGTAAGTTGGAGACATCATTCCTCTTTTCACCTATGTGCTTAAGTGTGTATTTCCTAAGAACGAGGACATCACCACAATACAATGATTGAAAGCAAGCAACTTAACATTGATACAATCCACAGTCCATTCAAATTTTACCAATTGCCCAAATAATGCTTTTAGAGTTCCTCCCCACCAGTGACCTCTGCCCAGTCCAGGATCCAATCCAGGGTCACACATTTTTTTATTTTAATGAGGTACCTCATGTGTGAGAAGCTGGTGCTCAACCACTGAGCCACATCGGCTCCCCTGAGTTGGTGTTTTCATTTGTTTTGTTTATTCAGTTTTGCTTTTTCAGGACACGCTGGGAACCGAACCTGGGTCCTCCCATGTGGGAGGCAGGAGTTCAACTGCTTGAGTCACATCTGCTCCAAATTTATGGAGTTTTATTTTATTTAGTGGATTACACTCCATTACTATCATTATTTATTTTGGAGGTCAAATTATCCCAGATTGGCCAGTGGGAGTCCTTCACCTGGCTCCATTGTGCAAATATTTATGGTTGCTTTATATTCATGGCAAGTAATATTGGTTTTTTACATTTATGGCAGTAACAGAAATTACAAAAAAATTATTAAAATTAATAAATGTAAGCTGACTTAAAGAAAAACATTAGTGACACATATGGGGCCACGGTATGACAAAAATCACAAAGAGGCTGCTGTGCAAATAACTGAAATTTGAGAAATACTGCTCTTGTATTGTGGGAATATTGGCTCTATTTTTTCTACTTCAAATATTTGACCATTTTGCCCCAGTTAGAAACTTGGAATATTTCACAATTGCCTATTTATTGGCACATCTGTGGTCTCTTAGCCTGCTTTTTATCTCTGATGTGCAACAGAAGTCCTTTTCCAGACTACATGTCCTGACCCTCTTATGGGAAATCAAGGTGCCCTCTGTGTCAGTATCACCAGGAAGCTGAGCCATCCTAGGTATATCTCTACCAAGTTACTCAAGATCCTGTTTAAATGTCTTCTTTTTATCAGCTAGGCTTCTTTGGTTGCTTGCAACAGAAATCAGATCTGGCTAACTTAAGTATGGGGCAACTCACAGACTCTAAGACAAGTCTGACAAAATACAGAACTATGGCAGCTTTGGGGATTCACAAAGAGTCTCTTTAGGGCACCACTCTTAAAATAAATGGGCTCCAAGCATTTTCCTATCCTGTTTCCTTAGCTTCAAATGACTAGGAGAACATCTGTTTGGTTGCCTCTGGGTGCTGAGCCCCAATTTGGTTTGAGGGTGGCTGGGTATACTGATTTATACAGGTCCCCCAGCACAACACACAAAAGGGGCAGGGAATCCTGCCCTCGAGGAACGTCAAGTGCAACTGATAAAACAACTGACCACAGGCACTTGTCATGTGCCAGGCCCTCATGTAAGCATTTTACATGTATTGACTCGTTTAATCTGAACAACCACCACTGAAGCAGCCAATGCTATCACTTGCTTTTGTAGAGGAGGTACTGGAAGCTCCAAGGTTAAATAACTTGTCCTAGGCCATACAGCTGGCAACTACAAGGGCCAGGATTCAAACCTGGACATCTGGCTCCAGACCTCAGCTCTTAACCATTGAGCTCTAAGTTGGGGAGAACAAATTCTTGGCAGGCAAAACCAAGACTGTCTACCCCACATTTATTCCATGGAAACTTTCTTATCCCCCACCCAAATATCACCTCTCCCACTTTTGCACCCCAGAATCCCATGAGTTTCTCTCATTTTGGCCTTTTCCTGGCCACGGATATTCCTGTCTCTCTCCTTCTTCCAGACAGTGGGCTCTTTGCCTGCAGTGTCCCCCCTGGGATGATCTAATCCTCTACAACAAGGAAAGCAGGGCTATGCTCATGGCCAGTGCTTGGTAAATATTTGTAGAATTGAATGGAGCCTCCTTAATAATATTTATATTAGGAGAGAGAGAGAGGGTGAGAGAAGAGCTCCTGGACATGGGCGCTTTTGATAGACTCTCAACTCATCAGGTTAGTAATTAAACACTCTAAGTGCTGAGTTGATAATTTGATGGTACACTGTCTTCCTGCCTTGCCAGGTGATTAATCTCTGAGGATCATTGGGATGCCCAGACTTCTGCCCCAAACACTGGCAGTGATCAGACAATCTCTCAACAGCAGCAGCCAAGCTGAGGGTTAGTCTGGGCCCAGTAAATTAGCATTTGTGCTAGGTTTTGCAAAGGGCAAAGCAACCAAGGTGTTGGGTTTGCACGTGTTGCTCTGCTTTTCTGTTTGGCAGCGCAGCTCTTTAACTCCTCAGGGCTGCTGGGCCCCCTCCCGCTGGCCTTGGAGAAAGAGTTCTTCAGAGTCAGGAAAACAGCAATAATCCCTTCTCACTCCCTGGGCAGGCTTTCGAAAAACTGAGGACTCCAGAAGTCATTTTAATTAGGAGGCTAGCTTAGCTCTTGAATAATTTTTTCCAACTTGTTAAGTGGTATCATGTGGTTTTACTGCACTGAATTGGGCATTATTTCTCAGCCCCAATTCTGGAATTGCTAGCTGTGTCGTTTTGGGCCTTTTATTTAACTTCTCTGAGTTTCATTTTGTTAACCATAAAACGGGGATAGTATCGTTTACTTTACAGGGTTCTTATGAGTATTCGGTGAGTTAATACATGTAAAATGTTGTCTTCATTTGGGATCCCCTGGAGCAGCCCTGGGAGAGATTTGAGTGCAGGTTATTTCTTTGGGAGGTAAATGCCAGAAGCAACTGTGGGGGGAATGACCTAAGGAAAGGAGAGAAACCCATAAGGAGGTGGAGGTGAGTTATCGTGTGGGCACCTTGCACTCAATCCTACCCTTGAGAGACTGTGTGGAACATGCCCAAGAATCCCGGCACCAGAGCACGGGAATCTGGGCATCATCCACAGGCTCTCACCCTCCATTGGTTGAAGTTGCCTCTGGGGGTTCCAGTCCCCAAACACACCGACTCCAGTAATTCTGGGTTGCCCTTGTACCCTTGTGTCCTATGGGGCTGGAGCAAGCCCACAGGCCCGGAAAAAAAGACAGAATTGGGTGCCTGAGGTGGGAAGTTGTCAGCATGTCAGAAACCACCTGCAGCTACAGGTGATTTCTGGCGGGTGGAGACGGGATGTGGTACGGCATCCTTCGTGACTGCTACAAGGGCTTAAAACAGTGTCTGGCACACAGTATGTTCGCCACACATTGTAGCTGTGAAGGACACAGATTCAACTGCTCGGCTTCCTTTTCTACAGGAAGTGTTCTGGTAGGGTTGTCAATCAGATGACCCTGCTTCCTTTATGGCCAGTCACAGGGGTGGCACACGACCAGGATGGCCAATCAGAATTATCATCCCTCTGCCCCAATGATCAGGTTATGGATGGGCAGGTGACCCAAACTAGGCTAATCAGAGCCTTCCTGAGAGCACCTTGCTCCACACTCAGGTTAGTGGAGAGGAAATTATTTTCTTTCCCAGGGAAGGAGGGGGTTGGCTACACTGCCAGGAGGATGTTAAGTTGCATCTGGTGCCACCGTCTTCCCCAGCTGTAGTCCTGGGGACCTCTCTGCTTTCTGAATGCACATGGGCAGGTCACTTAACATCTCAGAACCTTAGTGTCGTTATCTGTAAATGGTGACTATGCCTGCTTTTCAAGGCATTATGGGTATTCATTGAGGGCATTGGTAAAAGCTTTGGCAAAAAGCAAGACCTCAGTAAATATTCATCTTGTTTTCATGGGTTTGCCTTGATTCACTCTCTGGATGCCTAACTGAGCTGGGGCTGTTTTTTTAAAAAAAAGAATTTCAATCTTTATGTTGAGCATGCCATGAGTCTCTGTTCTGTGATAGTTTGTTCTTTCATAATTTTTTTTAAAAAGATTTATTTTTTATTTATTTCTCTCCCCTTCCGCCCACCCTGGTTGTCTGTTCTGTGTGTCTATTTGCTGCGTCTTCTTTGTCTGCCTCTTTGTCCGCGGCACGGGAATCTGTGTTTCTTTTTGTTGCGTCATCTTGTTGTGTCAGCTCTCCCCGTGTGTGCGGTGACATTCCTGGGCAGGCTGCACTTTCCTTCAGGCAGGGCGGTTCTCCTTACGGGGCGCACTCCTTGTGTGTGGGGGTCCCCTATTGGGGGGACACCCCTGCGTGGCAGGGCACTCCTTGCACGCATCAGCACTGCACATGGGCTAGCTGCACACGGGTCAAGGAGGCCCGGGGTTTGAACCGCGGACCTCCCATGTGGTAGGCAGACACCCTATCCACTGGGCCAAGTGTGCTTCCCAGTTTTTTCATAATTTTAAAATAATTTTTTAATTCAATTTTTTATTCCCCTCCCCCTAAGATGGCTCCCTCATTGTCTTCCTCAGGAGGCACTGGGAACTGAACCTGGGACTTCCCATGTGGGAGGCGGGAGCCCAATTGCTTAAGCCACATCTGCTTTGCTGTTCTTTGAAAGTTTTGACTCTCCTCTTGGATAGGTGGTGATTTAGCTTCTGGAGGACTCCCATGGACAAGGGCCTCTCAGCTTGCCAAGAAAAGCCTGTACCATTAGCCCCTCCTTGTTTCACTACCCTTGAAATGGAGAGGTATTCTTTTTCTCCACACATGTCAGTTTAGTGACTGCCTTACCTCATGACCAAATAAATGACAGATGGACCTTGGAGGAGTGGTGCCAAAGTACCGTAATTCTAATATGGATTCCCCTCTCTTATGCCTCCCAAAGCTGACTCACGTAGAATGAAGTTCATTTGGGGAAGATTTCCCAAGTTGTCTCTTCCTTGAGACCATTCTTAAGTAATCCCTTGGTTAACCCCTTTGTCTTTAGTGTAAAACCCAAGTTCCTTGAAGTGATATTCATGATATTCTACAATCCAGTCTTATTAATCTCCCATCTTGTCTTTTGATGCATCCAATAGCTATGGAGCTTTCCATGAACCTGCCCTGTACTTCACCAATGTACCTGACGATAGGCTGTTGTTACCACCTGCTCCCAATAGACATTCCTAGTCAACTGCAGCCCTCTTTACTGCTCAGCTCACATAAGCTTTCAGTCCCAAGGCAGGCTCTACAAACAGACTGCCATTTGCACAAGAGCTAAAACTTATTTGTTGTCATGTTATTAAGCCATGAGCTCCTGCACTTCAGAGGCTATGTCTTTCTTATTTTCGGTGCTCAGACACTAAATATATTGCGCCAGGAACATGCTAGACATTTGATCAGTGTTTTGCTGAACAAGTGCGAGAGTTTATCTTGAGGGCATTTGCAATCTGGCTTCAGTCAGGTGACCACCCAGTGTTTCATTTGGTGTCTTCATAGCAATCTTAGAATAGAGATGATATATTACTGTCCCCATTTCAACAGGGGGAAGCTGAGGCTCAGATGCCAAGCACCTTGCTCAACTGATCCTTGGTGGGTAAGATCCCAAAACTTATGCTCTTCCTCACTGCCCAGACCCAGGTGTACCTGCCAGCTGCATATGGCGTGATGTTCTGTTGCCTCTGCCTGAGTTACTCCCTTGTTTGGGTGCCAATTTGAATAATTCATGGAACATATTTCCCAACATCTTTGCTTGGCTGGTAAAAGAAACTCTGCACGTTCTGCTCATGGTGAAAATGCAAAATCACTTAGTCCCCACCCCCCTGCAAATAAATCTGGAAGCAAAATATTGGGGTCTGTTAAAAAAAAAAAAGGAAGGTAACTATTGGTACTTCCCAGCCTTGATAGATGGGGATAAAGAAAGGCAGCTCATGTTCTTTGAGTGCCTGATATGGCCCAGGCACTGTGCTGGGTGCTTTACATACATGGTTCTCCTTAACAACGCCCACTCCTCTGTCAAGACTTCACTCAAGGGAAACGGATGTGGCTTAACCAACTGGGCTCCCATCTACCATGTAGGAGGTCCAGGGTTCGATGTCCAGGGCCTCCTGGTGAGGACAAACTGGCCCACACAGTGAGCTGGCCCATGCAGAGTGCCGGCCCATGCGGGAATGCAACCCCGTGCAGGAGAGCTACTTTGCATGGGAATGCCACCTTGTGTGGGAAAAGCCACCCCAGGCAAGAGTGCCGGCCGACGCAGAGAGCTGGTGTGGCAAGATGACGCAACAAGAGACACAGAAATGAGAAAATAAGAAGACGTAGCAGAACAGGGGAGCTGAGGTGGCACAAGAGAGTAATCGCCTCTCTCCCACTCCAGAAGTTCCCAGGATCAGCTCCCGGAGTCACCTAATGAGAATTCAAGCAGACACAGAAGAACACACTGCAAATGGACACAGAGAGCAGATAATGGGGGAACAGGGCAGGGGGGTAGAAATAAAGAAAATAAATCTTAAAAAAAAAAAGACTTCACTCAAGAGTCATAGCTGCCAAGTACCCTTTCCTCTCCATGCCCTTCCATTACAGAGTTGTTCTCTCCCCACTTCAAGTCCCACTCTGCCCTCTAACATTGTATCTTTGAAGCTGTATTGCATACATTCATGTCCATATCTGCTCTTCCTCTAGACCAGTCTGTCCAAAATGGTAGCCGCTAGGCAGGAGTGCAATTGAGCACATGACATGGGGCTAGTTCAAATTGAGATGTCCTGTAATTGTAAAATACACACCAGATTTCAAAGCCTTACTATGAGAAATAGAATGTGCAATATCTCATTCATAGCATTTATGTTGATTATACGTTGGAACACTAGCATTCTGGATATACAGGGTTAAATAAAATATATTATTAAAATTAATTATATTCATTTCCTTTTACTTTTTAAATGTGGCTACTAGAAAATTTAACTTTTTATGTGGCCCACAACCCATTTCAATTGGACAGCACTATACTGGACTGTGAATTTCTTGAGGACAATGTCTGTGTCTTGCTTTCTTTCTATTTCTAGGACCCAGAACAGAGTTCTGCACCTAGTGAAAGTACAGTAAAGAATCATCAAACACACAAGTGGTCCCAGTTAACATAGAGCCCAGATTTTTCTGGCCCCAGTGAGAAAGAGCCATGTTAAGCTGCCAGTGGAGCCACACCTCTGCGATGAGATGGAAAGCATAGTGGCATCTCCTCTAGGCAGAATCTATACTCCCCAGGTGAAAAGACCAGTGGAGAAACAAACAGAAAAGAAGGGGTGGTGTGAGCTGATGGAAAAGCCGGAGTGGAGGGGCGGGGATGGCTCGTAAGACTGGAATAGAGTTTATGGGGAGCCTCAGAAGCCCCGAAGCTCTCCTCTGCCTTCAGAATGAAGGGCTCGTTCCTAGCAGAGCTACACAGGCGCTGTGAGCACCTGTTCCGTCTCCCCTCGCTGCTCCAGTATACAGCGCGGCAGTGGCTTCCTGCGACTTTCTCTGACTCCCAGAGGGCATTCTCCAGCCACAGCAAGGTGCTTCGTACCCACAGGGGCAGGATAAGAGTGGCAGAGTATCAGCACCCTGGTCGGGAGGAGCCCCGCCAGCTGTGATGCACGGGAATTGTTGGGTAAATATGACAGCTTCCCCACCCCGTGAGCAGGACTACACTGGGGTGTGTCTGCATCTCCCCCAGGGGTAACTGCTCATGGCTTTGTTCCTTCCTGGTTTTGCTTGCCCTCTCCCTTATCTGTGCTTCCTGAAATCACCTCCTCAGGACCCTTCCATTTAAATCCTTGTCCCAAGGTCTGCTGCTGGGAGACTCAAACGGGAGGGTATTTGAGCCTGACTCCCAGCCACCTCTAGCCACATCTCCTGCCCCATTGAGCCCTGATTTACCCTTTGGAATCGCCTCCACCCCAAGGTTTCCTGTGACCACACCATGACACGTGCGTGTCCCTTTCCCTGGAAATCCAAGGTTACCAGCTTGGCCTTTGAAGACCTCCAGGTCTGTAGCCAACTTCCCACCGGGCCCACCTCCCACCCCATTGTGCCCCCCTTCGTATCTCCCCTACATGGTACTCCTCTCCACTCCTCCAACATACCCTTCAACATTCTTCCCTCCTTGTTTTTACACAAACATTTCCCTGTGCTCAAAATGGCTTTTGATATCATTACCCCGACTACCCTAACCTCACCCGCATTGCCAGAGAATTTTGTTTCCAAATCCTAAGCCTCCTTCCCATTCTCAGTGTTGCAAGTGAAGAGTTGAATTGAGTTTAGATTTTGTTTAAATATGACGGTGTACCAGGACTGACTATGTGAAGGCATGGGATTTATACGCCATTCATGGGCATTAAATGAGAATACACATCAGAAGGAAGGTGCCTTTATAAAGTGGAGCAGTTCACTGACAATGTGACTAACTTTTCTACTTTGTCAACTTAGGTTCATACATGTGCATTTTAATAACATGAGGCCTAGCTCTCTATTTATAATTTTTGCTTCCTACCGAGAAATATGACAAGCCTTCTCAGCCTTGAATTCCTCTTTCGTGAAATCCTAGCCCTTGAAGATTTACTTGCGTGTACCTCTTTGATAACCTTGAGGATTTTAGATCATGAAAATGACAACTGTTGAGATGTGTGTTTTTAAATCAGCACTTCACCAAAAGCTTGGAGAACCAGGCACAGAAAAAAAAGTCTTCTTGATATGCATGTTATCTGCTACAAAGCAAAACAACTTTACAAGCATATCCTTGAAATCGGGGGAACAGAATCCCTGAAACGTTTTTAGGGAGCAAGGGATGGTCATTTGAAATGCGTTGTATTTCCTTTTTACTTATGGTGAGAGGTAGCATGACAGGAGGGTTAAGAACACAGATGCAAGAGGTGACGGCTAGGCTTGAAGTCCTGGCTCCATCACTGACTAGCTGTGTGATCATACGTCCAGCGGCAAGACCTCCCTGTGCTTTAGTTTTTTCGCCTATAAAATGGGCTAATGGGGGCGGCGGACTTGGCCCAGTGCCTGGGGCGTCCGTCTACCACATGGGAGGTCTGAGGTTCAAACCCCGTGGAGCTGGCCCATGCGCAGTGCTGATGCGCACAAGGAGTGCAGTGCCACGCAGGGGTGTCCCCTGTGTAGGGAAGCCCCACGCGCAAGGAGTGCGCCGGTAAGGAGAGCCGCCCAGTGCGAAAGAAAGTGCAGTCTGTCCAGGAATCAAGATGATGCAATGAAAAGAAACACAGATTCCTGTGCCGCTGATGACAACAGAAGCAGACAAAGAAGCTGTAGCAAATAGACACAGAGAACAGACAACCGGGTTGGGGGGGGGGGAGAGAAATAAATAAATCAATCTTCAGAAATAAATAAATAAATAAAATGGGCTAATGGAAGACCCCGTCTCAGGGCTATTGGGAGAGTAAGCAAACAAGTGCATATCTCTTATTAGAGCATCTGACATAGAGCAGATGCCTTATAAATGTTTGCTACTAGCATTATATGATGTCTTTAGTAGTCTTTTTACTTAGCATTTTCTTCTTTGAGGGACTTAACGTACTTTTTTTTTAAGATTTATTTTTTATTTATTTCTCTCCCCTTCCCTGCCCCCTGCCCCCCAGGTCTCCATTCACTGTGTTCTTCTGTAGCCACTTGTATTCTTTTTTTAAAAAAATATTTATTTATGTCTCTCCCTCCCCCCCTCCCGCTCCCACCCCAGTTGTCTGTTCTCTGTGTCTATTTGGTGCGTCTTCCTTCTTTTTCCGCTTCTGTTGTTGTCAGCGGCACGGGAATCTGTGTTTCTTTTTTTTGTTGTTGCGTCAGCTTGTTGTGTCAGCTCTCCATGTGGGCAGCGCCATTCTTAGGCAGGCTGCACATTCTTTTGCGCTGAGCGACTCTCCTTATGGGGTGCACTCCTTGTGTGTGGGACTCCCCTACACGGGGGACACCCCTGCGTGGCACAGCACTCCTTGTGTGCATCAGCACTGCGCATGGGCCAGCACATCACATGGGTCAGGAGGCCCTGGGTTTGAACCCTGGACCTCCCATGTGGTAGGCAGATGCTCTATCTGTTGAGCCAAATCTGCTTCCCTCAATGTATTTTTAAAGGCTTGTCCCATCTCTATTCCCATCTTCTCCATGTGGCCTTTAGTTTCTCATTTGGGAAACGAAACATTTTTTCCCTTTTTCCTTTCTCAGTTACCCAGTGCTTGCATTTTAAGTGGGACAGCTTATTCAACCAGTATTTATGTGGAGTAACCGATGCCAGGCCAGGGTATGCTATGCTGAATACTTTATTTATATTTTTTATGTAAACATAATTTGCTTTGTAGGCACAATATAACAAAAGCTCTAAAGCCACAAATACATCAGACAATGTTTCGGTTCACTCCAATCAAGCTTAAATTACAGAGAAGCCTTCACAGTTCCTTTAAGGCAAACTGAGACGTTCTTTATACTTCCTTCCAAAAAACAATTATGTGATGGGAAAGAAGGTGCTTAAAGTGAGGGTACATTAAACAGTTAATATATTTTCTCCCCCCCCCTCCATTGTGCATGGTATAAATTGATCTTATTGGTCAAACTCAACTTTTCTCCTCTCATTCTGTATTTTGAGGAGAGGAAAGGGTTTTCTTTAACCAAATGACATAATTTGGATTACTGTACTAACTTTGCTAATTAAAAGCAAACAAACACTGAACAAAACCAGACTTGGGAAGGAAAGACTTTTTATGCGTCTCTCTGGAGATAACAGAAGCCACCTGGAATCTGTAGCCGAGTCCCTCTCCCCTGGAAGAGACGAGCCCTGATGCCACCAGTGGTCTTTGCTCCTCCAGCCCTAGAAAATGCCATTTCTGCCCACCAGGAATGTCACTTGGGCAAGGTTCTCCTTGGGTTTCTCTCAGACTCCATTTTCAGCATGGTTACCAGAGAAGCAGGGTCAATAATACAGCGGATGGCAAATGTGCTGGGGGGGGGTACAACTTTTACGTTCTCTCTAAATGGAAGCTTGGTAAGTCCTAGGGTAGGAAGAGAAGATGACATCGGTGTCCTCTTTTGAAACACTCTCATCCCACTGAGCATTAGAGGACAGCACCTTTCTTGTCTTCACATTTTATTTTACATACACATTCACAATGAGGAGAAACTTCCTTCAGATAAATATTTGGCATAAATAAGTCGTCATCGCAGGCTTAGGATAGGGAATAGAACATGGTTAACGGGGGAACATTTGTTACAAACGGGCTTTGGAAATAGATAATCGCTGTATTGTATTGATTCCTATCACTTAGGGAAGAGCTGGGTCGACCCTAAGGCTCACTGGTGGAGAAATAGGGCCATGTGGGAACCCTCTGATGCCTTCCAGAATGCAAAGCGAGTTGGGGTGCTAACATTGTCTCCAGCTGGCTTGTGAGTGATGCAGTTAAACCTTTTGGCTAAGAGGATGGGAGGAGAGACCGAGGAGGCCATTTGTGGAGACACTGAACCCCTTCTCTTTCTGGAGGGTAACGGTGTATACCTCTCAAGCCCAGCAAGTGGGGGTGGAGATGGGGGCAGGGGTTTCTCAGGGATTTAGGAGCTGGAAAATCAGACAAATGTGTGCAGCTGGCAAGTTTGGGCCCTGATTTCCGAGGAGCAGGAGCCCTACCTAGGGTCTAAATCACAGTTTTATCTATCAGAGGGAAGGAACTGCACCTTTGGCATCCGATGCTGAGCATCATTGTTTTCGTATCTTATCAGTAGAGTCTGCAGCATGTTGGAACATGCTTTGGCAAGAGAAAAGATACTCATTGATTTTTCCAACTATCGTGTACAAGGGAGCTCTGCCTGGGGAATCCACGCTAATCGTGCTGCTTACTCTCAGGACTTGGAGAGCAGAACTGGTCATGCCAGTGGCGAGTGAGCAAAGTGTTGAGTCTCAGTAATGCTTCTGAATTAGTCCCACACCTGGTGAGTTTTCTTAAAACTAAAATACATATGGATTTTGCTCGTAGGATATAGGTTCAGAAGAGAAACCTCTGTGGCTGGTTCTCAAACTCATGCTGCTGACCCATCTTCTATCCTGAAAAATCCACACCTATCTCCCTGTTACGCCGATAAGAACCAGTGAAAGAATCAAACACCAGAAAGTTATAGGAGAGTGGCTCAAACCTTTTGACAGTGAAATAACTAAAGGAACATAAGGAAGTTGCCTCTTAAATAGGGAGAGCGAAAGTGCTTTTGGAGAGGTTCTAAATTTATGGGCCCATGACAATGTCTCCTGGCCTACCCTCTTTCTGCCAGCCAAGTTGGCAAGGGATCTTGCCTGAAGCATGGGTGGCTGGCAGCAAAAAGTATCACTGGCCTGAAGAATTCCAGGACCTGGACAGTGCTTTGTAATTATTCCTTTCCATCCAAACTTGTCTTTGCCCATGTCTGGTCTTTTAGGCATTGGGCTGTAGGCTTGGATTAATTAGCAAGGCTGTTCTAGAACTGTGGAGAAGGACCCAAGGATGGATGGTTTTGATTTAGGGGAGAAGGGAGAGTAGAACTCACAGATGGGAGAGGGATGGAATACTGCACGGAATGGGATTGGCACTTAAATTCAGAAAACAACAGTGATCAACGGCTTTTTAGCTCAGCTGACTGCAGACAAACACAACACGCACTGGACTACAGCATTTGTTCACTGGGGCACGGAAGAGCTTTCTCAGCCTGGCCTTCTTCTTCCAAACCATCCTTCACGCTCTCCTGATGGTCCTGGGTTACTGGATAAATGGCATCCGCTCCTTGTTCTCGCCATCGCCCTCGTGGTCCTCCTCCTCCTCTCCTGCCTCACTGGTCTCTGTGCTGTCGTTGGCCATCTGGAATTCAACAGAACAGTTTGAGAGGGCCCTCTACCTTCTCACAGCATCTGACTGATGTCTCCCTGATGGAGCCCCAGTCATTTCAAGGGGTTTCTTTTAGGGTTAAGAGCTGGAGATGTTTGCTTCCCCTGGAAGGCAGTGTGGAGTTAGGTGTCTTATGTTTAGCTCCCCAAGAAGCCAACTCTGAGATAAGGCTTTGAATGCAAGTATTTGGAATTTGGGAGATGATCCCAAGGGTCACTGGTAGGGGAGTGAAGAGATGAGTCAGCGAAGGCAAGGACACTAATATAGGGTGTGTTCATAAGCAAGTTCCTGCCATGGGCAACACGGGCTCCGTCTTGCTGGGGACCTCTGGGAGACTGTGAGGAATGTGTGTCCAAGTTGTCCCACTTGATGGGTGAGGAAGTTAGAGTGTGTCTCCATCCATTCCTTTCTCTTAGGGGCTAAGGGATGCTCTGGGGACACTGGTTAGCTCCAGGCATCTTGGCCAGTTCTGCATGTAACCCAAGGATGTCCAGTGGAGCTCCCGGGCAGAGCAGGCAGACGTTTGTGGGAGGAAGTCACGGGTATTCGGGGGAACCCTGAGCGCTGATAGGGTGTGGGTGGGGCATTGGAAGCAGCCACTGAACAGACTGACCAGGGTTTATATCCCGTCTCTATTACTTGCTAAGAGTAAAAACAACAATATAAACAAAGGTGCGCTTAAATACTTTGTTATATTTCTGCACTGGAATGTAGTTTCTGTGCGGATAGCAACTTTGGCCCTTTTTAAAAATCACCTGGCATAGTTATTATACCTCTTCCAGCCTCCATTTCCTCATCTTTAAAATGGGGTTAATACAATCCACCTTTACAAAGTTGGTAGAAGAACTGGGTGAAACAAAATGAAATGATGAAGATGTAACATCTGGCAGAGTGCTGAGCTCATGCTACATGCTAAAAAAATTTGGTCCTTTCCATTAATATCCCCTTTCATGGACTGTGCCTCCGATTTCCTTTCTGTTCCTATGTCCTGAGTTTGGTAATTTACCTTGAACTTCAGACCTTTCAAACCTTCAGTCCCTGCCTGCTCTTGCTGCTCATTCTTACTCGTGGAAGTTCTACTATAGGATGGCCTAGCTGGGTGCAGTCACCCCTCCTGGCCACTACACAGGGAATGCCTTCTCCCTGGATGCTGCCCCACCCCCTCTGCCTATGAAACATGCACTTTTCCACAAGCTCCCAGTCCACTTCCTCATGGGGGCCTTCCCAGACACCCAGAGCAATCCCCTTATTCTCTGTTTCATGACCCATAGACCTCCTCTCCATAGCACTGGTTAACAGGTGCAACGCCCCATTTATACGTGTGACTCATTGACGAATGTCTGCCTGCCTCTGCTGAACTGTAGATAACATGGAGGAGGACGGGGTCTCTTGTTTTCTTCCAGTTTTGTCCTCTGAACTAGCCCAGAGCCATACCTACTTTTAGAATATAGGAGAAAACCACTAGCATTTTCCCTCATGGAGCACTTTGTTACTTATCCACCAAAGTGCCGCCTTACACGTTATCCTCCCTTTCATCCTCCAAGCACTTTGTGCAGTTGTAATGACTTTGTTAGCTCGCTTTCAGAGCAGTGGAGAGGGAGACTCAGAGGTAGTTGTCTTAGTTTGCTAGGGCTGCTATAACAAGTACTACAGACTGGCTGCTGAAGCAACAGGAATTTTTTGTTGTGGTTTTGGAGATTGTAGTCCAACATCAAGGTGTGGGCAGGCCCATGCTTTCTCTGAAGCCTGTAGCATCCTGTTGGTAGCTTGCTGGTGTCCATAACTCAATCTCTGCCTCCATCGCATGGCCATCTGTCTCCTACACCCCCTGCCCTCGACTTTCCAAATTTTCTCTGCTTATGAGGACTCCAGTCATATGGGATTAAAGCCTCCCTGCTTAAGTTTGGACTCCCCTTAACTAATAACCTCTTCAAAGGTCTTGTTTATAAATGGGTTCACATGCATAGACCTGGGGATTAGAACTTGAACTTGTCTTTGTAGGGAGCAGGATTCAGTACATAACAGTGATGTAACCAAAGAAGTTGGCAGGGCAGCAGAGGTTAGCAGCCAGGACACAGGGCCCGTTAGAATTGTGGCCTTCAGAAAAGGCCCCCATCTTTCTTGGACACTGAAGGTGGCCAGGACCAGGGCAGGGCTGCCTGCTGTACTGTTGGGTCTGGTGGAAGCAGCCCTCACCTCAGCTCGGACTCCTGGCTCTGCTCTGGCCCGGCATGACTGAGAGGAGACTCCAGGCCTGAGAGACTCAGCCCTCCGCCTCCCGGGAAATTTGCTCCAGAGCTGTCAGCAGCAATTACCTTGCCCTGCCCGTACAGTGCCCACATGTCTCAGCCCAGAACCACATTCAGATGGCCAGGAGCAGGGCAGAGGCAGCCTGAGCTGGGAGCGTGGCATTTCAAGGGGAGGAACGTCCCTGCTGGTCTGTGCTCCCTGTCCTCTCCATCCACACCTGCTGAGTGGGGATGAGGGACTGAACTGTGCCCCCTCCCCAAAGAAAGTTCTAATTCCTCAGAATATGACCTTCTGTAGAAATAGCGCCATGACATTTGGAAATAGACAAGTTAAAACGAGGTCATACTAAGTAGGGTGGCTCCTTAACCAATGTGACTGGGCTCCTTATAAGAGAGGGGGGGAGAGTGTCATGTGAGGACCAAGGCAGGGAACAGCATGGATGGCCATCAAGCCACCACCAGAAGCCATGGAGCAAGGGTCTCCCCTACAGGCTCAGAGAGCGCACGGCCCTGACTCGGACATGTGGCCTCCAGACCTGTCAGAGGATAAACTTCTGCTGCTGCAGGCCACCGAGCGGGTGGTGCTCCGTTACCCGTTTCTGGGGAACCTTGACCTTTGTGCTGTTGCCTTTTCCATTAGGTGCTGGCCCTGGGCATTCCTTCACTGGACCCATCCTGGATTTCCTGGTGTCCTAAGTTCAGCCTGACTCCACGCTCTTCCTCCTTCAAGCCTAGTCTTCCTTGTTGAAGGAAACCCCAGATACCACAGATCTGAGAAGGCCCATTGTTCTCCTTGTTTCTTTAGGTGCCAGGGGAAAAGCCTTCAGCAATAAGGATGGTGGCCCACGCCGAGGCAAGTCCTGAGTGCTGACCCCACACCTGCTTTGCTGAGGACCCCCCTGAGCTTTCTGTCAGCCTGAGGACGCACCGGGTCCTCATGTGCAATGGAGAGAGGCAGTACCAGCTGCCTGGTTGAAAGCAGTCAGACACCCAGCATGGTTCTAAGACCTGCCTGCTCTTGACCGATGGGCTGACAATGTGTTCACAGGCCACAGTGAAGGTACACAGGACGGAGGGCCTAAGCCCCCTTCTACCCATAACCACGTCCCCTCATTGGCCTTCAAACATCTGCTAGCTCATTCCTAACATTTCGTAGGCATTTAATACACTAGATCTGGTACTGTCATCCTTCCCGTAAACACTGTAAAATGCCCTATCCTTAAATTGTCCTACATCAAGTAAAATGGCCATCACGTCTAAACTGCACTATGACGGCAAAAGTCAAGGAAATATTAAAACAAAATTAAAATATGCGAGAAATTTTAGCTCTTTTTCGTTTTGAAAGGACTGATGCAGCTCTGAGACTAAAAGAGAAAAAGAAAAAAATCAAGTGAACAACGGAACCAAAAATGCTCCCTATGTATTTTCCGTTAAACCCTTGCATAGTGTTTAGTGTGCACCAGGCTCTGCTTTATGAATATCACTCTTACTGCCTTAGGAGCACAACTTACAGACGGGAGTCACAATTTGGAGTGGCAGAGTAACTTGATCACATGACAAGGGGGGACCGAGAGCTGGGCTCTGAGAGCCCCGAGCCTGGTGACCGTTGTCTGTGCAGGCACCACTGTACCTCGTTTGCCCCCTCAAGTGGCTCCTGCAGGGGCACATGTGCATTCGACCTGCTTTATTCCTGCTGGTGTCCCTTCCATACACGGTGCTCATTGTTTTTTTTTTAATCCTCATAAAAGACAATAAACTCAATGGACTCACCAGGGAGCATCTTGGAGGCAATTGGCATCATTCTGTTTGGTATGTGACTGTGAATTTATTAGAATTTATCAGGAAATCCTCCCAGTGGTGGCAGTCAAGAGACAGTACTTATCACAGACAGAGGTCTATTGTTTCTTGCTTCTGTCCTTTTCTGTCTGTGTCCTGGGATTGCTCTTGAAATGCTCTCATTGAAGAGTTCCCTTCCCTTCTGAGCCCTGAGCTAAGTTTGTGAAGAGTCTCTCAGCTGTATAATTGACTTATGCAGTCCTCTCCCCTCCCCCACCCCACAAGCTGCTTGAATTTCCCTCTGCCCCACCTATGCCTGCACCTGATCAACCCTCGGTAAATCTCTTGTGTTCAACTGAACAGATTCCTCTGCTTTCCACTCACCAGTGGAGTCGGGGTCTTTTCTACATCCAGAATTAACTTGCCGATGTTCCCGCGGTCGTGGATCCGCTGCATGGCCTCCTTCACCTGAGAGACAGAGAAAGGGAAGCACTGGTCAGGTGAGCTGGAGCCCAGAGAAAGCGGCCAGGAAAAGCCAAGTCATCAGCTGCCCACCAGGGGGCGGTGTGGCTCAACCTTAGCGGCTAAGCAGGTGATGGTATCAACGTTGGGGTACAAATAAGCTCTGGTTGTGGCACATACACACTAATCCAGTGCCAAGACTTGGTCTCCCAGGTCTAAAAGCTGAGAGTTATTAAAGGAGCAAGGAGCTCCTGAAACAAGATGGTGAAAATTGAAAGAAGAAAAAAAAGATCCTCTGGAAATCCAAGAGGTATGTGCTGCAGGGTGGCAAGACACATCAAACCAAGTAAAATTTGACCAATAAAAGTTTCTTTTTTTTAAGGAAAATTTTGTGCCCTGATGACTTAAATAGTATATAATTCTGATGCACATTTTGGCTAAGTTGACCCGTTATCCAGGGCTGAACTACATTCTGGCAAATTTCCAAGAAGCCTTGTTTTTAGGTGGAAACTTTACATCAGTAGTTTTCCCCATAAAAGAGGATCTCCAGACTCCTTTCAAATGTTGGGGCTTGTCAGGCCAATGGATAGCTCCTGGGAACCCCTGAAAAAGCAAGGACATGACTTCATTTTATTTATGCTTTGCACATTTCAGCCCTGTGCTGTGTGAAGAATGAACTGTAGGAGGCGCTGTGAGGAGTCAATGAGAGAAGGAAAGGGCTACACAGAGTCCAGTGCTTGATGAAACCTCTTTAGTGATCCACATCTCTTAGTGAAATCTAAATGGAAATGAAACATCTCTCAAAAAAGATCCAGCTGAAGCCTCAGAATTTTAAATCTTTTTGCACATTCATTCAGCCCACAAATATTCATTCAATGTCACTTATAGGCCAGATGCCGTGGTTTAAGAAAAAATGCAAAAAGAGTAAGATACTGCATCTGCCTTTGAGGAACTCAGGCTGGGGCTGATGGAGCAGGGATTGCTTATTTAAAAACCAAATCCTTCTATTCATTTGGATAAAAACCTGACAGAGCCATTAAAATGTTCTTAGTCTAATTGCTTTTCTGGGACTTTATCCTAAGGACATAACTCAAATTATGGGGGAGAAAAACTTACTGCACAAAAGAGAATCATAGCCATTTTTAATGGCATGAAAATGAAACAAGTCATATGTTACAAAATATGGGAATGGCTAAGTAAACAAAGGCTCTTAGATTTATCTCCCGAATAGAAATGTTGTGTAGCTGTGGATGTACTGATTGTAAGTAATATACAGCAGGCTTGGGAAACGGACTTTGGCCCAGTGGTTAGGGCGTCCGTCTACCACATGGGAGGTCCGCGGTTCAAACCCCGGGCCTCCTTGACCCGTGTGGAGCTGGCCATGCGCAGTGCTGACGCGCGCAAGGAGTGCCGTGCCACGCAAGGGTGTCCCCTGCGTGGGGGAGCCCCACGCGCAAGGAGTGCGCCCGTGAGGAAAGCCGCCCAGCGTGAAAAGAAAGAGCAGCCTGCCCAGGAATGGTGCCGCCCACACTTCCTGTGCCGCTGACGACAACAGAAGCGGACAAAGAAACAAGACGCAGCAAATAGACACCAAGAACAGACAACCAGGGGAGGGGGGGAAATTAAATAAATAAATAAATCTTTAAAAAAAAAAAAATACAGCAGGCTTAAATGCTTTTGATACTGTTAAGTTAAAGTAAGTTGAGATATACATTTTTATTTTTATTTAAATCTCCATAAAAATGGATATCCTAAAATAACAAGGAAGAGATAAAAATAAATGCATTAGGAGGAGAAACGGGTGCTTTTTAACTCCCCTTGCCATACCTTATTTGGTAACATGTTATCCAATCAGTGTTCGTTATAAATTATATGCATCTTTAAAAGCAGTCTTTGGATAGCCTGACATTAGTTAAAATCAACCTCTGTTTTACAGACTGATAGTGTCATATGATTGTTGAATTTCCTGGCCTGAATATACAATTTACAAGAATAGATTCCTTTTATTTCTCTGGTGAACACTGATTTTCAAAGTGCTTTCAGTTTTAGCCATGACAGCAGCTACTACTTACAGAGAAGATATACTACCGCAGTGTTCACAATGGCTCCCAGTGACCCCCACCTCCTGGTAGACGTGTCTCGTGTAATCTCCTCCCCTGTAGTGTGCCATGGACTTAGTGACTTGCTTCTACTGAAAAGCGTGTGGCAAAGGAGATGAGGTTACAAAAGCTCAAGACTTCCGTCTTGCAGTCTCTCCTGAGCTTCCTTTCTGACTGTTCGTGCTTTCTCACTCTGAGGAACAAAGCGGCCCTGTGGTGAGCTTCCTTGTGAAGAGGGTCTTGTGACAAGATTGGAGAGCAGACTTCAGCCAACAGCCAAAGAGGAACCGAGGTCTTTAGCCCAAAGCCTGAGAGAAACAGGGGCTACAACCGCTAGGAGAGCTTGGGAAGGGGCCGCTCCCCAGTAGGGCCTTCAGATGAGCCCGCAGTCCAGACAACACCTTGGCTACAGCCCTGTGAGAGAACCTGAGCCAAAGGATCCAACTGAGCTGTGCCTGGATCCCTGACCCACAGAAACTGTGAGATAATAAATGTCATTTTAAGCCACTATGTTTTGGAGTAATTTGTTTTGCAGCTATAGAGAACTAAGCTCTCTCTAATAAATTCTTACGAATTCTCACAACACCCTAGAAAGATACACATTATACCCATTTTACAGAGAAGGACCCTTATGTTCAAAGACATAAGCAATTTTCCCAAGGATTACATAGTTATTAACAACAGAATTGTGGCTCAAATGCAGGTCAGTCAGATTTCAGAACCGGTGCTCTTTTCCAATGCTGCCCAGGCAGGTTGTTTTGTTTGTTTTTCAAAGGCAGAGAAAGGTGGTAGATAATAGCAGCTCTCGCTTCCCAGAATTCAGTTGTTTATTATCTTGGCAAGTCATTAAGCACCTGGAAACTCCTTGGAGAGTAGGAACAATTTTTAAGCTACTTCTCCAATTAGACAGAGCCCAGAGAAAAGGAAAAGCTGTTTTCTCACCAGTTACAGCTTATTGTGATGCTAGAAAAAAAGCCCCCTGCAGGGCTGGCTCTAATATGCATATTTTCTTGGACACTTCTCTTTGAAATGAGCTGATTCCCTGAAGTTCCTTCATGTGGAGGACTGGATTTAAAACACTGAAGAAAGGGTTAGGAGTGTTTCCAGGAGACCATTTAAGTCATCTGATTCCAAGTCATGCTGTTTGAATTTATATCATCCTTTTAGGCTATCCTTCTGATAATAATTTAGAAGGAAGAAATCTACCATTTTCTGATCAGTTCTGATCAATGCACAATGTACAGCATTCAACCCAAGCCTCTGAGGTGAGTATTGGTGACAGTCTCACAGATGAGAAACCTACAGATGAAAAGACCAAGGACTCCGTTCCTTGGACCACCATCTGAAGGTAGCGGGAACCATGTGGGAACTGAGAGAGAGGTTTCCTCCCCTTTGTCCTGGTTGGAGTCTTTTGTGGAACCCAAAAAATTCTTTTCTTAAAGTGAACCCATTCCTGCATCTGTAAACCTATTGTGTGTGGTAGGACCTTTTCCTTAGATCCAGTTAAGGGACCCTTTGATTGAATTGAATTCCACTGGGGGTCAATGATTGGAGTACTTCAGTGAGCCGTGACTCAGGGTGGGTCTCGGCCCTCTTGCTAGAGCCCTTTATAAATGAGAGAAACACGCAGAGACACACAGAGAGCTGCTATTTTACCCTACTGTGTGAAAGAGGACCCCAGGGCTGCCTGCAGCCCAGAGGCTGAGAGAGAAAGGGGGTCCTGAAGGCTGAGAGACAAGCCATATGCCTGATTGCCCACAGCTAGGCTCAAGGAGAAAGTGAACCTGGAGAAGAGAAGGCAGAGACTGGACCGCCATTTTGCTTTGCCATGTGGTAGGAGTCTAGGACAGTCAGCAGTCAACCTTTGGTGAGAAAGCATCTCTTGATGATGCTTTGATCTGGACACTTTCACAGCCTCAGAACTGTAAGCTTGCACCCTAATAAATTCCCAAGATAAAAGCCAACCCATTTCTGGCATTTTGCACTGGCAGCCTGTAAAAACTAAAATACCCTTTTCAGGACAACCAGCAGGACAGGGCTCTGCTCTCTCTACTCTCAAACAACACCGTGACAGGGCCAAGTCTGCAAAAAAGAGACTTTGCTCCCAAGTTACCAGTTTGTAAACTGAGGTACCCCAGTGGGTGACTCTTCTGCTTAAACCTTTCCCACTGTCTTCAAGAGAAAGGGCTAGACCTGCAATGTCTAATGCAGGAGCCACTGCCACATATGACAATCAAGCACTTGAAATGTGGCAGGTCCTGATTGACTTGTGTAAAATACATACCAGATTTCAAAGACTTAAGACCAAAAAATGAAGGCAAAATATGTCATTAATAAGTTTAGATATTGACCCAATGTTGAGATGTATTGGGTTATAGAGACCCAGTAGATCCAAAGTGGGATATACTGGGTTAAATAAAACATTAACATTAATTTTACCTTCTTAAAACTTTTCTGAACTTGGCTATTGGAAGACATGTAAAACTTTGCCTGAGGATTACAATAGAATTCTCCCAGCCATCACTGGAACAGATTCCTTAGGAGGACATCAAGTACTTACCGTGCTCCTTAGCTTTAAGCCTCTCTAGAGACAGGGTCCCTTCCTGGAGAGCCCAGATTCCTGCAGCTAACTTGGACTTGTTTTTGCAACTGTCAAATTAAATGTGAACTCTTCCAAGAAGCTGTTCTATGCTCCCCCACTTTTAATACACTCCCCCCCGCCCCCCGCCCAGGGTGGGCTCCTTGGCACCTCGGCTGACCAGGCCCTTACCCCAGGTTTGTAACTAACTCATCAGCCTTTGCTCTAAGTTGCAAGTCTCTAGACTAGCACCATCCGATAGGAATATAATGCAAACCACCAATGTAGTTAAAATTTTTCTAATGGCCAAAATAGCAGATGTTAAAAGAAATTTGTGAAATTAATTTTCACAATATTGATGATACTTAAAATTTTTTTTGTACTAAGTCTTTGAAATCTGATGTATATTTTACTCTTACAGCACATCTCAGTTCAGATTATCTACACTTCTAGTCCTCAGTAGCTGACTGTGACTCTGTGATGACCGGATTGGAGAGGGCAGCTCTAGATGGGCAGGACGGTGGCTTCTATCTCAAAGTCCAGAGTGCAATGTAGGGTCTGGCACATGGTAGCCATCCAGATGAATGAATGAATGCATGAGCAAACAAATGAACAAGTGGCTCTGTGGAGACAGTGGGTACCATGTGGCTGGGACATACTCAGAGGTTTCTGTTTCTTCTTTCCCACACCCCAGAGCCCCTGGCTTGGGCAGCTGTCTCTTGGTGGCCTGCTCAGTGCTGCCTGGGTGGCCCAGGGGAGTCTGCTCATATTCAAGGCCAGGGTCTCCCACATGCAGACTGAGATGCCACCGCCAGCTGTGTGGCTGGCCAGATCTGGGCTCAGCAGCTGGATTTTCCAGGGCTGGGTATCTGGATATACTCTCCCCAGAAGGCAGCTTCCCATCCAGAAAGAGGAAATTTAAGTCATGTCATTTGAACACCTTACCATGCCAACATCCTGAGCAGAGAGGCTGTCTGGGCTTTTAAATATATATATATTTCTTGTTCCCAGAAGGCTACGTCGATATCATCCCAAGTAGATGATGGCAGGGAACACTGGGAATATCACTGGGCTTAATGGAGGGGAGCCAAGTCCTACCTTAGGTATAGTCATTCAGCAAATCACCTAATCTTTCTGTGCCTCGGCTTCCTTCTGTGTTAAATGATGACATCTCTATTCTTCATTCAGTCATTCATTCAGTCATTCAGCAGTGCCAAAACTCCATGCCAGGAGATGCGTATAAAGTGATGGGCAAAACTGATGCACTCTTTATTAAATGGGCGAATCATAGCAAAAATGATTTCACAATTAGAATACTGAGCTATGAAGACAGTCTTGTATAGTAGTCTATGATGGAGAATAAGTGGGGGTGGGGGGAGGCACTATGCTTAAAGAGGATCACTGGGAAAGCAGTGTGTTAGAAAGAAAAACGGACCCATGAAGATGTCCATAACCTCAGCCCCAGAACCTGCGACGATGTTACCTACCATTCAGGGTAAAAGAGATTTTTTTTTTTTTTGTTTGTTTGTTTTGTTTTGTTTTTTTAATTAAAATTATTTATTTTTACGAATTACATTCAAAAAACACGAGGTCCCAATCAACCCCACCGCCCCCACCCCCCACTCCCCCCACAGCAACATTCTCTCCCATCATCGTGAGACATCCATTGCACCCAGTAAGTACATCTCTGAACATCACTGCACCCCGTAGTCAATGGTCCACATCATAGCCCACACTCTCCCCCGTTCCATCCAGTGGGCCCTGGGGGGGTCTACAATGTCCTGTAATTGTCCGTGAAGCACCACCCAGGACAACTCCACGTCCCGAAAACGCCTCCACATCTCATCTCTTCCTCCCATTCCCCAAACCCAGCAGCCACCATGGCTACCCTTCCCACACCCATTCCACATTTTCTCTGTGGACATTGGATTGGTTGTGTCCATTGCACATCTATGTCAAGTGGGGGCTTAGATTCCACATGGATACTGGATGCACTCCTCCTGCTTTCAGTTGTAGACACTCTAGGCTCCATGTTGTGGTGGTTGACCTTCTTCAACTCCATGTTAGCTGAGTGGGGTAAGTCCAATAAATCAAAGTGTAGGAGCTGAAGTCTGTTGAGGCTCTGGGCCTGGGTGTCATATTATCAGTCCAGAGATTCAAATCCCCTAAATATATCTTAAACCCCAGCACCAACTACAATTCCAATCAAGTAGCATGCAAGTCTTGTGGGAAGAGATCCCCTCCGAGTTCAATTCCATCATGTAGAAACACCAGCTCCAAAGAAGGGCCATCTGCCATGGCAGTGAACCCCATTTGCCATGACCATAGAACCCGTGGGTCTGGTAAAAGAGATTTTGAAGATGTGGTTATGTCAAGGGTTTGAGATGAGGAGATTATGCCAGATTATCTGGGTGGGCCCAATGTAATCACAAGGGTCTTTATAAGAGGAAGGTAGGAGGGTCAGAGTCAGAGAAGTAATGTGCTGATGACAGCAGAGGCGGGAGGGATGGTACTGCTGTAGAAGAGGTCATGAGCCAGGGGATGTAGAGGCACCTGCTAAAAGCAGGAAGAGGCAAGGGAATGAATTTGCCCCTAGAGCTTCCACAAGGAACGAAATACTGCTGCAACTTTGATTTCAGGATTTCTGACCTCCAGAACTGCAAGACAGTGAATTCGTATTGTTTTAAGTTGCTAAATTTAGGATAATTTGTTGCAGCAGCAGTAGGGAACTAACACAGGGGGTTTAAGGAGAAGACGGATAAGTGAAGAGCTGGGCAGTGATCCAAGGGCAGGGAAGGGCATGGGTTACTGGCTCCAGGGAGGGTCAGATAGTGGGAGTCTCTAGAAGAAGGAGGCTGGGGTGGGTGGAGTGCAGAGACAGGGTAATGGGGGGCGCAGATGAGCAGGGACCTGGTAGGGTCTCTGTTTTACAGGACTGCTGTGAATGGCAGATCTTGGGTTTATGTAAAGTAACTAAAAGCCTTTCAAAGGCTGTACAAAGGGAACAGGCTGTTTGTTCAACTAGCATTTATCTAGCACAGAGAAGACACGGTCTTTGCCCCAAGGAGCTTCCAGTCTACCAAGGGGTTGAAAATATAAACAGCTAATTGCACAACAGCAGAGCAAGGGCAGTGATGGCAAGAAGCACTGGGGGATGTGGAGGGAGAGAGTGGGAAGCCACCGTGGTCTGCCAGATGGCAAGGTCTTATGAGTTGAACCGGGTACCCCCAAAATACATGCTTAATCTTAAATCCCAGGTCTATGAATATGACGTTACTTGGAAGATGTGATTAGTTAAGAAGGGGCCAAACTGGAGTAGGTGGGCCCTGATCCAACATGACTGTCGTCCTTACAAGAAGAGGAAGTTTAGACGCTGGGGAGAACAGCACAGGACAACAGAGTCAGACACTGAAGCGCTGCATCTGCGAGCCAAGGAATGCCAAGGACAGAGGGTGGAAGTGGCAAGGAAGGGTCCACCCTCTGGCCCCGCTAACCCCCTGGTTTCACACCTGGGGACAATCACTCTTTTGTTTTAAGCCTCCCTGCTGTGGTCTTTGTTACAGTCCTACAAGGAAACTAAGGCAGAAGCCTTGCCCGAAAAGGCCACCTCGCGGTGAGCCTTGAAGGGGCAAAGTTGATGGATGAATCCGTAAGCAGGAGTGCAGGGCGTCCTTAGCAGAGGGGATGCCCTGCCCACAGCGAGAGGGGCTCAGGCACACGGAGCCCAGAGGGTGAGGTGGGAGGGTCCCGCAGTGAGGCTGGGAGTGGACTCCAGGGTGGGCTCGTGCAGGGCTTCAGACTGCATGCCAAGGCCTCTGGGGACTTGCAGGTAATGGGGGAGCGGGGCAGGGCGTAATCAGGAAGCGGGGTGTGATGGGGAGATAGTGCCCTTCTTAGAAGGCCCTTGCAGTCTGAGCAATGTAGTAATAGGCTAGACTGTGACTCTCTCACGCACATAGTTAGAGTTATCAGGGTAGCCAAAGTTGATGACAATGCTTACTTGATAGCAGGCACACCATGAAGCAGGAGAAGTTAATTGACTCCATTTCACAGAAGGGGAGACCAAGGCTCAGAGAGCTTGACTGCTTGTCTAGAATCTCGGCAGCCACGAAGTGGCAGAGCCAGCCTTGAATCCAGGTGGCCTGCCCCAGAACCAGCTGTGCAAGTAACCATGAGGGTCTCTATCTCACCTGCCTGCCCCAGGCCCACAGTCCTCCTCCCCCACGCTGGCAGCACTTAGAAGAAAAAGAAAGAGGACAGCAAAACATGACTGAGGCAGTGTATTAGTTAGCCAAAGGGGTGCTAATGCAATATACCAGAAATTGGTTGGTTTTTACCATGGGTATTTATTTGGGGTAGGAGCTTTCAGATACCAGGTCATAAAGCAGAAGTTACTTTCCTCACCAAAGTCCATTTTCACATATTGGTCAGCTATAGACTATCAGGTGAACAGTTTCGTCTCTTTCCCCAGGGCTCCAGCTTAAGACTTCAGCATCAAATTCCAACATCAAAACTCCAGCATTAAGAACCCTCAATTCTGTCCTTTGCCATGCCTTTTATCTGTGAGTCCCCACCCTTAGGTGGGGTGCCCTAATGATGTGGCCCAATCAGAGCCCTAATCAAAACTTAATCATGCCCAGGTTCAGGACAGTTTACAAACATAATCCAATATCTATTTTTGGAATTCATAACTATGCCAAACTGCTACTGCTGGGAAAAGCTAAATGTGCCTCTTCTCCAACCTCCTCCTTTTGCAGAAAGACAGACTGAAAGCCACAGGGGTTAACACCCCAAGGCTGTTGCAGAATTGGTAAGAAGACATGTCTCCAGTCTCCCAGGCTGCCGCACTTCTTGATTCATCAGTCTGCCTTCCTATGCTCTTGAAGCTTCTTGCAAGGGTTCCAGATAATGACACTGAGCCACATTCATGAGAAGGCCCAGGAAGGTCCAAGAAAAATCTCTTGCTTTGGGTTGATGCTCTCTACCCTAAATTTCCCAGCCCCCACTTGCCTCTGCTAATCTAAGACCACTTGGCTTGTGTGTGCATCTTCTCCCATGCTCTGCTCTTCTCCTGCCCCCACCAGCTTCCCAGGGCATCATCCAGCTCCCTCCTCAGCCGGGGCCTGTGTCCATACCCTAACGGTGTGACCTGGGCTCTGCAAAGTACTGGGAAATCCTGAGACCCTGGGAGGCCTCCCAAGGTCACCAATCGGGAGCAGGAGCTCCCTGGACTGGGCTCCACTCCCAGCTCTGTTGCCCGACTTTGAGTGAGTCACTTCACCTTTCTGTGCCTCACGACCATCTTCTTCAATCCCTTCTTTTATAGAAGAAGACTTCTAGAATGATGGTGTTGGAAGGCATTCCTACAACTGCTTCCCTCCTCCTCTTCTTCCCCCATCCCCCATTCCCCAAGTGGTCCATGCGTGGGACAGGCTATTATCATTTACTATATGGCTGCATTGAGACTTTTGCTAAAACTTCACAATGCATTCAAGCTCTGTAAAACCATGCCCTAAAAGCAACAGGCTATTGGAACAACAGAGTATGAGAAGACCACTCAAAATCTCTGGAACTCTGTAGCCAGAGAGCTCTAAGGAGAACAGTAACAACCGTAAGAAAAGTATAGCCCAGTTAAATCGCCATGGCCTTGCACAAAGCATCACAGGCAGTCTAATCTCTGCAGCCTTAAACCCTGAGGCTCAGGTTTCCTCCTTTCGAGGAAGGAGGGCATTCATTTCAGAGAGTCTGCCTCATCGAAATAAAATAAATCTGGAGCAGATGAAGGCCTACTCACCAATTCATTGTTTTAATAGAAGGGAAAATGTCTTTTCATCTTATTCCACAGAATTTCCAACTTGGCCATAGCTTAACTTTATTGAAAACTGTGACAGATCTTGAAGCCAATAAACCAGCCACTGTTTGCACTAAGGAAACCCCTCGTGTAGGTTTTCAGATATGTTCTTAAGGTCTTCACATATTGCTAAGACTTTCTTTTTAATTGAGAGAGCCTGCCCCTGACTGCTTCAAACCATTAGCGAGCTGGAAAAAAATCACCCAGGAGCAAACGGGATTTACCTGTGAGTCCACCATCCTTCCCCAATTTACCAATTGCACATGGTTCCTGCTGTGGACACCAGGCTGTGCCGGGAGGCGTGAGGCACCTGGCCAGCCTGAGGTCCTTCATTCGTTGAACTGAGTAGCCTTGGCTCAAACCCAGACGCCTCCATTCACCAACCTTGGGCAGTATATCCAACTTTTATGTGAATCTCTTTCATCTCTGCAAAGTGGAGGTAAGTTTTATACCCACCTCCTTGGATTGCCCTGAAGAGGGAGAGGGACGAAGCCTGTTAAGCATTTGGCACCATTACTGGCATGGAATAAATGGTCACTTTCTGTCTCCTCAGACCCAGACATCCTTTTTGTTCTCCACTGGGAGCTTCTTTAGGTGAAACCTGAGGGCTCAGCGTCCTCTACTGGATTTCTGAAAGTGTCCACGTTCTCCGCCCCCACCCACAATATCCCATTTAATTCTTACACTGACCTGGTGAGGGAGTTTTCCCCACTCTACAGGGCAGGGACCCAAGGCCCATAGAATTGATGGATATGCCCAAGGCCATCTAACAAGAAGTGGAATCAGACTTGGCTCTGACTCCAAAGTCCACTCGGAGACCTGGGCACCACTTAGAGGGCCCTGCTCCTGCCCTGCTCTGGCTGTACCCATACCTGTGGGCTGAGACTTCTGTGGGGGCCACAGAGCAGCCCACCAAAATCTGAAATCCACCTCATCCTCCTAGACCATGCTCTGGGTTTCTGGGCTTCCAGAATTCTCTGCTCAAAGGCCCTAAGACTGCATGAAGTCTTTCTCCCATCATGGGAGCAAGACCGCCCCTGGCACCTGGGGGTGGGAAGAGAAAGGTGCTGACTATGGCCTGGGAGCTTCCATCTGTGCTCTTGCCCAAGAGCCTGCAAAGGTTAGGGTGGGCCTGGCCTGGGGATAGAGTGATTATAAGTTGTGACTGGCAGGACATGGTGACTGAGTGTGGAGGCTGAGGGTGGGACAAACTGAAGATGACCCACAGCTAATAGGGAGGACTATGTTGCATTTATGAAAACAGGGAAGTCAGAATGGAGGACCCAGTGAGGAATTTGTAACAACACAATGATAAAATACTCAAAATAAGAATATCCATATTTATTTAACATTTCCTTTACCTTCTCGGAGCCTCATTTTAGAACAAGAAACCTTGGGCTCTGAGGTGTTAAATGTTTCATCATAGAGCTGACGAGCATAAGAACTAGAAGCAGGGTCAGAAGACGTGGGTCCAAGCTCAGTGCTTTCTCTACACTCAGACCTTGTTTCCTTTCCAAGGGAAAGAGACTGAGTTCAAGTAGAGGTGTTATGTTTGAGGTTCTGGCTGGACATCCAGGGAGAAATGTCTGGCAAGGGACACCTGTGCCTGAGACTTAGGAGAGAAGAATGGGTTGAAGAGACTAATCTGGGATCACCCTAAATGCAATGCATAAATGTGATATCATTTGAGCCTTGGGTGTATATGAGCCTGAGTATTTAGGTCCACAATGAGAAGACTATTAGAACCCTTAGAGAACATTGGCTTCTTCTCCCATCTCCATGCCCAAAACATAGACTGGAGACTGGAACAGGCCAAGGAATCTGAGAGCCAGGACTGGGTCAAGGCATGGGAAGAACCTAGATAGATTATAGTGGACCAAGGAGAATCCCCTTTCATGGACATTCTGGAATTCCTGCCTCCGACTTCATTTGCTTCTCTGTTAATAGATTCACAATCGACAAAGACTCTTGTTCCTGAAGCCCATCCTCTTTGGGAACTGCCCCAGCTTTCCTTCAAGACTAAAGACACACCACAGTGCAGGGGTTACAGCATCTAATTGTGGCTCTCAGGATGATTTATTAAAAATATTTTAATCTGTGTGGCCAGACTCAATAATGCAGAGTTCCTGATTTGTTTGGTTAGCCCCAATGGATGTCAACCCATTGGAACTGATCTTGTGCCACTGAATCATGCTCTCAATGAAATCCACTGGCATTCAAGACTTGGAGCTTAACCTATGGGGAAAATTTAGCTAATCACGTAAGCAGAGGAACAGTAGTTATAGCCATACTTATTCCTGTCTTCCCTGGATCTACGTGAGGTGGGATTTCTGGGCACTTCAGTCAAAGTTGAGGAGGGCTCCCGGGCTACCATTTTAGTGTGCTGGTTATTCTTGGGGGGTGCTCCCAGTATTCATTCTTACGCTTTCTCGGTTACTGTGTGGGTGTAGCTATGGGCTCCCTTGCCCTATAACTTCAAGTTGGATTTGGCCAATAAAAGAGCCTGGCAGATCAGAGGGTAGGAGAAGGAAGAGTCATGGGTTTTTCTCCTCCATCCTTGCCTTGACGAAGGTCCCTGATAATAGTGATGCCCCTTCACAGCTGTTGCTCCAGCCAGGCACCAGTTTTCCCTGGGCTCTGGTAGTGCTTTTGGCCCTTCAGGTCTACAGCTGGTAATTCTTTCCCACTGTTCACAGTTTCTGGGTGCCTCACAGCTCTGTTCATTCCTTTAACCATGAAGCACCTCAGTAATTACTCGCTCCATTAGAAAATATTCTTCAAAACCCCAGTTGAATGTGCTGCTTGTTTCCTGCTAGGATACTGACTGATACACTTGATCACACCCTTTTATTTCTTTTAAATTCAATAGACATACTGAGCATGTATTGATGTTAAGCCCTATGGAGACAATGATAAACCCCAACAAGATTCCCTGTCCTCATGTAGCTTTTCGTCTTGTGTGAGATACACACTTAATCAAAGAGTGATTCAAAAAGTATAAGATTGTCACTTGATAATTTTTGATAATTGAGATGATGTTATGAGAATGTAGATAGGAAATTTGACTTTTCTGGGAAGATCATAGAGGGCTTGCCTGAGGAAGTGACAATTGAGCTGGGATTTATTTAAAGAATGAGTAGAATTTAACTAGGACAAGAAGGGAGAGGGGTCCATTCTAAGCAGAGGGCATGGAAAGTGGGAGGAGAGACTGAGCAAAGGCCAATGGGTATGAAGATGAAAGAACACAAGTGAGCATGGGGCAAGATGCTGGGAAGGTAAGTTGGGGCCTTTGGTACCACATTCCAAAGAGTTTCCAAGGACGCAGGTGACTACATCAGATCATACAAATCAAGAATATCCTTCCACTTCCAGTCATCTTCCATCTGAGTGGTCAGTTCCTTTGCACTCAGGTAATGAGAGTTAACAATGCTCAGTCTTTGTTTGGTGTCTCATTTAATGCCTCATAATATTCAAGTTCCTTTTAAAAAACATGAAAGGCACCAAGTCATTAGGGTACAAATGCACAACTTAATAACCAAAGCACTTTGCTTGTGCTATGAAGAGTAATAAGCATAGCCATCTAAAATTTTTAAAAAAAGATGATTATTCCACAGATCACTGTGCCTATTAGATAACAAATTAAGAGCTTTGAGAAAAAGAAGAAATGAATAATGCTATAATTAAGAAGCAGAATACCAATGTCATCTGTAGAATATTACTCATATTAACAATGTCCATCTTTGAGAGAGATTGATGATTGTTTAACATTCAAAGTGGGGTATTTAAAAGTAACACGCTCATTACAAACAGGCTTGGAATTCGGAATTTTTGTGTTCTATCAAGTAACTGCCAGAGTCTAAAGTGAGTGAGCACTAAGATTTTAATCTAGGTGGAAGAGTCTAGAAAAGAGCATGTCAGGAACCATAAATTGACCTGATAGGAAGGCAGGGAAGAGAATCAAACACTCGACTCCATCCTGGATCACACCATATGGTGTATTTAAAAGAAAGCAGGGCATGGAAGCAGCTAAGGTGTAAGAGTTAGGGGAGCACTCATTCTTGGGTCAGCACGTGCATGATTCTGAGAGCATCTTCTTACACTTTGCACCCTAGCCACCTTTCTTGCCTTATCTTAGTCCTGGCCCTGCAAAGATGGCTGTTATTTTTAGAGAAGGGAAATAGTAAGGTAGCTAGTATAAGAGAAATATCTGCTTGGCCATAAGACAGCCAATGGAGATACTCTAAGAGGATTTTCTTTAAGGGTCTGTGGTGGACAGTATATTGACATCCCAACCTCCCCCCAACCCCCGCCCCTGGGGGATGTCCACGTTCTAATCCCCAGGATTAGGTTAAGAATCTTGGGATGGGGAGAGTATCCTAGATTATCCAGGTGGGTCCACTGTAACCACAGAGGTCCTGATAAGTGAAAGAAGGCTACAAGAGATCGAGGTGGTCAGAGTCAGAGCGAGATCTGAAGATGCTATGCTGCTGGTTTTGAATATAGAGGGAGGGGCAGCAAGCCAAAGAATGCAGTCATCCTTCAGACATTGGAAAAGGCAAGAAAAGGGATTCTCCCCTGGACCTGCCAGAAGAAATACAGTCCTGCCATCCTCTTGATTTTAGCTCTGTAAGACTTATTTTGGACTTCTGACCCCCAGAACTGTAAGATAGTAAATCTGTGCCACATGGTTTGTGGAAATTTGTTACAGCAGCAGAAGGACACTAATATCGGGGCCACTGGTGGGAACATTGGTTTAGAAGAGGTTAAGGAACATTCTGAGGGTCAGGAAGAAAGGAAAGCAAAAAGGAAGACAGTAAAACTTGAATGGAGGAACTGGTCCTTTGAGCTGGGCATTTGTATGACATCTCAGATGGCACTAAATCTCTTGATCATGACCATAAGGGGTTCAAATGAATGAAAGATAGAACCAAAAACTATAGTGTTCTGCAGAAATTTGCCTAATCCATAATCAAGTCAAAGTATATATTCTTTTCAATTGTATTTTGTACTAAGGCACAAGAAAAAAATCTAGTGAATTGTTTCCAGTTTTTGTTTTGTATCATTTAGCAGTGTTCTACAGTGTTGGACTTGGATAGTTGAATGGAACTGAAGTGACATTTGATGGATGTTTATCCCAACAGGTGAATGGGGAAGGAAGATACAAAGGTACAAAAGATGATTCCTGTCCTGGAGATACTCCATATCTCAGAAAGAAAGAACTGCAGGAAAACATTTGTTGTTTAATCTGTTGTATAATCTGAATTGTCAAATGTGAGAATTTATGGAAAAGTATTATAACTATGAGAAGTACAAAGATCCTTTTAAACCTTGAAAGTTCTCAAGTGGGTCACCATCATTCCAAAGGTATGACCATTATACCAGCAGTCATTTTGGAAAGTAATCTTTAGAAGACAGAGATGACCTTTCCTTAGACTTGGTGAGAAAGGTCTACTTTACAAGGGTTTGGGGTATTTTTATTGCAAAGGGAATTGAGATGCATTGACTATGTCATCCAGAGAAGTGTTAGGTGGCCTGTGCAGGCAGACTCCCAGCCTGGGATAAGTTGTCTGGGAACTGGCAAGAAGAGTGGAAATGGAATGGAAAGAAGAGTGATTCTATTTGTGTAAGAGGTATTTGCAGTGAAATTCCTCCTCTAGAAAGCTGGTTCTCTACCACTTTGACTTTAGGAGTGTTTCTATTAGAGGAAGGATGAAAAGGGACTAGAGGTTCTGGACCTAGGACCAAAGTGATATGAGTCACCACCTGCACATGGTTTTATTAGAAGACAAGATTCTCAAGGAAAGAGCTGAATCTAAAATCCAGGTAAATTTAAAGTGATGAGTCAGGGAAGGTGAATCCAGGGGATGGTAGAGGACATTGTTCATCATCATCACAGCAGCTGACATATGACAAGTGTATTGTCACTGAGCCAAGCACTTCATATACATTATCTCATTTTGTTACACAAACCCTGTGAGGTAAGCAGGACTGTCAGTTGAGGATACATATAAATATTCTCCCTTTTCTTCTTGAGCCCCTGTTGCTCTTAGAGGAAAGTTGAGAAAAATCTGAGGTTTTATGAGGTTAAGTGGCTTGCCCAAGGTTAAGTGGTAAGATATGGAGAAGGAAGGTTTCAAACTCAGCCCTGTATAACTCGAGCCTGATGCACTGTTGCCAGGCACAAAACAATGGGATGGAAGCAGGGGATATCGAAGGAGTGGGAGAGACAAAGGAAGGCTATAGGACATCGTGGGCACTGCATTGTAGGACCAGTAACGTATTCTCTCCTCTGTCCTTTTAGAAGCACCTGTGCCACTGACTTTTATTCCATTCTCTCTTGGAGGGTTTCTCAACCTCAGCACTACAGACATTTTGGACTGGATAATTCTTTCTGATGGGGCCTGTCCTGTGCATTGCATGATGCTTAGCAGCATCCAGAGTCTCTACCCACTAGATGCCAATGACATTCCTCCAGACATTGACAAATGTTCCATGGGGGTAAAATTGCCCCCAGCTGAGTGTTATAAGAACATACTCTCCATCCTTATCCCTCCCATTAGTCTATGGTCCCTCAAGGGCAAGCATCTGCCTCATCTCAGTATCCACATAACACCTTGGATAGGGAGTTGCTCTCAGAAAGTCTGGTTCTGCTATATCCCAGGACTAGAAAGAGTGTCCTGATGGCAGATGCTCAATAACGCAACAGGATATGGTCTTTTTCCTCAACTCACTCATTGGTTAGATTTGTTTTTCTCCAAGCACAGACTGAAGGCTGCCTGCATCAAAATCAAGTGGTGTGGGAAACGGACTTTGGCCCAGTGGTTAGGGCGTCCGTCTACCACATGGGAGGTGCGCGGTTCAAACCCCGGGCCTCCTTGACCCGTGTGGAGCTGGCCATGCGCAGCGCTGATGCGCGCAAGGAGTGCCGTGCCACGCAAGGGTGTCCCCCGCGTGGGGGAGCCCCACGTGCAAGGAGTGCGCCCGTGAGGAAAGCCGCCCAGCGTGAAAAGAAAGAGCAGCCTGCCCAGGAATGGCGCCGCCCACACTTCCCGCGCCGCTGACGACAACAGAAGCGGACAAAGAAACAAGACGCAGCACAAGACGCAGCAAATAGACACCAAGAACAGACAACCAGGGGAGGGGGGGGAATTAAATAAATAAATAAAAAATCTTTAAAAAAAAAAAAAATCAAGTGGTGTTACATGAACAGACATCTGCACACCAATGTTCATAGCAGCATTATTCACAGTCACCAAAAAATGGAAACACCCCAGGTGGCCATCAGCTGATGAATGGATAAACTGTGGTATTCACATGATGGAATATTATGCAGCTGTAAGAAGAAATGAAGTCATAAAGCATCTGACAACATGGATGAACCTGGAGGACATGATGTTGAGTGAAGTAAGCCAGACACAAAAGGACAAATACTGTATGACTGTGCTACTATAAACTAAATATACTGTGTAATCTCATGGAGTTACTAATTTGATTATGGGATGCCAGAAAATAGAATGAGTTTAGAGAATGGAAAGCTAAGGGTTAACTTGTGCAGAACTGGTAAAAGGGATGTGTGTTAATCTTTGGAAATGAATAGTAAAGTTGAAAGCCCAACATAAAGTTTGTAACTAGTACTACTATTATGTGGGTATGACAGTGGTTTAAAGGGAAAGCCTAAAGTTATGTATATCCATAAAAGAAAAGTTTAAAAATGTAACATGAAACTTTATAGCATAGTAAAACCACATATGAAATATGAATATGGGCAAAATTGCATATATAAGACCCTTTTTCTTTGAAGCTGAACAAATGCAGGTTAATACTACAAAATGTTAATATCAGACAGAAGACATTATGCTAAGTGAAAAAAAAAAACAGACAAAAGTCTTACATATTGCATGATTCCATTTCTACAAAATGTAAATATAAATCAATTTATAAAGATGAAATTAGATTAGTAGTTATGTAGGGCTGGCGATGGAATGCTAAGGGATGTGGAGTTCTTTTTTTGGAGTAATTGTTTTAAAATTTTTTGTGGTGATGAATGCACAACATTGTGATTATACTTAAAGCCATTTATTATACACTTTGGATAGATTATATGGTATGTGAATATATTTCAATAAAACTGTTTAATAGATAAGTACATAATTGTCCAGAAATAGCAGCTTTGTAAAGCAGGGGAAACATAGACTGGGAGGTGAAGAATTTTCTTGATTGTTTTTTGTTTATTATTGTTATTATTGAAATAGTGAAAATGCTCTAATAATCACTGAAGTGATGAATGCCCAACTATGTGATTAAACCAATTAAACTATGTGATTGTACACTTTGGATGAACCGTATGCTTTATTAATATGTATCAATAAAATTCAGAAGCATGATGTGTTGGCCTCAGCCTTAGGTCTATTTGGTGAGACTCTGGCGGCACTGCACTCTGAGTGGTTCTGGAGCTCTAAAGTTTTCCTTTGAGTTTAGATAGTGCTTCATTTAACAAACAATGCCTACCCACCATGACTCATCGTGCTCGATGGACTCATGGGGAAGAACAAGAAAGTCAAGGTCCTTGCCCTCTGCTTGACTAAGATGCCTCCTAAATGCCTGGAGAGCTGGCTTTCTCTTTTTTAATATCTAGAGAGGGCCCAGGTCATCACTTGACTCAGGCGTGGGCTTCGATATTATTGCAGGTTGGAAAGCAGCAGAGAGCCGCAGCCACATCCCTCCCCTTATTCGAGGGCGACTGGGAAAGAATCAGATTAAGCTTTGATGCCCCACGAGCATCAAATAACTTGACCTCTGCTCAGTGCATTAAGAAACCTTCAGGATATTGTTTTACCATTAATTAAACACACGCACTGTCTCTCCATGACCGCTCAGAGGACGTAGCAGTGGAGTTTTCATCTGCTCATGGTCTGCGGATGAGCTCCATGAAGCGGGGTCATATGGTGTGTGTGCATAAACTAGAATCAGCAGGTTGCTCAGGCAACCCACGCACACACAGCATAATGAGCCAGATCTTATTGAGATGGAGCAGAAAAATCAGAAGCAGAGCTGCAGGCTGGAGAAGCAGCCAGTGGACCTGTTTCTTTCAAGGAAGGAAACAGCAGGATCTCATGTGAACCAATGGCTAGCAGAGATGTGCATCCTTGAATTAAGAAATGCAAATCCATGCTCAGTCAAGTGAAAAAGAAATCCAGAACTAAAATGGAATTTGGCTATAACTACAACTCAATGAAATAATTGCATATGGACAAGGACCTGGAAATGACACCTTTTAAAAAAAATCACCCTGCTTTTTTTTGTTTTTTTTCTCGTTTTCTTTTTGGATTTTTAAAAGTTCTTTTTAAAATAAAACAGAAAACTGCAAAAAACAAATACATACTTTGTAACCACCCAGGTTGAGAAATAGAACTTGGCCACCCCAAAACCACCTGAGATATCCTGCCCCAATCTCAGTGGTTTCCCTCCAAACTGTCGTACTATCCTGACTTGTGGAGTGATCACTTCACTGCCTTTCTTTTAGTTGTTTACCCAACTATGCATCCCTAGGTCGTACAGTTTAATCTTGCTCAATTTAAAAAACATGATGCCTTTTTAAGTCCTTTGTAATCTACAAGACCCCTTTCTTTTCTTTTCTTTTTCTTTCTCCTGTTCCTTGCAAGTTCTTTGCAAGCTGTTTGATGGGTGGATTTCCTCCTGGCCTGGAGTTTGCAGATTGCAGATGGATAGTGCAGTCCTGCCTGTCCTCCTGTTCTCTACATTTCCCAAGTTAGGAGGAGGCTCGATCAGACTAATATGGGTCCCTTGGCAAGATCATAGGTGCTAGGGTGTCCCTTCTCCAGGAGGCACGCAATGACTGCTGTGCCCTCTTCATGATGCCAGCTCGACTCTTCAATATTCTTATTGGGGACTGTAAAATGGTAATAGCCTTATTCTAGAACTTGGTTTTCACTTACTAGCTGTCATGATTTTATAAGGAGACACATCCCTTCATCCATTATTTGATTACCAGTGATAAACAGTTCTTCTAGGGAAGCTGTTGTTACTAGTAGCAACAGTCTTTTTAAAAGAAGGGAAGCTAAAGAAACTGAATGAAGCTTTATGAGTAAAAGAGTCCCTGAATTAATAGTCAATATTTATTATTTAATATTTAGAAGCAAAAACTTGGGGCAAAATGTCCATCAGGAATGGAATGGATAAGGGAATTAGAGACTATCCCTATAAGATCACCTTCTACCAGCTCTTACCAATCTGGAAGAGCCCTTAGATAAGCATAATAAGTAATTGCATACTCAATGTGATCACATCCATGTAAAATACATGTAAGGGGAAACGGATTTGGCCCAACGGATAGCGTGTTCGCCTACCACATGGGAGGTCCAAGGTTCAAATCCAGGGCCTCCTGACCCGTGTGATGAGCTGGCCCACGCGCAGTGCTGATGCGCACAAGGAGTGCCGTGCCACGCAGGGGTGTCCCCCACATAGGGGAACCCCACACACAAGGAGTGCACCCCATAAGGAGAGAGCTGTCCAGTGCGAAAAAAGTGCAGCCTGCCCAGGAATGGCGCCACACACACGGAGAGCTGATGCAGCAAGATGACCCAATGAAAACGAGACATAGATTCCCAGTGCCGCTGACAAGAATATAAGCAGACACAGAAGAACACACAGCGAATGGACACAGAGAGCAGACAACTGGAGGCGGGGGAAAGGGGGAAGGGAAGAGAAATAAATTTTTTTAAAAAATCTTTAAAAAAATAAAAAAATAAAATACATGTCAACAAAAATAGCAGCCTGTATCAACTTAACTCTGGCTATATCTGAATGGTAAGGTTAGGGCTAGCTTTCATTTTCTCTGTTACACTTTTTCTGTGTTTTCCAAAATATCCAGGATGAGCACGTGTTAATCGTATACTCAGTGAGTAAAGTGAATAAAGAATCAGCTTCACTTTGATCACAAGAGTGGTGAAACAAGCTTATAGGGCAAAGGACTGAGTAAAGTTTACAGGGTAGGATCGTCTGGAGCTTCTTACTGGGAGAAGTCTAAATAACTACAAAACAAAATGAACCATCAGGCACACAGAAAAAGCTGCATCCTTTGCAAGAGCAGAACAAACTGCTTTGTCGTAATCACTAGCCACACAGGCTAAGCCTCTTTTCAAGGCTGCCCCATCAGCGCTGCGACGACAATGAGATGAAACTCATTACCTCTCACCACCTGCCCCTCCCTTTCCTTGGGAAAAGGCAATACTTACTCTCTCCAGGCCACCAGAAACTAAACTTGATTTTTAATTGTAGGCAGCATGTCACCAGCTGCAGCCAATCAAGTGGGTGGCCTTTGTTCTAATCTCCTTGTACCTACTGTCTCCACTCTCCATCACTGCCTAGTTCAAGCCCTCATTTTTCTAGCCTCGTGTTTGGTCTCTGATGCTCTAGTTTTTCTGAGTCCCTATCTGCCCCCATTCTGCTACAGACTCATGAGCACTGAGAGGTTTACTCTTATGTCTCTCATATCCCAAATGCTTGCGACTGTGCAGTACATTCAGTAATAATAACATGATGATGGTGATGATGATGATAGTAGTGGTAACTGGTCACTATCCTGACGACATAGCAAACGCTGGGCAGATCCCAAGTGTCAAGTGTTGTTTGTGGAATATTCCATTTTCTCCTCATTATAACCCTATGACAATAATATTCATATTTTATACATGTCGAAAAAAAGCGAATCAGAGAGGTTAATTAACTTGCCTAAGGTCACACAAATAGAGGTAGAAGAACTGGGATTTCAACAGAGATAGTTTATGAATTATTTACAGATGAAATGATAATAGGTCTAGATTTGTCTTAAAATACTCCAACAAAATAGTTGGGGAGGAGAAGTGATGAAAGAAACAAAATTGTTCAAATGTGAATCATGGTCAAAGCTGGGTGGTGAGTCCCTAACTGAGGGGTGTGTGCGTGTGTGTGTCTGTGTGTCAGTATTCTATTATCTCTACTTTTGTGTATGTTTGGAATTTTTCAGAACTAATGTTTGTAAAATGTGAGCTTTGAGCTTTCTTCCAAAACCAACAACTATAACAATAATCCCAGGACCCAAATGCAAACCTTACACCACCTTGCTAGGAACCCAGCGTGTGCTGATGATGCTGCTGCAAAGGAAGGGCTGGGTTCCTTAGACGTCTGGTGCTGGAGAAGCTCGCGGTGTTTTTCACATCTGCCCCGATGGAAGAATGTACCCTCTTAACCCAAAGCCATCTTTGCAAGGGTAACAACTTCCACATACTGAACACCTACTCTGTGCCAGGCGGCGTGCAGAGATGAACACACACCACCCCTGCCCTTGTGAAGCCCACAGGCTGCAGCGGGATGGGGCCACGGAAACAGCTGATTACAAGAAGGTGTGGGAAGGTCTGCACCCTTGATAGGAACCAAGAGGTGTGCGAGCCCAGGGGGGAAATGACTCAATTTAGGGTCACTCTGCACTGGGCTTTAAGGGTGGGAAGGCATTTTCCAGGAAGAGAAAATGCATGCTCTTCAGGCAAACGCAGAGTTCTGAGAGGGCACGGATGGCTCGTTCAGGCCCGCAAGTCAGGGAGGGTGGCATCAAGTTTCCAGGGGCAAGGCCAGGGCGAGGCTGGAGCCGATGCTGAAGGGAATTGTCCACTGATGGGTTGTGTTGAGTTGCTGAGAGCGTTCTTCACTTGGACATAACCTGAGGAGCGTCTCAGGAAGGTAAAGCGGAGAGCGGTGCTGGCTAGTGGGGCACTGTTGGAGGGGAAACTGGGAGACCACTGAGAAGCGAGAAGAAGGGATGCAGGGGAGGTGATGCTGTGATATGTGAGGCTGGACTATCGATGTGTGCTGTTGCATCCCTCCTGGTCTTTCAGATCAGGTTAGGCGGGTTGGAAACCAAATAATTCCCCAAAGGTTGGAAAGATTCTCCACCAGGGAGAGATGAGATCTGAGGTAATCTGATTTATCGTCATCCATTTTAATTAGCACTGGAAACAGAGGGCCTGGCTAGCCCGGAAACTTCCTTATGTTCTGTCTGTCAGTGTCTGTGTGACTCTAAAGTCTAATATTTAATTATCTCTCCTCATTTGCCAAGGCGTGGAGGGGAAAGAGAGGGCTAACCTTTTCTTTCCTGCACCATACCTGCTTGCCTGTCAGCTGAGGTTTTTCCTCTAAGCTCCGAGGAATATCTATTAGCCTTGAGGTTGAGTTGCCATGACAACGAGTCGAACAACAGGTACAACACAGGGAAGAAAATCAAGAGAAAGACGGAGGGGTTTCTTCTAGTGACTTTGCTTCCGTGCACGGAGGCCCGCTGCCTCAGCCACCTGGGCAATGTGAGGGAGGGGAGGCCAAACTGGGGTTCACTGGGTGGTGAAAGAGGACTGACCTCCAAGGGGTGGCTTTTGGAGAATAGTCAGACCCTGTGGAGTGACTGGGTGGGGATGGGGGCGTGGATATGGGATGTCCCATAGCAGGTAAAGAGTTCGGCAGAACTGGGGAGGTGGGTGGCAATTCGACCATTAACAAGAAAACTAGTAAGAAACTGAAGTCCTAGCCACACCAAGCCATCTAGGAAATATTTGCGAAGTCTTTCAAGACCTTTAAAATCCTTGCGAAGTCTTTAAATTTCTCTGACTTGGCAATTCTATTTCTGAGAATACATCCCAAGGAAATGATAGTACATCCAGAAGTTTTTAAAAAAGCTTTATACCCAAAATGTTTGTTGCAGCTAGGGCAATAGAAAATGCAGTAGAAACAATGGGAAATAGAAAATGTCCAGGAACAGGGGAGTTGCTGAGTAAGGTCTGCAATACCCTCTCGTAAGAATATTATGTAGCCATAACAGTCTAAAATGCTTTTCTACAGGGCTATAAGAGGAAAAGAAGCAGTCGACACTTTAAAAATCAGTGCGATGATTCTTTCTCAAAAAATGTCAAACCCTAAAACAAAGTAAAATAAAAACGAAAGGAAGACCTTATATGTACAAAAAGAAAATACTGTAAGAAAAATGTACCAAATCATCCATAACCATTATTATCAGGTAATGGGCTATAGGTATTTTCTTTCTTTCCTTTTTTCGAAGGGGCATATTTTATTATTTTTTAATTTCTTTGTCTTTATTTTTTTTAAATGTTACATTAAAAAAATATGAGGTCCCCATATACCCCCCACCCCCCTCACCCCACTCCTCCTCCCATAACAACAACATCCTCCATCATCATGGGACATTCATTGCACTTGGTGAATACATCTCTGAGCACTGCTGCACCTCATGGTCAATGGTCCACACCATAGCCCACACTCTCCCCCAGTCCACCCAGTGGGCCATGGGAGGACAGACAATGTCCAGTAACTGTCCCTGCAGCATCACCCAGGACAACTCCATGTCCTGAAAATGAAGGGGCATATTTTAAAAATGTCTCTATTGAGCATGCATTACTTTTCTTATAGGAAGAAGAAAATAGCAATCAAAAAATATATTGTATAATCTGGAATCAGCCACATTGCCAAGTGAATGAGTTGGTGGTCTCTACAGATAACACAGGCCACTTATTATACTTTTTTTTTTTGGGGGGGGGAGGTTCTTTTATTTGCCAACATAGTTCTAGGCATTGTAAGAGCTATAAAGCCAAATGATACGGAGTCTTTGCCCTCACAGATTTGATAGGTTAGGTATGTAGGCTTCTGGATGGTTCCATAATTGAAAACAGATAATCTGCATGAATCATATAGTAGACAGGCTGGTCTACAAAGCTGAGTCTATAATCAGCCTCATCATTCTTAATTACTTGGGATTCCAGGCAGGGTTTAAAGATATTATCCCATGGCTGGAGAAAGCTCTAGAGTGTTTAGTTTACCTCTACATATGCACAGGTGGGGATTATAAGAAACCTGCCCCATGAAGGGCCCATCTGTTTGGATTGTTTTCCTTTCCCACTGCTCATCAGTCTGCAGAGTCTTGGCACAAGCAAGAAGCAGGTACACGTGCCTTTCAGCCATCCACAAGTGTTGAAGAAACAGAAACAGATCTAGAATAATAATGTTCATGAGAAGAGCTAACAATATTTGCACTACTGGAGGCAATGTGACAGTAACAGTAATTAGATAATGAATGGCTAGGTTTACTGAGCACATACAACATGCTGTAAATCTTGCAATAACCAGACAGACATCATTACCCTTATTCTTCACAGCCCTTTACAAGGTAGGAGCACTATTATAGACGAGGAAACCGAGGGTCATAGAACTTTAGTAATTTTGCTCAAATTTACACAGCTAAAAAAGTGGGAAAGTTAGAATTCAAAGATGGGAGGCAGGGTACTTAAAATCTATTCTGTCCTGTCCCCCTCCATCCCCAATTTCACCATTGTTTGGCCATTTAGTGCTTCTGACAAGCCTGAGAAGTGTGGGGCATTATGGCAATTTTTAAAGATTACGGAACTGACATTAAGAGAGGTTTGGTAACTTTCCCAAAGTCACACTCCTAGAAGGTGGTATAGCTGGGACTTGAACCCAGCTAGCGTCTATGTGACTCTAAAGTCTGTTTCTGTCCTTCTCCAACATGGTGGCCCTGTCACACAAGTGTGGCTAAGAGCCTCAGTCAAATATTTTATTCCTGACGCTTACCCCTGGGCCCAGTACACTGTAGGTACCCAAAACTATTTGTTGAAAGGACGAGGAAAGGATATTAAATGCTGAGAAACTCTAAGCAAGACAGTGAAAGTGCTCAAGGTGCATCCTCTCTGCCCCCAAACAAAATAACCAATCAACCAAAAAGAAAAAAAATAACAACACAATAAAGGGAAAACATAGAGAAATTTCTGTGAATGACTAGTGGAGTATTTGTACATTATGTACCAGGGTGTCCACCCACACCTTAGCACTGCAGAGGTAAAAATGACTATTTCATCCTCTGGGTGATTGGTTTTGCTCTTCCAGAAATGCGGTGCTGGCTCCCATGGGCAGCTGTGCTGGGAGGCATCTTTGAATGTCACATGGGAGGCAGTGACCAGGGAAAACTGTTCCCTTAGAGAGGTGTAGCTCACACTAGCCTCAGAGACATTTAGGGCAGATAATTCTTGTAGTGGGGCTGACCTGTGCATTGCAGGATGTTTAGCACCACCCCAGGCCTCTGCTCACTAACTACCAGTAGTGTTCTCTCAGTTGTGACGACCCAAAATGCCTGCAGACTGTCCCCTAGAGGGCAAGCGAGCTCTTGGTTGAGAACCCCTACCTTAGAGGCAGACAGCAGATGGGCGTCTGTGGCCAGTCCTCAGATTGGCAGCTGGGGACAGAGCTCCTTGCCCTGGTTCTGCAGTCACGGGAGGTAAATGGAGATGGGTAATAGCACCCTAACAGCTGCCAACTGCTCTATAAGATCCCGGTGCCCTGTGCTCCTAGAATGTGAACCCAAACCACGGTACCACACTGCCTACATGTGCAAGGGACCCTGGGGCCACCCTTAACTTGATCCTCCCAAGTTAACTCGGGGTGGGGGGGGGGTTGAGGGGGAAAGAATCACTACTGACAAAGGGAGAGGGCTGTGAGCTCATGACTCCTGTTCCCCCAAAAGAATTCTCTTCCCCCAAAGATTTCCCATAATTGCCACCACCGTTATTTACTCTGCCCCCTGCATCATCTGGCCCAAGCATGGAGCTGTAATTTTTTTTTTAATGGACACTTTTGAATAAATTCTTTTATTCAACCAATGGTGGCTGCTGGGCACTGGGAGGGTGACCATAAAAATCCTCAAAATAGAGATACTTCTGAGCATTGAGTGCTAAAAACAAATTACATATTTTTAAAATTTTTGACAGCCAATGATTTTATTGTATTTTTAAAAACCTTTAAAATTCCATTCAAGAACTATTTTCAATAAAATTCGAATAATACTTTGTTAAAAAAATGAGAAATCCAGGACCTGTGCTACAGGAGCCAGCATACCAGGCTGTGGGAAACCAGGACGATGGTCACCACCTTAGGAACACAGCGGCAGGAGGAAGACAGAGGCAGTGTCCACTCTGGCTGCTTAGGGAAACCCCTCAAATGTTTTCATTTCAACCAGAATCCTTGGTCAAAGGAGATCTAGCTTCGTCCCTGCCCCATGCACCTGCTTGCCTGTGGATGCCGGCTTCTTTGGTTTGTAGGATGCAAAGGTCATGAGCACCAACTCTGGAGTGAGACTGCCTAGATTTGATCCTGGTTCCACAAATTATTCTCTGTGACTTTGGGCAACATCTCAGAGGTTCGTTTTCCTCACCTGGACAATGAGTGTCTGAAACAGTGCCATGGAGCTGTAATTTTTAATGTAATTATTAAATGAGTTGAGGACTGGGTGTAACATGTAAGCTAAAGGCTCAGAGATAACCAACTCCAATAATTTACTCATCTCCCAACTCAGACCACAACATCAGCTCTGAGTCTCCTGATAACCTTGCAGTGGTAGAGGACACAGAACGCGAATGAGGAAAAGAGCAGGGAGAGGTGGAACGACTTGCCCATTTCCCGGCCGCCGTTCACCCAGGTACAGGTGTTTAAAAGCCCCTGGTTTGTACATAAGTCAGAGACTGTTTTTACGAGCCAATACAATCTTGTTTGCTGCTTCCTCTGTGGGGTTCTAGCATGTTCATCCTCCCCGCCTCCAGAGCAGAGGGCCACAGTGACCTCTAGAAATGACTGCATGTGGGGGGAGCTCAGACAAGCAGCCAGGTGTGCAGCCACTTGCCATAGTGCAGGACAGCGGGTTAGCCCGAGACTCAGCCCTGACCACACGCAGCCCCGAGACAGTCCTCACTTCTGCAAGCTTGCCTCAGAGACAGAGCGCCCAGGAGGAGGATCCAGAAATGCCAACCCCATCAGGATTGCTCCAACCACTCAATAAACATCTGCAGGGGTGAATCACACCTCCTCCCTGGCCTCAGGAGCTGACTGGTCAGGGGGATCAGGGAGGGCAGGCAGATAAGCACACTTTTAGCACAGAGCCTTGGGGGCCACTAAGAGGAGATGAAGTAAAATGTCATTGCAGGCGGCAGACTTGGCCCAGTGGATAGGGTGTCCGTCTACCACATGGGAAGTCCGCGGTTCAAACCCCGGGTCACCGGGCCTCCTTGACCCATGTGGAGCTGGCCCATGTGCAGTGCTGATGCGCGCAAGGAGTGCCCTGCCATGCGGGGTATCCCCCGCGTAGGGGAGCCCCATGTGCAAGGAGTGCGCCCCATAATGAGAGCCGCCCAGCGGGAAAGAAAGTGCAGCCTGCCCAGGAATGGCGTCGCCCACACGGAGAGCTGACACAGCAAGACGACGCTACAAAAAGAAACACAGATTCCCATGCCGCTGACAACAGAAGCGGACAAAGAAGACGCAGCAAATAGACACAGAGAACAGACAACTGGGGTGGGGGGGGGGAAGGGGAGAGAAATAAATATAAATCTTAAAAAAAAAAAAAGCAGGGAGATAACTGGGGCTTTCTAGGGGCTGAACAGCTACCTGAAAGAACTGTACTTTACATGTTTCCACGCCCCTTTTTCTCTTGAATGCTGATGTTCCATGAGAGATAAGCAAGATGGGCAGCGCTTCAAATGCCAGAAAAAGCATGTCAGACCTTGAGTGGTGCAAGGCAGGGAGCTGTACTCCTGAAGCTGGGGAAGAGTGCACCTGAAGGGAACATGGGGTGTGCCCTGAGTGGGTGATGTCTACCCCACTGCTGGCGTGGAGGGCCTGTGCTGACTTAGACCAGGGTTCGAACCCCAATGCCACTACTTGCTGCCTGTGTGGCCTTGGCCATGCCATATAACCTCTTGGCCCCAAAGGCACTGATGTGCAAATTGGTGATAATCATAATCAGCAGTCACAGCTTTTGGGGCTTGCATAGTACAAACCCTAATAGAAGTGGTGGTTGACGTCAACGGTGTCCTGCAGCCAGCTCCTACTGGCTCGTGAGAGCTGATTTGTGTCCATCTCTTCCCAATTCTGAGTTCACTAAAGCCATACAGGTGTTGGAAATCAGCCATGTTGGGAATATTTACACCATGGGAAATGGCAGCTGCTACAAATCAGCCCAAGACATCACACCACTGCATGACTCTAAATCTGTCTGGGTGAGCAGATGAATGGGAACATGAGATCCCAAAGGTAGGGAGCAGCAGCTAATGCAAGGAAGCTGCCTCCGGGCTTCTCTGCCCCACAGGGCCCCGCAAACACCACCCCCTCCCCCCAAGAGGCTGGCTCTCATCTTATGAGGATTCCCAACTGTGTGTGACTTTTGCTTCAACCAGGTACCTCTATGTACTACATATGATAAAATATTTTTTAAAAAACTCTGAATTACTTTCGGAAAAGGAAATTCAAAATTATTTGCCATACAAAGCAAAACACAAGTAAACAAAATGAAAAGAAGAGAATTTTACTATATCCTAGCTTGATCCTGTTGCCTGCCTGAAGACTTTAAGCCTGAGGCCTACTTCCTCTTTGTTAAAAAGGGAGAAGAACAAGTAACCAAGACCTTTTAGGGCAGACTAGCACCTCTCTGAGACTTTCCTCTTGATATAACCGGGAAGACTGAGAGGGAAGGAAAAGAAATAACTTTTCCATTAAATGATTCGCTGGGATGCTATTCCATGCCCCACCCCAAGTCATCCCACATGGGAGTGGAGCTTTTCGGGAAACAAACAATAGATGATGCTGGCAGATTTGCAAATAGTGAGAAAAACCACTATTGTGATGATTTAATTAAGCATGGGTGTATCAGTGAGGTAAACACAGACTTCATGTGAATTTTTAAGCTAAAATAAAGGAGCGTTTTGGACCCGCCTTATACTGTCTCATGAGAATAAATTGCTAAATTTGGAGGAATTTAGTAAGCCAGCTGACAGCACATTGGTAGCTTGAAACCAACCTTGGTGGGAATCTTTACACCCTGGAAATCACCAAATGCTTCTAATCAGAGCTCTGTCCACCACCAGAGATTGCTTGTTAACACGTTCACCAGCACACCACTGCCTAAAGCTTGCCACATTATTTTGAGCTTGCTTAAGCCTCTTTATGCCCTAGCCTTAGACTTCTGGGGGGGGGGGGGGGGGAGGGCCCATTCCCTTCCCCTACCTTGGAGAATTTGTGTGGAAACACTTGTGATGTGCCCGACGATGCCCTTTAGTCCGATGATCTCATTTCTATTATTTCATCTTAAAGAAGAGTGATAGAAACCACTGCTGAGAAATTGCTCTAATTGATTATTGTATAATAAGTACACTGACAATCCTTCTTTCCTTTAATGAGCTATTTGGGGGCCAGCCCTGCGAAATGTTGAAATTTATAATGCCTCAGAAATGCATCAATTTCTAAGGGTGTAATGACTGTTAGGAAAAAAACAAGATAAAAGATGATAAATTGAGTGCAGGAAATTTTCACCTTTTTTTTGTCCCCGTAAGTCCCTACTATCTCTTTTATTCCAAGTCTTTCTGTGCATCTTTTGGTCCCAAATTTCAAGCCCTTTAGTTTTTACTTATCCTGGAAGCAAGAGAGGGCCACACCCACAGGGGAGAGGATAGGGCTTGGGAGGGATGTTTCTGGGTGGTTGTATCTGGTACTTGTTAGCAGCATGGTGGCTGACATTTAACAACAGTTTGGGGTGGGGGGCTGCTGATTTGGAGCACTTGCAGATTTCCATGGTGCAAATACTCTCATCGCGGCTGATTTCAACTAGCAATGTGAACATCACCAAATGCATAGTTGCAAAGAGAAGCATACCGTTTGCAGCACGCCACTGAGGGTTCTGACACTTCAGAAAATGCCAAGTGCTCAGTTCTAGAGAGAAGTGCAGACAGGTGCCTTCCCAGTGTTAGCTTGGAGAGGTGGTGAGAAATTCCAGCTAGCACCGGAAGGGTTATTCCACTGGCCTGTGTGGGTGGAGCCCATAGAAACCAAAGGGTTCTCAGTGCAGCAAAGCAGAGAAAAGCATTGGGGAGCCCAGACCTGAGCAGTCCTGGTGGGTGCCAGAGGGAAAGGTCTCAACTTCATTCCAGAAGTGGGGAAAGGAGCCAGGGACACACCTGGGCCAACTCACCCAGACTCTTCCATTTGCATACTATAGAATTCCCCCTTTACCTTCCTCTATTTATTTTTTACCACCCATCACTTTATAATATCAGTAAAAACAATTTGCTTATTCATTCTGTTTGTTGTTTATTATTGGCCCCCTTACCCACCAACCCCACACAGTAGAATATAAGCTTTACAACACAGGGATTTGTCTTTTGCCAGTTTTGTTTATGGGTATATCCCAAGTTTCTAAAACAGAGCCTGGTAGACAGTTTGAATCCAATGAATACCTGCTGTATCTACTAGGCAAGGGAGTGAGAAACAAGACAGGGGCTTAGAGTTTCCCACTTGTACTGTGCAGTAGGGTCCCAGGGGCCAATAATTTCCAATAATCTCTGATTCATTAGGTCCAAAGAAAGGTTCAGGAATTGGCCTTGGGTGGCATACACTTTGAGAAATCTAGTCTCAGCAGTCAGAGGACATAAGCAACAGTGACTAGCACTCATCAGAAGAAGGGTTCTTTCTTTGTTCTCTTAGAGTAACCCTTCCCAGGTGGTGGCAGGAAGCCAAGTGGGCCTGCCAGGGGGTGCTAGGGCCAGGGAAACATGAGCCAAGCTGTGGTCTTCTCTCTGGTGGGCTCAGACTCACTTTCATTATTGGACCTCAGCATCAAATGGACGTGGTGGTGAAATAACTGCTCATCCTACCTTTTCAGAGTAATGCTGCTACCTTTTTAATTTCAGATTTGCACAGAGGTGCCTGCTTGGTGACTTGAGAAGATCCAGGTTCCTCTTACTCATCTCAGTAATCCAGGGTAAGTCATGGAGCCACTCTGAGCCTCAGTCTCTTCAGCTCTACAATGGAGATAACTATTGCCCTAAAGGGCTTTAGTGCAGAGGAAATACGGTGACAGAAGTACAAGTGTTTGCTAACCTTTAGTATCTGTATATTAAGATAACCAGGAATGGTTGAGTTTATACTCTAGGCTCTGGGTTAGGAAGCTCCCATTGTCATTTCAGGTCTTTTCCCAATTGGTTCAAGGAATTTATAGAAAAAGTCATTGGTGCTATGATCCCTGTACAACCTTATCATGCCCACCCCTTTCTTTCTATCTTTCCCTTCTCCCAGGCATGTGCCACAAGTTCTTAGAAGAGATGGAGGCAGGATACTCTGGGGAGTGACAGGAATATTTATTAGGCAGCTACTATGCTTTGGAGAATGCTGAGTATGTTATATTCACCATCACATCAGAATTCCCAATAGCCCTGCAAAGAGGTGTTATTACTTCCATTTGGTGGATGGAAAAACTGAGGCTCAGAGGGATTAGACCTCTTGTCCATGGTCACACGGCTTGTGTATCCTATTCTCACCATCTTACTTTTGGAGCTGCCATCGTTTTTAAGGAGCAATTTTGTCTCCAGCATCGGCTGTCATCACAACCCAGTCACTCTGACTCCTTTCCCCACTTCTCCCGCTTCTCCTTCTGATCATGTCTCTCTCTGTCCCTCTGAGATCTGGACAAGGGAAGGACTTTTTCACAAACATCATTGAATGGGGAGTGGAGGAAGTTCTGGGTACAAGATTCCTGTAGGTTTAAAAGTGTTCGAAAAAATTCCTGGTGCCCCATGGAAGCTGCATGCTTTTGATTTCCCAAAGAGTTGTAATGCTGTAGAACATCAGCTCTGTTACCTGCATTGGCAATTTACTTCATTATCCCTAATAAGCTGTAATGGCATTTCCTAATTGCACTCTGTAAAAAGCTCAGTGATCGTTTTAGAATGGTATCAGATTAGACGAGGAGACTTCTCATATGACCAAAACGAATTCCACTCTTCAAGTGAATCTATTATTTTTAAAGAGATGCCATATATCCTGTGAATCATGTTGCCAGTTTCACTTAAGAGTTGGAGCCCAGAGAAATAAACTATGCTGGGAGAGGGGGCAGAAGGAAGAGCGACAAGGGCTCGAGGTGGTCTGAAGAAATGCTCTGTGGAACCATCAAGGATTGAAGCATCATGATGCCTTTTCTTCTCCACTCAAAGTTTAAAACAAAATCAGAGTTCCTTGTGGAGGCAAAATGAGAGGCAAATCCTTTAGGCTGCCAGGAAATCATTCCCTGGACTGCGAGTTGGTTCACTAGACCTGGCCCTGCATCTCCTCATCCTTAGACCTCCATCCCCAGCTGCAGGCCTAAGCATGAATTGACTCCTGCTTCTCAGTGAAATTCTAAGCTAGCACACAGTTAAGTACTTGCCCATTTTAAGGGCTGAATAATAATTCATCCCATCCCCCTTTGACCTCTCTGCTGAATTCCTAGTTCTCCATGGTGGCCACTGCCTAGTGCTTTACACTTTTCAAAGCACTGTTCCATGTACATATACTGTATTAATCTGTTATTTCTGCTGTCACAAATTATCATAAACTTAGTGGCTTAAAATAACACCAGTTTACTCTCTTAGGGTTCTGGAGGTCAGAAGTCTGAAACAGGCCACACTGGGCTCAAATCAAGGCATCAGCAGGATTGCATTTCTCCAGAAGTTTGAGGAGAGCGTCTGTTTCCTTGTGTTTTCCAGCCTCTAGCGGCTGCCTGCGTTGCTGAGGTTGTGGCACCTTCCTGCATCTTCAAAGCCAGCAGCTGAGCAGCTGCAAATCTCTCTGACTCTGATTCTTCTGCCTCCCTCTTACAAGGACTCCTGTGATTACATGTGGCCCAGACCTGGCTAATCCAGAATTACGCTCCCATTTTAAGATCCTAAACTTAATCACATCTGCAAAATGCCTTTTGCCATATAACAGTCACAGACTTGGGGGGATTAGACCATGGACGTCTTGGGGGCTATTATTCTATCTACCACACCACTGTTTACCTGGTATTACAGGTCAAAACCTAGGGGTTTTCCCTGATTCCTTTCTTCCCTTCAATCTTTACATCCAACCCACCAACAAGTCTGTTTGGGTTAACATCCAAAATATATTCCATAGTGGACCCATCTGCACCACTCTTCTGACTACTTTAATCCTGGCTATCGTCACCTCTTCCCTAAATGACTTCAGTAGCTTCCTAATTATCTCCCTACTTCTACTCTTATCCCCTCTCTCCTGGAACAGTCTATTCTCTGCAAAGGAATAGGAGGAATCATTAAAAACAAGAAAATCCGATCAGGTCAATCCATTGCTCAAAAGTCCTTCAATGGCTTCCTTCCCATTGCGGTTAGAAATCCCCCAGGTTCCACACTGTGTGTCTCCTCTGCCAGACTCTGCACCGCCTGCCAGCTTCTCTGACCTCATTTACTCTTCCCTCCCTCCCTTACTCCCCTACTCTAGCCTTATTGGCCTCCTTGCTCTTTGCCAAACATTCCCACCTCAGGGCCTTTGCATTTGCTATTCCCTCTTCTTTCTGCTTTGCATAAGACCTGCTTCCTTACTTTCTTTAGGCTCCTTTCTACAAATCATCTCTTCAGACAGGCTTCCCTTGACTCCTTTATCCAAAATAGCTGCCTCCCCAGCCCCTACCACTTCATCCCCTTGGCCTGCTTTAATGTTTTCTTCCTAGAATTTGTCATTAACTGCAATTATTTGGTTATTTCCTTGTTATTATTTTACACCAATGGAAATTTAAGCTCAGTAAGGGTAGTATCTGTTAAATCCCTCACATCCTGAATAGTGAATAGTATATGTAGGAGTTTTATCGATATTTGAATGAATAAATTTCTAGTTTAATCAATTCTCACAATAGCCATGAAAGGGAAACATAGTTTTTGGGATCAGGCAGATATGGGTGTAATGTTGGCTTTGTGACTTACTAACCGAGGGATCTGGGGCAAATTTACCTAACCATTCTGAGCTACAAAACTTATCCATTTGAAAATGGAAACAAAGACATGGTACGTTTGCTCTAAAGTTCAACTGAGATAGAGTTATGAAACTGCAAGTTATGATACTTTGTATAAAAGTAACCTATTACGTTCATTTCCTTTTCTTGGTTGGCCACTGAAATTATTAAGATTTTCAGGGTTTGAGATAGAGACATGGGCACTTACCTGTACTGAATTCTCCTCTCCTTCCGGGGCACTCAGCAAGTCTATACTTCCCAGCCCCCTTGCAGTGGGGGCGGAGCAGGCCACCAGTTTGAGATAAGTGTAGGAGAATACCCCCAAGTTCTGGCCTCACTCAGCTTTGTTACTCTGCTGGTACAGAGGGCTAATGTGCTGAGCCCTGACCCCCTTCTCCTGTGTGCTCTCTCAGCACTGCTGGAAAAGAAGGATTCCCTTTGTTTTCTCCCTGTGGATTTCTGTGAATCCACCGAGGCAAACAAGAATGCAGGTCTGTGGGCAGAGCAGAGAGAACGAAAAGCCTGAGGGTGCTGTTGTGAGTATAAATAATGAACAACTCTATCTCAGGGAGTGTTCCGCTGGGAGGAGGCCTTGCATTCTTTTCACCATACTCCGTTTCTACCATAGGTTCTCAATGGTGAACAACTGTTTAGCTCTTCACCCAAATTTGAACTATTGCATATCTGGGGTTTGACAATCTGACGGCAGAGGCATAGTTATATATTGGTAGAGAACTTAGTTTCCCAAACTGTGTTCCATGGAACCCTACTGCCTTGGGAAATTTTATTAAATGTTCCCCAAAGAAAGCATTTCCACAGTCAGATAAGCATGGAAAATGCTGAACACTCTATCCACAAGAAGTCCTGCAGGAAAGAAGCCTGATTAACTTTGTTCAACCCAGTGTTTCTTAAACTCACCGTATTTTAAGCTTATATGAAGGATATCCTGCTTTGTTTCCCTACCCTGCAACAAAAGATAAAGAATCCAAAAATTACCCAGCACTAAATGCCCAGGATAGATCAAAGAATGGAAACCAAGACAAAATGACACATGGTGACTCAGTGGCAAAGTTGGCAACGGGAAAGCATCACAGTACACAAACACTTTTTCAGAACAAGTCAGAAGTATTCTTATAAAAAATAGTAGGTTAAAGGCCACACAACTGCTTAGAGGTAGAATTTGGGTTTTCATCCTAATATTTGGAACTGAAATCCATTCCTACTAACCATGTTCGAGCATTCAGCATTCACTAGGAACAATATATTTCTTTCAGTTATGTGATATTCATTCCTCCCTCAGAGATTTGACAAGTATTACTCCATATCCAGACTTTAAGATTTCTTACTAGGATTCCATTGTAAAATATTCAGCAGTTACATGAATAATTATATCTCCTTACAAAGTCATGTTTTAAAAGGTATGAGGAGGGAAGTACATGTGGCTCAAGCGATTTAGCTCCTGCCTACCACATGGGAGGTCCCTGGTTTGGTTCCTGGTGCCTCCTAAAGAAGACAGCAAGCTGGTGTGGTGGGCAGGCGTGGCAAGCTGACACAACAAGAGACACAAAAGGAGAGGCATAATGAGAGACACAACAAAGCAGGGAGTGAATATTCCTGGTACCTCCTAAAGAGGACGAGCTAGACAGTGAGCTGACGCAACTGGCAGGCACAGCAAACTGATACAAGATGACACAAAAAGAGATACAAGAAGAAAAACACAATGAGAGACACAACAAAGCAGGGAATGGAGGTGGTTCAAGGGATTTGGCATCTCCCTCCTGTATCGGAGGTCCAGAGTTTGGTTCCCGGTGCCTACTAAGGAAAAAGGCAGGGAAGCAGACGTGGCTCAACTGACAGAGCATCCATCTACCATATGGAGGGTCCAGGGTTTGATCCCCAGGGCCTCTTGACCTGTGAGGTAAAGCTGGCCCATGTGCAGTGCAGCTGCATGCAATGAGTGCCGTGCCATGCAGGGGCACCCCTATGCAGGGGTGCCCCATGTGCAAGGAGTGTGCCCTGCAAGGAGGGCTGCCCTGAATGAAAAAAGCACAGTCCACCCAGAAGTGGTGCTGCACACATGGAGAGCTGATGCAACAAAGAAGAGACACAGTTTCCCAGTGCCTCCAGACAGTGCAAGCGGATGCAAAGAGCAGACAATGGGAGGGAAGGGGAGACAAATAAATAAAATAAATCTTTAAAAAAAAAAAAGGAAAGAAACAAGGCAGATGAACAGACACTGCAAGTGCAAACAATGAGGAGGGTGGGCAGAAATAAATAAATAAATCTTTTTAAAAAAAGGTATGATGAAAAGTTTTTTCTTTGCACAAAATTTATTTGTAGAATCAGGATATGTTCCAAGTAACTAGTGAATTTTAAATTTCAGCAAATACAGTAATTGGCCCAAGAACCCTTCCTTTACCATTCCTTCCCTGAACCACCATTTAACATTTCACAGGCCTTACTATTCCATGGAATACACATTGGAAAGTCTGTTATAAAAGCGAATTCTGTGTAGGCTGAAGAGGTTTGTTCCCCAGAGGTAAAATGTGTGATCTTGGATGAGTTACGTCCTCTCTCTGGGCTTCTATAAAAATAGAAGCTACGGAAATAGTTAAAGCCCAGAATCTTCCACTTCCAACATTCTGTCGAATGTCCGTCCACCCCCTTCCCTCGAAGAAAGTTCTTATGAGGCAATACTTTCAATCTAGGAGACAATCTAATAAAAGGTTTAAGTCATTTGCCCCTGGAGTAGAATGGCCATGACCCAGCCCAACAACTGATTGGTCATGTGCTTCTGGCAAGTGGCCACTTTAATTTTTTAGCTTCATCTATATGATGAGGTAATACCATTATCTTTCACTGAAGTTGTGAGGTTTAAATGAGATTGGATTTAAGATGCTTAGTATATTGCCTGGCACATAATGAAGGCTCAATAAATTATATGTATTATTATGTCCTGACTTAGGTTGTTGGGGCTCAAGCCAGAAAGAATGCAGAGTCGGGAGATCTACCCACCTTTCTCCGCACTTTCTGTTTCCAGAAGAACAAACACACTGGGTGGGAAGGAGAACAAAGGCGCTCATCTGCCTGCTTCCTGGGGGAACTCTGTGATACTGGGGCAGGCCAGCAGGAGATGTGCAGCTCCAGGAAACAAGAGTTAAGGGTTTTCTTAACAACCAAGACTTTCAACACCCTGGGATTAAGATGGTCCAGGCACCAGGGTACTTGATGTTTTGCAGAGGATTTTATCAAGTGTCAGAAAGCTCACGCTGATGTGGAAATAAGGCAAGAGGCCTGGGACCCATCCTAGAACACTGCTTCAGGATTGGGGATATCTTGTCAAGTACGATTCAGGGACTTCTCATGACTTCACATGGCTTCTAGCTTGACCCCAATGAACTTGTCCCACCTGCCAGGGCAGAGAGTCATTTAAAGGACAAGGTCAGACTAAGTTCCTGCTGGCTCTCCTCCACTGTAGTGAGGGGCAGGACCCATGGTATGGGACACAGCTGAGCATTGCCCAAGAAAAAGAGCAGTGCTAAGAGCAGGGAAAACCCAATGGCTGCCACTTATGTTATGTGTGGCAGGAAAGAGGGATGGGAGTTGGTGGTTCATTCCAAGGATAAGGAATATGGACTAGGGTTGGGTGTTGGTGGTTGATTCCAAGAATGATAAGGAATATAGGATAGAGTATGGGTTGATGGTTCATTTGGAAACACTATGCCTTTTTTGGGAAGGCATGTAGGTAGCAACATGTACTGATGGGAGAGGAGAGTGCCGAGGAGGGTAGGCTTTGGAATCACTTTGCTGGCTTCTAATCCCAGATCTACCAGATACCTGCTAGATCTCCTCAGAAAATCTGTTTGACCTCTAAGTGTTTTGTCAACTGTAAAATGGGGATAATTGCAGTACCTTCCTCATGTCATTGTCCGAGTATTAAATCAAAGCACTTAGAACAGTGCCTGGTCACAGTGAGGGTGAGGGCAGCCTTTGTCTCTTTCCCCTAGCAGCCCCAGGCTCGCCATAGATTTCCCAGATGAGTTCCTGTCTGCAGCACTTTCCATTTTGAAAATGTCCCTGGCTAGAGATATGTTGACTGCTTGGGAAAATGGGGCTCTTTTCTTCCACTTGAAATTGACTTTTAGATTTTAAATGTTCTCCAGAACATAGCCATGATTTGCTAGGGCTGAGAAAAAAGCTACCAAAAGCTTTATTTATGAAGTATTAAACGCCCAAGGAAATTCAGCATGTCTTGAAACTCCTTAGGGAATAATACAAATAAATGTACTTAAAAACACACGCACACAGAGCTCACATTACTCCAGCGTCTACCAATGCTAAAAGCAGTTGCTGATCTCCCCCGCGCTAATGATCCCTGACAGCACCAGAGCCTCCGATTGCTCAGGCTGCACTGAGTCAAGCGCCTAATTGCTGACGGAGAGGGAGGAGGATTTCTGGAGACAAAGAAGGATGTCACATTCCACCCAGCGAGAGAACTCAGAGCTCAGAGAGCACTCAAAGCACATCAGCACCGCACAGCACGCCAATCACAGAGCATCCTGGTGCAACCCAGAAACTTTAAACACTCGTTTTTAAAGAGCATTTCTTACTTACCTGACTTCCCCATCAATTTACGATGCTTCACACAATTGTTTCTATGACTGTTTTTGGTGAGTAATATGAAATAAGTCATTTAAGAAGGGCTTGCGATCAAATCTTATTTTCTGGAGTATAATTGTTGCCTTAAATATCACACCATGGTGGAGGAGTGGGGTATAAATGTGTTCAGAGGAAAACGTTGGATGTAATGCCCAAGATAAAGGTCTCTGTGATGTCAATTATGGGATATTTGGCTATGATGTGTGTCTCACACGTAAGGTAGTGTTAGAAAAGTCTCAACACCATCAAGTAACTTTTTCTAAGCTGAGACAACCTCACTGGGTCCTTGCCCCCATCCACAATGGAATAATAGTTAACAATGAAAATAATAGTGATAACGATAACAGAACTAGCAATCAATGAGTTTTAACCAAGTGTAGGATATTGTGCTAAGTGCTTTATGTAAGTTTCCTCATTTAGAGCTCTTCATACTCATTTAGAGGTGAGGTGGGGGGTCACCACTGCCATTTGTTGGAGGGGAGCCGGGTGAGCAGAGAGGTGACAACTTGCCGAGGATCTCACAGGCAGGAAATGATCCAGAGCCAGACTTCGCTGTCCAGAGCTTCACAAAGGGAAGCCAGCCGTGACTGCACTCAACTACATTAACAGGCCTTGTCAATAAATCCTGCCACAAAACCGTTCCACGGGAGGCAAGCCGACACTGAAGATGCCAAACTGCCTTAACTACTCGGATATTTTGAGGTAAAGGCAGCTTGTTGTATAGGGAGGGGTGGAATTTTAGGTTAAATAACTTCTGGTTTCCATGAAGAAAGGGAGTCAGAATCATAGATCAGAGACATTAACTGTACTTGAAAGAATTTAGAAAAGTTTATGGCTATAGGAATTAAAAAAAAAACCCACAAACTGAACCGCCAGTCAGGCCTGATGTGAATGGATGGGTATACTGAGGGGGACCACAAAGGGACACAAAGATGCTGACTCCCAGCTCTGCCTCTTCCTATCCAGGCGATCTGGGCAAGCAATTTGATCTTGCTGTGCCTCAGTTTCCTCATCTGTAAAATGCAGACAACAGCAGTACTCACTATATGCACAGCCCTCCTAACAGAGATGTGTAAGAAGGCCTCAATACATAGTTATGATCTTTATTCTTGACCAGACAGGGAGAATATGTAAACGTGCAACGACCTTGAGAATGTGGAGGAAAGGATGGGTGGTTTTCTAACTTCTGGGTCAGCCTGATGGGATGACCAACCTGGGAAACCAGAGTTCCTTTGCCAGGTCATACTCGGAGGGCGACTGCCAGGAGTGGGATGTGGCAGCACTTCTGGGCCCAAAGCAAAGGCTCAGGCCCAGCTCTAGACCAGGGAGTTTAACAGTCAGAGCAGTAGTTGAGGATGGGACAGGACTGGGGAGGGCCGTGAAGCTAACTTTTAGTTCTGAAATACTCTTTGAACAATCTGGCTACATTTCCATGTACTTAATCAACTGCCACCTATTTGAGAATTCTGGGGGTTTTTTTCTTCTTTTTTAATGATGGACCAGCAATGGAAAGGGACCAAATAAGCAAATGAACATATACCATTGATCATCTAGTCAATTTCATGGTCAATGACTGTCAAGGCAAGAAGGGAGAACATTAAAGAGAGATGATGCTCCCGGCTTTTCACTTGCTTAAAAGACTTCTCAAAGGCTCTGCTCTATGACCCAGCAACAGCTCCCCAGGCTCCGGCTCCATTTTATTCTCCCAGTTTTCTTGAGTCTCCCCTTTAGAATCGATGGCATTTGTAGTGGCAGGGAAAAGCAAAATTGAATTGATGAAGGGAAACAGGGAGAACTGTTCGGATTGGTCGCATATCCTGCTTGGTTCATTTGCAACACATTGGAACCTGGGAAGCTGAAATGGTTCTTTCCGTGTATGAGAAAAGCAGTACCTACTGGAGAAATATTCAGACCTTTTATCCCCTCAATGATCCTTTACATTCAGGGGTATCAAACCCATTGTGAAAACAGGAGGTTGAAGCTCAAGCAACTCCATCAAGTTCAAATGGTAAAGTTGGGCTCAAATTCATGCTTGTCAGAGTTAAGTAACCTGAGGGGTAGAGAGCAGAAGTGAATACTGTTAACCAGGGCCAGAACTAGGATGAGGCAAAGGAGGCACTGAAAATGCAACATTTAAGAAGGTGCTCATTTTTACGGGGTACCTGAAGCTGGGAGGGAGTGAGCGCCTTCTTAAGTTTTGCACCCTAGGCACCTCCTTGGCCTGCCCTGACTGTAACCACAGGATTAGTGGCAGGGGAGGCAAGTTAGCTGCTTTGAGCACCTCCAATGATCTGGATACTCTGCCCAGAGCTTTACATATAGGACCTCTTGTCTCTGTAAATGCCTTGTGAGGGGGTATCTTAGTTTCCCGGGGCTGCCCAGGAAATTGCCACAAACTAGATGGCTGGAAACAATGGAACTTCATTGTCTTGCAGTTCTAGGGGCTCGAAGTCTGAAATCAAGGCGTCGGCGGGGCCGTGCTCCCCCTAGCACCTGCAGGGCAGAGGCCCTCCTTGCTCTCCTAGCGCCTCACGGGCTGCGGGCAGTCCCTGGCGCTCCTTGGCGTGCAGCGGCACCACTTCATTCTCTGCCCCCACCCTCAGGCGGTGTTCTCCCTGTGTCTGCATGTCTGTGTCCAACTGTCCCTCTTCCCACAGAGCCACCAGTCATGCTGGATCAGGGCCCACTCTAACTCAGCGTGGCCTCAGCTTAACTAGCCCATCTCCAGAGCCCATTTCCAAACAAGGCCACCTTCATGGGACGGAGGTCAGACCTGCAACTCAAGCCCTGGCCGGGGGCTACGACCACCTGCCGTGTGCACTTATAACAGAGAGACAGTTCATGCCGAGGGGCTCCTCATACGGAGAGAGCCAGACTTTTGGAAAGAAATCCTTTAAAACAAGAAGGGATAGAGACGAGCTGGTCCTCTCCCTGTCCAGGGTGTAGGTACTCGCTGATACACCAAGTTAAGATAAAAGAAGAAATCACCTTTCCAGGTAGAGAGAAAAGAGTGTGAAGGTCTGGGGCCGCGGGGCTGAGGGGAGGCGGAAGGAAGGGGAGTGGGGTGGAGGCTGATAGGAGGCCGGAGCTGAGTTATGCTTCTTGCCGTGACCCAGCCCCCCTCAAAAGCCCCATCTTAAGCAAATGTTGCCGAAGCTCGAAATGCGTGGTGTGTGCCCTGTCTTATGGAAGCCAGGGATGGATTGAGCTTGATGCCGAGGTGGTCCCGGGTGAAACAGACCTTGACCCCACAAGGAAGATCCCCAGGCATAAGCGACAGGCATTAGCTAAGGGCAAAGGCTGAGCATCAGACTTTGGCAGGCCAGGGGACAGGCTGCAGGTCCAAGTCAATAGAGCACCTCAGCGGGCAGGGGGCAGGGGCTCCAGCTGACACCTGTTTTATGTACGGATGGGCAAACCGAGGTCCAAAGAGGTCGAGTGAGCTGCTCAGTGCCCCAGAGCTACTAAGAGATGGTTGGCATTCATCCTCTGGTGTGTCTAGTTTCAGAGCTGCATCAAGTGAAGCCCTTTTCTGTGCCAAGGAAAGGAAAGGCGGAAGCCAGGCCCCAAACCATGATGGAGACATGAGGCCTTGTGGAGAGAGGGCCAGTTTGATACAGGAGTCCCCTTACGTGCCAGCAGCTGGGCCGCCAAGCTGATGAGAGATGTCCTGGGACAGTCCCAGCGGCTGGTTGTTCAGGGAAGGCAGTTTTCAAAAGCCATCTGAATGTACCAGCATGGGTGAAGACAGCCACCGTCAGGGAGAAACTTCAACCAAGAAGCTCAAAGAAGACCCTGCGCAGCCCTCTAAGACCCAGGGCAGGAAACCATGCGCCCAGGCAGGGGCTGGCCCCAGAGAGGGAAGAAAAGCAAGACAGGTGAGGAAATCTGCTTGATGCTGTGAAAATGCTCCAAGGGACGAGGATTTTGAGGCCCTGGTCTGTGTCCTGAGGTTGCTCCTCGTACGGGATGCTGTCAGCAGCCCACCCAGTCCCAGGGCCTGTCACCGTGGCTGATGAATAAACTCATGGCTGCCCCTTCTCCACACCACCGGGCTGCGGGGAGAGGGTAGGTCATTCAGGTTCATAGCCTCTGCCGGGGGGGCGTGCTGTGAGTCCAGGGAACTGTCTAAAGCCCACCGCTGGGGCAGGACACCGCTGGCTTCGGGAGGCCCCAGGACGGTGTGGTGGCACTCAAGATTCAGTGTGTCAAGAGACAGACCCAGACTGGTGGTTGCCAGGGCCGAGGGTGGGGGAGTGAAGGACAACTGCTTCGTGGACGCAGGGTTTCCTTTTGGGGTGCTGTAACTGTTTTGCAACTTGACAGAGGTGGTGGTTGTAAACCAGGAATGCACTCAACACTGCTGGATTTTCACTTTAAATGGGTAATTTTGCGTTTTGTTAATTTTGCCCCAATTAACAAAATGAATCGAGATTCTGAACTATTGAGTCTGGGGCGGGGCCCTGGAATCTGCATTATAAAACTCATGCAGAGTTCTGACTCAGGTGGTTCACAGAGAACACTTCTGGAGACGCTGCTACAGTGGAAATGCGCTGGCAGGGATGCGGGGGAGGCAGGCCGGTCACTTACTAGCTGTGTGGCTGTGGAGTGGGGGCTTCTGGCCTCTGCTTGGTGTCATCATCTATCAAACGGGAAGCATTTGGGGGTGTGAAAGCTTAATGAGAACTTCTATAAGGTGCCTAACACAGTGCCTGGCACATAGTAGGCAATTCCTATCTATTCATACCCTTCTCCCCCTTGGTGCTGAGTTGAAGGATGCTGTCCTGTTTCTCCCCTACAGGAGTCCCGTTCTCGCTGTCACATGCCAAATCTCTTCATCACATCCCCAGCTGTGACGAGCTGCCAGCAGCTGCCTGTCTTTCCATCATAAAGAATTAATCTCCTTTCATTCTGAGGCCAAGGCAGGAAAAGAATGTTCTCTTTCAGCCATTAATAAGCAGCACATTTCAAACAATAACTTAGTCTCCCTTTGTGTGTTCAATTGAAACGTGTCTAACTCGGTTGCCTTGATGGCCTCGGTAATTACCATAATTCCGTGGTTCTGAGTAGCACAGCTTGAACGTGGTCCCTTTTAATTCCAAGACCTGATAAGAAGCACGTGTATTTTAAGTGCGCGCCGGCGCGCGCGCACACACACACACACACACACACACACACACACACAGAGAATGATTCTTCAATTATCAAATGTAGTGTTCCACATATTGAATTTTCCAGAAAGTAACAACTTGTCTCAATAGGCACTAATCTGTAACTCTAAAATGTACGAGATTCCTGGACCGTTACTATTCAAGTAGGATTTGAGGGACTTAGAAAAAAAAATGTGTGAAGGTCTCAAAGAAAGAAGGCAAAGTAGGACAAAGGGAAGTATTAATAGAGAAATAAAATTAAGCCGGGATAAGGTGAGCAGGTAGAATGCATATAAAAGGTTCCATACAGGTTTGCAGGAGCACCCCCACTGGCTCCTGCAACCAGTGCAAGGACGTAAGCATAATTCATTAAAGGGGTCACAATCACAAGAAAATCAGAGCAAACCATGCTCTCAGGAGAAACACAGTTTGAATTTCTCCCATAGGTGCTCATAAAGAGGAATCTCTGAAGTGAATAAGGTGCCTCAAATACCCTACGAGGTACACAACACAGTTTCTTCTTGTGCTATCTTTCAATGCATGATAGAAAAAAGTCAAACCTGATTGGTAAAAGCAATTCCATGAGGAGTCAGAGCAACAGGGTCTTGATTTACCGTGTTCTTGGGCCCCACCATGTTCCAACTAAGAAAACAGCAAGAGGCTCACTTTCCTCTCAAACCCAGCGGCACCCATAAGACCAATCATTGATAGCCCTTCTTATCTCTAAGATCACATTTGGCCTCAGGATCTTTTCCAACCCAGTTCCAGGTGGCCACTGCCAGCCCACTGAAATTGACATGTAAGATAAAATTGATTTGCCATCTGCTGATCTAGAGGAACGGATATCAGTGTAAACTTGTGATGAATGCACTGGATGTATGGGTGCTGAATTCGCTAAAAACACACACATGTGCATACCTACACTATACGCACTATATATACTTATATGTTACATTCATATATTCGTATATACATATTGCGTATATGTAAACACACATACATACCTATTTATACTCAGTCTTCTCAGAAGACAGAATGCAGGGCCATCATTGTGATCATGAGTTAATATCCTGAACTCAGGGGGTTTCACGAGCTGATGAGGCATAAGCAGTTATTTTGTTCTCGCTAAATGGCAGCTGGTTTTGGTGAATTCTTTAGATTGCTTTTTGGAGATCTGCTCTGTGTTTTTCTCCTCCATTGCTGGGCTACAGGCTATCCCCTCTGGCCGTTGTAAGCACACCCGCCGTTACCAGTTTCCTCCACCTTCTCAAACTTCGTATCCCTCTCCAGAACAGATTAGAAGCAAGGGAGATTTGTGGTGGATAGAACTGTGTGAAAAGTAAAAGTTCCCAGGAGCTGAACTAGGTCTCGCCCGAGTCGGCATATGTTTTCTGCACCTCTGTGCAGACCCAACAGCGATCACTTTGCTTTTCCTTCTGGAATTCTGACTGTGCTATGAAGTTTGCTTTTTAGATAAATGAGATAGACTGAGGCTGTCTTAATAGTAACAAGTGTATCTCTCACTTTCTGAATTCTCCTTTCTGAACTCTTGCTCTACAAACCTAGGGGCCAAGGAGATTGATACAATAAGGGATAGTTTATCATTTCTTTCTATTTCTCTGTCACAGTCAGCTTTATTTCACAGATACTCACTGTAGCTCATGCTGCATGAGAGCCATCCCTTAAAGAAATGGGATCTGAGAAAGCAGCTCAAACTGACTCATTAGCACCTGCATATTCCCATATCCTATCCATCCTAACCCAGCCTTATTAAGCAGAGGAGGGGGTATCATTTGATTCCACATATCCCCACTTCTAATTAATTTTAAATAGGCTGCCTGGCAACACTGTTGAGGAACACTTTGCATCCCAGCTCCAGCCTCTATTTCTGTTAATTAGAGAGTGTTTTGTTTCAACCAATCAGCCCAGCATCCTTTCCAATCAAAACAGCATCGTGCTCTAGGTACAACACCCATCACTGAGGAGCACAACCTGGTTTGCAAATCAGGAAGCACAAGGGTTTTCTGTTTTTCCCTGGGCACCCAGGTTGCAGGCAACATCTCTCTGTCTCTCTGTCTCTGTCTCTGTCTCTCACACACACTTAGAAACTCTAGGGAGACTTTTAGCCTCTCATTAGTGGCTGTTTGGTTTCAGTGTTTCCTCTTCCTCATTGGCACAGCCTCTGCTGTGAAAAGGAAGATAGATGCCTTAGCATCGTTTATTCAGCCAAGGCGCTCTTGCATAAACAAGAAGTTAGATAGGAAGCAATGATGGATAGTGCCTGCTTCCTGAGCAACTTAATTTTAACTAATGGCTATGCTTAGTGGGGGAGGGGGGGATTTATTCTATTTAGCAAACATTTTACTGGAAACCTCTTTTGGGCCAGGTATTGTGCTATTTGTTCTAGGCTCCAAGATGAAAAAGGGAAGGTTCCTGTCTCCAAGGACCACTGAGCTCGATGGAGGGAGAGAAGAAAAGCAGGGGAAAGTAAAAGAATTTCATAGAGTATGCTAGATGGTAGGGTAGAGGAAACACAGGGAGTACAGAGTGGGGAGAGCTTAGCTCATCTTGGGAAGTGAACAAAGAAGACTCTCTGGAGGAAGTGAAATCTGGCTGAGTCTGGAAGAATTTCTGGTAGAAGAGAATTTTCTTTCTCCTCTTGTTGCCTTCTTTCCTGCCCCTCCTCATGGTGTGTGGATGTGTGCTCATTGCCTCCTGGTAAGGGAGTGGAAAGAAACAGAGACGTCATTAGAATAGTGACACAATGAAGTTGTATTGAGCCAGTGTGCCAACGTCAGCAAGAGAAAGGTGTGTCTGTCTTCTAGAGGCCCCTTTTGAAGAATACAAAAGGCAATATGCTCCTTTTCCTATTCCAACGAGAACTTGCCTCAGCTTCACCAGGATGGAGAGTGGGTGACACCCAGCTGGGCTACTCCAGGATGAAACCAGGACTCTGGAGGGAGTCAGGGGAGAGATACCACCCAGGGGTAAGGGGGGTGGGGAACGACACAGAAGCAAAGGAATCACTGGCAGTTCATACTGAGAGAACCATTTATGAACTGGAAGGTTAGGAAACCTTGCTTGCCATTTGCCATCCTGCAAGATGCAGAAACTCACGATCAGCTTGGGAGGGCTGAGACATTTCCTGCCCATTTTAAGCCTCAATATTTGCAGGATGGAGCTGAAAGCGGAGAGAAGATTGGAGGAGTCTCTCAATCATCCCTGCTGCTTAGGTCTACCAAGTGCACCATGGGTGGCACCTCCACTCCCAGCAGGTACATGGACCTGCTGTTGGCCACAGTGAGGCAAGGAGAGCAGGGATCAAAAGGAGGGAAGAGGAAGCAGGGAGACAAACGGACAGTGAAGTAATCTAGTCGAGAAAAGGTGGCAGGTAGAATTAGGGCAGTGACTGTGGGAGTGAAGAGAAAGGACTATATTCAAGAGAAGTTTTGAGGAAAGAATGGACAGAATGTGTGTCTGCAGAGATGGAGAGGATTCCACTTTGATCGGCTACGAGGAGGATAGCATCATTAATTGGAATATAATGAGAAAAAAAAAATTTAAATGCCCGAATGAGTATTTAGGTTACTGGGCTCACCTGCATCACCTTTTCCTGGCCTCTGAGATACCACGGAAAAACAGCTTGCTGGACAGGCTGGTGCGGGGTCAGGGAAAGAAACTTCCAATTGCTTGAGCTGATTAGCAAGCTCCTAAATGCCTTTGCTTGGCATTATTGGACCATGAAATTCAAAGTGTATTTTTTTGAAATAAAGGTTCAGGTTATGTCTCTACTCTTTATATTCCCCTGACCAGCTGACAGTGAAATAACTGACTGTTTCCTAGGATGCTGGGAAGCGGCAGCCTAGACCTAGAGGGTCGTGAAGATTCAGAACTTCAGTGTATGACACCACTTGGTTTCCATCCCTGGGGCGTCCCTAACTATGAAGACCAGGGGGAGTCTGGGTATTCAGAATCCTGAACCCCCTGTGCCTCCCACCTAAAGTATGGGGGATGGATCATCTAACCTCTTCATTACTCCTTAGCAAACTTTGATAACAATCTCTCCTATATTCTGGAAGATTCAATGGAAAAAAAGGCAAGGCAGCATACCAGAGGGGCCCATAGACGACAGATAGAACTGAAATCTTTGTGCCACCTCATGCCTGTCTTTCTGAGTCTCAGTTTTCTGATCTGTAGCCTTGTAAATGGACTAATAATGGGAGTTCTCTGAGCTGGATTGAAAAGCACATTTTTAGTTGCAATTATTAGAAGTTGAACAGGGATCTTTAGGACTGACTTAGGATGGATTTAATTATCTCTGTTAAATTTGCAGTGGGACCTGAGTACCTTTAGCAATTTTTATTATTCAATATTAAAGGTGATGTCTTTTAAAGAAATACTTTAACAAAAAATATCATTTAAATTGTAAGGCACAGACATGCCTTTCTATATAACAGCAACATCTTAAAGCTCAAGATGACTTAATGCTTTGCATGTTCTTCTACTCCTCCAGTTTTCCTCTCTTCTGGTCCATATCCCCTCTCTCAACTTATGATTTTAGCAAGATGAGCTGAGATTTCCTCTAACCCCTTTTCTCTTTTTCTCTCATCTTCCTTCAAAATTGGTCCTCAGTTAATGAAGTGATGCTTCAAGGTGACTCTGAGAATCTAGGCTACGTTTCAGAGGCTCCATTGGGCCAAGGAGACAAATTAGTCAATAATATTCCTTACCTAAGTTCTTCAAGTGCTGGTGGATGAATAATAAGCTTTGATTCAGTGAAGTAATACTCAGAGACGATTTTTTATCAAAGCAGTATGTTAGCGCTTCTGCTTGGCATGACTGAAAATGACTAATGTACCATAAGTAAAATCACCCCTCATCAGAGAACGTACTTCACATGGGAGATCAATAATAAAATGGACAATAACAAAAGGGAAGTGAGAGAGATCACTTGGAAGATGTGCCTGTCTTGATAAAAAGAGCCAAGTTCAGTACTTCTTAAGAAGGATCCTATTAAGAGTATATTAAAAAAAAAAAAAAAGAATGTACCATATATTATTTTAAAAACTTCAATCTTTTTTTAATAAGAATGACAAAATACTAATTTGCAAAATATCCTCATATATACATTTTAAAAATATTCAGAACAACCCTATGGGGAATGAAGTCGTATTGCCCTTTTACAGAAGAGACAAGAGCCTCCTGAGCTCGGTAGTCACATGGCTACTAAGTGGCACAGGTAGGATTTGAACTCTGGTCTTCTGAGCCCAAGCCCCTCACACACTCTTCTGTATCATGTTGCATAGCCTCTGCTATAATGGAGAATTCTTGGGGAGGCAGCATTTCCAAGGCCACTTCCTTGCTTAAGAACATCCAGTAAACCCTAACTGTCTACTTCATCTACCCAAAGTGACTTAGCAATGGAGATGCCATCATGGCCCTGCCTTTGGCCCCTCACCTTCCTGACCCCACAGTGCCTGATAGACCAGTTCTCTTCCCGGCTGCTTTATCTTGCTGACGCTGCCTGCATAGCAGGCTGTAAGCACCAGGGAATCAATAGCTTCCATGCCCGGAGGAGCTCTCAACCAATGGCTGTCAGGAGTTGGTTTTAAGTATTTCTCTGATGTGGATATTTTACATGTCTCTTACAGTTTCCTTATGAAGACCATAATTGGGGGGTTAACCTTCAACTGCCCACAGGAGTAGCTGGCTTGGGAGTACATGTATTGACTGCCTTCCCTTCCTTGTCTCATTTTCTGACCTCCCTTATGAAATAAATACCTTGACCTTGAACCCCTGTCTCAGGCTCTGCTCTGGCTATAAGATTCTCTATCTGGCCTTGCCTCATCTTTCCAACCCTACTTGCCATTAAGATTCCATTCGTTCCTCCGTTCCCACAGGCTCAGTCTCACAATCTGTGTAGTGATGAAGCACCAACAACATCTCCTACCTCTAAGTATTTGCTTACGCTGTTTTTACCTATAATATTTCATTCAAGGCTTTGCCCAATTCAGCTTTCTCTAAGACCTCTTTGCTGACTCCCACGTGGATCTCTTCCATCTATTCACTAGACTTTTTGCAACATTTTCCTGTATTATACAATGTAGTACATTGTCATACATGGTCATGTCCCCTAATTCTTCTTTTACCCATGCCATTTGTTTACCCCTGAAACAGACTTTAAGCTCCCATGTATCAGGATCATGCTCATATCCATTGGTGTGCTGGTAAATATTTAACAACTGACTCAAAAAAATGTACGCATATGTGTATGTACATAAGTTTTTAAGAATCTTTTTACTGATATAAAGAACATGTAGCACATAAGTTACAAATTACAATAAAATATGCAATACTCTTTATTGTAAAGCCCACAAAGTCAATTGATTCCCATAGAATTGTTTTGTTGATTTTTGCTATACTCTTATCTGTAGCTCACCTATGGTCACAATTCAATCATGATTTGACAAATCAATTTGCATTCCAATCCATGAACTCTTTTTCTAATAAATTAACTGTTTAATCTTATATGTGATAGGTACATGATCTACTATTTCTCACCTTCATGCCAATTTTATTCAATAAACTATATCCTCTTTCAGCTTCAGCACTTGACATGACACATTTTTTAGTGTAATCTGCATTTTTCACATTTTCCCTATCATGTTCTTAAGTCTCAACAATCAGCAAAAGATAAATCAAGCCCTGATTGTAGTGTTCCCCAATTTCTCACTGTGGCTTATTTGCAAGCTACCAAAGTGATGTCACTGAATGGAGTTAGAAGTGTGGCAGTTTGATATTATTTATGAATTCCAAAAATAGATATTAGATTATATTTGTAATATGGTCTATTCCTCTGGGCATGATTAAATTATGATTAGGGCTTTGATTGGGCTGTCAGTAGACTTTTCTCACTGAGAAACTGCACTGCAGAGAACGGAGGGAGGAGTTTTGAACCTGGATCCTGGGAAGAAAACACACAGAGAAGTAGATATGTGAGACATGGCAGAGGACCTGGGAAGAGGGAATAGCCATTCATCTGATAATCTACAACTGGCCTTGTGGAGAAAGCAGAGCAGTTGAGCCTGTAGAGAAATATGCCCCAGGAAGAGAGGAACCCAGGAAACCGGAACCCTGGCAGATGTCAGCAGTCATCTTGCTCCAATACGTGGCAACAGACTTTGGTGAGGGAAGTAACTTATGCTTTATGGCCTGATACGCAAATAAATACCCTTTATAGAAGCCAACAGATTTCTGGTATTCTGCATCAGCACCCCTTTGGCTGACTAATACAGGAAGCAATGCATGGTAGCATAGCATTATATAGTACTTCTACCATAGAGATATAATAAATGTAAATAATCTCAAAGGTATAGATGACAATCAAATGTAGTAAAATAAAAGTGATGACTTTTGACTATTTGTCACCTTGGTTTTTAATATTTAATTGTGAATTAATTTAATTTATTAATAATGGCTTTGTTTAATCACTAGATCACAATATTCTTGAAAAATTTACAACTGGCTCTTATGAGCTAGAATGTACCAGCTCCAGCACATCACTGCAACTATATGTAATTCAGAGGGTTTAACATAATTTTTGGGTGCAGTGAAAGCTCTCTCAATACTTTTTGTGTGAGTGGCTTTAGTTTTTAAATGAGCAGATAACCAAAGAGCTTGAGAAAATAAGGCAACCTTAGGCATTTTCTCAGTTAATATTGGTACTGCATAACAATTTCGCTAAGGAGAAGAAGCCCTCAGCATCCTCCTGAGGTTCAAAGACATGGTCTTGAACCTTCCACTTCATCTACCTTACATTCCAAAATTTGTTGTATTCTTAGTTTTCTAATATTGATTCTAATTATGACCTCAGACTTACCTTTGGATCTGATAACCAATATTGTCTTGGTCATCTCTGGCCTGTTTCCTTTCTTAAGATATGCGCTTACTCCATGAATCATATCTTCTTCCAGCTACTTCAGGGAACATCCCAGTCCAGTCCAGTTGTTAACATGTCTCAGAAGTAACTCCCAAGGACTGAGCCCTGAGACACATTAACATGAAGAAGGGAGAAGAGGAAAATCCCTTAGTGGAGACTAAGAGGAAACAGCCAGTAAGGCAGAATGAAAACAAAGGATGAGGAGTTTCCTAGAAGCCAAGTGAAGAAGTATCATTGTAGGGGGAGTGGTCAGTATATCAAGAAGATGAGGACTGAGAGTCTTAATAGTGTAGGGGCCAGAAATGACTTTGACAAGCATGGGTTTGACACTTTGTGGGGTCAAATGTCTGCTTGCATTGGACTAGAAAGAGAATGGAAATACTGGACAAAGACTTTAAAAAATGATGTTAAATTTGCCCAAGGAGATGAATGAAAATACAGAGAAAGAACTAAAGGACATCAAGAAAACAATAAATGAATAATATGAGAATCTCAATAGAGATAGAAAATTTAGGGAAACGGACTTTGGCCCAGTGGTTAGGGCGTCCGTCTACCATATGGGAGGTCCGCGGTTCAAACCCCGGGCCTCCTTGACCCGTGTGGAGCTGGCTATGCGCAGCGCTGATGCGCGCAAGGAGTGCCGTGCCACGCAAGGGTGTCCCCCGCGTGGGGGAGCCCCACGCGCCAGGAGTGCGCCCGTGAGGAGAGCCGCCCAGCGTGAAAAGAAAGTGCAGCCTGCCCAGGAATGGCGCCACCCACACTTCCTGTGCCGCTGATGACAACAGAAGCGGACAAAGAAACAAAAGCAGACAAAGAAACAAGACGCAGCAAATAGACACCAAGAACAGACAACCAGGGGAGGGGGGGAAATTAAATAAATAAATAAATCTTAAAAAAAAAAAAAAAAAAAAAGAAAATTTAAAAAGAACCAAATGGAACTACTGAAGTTGAAGACCACAATAACTGAAATAAAAAATTCCCTGGAGGGTTTCAAGAGCAGATTAGAGCTGGAAGAAGAAAGAATCAGTGAACTCAAAGAAAAGATAATTGAGATGAGTCAGGCTGGAGGCAAGAAGGCAGTGGTTTGAAATACTTAAAAGTACTGAAAGAAAACAACTTCCAACCAAAAATTGGTTATGGGGCAAGACTTGCTTTCAAAAATGAGGGAGAGATTAAGGCATTCACAGATAAACAAAAGCTGAGGGATTTCATCACCACTAAACCTGCCCTAAAAGCAATGCTAAAGGGAATTTTTCAGATTGAAAGGAAAGGACATAAAGGAAATAAAGACCTCAGGAAAGCTGATGTGGCTCAAGCTATCAGGCTTCCATCTACCATATGGAAGGTCCAGGGTTCAATTCCTAGGGCATCCTGGTGAAGGCAAGCTGGCTGATGTGGCAAGCTGGCCCAAGTAGAGAGCTGGCCTATGCCAAGTGCTGGCCTGCGTGGAATGCTAGCCTGCACAGAAATGCTGGCCTGCACGAAATGCTGGCCCATGCAGACAGTGAGCACAGCAAGATGATGCAACAAAAGAGATACGGAGTAGAGACAATAAGAGACACAGCAGACCAGGGAGCTGAGGTGGCAAAGTGATTGAATGTCTCTCTCCCATTCCAGAAGGCCCCAGGATCAGTTCTTGGTGCCATCTAAAGAAAAGACAAGCAGACACAGAAGGACACACAGAGAATGGACACAGCAAGCAGACAGCAAGCACAAATGATAGGGTAGGGAGAAATTTAAAAAAATAATAATTAAAAAACAAAGAAATAAAGACCTATGGTAAAGGTAACCATTTGAGTAATTATAAGTGTCAGTACTATTATATTGTATTTTCTGGTATGTAACTCCACTTCTCACTTCCTACAAGTGCTAAAAAGTAAATGTATAAAAAGTAATGATAAATCCGTGGTTTTGGACACACAATATACAAAGATATAATTTGTAATAAGTACTATAAACAGTGGGGGCACTGAAAGGTATAGGAACAGTGTATGTGAATGCTATAGAATTTAAGTTGGTATCAAATCAGATTGTTATCTATTTAGGATGTTAAATTGTAACCCCATGATAACCACAAGGAAAACAGATGAAAAATATATCCAGATAGAAATGAGAAGGGACTCAATATGGTACAATATAAAATTCAAATAAATTTGAAAGTAATGGTAACAGAAGATTTGAGGGACAAAAAAGATATAAGACTTACAAAGACTAAATATCAAAATGGCAGAATAAAGTCCTGTATTATCAGTAGTGACTTTTAACGTTAGTGGATTAAACTTGCCAGTGAAAAGGCAGAGATTGACAGAATGGATTAAAACAGCATGACCCAATTATATGCTGTCTCCAAGAGAACTCACCTTAAATTCAAAGATACATGTATGCTGAAAGTGAAAGAATGGAAAAAATATATGCCATGCAAGAAGTAAGTATAAGAGAGCTGGGGTCATCATATACTATTAAAGGGGTCAATTCAACAAGAAGACATAATAATTATGAATACATATGCAACTTACAGCAGATCCCTGAAATACATGGAGCAAATACTGACAGATTTTAGGGGAGAAATAGATGGTTCTACATTAATAGTAATAAACCTTAATACACCACTTTCAATAATGGTTAGAACATCAAGATAGAAGACCAATAAGGATATGGAAGACTTGAATGATACTCTAAACCAACTAGACCTGACAGACACATAAAGAACACTTCACCACCACCAACAGAATATATGTTCTTTTACAGTAAACATGGATCATTCTTCAGGATAGACTGTATCTCAGGTCACAAAACAAGCCTCATAAAAATTTTTTAAAAAAATTAGAATCATACAATGTATCTCCTCCAACCACAATAACAGGTAGAAATGGAAATTTCACAAATATGTGGAAATTAAACAACGCTTCTCTTAAGCAGCCAATAGGTTGAAAAGGAAATCACAGGGAAATTAGGAAATATCTTGAGGTGAAGGAAAATGAAAATAAAACATATGGGATACAGCAAAGACAATGCTGAGAGGGAAATTTGTAGCTCTAAATGCTTATGTTAACAATGAAGAAAGATTTTTTTCAAAACTGGAAGAACTAGGAAAAGAAGAGCAAACAAAACCCAAAGAGAGCAAAAGGAAGGAGAAAAAAAAGTTAGAATGGAGATAAATGAAATAGAGAATTAAAAAACTGAATCAATAAAAAAAATTGGTTCTTTGAAAAGATCAATAAAATTAACAAACCCTTAGCTAGACTTAACAAAGAAAAAAAGAGAGAGGATACAAATGACTAAAATCAGAAATGAAAAGGGATTACTATTGAAACCACAGAAATAAAAAGGACTATAAGAGGATATGAACCACTGTATGCCAACAAATTAGATAACCTAGATAAAATGGATAAAGTCCTAGAAACACACAAACTACCTGCACTGATTCAAGAAGAAATAGAAGATCTCAGCAAATCAAAAGATTGATTTGTAAAGAGATTGAAGCAGTAAAAATAAAAACTCCCAACAAAGAAAAGTCTAAGACCAAATGATTTCACTAGGGAATTTTACCAAATATTCTTAGAAGAGGAAAGTGGACTTGGCCCAATGGATAGGGCATCTGCCTACCACATGGGAGGTCCAAGGTTCAAACCCCGGGCCTCCTTGACCCATGTGGAGCTGGCCCATGTGCAGTGCTGATGCGCACAAGGAGTGCCCTGCCATGGAGGGGTGTCCTCCGCGTAGGGGAGCCCCACTTAGAGGAGTGAGCCCTGTAAGGAGAGCCGCCCAGCGTGAAAGAAAGTGCAGCCTGCCCAAGAACAGCACTGTACACACGGAGAGCTTACACTGCAAGGCGATTCAACAAAAAGAAAAACAAGGAAGCGCACTTGGCTCAGTGGTTAGGGCATCTGTCTACCACATGGGAGGTCCGCAGTTCAAACCCCGGGCCTCCTTGACCCATGTGGAGCTGGCCCATGAGCAGTGCTGATGCGCACAAGGAGTGCTGTACCACGCAGGGGTATTCCCTGCGTAGGTGAGCCCCACATGCAAGGAGTGCACCCCATAAGGAGAGCTGCCCAGTGCCAAAGAAAGTGCAGCCTGCCTAAGAATGGTGCCACACACACAGAGAGCTGACACAGCAAGATGATGCAACAAAAAGAGACACAGATTCCCATGCCGCTAACAACAACAGAAGTGGACAAAAGAAGATGACGCAGCAAAATAGACACAGAGACCAGTCAACTGCGGTGGGGGAGGGGAGAAAAATAAATAAATAAATAAATCTTAAAAAAAAAAAAAAAGAAACGCAGATCCCCGGTGCTGCTGATAAGGATAGAAGTGGTCACAGACAAACACACAGTGAATGGACACAGAGAGCAGACAACTGGGGAGGGGGTGGGAAGAGAATAAATAAAATAAATAAAAATAAAATATTCCAAGAAGAATTAACACCAATCTTGCTCAAAATCTTAAAAAAAAGAAGAAGGAACACTACCTAAACTCATTCTATGAGGGCAATATCACCCTCATACAAAAGTCAGAGAAAGATACCACAAGAAAAGAAAATTACAGACCAATATTACTTATGAATATAGATGCAGAAATCTTCAACAAAATACTAGCAAACCAAATCCAACAGTACATAAAAATAATTATACACCATGATTAAGTGGGATTATCCTTGGTATGAAAGGGTGGTTCAACAAAAGAAAATCAATTAAGATAATAAGCAACCTTAACAGAATGAAGGAAAAAAGAAACCCACATGGTCTTGACTGATGCAGAAAAGACATCTAACAAAATCCAGCACCACTTCTTGACAAAAACACTTAGAAAACTAGGAATAAAAGGAAACTTCCTTATGATAAAGGGCATATATGGAAAACCCACAGCTAACATCATACTTCATGGTGAAAGACTGAAAGCTTTCCCTGTAAGATCTGGAACAAGACAAAGATGGATGCCCACCATCATCACTGCTATTCAACATTGACTGGAAATTCTAGCTAGAGAAGTCAGGTAAGAAAAAGAAATAAGACTCCCAAATTGGAAAGGAAGACGAAAACTTCCCTCTTTGCAGATAGCATAATCCTAAGTGCAGAAAATCCTGAAAAATCCACAACATAGCTTCTAGGGCTAATATAAATGAATTCAGCAAGTAGCAGAGTTTAAGTCAACACCCCAAAATCAGTAGTGTTTCTATATACTAGCAATGAACACTCAGAAGAAGAAATCAAGAAAAAAAATTCATTTACAATAGCTACAAAAAGAATCAAATATCAAGAAATAAACATAACCAAGGATGTAAAGGACTTGTAAACAGAAAACTACAAAACATTGCTAATAAGCTCTCAGCTGTAAAGCTTGTACCTACGAAACTTATCCTGTAATAATGAAATGAAGCCTAATTATAATTAATGCTTGAGTGTTACCTCCTGAAAACCTCCTTGTTGTTCAAGTGTGGCCTCTCTCTAAGCCAAACTCTGCAAATATACTCATTGCTTTCCCTGACCATGGGACATGACTCCCAGGGATGAGCCTCCCTGGTGCCAAGGAATTATACCAAGTGTAAATCAGTGATGCATTTGGAGAAAGACCTTGATCAAAAGGGGGAAATATTAAATAAAATTAAGTTTTATGGCTACGAGATTTCAAAGAGAGTCAGGAGATCACTCTGGAGGCTACATTTATGCAGATTTCACAAACTGCTACAGTAAACAAAGCCTCAAACAAAAGTCATCCTAAGAGCCATAGGGATATTTGGACACCATAGGCAAGTCATACAGCTACATGAAATCAACACCTCCTTGGTGGGCTCTATCTGGGAATATATGAAAAGCCATTTCCTCAATCTAACATAGTTATACTCATTTATAATCATGATTTTTGCATCTTTTATTTGAACCTATAATTTTCAAATTACTTGTTAAATTTATTTCTCAGAGACTTAAGACATCTGGATTGTTCTTTTGCTGGTTGAGCCTGGAAAAGAATATGGAGAGAGAAATTGCATTTTATATAGTTGTAAGGGTTCAATGTAAAATGCTTATAAAGTACTTAGTACAGTTCCTGGTATTTAGTATGTGCTCAAGAAATGTAAACTAGTAGTAGTAGGAGTAGTAGGAGTAGTAATAGTAATAATAATATGCTAACAACTTTGGGAAATGGTAATTTAACTAGCATTAAGGGATCTTTAATACAGGACTTCTCAGAGCCTCGAAAATGCCACAACGTATAATATATTCTTAAGAAAGGCTATTGCATGCTGAATTTCCAAAATCACTGGGATTCATGTCTGTGAAACACACCTGAGAAGTATTATCTGGAAATCTCTGAACTCTCCCTTTGAGAGAAACTCCCATCGCCCAAGTGTTCCCTTTCCCTTTCCTTGAAGCAGTTATGTTATCCATGCATCCACATTTCATACTGGGGCCCTAGTTGGAGCCCCAGAGAATCCACTAAGATCTTAGGTATCCTTTTTTTTTCCTTTATGGGAAGAATATACATGCTTGCAAAGAAGATTCCTATTCCCTATCCTACTCTCATTGAATGTCATCTTACTGGTTACTCCTATTTTCTCAAATAGATCAGAAAAAGGAATCTCCTAAGATTGACCTTTTCTAGCAATTTTGCTGCTGACAATTCTTGGTGAGTGGTTTCAAATTGTATTCTTTAAAAGAGTTGAGGTGTTCCCGTAGGAGCTGCTATCAGAAGGAGGTAGCAGGAGGGCGAGCTGGCAGGCCTGGGTTGTTGGGCAGAGGCAGTATCGAGGCATGGAAAGATTTTTTCTCTCTCAATTCTGCTCTCCTTTTCTTATTTTAAGCCTTTGAAAGATCATGGCTGTCAGATGATGACTGATGACTGCCTACCCTTCTGCAGGTTCAGGCAGTGTTCTTGGCTGTTTTTTCTGAATTCCAACAGCTCCTTTTATCTGGGAGATTTTATTTGGCAATTAATCACGGAGAGCCTTATGATGGGTCTTCTATTGTTGCATGGAACTGTTATTGCAATCTTTCATTGCTACTTTATGCTTTTATAAGTGCACTCTCCAAATGGGCACTAAAACCGTTGATGGTAAGAAACATAGCTATGGGGTTTCCCTTTCAATAGACCTAAACTGCCCAGCTCAGGGGCTGACACAGCACTTCATGTTCACTCAGCACTCCTCCCTGAGGAAGAGAGGAGGAGGAGAACTGCTATTTATGAGTTTTCGGGCACTGAGCTGGTGAATTAAGTGCTGGGAATATAAAACCGAACATGATGCCTGCCCCTCCTGTTTGGAAGCTTATCATCTGGTGGGGAATATAGACAATAAAAAGGCAATTTTATCTCAGTGTTGGAAGTACAGGGAAGCACATGGATGGAACTGAGCTGGGAGGCGGGTATCTGAAGAAATAACAGCCAAACAGAGACTTAAAGAATTACGCAGACATGGAACTTAGGCAGGCCTGAAGCCTGAGGCTACGGAAAGAGATTCTGCATGGATACTCATCTTTTTTTTTTTTTTTTAACCTATGCAGACTCATAGTAAACATTCCAGAATGTTCTGATGTTGCGCCCTCCCCTCCCCAGTTATACTGTGCCAGGTCAGGCCAAGCAGGCACACAGCCAGTCAGAGCTTCTCCACAAGGGAGACTAGCAACAGGAGTTCTATACCTGGTGACATCCACTCCCCAAGTGATGGTATTATCAACCAATCCCACGAGACTTGGGACCAGGAAATGTGTACCAGTGGAGCTAGATCCAAGGGCTGATGGGCGCACCTCTTCTTAACTGCATATTTAGTGATGCCATGTGGATAACTTGATATTGGACATTGTAGGAGAATTCATACCATGGAAACTGGCAAATGCCACATTTCAGGGCCAGTTGTTAAAACATTTGCCAGCACATCACTGCATATGCCTCTGTTTGGGAGCTTTGGTTTGTTTGTTTTGCTGCTTCCTGCAAGGTATAACCATCTTTATAGGCCTCTATGTCTCATTCCATTGAAGAAAGTTTATATTTGCTGCATCAGATACCTCTTGTACAGGACTTTACATCTTCTTGGCCCCACTTCATACTCAAACTACTTCTGCTGAGACCAGTTCCACACAGCCTTTGACCAGCTTTGTGCAGGTGCAAGCTGACAGTGCCTTGGGCCCTGCCTATACCTTTGCTTTACCCCGAGGCTCTCTCATGCAAGTCTGGAGAGCCTAGTGGCATGCATGCATAGCTCAGAAGTATGGGGGAGTCAGTGCCTAGGGGGTCACCCTGGACCGATGAGAATGACAGGCACTTACAAATGCTTCCCCCTTATGTTTCCCAGGAAGACAGTTGTGAGATGCATTTCCTAGCTTCCCAGGGTATGAAGCCCCAGTCACTGATAGCAGTAGCCACCTCTGATAACACATACTTCCCTCATTTCTTGAATGCTTTCCTCATCCCTCACTTTTCCTCCCTGAGATCATCTCTCCAATACGCTTCTGCATATAAACTTGTATCTCAGGCTCTGCTTTGAGGAGAACCCAGACTAAGGCATCCTCTGAGTCTGTTGACAAATTTCTATCAATCACATGACTGTCCTTCTGTGATAACCACACTTACCAGCAGGGGGTGGCCTATCAACAGAGACCCAGGTCAAGTGAGAGCTCCTTGTTGAGCTCCGGCTCGGTTTTCCCCACAATTCATCGTGCTTTCCCCCCAGGGGAATCCTTTGACAGCACTCATGACATTGTACTGTAATTGAGGTATTTACATATCAATATCTCTCCTTATAGATTCTAGACCCTTAAGACAGTAGGGATTTGTTTTCCACACTTTAGAATATCCCCTAGCACAGAGAGGTATCAATAAACTTTCTGATGAGTGAATGAGGAAAACACTTTAAAGAACTGTCTGGCACATTTGGGAAGAGTCATTCATTCAACCCTCATTGTTGGGGGGAAGGTGGTGAAGTGAATTCCTTATGGTCACCCAAAAAAAAACACAAGGGGCAGTGAGAGGAAACTCAAAAAACAAGCAAGGAAATACAAAACAGAATGAAACCCACAGTAAACATATGCCCACAGCTCCTACATCCAATAATATACTTAGCATGTCAATGAGGGGTACATTAAATACTGCCAATAACAACAATTTTTTAAAGGCACTTTTCTCATCACTGCAGGCCAGGGATAAGCTTAAAAATACTTTAGAGGAAGTATAAACATAGAAGATGAAAGTTACAGAGAGTGACTCATATTTTCAAAGTATTAAGGGACAATACCATAACACAACAAACTGAAATTGCATCTAATGGCATAAACAGAGAATGATGAAGAAGTGAAGTCTGCCAACTGAGAAAACAGAACAAAGAAAGTCATCCTTTGAATAATAGGAACAACAGAAGGCACTGATAAATGGTGGCCAACTGGAAACCAGAAGCAGGAAAAGCATGTTAGAAAAATGGATCTGAACAGGAAAATGGCCTCGTAGCAGAGAACATTTGCTCTCAGCAGCTTCCTCCATGGAAGACCCGAAGAAACCTCCCTGTCAAATCTTTAAACTCAAAAAACAAGTTGAGAATCTTGGCAAAAAGGAAAGGGAAGTAAGAATAACTTCAAATGTTCTATCTTAGTTGCTGGTTTTTCTTTCTTGATTTTGTCTCAAATCCTTTTCTTCTTTAAAGATAATGAAGTCATGTCACAAATTTAATGTTAACTTTAATTTTGTAGGTCTAAGAAAATTATTTCAACATTTGGAGCACCTAAAACATTTAATGTTCTTCATAAATTGTTAACAAGAGGTATACAAATAAAGTCCAATACACCAAGAGGTAAGGGACTGTTTGTAAGGCTCTCTCCTAAGCATGTAGAACAGAGTGGAATTCCTCTTATTTGCCAGTAGTACATCTTATGAATCTATCTCCTTATTGAGCTTGCAACACTATAATTTGTCTGTTGATACTTGTACTTCACCACCAGCTGGTATTCTTTTCAAAGGCACCTGACCCTTCTGTCTCCACAGGGCCCAGCTTTGGGTTTGGTAAATAATAGGTGCTCAATAAACGCAAGTTATTTTAGGAATAAATGAAAAACTATTAAGTGTAACTGCATGGATGTTGGAAAAAATATTTTCTTAAAGTCAGGGAAGGAATCCATAGCAGCCAAAACAATACTTAAAGGATACTTCTTTATCCAAAATTCTTATATTTGTTAGAAATGAAAGAAAGGAAGGATTAATTTAAGTCTCTTCCTAGGGAATTTAGGAATTAAGGAAAGCAATAAGCCAAAGGGAATGTTAAAACTAAGAACTGTAATAAATAAGGTAGGATTTAATTAAACCAAACCTTAGAACAGATAAACCACATTGACAAACCATGAGTGCCTTTAATGAAAAAGGAAGGCAGTTCAGTAACACTAGAAATAAACAAAGAGTGATATAAATGTTACACTTTTCTTGTAATGGGAGGATATAGTTATTCTGTTATATGCTAATCAAGTGACATTACATGATTGTTTATAAAAAGAGAAATATCCAAGCTAACTGCCAACCAATCAAATTGCAGAGACTAGATATGGTGGCTCTCCCTGATTCCTCTGCAAGATTATTTGGGTCTGTGTTTTATTCCCCATCTTTGTATACTCCAGTCCAGTCCAATGCTTGGCTTGGGACAGGTCTTTGATAAATAGTAGAGCTATTATTAATTTTATTATCTATTGAAATTGCTAAAAACTTTAATTTTCACTCTCAGAGAAACTCAAGCTCAGAGAGCCTATATTACATATTTTATGAGGGAAATGCATTTTTGAGCCTTGGATTCCAACAGGAAGAGAATCAAATAAAAGAAAGTAAATCAAAGGTTGATCTTACCCAACAGGGATGAATATCATATTCTCTGCATGCTTACTATCTATCTGTTGTAATTCACACAAAATTTACAGGTAGCAAATTCTAGTTAATTGAGGTAAGTTTCTTGCCAGCCTTTTATTACTTGGCAGATCTGAGACCAGACCCCGGAGATGTGCATTAGAAACAAAGGAACATCATTCTTAAGGACACTTTTTAAAAATGGGAATGCCACTCATTAAAAGCATTACCTACGTCAAGAGTACAAGGCATTACCTTTTTTATTCATTTGCTATATTTATTTTTCATTTCTTTTTTGCTGGGCACTTCTGATAGGGGCCACCTTAATCTTGTGTAGCCTGTTCAGGATCTTGTACTTTTTCATTAAACCGAATATTGTTTGGCATCTTAATTTTAAAATCCATTTTAAGGCATTTATCAGGCTAAGAAAGAAAAATTCTCATGGCTCAGTTATTACAGACTGAATAAAAAAACAGATGTTGAATTTCATCAAATGCCTTGTCATCTATTGAGATAATTATGCAATGTTTTTATGGTAATGGGATGAATTATATTAATAACCCAATTCACTAACGGTCCCTGACATACACAGGTGAGGTTAATTACTCAGCAGTGACTATTAGCACGGGTTTCTTATTTCATCCATGGTCTCCTGCTACTTTTTAATGGATTAGAACAAAAGAAAAAGGAAAGTGAATAAAATGAACTCACTGGCCACTAAGGTCTATGGTTGCCTATGCTTTCTTGTTTGTTAATAAAGAGAATTTTAGGAAATTATATAAATATACACAAGGGATTTGGATGGTTTCAATAGAAAACACGGAATGACCTCACATAGCTGGGGTTTATATTATTTAAAAATGCATTAGCAAAATGCCCACTAGCCAGAGTTAGGAAAATTGTGAATGGCTTTGGACTTAAAAATTGTGCCTGACAGCAGTTTTCACAAATGCCTGTTAAGGTTGCACCTTTCTCAGCAAACCATAAATGACATTAATGGCAAGGACAAGAACATCCCAGAGAGAACCAGATGTCAAGGTGCTCCTCTCTGCTCAACCCACTCATGTCACGCTAGACACTGGTCAAGATATAGTGCGGTCAGGTACGGGGACTTGCCCACAGCCACTCTGACTCAGTGGGAGTGGGGGCTGGAGTGCTGCGCTGAGAAAGCCCTGATGATGGATGCGACAGAAAAGACCGAGTCGACTGGTAACATCTGCTTGGGAGGGAGTGCTGATGGCTGGCAAGCCACGGAGTCTGCCATCCCTTATCTGAATTTGTTTATGGTAGGAGAATGAGCAAGACATTCTGGCACAAGTATTTGCTAGAACTCAGGTAAGGGCACTTTCCAGTGATTCTATGACTATGAAGCAACATAGAGGAACAAGATCAGATACTTCATCAAACACTGAATGAAAGGTAAGCCAGGACACACCCACCCCTCACCACCTTGGTTCTACATTCACAACATTCATAATGTTCAGCCCCCATCTCTGAACCTCTTGGCTATCACTTCAAACTTGATGCTTCCACAGCCTTGAATTTGGAAGTAAAGGTAGTCCTTCCCCCTTGCTCTACTGACAATGCTGGTCCAAAGCAAACACCTCCTCAATTTTGCCCTGACCCCATGTTCTTCTTTAAACTAGCATCATACCTACTCCTGATTCCAAGTGCCTAGACAAGCTCACGAGGGGACCTGGGGCACATGCAGTTGTAACTGTGGAGAGAAAAAGGATACATGGGAAGAAAGTTGACAATGAGATGCATTAAATCAGTAAGAGTGGCTGTGTTTAGGGTGGCACAATTACTGGTGATTTTTTTCTATTTTCTGTGGCTATATGGTTAAATGTTATATATATCTGCTGCAGATCTATAATTAAAATTTTAAATTGAAATAAAACATTTAGGTTGGAGGAAATAAAGCAAAACAAGCCCATAAGCAAAGCACCCACACAAACACATATATGCAGACAAAAACATATATGAACTCATAAATATAACACATACATACACATAAGCAGCCTGCCTTGGATTCCTGGCTCTACTATCTTTTGCAAATTGCCTCCTCAATTTTAAAAATCTGTATAATGGTTGTATAATGGCACCTGTCCTACCTCTGTGGGTTTACTATGGGGATCTCCAAAGAGGCAATTAAATGCTGTGCAAATAGAATGTATGTGGTGGGGTGTTACCCCTTGGAGTGTCACCTCTACCCTTTCCAGCATGGCCTTGCATGCAGTAGCTTGGACAGAGAAGGGGCTCATTTGCAGTATGTCCAATCACCAACAAATAAGAATGCAGTAAAATTCGAGCCTAGCTAGATCATAATTTGTAGCCATTGGATAAGGTGGAAGGGGAGGTGGTGAGGCTCAAACACTGTCCTTGGAGTCAAGGGAATTTGTGTTGTTACTTGGAGCTATATGTGTCTTGGAAGAGACATCAGGGTTCCTTACCTCAGTCTTCCCATCTGAAACTTGGGGATAACAACACCAATCTCAGAGTGCTGAGGTGAGGATCACATGGCTGTCTGATTCCAAGGATGGGAACAAGGCGGGATCAGCACATCCCATCCTCACCCAACTGACGTTTGTTGAGCAAATCAGCTGAATGATGGTGCATGAGAAATATACTTGGGAAGTTATCAAAAAATACATGCTTTGGAAGAGAAGTGGAAAGAAGGAAACAATGTAAGGGTGCATTACCTACCCAACCTGTGTGGGCTGAACTCTTTAAAACAAACTTTAAAACTAGCAGGAAGAGAAAGGATCATCATCTCCATTTTACAGATATAGAAAACCAAGGCTTGAGATGCAAATCATGTTTACTGTAATCATCAAAGTTAGGAACTGATGATCCAAGATCTTGAAAACCATTCCCCCCACACACTGAATCTGGATGTGTGCAAGCAGGGACGTGGGACAAGGTGGTCAAAACAAGTAGGGGTTTGAGCTGGTGACTATGAGCACAGCTTCAGGAGAGAGCCACCTAAGGGTGCAGCCTTGGTTTTACCTCTTCCTGGCTTTGTGAACTTGCCAGGTCAATTAACCCTCTCTCCAAGCCCCAGTTCCTCATCTGTGCAATGGGAAGTAGTAGTTCCTTCCAGGATTGCTGTGACTAGATGAGATAACACATATAAAGTGCTCAGCTGGAGGTCTGGCTTCAGTAAATATCAAACTTTAGCCACTAATGTTGCTTTGCCATTTGTCTAGGGCTCCACAGCCCCTGCTGGCTTAGAGTTTATTAAATGATTAACCAGAGCATGGCACTTCCCTGGCAGCAGCACCCTAAATGAACTAAGAGTTTGGTAGTCAGAGACTATGTTGGTTGAAAGAGTGGAGGAATCCAAACACAAACGTGTGTTTATCGTTTGTACTGCTAAGAGCTTCTGTTCCATAAAGTAGCTCCCCCGAATGCCCTTGTAAAGGAACAAAAGCATAAAGAAAGGGCACTGGTAAGCTTGTGATCATTGTGGCAGTGGCAAATGTGAGAGCTGGAAATCAAGGGGGAAACCAGCCCTTGGAGGTTTAACTGCAAGACGTAAGGAAGATGGGGTCCGTCCATCCTGCCCCACCCAAGGGTAAGTACAGAGGCTGCCTTGTACAGAGCGTGTGCCTTCGTACCCTGGGAGATTTCCAAGCACTGCCCCTTCAAGTTTTCAACACCACCCCATAGGGGAGGCACCATTATCATGCCCACTTCACAGATGAAGAAAGCGAAGCTCCAAAAGAAGTGGCATTAGCTTTTCCAAGGACCTAAAGCCATAAGTGGAGGGAGAAGGATTGGGTCCTGCTCTGGAAGCTGCCCCTTTGAGTCTTAGGCTAAATTTTGTCTTTTCAGCCCTACACTATTCACAAAATATTCACTTGGATTTTATTTGATTCCCACAGCTGTCCTGGGAAGTAGACTCAGTTATTCTTATTTTATAGATGAAGATAATGAGGCTCAGAAAAATGAAGTGCTCGCTGAACGGGCAGGAAAGTGTAGGGCTGAGAAAGGCAATCCTTCAATGCCATTTCCAGGTGCTTATACCCCCAGAACGGAGTTGCTCCTGCACAGGAAAATACACTGTGTATTTGCAGAGTGGTTTACAGTTTATGAGGGGTTCAACACACAAACTCAAGCGACTGCATGATAATCACAAAATCCTTTGAGATAACAGGGAACCTGGTAGTGTCCCCATTTCCAGAAGATGAAAGTGGAAGCAATTACCACAGCAGGCTTACCTGCCAGCATATGACCTTCATTCAGGCATTCTCAGATTTAAATGCACATTCTAATCTGCAAGTTAATCTTGTCTGCAACACAGTTACCTTGGAAAATACTTCAAAACATTCTTTCTGGCACCATCTTGTAAATAAGACATATTAAGTGATTCCTCCATCAACTTGGAGGGCAAACAAGTAAACAGACATTTCTAGCTTTCGGAAGCAGCACCATCTTTGCCCAGATCTTTTAAAAACATAGCCAAGAGCAGCCTGCCTTGCCTCCTTCCCTGGCTCAGAAGGAAATCCAGTTTTGTGATTATTTTCAGCCCAGTGACAGGCGTGAGGACAAGAGTGATTGATTCCTTCTTAACTCAAATATATTAAGAGCTAAACTCCCAGACATGTAACAATGAGCATTGAGCTGAGAATATGCCTACTCCTGCAACACACTGTGCTATGGTGTGGATGAGACTGTTTCTAGTTAGAGGCAGGAGGCAGAGCTTGTGCTATGGTGTGGATGAGACTGTTTCTAGTTAGAGGCAGGAGGCAGAGCTTGCACCAGGCTGGTGGCAAGGAGTGCCCTAAGGCCCTGGACAGCTTGCCTGGCACATCCTGTGTTCTTCTTGGCACCTTGCTGGGACTCCCTGCTCTCAAAGATCTCAACTCGGGGGATATGTTTTCAACACACTGTAGCAATAATAGTAAAAACTGAGAACTTCCTCTCTGCCAAGCACCCTTTGAACATTATTAACCCCCTTCTTTCACAGCTGATTGTCCATAAGCAAGTCAACAAGGGACGTAAGCGTGGGGGACCCAAAAGCAGGAATTCTTAACTTAGGGTTGGGTTTATGGCAAGAGGAAGAATGTTGAGGATGTCTTTGGGCTCAAAACCATCCCTAGGCCTAACTAACAGATAACCAAGGAATTCCAGCAGAGTTGCGGTCAACTCCTACACTCCAGTTCTTTGGGCTTGCCCTGGACAACCAACAAAACAGTGATGATGGTCATGTCCCATTCCAGAAAACAAGATGTATCTACAACTGCAAGCAAAACAATTCCTTCTCTCTGTCCCATACTATCTATGACCCCTCTTGCCCTGAAGCAGTCAGAGTGGACATCATCCCAAATCCCTCAAGACTGAGGGTGGAACATATGGGGGGAGGGGGGGTGGTAATCATGGACCAAAGTAAATTTATTGTTATTGTAGTTATAATCTTGGGTTAAGGGAAGAATTTGTAATATTTATATAAAGATCGTGGCTGCCAGGGTTCAGAAGGGAGGGGGAGGGATGAACAGGTGGAACATGAGGTATCTCCTCTCAAGGTCTCCCTCCCCAGCCTCCCCATCACTCCATGCTCAATCTGGATGGAGCTTTCCCTGTGTACTTGAACGTGCCTGCTCACTGCCTGCCTCTGGCTCCTCGGCCTTTGTCCAGGCTGCCTAGCTCATGCCCAGCTCATGCTCCCACCCAACTCTTTTCCTTCAGCATTTGCTTCCTGCTTATGGAAGTGTCTGGCTGTTCATTTTCCATACTGGCTGCTCCTTGAGGGCAGATGCAGGTCTTCTCATTTGCAAGTGTGTTTTCAAAGCCCAGCTTGACACACAGTAGCCAGGCACTCCACCTGGCATTTGTTGAAAGGATAATGTATTAGTTTCAAGTTGATGCAGTAACAAATGACCACAAACTTATTGGCTTAAAACAAACAGAAACAAACAAACAAAAAATATTACTTTCTTATAGTCCTGGATCACAGGCTGCAATGGGTCTCACTAGCCAAAATCAAGGTATCTGCAGGGTTATGTCCCTTCCAGACGCTCCAGGGCAGAATCAGTTTCTTGACTGTTCTAGCTTCTATAGGCTACCCTCATTTCTTAGCTCATAGTCCCTCATTACATTTGCTTTTTCTCCCCCTGCTTTCATGGTCACATCATTTCTGGCTTTGACCCTTCTGCCTTCCTCTTATAAAGACCCTTGTGATTACTTTCGGTTCATCCAGATAACCCAGGCAAATTGTCCTTCTCAAGATCCTCAGCTAAGCACATCCACAAAGTCCTTTTGCTATATAATGTCACAGTCACAGGTTTCAGGGATTAGGATGTGAGCATCTTTGGGGGCCATTATTCCGCCAGCCATGGAAGAATAAACTGAGTCAGAGCTGTGTCTTGATTTGTTCGATCTAGTTGATAGCTCAGAGCTGGGTTGAGGGCAGGTACACAGAAGGAAGATGCTGATGTGTTAGAGCTACAGAAAACACACATGTCTGGGCATGCTGGGAAAATGTGTGTGTGGACAGAAGGGCAAAATTACGTTGAACTGGAAATCCTAGGATTTCACTTGACAGAAAGGGAGATATGGCAGGAAAGGAAAAAACAAAGGTTAAGAACATAAAGCAAACAGAAGTCATTTCTGAGGCCTGTTTCCTCATTTGAAACAAGGCAGAGTAGACCAGGCCGAGTAGGTTTCCAAGGCCCTTCAGTTGGGATATTAGTGTGGACTGCAGCCAGGGTTCAGAACTTCCCACATTATGCCTCCTTCATCTCCTAAATCCCCTTCATCCAAACTTAAACAGCCTTCTCTCTCTCTGTATATACATATACACATATATATGATATATGATAGACATTTCACTTTTACTGAGATATAATTCACATACTATATAATTCATCACACAATGTGGGAAAAAGAGTTTCACCTGTTCTCTTGTAGATGTTGCCTTATTATAGATGTTGCTGTTGTTCCCTGTTACTGTAAATGATGTTGCAGTTCAGATAGCAAAAAGCTGCTTGGTAGTTTCCAATAAATATGAGGCGGAAACTAGGGTCAAGGCTCTCAGTTCCAGAAGCTGTGACTCCTCTGGCCCCACCTTTATCTCCTCTCTTGTGTCTTTCTCTCTGTCCTTTATTTTGTAAAGTTCTATGTTGCCTTCCCTTTGAGCCAACCTATCGCTGAGCTCGTTTGCAGCAGTATAATTCAATGGTTTTTTTGTCTATTCACAGAGTTGCACAACAATTATCACCATCAATTTTAGAACATTTTCATCACTCAAAAATAAAAGAAACCCTGTAGCCCATGAGCAGTCATTCCCCATTTCCCTCCAACCTCCCGCTACCCCCAGCCCTGGGCAATCACTTTCTAAACTGCCCTTCTCTTGATGCTGCACCTCCTGGCAATTTTCCAGGCAGCTGTTCTGTTCAGTGCCAACTGTGAGGCCTATGCTGGTGGTCAGCTTGTCCTACCCACACGTTCCCTTCCTGATCTGCTACAGTCAGACTTCTGCCCTCATCACGCTCCCGAAACTACTTTTTTGAAAGGTCAACAATGACCACCCGGTCAAAGTCCAAGGCTTTTCTCTAGGTACTTTCTTACCTGTCAGCAGCAGCTGACACTAATGACCTGTCAGATGGCCAAAGTGGTCCCCTCACCACTGGCCTGTCTGTGGACACCTTGTCCTCTGCTCGTCTTTGGGTTCGGCTCAGGCCTCTTCTCTCCATAGTACAGAGGTTAAGTGCATGGATGCGGAGCCAGGCTGTCTAGGTCTGAATGTCAGCTTTGTCAAGTACTAACTGTGTGATCTTGGGCAACTCACTTTATCTCTAAGATAAAAATGCAGGAGGGTGAGAAGCGGATGCAACTGGGCTCCCATCCAACATATAGGAGGTCCAGGGTTCGATGCCCAGGGCCTCCTGGTGAAGGCAAGCTGGCCCATGGGGTGACCTGGCCCATGTGGAGTGCTGTCCTATAGGGAGTGCTGGCCTGCGCAGAGTACTGCCCCACATAGGAGAGCTGACCCACGCAGACAGCTGGTGCAGCAAGATGACGCAACAAAGAGTCATGGAGGAGAGACAATGGGAGACACAGTAGATCAGGGAGCTGAGGTGGCACAAAAGAATGATCGCTTCTCTCCTACTCCGGAAGGTCCCAGGATCGGTTCCTGGAGTCGAGAAATAAATACAAATAAATCTTTAAAAAAAAAAGAAAAAGAAAAAAGGTGTCCCAGACCTGTGCAGCACAGACAGGTACAGGCCCCTGCACAGCACAGCAACCGCACCAAAAAGATGATGATGCAACGAGATTAAAAAAAAAAAATGCAGGGAACACATAATGAGGGATTAGGGACACTTTAGCAATAAACTTCCCTATAGACAAGAAAAAAAAGAAATAAAAGTAAGGGCATAATTAACATAATTTCATAAAAGATTATCATGTCAGATTGCTGGGGGAGGCTGTTTTTTCCCTACCTTTAAACTGAAAGATGACATTATCTGATAGACCAGCTCCAATAAAACCTTCTGCAGTTATAGGAATGCTCTTCTATATCTTCCCTGTCCCATATGGTAGCCGCTAGTCACATGTAACAACTGAACACTTCAGTAATTAGTGCAACTGAGAAAGAGAATTTTTAATTTTATCTAATTTTAATGAAATTAAAATGAAATATCCACATATGGCTAAGGGCTTCTATATTGGACAGTGCAGTCATAGACCTTTATGTAAATAATGGTGCCAAGTGCTACAGATAATGCCTTAAGTGGATTTTAAAAATTGCCATGATCTCCAGGTAGCTCTCTGTGCAACGTTAAATGGCAGATGAGTGAAGGTATTTTTAATCAGAGCCCTTAGCTACATTTATTCCAGGCACACATCTTTCCAGTGACCATACTTGGGGCCAGGGTGGGCCTCAGGGAATTGAGAGACTGAACAGTTCCACGCCCTTTGGGCTACTTTCTCTAACAGCAATCCCCTTGGTTAGAATTTCAAACTAGACTCCTCTGCCTGGCAGTGAAGGTCCCCATGATTTGACTCCATCGAACAAACCAAACTCATTTCTTTGCCTCACCAAGCAAACTCTGCTTTGGTTAGCTCAGACTTCTCTCTCTACCCCATCGACCCTATATATTCACACTTGTGTCTGTGATTTTGTTCACACCATCCCTCCTGCTTGTAATGTCTTTTTTTTTACCCCAATATTAGCCAAATAATTTCTATCTTTCCAATTCTACCCAAGCACCACCTCATTCTAGAAACCATCTCTAAACACTCATTTTTACATATCTCATTATTTCCCAAATTCCAGTTGTACCTGCAGTTCATACCCTAGTCACATAAGTAACACTGTGTTATTCTCCACTTGTGTCTTAGTTTTGTCTCAGCAACTAAATCATAAACTCAAGGACAGTGAACATGTTGTCTAATTCTTCTGTAGACTTTATACTCTAAAATAGTACTAGCACAGAGAAGGTACTCAAGAATGTCCCAGCAGCTAGATTCGAAAAGTGTAAGGGGGACTGGATGTGGCTCAAGTGGTTAAGGGAGCCCGTGTGGCTCAGTGGTTGAGCACCGGCTTCCCACATATGAGGTCCTGAGTTCAATCCCTGGCCCCAGTACCTCAAAAAAAAAAAAAAAAAAGTAATTATTTTTCATTCCTTCCTACCTTGTAACTGTGTAGAGAGGTCAACTTTTCCCCCAACCTAATGTTCAGCTGCACTTTCAGTATCTGGCGGCAAAGCTGATGCTGCAATGCTGCAGTGGACCCGCACAGCTTTGTGTATTAAATTTATAATAAAGTCAAAGATGGATGACTGAAAAGAAACCCTAACAGTTTCTGAAATTATTAAATCTTCTAGTTTGAGGGCTCAGAGAGCCTGAGAAAATTTCGTTTTAATCCCTACAGGTTTTCTATTCTACAGATGAAGTTAAGAGTTGGCCTGAAAAGCAATTTTGTGTAATCATTTACTGAAGTGGAGGGGAAAAATTATTATAGTGCTCCTCCTGAGGTCTACAAGCAATACGCATGCTATGCTCTCTTCCAGCCCAGAAGGGCTGCGTGGGCTTGATAAACAGCTGAGCTTGGCCCTACTGCAGCTCTAAACAGGTGTCTGTAAATACTGCAGAAAAGAACCCTCCGCAAGTTGGTGGGTGTTACCGATGAGTAGCCGTGGAAGCTTTTGTTGGCAAACATGCCACAGCCGTCTGTCTTCCCTTGGTGGAGGACTAGCCTGCTATGAGGATCCATTACGCCTTTGTCTTGTTAGTGACTGGCATCCATATATGGCTTCTTTTAAAGTAACGGTGCTCAGCCACAGGCGATTTTACCCCCACCCCTTAAGGGGCAGTTGACAATGTCACAACCGAGAAGGCAGTTGCTACTGGCGCCCAGTAGGTAGAAGCCAGGGGTGCTTCTGAACATCCTACAGTGCACATGGCAGTCTTCTACAACAAAGAACTTTTCATCCGAAAATGCCAAAAGTGCTCAGTTGGAGAGACCTGTCTTAAAGTAATAATTTCTTCTTTCAGTATATTTGTTTGTGCATTTCTTCATTCTTTCATTCATTCAACCCATATTTATTGTTAAACATAAAAAATATCCAAGTAGTTATTTTCCTGTGTGTTCATGGATTCATTAATTCACTGAGATAATAGTAATTTATTCAGCATCTATTCTGCCAGGTACCAGGGCCTTGAACAGTAGGGTCAAGGTCTTTCTTCACATAGGGTTTAGATTCTGATGGAGGGGAGACATAACTCTAAATAAGTTAAAAAATAAACGAACAGGATAATCCCAACCAGTGATAAGCGCAATGAAGAACATCAACCTGGGTCAAGGGAGAGAATGACCCTGGCAAGAGTGGCTATGGGGGATGCTACTTTCAAGAGGGCAAGTAGGGAGGCCTCTGTGTAGAGGTCACCTCGAAGCTGAGACACGAACAATGAGGAGGAAGGGAAGTTTTAAAATGGAAGAAGCAACAGGTTCAAAGGCTTGCGGCTAGAAAGGTTTGGGTGGATTCAAGGATCAAAAACATGCATGTTGCTGAAACTTGGAAGAGGCAAGGCAGACAAAGTGAGGTTAGACTGGGCAGGGCCCTGCAACGGTAAGAACTTTAGACTATATTCCAGGTGGCCTGTGAAGCCATGGGAGGGTTTTAAGCAGGGTGGAACATGATCTGGGTTAGCTATCAATGAGTCCACTCTCTCGAGCAGAGAATGCATGGGAGAGGGACAATCAGGAAATGAGGGACCAGTCAGGGAGTCCAGCCTCGATTAGAGCGGTCCTGATTGTCTTTACAGGGAGAATGAAGGAAAGGAATTGGAAGATACTTTTCTGCATTCTGAATCTGTACTCACTCCTTTTCTACTCCTGACCTTTCCCCCTCTCCTGCACTCCCAGGTGCATAAAAGGGCTGGAGTCTTTTGTTCAGATCTCCCTTGGTAGTGAGACAACCCCACATCTGCACTCATGCATCTGACCCTCTCCCAGCACCGTTCCATGTAGAAAATGGAATCGGGGAGCTGGTGCTTTCTCCCCTTCAGCCTCCTGCTTAGACTATCTCAGTAAATGACTAAAGCCTTGACTGTTACTTTCATTTCGGCTTGTCATCTTAATTGATCACCTTGACATCCGGCAGCTCGGTGCTCTCCCACTTAGTTCAGCTCTTGACAGTGGCACTTCCTCTCTGACCCTTCTTCAGTGGCCTCCCATAATACTTAGAGCAAAATTCAAATTTCCATCTGGCCCTGCTGACCTTTTCAGGCTTACTGGCACCCTTCCTCCCGTGGTCTGCAGTGATCCAGAGAACTGGCCACGTGTCCCTTCAACGAATCCACTGAGACCTTTCCTTCCTCGTCCCTTTCCTTTGAGGGTCTCTGCCTGGAATGCTCCTATTCTAGCTTGTTGACTCCTTCATGTCCCAGCTCAAATGACACCTCCTCGGAAAACCCGTCCTTCTCTACAGTCACTCTATGGCATGTATTCTCAAGGGGAGCAAAATCATCCCCAAAGGGGTGAAAAGCTGCTCTTAGAGTATACAAAAAATCTTATTCTTTTTATGTCTACAACAAACTGCACATAAAGACGTACATGGCACATCTGTGGTTTCAAATTTCAATGGGCATGATTAGGGGGAAAACTTATTCTCTTCCAAGCACTTATCACACGTGGAAATACCCTGCTTATTTTGTTCACTTTAGTTTTGTCTGCCTCTCCATCCTCATCCATCCTCTCCATCCTCACCCCAAAGATAAGCTCCATGAGGGCCAGGGACTGGCCAACTGCTCCCCACTGTATCCCCAGCCTCTGAACAATGCTGGACACATAGTGGCTATTCCATAAATATTTGGTGACTGGATTACTATCACCATGGTAGAAAGTCCCATTGCTTCAAGGACTCATTGGGCCTACAGGGGCCCTCTTGGGTTTCATGGGTCCCTTTGGCACTGAATTTGATTATAAGTCCCCTTCTCTGCCCCATGGACAAATTAATCTCTTAGCTGTGGTCTTGACTATTCTCAGTTTTCTCTCTTCCCTGACACTGAGAACCCAGTAATGAGGCAGTCTAGCCCTTCCCTTTTCCAGAGATAGTGTGGTATGCACCATATGGACATTAGACTCTTTAAATTAAAAACATTTTCAAGGAAATTATAACAATAGGCCAACCATCTTAGAAATTACACAACAGAAGGCATACATGATTATCTGATTTGATTTAGTAATAAATTGAATCACAGCAAGCATCTGCAATGGAAAAAAGATGGGAAGAAAGCAAACCAAAATGTTAACATTATGCTAACTAAAATGTTAATCTTCGGGATGTGGACTCATGGTTTATATTCTCCTTTTGGTTAATTTATGAATTTCATATAATGAGCATGTACTACTTTTGCAAAGTGAAACAAAATATTTTAGTGATGTCAGAGAGGCATATATAGGCACGCTTCTGGTCCATGTATTATGGACCAGCCCTATTTGACACAGTGACCCTAAAATAACTTTTGGGGGAATTTCTGTGCATAGAGAAGTCATTGGATTTTGGCCAACTTAGTCTGTTTCAGCCTCAAAACTAGGAGGACAGCCACATTCTGTTCCATAGAACTTAGTGTTGTTAGATTTGTCAAAAGTGTCCATGACCCCGAAAAGCATAAAAAGGACTATACTCTAAGGCATCTCACCCATGAAAAAACGCAAAACTACACAATCCCATGTGTTTGTAAATTTTTTTTTTCAGGGGATTCATGGTTCCCTGGGTTATAAAACCCTGACTTAGAAGGATTCCTCAGTGAAATGCCTCCTGAAACTGAAGCCAGTTCTCTTCATTTTATCCTTGTGGGCCGCTACCATAGGTTACTTCCCAAATACCCAGACATTGTCTGTTCTTGATTTCCTAAACCTGATCTCCTCCTAGCAAGACCCATTTGAATCAACAGAACCAGTTCATGCTTCAGTATCCTAAACAGTCACATTAAAGGTTCTTAATCTTTTTTGCCCAAGGAACGTTTTCAAATACCAGAGCTTTTGGCAGATCACTTAAAGAGAAGACTCAGTGCAACACTGAACTCAACAACTCAGCAAAACTACAATACCCTTCATGACAGCTAACAACGGCTCGCAGGGCCCAAAGCCTTTAGGGTTAGCGCACAAATCATTTCAGCTCTGAGCCACTGTTCACCCTGACCAGGATCTCTTAAATAGGCAAAAGGCAACAATATACGAGACCACACAACAACGTGAAGGCTCTCTTTTAACCCAGGTGGATTTTACACTGTGATGCAAATTGGGTGGCCCACCCAGGAAGGAGTCATGACACACCCAGCATATACCAAGGCACATGGTATGAGGACCGCTAGATAACGTAAAGCCTTCCACAAATTCAAACCACTATCCTCGATGAAAACAAACAGAGCAAAATCATTTAGTTTAAGATCGTATCTGGCTGCCCAGGCATCCCTGGCCTAAGCCAAGGAGGTTACTTGCCGGGGAAACCAGCATTCTTACCTCCTCCAGGGCCCACAAGGAGTCCACCACGGGCTTGATCTTCTTCTGGCGGTAGAGCCCCACGAGCTTGTCCACCACGCTCCGAATGAGGCCCGCACGGCCCTGTTTGAAGAGCAGGTTTAGAAGGGAAAACCCTGCGATGACTTTGTTCTCTTCATACAGCTTGATAGGGTTCACTTTCTCGACCTGCCACCACTAGAAGGAGAGACGGCACTGGGTTACAAGGACTCAGGGACGGCCACCTGCACTGCACTGCCAATATTAGCAGCCACTGCAGGGGGAGGCGGGCGCTGCGTGTGGGCAGATTCAAGCTGACCGAAGACTTAACTCTTGGGCTGGACTTTGGAAAGCATCTGTGTTGCTAGGCACTGCCTAGAGTACTTGGGACACGGTAGCTAGTGGTGCTTGTGAAAAGTTCAGGGTCTGGGTGGGAGAGAGGGCCCTTCACAAAAGCAAGCCCCAGGCCCCCTGTAATTGAGACGTTAAGGAATAGGGTTAGGATCATCAGCTACGGGGCCATGAATCCTGGTACCACTTGCTCACTGTTATTCTTTTTTGCCAGTGTATTCTCAGCTGAAGAGCGGGGAATGATATTGCCTCAGGGGTTGTCTGGGAGAATTAGGTATGAAGCCCTGGGTCAGGCTTAGGAAATGGTGGTCATGGTTTTGGGGTTGGTGAAGGGAATAGGCTGGCAGAGAAATTTACAAATTACAATGGGGACGTGGCAATGGCATAACAAGGCTGAACAGGGAGAGATGAGGAGGAATTCATGGGATGAAGAAGCATAGGGATGGGGGATATACAGGAACCTCTTATATTTTTTAATGTAACATTTTTTGTGTGATGTATATATCTTCAAAAAAATACAATTTACAAAAATGATGTGGTCAGGAGTGGGGAGTGGGTTATATGGGAACCTCTTATGGTTTTTTGTTTTTTTTTTAATATAACATTCCTTGGGATCTATTAACTTTAATTTAAAAAAAAAAGAAAAAAAAAACCTGAAAAAAAAATTACAGGGAAGTGTAACATGGGAAGAAGAAAGAGTATGGGGCGACGAGGCCAGTGCTGAGACTAAGTCAGTGGTTCTCAACTGGGATGATGATGTTTCCACTCAGGGGACATTTGGCAATGTCTGGGGACATTTTTGGTTGTGATGGCAGGGAGAGGCAGTGCTACTAGCAGCTTGTGGGTAGATGCTGGGATGCTGCTCAACATCCTACGATGCATAAGGCAGGCCCCAAAGAAAAGAATTACCCAGACCCAAATGTCAACAGCTCTGAGGTTCAGCAACCTTGGACTAAACCTCTGGGTGGGATAAATGCAACTGGTAAAGGTGGCTGCCTCCCTTCCAGCATCTCATCTCCTCCCAGACACCAGACTAAACAAATAAGCCATTAACAACCTACGGAAATGATTACCCAACTGCTTTGCTCTGATTTAACTGCTTTTCCTTTGGTGTTACTTATCATTTAGAAATTTAAACTCCCAGTTTCTGGAAGTTCTAAAAGATGAAATGCTTAATACCAGTTTTAATACAGAAGGCAACAAGCGATGCAATGGGCCCCTGATTATATTCATAATATTTATGTTATCGGTGTGTTTATTTATAATCTGTATCATTCCAAAAAGGATTGAGGATGCTCACAAAAACGAAAGATTTTAATTTTTTTCCTAAGGTAAGAAAATCATGTTGTTGGGAAAATAATTGTGAGGAAATCAGGTTTAAGGCAGGGATGAGGTTCATACATGGAATTTTCCCCCAAAGTACATTCCAGAAGGGCCTGGGGGTGGTTTGAGAAGAGTGATGGGCTGCTTGCTGTGAAAACAAAGGTAGAGAATGATTTTAGTAACTTGATTAGCAGTGTATCTTCAATGCCTCTACACATGTCTATAGAAGGAATGCTTGCCGATACTATAATAATTGTGGTTAAGAGAGTTCTGGAGCCAAATGCCCAGTTTTGAATCACAGCTCTGCCACTTACTAGCTGTGTGACTTTAGGCAAGTCACTTAACCTCTCTGTCTATCCACTTCCTCACTGTACCTACCTCACAGGACCTTCATAAGAAGTAAATGTGTTAATACATATAAAATGCTTAGAATTGCGTCTGGCATATAGTAGGTACTCTATCAATGCTAACTACTCAAACTATCACCTTGAGTTGGAAGGCAATTTTGATTTAGTAAATAGGATCTGGAGCCAGACCGCTTTCTAAACGTCAGCTTCACCTGTTATTACCATCTTCTTTATGGTCTCAAAACAAATGGCCCCTTTGAGAAAGAGTGAAGCACAGGCTCTGCAGGAGTCTTAAGGTGGAAGACAACATAGCCAAGAGATTCCAAGGAGGCCTTTAGCCGCTAAGCCTCTCTTGACTGTATGGAGGAAAATTCCTTTCTAGAGCCTTCCAGAACAAAATCCCCATTCTACACCCTGGCATTAAAGATGCCCTCTCTTCCATTTGCTTCTAACTGACCAACTAACATTGGACCAGGCCTCCGAAAGGGAAAGTCTTCATTCTTGAGTTCCGGCTGCAAAGTGCTGGGAGAATGGGCACCCCAGTTCCCGGCAGGGGAGCCTCAGCCTCCACGCTGCCTGTTTTTATGAATGCCTGCATTGAACACGGACACGCTGCAATTATTTTGTTAACATTGGTGTGCTGTGATTGTGCATTTCAGGGAGAAAGGGAAAACATTTCTTACAATTGTATGTAATTTGGGACCAATTTGGTTACCCAAAGCAGCCTGGCAGGATCACGTTAATTGGAGCCACAACAACAAAACAGCTGCGAGTGGTACGAAGCCCGTCGTAAAGGGACACGCTCCAGTGTCACCCTTGTCTGAGATTCTGTTCTTGTTCTTCCTGGAGATTCCCTAGTTGACCTGATTCTTGACTCTGGTTTTAAAGGGCAAACGCAAAGGGAGGCCCTTTAATGCTAATCTCACGGGAGCAGGGAGTACTATCCATTCCAGAACCAAGGAATGTTTGGGGGTGAAGCTTTTGGCAGCCAGAGGTGGCACCCAGGAAGCTGCACTTAGAGGGAACCAATATCATGGCTTTCCCTGGTGACGCTATTTAAAATGCCTCCACCCCCATCCTGCTTTGTTCTATCTCATCGTTCTGTTTTTATTCCCCTTTGGAGGTTTTAGAACCAGTTACAATCATGTTATTAATGTGCTTTACTTACTGGGGGTTCATCTCCCTCATTGGAATGTAAGTGCCACAAGAGCCAAAAATGCCCCCCTCATTCACCGTGCAACTCCAGGGCTTGGCCCAGGTGTACAAATAGTAGACAGGCAGAAAATGCTTGCAAAGTGAACCAACTGCACTAGCTGCACAGAAGGCTGGGAATAGAGGAGCTACTCCTCTATTTCTCCTTATGAGGAGCAGCAAGTCCCTGTTCTGGTGGGGTAAGAATCAAAGCTCAAGCCTAAATTAGTTGAATTCTAGTGGGAAGCTCCAGGTGAGGACCTGAGAAGGTTCCTATGGGTTGAGTGCTAGAGACGTTGCTTCTCAATCGCAAAGTAGGCATCACATTCAGAGCGTGATACTTTAGGATAGTGGTTTATAAACTTGCCCATGTCTAAAAAAGTTAAACGAGCCCTGCCTCCCTTCCCAGAGACAATTCAGTAGATTAAGGATACAGAGATATCTCAAGTAATCCTAGAGAACTGGCAGGGAAGTGGCCAAACTGAAAATTGGCCTCTCCATGGGGCAAATAAAATGAACCAGTGCTAAGTTCAATTTTGAGCAATGAATGAAAGCCCCAACACTCAACCAGTCTCTGTGAAGCAAAAATGAAGATTTCTTAACTTTCCCTGACACTCCCACCTCTCTGCTTCTTTTAGAGAAAAGCAGCCCAATTCTGAGTTCTTGCCCATTTTTAATGAGCAGAGCAGGAATGCAGGTTTTATTGCAACTGAATGAAGGACATGAAGGACAAAAAGGATTAGGTCAATGACCTTAGAAGGAAGAGCTCACAACATGCAAATCAACACACCACCATAGCACCTTAGCTGTGCATTGATACTTACTGATTTTGCAAAGCTAAAGAAGCTCTTGGTCTCCCCAGTCACCATGTTGGATGAACCTGCAAATGGAGGATTCCCAAATCAAGGAATTGCTAAGGAAAACATATCTTGTTACACATGGAAGAATGGCAGTTGTTTGGTCCAGACCTGGCAATAACTGGAAAACAAATTTAATCCAGTTTTGTTTTTTTTTAAATGAGGGAAATGGGGATGAGTGGGTAGGTGGTACCCAGTTAACTATTCTAGCTAAGTGTCCCTGGATCAAAGAGGAAGTAGCATTTTTATGGTAATCATGTCACTGTTTTGGGAAATTGGGCATGGGGATCCTTTGGATTTAGGCCAATATTTTAATATCACGATATGTTTCTGAAACATCTCTTTGATTTCTTTTTGGACACTGAGAAACAAACTCCTACATGAGCCTACTTTTCTGTATTTGAATTCAATTCCCGGGCCTTGGGACCTTGGGCTATGACCTGGACTGGGTCTGGGCACCTTGGTGTGAGAGGGGCTGAAACAGATTAGATAGAAAAATGGGGTATAGAAGAAGGCAGATCCAGAAGCTCAGGAAATGGTGCGGCCAATGCATCAGCTTCAAAGAGGCCTGGGCAGAAAACCATTTAAGACAAATGGTGTGAGAAACTGAGACTTGTCCATTGGAACAAGAGGGCAGATGAGGGGCATGGTTGGGAAAGGATCCCTAACATGGTCTCGCAGAGAGGAAAAACTCCTTTGTGGGGGCCCTTTAGGGGACAAAAGGGTTCTTACCAGTGTTGTAAGTGTTCAGATTCCATATGGGTGCCTTTTCAACACTTTTCTGCCCTGTTCCCAAAGATTTGGGAACTGCTATTTAATGGGGGTGGGGGGGGTGGGGAGGGGGATCTATATTTTAATCTTTATTAGCTGGCTTGGCTGGTAAAGCACTGCTTCTGCTTCCTGGGGTGACTGCCACCAGACACCATAGCACCAGGCTTCCATTACTGATCAAACAGTTAACGCGGTGAACTAGGTACTTATGAGCTGATCAAGTTGAATTCCACCAAAACGATATCCAGGAATTGAGGTGAAAATAGAAATACTGGTAAATAGTAAGTTAGGACGAATAAATCACCCATTTGCACTTGCCTCACATGTTAGTCATATCCAATATCTCTACATTGTGCATTGACTTTCATGGCTCATGTTTCTTATCAATAGTAATAAAAAAATTCATGCATCTACCTTCAGGGACTTCCCAGTATATGGCTACTACTAAAAGAACTGAACACTCCAGCAATGGGAAGTTTACCCCACTCTGGTACCCTCAACTCTTGTCACAATGATCTGATGTTGACAAAAAGATGTCACTTATTCCCCTCCAATACCTCTTTTATAAGCTCCTCAGCTGAGTCAAATCATTGCTAATAGCAGAGACTGAGTTGATTTTCCCCCCTGAGTTACCCACAGGTAAGGCTCAATTTTCTATTGTATGTAAAGAAGAAATAAGTGGTGAGAATCTCAAACTGCAGATAACCCCAATATAGCTTTGGAATATGACATCTGGCTTCAGATCTGTACTTTTGATTTTGTGAAGATTAATGTTTACATTAGTTTGCAGCTTCTAACAGGAAAGAAGGAGGGGGAAGAGGGTTATCTCTCCAGTCTCAATTTGCCAGAGAAAACCTGCTCCCAGATGTCTTTTATCAATCCATCCATCATCCCCACCCACTCACCCAAAAGCTTAGAAGTGGAGGTAGAAGCAGAGTGGACCAGACATGTGCTCCATCTATTCAGGGCTTGTGTCTTCATCAAGACACACAAAGAAGTGGCTTAGAGGAAGGGGAGCCTTTGCTTTACAACCCCATCTTCAATGGACGAAAAACCAACCGAAAACCCCACATCTGAGCCACTCGTCTCCATCCACAGTAAATCCTACATTGCCTCATTTTCTGTACTTCCTCTGAGGCCATGAACATTTTCTATCTGTACCACCTTCTGTGGCTCAAACTCCTTAATGGTGCCATGCCATCATCTTGGTGACTACATTTGCTTGGCCTTGTCATGGACTCAGGGATCTTCACGGGAGTAGGAGGGCAGTAGAGACGTGTTCTTTTTATAATTGAATACAACTAGCAGCAAGAAGAAAATAATACAAACACCAAACACTCCCAATCCCACTACCCAACACATTTCAGGATTCAGAGCTTCTGTCTGTAGGCACACATGCAATGTTTCCCACCACTCACCACATTCCTGAAGCTGTTTAGCACTTACCATATAAAATGTAGGTGCCCAGTGGTTTGAGAAGGCTGAGACCCTTCCCAGTGTTGTCTCCACAGAGGCAATCCAAAACGATGTCCACACCTTCGGCACAGATTCTAAACGGTGAGAAGACAAAGCAAAATAGTACACCCAGTTGATCCTCTTTCCTTTCTGCGACATTTGTTTGACTCTTTATTAGGAACAGTCAGAACTCTGGGAGTAGGAGAAGCCTGGGAGGTGGATTTGCCCTCCTCAGTCTAGTTGTAAGAATTATACAAAGCTGGGGGCAGCCAAGGATCTGGTCTTGGCTTATCTTGGGAACTAGCCCTGATAGGGGAAAGAACAGGGGCATTGGGGTTGGCAGTTGAGTCTGTATCTTGTGGCCTCACTCAAATTCTTTGAGCCTCAGTTTTCTCCTTTGTAAAGTGGAAAGAGTATGTCTCTTTTCAGTAAGGATGAAATGAGGAGACAAAGAAATACTAGGCCACTGCCTGCCACATTGCAGGCTCTCCGGAAGTCAGTTAACAGTTCATATTTGTGGTGCACAGGGTGCCAGGCTCTGTTGGAGGAGCAGGAGGTAGAGTGAATTAACCAACATGTTCCTTATCTTCGTGGGGCATTGGTCTAGAATGGATTAGCTTTCCTCCCTCCCCCACCTCCCTCTTCAGTGAAGATATAAAGGTAGGTTAATGGAATTTGCAGCCTTTGATTTGTCCAATCTTCATGTCCAACCTAAAATGGACTCTTAGAGGAAGAGGGTTAAATACAGAAAACTTTCCAATAGCACTGGAGGACTACACAGTAAAGAAAATCCAAGTTTTACTCTATTAGGTAGAAAAAACATTTGTTGGTCCCTTCTTCCATTCAATTACTCATTTATTGATTCATTCACTCATTAATGTAGTTTACTAATGGCTACTCGGCTTCCAGTATGAGCAGGAGGGAGCTGTGGGTCAAGAAGGCTCTGGAGGATGTAGGACAGACTTTCCTATACACAGAGCTCCCAGTTGTGGCTGGGTCCTCTGCTGCTTAGACAAGTCTCTGCCATCCTGTGTTGGCCTTTGACAGCTGAACCTTCATGTGAATATGTTATTCAACCCTCAAGTCACATCCAAAATACAGCCCATTACAAAGGCCAATCCAAAGCCATCAGCTTAACTCCCGGCCTCATGGAGTGCTTATGGCCACAGGTGTGTCCTCTAAAGCCTTGCCTGTAAGTTCAGAACCAGGAAAGTAAGATCTCAAACCTGAGTGTGCACTGGAATCACTGGGAGGGCTTTTAAAACACAAATTGCAGAAGCCCCTTCTCCCCACCCAGTTTCTGATTCAGTAGGTCTGTGGTGGGGCCCAAGAGCTTGTATTTCTAAGTTTCCAGGTGCTGCTGCTGTTGCCGATTCCAGCACCACACTTTGAGAGCCACTGGTCTAGACTGGTTACTCAGATCTAAGATGGCACTTTTTATTAATTAATCAAATTATTCATTAAATATTTAGCATGTGGCACTGCACTAGGCTTTGGGGGATATAGTGGTGAATTCAAAGGAACTTGATTTCTTCCCCTTCAGACTTATATTAGACATTTACCAATAATTTAAAAAATGAAAATAAGGGCAGCAGATGTGGCTCAATTGATTGGGCTCCCATCTACCATATGGGGCCTTCTTATGAAGGTAGGCTGGCTCATGCCTGCGGAGAGCTGATGGCCTGTGCCCCAGGGAGAGCTGGTGAAGCAAGATGATGCCACAAAGGGAGACAGACAGACACAGAAGAACATGCAGCGGATGGACAAAGAGAGCAGACAGCAAGCAAGTGGCAAGGGGGGATAAAGAAAATAAATCTTGGGAAGTGGACTTGGCCCAGTGGTTAGGGCGTCCGTCTATCACATGGGAGGTCCACAGTTCAAACCCCAGGCCTTCTTGACCCGTGTGGAGCTGGCCCATGTGCAGTGCTGAAGCGCGCAAGGAGTGCTGTGCCATGCAGGGGTGTCCCCCACGTAGGGGAGCCCCATGCACAGGGAGTGCGCCCCGTAAGGAGAGCTGCCCAGCGCGAAAGAAAGTGCAGCCTGCCCAGAAATGGCGCCGCACACAAAGAGAACTGATGCAGCAAGATAATGCAACAAAAAGAAACACAGATTCCTGTGCCGCTGACAACAACAGAAGCAGACAAAAAGAAGAGCAAGCAGCAAAATGGACACAGAGAGCAGACAACTGGGGGGGAGAGGGGAGAGAAGTAAATAAAATAAATCTTTTTTAAAAAAAAAGAAAAGAAATCTTTAATAAAATAAAATAAAATACATTTGACTGGGAAGTGGCCGCTGGAGCTGAAGTAGAGAAAATGAGGGGGAGCTTGCTGCTTGCTGTGAGGTGGTGCAGGAGAGGGAGCAGGGGTGGCTGGCTCTGGGCTGGCGCCTCAGACCTGGTGACCAGGTCTCCTTCACCAGGTATTGTGGGCTAGGAAACCGTGCTCCTATCTTCTTACTTTTGCCTGGGTCTGTTTTCTGCCACGTTCGCTCACTCCTGTGGAAGTGGATTCTGCTCTGCTTCTACCAGCCAGCCCTTCGGGGTGGCCAAGCCCTCCCTATAAACCCTGTTTCCCCCCACCCTTTGCCTGCCGAACGCCCACCTGTGGTCAGAAGCAGCCTCTCCGGTGCCAGGCTGGGCACACCTGCCAGGTACCTGTGATGGCCCTGCCCACTCCATCTCTTTACTTTTTGTCTGATACTCCTCACTTCTGTACTTTCCCTGAGTCCACATTCTTTGCCACAAACTCCAGACACTTCCTAGTATTAGCTGGCCCCACCCATCAACCCAAGCAACCTGCAGGGTGGTTAAGCCACTAGCCCAGAAACCATGAGAGCTAAGGTGTGATGCCCTTGACCTTCCTAGAAGAGCAGTATCTCACATTCATAAGCACTTACTATGTGCCAGGTGCAGTGCTGAGCCCATCCTAAGTCTCATTTCATTTTCGCTACATGTCAACCCTCTGATTCAGGGGCCACTATTTTCTCCACTTGAATGAGAAAACTAAGGCTGAAGTGACTTACCCTAGGGGCCCAAAGCAGAGCCTAGGAGGACCCTAGTTTGATCCATCCAGAGTGGAGTAGAGTTTTACAGGGTGAGCTGTGGCCGGCCCTCGGGTGACCCCACTGCCACTTCTAGGCCACACAGGCTCCCAGCAGGAGGCCCCACGTTTGGCACATGGGAAAGAGACCCCCATAGGTCTCCTACATATTCAGAGATCCTGTTCCTCCTCTTGCCTCTCTCAGCACTTCTATAGTTGCAACAGGTAGGGCACGGCTTGCGCCTGTGCAGGGGTCAAATAAGACACAGATTGTCTCCCTCCTGCCGTCATTACATCATTTGGAAGGTCAGAAGGGGTGAGTGGGAGGGGAGGGGAGGTTGATTCTAGAAAGGACAAGCTGGGTAAAGGCAGATGACATTCCCAGGGTCAAGCAGGCATGGTTCCTGCTAAGGTGAAAAATGTACCTTCAAAACTGCATGCATTAGAAACATGTGGATGGGAATCCTGTATTTTACACAAGATTGTTCCATAAATCCACAATTTCTCTAATAATAATAATAATAGTAATAAAGTCCTCCATTCCCATTAGGGGGCAAGACTTAGTGGGACTCAGTTGGATCTATTCAAATGCTCCAGGCCCTGCCTCCCCCGGCAGCCTCGGCACTGGCCCTCCTTGGCCACTCTGGCTCACATTTACAAGCACCCTAGCACTCCTATTGGATTGTGGACATCACAAACAGAGCTGGAGTTAAAGACCTCCCTTCACTCATCAGAGACAGGCGCTGTCTCCTTTCCTGATAACCCTATTTCCTGGGGCGTCTGTCCTGCCTGCACACGTCAAATCGTAATTACTTGAAAGCAGAGAGTGAGGGGCAGGGAGCCAAAGGCAATGGTCCTTGGGTCTGCCTTCTGCTGTTGTCAGTCTGCAGATTTAGAAAACACAAACAGCCCCAGAGCAGGGATTCCACAGCCCACGTTCAGCAGCAAGGTGTTTGGGAATCCTGATCCAAGCCCTTTGCACTGTCCTTCCTTTGTCCCCAACCCTTGCCCCTTTGTTGTGAACTCTGCCTCTTCGCTCCTCACCCACACGGGTCAGCGATCACTTTCTCTGGAGTGGTATTAGGTTCCAATAGAGCAACTGCTGGGAGAGAAACCCTTTGACCTTGCCAAAAAATGAATTCCTCTTTATTGTGACCTTCTTCTCTAGTTGGATCCTTGGCATGCCACTCAGCTCTTCTGTTTCTGAATTCCCTTTTCTCTGAGAATTCATCTGGGCCACAGTTTTAACCATCACTTGATGTTGGTGATGGAGGGATGAGATTACTTCAGAGTGCTGGCACACAGTAGGCTTCTCGCAGAGGGCTGAGCGCAATGCCCAGAGCACAGTAGGCTTCTCAATAAATATTAATATTTACTATTATAGGCTCCCGCGTGTACTTGGCAACAACACCACCTCTAGGAATCCTTTCTTGATCACTTTCTCTCTGTTTTCCCCAGGAAATTAGACTCTCACTAATTTCCACTAATATTTTGATTAACTCCTACTATGTGCCAGGCATTGTGGAAGGTGCTGAAGGTACAGAAGAGCAGTAGGTAAGTATGATTTTCAGAGCTTATCCTCCCCTGTCACGCCTATGACTGGTACGTGCAAACCCAAATCGTTTGGGCAAATAGCAGCTCCCTCTACAGCGCAGCTCTGATTCTGTCCTCTGTGGACTTTGCGCTGCTTTGGTACAGGGGCTGCGTCTCATCTCTGTTCCCCCAGTTTCCAGAGGCAGCTCAAAGCAGTCACTCAGCAAATGCTTGAGGAGTGTGAGTTCTTCCCTCACCTCAGCTCCAGTCCCCTTTCCCCTGGCTTGTTGATAGACCCCTGAGGGTCTAACTCCCACACTTATATTTATTTATCTGGTTTAACGGAAATCATTACTGCTTCCGATGCCCATCATCTAACAACAGCAAAAAGGAAAAGAAGTCTTGGCTCATCATTTCAGCATTTCCCACAGTTGCTTGGTGACCACATCCTATTTTCCTACAAAATATCTGAGGGCTTTGCCTCTTCCTCGGCACTTCCATTATTGTATTCTCAGATTCTGACTGTCCCTTCTCTCATCTCTACTGTACACTGTGGGCAGATAAAATTGTTTGTGAACTCATCTTTCATAATAGCTGTTCGCGGCTTCACATCTGCAAAGGACTCCGTGTTTCTTACATAATCTAATTTTAACTCTATATAAGGGCTTTAAAGAGCCTGGCCAATCAAGCTCAGTGGTTCTAGAACAAGAGCCATTTTGCCTGTCCTTCCTGGGGACACTGGGCAATGTCAGGAGACATTTTTGGTCATAACAACTGGGGTGGGTGGCGCTGCTAATGGCATCTACTGGTTAGAGGCCAGGGGTGCTGCTCAACACCCTGTGCACAAGAAAAAACACAAAAAACAAAGACGGAAAACACAAAACCCTGCGCAGGGCAGTCCCCCACAGCAGCTTTATTATCTGACCCAAAATGTGCTGAACTTGAGCGGTCCCGACCCAGCCCCTGCCTGCCACGCCTGCATCTCACGGGGGCCACATTCTTCAAAGTGGGCAGCCTGCGCGCCTCACTGGCCTATGGACAAGCCACTCCCGAATGTTCCCGTGAGAGGGAGCAAGGGTGGTAGGAAAAGCACCAGCTCTGGAGCCAGAAGGATCTGGGCTCCTATCCTGCCGAGTGCTCAGTTGTTTGAAGTTAACTCAGCAGTTACTCAACCAGGCTGAGCCTCAGCTCCCTTATCTGTAAAATGAGCATAAGATCTACTTCATAAAATTTGCAAGCCCTGAGAGAAAGCTGCTGCATGTTCTCTGGGCTCCATTTAAACACTGCTTCCCTCCATGCACTCTGTATGTCTCACTGTCCTGCAATTGCCCATTGAGCTGTCTGCCTCCTCCACTGGACTGGATGCTCCATATCACAGGTATGGGATAGTGGCTGTCTTGTTCACCAAAGTACTTGTTGAATGAATGACTGACAAATGAAAGCAATGTCTAAAAAAATATTGTGTACCCATTTCCTACCAAATTAAGTGGTTTTTTGTGTTTTTTTTAAAATTATTTCTCTTCCCTTTCCCCCGACCCCCGGCCCAGTTGTCTGTTCTCTGTGTTCATTCGCTGTGTATTCTTTAGTCCCCTTCTGCTGTTGTCAGTGGCATGGGAATCTGTGTTTCTTTTTATTGCATCATCTTGCTGCGTCAGCTCTCCCTGTGTGCGGCACCATTCCTGGGCAGGCTGCACTTTCTTTCGCGCTGGGCGGCTCTCCTTACGGGCGCACTCCTTGCGCGTGGGGCTCCCCTACGCGGGGGACACCCCTGCGTGGCAGGCACTCCTTGCGCGCATCAGCACTGTGCATGGGCCAGCTCCACACGGGTCAAGGAGGCCCGGGGTTTGAACCGCGGACCTATCATGTGGTAGATGGACGCCCTGACCACTGGGCCAAGTCCACTTCCCAAATTAAGTTTTTTAAAAAGTTGCTTGATTTTTTTTAAAGGCAGATTTTTTTTGTCTGTATGTTATTTGTCATTGAGATACAATTGATATACAATAAACTGCACATATATAGAGTGGACAATTTGCTGAGTTTTCACAAAACATATGTACCTGTGAAACCACCGTTATAATCAAGGTATCAACGAACACACCAATTTCCCTTCAAAGTTTCTTCCAGTCCCTTTGTAAACCAAGAGGAGTTCTGTAGCATAGAAAGTATACAGAATCACAACCCTTGAGGCCAAATCGGGTCCTAAGCCTCTGTAAAATGAGGTCAAGAATTTTCACTTGCGGAATTGTCTAAGGGGGACACGAAATGGAGTAGGCAAAGGGCTTAGCAGAGCACCTTCTCCCTGGGAGAAGCCCATCCAACACGGCTGCTTTCATCCACCTTTCCTGTCCCTGCCCACCTTGCCTGGGGTTCCCTCCCCACTTTCTAAATTGTTCCCATCTCTCAAGCACCACCGTCGGGGCTGGCCATCCAGAACTCTTGGATCTTTCGCTCTTCTTTATTTTTAAAGCCCATGAAGAGAGAAGCAGGTGATTCAAGACTCCTAACTTCCTTTAGCTTGGTTTCAGCCATAGATATCCTCTCCTCCCAAGCAGAGAGAGGGTAGCTATATATATTATATGTAAGGTCGGTGGCATAAATATTTTTTTCTCTATTACCTTTACGGGGTCTAGATCAAGGTTGAGCGGCTGTTCCAGAGAGACTTACCAGTTCACGAGTTTATAAATATCAGTTGCTATTCTTGAGTTTGTACCTCAAGAAATGTTATTTTATTAACATTTTCTGGTTTATTGCACCCATAATTGTGTAACAATATATGCGATCAAAAATTAAAGGCAGGCGGCGGACTTGGCCCAGTGGTTAGGGCGTCTGTCTACCACATGGGAGGTCCGAGGTTCAAACCCTGGGCCTCCTTGACCTGTGTGGAGCTGGCCCATGCGCAGTGCTGATGCGCACAAGGAGTGCCGTGCCATGCAGGAGTGCCCTGCCATGCAGGGGTGTCCCCCGCATAGGGGAGCCCCACGCACAAGGAATGCACCCCGTAAGGAGAGCTGCCCAGTGCAAAAGGAAGTGCAGCCTGCCCAGGTATGGCGCCGCACACACGGAGAGCTGACGCAGCAAGATGACGCAACAAAAAATAACACAGATTCCCGTGCCGCTGACAACAACAAAAGCGGACAAAGATGCAGCAAATAGACACAGAGAACAGACAACCGGGGTGGGGGGGGAGGGGAGAGAATAAATAAATAAATAAATCTTAAAAAAAAAATTAAAGGCAAATCACTCTGATACCACTCCCCTTGCATGTTAGTGATTTGATTTTTTTTTTTTTTACTCTCTCCTTTCCTTTCACATCCATATGCATTGAGAATGTGTACAAAGCTGTGATCACAGTGTAGATGGAATTTGGCTTTCTGCTTTGTCACTCAATATCCCATCCCAGGCATTTTTTTTCATTTTGTGAAGCAGTCTTTATAGCTATCCTTTTTTTAGGAGCTGCATAATGTATGTGTGTGGGGGTGTACCATAACCTCCTGAGCCATTTCTCTTCTGTTGATAACGGAGGCTGGTTCGGAATTTTCACAATGACAGACAATGCTGTAATTCACCCTGTTGACACTCGCTGAGCACCTGCGATGGAGCAGAAGCTGTGCTGGGCTCCGCAACAGGCAGCTTTGTGCCAGTTGCGTTTGTCTGCTTTCGGATTACATCCAGAGGGAAGGATTAGTGGACAGAGGCTATAAACATATTTGTGGCTTCCCATCATTTTGAGTCTAATCCCAGGGGCTCTACTGAAAAACCCAAAGAACTGTTGGAGGTCACATTTGAATGAAGGCGGTGGGGAGGTGAGTCTCAGATGCTTTTGCCTGGAGAAGGAAGCAGAAGCCTCCTCTTTATGGGCTGTCACAGTCTTCAGAACTACCACTTCCTGACCCTCCTCCCTCACCACATCCGAACACCTCCAGCTGCACTTTTCTTTTCAGATTCTTGAACTTGCCACACCCTTCCTGACTATAGTGGCACATGCCATTCTCTATAGTTGGAAATGCTCTTCCCTCATCCTTCGCCAAGATTCTCAGCCAAAATCTTACTTTTCGATGAGAGATGTGTCTGATTTCCCTGACTCCATGTGTTCCATTGGCAACATCCATTTCTCTCCCAGAGCAGATTTCCACAAATGGATGAATCAATTGATTCTTTAATAGTTTTACACATTTCTACCCCCAAGTAGACTCCAAGCTCTCTGGGGACAGTGACAATCGGGTGGTTACTGCTGGTTCCCCCACCGTGCCAGGACCTAGCCCATCAGAGACACTTGATGCATATTTATTGAGTAAGTGGATGCATGAACAAATATAAAAATGCTCACAAAATACCACTTAAGGGGGAAGATTACTGACGAGACAACGGGTGGTACCAGGACACATTCACATAGTTCATTTTCCAGTCTGCAACCTAAGAGACTCAAATAAAAGCAGAAAGAACTACGTGAGAGTGATAAAAAATGAAGAAGTCTGGGAAATGCATATTCTGGAACTCTTTAAAACTAACCTGCAATCTCTCTAGAAGTTTAATAAACAGGGGATGAACTTGTAATATCTAGCTTAAAACACTCAAGTCTTAATGGAAATATTGGGACAGCCTTAAATTATATTCCCATCTCTGCATTCAAATTTTAAAAACAAATCTGAAATATCAGACCATCAGCAGACTCTTTTCTAACAGACTCCCAAGTTTCACCAAATCTGGTCTAAATCTCTCATTTCATATAACCATAAATTCCATCTTTATGTCCTTCAATTTCTATATTAATTCTGTGATTTGGAGAAAATTGTTATTTCTTTGAGATGATGCCAACTGGGCAACTTTCCTATTTTATAGTCTAGTACTGGAAAATCAGAACTCTGGCTCTGGGCACCTCTGAATTCTCTCGGAAGCTGTGAGTGACGCAGACCCTGAGACGCAGCCTCGAGTCCTGAGCTGCAGCAGGGGTGACCCACAGAAAATACTGGCAACAGTGGTGACAGCTAGGCTTCTAGCTGCCCCTCGTGTTGACATACACATGGTCACAATCAACAGCTTCAAGAGCACAGGTGAAAAATGGATTGAATTCTTATCCAACCTTCCCCCATGGGTGACTGCAAAAGCCTGTGGACTGATCGCTCTGCCTCCGGCCTCCCCATCCATTCTCCACAAATTGCCAATGGTTGTTCAAAACCCTAATCATGTCATCACCTTAATCCTTTGGCAGCTCTTGATCACACCCAGGTTGGAGCCCACATTCCTAGTTTGGCGTACAAGGTCTGTATGTGTCTCCTTGCCCAGTCTCATTTCTTGCCCTTCCTTCCTGGGTCCCTGAATCTCCTTATGGAAAATCACCCTCCAAACACCTACCTTCAGCTGTTATATGAACAAATGAGAAGTAGATTTCTATGTGTTAAGACAATGTTACAGCAGCTAGTATAACCTTAACCTTAACATTAACATTAACTGTGCAAGTTACTTAATTGCTCTGTTTTATCATCTGTGAAATGGGGATAATAATAGTTGTAGAGGATTAAAAGAGTTAATAAATGTGAAGTATTCAGCACAGAATCTAGTAATATTAAGCCATCAATACATTGCTAAATGAATGCCACTGTTTTTAAAGAGAGAATATTAATATTCTTTAGAGCAAACACCTTACCTTTTTACTTCTTGCACATAGTCTGCATTTCTGTCAAACAGGTGGGTCACGGAGTCTTTGATTGCTTCATGTTTGAAAGTAGAAGCTGTTCCAAAGACAGTCACATTGGGGATGGTGGAACACAGCTGAGCTACAGCTTGGCCCTGAAAGTGAAAAGCAATAGACAAGTCACACACAAGAGCCACCATCCAAAACTGGCTTGTTGGGTATAGTAGAGCAGTGTTTCTCAACTTTGGCACTACTGACAATTTTCAGACTGGTTAAGTCTTTGTTGTAGGGGTCTATCTTGAGCATTGTAGGATTTTTTTTTTTAGCAACATCCCCCTAGCCTCTATCCACTAGATGCCAGTAGCACCTTTCCATTTGAAAACCCAAAGTGTTTCTAAATACAGCCAAATTTTCTCTGGGGGACAACGTTCTTCCCTGCTGAGAACCACTGATGCAGAGGAAAAGTTGATGGGTACTGAAGTCAGACAGATTCAACCTCAAACCCCAGTACCAAGATTAATAGCTGTTTTTGAACCACAATGAGCCTCAGATTCCTCATCTATAATTCTGCATAATGGTAGCCACTCCTTAGGCTACTGGAAATGTCTTAGTTTGGATCTCCTAGAAGCAGACCCCAAGACAAGAATTCGAGTGTAAGTACTGTACTCGGGAATGATCTCAGGAAATACCAGGGTAGGGAAGTCAGACAAGAGATGCAGCAAAAAAGGCTGTTATCAAGTTCATTTCCACTGTGGGCAAAAGGAGCTCAACAACCCTGGGGAATTCTGAGAGCGAGTGTAGACCCTGCCACAGAATTATCCCAACCCCAAGATGAGGAAGTTCGTTATGTATCCATCAAAAATTTCCATCTGATATTGGTTGGATGCTGCTTCTGTAAAAGTAATTCTCACACATTCTGATTTGTCTTATGGGACAAGCATGTTCCCATAGCTAGATAGAAATGCTCAGAAAGCAACCTTTAGCATGTGGAGGTTGGCCCCACACAGCATGGCCAACAACATGGTGTTAAATGAGGCAACTTGTAATACAGGCCAAGCACCTGGTACAAATGTGACATTTAATAGGTATGCAATAAATCTTAATTGCTGATTAAGCAAATAATCAGTGGCTCATTACATCCAGGACTGAGAGGTCTAGGCTTATAAGGAAAAGTTCAACACACAAGTTTCAAATATTAAACCAGTCCAAGTCACATATGCAGTTAGGAATGGGTGATTTTCCATATTCTTTTCAATATGGTGGATATTGTCATTGCTGGGCAAAATGCTTGTGACTGTGTACACTCAGAAATCTTTCGGTAAAACCCAATTGGCTGGTGTATAAGTCAGTCTGGTATTTTCGGATGGAAAATACCAGAAATCTGTTGACTTTTATAAAGTGTGTTTATTTGGGATAAACGCTTACAGTTACCAGGCCATAAAGCATAAGTTGCTTCCCTCGCCAAAGTCAATTGCCACGTGTTGGAATAAGATGGCTGCCAATGCCTGCAAGGGTTCAGGCTTCCTCTTCCTCTTGAGGCTCCATGGTCCCAGCTTCTTCCAATATCAGCTGTGGACTGGGATAAGGCTTGTTTCTCTTCTGGGGCTCACTTCTCTGCAGGCTCAACTGCTCTGCTCGCTCCACAAAGCCAGCTGTAAACTGACGAACTACTTCCAGGACCTCTGCTGGGTCTAATGGAGCCTTCTCTCTTTCCTCACATATATACTTCTCTGTGTATGTACTTACCCAGGTTCCACCATTAAAACTCCAACACTCTCCTCTGCCTTGTCGTTTTCTCTTTGAGTTCCCGCCTACCAAGTACTTTACTGATGTCACCCATTTAAAGCCTTAATCATACTTTAATCAAGTAAGAGTGAAACCTCTGAATCCCATACAATCTAATGTACTCAGAGGAACAGATCAATTTACAAACATAATCCAATATCTATTTTTGGAATTCATAAACAATATCAAACTGCTACAGCTGGTAATTAAGATGCGTGCTAAAACCAAGTGCTGTCTCTTTCCAGTGTTCCATCTGCCATTTTAAGGAGGGAAATTATTCTGCCAAGTCATCTGCAGTATTAATTTCTGCCTACCACCTTATTTACATGTCTTTGTGTTGGTGGACTTAATCAGGTCAGCCGGTCAATTTATGGAAATGTTATCTTCCCACTAGTGGCAATTAAAGACAATACTGAGAGAACCACAAAATGTCAAAGATGGAAGATCATCTAATTTCCTCCCCCTGCCATCCATGTTTTATAGATGAAGGGAAGGTTAAGGTCACCCAATTTTTCAGAGGTAGATATGGGACTCAAAGTAAGGTCTCCTGACTTCTAGTACTGCCATTTTCTGTTATGCCATGCTGTCTGGTTATTTTGACATTTTAAGCTAAACAGAATTTTAAGTTGTTACCTAAAATAGACATGTCACTGACATGCTCACTTGGAGGCCAACATTTCAGAATATGGTCATGGACCAAAGACTCCAGACAGGCTAGAGTTCTCCTCTCTAAGAATATCTTTGATATTTGCTTAATTTTTTTATCCCCAGATTTTAGGGAACAAAGAGAGGACTATCCTTTCTAGCAAATACAAACATCAGCAACCAACTCAGCAATTCTCTAAAATCCATTGGCCTCAGATATGCCACAAATACAGTTCAATAGTGATTGGGCTTCAGCTAATCTTGTTAGTGCTAGAATAGAAAATTAGAGCTAATTCCAGTATCCTTGCAGAGCCTCCAGTCCTCTGTACTTTGGCAACCATAACATTTATTCACTCAAATATTTTCTCAAATTCCCGTTAGGTACCAGGCATACCATGCTATAGATGCTGTTATGACAGAAATAATGAGCACACCCTAATCTCTAGTTATAGTATCAAGCCACTGAGTCCTAGATGTGTGTGTCTAACTACCATTTTGGCATCTGTCTCCAACTGGCTATCCCCAAAACACCACTTCAAACTCAACTGATCCAAAATACAACTCGTTTGCCATCCCTAACGAAGTGAACCCTCTTCCTACACCCTCTGCTTCAATGGATGGGAGTCTACTTTTCATCCACTGCTAAAGCCAGGCATCTGGGCATCAATCTGGATTCCTCTTCCTCCCTCACCCCAACATCCAGTTAGTCTGTGGCTGTGTTGTTCCTTTCTCCTCAAAATCTCTTGCAACTGTCCCCTCCTTGGTCTGGGTTGCCACACTTCCTCTTCTAGATTATGACAACACCATTCTAACTGGTCTGGCTGTTTCCCTGTGTGCACACTGTGGGTAGAGTGATTTTCTCAAACACAGCATTGAGCATTTCTCTATCTGTCTTACAGCTGTCAGCGCCCACCATTGCTTTCATGCTTTTAAAACCCTTGAGTTTATCACCCAAGTTCAGCCCTCCATGATCTGACTCAGCTAACTCACTAATATTATTTCCCTTCACATTTTCAATACCTGATTCCCACCAACACATGGAACATGGGCTGCCACATGGAACATTAGCTACATGCCAGGAGCTGTGTGAACTTCATCTCATGGCCTTCTCAGAACAAGCCTTTACTCTTATTCTATGGAGGAACAAGTTAAGGTTGAGAGAAGTTAAGTCCCTGGTCCAGGGCCACCTGGATAGGATGTGCAGAGCTTGAGCTGCTTCAAGCCTGGCTGCTGCACTAACCAGCTGGGCTCATCTTAAATATGCGGACAGTAATACTACTTAGATTGTGGGATTGTTGAGGGGTTATATGACATAATGCATCAAAGGCTTAGAATAGTGAGTGCTTATAAATATTTGCTACCACTACAACTATGACTACTACTATGATTATTTCTTGGTGTCATTATGATTATCAGCAGAAGTAGCATATCCACTGTCCTACCATCAGGCCCTGTTCCTTATGCCCTGATAGATTTGACGTTCCTTCCTCCATGACAGTATCCGCTACAGCCTTCTGTAATTGCTCACTCACCTATCTGTGAGCTTCATGAGGGCAGGAATCATGGCTCACCTGCCTCTGTACCCCAGTGCCCAGGGCATGGACTGGCGCATAACAGGCACCAGATAAAACTTGATGAATGGAGACATGAGAAACTAAAGGATCTCAGTGTGTTGGGGGAAGGCCTCATAATTTTGTAGCTTTCTATGTCCTTAGCATTGTAGGGTGAAAATAAAACTTAGAATTTGAAAGTTTAGATTTAATTAAAATAGCTAGTCTCTGAACCAAGCAGAGCTTTACCATTTCCATTTTAAAAAAAAATATATTTGTGCTTGTTACATATATATATATGTATATATTTCTTCCTTTCCCCCCCCACTCCCCCACCCCACTGTTTTTGTTGTCTGTGTCCATTCACTGTGTGATCTTCTGTACCTATTTCTCTTCTTGTCTTTCTCCTCTAGGATTCACAGGGATTCAATCTTGGGGACCTCTGACGGGGAGAGAGGTTCCCTGTCAATTGTGCCACCTCAGCTCCTGGTCTCTGCTGCCTCCCTCTGTCTCTCTTTTGTTGCATCATCATCTTGCGGTGTGACTCACTTGTACAGGCACTGGCTTACCACGTGGGCACTCAGCTCACCATGCAGGCACTGGCTCGCTACATGGGCACTGGCTTGCCACACAGGCTGGCTTACCCAGCGGGCACTTGGTTCACCATGCAGGCACTCAGCTCACCACAATGGCACTTGTGCAGGTGCTCGGCTCACTGCACAGGTACTGGCTCACTACATGAGCACCCACATGGGCATTCCGCTCACCACTTGGGCACTCAGCTCACTGTGTGGGCACTCGGCTCACCATGAGTGCACTCAGCTCGCCACGTAGGCCCTAGCTCACCATGTAGGCACGCTTTCTCTTCTTCACCAGGAGGCCCCAGGGATCGAACCCAGACCTTCCCATATGGTAGGCGGAGGCCTTATGAGTTGAGCCACATTTGCTTCTCCCATTTCCATTTTAAAGAGAAAGATACATGTGGTAGTAAACTTGAGATTATATAAGTAATGTCTTATGGGTGGAAACCATAAATTCTAAGATTCATCTTGGGTTCAGTACATTCTATTTACTATCCCTTGGCCTGTTAACTCTCTATCAGTTCACTTATTCAATGAGAAACTCTTGCAAGGTCTTCAGTTATTTTTTAAAGTAAATAATGCTCAGCATTCTGTATTTAAGCAGAAAAATGCTTCCCCTTACATTTATAGAAAATCTGTATTCTCCCTTCAACTCCCGAGGTAAATACACAATCGGCATTTAATTTATTCTCATTTCTCCCATGTGCTTAGCAAATAGCATGGACTCAATAAACATTTGTAGAGGACTGAATGAATTTTCAATAAAAAGGATTTTGCAATTTACCTCCAGAACCAGAACATAAAGTGAACATGACAATCTATTCTCTCAACAACAGCAATAAATGGAGATTTGCATATTCTTGTTTTTAAATGATTTTCCTTTCCTTCTTCAGAATGTAAGAATCCTGCATCAAGTTTCTACCTTTCTTACCTACTGTTAATAATGCCAAAAATAGCAACTGTGGTTCCTTTTTCTCACAATGTGCCATGTACTGTGCTAAAAGGTTTTGCTAAATCCTTAAACCAGCTTTGAAGTAAATATTAGTGTTTCACCTTTATGTATGAAAATGGGGATTTGGAGAGGTTAAGGAATTTGTCCAAGGTTACATGGCTTAAGCTGGGAGCAAATCCAGGTCTCACTGACTCTTTTTATCCATCCATCCAGCTAAGCACTGAAGTTGCTGACATGGGAACTGACGTCGTAGAGAAAACTTAGTTCCTCAGTATCCACTGATTCACTGATCCAATCTTTGAATTGCTTTGCCTGGTGTTCATATGAGTGATCAAATTTCCAACCAGATTTTAACCAACTTATTCTAATTCCAGGGCTGCTGGTCAAGCAGAGCACAGAGAGCAGAAAATCTAAGGACGGTAAATGCACTGCTTTGGGTCTCTTAGATACAGCTCTTATCAAGAGACTTGCAGTTCAAAGCAAGATCCTATTCCAGAAAAGCTGGACATAGCAGACAAATGATTAGAGAAGCAAATGCATCTAAAAGGCTTAATACATTTACCTAGGGCATACTAAGTACTTCATATATAAACATATCCATCATTATTGGATTATTTAATAAGTGCCTCTGATGGATCAGACACCATGAGAAGTGCTAGAAATACAAAGGTGAACAAGGTATATATTTTTATCCTTGTCATCTTGGAGCTTGTATTCTAATGCAGGAGACAAGTGTTAATAAAATAAGCATGAAAGAGACCTTGAATAAAAGGGTCAATTCAGACCAGCAGAATATCTCATCCTACATGCACAATCATGTGTTTAAAATGGCTTTTTGACCTTGAATAAAAGGGAGAAATGACAAAGAGAAATGAGTTTATATGGCTAAGCGTCTTCAAAAAAGAGTCGAGAGGTCATCAGAGGGGTCGCGCTTACACACATCTCAGTAGGACCCCAGAAACAGCTTAAGTAGATATAACCCTAGGTACTGGTTCTCCTGAAGGCTACAGAGACCTACAGCGTATATGGTCATGGCAGGTGGATTTTGAGTTCTGTGCCATGTCAATGAGTCCTACTTTGGAATTTGTGCTCCTGAGAGTGATGGAGCTGGACTCAGATGTGATTTCTCTACACATGCCTCTTCTGTCACTTTTAATGAACCTGTGGTTGGAGCTAGAGATGCTGTATACTCAGGGGACTTGAATCTCTGGACTGTCCATGTACCAGCTGGGCCCTGAGCCTCAGCAGAGTTGCAAGCCCTACTCTCTGGTTCATTGGACTTACCCAGGTCAGCTAACAGGGAGGTGAAAATGGTCAGCTACCACACCAGGGAACCAAGAGTGCCTACAACTGCAGGCAGGGGAATTGCATCCATCATCCATGTGGAATCTAAGCCCCCTCTTGAAATAGAGGTGGAGTGGACATCACCATCCCAGGGTCCACAGAATGGAGGAATAAACTATGAATTAGAGTGGTTACTGATATTCTACTATAACACTATTGTGACTAGTAATAGAAGAAATTGTATCATTGCCATGGAGAAAGTGGCCACAGTAGTTGCTGAGGGCAGGGAGAGGGAAGAAGAGATGTGATGAGGGGGCATTTTGGGGACTCAGAGTTGTTCTAAATGATATTGCAGGGTCAGATGCAATATGACATTATATATCCTGCCATAACACACTGAATGTACTGGGAGAGAGTGTAAACTACAGGGTAAACTATTATCCATGTGGTGCAGCAGTGCTCCAAAATGTGTTCACTGAGTGTGATGAGTGTGCCACAATGATGGGGGAGGTTGTTGGTGTGGGAGGAGTGGGGTGGGGGGATAGGAGGTATAAGGGAGCCTCTTTTTTTTTTCTACTTTTTTTTTAAAGATGTATTTTTTATTTATTTCTCTCCCTTCCCCCGCCCCCCCCCCCCCCCCCGGCAGTTGTCTACTCTCTGTGTCCATTCACTGTGTGTTCTTCTGTGGCTGCTTCTATCCTTACCAGTGGCACCAGGAATTTGTGTCTCTTTTTGTTGCGTCATCTTTTTGTGTCAGCTCTCCGTGTGTGCAGCGCCATTCCTAGGCAGGCTGCACTTTCTTTCGCACTGGGCAGCTCTCCTTACAGGGTGCACTCCTTGCGCGTGGGGCTCAGGGGACACCCCTGTGTGGCAGGGCACTCCTTGTGCGCATCAGCACTGCACATGGGCCAGCTCCACATGGGTCAAGGAGGCCCGGGGTTTGAACCACGGACTTCCCACGTGGTAGACGGACGCCCTATCCATTGGGTCAAGTCCACTTCCATCTTATGTTTTTTATAATGTAACCTTTTTTTGTGATGTATGTATCTTCAAAAAAATACAATTTACAAAAATGATGGGGGTGGGGGGTGGGGAGTGGGGTATATGGGAACCTCTTATGTTTTTTAATGTAACTTTCTAGTGATCTGTTAACATTAATTTAAAAAATGTGTTAATAAAAAAAAAGGTACAATTACAGGGGAAAGCCGAGGAACCCAATGACGGCAAACCAATCAGAATGCTACCCATTCCGACCCGGGAGGAAGCGAATCTTCAAGCCGCTGGCTATTTGGTAACGGATCAGAATTCTTAAGGGCTTTCCCGGGAACCCAGGAAACATGGCGGGCACCCTGCCTCGATCCACCTGGTGGACCGCCGGGAGGAGTGGAAGCTGCTGGGAAGCCTCCTCCAGGAGAGGAGCCGCAGGCATCCCTGTTCCCAGCTCCTCTAGGCCTTGGACTCCATTGCCAAACGAAAGGCCGGCAATGCAGAAGGTAAGGCATTTGGGGGAAAACGTGAACTGTTTCATCCTGCTGGATTACATCTGATACTCAGGAAAAAGCAATGGCCGAAGTTGGTGTGGACACGGATAGGCCCTGGAAGTGTGACCTGTCGTTGATATTGCACCCCAAGTCCTGACCGTCCCTCTGTGGTAACAGCAGGTCACCTAAAACAGCTCACAAACAGGGCACCGTCCCTCTTGTTCACAAAGGCCTCAGGGCAGAGGGCGCGGGGAGCAGGGTCACAGCTCCAGCAGCGGTGCAGGGGCGCCAAGAGGGGCTTCCTCAGCATTTCATGTCTGGCAGAAGATATTTCCAGCAGCTCACCAACCTATTTCTCGATGGATTACGAAAGATCACAACCGCAACCGAGGTGGACACCTCTCGGACAAAAACACAAGTATGGTGGGTCTTTGGTGTGGGACGCAGAGGATGCTTCATTACATGGCGGTGCTAGAAATGCGAGTCAACAAAAACCCAGTCCTCCCACCACACAAATTTAAAACAAATGGAATACCTTCATGAGAGAGTTCATCTAGTCACTGTCCGTGGAATGGACAATTGAATCCTAGTTCCTCAGAAGAAAGGCAGCCCTGGGAGAGGACGCCTCTTGATGACATCAGGGCGCTTCGCCATATGCCGACAAAGCTAATCTCCTCTGAGGAACATTTACCATGTCGCAAAGAGCAGACAGAGTTATGAGGTGATACAAGCCAAGCTGGCAGCACAAAAATTAGCTTAAAGACTGACTTTTAAATGCTGAGTTTATATTCCAGACGGGAGACTTCAGGGAAATACCGGGAACTAAGGAATGAAGCTGTCAGCCCTCAGGTGATATGTTCTGAAGATGGACACTGGGATCATCTCCTAAATCTCTCACTGTTGAAATGTCATTATCATACATCAGACTTTCCAACAAAGATCAAGATCAGTGTCAGGCTGTTATGGGAAAGAATTTTAAACATTTCACTGAGGTAGATATATATATATATATAAAACAAACCAGTTTATCTTTCAGATAATATATTCTTATATTCATGTGCCTATAACATTTAATATTTGAATAGTGCATTAAACCACATTGCAATAAAGTTCAGCAGTATCTGGTGGGGGGGGTACAATTATAACATGGAAAACATTATGCTAACATTATGCTAAGTTTGATCAGCCAGATGCAAAAGGGCAAATATTTAATGATTTCACTTATATTGAAATTTCTAGAATACTCAAATTCATAGAGAGTCGATTAGAGATTATCAGGGGCTGGGGAGAAGGGAATGGGGGTTATTGCTTAAAGGGTTTCTGTTTTGGATGATGAAAAAGTTTTAGTAATAGAAGGTGGTAAAGTAACACCACTGAATTGTACACTTAAAAATGGTTAAAATAGCAAATTTTATGTTACCACAATTGAAAAAGTACAATTACACATCCAAGCCACAAGGATGAAAATACCAACACCAACCTCTGAGCCACTAGAGCAAGACAACATTGGTACCCTACATGTCTTCAAACGTGCATAAAATAAGGGGTGAGCCAAAATGGGGTATGTGGGTGTGTGTTTGTGTGGGAGAGACTAGATAAGAAAAAGGAAAGGATTCTCCCATAGCCAAGTTACATGTTTTCAAATTTGTCATGTAATTTTGGGCAAGTTAATTCCCCTGTGCCCCAGTCTCACCATCTTTAAAAGGAGAACGTGGAGGTGAGGATTCTACGGTCTCTCCAGATCTAAGAATCCCAGGTCAGGCTGACTGGTTCTTTAGCTGGGCTGAGAAAGTCTGTGTGAAGAGCAACCCATGACCCCCAATTAGAATGAAAGGTTACTCTAAGGTCTCTCTAAGTCTGGTGAAAAGTAGAACTTCCTACTATTACCTTGGCTATTTCTGAGATCACCTTTAAGCTACAATTATCTTTATCCTCTTCTAAAAGTTGTTTTCGTTTTTAAACAGCTCATGGAAACCACAGAATGGAAATGTGGTCAAAGAATGGAAAAGAATGATCAGAATGAACTTGTGAATGTACCAAGAGGGCGCCTCGAGGAAATAGTGAGATTTTTTTTCTTCCAGAGAATTCAGTTTGATGTCTGATCTTCATCAAAACATAGAGGGCCTCAGACTAAAAAAGGTAACTGAATGTTATATATATGTTTTAAAAATCTGGTATATGGGATACTTGAGCTGTACTTAACACTTTTCTTATGACAATACAAACTCTCATGTTGGCATTTAGACAGAGGGTCAGAAACTGTTTTTAGATCAGTGTTGTTATTTGTCTAACAATTCACTTCTTTCCATTGGTGCAAGGAGAGGAAATTCAATTCCCCTGTGGGAGCTGGTCTGTGTGACCCACAACCAAAAGCAACAAAGAATATCCTATGTTCTCACCTATTTTGCCCCACAAATCAGTCAGCTTTTCTTTCTCTTCTTTTGCCACTCAAAGCTATTGTCCTATACATGACACTTCCTGTAGCATACATGTGCTGGGAATTTCAACAAGTAGATGCTACAGGGACATGTGGCTGAGGAATGAGAGAGAAGGAAGAAGTAAAAGTGGAAAGAGTGGGAATGGCATTTTTTAGTTGCTTAAGATATTAATATGGACAATTTTTTTTAATCCAAAAGAGCAGGAGGTACATTGTCTTAGTTTGCCAAAGGGCTGCTGGTATGAAGTACCAGAAATGTGTTGGCTTTCATAAAAAGGATTTATTTGGGGTAAAAGCTAACTGTTCCGAGGCCGCAAAATGTCCAAATCAAGGCACCGTCAGAGATGCTTTCTCACCATAGTCAGCTGCCACATGATGAAGCAAGATGGAGGGCAATCCCTGCCCAAGTCTCTGCCTTCCCCTCCAGGCTTACCGTCTCTCTGAACTCAGCTCCTGGAGCTCCTCTGAGCAACCAGGCACAGGGTTTGTCTCTTTCTGGGCCTCCTCTCTCAGTCTTGGCTGTCTTTTCTTCCTGAGTTCAGCCGCCAGCTATCTGGCATATGGCTCATCTCTCCCTGGGCCTTGAGCTGTGGGCAGACCTGGTGTCCTTTCTCTCACATTGCAAGATCAAAGAAGGTAGAGCTCCTCCCTTTGCTGCGTCCCTCTCTGTGTGTCTCCATTTCTATCAGACCCAGCAAGAGGGCAGAGACTCAACCTGAGTCACACTGTACTGATGTACTCCAATCAAAAGGGTCTCACATCCACAGGAATGGATTAGTTAAAAAACAGAATTTTTTTGGGGGGGAGGGGGGGTTCCATAAAAGGATTTCAAACTGCCACACACATATTCTTTGGAAAAAAATGAGGTAGCTAATGTCTTTCGATTCATTCTCTGTTGTTTATGACATGTATCCATTATTTCTCAATGTATATCAAATGGGAACATGTTACAAATGCAGATTCTCAGGCTCCACCCCAGGCCTACGGAATCAGAAACTCTGGGGGAGTGGGGACCAGCAATCTGACCTTTAACAAGCCCTCCAGGGGATTCTGATACAGTGCAAGTTGAGAAACCATTGCCGAACATCATTCTTAATGGCATCACCCTGTCTTTTAGATTATAAAGCGCACATGAGGCTCAGAATATCTTCATACAGGTGATTTATTTAAAAATAGAGTGGGGCCTGCTTATTAGCATATATTTTATCATTTCCCTGAGTAATTCTACCATGAAGCCATTGCTGAGACCACAGCTGTAAAAAGTTTTCTTCTCATTTTGTTAGTTGTGTATTGTCACAGTCCACTTCCTCTTTTCCCAGCTGAGGTTGACATGAGGTTGAGGTTTAGTGTGTGGGATCCCGTAGATCACGGCATGACCACTGTGGTCTTCTGTGAGCCAGTGACACAAGAGGAGAAAAGAAGGCCCGTCCCCACGAGCAGAGTCAGAAATTCTCGACCCCTCGAATGGTTCAGTCTTCCTTGCTCCCAGGCCTCAGCTCTGTGGTGCACCCAGGTTCTCCCAGCCAGCTACAGCTCTGCCCAATGGTTGTCTGCAAAAGGGAATGTTTACACCTTTTCTACTGCTCAGACTGCTCCGAGTTCACTGCAGAGGTTGAGAAGCAAGTGATGAAGAGTGGTGGTTTACTTCTTCACCCTCACCTGCACAGAGCTTACTGTGTGCCAGGCATGGTTCTAAGTGCTCATTTAATCTTTATCTTGACCTCCATGAAGTAGGTACTATTTCATCCTCATTTTTCTGATGTGAGAATGAAGGTACAGAGCAGTTCAGTAATTGTCCAATGTCACACAGCAAGAAAGCAGCAGAGACAAGATTTGAACCCTCAGTCTGGCTCAGCATCCTCAATCTTAGCCACTGCCTTGTGCTTGAGGACAGAAGTGGGTCAGGAGATTCCGAGGAGGGAAAAAAGGGGAACCATTCCTTATTGTTTGGTTACTCTTTGTTAAGCGCCGTGCCAGGACCTTTATTCACATCTCATTCTATTCTCCCAGCATCATATTCTCATCATTAAGACAAGGAAACTGAGGCTCAGAAAGATCCAGGGACCATACTCAAGGCTATCCTGCTAGTAATTGGAAACAAAGGCTCAGAAAGGTTAAGTGCAGCATTAGAAGCCATGGGATTTAACCCCAAGCCTCTTGGTCCCTATGTCCATGTTCTTTGCCCTTTGTCACTGGCCTGCTGAACAGTTAAACTCAAAACAAGGCAATTAAGAGGTTGCAGGGCAAGGCAAATCTCCTGGATCTGTACCTATCACTTCTTGGTTAGCTTCTATTTGGCTTCAGGGAAGTCACTTAACCTCATTGAATCTCAGATTCCTTATCTTTAAATTAGGGTTAAGCAAATCTATCCAGGAGGTCAAGTGTGAATCAAAGGAGGAAACACATGTAATGTGCTTCACCCAGGGGCTGACCCAGAGCAGGTGTTCAATAATCGGGTATCTTCTCTACCTCCCTCCAAATCACCTCCAGGGAGCCTTCCCAAAACCCCCAGCAGAGTGAATAGCCCTTTCTTTGCCCTAACACTCTTATCACCAGCTACTCATCCTTCTTTCTCTGCTGTGAATCTCCCCTCCCTTCCTGCCCCTTTCCTCCCTGTGCCTTTCCCTTCCCTCACTTCCCTTCCCCTTCTCCTCTTTCTCCTGGCAGGTACAGGTCTGAGCCAGGGCTCACAGCATGGCATCTGGAGTGTGGGCATCCCTCACTTGCTCCATGGATTGGTTATTTTTGTGCATCGTGTATCCTGGCCAACAGTACATTTTAACTCTACTAACGAGCCCTTGTAAAGATCATACCAAGTCTTATAACTCTCATCAGCACCACCTTCCAATCAAGGAGACCACGGTGGCCATAGGAAACCCACAGTCCATAACCCCCGTGTCGCCTAATAGTTGGACTCCAGCAACTGTGTGGCTGGCATCTTGACCAGGGAGCCAGTCCAGCCCACCAGATGGCTAAGTCCCCCTCATAGGGCTCTAAATCACGGCAGGTCAGAAGCACTTCCAGGCTGGCTGCCTTCCATGTAGTGCATCTGGATAAATTTCCTGGATGACTACATTTGCATAGTAGGATGCCGGATTTGCATTTCCAGCCAAATTACAATTTGTACCCACAGTTTGGAGCTGTGATTTTGATAAATGCATCCATTTCAACCAAAAAAAAAATCAAACTACTTATTAGGTAGGATGATCGTTAAATTACTGTCCAAAGTGGGATACTTTTTAAAAGTGAAAGGGATGCTATTATTTATTTTGCCTGTTCAACAGGCATAAACTGGAAATGTCCTGGGCAAATTGGGTCACATGGTTACCCTAAAGTTAAGTCAAGGAAAATAACTCATAGGGTGGACAGGAGACGACAACAAAGGTTTGGGCATCAGTGAGATTGGATTTTGGTCCTTGGATCTACCACTTATCACTTGAGGGATCTTGATCAGATATTGTTTGTTATCTCTAAAGTTGGCACACTATTACCTACCTCAAACGATTGTGATGAGTGTTAAATAGGCAGGTAAATACAGAGCTTCACACAGGATCAGGCACAAAGTGGAGCCTAAGGAAATAAAAGCTCACTTCCTCTCTACTACATTGCCTGCTCGTTACACACAGGCATTTTTGAAACCAACATACAAGAGCAGAGAGCAGGGCACAAAGTAAGTATCCTCACACGGAGTGTGATATGGTTGTTTTCACAACTGTATTCTGCCTTCGTGCCCGTTATGAGAGGTCCCTGTCCATTGAAGGCATCTAATTATCCAGGTCTCTCAACAGGATCATGAACCTGACCTTGGTTTTACCACTGTTTCGCTGTGATCAACAGTTTCATTTGAAAGCACCTGCCCTGGGCATGGAATACTCAAACTCTTAAGTCATTGCTTTCCCTTGCCAGCCCTCGGAGATGAGACATCAAAACTCTTGCTATGATTTCAAATCCCTCAGCCAAAATTCTGAACTGGATGGTACAGGGCTCCTCATAGCTGGAAGGTGCCACTGGATACCTCTGGGTGAGAGCACATTTTCAGGCCAATAGAGAAGTGAAATGCACCTGACCAGGTCTCCAGCTAGGAATTCCCAACAGATGTTAAGCCCTATCCGTGTGACCTTTTATACCTCTCCATCCTCAGACCTCCTCTTTAAAGGATGGCACACCTCTCAGCTCTTTGTCCTGGCAATCATATTAACACAAAGTTTCAAAGTTATCTGCCTTACTTTGCAAATGCTGCCAAGAACACAGTTAATTCATTTTTTCTTTTTTTTAATTTTATTTATTCCCCCCTCATTGTTTGTGCTTGCTGTATGCTCTCTGTGTCTGTTTTTTGTTTGCTTGTTTTATTTTATTTTATTTATTTCTCCCCTTCACCCCTATTGTCTGTTCTCTGTGTCCATTTGCTGTGTGTTCTTCTGCATCTGCTTGCATTATCCGGTGGCACCGGGAAACTGCATTTCTTTTGTTGCGTTATCTTGCTGTGTCATCTCTCTGTGTGTGCGGTGGCACTTCTGGGCAGCCTGTGCTTTTTTCATGCAGGGTGGCTCTCCTTGCAGGGCTCATTCCTTGCACGTGGGGTACCCTTACACAGGGGCGCCCCTGTGTGGCATGGCACTCCTTGCATGCGGCAGCACTACGTGTGGGCTAGCTTACCACACGGGTCAGGAGGCCCTTGGGATCGAACCCTGGACCCTCCATATGGTAGACAGACGTTCTATCAGTTGAGCCATGTCCACTTCCCTAATTCATTCTTATATTGTTTACCAAGCTGACTCCTTCACTTAAACGGTGACCCACCAGGTCCAATGCTATGTCTTTACTCACTTTTTTATCTGAAGCCAGGCACACAGGCATTCAGAAAATATGGGAATGAATAAATGAATGATATTCTCTTCTTTCTTTGTCCTTTTTTTCCATCTCAGCAAGGCAATACCCTGCTTCTTTCAGAGTATCTTTTCCATGGCTCCAAAAATCTTACATATTTATTGTTTCATTCAGCAAAAATTTATTGAACACCTCCTATGTGCCATGCACTCTGCTAGATGCTAGCAATAGGAAGTGGCAGGTTTTGGAGACAACTGTCTGCAGAAGTATCCCTGATCCACACTTCCTAGCCCTCTGGAATTGGGCAAGTCACACGAGTGTTCAGAACATTAGTCTTCTCATCTGTAAAATGTGCAGAGTAACGGTGCCATCCTCAAGATGGATGTGAGGAGTGAAGGGCTTAGCACCCTGCCAGGTACCAGCTGATACCATAGTTATACTTCAACTCCTCTCCTCTCTCTTCCACAAGATCATGGACCAGGCAATCACACGTGGAGGGGGATGGGTCAGAAAGGGGGAACCATGAGGAGCACTGAAAGCGCAGATTTGAAAATTCTCGATACCCAAAATGGTTCTCAGGTCATCTATTCCCTCTCCCACCTGGGGCAGGAAGTCTGATTGAGCTTCCTCCCATACATTTCCAGAGATGGAGAACTAATTGCCCCCTAAGTTAGCCCATTCTATTTAGGGGTAGCTCTAATGTTCAGAAGGTCTTACTTATGTTGTATCCTTGTAAATTATGCTTCTAGGAAGACCACACAGAAAACAGTAGACTGGTATACCTCACCCCTTTTGATAATTTGCAATATTGTTACTGCATCCAGAATATTCTCTTTTCCAGCCTTAGCATGTTCAATCCCCCCAACTGTCCTTTTTGGCAAATAAACCTATGTCCAGTGGCCAGTGGCCAGTGTGATGGTAACTCCCTTACAAAGTCAGACCACCCTTCTCCATTTAAGCATCAGTGGTCTCAATATTTGTGTGCTTACAATCCTCTTTTGTATAATGGAATTTTGGATAGCATAACTGAGTGGATCAAAAGGTTCAAAAAAACACTAAACAAACCGGGAAGATTATGTTGCCATTCACAACGACTGCCTAACAGTATCTCACAGCCTCTGTAAAGGCACTTACAGTCATTTTACTGTCGCTTTGGTTTTGATGCTTTATTTTGAAACTGCTCAGTGGTCTGACCATGCTCTTTTTATACATGTTCAGAAGCCAAAGCTCTTGCATGGTCTAATAAACAGTTATCTTTACTTAGGTCACTGTTTCAACTTAAGATTTTCCTTTACTCACAGGAAGTTATATTGCTTTTTCTGCTGTACCTCATGTCTAAACTGTGACAGGCAGGATATGTATCCACAATTGTGGCAAAAGTCAAATGTGCAGTTTGGTCAAAATACGATGACTTACCTCACCACGGCTTTGCGGTGACTTGTAGTACAGTGTGAGGGTAACACAGCTTAAAAAGCCCATAGGTTGGAGGCACAGGGGTGGGCAGAGGGAAAGGTGGGGGGTTGCTTTGGCTTTTGTCTCCCTGACATACCCACTACGTTTGGCCAGTAAATATGTATAGGTTGCAATCAATGAAAACACCAAAGCTTTCAGCACTTGCAGTTTCAGAGTTTCCTGTCTGCTTCCTCATTTCCAAAAAGCTCTTGGCACAACTGAAGGCAGTTTTCCCCAAGTGCAGTACAAACTCTAAACATTTTAGTAAGCTCTCTTGATATACTTCATATCAGGGAATGAAATGCCATACTTTGCACTTGAAGGATCTTGCTGATCTATACTAATCTTTTTAGAAAGTATTATTATGAAAGCAACACATGTTCATGCCAATTACAAAAAGGCAAATTTGGAAAATACAGAAAACTATTAAAATGTCAGTTATAGTGCCATATCTTAGAAAAACCCATTCTTCATATTTTGGCTTACTTTGTTCCAGTAGTTTTCCAATATGTATATATCAATATTTGGTTTCCCACAGATTTGGGGATCATGCCGAATATAACTATTGTGTCCTGATTATTTTTTGTTTTGCTTTGTTTTTTAATCTAAGCTTATATTATGAGTATTTTTGTTGAGTTAAGAAAAATTCTTTATCATTTTGAATGACTGCAGAACAGTCTCATTGTAGAGATATATTTACAGTTCCTTTGGACCAATCCCCATCTTACAGAAACTCCAAAGTTACAGTACTGTAAAGCATATGTCACTGAGCATCTTTGTACACAGACCTTTGTAATTTCCAGTAGGCAGAGTCCAAATCTGTTTTACTTCCTACTGTAAAACTGATTGTTTAATTAAATCTCTGATCATTTCTTTAGGAAATATTGCTAGTAGTTAGGGTTACATCTGTATTTTACCTGACAACCCTACCCGTACGAAATTATGAAGCCAAAGAGTTTAGTAAAGTTCTAAATAGAAATTTGGGGAGGCAAAACAGGAATTTCAGACTTAGTGGTCCACAGAGGGATAATGTGGAGCCTGTCAAGAGTCATTTCTGTTTTGAAGAATACATTTTGGTACTGGAAAATCAAACACAGTAATGGATTACATGTTATTTTAAGCAAGGAAACTGTGTCTACATGTAGTTCATATCTTGATAAGGTACAAATTTATTAATTCCACACACTTAATAAATGTGTCCTCCACTGTGTAATTAAGAACCTCATTATCATTATACAGATGGCATTTGCCTGGAACAGGTGAGGTTCAATTTAATTTGCTCAAACAATTACCAGACACCCATTCCAGGCCAGGCCCTGTGCGACATGCTGGAAGCCCAGAAATACCTGAGACCCACTCCAACCTCAAGAAGATCCGCCGAGCACGGGCACACCCAGGGGTAACTGCAGCATAGAGCCTGGCAGTTAGAGGCAGTTAATGCACACGTGTTGACTGAATGAATAGGTAAAGTCTCAAGAGGGCCATGTTACAAAGACAGTGTAGAGGATGTAGAGGCGGGAGAGCAGGAAAGCCTGCTAAGAGGAGGTGACATTTAAAAGACAAACAGGAGTTTGTCAGACTAAGAGCCAAGAAGAACTGGGAAAGGCAAAGGAAGAAGAACGGACAGGCATCGGGAGGGCAGGGGGTGATGGTTGCTGGGGAGGGGGTGACAAGGAGGGATGTTTGAGTTCATCCTTGGCTGATCATGAAAGACTAGTTCAGTGGGTTTGGGTTTCCTCAGAAGCAGACCCTAAGATAAAGATTTGGGGTGGAGCAATTTGATATGGTTATGAATTCCAAAAATAGATATTGGATTATGTTTGTAACCTGATCTGTACCTGGGCATGACTGAGTTATGATTAGGGCTCTGATTGGGCCATGTCATTAGGGCATCCTCACCAAGGGGTGGGGACTCACAGATAAAATGCATGGCAAAGGACAGAGTTGAGGGTTTTTAATGTTGGAGTTTTGATGTTGAAGTTTGATGCGGAAGCCTTAAACTGGAGCACCGGAAAGTAAGCGCACAGAGGAAAGAGAAGCCGGCCCCAGAAAGAGAAACCTTGAACCCAGAGAGAAGCAAGACCCTGGAAGGGAGGAACCCAGGAAGCCTGAATCCTTGTAGATGTTGGCAGCCATCTTGTTTCAACATGTGAAAATAGACTTTAGTGAGGGAAATAACTTATGCTTTATGGCCTGGTATCTGTAAGCTCCTACCCCAAATAAATACCCTTTATAAAAACCAACCAGTTTCTGGTATTGTGCATCAGTACCCCTTTGACTGACCAATACAGGGGCCATATCATTTATTTGGGAACTGATCCTGGAAGTAAAGGGAAGAAGTGGGGTGGTGAGGCAGGGACAGAAGGAAAGCCCCCAAAACGGTTTATTCCAGTGAACAAATGGAACTCATTTGTATTGGGGGCCTTTTGAGGGATTCTAACACACCTCATAATTCTCCCACCAAAGGGGAGGAAGCTGGGTATTTATACCCCAACTCCCATGTCTCACGTGTTGAGGGATGCTCCTGGGAGCATTGACTCCTGGGCACTTCAAGCTTGCTCCAGGCATAAGCCACGTTACAAACTAGAAAATGACCTTGAAAAGAGAGCTGGAGGAAAACCCTGGCATGAATTGGGACTGTTTGCAGCTGATCTCAGGAGTAGAGTATCCCTGAATCTGAATTCAGGATATCACTGAATCTGCTACAAAGCCTAATGAGGAACAGGCTAGATCTCAGCAAGTAAACTCTGTTCTTAGACAAGGAGAATAATCCTACTCCAATGACTTAAGACCATCAGCAATCCCTGCCTAGGGTGTCTGCATTTGCTGTTTCCTAAAGCCTGCAATGACTACCCTGCTTTTCACCCAATTGCCTCTTTGTCTCTGCTTAAATGTCACCCCCTCAATGAGGTTTTTGACAATTCAATTTACATTAACCACCACCCCCCCTTATCTATCAATCAACTGTATCTGTAGTCATTTCCTAGGACTGCCATAACAAATTACCACAAACTGGTTGACTTAAAACAGCAGAAATGTATTCTTTCACAGTTGTGGAAGCCAGAAGCCTACAAACAAGGTGTCAGCTGGGCTGTTTCCTTCTGGAGACCCTCAGGTTCACTCTGCTTCATGTCTCTTTCCTAGCTGCTGGGAGCTGTGGCAGTCACCTTCCCTGGTAGATTCATCACTCCAGTTTCCGCCTGTCTTCCCATCTCCTTCTCTGTGTGTTTTCTCCTTTTCTCTCTCTTACAAAGAAAACTGTCATTGGATTGAGGTCGCACTCTAAATCTAGGATGATCTCATCTCAAGATCCTTGACTTAATTACATCCGCAAAGACCCTTCATCCAATAAGGCCACGCTCATTCTTTTGCTATTTGGCTATGTATCATTCTTACGTGGTCTCCAAGGGCAGCGTCCGTTTTGTTTGCCACTGCATCCCAGATACCTAGCGTGCTTCCTGGCACATGGTGGGCGCTCAGTCAGAGCCTACTGGCTGAATGCCTCAGGTCCACCACCTGCATGTGCACCTGCTGGCAGAGGAAGGATTGTCTCCTCCATCCTCCCTCCTATAGGTTCATACTGTGGCCCTGTTGTCTCCGTGCCTGTGGGGTCATGTGGCTGGGGAAGAACCCCGAGCAGCAAGGAGGCTGGCCAGCCTCCAATTCGCCCTGTGAAGGGGAGTCAGGGCTTGGCCTTGAACATGCAGGCATTTTTTTCATCACGGGGATGGGCTCTGGAGAACAGGGCTCCTTTGAGGCGCTGCTCTTGAGGCTTAACATATTTGCCCTTCTTAATGCATTCCTGACAGGACGTATCTCCTAATCTCCTCAAATCCAGGCTCTCAGCCTCACTAGCTTAATTATTCCCTGGAAGGCTTAGAGCCTCTGGGAGAACTCAGGAGTCCCAGGGAATGCAGGGCTGCCTGGCAATATTTGTATTTGCTAAGTCTGGTGGGCCTCCTGGGTTTGAGCCTCTTTATTTGGGCCTCCAGAGATGAAGCGAGTAGCATGCATATCCACCAGCTCCCCAGCCCCACAAACATCGCTCCTGCCCCCCCAATGACGACCTGGTGTCTCAGAAAAGACAGGCTGTTCAGCAAGGTTGTTTTGATGCTCCCAAAACAGGTGAGTGGGCAGGAGCAATAAGCAGATGGGTAGACCTGTACCTGCTGTCTTACTCACCATTTCCTGACCTCTCTTAGTGGTTAAAAACACAGGCTTTTGCGGAAGACAAACTAGAGTTTGAATTCTGCCTTCAACTTTTGCCAACAATGTGGCTTTAGACGAGCCTTTCACTTTAGTAAACCTCATTTTTTTTTATCGTAAATGGGTTGATAATAATAGGATATACCTCACTCTTTCAGTATAATGAAATAATGAACTGAACAGCGTGATTGTGAAAAATTAAGTATGGAAATATAAAAAATATATATTTCATGGTGAAATTTGGAAGATTGCTGCTTGGTATTACCTTAGAACCCAGTCATCCATCAATTTATCCATTCAAAGAGTTATGAATAAAATTCAATTAGTGTAGCCTGTGGTATGAAAATTGAAAGAGTTTGGTGTCTCATGATTTATCCCAGTCTATCTTTCTCACCCATGGTCACCTCCCTCCTTAGTCCTGGCCTTACTCAAGGTATTGCAGCTCCCTCAAGATATCATATTCTCTGGGCGTCTGTGCCGTGTTTCCTAGTTACCTGGGAAACTATTTATCCCTAAGAACTCTGCTAACTTATAACACACACACACAAAGAATTCATCATACTTTTCTCTGAGCTCCTTCCATTCCTTCCACTTGTTTCTATACTTGTAGACTCCATACTCTCACTATTCAGTTGCTTGTTGGTCTCCTCTAGAGAACTAGGAATCCTCTGAAACTGAGGACTGTGTCTTATCTTTGTCTCCGCAGGGAATTGTCAGGGCCAGGCACAGAGTGGGCTATATTTCCACTGACACTCAGGTTCATTCAGCCCAGAAAGAGGTTGCAAAGTTTTCCTCTTGGAAAACAGTGACCAGCCTGGTTTTGAAAGCCATGGTAGCCTCCTCTGATGGTGTGATGGTTTGAAACTATATGCATCCCCCAAAATGATGTTCTTAAAGTAAATCCATTCCTATGAGTGCAAACCTAATGTAAGAAGAGACTTTTGACTAGTTACTTCAGTGAAGGACCTTTAGATTTAGATCACTTCAGTAAAGCATGGCCCAGGGTGGGTCTTAATTCTCTTACTGGAGTCCTTTATAAGAGAATGAAATTCAGATGAAGAGAGAGAGAGAAAGCCACAGAAGCAAGAAGCTGAAGCGATGAAACCCAGATGAGAAGTCAGACGCTGCCACGTGCCTTGCCTTGTGATAGAGGAGTGAGGATCACCGGCAGCCACGCTTCGAGGAGAAAGCATCACCTGATGATGCCTTGCTTTGGACATTTTCATGGCCTCAGAACCATAAGCTTGTATGCTAATAAATCCCCATTGTAAAAGGACTCCCCATTTCTGGTATACTGCTTTCAGTAGCCCAACAGAAAAGGGAAAGTCCAGATTTGCCCTTGCATTAGTTAAGACTTCCTTCCATTTTGCCAGCATATTCAAACCCCATGCTGAGCTCAGGACAATTGTCTTCAGAGGAAGCAGCTGCCAGGCTCTTCCAATGACCTGGAAAGTCCCCGCCTTCCTCACCCTTTCAGAATGATGAGGCCACAGTTCTAAAATGCAGGGTGCTCAGGAGTCAGGCTAACAGCTTGGTAGGACTCTCTGTTAGCTCTCTGGCACTCAGGACATTCCTGTTCATCAACATAGCCTGAATGAAGCTGGACATTTATGAGAGGACAGGAAGTACTAGTTTATCCCTCCATTGCCCAAAGGCCACCATGGGCTGGTGGGACGATCTATCACATGCAGTTCAACAAGGAGGGAATATAAGTGGGCACTCTTACCTGGGGTTAGAGTTATAGAAGAACATTTCTAAATGCTTATGAAAGATAAGTTGTTATGGCAGGTATCAGTAAGAAGAGAGACCACACGCCTCAAATGATTTAATGGTTAAGTTTTAAATTCATGTCACTTGTTTAAAGTATGAGACTGGAGTTATTATAACCACAATCTGACCTGAAGATGGAGAGGGCAAAATAAACAGTGCAAAAACAAGCATGCTTGTGTAGTTTGAATATGTTCCTTCTTAAATCTATACTAGATAGTCTAAAACATAATTTCCAACACTGCAAATAAAAATAGCTAAGTGCTACTGAGTATTATGAACCAAACACTGTGCTAACTATGTGATATACATTGAGTTTTCTCATTTTGCAAACAAAAAAACTGAGCTGTAGAGAGGTTAAAAAACGTGTCCAAGATCATACAATGAGCAAGTACGAGGGCCAGAATTTGAACCCAGAGCCCCAGATTCCAACAATTGCACCCTATTACCTCACAGGTAAACATATTGATACTAAGTGGCTGTGTATTTTATCAAAACAACCTGTCTGTCATATTTTCTCCTGGCATGCAAAACTGAATACATGATGCAGGTTAGACAGACATAAATACCAGCCAGATTTTTATGGTCACCAAATAAAAACAAAACTGAAGAGGATAAACAGCAACTTTTGAGTTCAAATACTTCCCGTGAGCTATTTTTCTTGCTGTTTTACACTAAGATATGTCACCAACACTCCCAACTACTGGCTTCACACTACAGCAAGGAAATCATCCCTTCCGCCAACGGAGCAAGCAGCCAGCTAGGCAGGGATCAGAAAAGATAGAAAGAGAAAGAGTTCACAGGTTTGGCATTCAGAGATTTTGAAATAACCATTCAAGTGCACTGACACTTAAGGGTGGCATTTTATGAGTCCCCTTTTTCCCCCCTCACCAATTAGCTTTTATTAGCAAACATCAAATCGTGTACAAGATAATTATTTGATTACCTCTTTTTTCTGACATAGGCGAGGTTTGGACATAATAGGTACCATTTACTGAGTGCTCTCGCAGTGCTGGGCCCTGTACTAAGGGTTCCATATATTATCTCATTAAACTTCACAATGACCCCTGCGAGGGAGGTGCTACTATGCCAATTTTACACATGAGGAAACTGAGACTTAGTTAACAGCTGCATTAAGATCATCTGGTATGGTGCTGAGGTTGGGATTTAAACCCAGGTCAGCCTGACGCCGAAGATGCTTAACTTGTATACCATAATAAATATGCACTAGCATGTACTAATGTGGAGGATTGGAATGAATAATAATACATTCCTGAAATCTACGTGGTGCTTCACAGTTTGCAAAGTCCTAAAGCCTGATAACAGTGACATCCAATTGTTACTGAACTTCTGAGTGCCAGACTCCATTCTAAATAGCCTAGACCAGTGGTGCTCAAACCTGAACCTGCATCAGAGACTCTTGGAGAGTTTGTTAAAACAGTTTGCTCCGCCACACCCCAGAGTGTCTGAATCCATAGGTCTGGGGTGGGGCGCGAGAACCCGCATTTCTAACACGTCCCCAGGTGTGCCGACGCGGTGGGCCTGGGGAGCACACTGAGAACCTGGCTCTGCATGAATGAACTCACCTGACACTCGCATCAGCACTGTGATACTATTTCCAACCCTCCTTATAAAGAGGAGGAAACCAAGGTCCAGAGAGGTTACTCGACTTGCCAATTAGAGAGAAATCCACCTTTAATCTTTTTATCCATGACTCTGTTCTTTAAGCTGGACACAACTTCACCTCCCTCTCCCTTACACTGCCAGAAAATCCCACCCCAGGGTGCCAAAGCCCAGAGCCCAGCTTACCCATCTCAGGGCCACGTTGTGAAGTCATTTTTATGATAATGCTGGCATATATGCTGGCTGTATTTACACCTAGGGGAGCCCAGATGGTTTAGCAAGAAGCCGGTCTTCATCAACTCCCCTGCACGTCCATGTATTCAACTCACTAGTATCACCGGCTTCTCCTGGGCACGCAGCCCCGTTGAGTGAGGTGCAGGATTCTCAGAAAGCAGAAGGTAAACCTCCTGAACTAAACGAGCTTAAGGCTGTGAAGCACAGTCTACGTGAGCGCCACACTGAGGAATTCTACCAGCGAACCCCAGAGGCAGCGGGCCTGCAGGGGCTACGGGTATGACACCCAATAATCGTCACGGTCTTCCTGATAACTGCTTTAGGCCAGGTTTCCTGGAAAGAGACTCAGAGGTGGGAATCAGCGTGCCAGGCATTTAATGGAGAGTTCTCTCAGGAGTGGGACAAGGAAAGGAATAAGAGAAGAGGATTTGGCAGAGGGAGAAGTTCAGCTGTGGTGTGGTTGCAGTAGGTGCTTTAGTAAGTGCCACGAGCAGATCCAAAGCTGGGTGGGCCCTTCGGATTTGTCTCGATTGAGACAAGGGGACCAGGCCTCTGTAGCCCTGCTTCAACCAGCCAGTAGAAGTGGGCTGCCCCAGGCAGCCCCTTCCCTCTGAGGGCAAGGCTCAGAGAGGGACACAGCTGTGAGGCACCAGCAGCCAACACCACAGGAAGCTAGAGAAACGAGTACCTCGGTCCTGAAGGCGGTCCTGGATCGATATCATAGCTTCCACTACAGTTTTATTAGACACAGTTATGGAGCAAGTACTGTGCGCCAGGCATTGTTTAAATGTTTTGCACATATTGATTCATTCAAGCCTCACAAAGAAGGAAGGAAGGATGTGAGGGAGGGAGAGAAAGAAGGAGGGAGAAAGGGAAGAAGGGAGAGAGGCAGATAAAAAGAAATAAAGAAAGAAGGGAGGACACAAGAAAGGAGGAATAAGAGAAAGAACATGGAAGGAAGGAGACAAAAATGAAGGAAGAAAAGAATGAAGGAAAGAGGGAAAAATGGAGAAGACAGAAAATAAAGAAAGGAAGGAGAAAAAAGGAAAGGGGAAAAGACAGAAAGATAGAGAGAAAAGTGACAGAAAGTTAGAAAGATAGAAAGGAAGATAGACAAAGGGACAGAAAGGAACGAGAGAGAGAAGAAGGTCAGAGACAGAAAGCGAAGGGATGACTCAGTTTGGTGGGCCTGGGAGGGGGACTGGCAGCGAGGGATGGGAGGTCTCCAGCTGGGGCACAAGGAAACTTGCGTCAGGGAAAGCTGGGCTTTACATCTCATCCCCGTCTCCTGTCATACAGCGGGGAACCCGAGGGTGCTGTGGAGATAGCCACGCGGTAATCTGCGGAATGGACCCAGCGTGACCAGGGGCCAGCCTGGCGGGTGTCAGTGAGAAGCGAGACCACACGCCTCAAATGTGACGAGGCTACTTTTTGCTATGAGTCTCGCTCTTTCCCAGTCAAACCGATTTTTCTTCTTAATATGGGTAATAATATTCAGAAAAGCAACTGTGGCCTTTCGGGTGTGTCGCTGAGGCAGTGGATGGGTCCCAGGGGTCTAGAAACTCAGCAAAGAAAGCCCATGTGCCTGGAGTTCTTGGCGTGCATCCAAGGGGCCAAAACTGTGGAGCTAAATTTTCTTTAAAGTCTAGTTATGTCTTGCGTGTTTGAAGAAAGTTATGTCTGGAAAGGGGCTAGTGTGACAATCTCAGTAATACATGAGAACATGGAGCAGGCGGCCGTCAGGAAAGATACACAAAGGGAGCTGCGACTGGCTTCATGTGCCCTTGCTCCTGGCTGCCCTGGCCAGCCAGCAGCTGATGCTCCTTTTGCTGCTTTGTTTTTCTGGCTAGAAATGCCAGAGTAGATCCCTGAGTAATAATCCTAATAAAATAATGGTGGTAACAACGTCATAGTAACAATAGCTAACTTTTACATTTCCTATATGCTAACTAAGCCCATTACATAATCCTCTTTTTAAAGCACCCTGTAAAACTGAGACAGGTATTTTACCCATTTTTACGGACAACGCCTAAAGAAATCGAGTGACTTTTTCAAGATCTCTCGCCCCGCCTGGGGGAAGCTAGGATGGAAGCCAGCTGACCCCAGCGTCAGGGCCCTAAGTCCCATGCTATTTCCATAACTTAAATGCTGCCCTTTCTGCCCTTTTCTTTGTTCTTTCCCTCCCTCCCTTCATCCTTTCTACAAAAATTTATCAAGCAACGCCAGTGTGCCAGGCACTGGACTGGGCACTCAGTATACAGGGACGAGCAGGTCATACCATCCCTGCCTCCATGGATATGGCAGCCTGGGGCTTATTTTCAGCTCAATAGTTAACTTCAAGAACAGCCTTGGTGCTGAACATGACTGACCCCTCAGAAAATTGGCCGAGACAACGGAACATCCTTTCCTTCTCCTCCAGAAGATCCTTCGGTTCCTGGACAAGGTGGGCTGTGTATTCAGAGAGACTCAACTTCACATGCCAGCTCTTCCTCTTAATAGCTGTGTGACCTGGGACAAGCTACTTGACCTCTCTGAGTCTCACATTCCTCTGTTAAAATGCAGGATAGTATCTACCTCATAGAGAATGTATGGAAATTATTGGGATCGATATCTTTTAGCTCTCATTATCCCCTCACCAACTGGTATATTTATTCTACTAAAATTAAATGAGTGAATGCTGTCTCAGAGGCCAAAGTCAACCTTTATAATATTTATGACAAAAGGTTTTTTTTATTCCCAGTCATCATTTCCTATAAAGGGGTTCAGAGCAACTAGAATAGAGATCAAGTGAGGCTTTCACCAACGTAGTCGTAGCTCAGAAGAACTGTTTTTAGATTTGTTTTTAACCTACGGCGTATTACTGACTTGTGAGGAGTTCAGTCATTGACTGTCAGCACCAGCAGGGATGCGGGGACCCTGCGTGCCGAAACGTCTCGGGAGCATCGCTGACATTTAGGCAGGCGACAGCCAGCCTCCCAGGGCTGGGCGTTGGGGAACGAGTGTCTTCGGCAGTCCGCCGAGTCTCCAGCCTGCACCATGGGCCTCTCTGCTGAAGCAAAGAGGCAGTTAATCCTCCTCCCCGGGATGCTACACGAGGACGTGGTAGAGCTGCTTTGTTCTCTTTAAATTTTCGGAGGTTCTGTTTCCTCTCATTGTGGGCGCCTGGGCACCGGAAGGCCGTGCCATGGGGAAGACTCCCTTATCCTGGCACAGGGTGGGGCAGGCAGAAGAAAGGAGGGATCGGTGCAGATGTTCCCGAGGCCTCAGGTGTGGTGCAGGCCAAAGAGGGGATTGGGAGCTCCTGGTCCTGGATTTGGGGGCTCCGATTTGATCACTGCTGTTAATTAACACTAAACCTGGGAAAGAAGAGCTACAGTTCATGGGGCGCTTGTCATGTGCCAAGCCCTGCTCCAGGTTCACAAGTGCCATGGAAGGCTGGCCCTAGCATCGTCCCACTTGAGAGGAGGAAATTGAGCCTTTGAGTGGTTGGGGAGGTGGGGCTGGGGTTAAACCTGAAAGCCCACACTCTTCCCCCTTCACTGTCACACACTATCCAACGGGGACGGTTGGTATTAGAGATAAATAAATAACGTTTTCGCTGAGCCTAGTACACGACTAGAATTTGGGAAATGTTGGCCTATGTCTTTGTTTCCTTCTAGCTCTGAGATACCACATACATGCTTGTTAGTTGGGACCCTGAAAGACATGGACTCAGTCCAGCAGGGCCATGGGATGATGGATGGGGTGATAGGTGAGACAGCCACAGAGGCCACCAAATGGGGACCTCACTCAAACTACTACACACAAGAAGATGCAGTTAAAAAAAAAAAAAAAAAGCTGGGAAGAATATTCAGAATGTTAGATGGCAAAGCAAGAGCCCCAAAGACCTCTCAATAGATCAATAGGAATGAATTTTTTTCCTGTGGTCAACTCCACAGTGGGGCCTCCTTGCTTAGCAAATAACTTCTCTAGAACATAGGAAAAATGGCTTTCAACAAGCTTTTCAGCTCATAAACATTTACTAAGCATTTAGTACAGGGCAAAAAGAACCAGACCCAGTGGCTCTGCTGGAGGGCTTTTTGGGCAAGCCAAGCATTGGTAATGATAATTGCTAACACTTACTTTATGCTTAGGCCTTGGTAAGTGCTTCCTAAGCATTAGTTCATTTAACCTGCAGAAGAGCCCTCTGAGGACTGTATTAATAATATACCCATCACGTGAATGAGGAAAGTGAGAAGTTAAGTAGCTTGGGCAAGGATGTGGATTTTGGATATAGGGAGTGACTCCTGGGCCCATCCCTTAGCTATTACCCTTAGGAGAGCAGAGGGAGAGGGAGAGTACAGCCTGGCGACATGGAAAAGCCAGATATATGGGGTGTGAAGTGAAGGGAGTATTAGCTGCTATAACATAATCCCTGGGATCTGAGTAGCTTAAGATAATAGAATTTTTCTTTGTTTCTCTTGCTCACATAAAGTCCCAAGTGTCAATGGGGAACGGCTGGGGCATCTGATGGGGAAAGGAAATTGCAGTTATCCAGGGGCCCAGGCTTATGGAAGTTCTACCATCTTTAACATGTGACTTCTGAGGTTGACTTCAGCATCTGCTTGGAAACTGGGAAGACAGAGATTGTGAGGGATCTCGAGGGAGTTTTCTATAGGACAGACCTGGAAGGGGTGTACATCACCTGACCTATGCCCACATTCCATTGAACCAAATGTAGGTACATGGCCCAGCTAGATGTGGGGGAGGGGTGTGATTTAGACTCGTAGCCTCTGGCTGGGGAGCCACTTACTACCACCAGTCCTCTTCCCCAGAAGTGGAAGCTGGGCTTGGTGGGCAGCTACATACACCTTACAGAAGGTGTAAGTCCTTCTGTAGTATTGAAGTCAAGTGGAACAGGGAGACAAGGTCAGAGAAATACGGAGAGAGAGAGGCAAGGGCCAGATCATGTGGGCTGTGTGTGCCAAGAAACTACAGAGAGTGAACTTCAAACTGAGGATAACAACAAGTCACTATGATCATCAGCAGGGGAATGACAAGAGCAGATTGGTGTGTTGGGAAAACCACTCTGGCTGCAAATAAAGAGCAGGCTCAAGGGAGAGGCTACTGTAGGCAGGAAATCAGGTAGTTGTCAGCTAAGTAATCTAGATGAGAGAGGGTAGGGCCAGAAGTAAAACACAATGGATATGTTTTACTGTCCTGACTGCTAAATCAAATACCACACAATGGGTTGTCTTAAATGATGGGAATGTATTGGCTCATGGTTTTGAGGCTAGGAAAAGTCCAAAGCAAGGCATCATCGAGGTGATGCTTTCTCCCAGAAGATTGTGGCACTCTGGGTCTGGCTACCAGTGATCCTTGGTTCCTGGCTTCTCTGTCACATGACAATGCACATGGTGGCCTCTCCTGGCTTTCCAGTTCCATTGATTTCCAGCTTCTGGCTGTTCTCTTTGGCTTTCTCCCTCTCGGTGACCTTCCCTGTAAGGTCTTCAGTAATAGGATTAAGATCCATTCTGATCCAGTTGGACCACACCTTAACTGAAGTAACCTCACCATAAGGTACTGTTTACAGTGGGTTCACATCCACAGGAACGGATGAAGTTTAAGAGCCCCACAGCTCATGAGGGCCCACCCCCTCCTCCACTTCTTACGAAGACCCTCCACCTCCACTCTTTTCCAATTTACCTGTTTATCACCCTCAGACTGCTGTGCAAATGCTGCTTCCTTGGGGAAGCCTTTCCCGATTCCATCCCCACCTCTAGCCCAAGTTAGCTACCTACTATAAACATTCACGACAGCTTGTATTTCATAGCACTTGGCAAAGTTCTTCCTGTGATTATTTGATTTATATATACATCCCCTCTGATTCATTGGGCTCCTCCTTAAATAAAAAGAAAATCTGTCTCATTTTCTATTGAATGCCTAGTGCCTAATTCAGTTGTCAAACAGCATAGGCCTTCACTACATATGTGTTGAATGAGTGAATGACTCATGAACAAATGAACAAAGCACGGGATCTGGGAACTCGTGGTATGCAGGAGAAGAGCTAAATGTGGTTTTCAGGTTGCTGGTTTATGGAGCTGGGTAGATGTTGGTAACTTTCGTGAACAATGATGGTTTTTTTTCTTCAGTGACATGCACTCCTATAGCTGATTCTGCAGATGGTCTTGCCAAATTCTTCAACACACTGCGGATTTCTATTTGCTCTTGCAGTTTAATGTTAAAATGATGTATGGTCAGTTAGTCATTCAGGAGAAACCACTAGCACATGGATCCAGGTGGGAAAGCTGCATGATGCCCACTCTACTGCTTCTGCCCGCCATCCTCCTTATGTGCCTCACCTTTTAAGGGAACTGGATGGCAGTGAGAAATGCCCTACACATATTGAATAGGATTTGATAACTGAGTGGTAGCCATTTAATTCTGTCTGAAAGGTAAGACTCTTCTTTCCTTTCCAAGATCTATGGTTCATCTCAGGCTGCGGGGATTGGAGCAGCTGCTCTCAGCCTGCCCACACTTCCTCCAAATGTCTTCGTTGGATGCCTGTAGAGAGAGCCTTCTCCATGCCTGTGGAGACTCAGGGTGCTTCATCCAACTCTACCTGTGATTTACATTTTGAGCCAGAATAGGAAAGAAGAACCAGCTGTCTTTAGGTTGTCTCAAAAATACCTTCTCTTGGGAAGCGGTTGTGGCTCAACTGATAGAGCATCTGCCTACCATATGGAGGGCCCAGCATTCAATACCCAGGGCCCCCTGACCCATGTGATGAGCTGGCCCATGCGCAGCGCTGCCAAGCACAAGGAGTGCCATGCCACACAGGGGTGTCCCCCGTGTAGGGGTGCCCCACACACGAATGCACCCTGTAAGGAGGGCTGCCCATGCAAAAAAAGCACAGCCTGCCCAGGAGTGGTGCGGCACACACAGAGAGCTGACGCAGCAAGATGACGCAACAAAAAAAGCAACACAGTTTCCCGGTACCACATGACAAGAGTGCAAGCAGACACAGAAGAATACACAGCAAATGGACACAGAGATCAAGACAACGCAGGGGCGGGGGGGGGGGGGGGGGGAGGGAGGGGCAGGAAGGGGAGAGAAATAAAATAAATCTTTAAAAAAAAAATACCTTCTTGGTGGGGAAAACTAAGGAGGTCCCATGGAGAAACACACTCAGTTGGAAAGAGAGAGAATTCTAAAGTGTTTCCCTTAGCTCTCTCTCCTCTCTCTCTCTCTTCCTCCTTCCCTCCCTCCCCACCCCATTTCTCAACTCTATATTTTTTAATAATTTTAGATTTACAGAAAAATTAAAATAGTAATAGAGATTTCACCCAGATTTCCTTAATGTTAACATCTTATATTACCATGACACAATTATCAAAACTAAGGAATGAACAATGGCACCATATTATTAACTAAACTGCACACTTTATTTAGAATTCAGCAGTTTTTTCATTAACGTTCTTTTTCTGTCCCAGGATCCAACCCATGATACCACATTGGTTGTCACGTCTCCTCAGTCTCCTCTGGTCTGTGACAGTTTCTCAATCTTTTTATGTTCGTCACAACCTTGACAATTCTGTCACCAAAATTAGTCAAGGGTTTGTCCCTCAATTCAGGTTTGTATGATGTTTTTCCATGATTGTAACGGGATTATAGATTTTGAAAGACTACTTGTTTTTGATGAGATCTCTGAGAGAGGCACTGATTCATCTGTTTGATGGTTAGAGGCTGGGTGGTGGGGCAGCAAGAGCCTGGAGCAGAAGGTCAGGAAGCTAGGGTGGGGTCTGATGTTACATTCACAACCATTCCACCTTCTCTACGGCTCAGTTTCCATTTCTACAAAACAGGAATGATACTCAGTGTTTAGAGGAATCTTGATTGAAATGAGATGATGATAAAGGGAAAAGGACTCTGCAAACTGGAAAGCCCCAAATCCCAGACATGTAGCAAATAATCATATTGCAACAGTATTGTCAATCTCTAGAAACTGAACACACTGCCAAGTCTGGAGGCTCAAGGTCTTAGAGGCTTCCTCAACAAGGCTTGTTAAGCTGGATTGTCAGTGAAACCCTTGTCTCACGGTCCCTGCTATGAGTCCCACTCTTGCTGCTTGTTATTTTTCCTTTAAGGGACTATGAGGAAATTTTCAACCTGGTTCTAAAATTTTTATTAGGGTCCTTACCCTTTTAGACCATTGGCTGTGTTATTATCAGAGGAAGACAATATCTTCAAAGATGTGAGGAAGCAGTGCAGTCACTTGGGCAATGCAAGAGTATCTTGCTTTGGATTGAACTCCTTTTCTAGGCTATTTTGAAGCTTCCTCAAAATAATACCTAAAGCTGGCTGGCTGAAAATACCCCATCTTTTGGAAATAATCAGACAGACGTTTTGGTGCCATTAGAACTGAACGCTGTATATAAACCCAATTAAGGACTCTTTACCTTAATTAGGTTTAATCTTTCTCAGCTCATTGGCATCAAGTTAGGAAATGTGTTACAGGGCCACGTTGTTTTCACTCTTAAGATGTCTATACATAGCATTGGGTAGAAGTTGAAGAAATATTTGTTAAATGAACAAATAAACAAAGGAATGAATGGTGGGGGCTCTCCAAACATTCTAGATTGTCAAGTAGAAAGAAATAAGGTTTGGAATCAACCAGATTATGATCCAAATCTTAGTTCTGCCACTTGCTGCCCACTTTTTCTTCAGGCCTCTGTTGACTATTCATGGTGAGGGATGAGGGAGAGAGGCAGCTGAGGGAAAGCAACTGCATTAGTTTCCTACTGCCTCTGTAAAATATCACCACAAACACAGTCACTTAAAACAATGCAGATTTCTCATTTTACAGTACTGGAGGTCAGAAGTCTGAAATGGGTTTTGCTGGGCTAAAAATCAAGGCACTGGCAGGACTGCATTTCTTCTGGAGACTACAGGGAAGAATGTTTCCTTTCCTTTTCCAGTTTCTAGAGCCCTCCACATTCCTTGGCTCACGGCCCCTTCCTCCATCTTTAAAGCCAGTCATGTAGCATCTTTATATCTCTATCTCTTACACCTCCCACTTCCATCTTCAAGGACCCTTGAGATTACATTGGGTCCACCTGGATAATTCAGGAAAATCTCACCATTTTAAGGTCCTTAACCATATCCGCATGATCCCTATCCCTATAAGGTAACATACTCACAGGTCAAGGATTAAGACATGGCATCTTTGGGGGCCACTATTCTGCCAACTACGGCAGCCATATAGCTCGTGGCTGCACAGATCAGATTTGTCCAATAGTCATAAGAATCACCTCATTATCCCCCTCCCAGGGCATTACAGATAATGCACAAAAATGTTTACACCAGGGCTGCCCCCCACTAGGAGAGTGGTAGCCAATTGTTTTCTTATGGGGAATCTGGTTCTGCCTGGAGGAACTCGCTGGTTTTGCGTCTGTGGTGTGGATGACCAGTCTGGGTTCTCTTTAGGCCTCCTCAGTTTTTATGAGATATTGTCAGTCCTTCCTCGGTGTGGTTGAGTGTTTACCTACATGGATATCCATTGACCAAACACCTTCTCTGTAAGGATAGTCTTGAACTTACAGAACATTTATCATGTCTTGGCTGGGAGAAACTCTACTCAGGGAGACTGACCCACCTGAAAGATGGGCAGTCTGACCACCTTTTAAACTCTGTCCCTAGATTAAGCCAGACTTTATCTTTTTGGTCCAGGATATTTTCTTTCACTACATTTTGCTTTACTTTGATGTTACCACTTTAGGGGCACCATAAGAAAAAGCGTCATGGAAATAGTTGCATTTACTCTAACAGTTTCATTGACGATGGTCATTGCATTTCAGCATACATTCCCTCCAAGAAGCCACAGAAAACTATTACTCTGTTCTCGAAACCCAGCACTAGTTATGGTTTTCTCCAATAGCAGGTTTGTTTCCAGCAAATGAACACTAGCTCATATGGCTAATCAATTTTCCTGATTTGCACTCCCTGTTAGGAAGCTAAGAGTCAAAACTGATATCCATCTCCAGCAAAGGTTTAGGACTTCATAGCACATTACAGCAACTTACTTTCTTATCCTTATTGGCCCTTTGTCCTAGTACCTCACCTGTTTTGCATTTTATGTCTTTGTTGTAGTATATGCATTTCTAAACCCAGAATAAGTCTGGATAAAAACAGTTGTCATTTCCCTCAATTTATTGGCATACACCCTTGATACATCCTTCTTTTTTTCCAGGAACAAATTCAAGTGGAAAAGAAAGCATGAAATAAAATATCATCAGTGCTGTTGTTTAAACACTAACTTTGGGCAGAACTGAGTCCAGCATTATTGTAAAGATTGGCACTATGTCAAAGATATGAAAACAAGCCTCTAATGATTCATATGCTGAGCACACTAAGATCATAAATGCCAGCATTCTAAAAGGCTTACTTGCTGTTAGCAAATTCACTGGAACTGAAATCCATTTTTTTCCTAAGGGACGTTTAGATTTTATTATATCTTTATACATGGTCAAAAGACATCAGCAAATTTGCTAAAGTGATTGAAGATATTCCTCTTAAGGCATTTCTAAAGTTTCCTGTCTTTGCCTTCACATTTTTGCATATGCACTTGTCTTTTCAGGAAGGGAAAACAGAAATGTTCTTTATGCTATAAAGGATTTGAGAAAACCAAGATAAAATAAAACGTCATTGTTAGCAAAACCTCCAGCAAAACATTTTCGAGATAGACCCAACAATAAGAGTTTATCTTTGAATTCTTCACACCATGCAATCACTCATTCTGAGAACCTCTCAAATCCTCCTAAACAGTGTGTCAGGACCTTTTCTTATTCATCTCTATATCCATGGAGTCCAGGACATGATAAATGTTCAATAAATACATGCTAAATTAATGAATAATAGTTCCCACTCTTTGAAAGATCAGTAGACCATGACTGACAGGTAGTTTTTGCCAAGTGTCAGGCATGCAGTATAAACTGAATGATTGGCCCTGAGATATGGCCAAGCTGTGGATGCAGTTTCTGCCATCCCTGAACATCAGAGCAGCAATTTTGATTTACATCGTTTTTACCACCACCACCCTGGCAAAGAAACAACTGATAGCTGACATTCATAGATGCAACCATATTCACGGGTGTACTTAGGTTTATGTGTAATATTCAATGTACTAGTATAATCTCTGCCCACCTCTCTCCCACCCAAGAAAATACATCAGAACACAAAGGAATAAGAGTGTCGTTAATATATGGAACATTCTGGGGAAGTGGATTTGGCCCAATGGATAGGGCGTCTGCCTACCACATGGGAGGTCCAGGGTTCAAACCCAGGGCCTCCTGACCCATGTGGTAAGCTGGCCCACATGCAGTGCTGATGCACGCAAGGAGTACCATGCCATACAGGGGTGTCCCCCGCATAGGGGAGCCCCACGCACAAGGAGTGCACACCATAAGGAGAGTCCTCCACATGAAAAAAGTGCAGCCTGCCCAGGAGTAGAGGCGCACACATAGAGAGCTAACACAGCAAGATGACACAACAAAAAGAGATACAGATTCTCAGTGCTGCTGACAAGAATACAAGCGGACATAGAAGAACACACAGCAGAATGGACACAGAAAGCAGACAACTTGGGGGAGGGAAGGGGAAAGAAATAAAATTTTAAAAAATAAATCCTTGAAAAAAAAAGGAACATTCTTGAACCCACTGCAATTTGTTGAAAAACTAAATCATCCACCACTATGCCTTCAAATATTATTAGTAGCACATGACTTGTGAGGCATCTCACAATGATTGACATGGCAGTCCATCATGATACCGAGATTGAGAATGACTTTCGACAGAAACCATTTCTGAGACCTACTGAGTCCCAGGTGAATCCTCACAAGCCATCCATGGAGACCTTGAAAACTTTAGAGAAACCATCTAGGGGGCTAACCCTGTCCCATTACAATCCTCTATGTGAGCTTCACTGGAATCATGAAAGATCTCCCTACTGATGGGCACAGCTCACATAAGAATGTCATTATCAATTGGGTGTCACACCTCTACCTTTATCATGACCACAGGCCGAAGCCACAAGCAGCCAACTTACCACGCCACCACCAGCCGAGTGCACAAGCACAGACATCCCTTCCCGGAGGTTGGCAACTTCGAAGAGCATCATGTAGGCTGTCACGAAGTTCATGGGGAAGGCAGCAGCCTCAGAGTAGCTCATGTCATCTGGAATCTTGTAGACAAAATCCACAGGTGTGCAGACCACCTCTGCCCAGGCGTTGTAATTGACAAATGCCATAACGCGGTCCCCAATCTGGGCATGAGGAAGCACAGGTTAGTGGTGGCTGGCTCATGATCAAGGTTCATGTAGGGACTAAAACAAATGGGGGCTGTCCATGGTATAAAACATTCTTTCTCATAACTCAGATACTGATTACCCCTATCCAAATTCTCTTGCATTTCAGTCTCCTTTTTTTATACTTCCATGAAATAAATGGCATTTGTTACATGCTTGCAGTAAAAAAAAATTAACTGCTACTTGTGTTTCACATGTCATTAATATGATTTCATGAACATCCATATTTCCTGCTCTTCCATCTTCACCACCACCCCCTTCTCCCAAGAACCTTATTTAATCCTCACAACTACTCTATGTGGAAACTAATATTATTTCCCCCACATTACAGACGGGAAACTGAAGCTCAGAGTAGTTCAGTAACGTGCCCAAGATCACATAGTCATAAGTGGTACCACCAAGTCTTGAACCAAAGTTCACCCAACTCATTATATAATCCCTCATTGTGCTGATCCCATTGTATCGGGGTTGCCTTTTGACATGTCTGGCTCCCCCTCTGAATGGTGAGCTCTCAGGGAGCAGGGGCTGGGTCTTACTGATTTATGGATTCTCAAGGCATAGCCCAGTGCTTGGGACATAGTAAGCTATAAATTGATGGATGGCTATGAGTAACTGAACCTGTCCTAACCTCTCCATGGGTGGGAACTAAGGAGGAGTGGGTAAGAAGGTCACTCATTAACCCTCATAATCTGACAGTCTCCTAGGATCCAGTTTTTGGTTGAAGGGGAAGAACAGTGTCAGGCCTTGATTGGAACTCCAGGAAACTATTGAGGGCAGGGACCGAGAGGAGGTATTATTATAAATAATAAGTGACGTTCCTGAGTCTTTGCTATGTGCCTTTTTTTTTTCCTCATTCCCCAGAGGCGGCTCAGTGACTGGGCTATGTGCCTTTTTTTACATGACCTTATACAATCCCCATAAAAACTCCACAAAATAGAAACTCTTATTATGCCCTCTTTACAGATAGGAAAACAGAAGCTAAGAGATTAAGCAACTTAGTAAAGAGCAGAGCCCAAAGGATTCCACTACAGATCTGCCTGGCTCTAGAGCCCTCCCTCATTCTGGTCAGGCCCCTTTCTTTTAGCACTGGAGGCTACCCTGACTGTTCAGCCATGCCAACTGGAGGGACCTTCTCTTTCTCTCCAGAAGGCCCCTAAACAACGAGACACATCACACAAAGCAGCAGCTGGCTAGTATGAGCATCACTGAGCTTTCATTTTCTTGGCAAATGGGGCTAGTTTTCAGCCTAAATGTGTGTTCTTGCTGGTTTTAGGAGGATTCTAAGGTAGCACTGGCCCCCTCGACTGGTGGCAGCATCTGTCAAAGTCATGTTGAGTTTTCTTATTGCTAAAATTTTTGCACAGAGAGAACCAAGGAAACCCTGGAGTACCTACGCCTATTCTCTTCTCCTGTTCCAGGTGAAAGTCCAATCTGTCCAAGTGGTTGGGAAGGCCTCTTGAAACACTGAAATAAATGGCCAAGATGCCCCAATCTGGATTCCAATCCTGACTCTGCCCCTCATAGCTATATGACCTCAGGCAAGTTTCTCCACTTGTCTGTTCTTCAGGGAGCATTTCTTCAAAGCAGTGCTTGCCCTCCCTCACTCACAGAGCACATCATTGAAGGTTGAGAGATATATGTGAACATGGCTCTTACGTCCTTTTCTCAGAGACCACTCCATCTCAAGAGGCCCTCCTTCCCTTCCAAGTCACTCTACCACATCATCCAGTTTTCTTTTCAAAGCACATAGTGTCCCTATCTGAAGTTATCTTAGTCATTCATGTGTTAGTGTCTTTATTGTCTACTTTCCCCATACCCAATCAGAATGTAAGTTCCTTAAGAGCAGGGACTTTTGACCACATTCTTTATTTCATCAGGTCCTAGAACAGTGTAGGTTCTCATTTCATATCAGTTGAATGAGTGAATAAAGACACCCAAAATTACATGGTGGGGAGTGGGAGGAGTGTCACTTAAAGTTAGAATTTATTTCTCATTTCCGAAGTGGAAATTTTACTTCCTTACACTTAAGTGGTTCTTAATCTTTTTTGAGGGATTTCTATGCCCTTAAGAATCTGGTACTGGTGCTCCTGAGGGCCACAGAGACATACAGGTTCTATGGTCATGGCAGATGGCTCTGGAGTTCAGTGCCTTGTCAGTGAGCCCTATTTTGTAATTTGTGTTCCTGAGAGTGATGGAGTTGGACTCAGATGTGACATATGCTTAGATAGACATATGCCTTTTCTGTCACTTTTACTGAACCTGTGATTGGCGCTGGAGTTTGTGTATACTCAGAAGACTTGAATCTCTGAACTGGCCAAGTGCCGGCTGGGCCCTGAACCTCAGCAGAGTTGCACTCCTACTCTCCAGTTCATTGGACTTACCCAGGTCAGCTAACGAAGAGGTGAAAATGGTCAACCACCACACCAGGGAACCAGGAGTATCTACAACTCCAAGCAGGAGAATTGCATCCATCAGCCATGTGGGTCTAAGCCCCCTCTCAATATAGAGGTGGAGAGGACATTACCATCCCAGGGTCCACAGAATGGAGGAATAAAATATGGATTACAGTGGACTTACTGGTATTCTACTAGTAATGGAAGAAACCATAGCTTTAATGTGGAGAAGGTGGCCATGGTAGTTGCTGAGGGAAGGCAGAGGGAATAAGAGATGTGATGTGGGGGCATTTTTGGGACTTGGAGTTGTCTTAAATGATATTGCAGACAGATGCTGGCAATATATATCCTGCCATAACCTACTGAAAGTACTGGGGGAGAATGTATAGTACATTGTAGTACAGTAGTGCTCCAAAATGTATTCACCAAATGCAATCAATGTGTCACAATGATGAAAGAAGTTTTTGATGTGGGAGGAGTGGGAGTGTGGGGTATATGGGAACCTCTTATATTTTTTAATGTAATATTTTTTGTAATCTATGTATCTTCAAAAATTCAATAAAAAATTTTAAAAAAAGAATCTGGTGAAAGCTGTGGATTCCTTCTTAAATAATTTCATTAAAACCCTTAGATAGACATACCCCTACCTGCCTCCCAATTTCAAGGCATTTGTGGGTCCTCTGAAGCCCATCTATGAAAACCTCCCTGGGAGCCACAGAAGCTGATTCTCTACCCCTCTTCTGGAGCACAAATATTCAATGTGCATCACATCATACAACTGTGGAATATTAGTACTGGAAGGTCATCTTATTCATCCAACCTCTCTGTTTTATTTATTTATTTTTACTGTCATTATTTTTTTAGGCGGTACCAGGGATTGATCCTGGGACCTTGTACATGGAAAACAGGCAACTCAACCACTGAGCTACCCCTACTCCCCCAATCTCTCTGTTTTAGAGATGAGGAAACTGAGCCACAGAGATGGTTAAAGACTTGCTGAAAGCAGTGCAGGTGCTGAGGGCAAGGTTAAGAATTAAATCCACCCTCATTTGCTTTCTATCATCCCAAATGAGTTCCCTATGTGCCTATTTCTTTGTGGCATTTGTGTGGAAGGTTAGCACTGAGTTCATAACCTCAGTGAATCTGAAACATAGTGCAGCAGAAGATCAGTGTAAATCTCAGTGTGGGAGACTAAACAAGACTAACCAGACTTGGAGTGAAACAGGAGAATGCAACCAGATGTAAGGAACAACAGCTATGCATAATGGGCACATACTATATGGCAGGCATTGTCCTCAGTATTTCACATGAGTTACCTCATTTAATCTTTACAAATACCCTCTGAAATGGGTTCTGTAAGAGTCCCATATTGCAGATGAACAAAACAGATTTTACAGACATTTAAACTGAGGCCAAGAGAGATTAAATCACATGCTCAAATCCAGTTAGCTAGAGAGTAGCAAAGCTACTAACTCTGGACACAAATAGTTGATTCGTTACACCTGAGATAAGTGCTACAAAGAAGACATAAAAACTATATAAGGGAAGGGGATTTGGCTCAACTGATAGGGTGTCCGCCTACCACATGGGAGGTCCAGGGTTCAAACCCAGGGCCTCCTGACCCATGTGGTGAGCTGGCCCATGTGCAGTGCTGATGTGTGCAAGGAGTGCTTGCCACACAGGGGTGTCCCCCACATAGGGGAGCCCCATGTGCAAGGAGTGCGCCCTGTAAGGAGAGCCACCCTGCACGAAAAAAGTGCAGCCTACCCAGGAGTGGCGCTGCACACACGGAGAACTGACGCAACAAGACGATGTAACAAAAAAGAGATGCATTTTCCAGTGCTGCTGACACAGAAGGACATGGACACAGAGCAGACAACTGTGGGGGAGGGGGGGAATAAATTAAAAACAAAAAAACAAAACTATATAAGAGTGTATGGCAAGGGAACCTACCAAGTCTGGGAATATTAGTTTAACTCTTTAGTCCTCAGGTTCCTCAGCTCTGAAATGGGGACAGGATCAGTAAAGGGTTTTTATGAAGACTGAATGACAGAATATGCATGCATCACATTTAGCACAGTGCACAGAAATGGGGAAAGAGTGATATATATTAGCTCTTAAAAACAAAAGATTGGTTTCTGACCATGTGAAGCTTACAATTTAATGACTAGAGCTAAATACAGAGTCACTATATTTCTTGAAGCAGAAAGAATAGCTGTCTAATGAGGACAACTGAGAGAAAGGAAAGGCTGTCCCACTGCCGGTGAGTGTTGCAATTAATAGAAGGGTTGAAGACCAAGTGGAGAATTTTGGGAATGCCATCTTAGAGGCAGCAATTTGAATCAGAAGATAATTAAGTCTAACACTGAATCCTCTTTTTACAGACTCAAGAAAACCTATAGATACAGGCTCAATACCACAGAATAGCTGATGGCCACCAGTGTCAACAGAGTGTAATGAAAAAATGTATTTCAACCACCTTTTTTTTTTTAAAACAAGATAGTCCTTTATTTAAAACAAACAAACATATTGAAGGTAACTAAGGAAACAAAGCACCAAAAGGACTACATTCCGAGGCTAGAGGCATTGACAAACATAGCCTACATAAAGAAAAAGCATAAAAGCAAGGGCACAAGAGTGCACGGTCATTCCATTTCTCAGCTTGTGCCCCAAGAAAATTGTTATATATGTGCATAAAGATGTTCATGTTAACATTGTCTGCTATAGTGAGAGATTGGAGCTGCCTAATTGTCCACAAATGTGGGAATGGATAAATAACTGATGGTATATTTGTAAAATGGAAAATCAATAGCTGGTAAAACAAACTAATCCTAAGGTCTATGTCGCAACATGAGTAACTCTCAGCAATGTTTGTTGAAGAAAAAAGTTGCAAATGTATATGTTCATTATGATATCAACATAACTTCTAAATATATAACACAATTGTTAGCAGAATGCTCTGGTCTCTGGGCTTCTAGGTTCTTGGCTATGTCACACAAAGGAATTTAAGGACATGCCATAGCGTAGGCAAGGGAGTAATGACTTTATTAAGAAACAAGAGGGAAACGGACTTGGCCCAGTGGTTAGGGCGTCCGTCTACCACATGGGAGGTCCGCGGTTCAAACCCCGGGCCTCCTTGACCCGTGTGGAGCTGGCCCATGCGCAGTGCTGATGCGCGCAGGGAGTGCCGCACCATGCAGGCATGTCCCCCGCGTAGGGGAGCCCCACGCACAAGGAGTGCACCAGTAAGGAGAGCGGCCCAGCATGAAAGAAAGTGCAGCCTGCCCAGGAATGGCGCCGCCCACACTTCCCGTGCCACTGACGACAACAGAAGTGGACAAAGAAACAAGATGCAGCAAAAAAAAAAAAAAGACACAGAGAACAGATAACCTGGGGAGGGGGGGGCAATTAAATAAATAAAAAATAAATCTTAAAAAAAAGAGCAGGGTAACTGGCTTTTAAAAAAAAAAAAAGAAACAAGAAAAAGAAAAAAAAAAGGGAAGTAGACATAGCTCAATTGATGGAGTGTCCACCTACCACATGGGAGGGTCCAGGGTTTGATAACCAGGGCCTCCTAACCCACGTGGTGAGCTGGCCCATGCACAGAGCTGCTGTGCACAAGGAATGTCCCACACACAAAAAGTGTACCCTGCTAGCAGAGCCGCCTCACATGAAAAAAGTGCAGCCCACCCAGAAGTGGCACTGCACACATGGGAGAGCTGACGCAGCAAGATGATGTAACAAAAAAGGAGATGCAGTTTCCCGGTGCCACCAAGGGTGCAAGCAAACACAGAAGAACACACAGCGAGTGGACACAGAATGCAGACGGGGGTGGGGGGTGAAATAAAATAAATCTTAAAAAAAAAAAGAAATCTACACACCTAAAGCATGGTTGTGGGTCATGCTACAGGGTGAGATACGTACATGGGGTCCCAAAGGATCTCAGCTATTTGCTGTCTTGATTGGTTGCCTTTCCACCTTCACCTGTTAGATTTCAGAGAACCAATAGGGAGACCTTTCTGTTTGGTGTTATCTGGGGCTTCTTTGGGTCCAGGAATTTCAACTGGTACAATGGGACCAGAGTCTCTGGCAGGTTTTCGGCTGTAATGGTTATGGCTTTGTTCTCAATCAGCTGCCTTCCCTCAGGGACTTCTGGGTGGGATCTCATGGCTATGTCCAGATCAGCAGCCTTCCCTGTTTCCCATACTAACCTATCTCAACTCTCCACTCAGAGAGTTTGTACCCTTATTTTTAAGGGGAAACAGAAGGGCAATGGCCATTCTTCTGTAGCTGCTTCCTACTGGTTAGGGGGAGTAGGCCTTACCTGACAGGGTATAAAACCCTCTGGCTATTCTATTGTGGTTGAGGGAAGATGAGTCCCGCACCATGGTTGGAACTGGATGAAATCCCCACGTGACTAATACCTTGTTCTGGAAGGTGTATTTCAATCACCTTGACAGTGATGGGCACAGCCATCAGAACAGGGCTGACTGCTCCCAAGTCTCTCATTCAATTTGACTCCACCATTTCAATTTCATTGTCCAAATAGTAAAAACAGCTAAAGCACTGAATCAGCCCAGCAAAGCCTGGAGGCACCTATTCCCCCTTTTATAATGTCCAAGACATCTCATTATTTGATTCTGCCAAGGAAAAGAAATTAGTCTTGGGTAGATGAGCACAAATTATTCCTTTACTACTGCAACTCTGGCAGTGACTTCCCAGGCCTCTCTTACAATCGATCAAACCAAGAGAACTATTCAGCATGCTGCTGCATGGAATTCCATCTCCAAAATGACTGAAAATCTCAAGTCAAAATTATAGTGGGACTGATAGTACTGGTTTTCTCTCAAACCACACCCTGACTGAAAACCTGTAGGTGGCTTTTTTTATTTTCTTGGGCAGCTGAAAGTCAATAGGCAGAGGGGAAGTTGAAGGGTAGGCTTGATAATAAGCAAGCCAGTGGTAACTAGCAGAATATAAATCATATTTAAGGGAAAAAGTACATCATCAAGCATGATACGTTCTCCCTCTAAACCACATCCACTCTCATTCCTGTCTACTCGTATTCTAAAATACTGGGTAATTTACTCAATGTTCAAGATTAATAGAGTACACAGTATAATCTTTCCTTCAGTGCCATGTGGAGGAATAAGGAGCTGACAGCATTTCTTATATGCAGTACTTTCAGGGAGAGATGGTGCTGCCTCTGGCTATATTGCTTACCTGGGACAGAAAATGTAAAGTCAAATGAAAGAAAAGAAAAAGCTCATTTTCTGCTTTCTCAGCATCTTTCTGCTGTATTATCTGGGAGCCATTGGCAAAAAATATTGATAAGTGGGTGGGATGAGATTTCCAGATGCTCACCGTAATGAATTTGAAGAATACTGGTATTTTCAGAGTATATTGAGGCCGAGACACATTGAGCCTGAGGCAAAGGCTCATAGTCAATTCAAGGGCCTTTTGGCATTGCGTTTTATAGGATTCTTCTATGGTTCTCCTTTCCTGTATTTAGTAGTGCAGCATTTGGGGCTTGGGAACATGGGATTATACGAAGAGTAAAATGGCTCTGATGATTTCAATCCAAGTCCTACTACCACTTATTACCTTTCTGATGTCACAGAAAATTACTGAATCCTCTGACTCTCATCTGTAAAATGATAATATAATTTTTACATTGCAGGGTCATGGATAACTTGCTCATGTTTCTAGTTCTGGTAGGTTTTCAAGTGTTAGCTCCCTTCATTGCTCTCTAGCAAAGCACTTAGCTGTGAGCTACAGCTCTGGTACCTGATTTACATTAGTTTTACAATCAGTTTACATCAGTGGCCCCCAACAACCACAAGTTTTTGCAATTGATGTGCTCCCAGTTTTTCAGTGTTTATGGGCCATATTCTATCTGATTTGCATTATAATGTTAGTAAAGGCCATGCATATTTTCACTGATAGGATTTTTTTATTACGGGTAATATTAAACTTGTACTAAAGTAGTCAGAATAGTATATAACCCCCCACGTACTCATGACCCTACCCTAAAAGTGGTCAATCCATGGCTAATTCTGCCCCGTTTTGAGATATCTCTACCCTTTGGCTTTAAGATGTCTGCTTTCAAAAATGCCACTTCCCCCATGCCTGAAATAAATAATTTATAAATTTAAATGCATCAGCTAAATAGATATTTAGAAGAACCAAATGAAATTCAGAAGCTATCTCTCCCTTGACTTTTCTGGTTTTAAACCAAGGTTTTAACCTGCAGTGATGGGAAAAGTGGAAGCTGTGGGTGGGGAAGGGAGAACGCACAGTTAGTTACTCTAGGGCCAAGGCTCTTATTTAATAGCTCCATAATGTGAAGAAAGGGGATGACAAGATTTTACCTGCCTGCTTTACCAGATTGTTGTGAGGCGTAACCAAGATAGTTCCTGAGAAAAACATTATGCATCTGGAAAGCCCTACCCTTATAAACATTGTTAATAAAATCAAATAAGACACCAATAATAATACCTCATAGATTATTTCCAACATTTTTGCTTAGCCTGACATTATCTCAGTAGATTCCAGAAAAATGATGTTCTTTATGTGGGAAGCCTAAGCATTACCTCGTATCCTTTCACGCTGTCACCCAGAGCTTCAACAATCCCAGAACACTCAAATCCTGGCACCAGCGGAGTCTTGGGAGGGTTGTCGATATTCCCTTGTCGCACCATCAAGTCAATGAAGTTTAAACCACTGTGAACAGCAAATGCGAAAGAAGTGAAATTCAAAATGAAACCCAAAAGAAAGCACGGGCTTGGCTTTTCTTTTCTCCCATTCCTTCCTTTTCTCCTACCCTCTTTTCCCTCCCCACCTCCCTTCCTTCCTTCCTCCCTTCTTTCTGGCAAAGTGTGCCTAATAACAACCACATTTGGCTAGATGTCACCAATAAAGCAAAACTCAATTATCTTTATGCAGAGAAGTAATGTTGTTTGGCAGTTAAAATAGCCGTTGCAGAGCTTATAAATCTTGACTAAAAAGAGAGCCCTTTTATCCCCTCTCAGAGCCTGTTTGCTCTTTCTTTAATAACACATATTGGCTGGCTTGGCCTAGCACTTAATAAGGGTAAAAATTATAGTAGGAAGAAGTTATTAGAGGACACATGGAAATCAGCCTGACAAATGGCCACCAGCCAACCTATGAGACAGAAAGACAAAAAACCCTAAATGGAAAGGTCTCAAAACAGCCACCCATCACACCTCAATCATCACGCACACTTCGGCCAGCACTGTTCCATGAACAGCACCCTCTATAAAGTGAGTATGACCCATCAAGAGATTACATTATGTCCAGCTAGGGAGGGTGACCTGAAGATAAAGGGAATGGTCCAAAGAATATCGGAATATTGGAGCGCTTGTTTCAATCTCAGTGTTATCTCTGGGTGAGATAAACTCTTAGATATTTTCTATTAAACATGCTACTTTTGAAATAGAGTTATCATTTAAAAATATGCCAAAGTCATCACCTTGGAAAACCATATACTTGATTCCAATGATACTAGCAATGCTCCAAACTGTTTCATTTTTCTAGAACTACTGGTAGGAATACATTTAACAGACATTTACTAATCATATGAGGAAACACATTCAACTGAACATCTGCATTTTCCAAATGTAGTTCTAATGTACTTCCTGTGTTCAATAGGCCACCATCTAAGAAAGACTCAGGTTATATAAACCAAATTCTGGCCCAAAGCCCATTAGCATCTGGCCACAGCTTCTTTTCTTTTTTTAAGATTTTTATTTATTTATTTATTTTATTTATTTATTTAATTCCCCTCCCCTCCCCCGGTTGTCTGTTTTCTGTGTCTTTTTGCTGCGTCTTGTTTCTTTGTCCGCTTCTGTTGTCGTCAGCGGCACAGGAAGTGTGGGCGGCACCATTCCTCGGCAGGCTGCTCCCTCCTCTGCGCTGGGCGGCTCTCCTTACGGGGCGCGTGGGGCTCCCCTATGCGGGGGACACCCCTGCAGGGTGCGGCACTCCTTGCGCGCATCAGCACTGCGCGTGGGCCAGCTCCACACGGGTCAAGGAGGCCCGGGGCTTGAACCGCGGACCTCCCATGTGGTAGATGGACGCCCTAACCACTGGGCCAAAGTCCGTTTCCCCACAGCTTCTTTTCTAAGTAAGACGATGTGAACTATTTCTTAAGTACACCTTGCCCATTTTTTCCCTTGGCCTCTTTGAAGCCCAAGAAGTACCTAACTCCACCAACATCCTTTGGTCTCTACTCATCAGTGTCATCCACAAAGAATGGATAAAGGTGAGGAAGACTGCTAACTGGGTTCAAAATTCACCACCTTCTCAAGGTTTTCCTGGTCACAAGTCAGGCAAGGGTCATATATTGCCCCAGTTGGTATATCTCTAAAATGTGCCCTCCTTGAAAGCAGCTGTAGGCCTCATACTTCTTTGACTCCAGAGTACCTGGCATGGCATCAGTTTCACAGCAGCAGAGTAAAAACTCAAGAAACATCTGCTGAATGAAGGGATATTCATGAATATTCAAAAATATGTGCTGCCAGTTTGGGTACTAATTCCCAAAAACCACCCAAGGAATGCTCAGAGTAGTGAATACATTTCTGAAATACATGTATAGACTCTAAGGGCTCTATTTTGCTGCTTAATAGTTATTTTGATCATTATTAACGAAAATGTTCTCCAATAACATGGCTAGTTTCTTAAGCATATGGGGGGACCTGGGAACAATTCCACCAATCCTACCTGTGTAACCTTGGATAAGTTATTTAACCTCTGAAAGTCTTAGTTCCCTCATCTGTAAGATGGAGGTCACGATAGGCTCTACCTCACGGAGTTGTGAGGATTAATGAGAATAAACACTTAAGCACTGTGCCAGGTATATAGTAAGTACTCAGTAAATGTGAGCCTTTAAAGTCACACCTTAACTTCTGTTAAGAACATAGAAGTACATGATATATTTTAGGAAAACTCCCATTAAAAGAGTATTAAAAATAGTCTTAGAGCTGAAATGGAAAAGCTTCAGATACCTCTAATCATCACTTCTATAAAACAGCCCATTTTCTGAAACAACCAAATAAATAAGGTATCACTATATCACAATAAAAGGAATTTCTACATCCCAAATCAAGCACTCCATCTCATTTCACAAATATTTTAACACACAGTGATTTCCTTCATAGAAACCTATGATTTCTTAAGACCCTGACAGAGAAATGCCAGAAGAAATTACTTGCGAGTTCTGTAAACATGCCAGCCCCCAGGAGAAGGCTTTATCCTAGAAGCTTATCACATTGCTCAACAGGACTGCCTTCAATCACCAACAAGCATGAACGGGGCCCAGTGAAGGGAAACAGATGGCCAGCAACTAAAATCCCAGGGGCAAGGGCTACCACTGACTTTATAATAGCCTGGGGCATCCTGCTTCCTCAGAGAGGCATGGGGGGACCTTGTCAGGGGCACTGAGGATCTTTAGGAAGAGGATGTAAAGCAGGTATCTCAACACAAAGGAGAAGTGAGCAGTTTTTAATGGAATACCTGTACCTGCTGTACCAGATCTATCCACTTACCAACTCCTCATGTGGCATGGCAATAGCAAACATTCACCAAGGGGTTAATTTTGAGGCAGGAACAGTGCTAAGTGCTTCACATACCTTATTTGATTTCAGACTCACAATCCTCCTATGAGATATGAACTATCATACTCCCTTTTCTGAGGAGGTAACTGAGACTCAGAGATTAAGTAACTTGCTTAAGGTCATACCTTCAGAACCCATCAAAGCCAGGATCTAGACCCTGAGCCCTGCCCCATCACTCGCTACGATCTCTTTATGGGACCTCCTCCACTCACTGCCTCTGCTGAAGGAGCACAACCAAGGGGCCAAGTTTATAGCTCCTTGTCAACCACTGACTGTACCATGTATCATGATGGACTACCATTGTCAATCATTGTAAGATGCTTCACAAATCATGTGCCACTAATATTTGAAGGCAAAGCAATGGATAATTAAAGGGATACTGTTAATGTCACTCATTACAATAAACATTTACTTCTTTATGAAGACCCATAGAAGAATATTCCTTAAATCTCAGCACAAGGAATGGCTGTATACATCTTATAGACTAAGTACAGTATATACACTGGCTATATTTCTTTCCTTATAGTGGCTGTTAGGAAGCTCTGAGCCAATTGTGTGCCCATGTAGTCTTAATGTCAGGGCCTCATTATGATATTCATTCTCTAAGATAGCCTCACTTCCAATTTCATTCTAACTTTCTGAATGCTTTGGAGTTTCCACTTAAGAAAATCTTAAACATTATACAGTGGATATGAAACTTTAGCATGCATCAGAAATCCAAAAAGAACTTGCTAAGGCAGAGATTGCCAGGCCCCACCCAAAGAATTCCTGACCTGGTTAGTCTGGAATGAAGTCCAAGAACTTGGCATTTCTAACAAGTTTCCAGTGCTGCTGGTGCTGCTGGTCTGTAGACTACACTAGAGAATTGCTGCTCTATTATGTTTCTTTTTAAGCTACTTCAAGTCTTTTTTGGAATGAAGCAGGGTAAAAATTAATAGATGATAATTAAATAGATAAGACAATGAAAAGCTCCCTCATTGTCCTCTAGGGCAGTTAAATTTTTTTTATCCTAGTCCAGAGGATTATATTTACTCTTGCTAAATGTAGTCTTATTAGATTAGGTTCATCATTCCAATTTGTCTGACTCTTCCTTGGATCTAATTCTTTCATCCAAAAAATTCGCTCTCTCTTCTGGGTTGTATCTTCTGCAAATGTAGTTATCATGCCATCGACTTCTCTATCCAAGTCCCTAATAAAAATACGGGATAGGATGGCATGTTCCTGGCTGCTAAGGCTGTTTGTGAAGACAGTGAAAGATAAGGAGGGAATTTAAAACATAGGTAATAGCCAAAGTTTCTTCCAACCATGAGCTCTTATGATTCTATGAAATATCTCCAAGACACTTTGAATTCCAAGTGGTCTTTGAAGGACTCCATAAAGACCCTAAGGCCTCACTCTTTGTGGGTAATGGCAGTTGAACCCCTGACAACAGCAGTTACTGACTGGAGAGTACAGGCTGATGGTACCTCTACTACAATCATTTTCTGCATGGACATCAAGATCATCTGTGGGGTTTTTTTAAAGGTTATTTCTCTAAATGTGTATATTCCAGCACCACCTCCAAGAGCCCCTTTTAGAAGCTTTAGCAGGTTCTTGGTGCACATCTCACATGCTGTTAGGCTTGAGAAAGACTGCTCTAGAAGCCATATTTCAGGCATTCCCATGAAAAAAGAAAATGTCCAGGAAGGGAGGGACCCTTGCTGAGAAGGGCACCTATAGGGCTTTGTGATTGCTGGAAGGTTCCCCAAGAAACAAACAAATACCTAGAAACCCCTATTTCAATTTCTCTAATCATAGGTCATGGGGACATAAAGAATTGATTTTTGGCTAGATAGCTAGAGAGTTGTAGTAGTTAGCATTTATGGGGTGCACACTATGTATCAGGCAAGGTGCTAAGTGCTTTATATGCATGACATAATTTCATTTTTATGACCATAATAACAGTAACAGATAAGTGATGTTAATCCCATTTTACAAAGAACAAAACACATTGAGGTTCACACAGCCAAGGTTTGAAAGAGTGACGTGAATCCAGAGCCTGTGCTTTTGACTACCATACTTTTCTTCCTTTTTGTGAGCTCAACACTCAGTTCTCCCAGTTGGTAAAAGGGGATTTCTCCACTCAACTGGCATGTTAAGCACTTACTGTATACTGAGCAGTATACTGGGTATTGGACACCCAAAGTTAACAGAGGCTCAAAACTCTTGTGGGTAAATAGAATCTTATAAACAGATTCCAGTATTGCATGCGGAGTGATTTTATAGGAGTAGACAAAGTGCTCAGATGGTCACCAGGAGATATATCAACACACAAGATAACCAGGAAGTCAAAACACTGGCCCCCATGAGTCATTCCAGGGGTCCCCTGCAATCACACAAAGTATAAAAATGATCCACCTGAAGCAGGTGGCTTGACCATGAGCCTCAGTTTTCTCATCTCAAAAATGGGGATCATAACATACTCACTGTATTAGTTTCCAGGCTGCTATGACAAATACCACACAACTGGTTGGCATAACAACAGGAAATTATTGCCTCTTGGTTTCAGAGGCTAGAGGGCTTGGTAGCATTCTGGCTAGCTGGCAATTCTTGCATTCATTCGCTTCCCTATGACATGGCAATGTCCTCTCCTTTTTCTTCTGGGTTCCTGCTGACTTCTGACATAGCTTACTTTCTATAAGGACTCTAGTCATAGGATTAAGATCCATGCAACTTAATTGACCACATGTTTGATAAAAATAACATCTTCAAAAGGTCTATTTATGGGAGGAGGAGCAAGGTGGCAGCAGAATAAGAAGCTCCAAGAGTCAGCTCATCCTACAGGGCAGTTAGTAATCACCCAGAGCTATCTAAAGCACCTGTTACGAGCCCAAGGAGACCTGAAAAGCAAACTGCAACATCTCTGAAATAATGGAAGCAGAGGAATGCCCATCTGCAGAGAAGATTTGGTGAGTAGGGCACTCCACGCTGTGGAGGCTGGTGCCCATACTCTACTGCACAAGCTGTCCTAAAGAGCTATTCCATGGCTACAGTTGGAAGCTCCTTTTCCCAAAAGTGGGGGAGGAAAAGGCAGTTGGGTACCAACTTCAGCTACTAATTAGTAAATTCAGAATAATCCTAAGAATAGCTAAAGTTTAAACTGTCCAAGTCAGAAAGAGGCCAATAGCCAGCATTTTAACTCCATCTCTGGCATGACGGGAAGCCAGGCTGACTGAAAATCACAGTGAAGGTAGGAACCAGTTTCTTTCAACCCAGATTGGATTGTAACTCTAACCTAAATCCCAGCCCCACCTCTGGTAGGGAGGAAGTTCTGGCAGGAAGATCACCAGCTTCTCCAGGAAACTGTAGGCACACTGAGTAGTTGGACATGAAGGGCTCCATTCCTGAATCCCAATAGGACAGGAGAGGAACTATGCTTCCTCAGCCTTTCTGGGCCTCTGTAGGTGCTTTTGACCCACACAAACTGGTTTGTTGAGCACCTTTGATTCCATCTCTACCCCTCCAATAACATAGGAGAGGAGGGAGCTAGTGTTTCTCCAGCCTCTCTGGGTAACTGCAGGTGCTTTCAGCCCACATAGACTGAACAGTCTGACACCTATAGCTCCATCCCCACCCCTAAGTAAGATAGGACAGGAACTGTGTTTCCTCAACCTCTCTGGTCAGTGGCAGGCACTTTTGACCTAAACAGACTGTTGGGTGCCTGTGGATCCACCCCCAACCCCTAATAAGATAGGAGGGGGCTGGTGTTTCCTTAGCCACTCTGGGCAACAGCAGGAACTTTCAGCCTACATGGACTGAACCGTTGGGCATCAGTGATTTCAGTTCCATAGCCTAAAGGGCAGAAGGGACAGTACTTCCTCAGCCTTTCAGGGCAACTGCAGGTACATTTAGCCCACACAAATTAGACTGTTGGGCTTCCACAGCTTGCAGCACCAACTACATTCTCAGCTCCTATTACACAACCAACAAGGGAGAAAGGGCAAGAAAGCCCTAAACTAAAGAGAGAAACTGCACCCAGAATAAATACATCTAGTAAGCCAGATGCCAAGAAACTAACAAAAAATTACAATCCATACCAAGAAACAGAAAGATAAGGCCCAGTTAAAGGAACAAGATAAGCCTCCAGGTGACATAAAGGAGTTGAGACAACTAATCATAGATGTTCAAACAAATCTCTTTAATAAATTCAGTGAGATGGCTAAAGAGATTAAGGATATTAAGAAGAAACTGGTGAATATGAAGAATTTGAAAGCATACATAGAAAAATAGCAGATCATATGGGAATGAAAGGCACAATAAACGAAATTAAAAATACAATGGAAGCATATAACAACAGATATGAACAGGTAGAAGGAAGGATTTGTGAGCTTGAAGACATGGCCTCCAAAACTGAACATACAAAAGAAGAGATAAAGAAAAGAATGGAAAAAATTGAACAGAGTCTCAGAGAACTAAATGACAGCAAGAGATATGCAAACACATGTGTCATGAGAGTCTCAGAAGGAAGAGAAGGGAAAAGGGGCAGAAGGAATATTTGAAGAAATAATGGTAGAAAATTTCCCAATCCTATGAAGGACATAGATTTCCATGTCCAAGAAGCACAATACATTCCCATCCAAATAAATCCAAATAGACCAACTCTGAGACATATACTAATCAGAATGTCAAACACCAAAGACAGAATTTTGAGAGCAGCAAGAGAAAAGTGATGCATAACTATCAGGGATAACCAATAAGATTAAATGCCAATTTCTCAATAGAAATTATGGAGGCAAGAAGGCAGCAGTATGATATAGTTAAGATACTGCAAGAGGAAAACTGCCAGGCAAGAATCTTATATCCAGGAAGACTGTCATTCAAAAATAAGGATGAGTTTAGAATATTCACAGATAAACAGAAACTGAGAGAGTTTATAACAAAGAGACTGGCTTTGCAGGAAATACTAAAGGGAGAGCTATAGCCTGAAAAGAAAAGACAGGAGAGAGAGGCTTGGAAGAGAGTCTAGAAATGAAGATTATATCAGTAAAAGTAACTAAAAATGTGAAAAGAGTGGTGAAAATAAAATATGACAGATAAAACCCAAAGGTAAAAATGAGTGAAGTAAAAACTGCTTTTACAGTAATAACACTGAATGTTAATAGATTAAACTCCCCAATTAAAAGATACAGGCTGGTGGAATGGATGATAAAATATGAGCCATCTATAGGTTGTCTACAAAAGACTCACCTTAGAGCCAAGGAAACCAACAGATTGAAAGTGAAAGGCTGGAAAAAGATATTTTATACATGTGGTAACCAAAAAAAAAGGGGGAGCTGGCGAGTAGCTAGACTTACATTGGATGAAATAGACTTTAAAAGCAAAACTGCAGGAAGCAGAAGTGGCTCAAGTGATTGGACTTCTGCCTACTACATGGGTGGTCCCGGGTTCAGTTTCTAGTGCCTCCTGGAGAAGGAGAGCTGGCGGGGTGGGCAGTCGCAGCGAGCTGATATAAGATGAAGCAACAAAAGAGACATAAAGAGGAAACAAAATGAGAGACACAACAAACCAGGGAGCTGAGGTGGCTCAGGTGATTGAGCATCTCTCTTCCACATGGGAGAACCCAGATTCCATTCCCAGTGCCTCCTAAAGAGAAGACAAGCACACAGCAAATAGACACAGAGAGCAGACAGTGACTGCAAAACAATGGGGGAGGATAAATAAATAAAATAAATCTTAAAAAAAAGCAAAACTATTATTAGAGACAAGAAGGACACTATATATTAATAAAAGGAGAAATTCACCAGAAAGAAATAACAATCATAAATATATTTGCACCTAAACAGGATGCCCCAAGATACATGAGGCAAGCACTGGCAAAACTGAAGGGAGAAATAGATATTTCAACAATAATATTAATAGTCAGAGATTTCAATACACCACTCTCAGTATTGGATAGAACATCTGGGCAGAGGATCAATAAAGAAACAGAGAGGTTGAATAATATGATAAATGGACTAAACCTAATACATATACAGAACATTGCACCCTAAAACAGCAGGATATACAATCTTTCCAAGTGTGCCTGGATCTTTCTCCAGGAGAGACCATATATTGGGTTGCAAAACAGCTCTCAATAAATTCAACAAGGTCAAAATTATGCAAAGCACTTCTCTGATAATAATGAAATAAAGTTGGAAATCAACAAGAGGCAGAAAAAGAGAAATTCGCAAACACATGGAGATTAAATAATACACTCTTAAATAATCAGTGGGTCAAAGAAGAAATTTCAAAAGAAATCAACAAATATCTTGAGACAAATGACAATGAGAACACATCATATCAGAACCTATGGGATGCAGTGAAGGCAGTGCTAAGAGGGAAATTTATAGCCCTCAAGAAGATAGAGCTAAAATCAATGACCTAACTACACAGCTGGAGGAACTAGGAAAAGAAGAGCAAACTAATCCCAAAGCAAGAAGAAGGAATGAAATAACAAAGATCAGAGCAGAAATAAATGAAATTGAGAACAAAAAACAACAGAGAGAATTAACAAAACCAAAAGTTGGTTGTTTGAAAAAGTTAACAAAATCGACAAACCCTTAGCTAGACTGACAAAGAAAAAAAGAGAGAAGATGCAAATAAATGAAATAAAAAATGCAAACGGGGACATTACTACTGACCCCGCAGAAAGAAAAGAGATCATAAGAGGACATTATGAACAACTGTATGCCAAAAATCTAGGCAATGTAAATGAATTGGAAAAATTCCTAGGACTGTATGAACAACCTACACTGACCCTAGAAGAAATAGAAGATCTCAATAAACCAACCATAAGTAAAGAGATAGCAACAGTCATCAAACAATTCCCCAAAATGAAAAGCCCAGGACTAGATGGTTTCACAGGTGAGTTCTACCAAGCATTCATAGAAGACAATAATACCAATCTTACTCAAGCCCTTTCAAAAATTTGAACAAGAAGGAACACTACCAGATTCATTCTATGAAGCAAATATCACCCTAATACCAAAGCCCAATAAAGATATTACAAAAAGAAAAAAGAAAATTACAGACCCATTTCCCTAATGAATATTGCTGCAAAAATCCTCAACAAAATACTTGCTAATTGAATCCAACAACACACCAAAAGAATTATTCATCATGATCAAGTGGGTTTTATACCAGGCATGCAAGGGTCATTCAACAAAGAAAATCAATCGGCATAATACACCACATTAATAAATCAAAGAAGAAAAATCACTTGATCCTTTCGATTGATGCAGAAAAGGTCTTTGACAAAATGCAGCATCCTTTCTTGATAAAAATACTTACAAAAGATATGAATTGAAGGAAACTTTCTCAACATGATAAAGGCCATATGAAAAAACCCACAGCTAACATTGTACTCAAGGGTGAAAGACTGAAAACTTTCCTGTTGAGATCGGGAAGAAGACAAGGATGCCCACCGTCACCACTGTTGAAATATAGTGATAGAAGTTCTAGCTAGAGCAATCAGACAAGTTTTTAAATAAAAACTTAAATAAAAGACATCCAAATCAGAAAGGAAAACTTTCACTATTCACAGATGATACAATCTTATACCTAGAAAGTCCTGAAAAATCTACAACAAAGCTGCTAAAACTAATAAACTATTTCAGTAGAGTGTCAGGCTATAAGATTAATACGCAAAAATCAATGGTGTTTCTATATACTATACTAATAATGCACAATCTGAAGAGGAAGTCAGGAAAAAATTCCATTTACAATAGTGACTAAAAGAATCAAATATTTAGGAATAAAGTTAACCAAAGTTATAAAGCACTTGTATTCAGAAAACTACAATGCATTGTTAAAAGAAGTAAAAAAAAAGACCTAAATAATTGGAAGAACATTCCATACGCATGGATTAGAAGACTAAATACCATTAAGATGTCAATTATACCCAAATTGATATACTGATTCAATGCAATTCCAATAAAAATCCCACCAGCATTTTTTAAACAAATGGAAAATACAATTTTCAAATTTTTTGGAAGGATAAGGGGTCCCGAATAGCCAGAAACATCTTAAACAGGAAAAGTGAAGTTGGAAGATTCTCACTTCTGGACTTTAAATCATACTACCTATCTACAGTGGTAAAAACACCACAGTACTGGCATAAAGATAGACACATAGTCCAATGAAACAGAATTGATTGTTCAGAAACAGATCCTCACATCTATGGTCAAGTGATTTTTGACAAATCTGGGGCAGAACAGTCTATTCAACAAATGGTGCTGGGAGAACTGGCTATCCATAGCTAAAAGAAAGAAAGCGGACCCTTATCTCACACATTATACAAAAATGAACTCAAAATGATTCAAAGTCCTAAATATAAAATTAAGAACCATAAATCTCCTGGAAGAAAATGTAGGAAAACATCTTCAAGACCTGGTGGTAGGTGATGTATTCTTCAGTCTAATGCTTTCCCAAATGAACTATCCCAGTTCTATGGAGGTGTATTCTTAAGTGCTTTCAGCACTTACACTGAAAGCACAACCCACAAAAGAAAACATGGATAAATGGGACCTCCTCAAACTTAAAACACTTTCGTGATTCAAAGGACTTCATTAAGAAGGTAAAAAGGCAACCCACTCAATGGGAGAAAATATTTGGAAACTGCATATCTCATAAGGGTTTGATTTCCAGTCTATATAAAGAGATCACTCAACTCAACATTAAAAGAGCAAGTAATCCAATTAAAAAATGGGCAAAAAGATTTAAACGGACACATTTCTCCAAAGAGGAAATACAAATGGCCAAAAAGCACACAAAAAAATGTTCCATATCACTAGCCATTAGGGAAATGCAAATCAAAACAATGAGATATCATCTCACATCACAAAGAATGGCCATTATTAAAAAAAAAAACAAAAAAAAAAAACAGTAAGTCCTGGAGAAGATTTGGAGAAATGGAAACACTCTTCACTTTTGATGGGATTGTAAAATGGTGCAGCCTCTGTGGAAGACAGTTTGATGATTAGGAAGCTAAATATAGAACTGCCATATAATCCAGCAATTCCTCTAATAGGAATATATCCAGAAGAACTGAACACTATGACATGAACAGACATCTGCTCTTTGATGTTCACAGTGGTGTTATTCATAATTGCCAAAAGATGGAAATAGCCCAAGTGTCCATCAACCAATGAACAAACAAAATTCGATATATACATACAATGGAATACTATGCTGCCATAAGAAGAAATGAAATTGGAATACATATGATAACATGGATGAATCTTGAAGACATTATGCTAAGTGAAGTAAGCCAGACACAAAAGGACAAATATTGCATTGTCTCATTAATATAAACTAACTAAATAAGAATAAATGCATGGAGTTAAAACCAAGCGTATAGGTTATTAGAAGATAGGAGGAGGGCTGAGAAGGACTACTGATGCTTAATGTATGTAGAAGTTTTAATTAACTTGACTGTAAAAGTGTGGAAATGGATAGAGTTGATGCTAACATTATTGTGAGTAGCAGCTGGTTTATAAATGGGAATGTGACTGGAAAGGTAGTCAAGGGATATAAATGTCAATTGAAAGAAAGTTAGGGATTGAATAACACAGTGAACCCAGAGGTGGATGAGAATCGTGGTTGATGGTACAGATACAAGGGTGTCCTTCAGTGAGCTAGAGCAAATGTATGTCACTATTGCAGGGTCATGGGAAAGAGGTGAAGTACGGGAGAAATACAATTGGTGTGACCTATGGACTGTGGTTAACAACAATAGTATAATATTCTTGCATCTACACCAAAGATGTACTATGTTGATACTGGGGAAGAATGGAAAATGTGTATCAAATGTATGCTATGGAACATGGTTGGTGGTAACAGCCTGATGATATTATCTCATAATCTGTAACAAATGTTCCACCATGGTGTGGTGTGTTGGTGAAGGGATGTTGTATGGGAATTCTACACATATGCATGATTGTCTTGTAAGTTCACAATTTCTGTAATAAAAATACATTTTAAAAATTATAATAGGGTGGGTTGGAGGAAAAATACACCAAATGTAAGATATGGACTATAATTAGTGTATCATTTTGATGATATTCTTTCATAATTTGTAACAAATGTTTCACAACAATGCAAGGTGTTTGTGATGGGGTGATATATGGGACCCTGTGTGACATTATGCATGTTTGTTTTGTATGTTCACAACTTTTACTATACATTTGTTGCTTATGTATGTTGCAGGGACAGATGTAGGACATTATATATCCTGCCATAACCCACTAAATGGACCGGGGGAGAGTGTAAACTACAATGTAAACTATAATCCATGCAATGTAACAGTACTCCAAAATGTATTCATCAAATGCAATGAATGTGCCACACTGATGAAAGAGGTACCTTTTTAAAAAAAGGCAATAAAAATTTTTCATTAAAAAAAAAAAATCTTTTTAGTCACATCACATGTTTGTAGGCCTCATCTCCTTTTCCTTGATTATATTTGGTTTCTCTTTCAGTTTGCCTTTTAATAAGCTATGGAAACATCATACTTTAAGTTTCCATGCTGCTCCCCCTTCCCCTATGCCACAGAGCCTCTGATCATTAAACAAACATGCAAATCACTAACAGCTCTCAATCGTTCAGGGATTATGTGGAGAAGTATTTTGTGATGGGAATAATCATTCCTAATTATTATTTTACCTTTGGGCTCCCATAAGGTAATTGCCTTAAAAAGCAACATACACAGAGGCCCTGAGTGATATAAGGCCAGTGTTTTCTGAAGTTGTGCCCTTAGTTTGATGTGCAAATTTTCAAAATTGCATTAAATGGAAAATACAATAAAATGATGTTTCAGATGGAAAAAAAAAAAGGGCTTATTTACAATGGGATTAAGATTAAGAACACGTTTTTTTTTCCTGGAGTATACAACTTAATCTGCCTTACCCACCAGTGGGGTGTTGGTGTGGATTAAATGCTGCAGTACATATAAAACAGAGAACTTGTACACAAAAAACATTCAGTAAGTGTGAGCTACTATCATCATCATCATCACATTATCATCATTAGCACCATGCAAACTGCCATAGGTCTGGTTCTGTATAATAGGTGAGAGCTCACTTAGAACCCCACCAAAAGAAAGGGAGGAAAGTACATGAGACCTGCTTAAAGACAGTCACACAGACAGGAGGAGGGAGAGAAGGTCCTCGGTCAGTGACTTCCATGTCAGAGTTTTCCATCTCTGACATCAGGTCATTACAGATTGTGGTCAGTTCATCATTTTCCTCAGTCTTCTGCTTGATGGTCTTTTCCAGTAATGGATCTGCACCTGCTTCTTCCTGGGTGACTGGCCTCACTGAGATGCTCTTCTACATGAGCCTTCAGTGCTTGGTATCTCTGGCCTTCATTTTCAGTTCCTAAAATGAAATTCTAAACACATTCCTTCAGTGATTCTTCATTTTTGCAATAGCCTTCAGTCACCTCTTTCTGTTTCTCCAATTTCTTGAGGTCTGAGAAGGATTTGTTCAAGGACTTCAGGTCTATAGTGAATTGATTCTTTTCTATCTGAATCTTCCAGAATTTGAACTTGGCAGACTTCTGTTTCAGCGCCTGCTCCATCACCACTGTAGACAAGGTTTCCTGGGCATGCAGGAAGTCTGTTAGGGAGTGCGCTAGGGAACCACAGTTGTAGAGGGGAACAGGGGAAACCGATCTTTGATCTCAGCTGATCCATGGAGAGTTCTAGAGTTGGATAGTCCCTCAGAGTTCCCCTAAATTGAGGTATGGGGGCTGGGCACGAGGGCTGCCTCCAAGGAGAGGTTGCAGACTTGGGCAAAGAGGTATCCTTCAGGTGAGGGCAATGTCTCAGGAGGGACAGAGCTGTGAGCACTCAGCCATCTGAACTGCCAGCAGCTGGAGGAATGAGCACCTGGGTCCTAAAAGGGAGTCCTGTGTGGTGCACCCCAGCCTCCACTACAGGGGGCACAAGAGCTCTCCTTTCAGGGTTTTATGCCCTCGTGGTTCCAGGACATGAGTGAATATTTATGGTGAATATTTATGGGGCTTCTTTGCATGGTGGTCCCCAAGGAGGAAAGGTCTAGGGTTTCTTATAACTAATGCTGGGAATTAATTATTCTGCCAAAAAGCACGGGAAATCTTCCAAGTGGAATCTGAGAGACTGAGTTCCAGGAAAGGAAAATGGGAGAATTAGAGATCAAATAATCCAGGCAGGGCAGAGACTTAAAAGAAAAGAGAAGGACAGCAGGGAGATGAACTGTCAAAATACATTCTGGGTTGGTGTGTCACTATGGAAAGCCCGTGGGAAATAGCAGTTCAGGGCTTTCTTTGTGTCTGTGGGAAGTCGGAACAAAGAACATTGGCAGAGTCCTGGACATTGGGGAGAACGCAGGCAAATTCCAACAAGAAATTTTCACTCATCTGCTGTGTGGTGAGCACCAGAGGGACCAGCAATCCATGGCAGCCTCTGTGGGCTCAGATAGGAGCAAAGCAGACCTGATGTGGGGCCTCACTGAGCAAAAGGAGCAATGGAAGGTGTGCCCTTCTTTACGCTGCTCCCACCCAGCTGATAATAGCGTCACCAAAATATTTTAAATTTAACTCAAAATCCACGTGGGAGCAAATAAGCAGATGATGTTTTGATTCATTTCCTGATTTTCCCAGGACTGGAGTTTTTTTGTTTCTTTGTCTCAGCTGATAACTTGAACATGCCTAGGACAAGAGGCCTTCATCTCAGAAAATCTTGCTTGTGATTCTCTCTCCACTCCCCATTCCCTCTCTTGTTTTGGTTTGTTTAAGCACCAGTTTTGTTATCTTAAGATTATGAGAATGAAATGGCACAAATATGCTATGAAAGAAATAATGCTGTGTCTAAAACAAGGATACCTTGGATGCAAATCTCTTCTAGCCTCTCTCATTTGAGAACAGCCAGAATTGTCCTGGATGGCTCTCAGGATGGAGAAGCCACCTGTGTTCACTGAGTGGTCAGAAGAGTGGCAAGGACCCCCCAGACTCCCCTCTTTCCATTGCTGGCCCCTGGCTCCTGACACGAGTCCCCTCAGTATCCAGCCCTACAACCACTATTTTTAGATTAAACAAACAAATAAATACAGCAGCCATATGAAATACATCAGGTTCTCAGGCACGTCTGATGTTTTTCATAACCTACAACTTTACCCCTGATGCTGAGGTTCCCTTAATCCATGACAAACACAGTGATGATGAGGGTGATATAGTTTGAGATACAGTTGTACGATCTGTTGTTGCTACAGTTTCTGAGAGAAGAAATATATTCATATCACATAGCCAAATCAGTATTCAAAACACACTTTAATAGTATTTCAAACATGAAACAAAACTGCCAAGGAGATATACTAAGAATCTAAATATCTAAAACAGTTTTTAAAAGGGAAGCACTGCACCACAGATAGATCCAAAACAAACTCTCCTTGATGCCAAGACCAACCCCTTTGAGTCTGGACCTGAAATTTTTTTTATCTATGCTCAGCCTCTCCTGGGGGCACAGCAGATATTAATCCCTAAGAAGGGTCCTGAAAACATTAAAGTTTCTAAATTTCATGTTTCTTACTCATGGAGGCATCAACTTCAAACAAATGCCTGGCAGTGACTGTTCATGTGGAACATTCAGTCTAATTCAATTTACATTCCACAGATGCCCCATGTTTCTGTGTCTGTGCTAGGCACTGTTACAACTGCCTCCCAGGAGTTCAGAGATCAACAAATACATTTCTACATAATATGACAATTCCAAAGGAGAGAACATGGGAGAAGGGTCATAGTTACCACAGAGAGGACCCTTATTAAGGCACTTTGCATCAGGGAGGCTTTTCACAGAAAAATATCACCTAGGAATGGCAAATCCCAGTCTTCCCACCTCTCCAGCCCCGCACCCCCCTCCTCTCCATGAAGGGGAAAATGCAGCACCAGGCCACAGCTGGGCTTCTCCCAGGAGCTCCAGTTATTTTCCTAACACATTGCTGCTGATTAAAAAACAATGTTTTGCAGCAACAATTCCCCAAGTGCAATGGCAAAGATGAACAAAGATGGATGGTCCAATGATGAGCCCTTGATACTGATGGCTCCAATTATGAGTCTGTGTGCCTGAAATATGAACTAGGCCTAGAGCTGCGGGGTGCCTAAGAGTTACCTCCTGAGAGCCTCCATGTTGCTCAAATGAGGCCACTCTCTAAGCCAAACTCAGATGCATTGCCTTCCCCCCAGCATGGGACATGACTCCCAGGGATGAGCCTCCCTGGTGCCAAAGGATTACTACTAAGCAACAGCTGATGATGTAACTAGAAAAAGACCTTGAATAAAGGGGTCAACTCAGACCGGCAGAATATCTCAGCCTACATGTAATATCAGGTATTAAAAACTGCTTTTTGACTTTGGATAAAAGGGGGAAATGGAAAGGACAAGTGAGTTTATATGGCTATGAGTCTCCAAAAAGAGTCGGGAGGTCACCAGAGGGGTGATGCTTATGCAAGCCTCAGCAGGATACCAGAGACAGCCAAGGTAGATGGAAACCCAGGTGCTGGTTCTCCTGAGGGCTGCAGAGACCCACAGGTTCTACGGTCATAGCAGATGCCTCTGGAGTTCAGGGTCATGTCAGTTGGCCCTACTTTGGAGTTTGTGTTCCTGAGTATGATGGAGTTGGATTCAGATATGACCTTTCTATACATGCCTCTTCTGTTACTTTTACTGGGCCTGCAGTTAGTATTTGGGTTGGTGCATATTCAGGAGACCTGAATAGCTGAACTGTCCATGTGACAGCCAGGCTCTGAGCCTCAGCAGACTTGTAGCTCCTACCATCTGGTTTGTTGGACTTACCCTGGCCAGCTAACAGGGAGGTGAAGAGGGTCAGCCACCACACCAGGGAGCCAAGAGTGCCTACAGCTGCAAGCGGGAGAATTGCATCCATCATCCATGTGGAATCTAAGGCTCCTCTTGATGTAGAGGGCGACTGGACATAACCATCCCAGGGACCACAGGATGGAGGAATAGAGTATGGATTAGAGTGGACTTCTGGTGTTCTGCAGGGGAACTATTGTGATTAGTAAGGGAAGAAATTGTAATAGTGATGTGGCCATGGTGGCTGCTGATGGTAGGGAGATGGAAGAAGAGATATTGTGTGGGAGCATTTTCAGGATTTGGAGTTGTCCTGGGTGGTGCTGCAGAGATGGATGATAGATATTGTGTGTCCTGCTGTGGCCCACTGGGTGTACTGGGGGAGAATATGGACTACAATGTAGACCACTGTCCATGTGGTACAACAGTGCTCCAGAATGTATTCTCCAGGTGCAGTGGATGTGCCGCAATGATGGAAGAGGTTGTTGATATGGGAAGGGTGGAGTGGGGGGGATGGGGGTATATGGGGAACTCATATTTTTTTAATGTAACATTTAAAAGAAAATAAAGAAGAAGAAAAAATAAAGTCATACAATTCTAAATAAAGGACAATAGGAAAAAAACAATGTTTTGTAGAACAATTATTTCACTAGGAAATGGGGGTGAAGACTAGAGCAGCACTGTTGAAGAGGACTTTCTGTGGCAGTGGCAATGTTCTGTATCTGTGCTGTTCAATATGGCAGCCACTAGTCACATGTGGTTACCAAACACATGAATTGTGGCTAGCATGGCTGAGGAACTAAGCTTCTCATTTTATTTAATTTAATTACTTTAATTTTAAATTTAGCCTGAGAAGGAGGAAGTACCCCCACTATCTTCTTTGTAGATTGTGAACAACTCTAGGACAGAGGTTTTGTCCTAAAATCCATTTTTTAATATTCTCTTCTTAACATAGGGAGAAGCACATTACAGTCTCTCAAACAGTGATACCTCAACGGAAGGTATAAGTAGAAAAAAATATCGAGGAGTGATTTGAGCTTCTTCTTTCTTCTTGTCAAGGATATCTCTCAGCCATGCTTGGCTTACAACCTTGTTGTGTACACTGATGTCACAGGGAGGGGAGAACTGAAAAGATTAAAGACCTGCTTGATTGATGCACTTTGGAAAGAGCTAAGATTTACTTCTGGGAGATAAAAGAATAGATATGACAACTGAGCAAAAATAGGTGCAAGAGACAAGAGATATCAAGGGCAGCATTTGAGATTCTGGGAGAGTTTGAAGAGAAAAAGGAGAGAGTTGGGGTTTTGGTTTTTGTTTATTTGTTCATATTGTTTTGTTAAATATATATATATTTTTTGTTTATTAGAGAAGTTGTAGGTTTACAGAAAAATGCAGAAAATACATAGTCCCCATATACCCCCCATTATTAACACCTTGCATTAGTGCGATACCATTGTTACAACTGATAAAAAAGACCATAATTGTACTGTTAACTATAGTCTATAGCTTACATTAGGGTTGATTGTGTTGCTGCACAGTCCTGTGGTTTGCTTTTTAAAATGTTTATTCTAGTAACACATCTACAGCCTAAACAGGGGAGAGAGTTTGGAGGGATTGGGAGGTACTGGGGAATATAGATGGGAAAAGAAAGGTTTTGAGAAGTCTTGCTCTGTGGCAGGAATGGATCCAGGTTTGTTTTCCAAAAGACCTTAAATAGAGTTTGACAATGTTTTTCAATTCTTTTTAAAGTTAAGTCTCTAATCTAGAGGAAACAAGCCCAGCTATATTAAGGACACGGAAAGGAAGAAGAATAAGGAAAAGGAAATAAAAATGTTCGAAGGTCAAAAGGAAGAAGTAGCATCTCCCCCAAGCGCTGCTGGCTGAGGGCAGAGATGTTGAGGTTCACGGCATTGAGGTGGGGGGAGTGGAAATTGCCCTTGTTATTTATCTCCTAATGAAGTAGCAGATCCAGAGGCACAAAGACTCTCCCAAGGTCAGACCGAGAAGGGCCTCAAGGTTCTGAAGACAGGTAATACTGAATGGACGGCTTCAGAAAGGTGGACATATAGACAACTGCAGTATGCATCCTCAGTTCCAGCTGCAAAATGTTGAGTCAGAGTTTATTATAATGTCCCCAGTTGAAGCAGCATGAGTGAGTTTAGCAGGAAGATAAAGAGAATCCAATTACAAAATCATTCAGACCAATCATAGGAATGGTGGTTTAATAGCTCCCCATGAGCTGACTGAACTAGGCAAAGCGTAGTTAAAGGAAAAGTGGGAAATGGATGTGGCTCAGGAGACTGGGCTCCCGCCTACCACATGGGAGGTCGCTGGTTCGGATCCCAGTTCCTCCTAAAGAAAACAACAGCCTGGCGCGATGAGCAGGTGTGGCAAGCTGACACAACAAGTAGGAACATAATGAGAGACACAACAAAACAGGGCACAGAGGCTCCCAGTATCTCCTAAAGAAGACAGCAAGGGAAACGGACTTTGGCCCAGTGGTTAGGGCGTCCGTCTACCATACGGGAGGTCCGCGGTTCAAACCCCGGGCCTCTTTGACCCGTGTGGAGCTGGCCCATGCGCAGTGCTGATGCGCGCAAGGAGTGCCCTGCCACATAGGGGTCTCCCCCGCGTAAGGGAGCCCCACGCACAAGGAGTGCACCCCGTAAGGAGAGCCGCCCAGCGCGAAAGAAAGAGCAGCCTGCCCAGGAATGGCGCCACGCACACTTCCCATGCCACTAACGACAACAGAAGCGGACAAAGAAACAAGACGCAGCAAATAGACACCAAGAACAGACAACCAGGGGAGGGGGGGAAATTAAATAAATAAATCTTTAAAAAAAAATAAAAATAAAAAAATAAAGAAGACAGCAAGCTGACACAACGTGATGACGCAACAAGATACGAAGGGAGGAAAAGCAATGAAAGACACAACAAAGCAGAGGTGGCTCAAGCGATTAGGTACCTCCCTCCCACACTGGATGTCCCAGGTTTGGCTCCCAGTGCCTCCTAAAAAGAAACAAGGAAGACGAAGAGACACAGCAAGTGCAAACAACGAGGGGGATGGGGAGAAATAAATAAATAAAAATATTTTTTAAAAAGGAAAAACAATTCTTTCTATCCCTAGACAAAGGGTGCATTTTTTTTAAAAGAAAGTTTGTAACTTGATGGATAGTCTATTTAAGGATGCTTGGACGTCTGTGTTGGGTGGAATGGGAGAGGGCCATGTAGAATGTGGTTTCAAGTTCTATCTGGAGTTTACGGTATGGTCCAGTGGGGCTGACCTGCTATGTATTTGTTTGCATGAACAGCAGGCAGATATGCCTTCCGAGGGGAGAAAAACAACAAACAAAATCAGACGCAGGACAATATATATCCTGCCATAACCCACTGAATGGACTAGGAGAGAGTGTAAACTACAATATAAACTATAATCCATGCTATGTAGCAGTGCTCCAAAATGTACTCATCAAGTGCAGTGACTGTGCCATACTAAAGAAGGAGGCTGTCAGTGTGGGAGGAGTGGGGGCTGTGAGGAGTGGGGTATATGGGAACCTCCTATGTTTTAATGTAACATTTTATGTGATTTATGTATCTTTAAAAACAAAAAAACCCTGCCACATCCTAAGTGAAGAGTGAGTTGAAGAAAACCAGCTTGGATGAAGAAGCCTGCAGCTGTACAAGGGGAAGGCTTGCTTCTGAGTGCAGTATTTAGCACCTGTTAGATCACCCTTCACTTCCAGGTCAGAGCAATGAGAGGTGGGTGCAAAAAGAGTGAGGATATGGGCCTTAGAGAGAGACAAATCTTAACTCAAGTCTCCCCTTTTTATCTTATTAGTTGTGTAGTCTTATCAAGTACCTTCACTTAGCTCATGTTTCTTCATCTGTAAAATGTTTGGTATTAGAGACATCGCTATTAAACACTTAGTATAGCACCTGTGGTGCATAGAAAGTCTCAATAAGCACCATTACAATAATGGTAAATAATTAAAGATAAGAATCATTATTATTAACTCCAAATAGCCCGAGGACTGAACGCCTAAGATGGCATATGCTCCTTTGTAAACTGTATTGGTCAGGAGGGGTGGCAGAGCCCAAGAAGGGAGCCCGATGAACTGGTAGGAAATGGGGAACATGCACTGGGTAATTTCTGTGATGGCCACTTTGGCAGCAGGAACAGGGTGGGACCTGGAGGAAGAGGTCAGGGAACAAGGAGAACTGTGTGTTTGAGCAAACCTGCAAAACCTCTAGAGATCCATGCAATTACCTGGAAAGTATTAAAGGGTCCGGGGCAGGGGGATGTGGGGGGTGAGGGGCAGACAGTGCAAAGGGAGGCGGGGCCAGAGGCACGGAAATCCTCTTGATTCTAACACATTGTTCTAACGTCCAGGCTGGGAGGGCCGGGGGTCCCTAGGTATAGGAGTGTCTCAGGAATGCTGCGTAAGTGCTCTTGGAATAACAGTCCTCAGAAGAAGCACACCGAGTCTCCAAGCACCCTGGCCTCCTGTGCTGGATAGAACCAGTGTCCGCAAGGAGAAAATTACAGAGCAAGGTAGGGACCTACAGCTCCCTGCTTAGGGAAAATAGCCATTAGACAGTTCAAAAAGTGAATTTCTGGTTTCAAGAGAACAGAAACTGCCTGAAAACATCAAGGCCTTTGGGATTCTTGTGAGTTCCCACTAAAAGACCTGCATGCTGCAGAAATTAGGCTTCTTCTCTGTGAAGGCTGATGTCAACGAGGGGAGCCTGAAGCCTCACTAGCTTGGAATGGCCACTGTGGGTATTAGGAAGGCCGGATTTCCGAGTCACATGGCAACTTCTGCAGAAGTGGGTAAAGTTGGTAATATATTTACTCATCTCTCAACCACTCATTGAGTGCCTACTTTTAACCAAATACCATGCTGGGTGTTCACCAGTTCATTGATAATGATAGAAAGTCCCTGGCATTTCCAAGATTAAAAAGAGATTGAAAAGATGATGGGTCTCAACGTTTAAAATGTTATGTACAGTATTGAACGTGATTCAGTGCCTTTGTGCCGAGCAACGTAAGGCTTGAGGATAGGGAATGGCACAGCCTTCCCCAGTCTCCTCTCTGACTCTACACTTTCTTGAGTGAAGAGGGAAATCTCCTTCCTGCCCAAAATGGCTACTCTTTTGGTCAGTCTGGCATATTTCTTATCCCTGCCTTCTAGTAACTGCCCTCCAATCCTTTTAGAATTTCTCAGTCCCTCCCTTCCCCAACCTCCTTTTCCTCCTCCTCTCTCACTTCCCGTAATCTTGATGTCTCTTCTAGGCCAGGGTAGGAGGAGCAGGAGACACAAATGTGGTCAGTCTCGGTACCTCATTCCCTTGGGCCAAGGAAGAGAGGCAAGGATTGGTCTGTGCATCTCCAAGGGCCATCAGGTCTCCGGGTTGATATGCAGATTGGGGCTCTTTTTTAATCAGGCTTGCTAAACGTGGACAAGGCACCCTGGAGCTGAGGGCTGCCATGTGGGCGGACCTCTTGCCGGACCTCATGGAGGAAGCTCACTGAAGTAGGACCACATGAAACTAACTCATGAAGAGAGTGGAGACGAAAGATGGGAGGGATGTGGAAGGGGAGAACATAGAAGTCCAGAGATACATTCTTCAAGAGGGCCAGCCTGGCTGAAATGAGGACTAGAAAAGTCAAGGCAGAACGGACTCCTCTTCCCTTTGATGATCCCGAAGCTTGGCCCTGTTTCTGGCACACAGCAGGCACACAATACATTTTAGTTCTCTTTCCTCTCTTGTTCCTTCAGGAATTAAGCTGTATCTCCATGTTGTGGAGTGGTGGCGTGTCCTGCCTGGGCTACTTTTGATGTTAGGGTATTGGACCCTTTTGGGGGAGATAAGTGGGATTAGGATTCCATTCTGAAAACAATGAGGGCTAGAGGAACTGTCAAAAGTCCTTTTTCATTGCATCCCTTCCCCCTTAATATATTTTGAGTATACATTTTAAGACAAGGACTTCACTCATTCATTAACACATTCATTCAACAAATATTAAATGTGCCAACATCTTTGCTAGGACTCTTCAGAAGCCTCAGTTCTTTTTATCCTCACAAAATGTTTATCCCATAGATACTATTATTACACAGGACAGATGAAGAAACCAAGGTTTCAATAATTTTCCCAAGGTTACACAGGTTGATGAAAGTATCAGAGCCAGTATTTTAATCTGGGCCTGTTTTACTTCAAACATTAACTTTTTTAAAACCAAAATAAGCATAGTGCCTCCCAGCCAGACTGGGCACACAGTCAGTGCTATTAAGAAATTAATCACCCCTTATGCACAACTGAGCAGAGTCTAAGAGACAGATAAAGTAGATACAACCCCAGGTATTGGTTCTTCTGAGGGATAAAGAGACCCACGGGTTCTATGGTCATGGCAGATGGGGTTCACTGCCATGGCAGATGGCCCTTCTTTGGAGCTGGTGTTTCTACATGATGGAATTGAACTCAGAGGGGATCTCTTCCCACAAGACTTGCATGCTACTTGATTGGAATTGTAGTTGGTGCTGGGGTTTAAGATATATTTAGGGGATTTGAATCTCCGGACTGATAATAAGACACCCAGGCCCAGAGCCTCAACAGACTTCAGCTCCTACACTTTGATTTATTGGACTGACCCCACTCAGCTAACATGGAGTTGAAGAAGGTCAACCACCACACCATGGAGCCTAGAGTGTCTACAACTGAAAGCAGGAGGAGTGCATCCAGTATCCATGTGGAATCTAAGCCCCCACTTGACATAGATGTGCAATGGACACAACCAATCCAATGTCCACAGAGAAAATGTGGAATGGGTGTGGGAAGGGTAGCCATGGTGGCTGCTGGGTTTGGGGAATGGGAGGAAGAGATGAGATGTGGAGGCGTTTTCGGGACGTGGAGTTGTCCTGGGTGGTGCTTCACGGACAATTACAGGACATTGTAGACCCCCCCAGGGCCCACTGGATGGAACGGGGGAGAGTGTGGGCTATGATGTGGACCATTGACTACGGGGTGCAGTGATGTTCAGAGATGTACTTACTGGGTGCAATGGATGTCTCACGATGATGGGAGAGAATGTTGCTGTGGGGGAAGTGGGGGGTGGGGGCGGTGGGGTTGATTGGGACCTTGTGTTTTTTGAATGTAATTCGTAAAAATAAATAATTTTAATTAAAAAAAAAAAGAAATTAATCACTATCGTTCTTCATCATTGAAGATAATATCCACATTGGGCTCTGGGGACCACAGCCATTTAGAGAGGTCAGTAGTAAGAAGACCCAATCCTTTAGCCTGCCAAGGGAGTTTGGTTAGGGAAACAGGTTAGCATATTTCTGGCTCCAGGACAAAGCTAGAGATGAGGACTGGCTGAGGGGTCAGGAGTCACAGACAGAGATTGAGGACCAAAGCGCACTGCATGCTTTCATCAAGAAAACATCACCTTGGAAAACAAAACAGCCCTTTTCACTCTAAAGCATCTATTTTGTCTCCTGTGCTTTAAAATATAAAATTCGCTCATTTTAATACCACAGCTCCAACTGAGGTTCTGTCTGAGATCATGCACAAATGACTCAGACTAATTTGAGATTACATGCCCGCTGCCCTTTCCTATCAAAGGGTCTCTTCTGGCTTCTAATTAAACTTTTTTTTTTTCTGACAAATGCCAAGCTGCCACCTCTTGGAACCAGAAATGCCAGGAACTTGGGGGCAGGTAGGTGCTATTTTCATGCCTGGGTGAGCTCTACTGTGAACACTGAGTGTCAGTGATGTGCCCAGGGGTTGCAGGATTTTTTTTTGCCTTTGAATGAGAGTGGACTTAACGCCAGGAGCTAGATAGCCCACTCATTCCCAGCCAGCAGTCACAGAAATCCCTGCCTTCCATGAGTAAGCATGCTGAGGGTGGGGGGGTGGGGGTAAAGGGGTGCGGGGTTAAGGGGTGGAAGGGGAAAGGATAAAAAAAATCAGCCCAAATTCATTCCTAATCCTGGGTAAAGTATTTAAAAACCAGCATCCTACTCTGTACTGCCAAAGCAGTTTGGTGGGAGAACCAGGAGATGGCAATTCAATTCCAGGTTCTGGCTTTTATCACCTGAGTGATTTAGGATGGGAAATAATCTTTGTTGAGCACTGCTATGTACAAGGCACAGTCAGGACTTTCAGACTCAGCTACTCTTCATAGCAGTGCAGATATGGGCACAGTGAAAGGGCTATTTGCTTGGGATCCCTCAGCCACATCATGGTAGAGTAGGGTCTGAACTCAGGTCTGTTGTAGCTTTGTACTATTTCCATTTATCTCTGAGTCTCACTTTCCTCTCCTAGAAAATAGGGATGGTAATTTCTGAGCTACCTATCACAAGGGGTTGTGAGGATCAGATGAGAAGCTGATGTGGACAAGGAGCTTCGTCACCACAAAGATGCTGTAAGAGGCGGGGAGCGGGTATGTGATTAGCAGCCATGATTCCCTCTGCCCATCACAGGCCACCTGCCGTTGGTTTCTTGCTAGTCCCTGTATAATTAAGATCTGACTGCTGTTTTTAGGAACCTGCTCTGAGTCAGATATTGTAAAAGGTTTTATCCCCATTTTACAGCAAAGCAAAGAAGGCTTCAAGAGCAAAGCAACTTGACCAAACACATACAGTTAATGAGGAGCAAAGCAAAAGTGTTAATGTGCCTGCCTGAAACCAAAGCACAGGCACTTTCCAAAGGATAGGCCCCCTCCAGCCCACCTTAACCTGATTCCCCGGCTGACCAATCAATCATTTCTGGCAGCCTCTCTGGGAAAAGACTGAGGCACACACCAGTTCACATTCATTTCTGCTCTTCCTTCTTGATCTCAGGTTATTTTTTTTTTTTAACTTTATTTCGACTTCAAAAAATAAAACAACAAAGGCAGCTTAACAATTTATGGAATCATAACTTTTAAAAAATCCTGTCCAGGCACATTTATCAGCTTATTCTTAATTCCATGATTTTTGACTCCCCCCAAAATGAGGACATAACCTATTTCAAAAATACAATCAGAAGTATGACAACATTGCTGATTTTTTAGTTAATTAAAATAGTCTAAATGGCATTGTTAAGCTTTTTTCAATTTATTTCACTTTCATTTTACTGATACTATTTTCACTTGGATGAATCTTTTTCCATGTAAAAACTATAGCAAATTTTGATTTCTCTATCTTTTTTTTGCTTTCACTTGTAATTTCACCAGTTATTGCTTCTGTCATTAGGGTTATACTTAGGAGGCAATTAATTTTTTTTTTTTTTACTAACAGAATGGAAAAATTGTAAGAGAAGGATATGTAGAGATACAAATTGAGGGAGAAAAGACACAGAAAGGAGAGATAGATTGGAAGGCCATTTTAATTGAGAGAGGGATCAAAATATTCTCAGGAGTCAAGAGGGCCAAGTATAAAGAATGGGTTCAAATCATGGGGTCAAAAAATGCTTCTTTGTTCCTCTGGATAGAAGAATCACTGATGCTGGGCTTTCTTTCCTTCTTGAATTGCTGGAGATGCAAGAAATCCATTCCATTATTTGATAAAGAGCAAACGTCATCATCCCCAGCCCTCATCAGGCAGGACACAGCTAATGGGAAGATGCAAATTTGGGTGAACAAGAAAGCTCCCAAAACCAGCCTCTCCTTCTCATTAACAAATGAGCCTCAAACGTGACTCAGCACAGCTTCATCCTTTCCTGTCAAATCTCTGATATCTCACCCAACAAAGAATAGGTCAGAACACTTTATTCCAACCTCAGTGCCAAAGTGTTTCCTGGCTTGTGTACTGGGGACTCTCACAGCAATTTCTCAGTTTTATAAACATCTTTGTCACTTAGCCCCACGGACTACATTGGTTTATTTTAATAAATACAGGGATGATCATGTTGGTCATATTTCATTGGATCAACCTTATTAGTGACAGTTTAAGGCTGTGTCATTTTGGGACACCCTGCACTCAGGTTGGCAATTGAAGAAAACAAATTGAGACAAAATGGGTAGGTGAGGGAATGAGAATGCCTTGAGCGGATCTAAGGAGTAGTGATTGTGTTTCTGGGCTAAGAGTCATCACAGTGATTCAACCCCATTTGGATTCTAACAGTAAACCACACTTCAAAATTGGAAGGAGAGTGGACATGGTACAGAAACATAATGGCCACTCTTTTGGGACAAGGTGGCATTGAGCAATTTTAAATCTTAGTTGAATTTCCTATCAGTCATATGCATTAATGCTTTTTTTTCTTCTCTGTATTCCTGTCTCAGTGTTTGCCTCTTTGGATTTCTTGATCTCTCTCTATTGTGTATTTGTCACTGTGTCTCTCTCTGTTTCTCTGCAACCAGTGATAAGGAAGACTGGATTTTTGACATTGCTCTTACATTTGGCAGTTTATGATTTGACATGTCTCTGAATGCCAGTTTTCCCAGCTTCAAAATGAAAACAATAATACTGAACTTACTGAGTTGCCATTAGGATGAAATTAAACAATGAGTATACAGCAGGCAACTCAGCTTCTGGATCGTAAGTGCTCAGTAACTGCTAGTTCCCTCCCTTATCTCCAATTTACCCCTTTGTGACAAAGTAGAATCCCACCAATCTGGTGCCTTTCCTCTAGTGTGGCCTGCCCTTGGCCCATTTTCACATCAGCCAATGGAGCCATGTGGATGGTACCATTTTTCATCCAATTGGTCTCTTGCCAGCAGTTTCATGTGGCCTTTTGGTGTAAATCAGTCTGGGAAAATAAATGCCCTCAATCCATTAGTGCCTTTCCACCAAAGCCAATCTGAGTCACAAACCAGACAAGGCTTGTTAATGGTTACTAAATACATTCCTGGAGCCCAACCTGGAGACCCTCAGCCTCAAATCCTACCGGCCTCTGCCCAGGAGAAGGTCCACTTTGACAAGACTGATGGCAGCGTGGACACAGATCTGACCCACAGGTAAGGGGACTACCCACCCCTGGTTGTCTAAGACCATCCCAGTTTGCTTCTGGTGTCCCAGATTAGTTATTAATTAAAGAATTCCACTTCTAATGACAAATGACAAAGCATGTCCATGGAAATCAAGCATAATCACTTAGACATTAATAGCCAGCATTTTTGACCACTTGCTATGTGTCAGACATCTTCATAAAGGCCTTTACACACTGTATCTCTTTTAAACTTCATTATAACAGAGTGAAGGGAGGTGTTATTATCTCCATTTCACAGATCAGGAAACTGAAGTTTAAAGGAGTCAACACGTTTAAGGTGAGCCAATGGAGAGGATGATATTTGTGCCCCACCCAAACCCCGTTTATCGGCCAAAGCACTCGTGTCCCAACTGCCCCCAGTTTTGGTTGCTCAGGACTTTCCTCTTCCCTGGAGAATAGAGCTCAAACAGGAACCACCTCTGCTTGAGAGGTTCCATGGCCCCACTCAGGGCCAGACCACAGCCAATGACTGATTGACTGGGGGACACCAAAGGCTGCTTTCCCCTTTGCTACTGGTGGGACTGACTTTGTAATACTCCCAGTGGGATCCAGCTGATACCCCATCCTTGCTCAGTGGCTTCCCTTGTCCTATCCGTCCTCCTTCTCCCACTTTTCCTGAGAGCATCCCCTCAATAAGCCCCTTAAAAATGAATCCCTGTGTCAGTCTCTGCTTATAGGGTATTGGTCTTAAGACATCCAGTTAGCAAGTGGCAGAGGTGGGATTCATGTCTAGAAAGACCTGAATCTTAACCACTAAGCAGATATAAATAATATGGCTTATACAATATACATGTCTTAAGTGATGGCCTCCCAGTTGTCAAGTGACCAAGAAATATGTCATATAGGTATAGATATCACAAAAACGATGACGACAGCCACCACAGTAACTACTATTTATTGAGTGCCAAAATAGGCCAAGCTCTTTATTGCATCCAATCCTTTCAAACACACTGGAGGTTCATCTTATTATTCTACTTTGCAGATGAGGCATGGGTTGCTTGGAGAAGGTAAGGGACACCAGTATACACAGGGAGGAAGTGGTGGAGCTTAAGCTCACATCTAGGTCTGTCCTTCTCCAAAGGCCATATTCTTTTCTCCACTTGGCCATTTAAACTGCTTGCTGTATAAATTGTTCAATGGATAGTTAGTGAAATGGGTTTCCCATCAAAGCTGATATTCTCATAACAATTCAGGCAGAAGGCTCTGATATCCTTCCAGTGGCTCCTTTTGAGCTGCATTTGGCCAATGTGTCTCCACTTTTGGGGGCAAGCCATGTTACTGTGGGAATAGCCAGAGAATATTCCCTTTAGCCAGACAAAAGAAAGAGCAAGGGAGTTATATTCACTGAGGAAAGGAATAAAAGCAAGCTTACATGCCGAAGCCTTTTTTTTTTTTTTTTTTTTGGCTTTCCATGAAGAGAGACAAAACAGAGTAAAAGGAAAACTGCACAGCTTTAAGGAGAGACAGACCAGGATTCAAATCCTAACTCTACAATGTTTTTGGAAAATTACTCAACCTCTCCAAGCCTTAATTTGCTGTTTTGTAATATGGGAACAATACCTATCTCATTGGGCCATAAATGGGAGGGGGAAAATGAGAGAAAATATGTACTTTCTTTTGCCTCTTCTCTCCTATATCCATGAAATTTATAGTGTAACCAAGTTGGATTTTCTATCCCACTTCACATGGACTATGCTTTATTCCCAAGCAAAAAGCATATCCTGTTCGATGATAAATGTTTTCAGGGGACCTTCATCCAGCAGGCCATCAGCTGATTCATAAAACTACAGAATGAGTCATCCTGGCTCCAGAAGCTAATACTTGAAATCAATGGGCATCTTTGGCTCGCCAATCCCAGCCCAAAAGGAAGGGCCCAGAGGGCAATCTTCACAAACCTATTCCAATCGCCCCTTGCAAACCCAATTAACTCTGCTTCCAGCCTAGCAAAATGAAAATCAATCTGGTCCCTTTGCAATACTGTATCCCAAATGTTCCCCCGTGTTTGGTGAGCTTTCTGACCTGGGATGAGGACTCTTCAGTGATTCCATAGCACGTATGTCTGTGGTGTATATATATATATGTATATACAGTTTCACTGAAGAACAAACAGGCTTGTGTGTCTGGCTCTGAAAAATCAATCTCAGCCTTCATCTTGACATTTATTATTTCAAAATGCTTGAGTTTCTATCAACATTTATGCAGTTAGCATTAGGCTAAAAAACACAGGCCTATTTGCCCTGCAGACAGTGCTTTTTTGCTTTAAAAAGTGGCCCCAACATTTTCCCTCTCTGAATATATAACCTGACATAGAATCCTAGTACCCAGTCTTCAATTTGAATGGAGGGATACATTTTATATCTATGTATTGGGGGCGGGGTGTTAAGGAAGGAAAGTTATCAGTACATGGTTTTATAAGGCAGAAACTCTTCACCAGCAAATGAAGATAAGTAATGATTCAGTAAGCCCCTCCAAGCATCTTTCCTCAATCCATGCACTCAGCGATTACTTATTGGGAATTCACTGTATGTTAAGCACTGTGCTGGGCATTGGTGATTTATCAGTGAAAAGGGCAGACAAGCTCTGCCCTCTGGGACCGATCAACTCGGTTCAGCAAGAGTTAACCAGATAGAATTAGTATAGGATCCCTCAGTTTGTAAAAGCCTCGTTCCTTACCCTGAAATCACCAGAGCGAGGTCCCCAGACTCACGTTTAAAGTCAAACATGGTTACTTCATATACAAGTAGCTGGCCAGAGGTCAGCACCCACTTCTCCCACCAGCTGCCCTCAAGTCTCATAAATGAAGCCTGCCTTTGCTCTCAAGGCAGCCAAGGGGAGGAGGAGCTCCTGTGCATTTTTCTTGCCTCTACATCGGGTCCAGATTCTAACCTGGGAGCTGTTGAGTTGACTGCTGCTTTAGGGAGCAGTTGTCTGTTGCAGTTACTAAAACGCGGAAGGGAGCGGGCCATCCCACTGTGATTAAATCATTTTCCCCATGAGCTTACATGCCCGTCTGCAGACAGTGTTAGGTCTAGCCATGGGCTCACCAGGCCATCCTTCCCCCAGAACTTCAGGAGAAGGATCGTATAGTGCTGGCACCCAAAGAGGCTTAAACACTCCAGCTGGGCATGGGTCTGGAGAAGTTCTCCCAGGAGGGGGAGAATAGAAGGGCACCTCGGAGAGCTGAGCTCCTTCTGAGATGGGAGCGGGAGTTTTGAGACATTGATCAGTTTTTACTCCCAAGAAACAGAAAAAGCTGGTAGGGCAGAGGGGGCAAGGTTGAGCTGGAACCTGGGTCTCACCCCTCACTGAGCTTTGAGGCTTGGTACCTAACCCTCTGCACCCCTATTCCCTTCCCCATACCTGACCACAAGGAGGGAGGTGGCGAAGAAGGGGGAGGGGGCGCGCATTCCCCCAGCCCTGCACCCCGGCCCCGGCCCCAACAGGACCACAGCATAGAGGGTGAAAAGATCGAGTATCCAATCCCGGCCATGCCCCCTTAGCGGCGGCTGGGCGATTTGGGACAAATAACTCACCTGGAACGGGAGGTGATGACGGTACCTAACTTATGTGGTTCTGGGAAGTATTAAAATAAGACCGCGCCTGGAAAGCGCTGAAAACAGCGGCTGGCACGCTGTGAACGGACGGTGCTTATTTTGTAACTGTGTTCTCTTCCACCCCGGCGCCGGCGGCGGAGCCGTCCCACCCCGCGCAGAGCTCCCCCAGCGCAGCCTTCCAGAGCCGGAGCGCCGGACAGCCCCATCGCCAACCCCGCTAAGGGCTCGCAGTCTCCTCCGGCCACCCCTACGGCCGGTTTGGGGAAGGGGAGCCACCTCACAGCCTCCGCCCCGAGCATCGGCCGGACGCGGGGGGCCGGGAGACCCCGAGAGCCTGGCCAGGGCGAGCAGGAGGGGCCGGCGGCGGCGCGGGCGCCCGCTCCGACCCGACCGCGGCGGCTCCCGCGCCGCGGCTCTCCCGCCCCCTCCCCGGGAGCGCCCAGCAAGAGAAAGCGGAAAAAGCGCGGATACTGGACCAGGCTTTGACGCGGATCTTGAGCTCGCCGTCCTGCGGCTCCGGCATGGCCTTCCGGGTGACCCGCAGCTTGTTGAGCCCCCCGAAGCCCGCCAGCACCACGGTGCGCATCTCCTGGGCGTCCCCGAGGCGGTGCGACGCGCCGCCGCCGCCGCCCTCGGCGGGCTCCTTGCCTGCCTCCTTCTCGATCATTTGCTCCGTCTCCTCCGCCTTCTCCACGCCTTCCTTGGCCATGGCGCGTGGGGACGCGAGGCGCACGGGCTGCGGCGGCTGCGGCGCGGGCTGGCGGCGCTGCTCGCCCGCGGGTTCCTCCTGTTGAATGTGGGATGCTCGGCGGCGCAATGGCTGCAGCCTCGGCGAGCGCCGCCGCGGTCCACAGCCTCCGCCGTAATCCTCCCAAGAGCCGCGCCTTCGAGCGCCCCGCCCAGCTTCCCCGCCCAGGCGAAGCCCCAGCTCCGGTTCCCAGCCCGTGTCACAGCGGGCTCTTGATCGCAGCCCGCGAGGCCAAGATTCGATAAGAAAACTCGCAGAGAAGCCTCCTTGTCTTCACCGTTAGGCGCAGTACTTGGTTATATACGGCGCAGGCTCCGGCGCCTAGAAATGGACAGAGATGAATGGCTGGGCCGGGAGGATGCCTGCCCGCGACCAGGTTGCCTCCTCTCTCTCCCAGGTGCGGGAAATCGGGCTCTTTGCCCTGGCTGGAAGGGCGAAGAGGTTCGGGAATCGGGAAACTAGAAATCCCATTGGCCCAGAAGACGAGTCCAATCCCGGGGTCTTTCCACCCCGGACCTCCAGGCTCAGCCAGCTTGCTCTTTACCCGGCATTGCCAGCGGCGCCTTGTGATGGCTAATTCTCACTGACCGAACCGTTTCGGGCCATAAAAAGGATTCAGAAAAAAGATTCTGTTCTTGTGACCCCCAGAAGACCACATGTGTGTCTCCTCCGGAACACACACATGCACACACCCCACACACATACACTGTAGTAACAGGCTTTTTGTGGTTTGCGGGTTTTTTGTTTGTTAGTGTTACTGTTATCATCCTTTGGAGGGTGAGGGGAAGAGCTCATAGAAAAATTCGGGTTTTCTAGAACAAAGAGTATTGCTTGTGGCAATGTAAGGAAAGGATGTGGTTGAGAAATGATAGGCGTATATTCTAGTAGCTGTTCCGCCACTGTCAGCTTTGGGATCTTAGGCAACTCATTCAACATTTCTGAGCCTCAACTCCCTCCTCCATAAAATGGATACATTAATTTTCTTAATTCACTTTATGCCAGGTCCTGGGGTGAGTATGACTTTCTGTGATATATGGGACTTTCACTTTTGAGGCGCTCAGTCTTGAGGAGCATAGGGCATGGACAACAAAGAGGGACACAGAATATCATGTTATTGCTCTCTCATTCAAACGCCAGGGTCTGACATTCCCTCAAAAAGGGAATTCTGTTCCCTCCTGCCCCAGGACTCTGCAGCTGCTGTCTGAACATGGAATGCTTGCTCCTGGAAGTAGTATGAACTACTTCCCCCTTGCCCAGGAGCCTTAACAACCCGAAGGCTGGGTAGGCATCCTTTATTCTGAATTGATATGTCATTGTACAACTAAACTCCATTTTATATGATTACCTGGTAAGATCTGTTTTATTCATCCAACTGTTGAACTTCATGTGAACAGGGGCCATTTTTGCTTTACCAGCGTTATTTCCCCTATTTCCCCAGGACTTAGCACGGTAGTGAATGCTAGACAACACTTACTGAATGAATTAAGTCACTGTATGCGGAGGCTGTTTGGGAGTCCAGAGGAGGGAGCTGTTGATTTACCCAGAGCTTTGGAGAAGGCTTAATGGAGGAGACGGTTGAGCCAGACCAGGAAGGAGAAGCCACATTCTTCAGGCAGAAAAGGTCACAAGCACTTTCAAGCAGGTAGAGGTGGCAGGTGAAGGGGCTTTTGAGAAGACATTAGCTTTTTTTTTTAATGTGGCTGAGTACTATTATGTTTAGTAATCATTAGAGATGAGATAGAAAGGCTTTTCTTTCTCCTTTTTTTTTGGCCTGCACTATTGCCTCTAACTGATCTCCATTCTTCCAGTAATTCTTCCATTTAAAACTGTTCCTTTTAGAATTCACTTCCTAAGATCCTGAGTTGTGGAAGATCAAAGATTATAGGACAAATGGTAACAGTGGCCAGTGCTGGTGAAACGTAGTATTACAGCTCAGCTCTATTAAGGTGCATATGGTCTAGGAAAGGGAATGTGTGTGGGAGAGGAGTGCCAAAATCAAGAATCTCACAAGGTATTGATAATCGGAGGCAAGAATCACACAGGAGAGGTGAAGTCTTTAAGTAAGAAAATATGGGACACAATCTTAGTAGGATTATAGGAATAATTCTCTAGATAACTTGAAATCGTTCTGTTATTTTCCAGGGAAATGTATTTTTGGGGCAAATGGCTAATATCTTCAAAGGTGTCCATTAGTTATATTTTTTCTATTGTATTATTTTTGATACAAAGTATCATTTACTATATATACATTATATTAATCTTCAAAATAATCCTGCGCATAGTAGTATTATCCCTATTTTACAGAGGAGGAAACTTAATAGAGATTGAATAACTTTCCCAAGGTCACACGCTTAGTGGATAATACAGTTGGGATTTGAACTGGGAGCTGACTCCAAAATAATAGTTCTTAACCACTATGTTATAATGTCTATGGTTTTATATCTTTCATTCATAAAAAATTCCATAGAACAGGTCAAGAGGAAGGAAACAAATTTAGAAGATCAGTAATTGAGAGATGTAGTAGAATCTGGCCAATGAAAGATTTTAGCAAAATCTATAGGCTTATATTAAGGAATGTGTGCCATAATTTCCTATAGCTCATGTTGATTCCATTTAAAAAGATAATGAAACATGGTTGCCATGAACTCAGCATTATTCTTCAAAGAAGTACTGGATAGGTGGGTATCTCATCCAGAAGATGGTAGAATAAATTTCTTATCAGTCTCTCGTAAGACCAGTCTCATGAAAGAAAAGGAAAGAAAGTGAACAGATATTTTTATTCATCAACTTTTGAGTGCTGACCATGTGTTATTGATAAGTACTAGAGATACAGTGTTGAATAAGACAGACATATTTCCAGTTCTAATGGAAGTAGCTATGTAACCGAGGATATAAATAATGGCTTAGATTGGGTTCCCCCGAGAACAAACTTTGAGTCAAAGGTTTGAGTGCAAATAGTTTATTTGAGAGGTGATTTCAGGAAGCACTAGGAGGATTCTGTGAAAGTGAGACAGAGAAGGGGAAGACATCGATACATGGTATATCGTCTAGCATGTTATGGCAGGTGAATAACTCTGGAAAACTCTAGGAGACAATGTAGAACGCATCTCAGAGCATCCCTATCAAGAAGCAAGGTAGGCTGAGTACCACCAACAACTTTCATTATTTTGTTGAGGGTGCTTTAACCATCTACCACTTCTGGCCTCCCTGTACGTTGTCTCTTTGGTAACTGGCAGCCAGAGAAAGCTGTTCTGACAGAGTTGCGGGTATTTACAGTTGAAAGTCATTGGGTAAGGTCCAAGAGAGTGTAGATGCTCTCTGGAGGGTCAGGAAAGGCTTCACTATGATGGCGACCAGGAAGTATTGGATTGAGCCACAAACTACAGAAAGTCCAGAATAAAAAGTGACTTAAAGAAGAAGGCATACAAGGGTGGTATGGAGCCTCCACAAAGTCATCGAGGTTCATGTTCCTTCTAACTCTGTGCTTCCACCACCCTGGGGCTGGCTCTCATTCTCATGGTTCAAAATTCAATCATTACATCCATGTTCCAGTTCACAGGATGGACGTGTGAGGGAATGGGGGAAAGGCCCACATTCTTCTTTTTGGCCTTCAGAGGTCCACCGCAATACATCTACTTACCTCTCATGCCCAGAGCTTAGTCACATGGCCACATCCTGCTGCAAATGTGCCCAGGATATATAGATTTTTCTTAGGTAAGTGACTATGTTCCAGATAAAAGTCAGGACTCTGTTATTGTTGGGGAATGCGAGACAGGGTATTGAAAGTTATAGCCGAGTTTGCCGCAATACCACTGAAAGGCTTTCAACGAATGAATGGTATATTGTGCTGAGAATGGAGGGGAGTCCTCATGACTCTCCAAAGCACAACAGTCCTTGAGATTCATGTTGCCCTCTCACGCCTCCCCTAAAAGGTGTTGTCAGCCTATTTGATTTTTCTCTATATAGGAATTCAGCTCCAATTTTATGATGGAAATTAGCAAGAAAACCCAATTCCCTTTCCAAACCCAAAAGGTGTTAGTCATAAGACATAGAAAAATCATTTTAGCTCTTTATTAACCTGGTCATGTATGAATCTAATTAGAAATGTTTCACCTGCCCTTACTCTGTTATCCATGGAAGCATGATCTTATCGATAGTTTAGGATCGTTCGGTAAACATGGCTGGCCAAGCAAGTAGGAGACTATACCACATAGGACAGAGTAAAGAATTTAAATCAGGATAGTTTATGTTTTTGAAGCCTCATTCATGCCAAAAGCTAATTTCTGAATGATTTCCTTTACCCCCATTCCCCTGAATATTATCTAGGTTCTTCCCCTGGTGTGAGGCTGCATTATTTCTTGCATGAATCATTGCTACAACAATGCTGTCTGCTTCTTCCAAATGCTACAAAGGACTGTGTTTTCCACCAAAGAAGTTTGATATAGATTGTTGTGAGTAATGGTAATGGGATGGGCATGTAAAATGCAAGTTCAGAAGCAAGCAAAGAATTTACTTTTTTAGATGGAGTTCATGAGAAACCAGAAAGGAGGGAATATTTTCCCTCCCCCGCTACTGTTTTGTTTTTTTTCTTACAAAGTGAGAGCATCATACTATAAGTCAGAATGAAATAACTCTCCAGCTGACCCAGATGCTTATTTCCCTTATGTCTCTGGTTTGGGCTAAGAGCTGATTTCACTGAGAGTTCTTTAAAATTTTATTTACTATTATTTTATTGGCCAATTCCCAGCTGGTTGGGACTTTTTCAGAGTAATGATTGTGAGAAACTGCAATGTAGTTTCGGTTTTGATGTAAACTCAAAATGTTCGATATGAAAATGGCATGCTTTAGCTCTTCTATTCTGAAGTTAGGTGGCTCAGATCCAGGAGCTGTGGAAAAGCTCTTCAAAGAGAACGATTCTGCCCACTTCCTTTTTTTTTAATTTTAAAAGAAGCTTTAGATTACATAAATGTTGATAAAAAATATGAGGGATTCCCATATGTCCCACTCCCTTCCCTTCCCACACTTTCCCACTTCAACAACACCCCTCATTAGTCTGGTACATTTGTTACCAGACTAATTGATAAACACATATTGAAGCCTTGCTACTAACCATAGATTACAGTTTACATTATAGTTTATACTCTGTCCTACACAATTTTGTAGGTTATGACAAAATATACAATGGCTTGTACCTGTCACTGCAATGTCATGCAGGACAACTCCAATGTCCTGAAAATGCCCCCATATTACACCTGTTCTTCCCTCTCCCATCCATCAGAACCTCTGATGGCCACTGCCTTTATATCAATGACAAGGGTTCTTCCATTGACAGAATAATAATAAGTCTATAGTAGAATAAAAATAAGTCTAATTTAGTCCATTATTCATTCCCCAATCTTGAGGATTTGGGGATAGTGATGCCCACTCTGCTTCTACTTGAGAGGGAGCTTAGATCCCATGGGGCAGAAGCATGGAACTATCTTGCTTACAGTTGCAGATACTCTGTGTTTCTTGGGATGGGTGTTATAGCAGTTTGATATAGCTATGAATTCCAAAAATAGATATTGGATTATGTTTGTAAACGTACCTGGGTGTGATTAAATTATGTTTAGGGCTTTGACTGGGCCACGTCAGTAGGGTGTTGAGTCTTTACCTGTGGGTGGGGACTCACAGGTAAAAGCCATGGCAAGGGACAGAGTTGGAGGGTTTTTAATTTTGGAGTTTTAATGTTGGAGTTTGATGCTGAAGTTTGATGCTGAAGTCTTAAGTTGGAGCTCCAGGATGTAAGCATTCATAGGAAAGAGAAGCAAGCCCAGGAAGAAAGAAACCCTGAGCCCAAGAAAAAGCAAGCCCTGGGAAGAGAGGAATCCTGAACCCAGAGAGAAGCAAGACCCTGGAAGAGAGGAACCCAGGAAGCCTGAACCCTCGCAAACATTGGCAGCCGTCTTGCTCCAACATATGAAAATAGACTTTGGTGAGGGAAATAATTTGTGCTTTATGGCCTGGTGTCTGTAAGCTCCTACCCCAAATAAGTACCCTTTATAAAAACCAACCAATTTCTGGTATTTTGCATCAGCACCCCTTTGGCTGACTATTACAGGTGTTGTCCATTATCATCTCCTTGTTAGTTGTCCTGGGTGAGTCCAATGAATTGGAGAGTAGGTGTTGCAACTCTGCTGAAATTCAGGGCCCAACTGGCACATGGACGGATCAAAGATTTAAGTCTCTGGGACATATATTTATCAATTATAGTGCTAGTAATAGGTTCAAATAAAAGGCAGAGAGGGTTTTTTTTTCATCTTTTTTGTCTTGATTTTTAAAGAAGTTTTAGATTACAGAAAACTTATATAGAAAATGTTAGGGATTCCCACGTACCCACCCCCTCCCCAAGGCGGAGAGTATTTATTGCTCACCTACTTTTTGTAAAGCACTTTGCTAAGTTCTGTGAAGAAGGGGGACATAATAAAAGGAAGTGAAGAAGAATCCCAGCAATAAATATTGTCCTTCAGTCCATCTACTCTTCCATCTATTCATCCAAACCAATTCCTGATTTCTTACTCTGCCACAAGCAAAGTAGGAAGAACACAGGCCTTTTTTCCAGAACTTCTTCAGATCCAAATTTTTTCCACTCCTAGTTATGTGACTCTGAAGCTCCAAGATGTTGAGTATGAAGACATTTAAGAGAGAACAGTAATATCTTATTTTCAGGTATGATGTGTAAAACTGCATGAGCTGCCATGCCAAAACCTTCTAAATCTTCTTCTCCTGTCTCGTAGCTGATGAGTAACAACTCCCTTTCTGGTTCTTTCATAAGTAAGGCCCTGCCTGTGCCTGGAGGAGCTCTTTGCTCTTTGTCCTGAGGGAGAGACAGACACCTAAACAACACAGTGTCCGAGGGAGGCAGGCAGTGTGGATGGAGGCTCAGTGTAGCCTGGGCTTGGACCAGCTGTTTTCCAATCTGTAAAAATGTGGCTACTGATCACACCGATTTGTGAGGAAATCTAAAAGATATAACCCAAATAAATGTCTATGCTTAGGAAAAAACACTCTTCACTTGTTAGCACTTTGTAACTGCCTTAATCAAAGCACTCAGTACTTCAACAGCTTTGCTTACTTTGAAAAATTTAGAGTTCGAGTTCAGCCGTTTCCAAATTATGTTCAATAGAACAGTAATTTCTTGGGATCTTGATGGATGGTAGGGCAAAGGGGGTTCTGTGGTCAAGTTTGCTTTCTTTAATGCAGGGCTTTTTAGAAGCTTGTGTTTTGAATCTCTAAATAGGGATACAAATTTTCCTTCACCTGAACTTACCAGACTTCCAAGCCTTTTTCCTTGAAATCCACAGAACTAGCATTTTGCAGGACATCTTTTGGGAAAAGCTGTTCTAAACAAATAGCGGATAACTATTTCCCAGTGTCTGCTCAGATTAGGTAACAACAGAGGGAACAAAAGGAGAAAATGGCACGACCCTGCCCTCAATGTGCTAAGAGGCTTCCTGTGACAGTTTGAGATTATTTTTGTGAATCCCAAAAAGAGAAAGATCATGTTTGTAAACTGGTCTGTTCCTCTGGGTGTGATACCCTTTGATTATATTAAATTCAGTGAAGGGCCTCTGATTAAGTTTACTTGATAAAATCAAGTTAGGGCAGGGGTTCTTAAGGAGGGGTCCGTGAGCTTGAATTGAAATTCAAAAAAACATTGTGTGGGAACATGTTGGTGTGATGTTATTTATTAAATAATACACAGAAGAGTGTGGACTTTGTAAGGGGTCAGTGGTTTTCACTTGACTGGCAAAGGGGTCCATGGAACAAAAAAGGTTAAGAACCCCTGATTTAGGCTACGTCATTAGCCTGATTGGGCTACGTCATTAAGGTGTAGCTCTGCTTGAGCCCCTGCCCCCTTGGTGGACTGATAGAAGCGCACATGCACTCAAGACATGCGAGAAGAGAGCAGTCTCTGTCATTTTTGATCCTGGGGCCCTGGGGAGAGATGAGCCGTTCGCCTGACAGTTTGCAGCTGAGAGAGAAGAAACCCTAAGAACCAAGCCCTGTGCCAGCCGACAGCTGAGAATGGGAAGAAGCTGGGCCCACAGAGCCTTAAGGGAAAGAGGAAACCCAGGAGGGAGAGACCAGACAGAGATCAGCAACCATCTTGCTACAGCACATGACAACTGACTTTGGTGAGAAAGCAACCTTGAGTTGGACTCTTTAGGGCCTTGTGACTGTAAGCTTTTACCCCAAATAAATACCCTTTATAAAAGCCAACAGATTCCTGGTATTTTGCATCAGCACCCCTTTGGCTGATGAATGCACTTCCTTAAGAGAAAATGAAGCCATAGAGAGTTTTGAGAAGGCTTAAACTCTAAAGTGGGACCCAAGCAGATTAGGGAGTAGGGTCTAGAGTAGGGCACAATAGGGAGTGGTGGGGACTGTGACAAATAAAAGTACAGTTGGTCAGTCTCCAGGGGGGATAACTTTAACTCAACCCATCATTGCCATGTGGAAATGTGACCCCAGGGTTGCCAGGTCTTCCAGTTATTCAAAAGAAATCAGAAGTCTGGATTTTTATGTGATTTTTAAAATCCTGACAGACCTTACATGTAATAAACAAAACTTACCTGCCAGCCAAATTTGGCCTATGCAACTCCAGTTTGCAACCTTTGCTCTAAGCTAGTGGTTCTCAACAGGAGGTGATTTTGGGGGGACACTGGGCAATGTCTGGACACATTTGTGGTTGTCACAATTGGGAGGGGTTGTTACTGGCATCTGGTGGGTAGAGGCCAGGGAAGCTGCTAAATGCCCTGCAATGCTCAGCCCTCCTCCCCACAGAGACTCATCCAGCCCAAAATGTCCCTAGTACCGAGGTTGGGGAACCCCGCCACGAGCCATAGGTATTTAGATCCTGCAGTTTTGACTTGCTGGCTGTGTGATTTTGAAATGTCCTTGTTCCATTTGGTAAACAAGTAACGTGGTCTAACTGATGCCCCAGGGAGTTTCCAGCCCAGGGGCTGAAGTCACATCAGTCATTTGTGGTGGCAGTGGCCTCACTCAAGGGTCATAGCTGCAGACGCAACGTTGACCTGAAATGATAGTCACCGACGTGACAGCACATATCAGGGCTGTTTCCAACCCAAAATCCTGTTTTCCTTGTGTGAACAGATTTAGAAGTTCAGAAGCCTGTTTCAGGAAGCAGGATTTGCTCCAGACACTTGAATAAATGTAAACCTGATTTTAGAATGCCACTAAATCATTCTGGGCAGTTTTGTTTTTTTGTTTTTTTTAAAGATCATTCAGATTTTGTTGAGGGAAAAATCAAAGGACACACTTTAGGTTAATCTACCACAGGCTTTCTGAATATAGATGGTCTCTCAGATACTGATTTTGAATTTTGGTGTTGGGTGTGCCTGTTTATCTAGTTCAGACTCCCAAGCAAAATTGTTGTTTCATCTTCAGGATTTAATTAAATCATTCCCACGATGGAATTGAGGCAGGTTGCAGGACGAGGTAGAGAAAATGAAGGGCATGGAGAGAGGGAGTCGCTGTGATCAGGGTAAGTGGTTATGGAGGGGGAATGAGGCAGAAAGTAAACGAAGGCGGTGAAGAGTGGGGTCTGCAGAACCTACACCAGCCCATTCCTGTTGATGTCAACCCTGGCTCCATTTCCAGGCAGTGTGAGTCACCGACTCTTCAGGCGGCCCTGCATGATGTCATTCCTCCTTCCCTCCACGTGCTGCAGGGTTTCTCAAACTGGGATAAATTACCAGGGAGAAAGATTTCTGCAGTACTGGAGGGGTAGAGGCGGGATGGTAGTTAGGAGCTCCTGGGCACTGCCTTTATTTTTCCCCCCAGAGAAGGGAGACTTTGGCGGTGCTGAATTTTGCGCAGGAGTAGAAGGGCCAGGTATTGGTAACGTTTGCTTTAATGTTACCATTAACATTAACATCGAGCACGTCGATGGCCAAGGAACGATGATATAAGCTTGAGACTACAAGAGCAGGGGCAGAGCAAAAGTCCACCCTGTGTGGACAACGTCATCAGCACCCATGACCCCGTCAGGAGCTCTGGGACCCAGAGAAGCGGCACCAAAACTCGCTGCATTTGCTCCTCTATGTGGCAATCACTCCTCCAATAGATTCCTGCACCCTTGGACAATTAAGTTGGGAAACAAATATAACTGCATGGTAGGTGTAGGAGCAGATGGAGTCATCTCTGCCAATCTCTGATACACTTGAAATGCAACACGTATGCATTCACTGTAAAGGTGAAGACACAATGCCGACTGATGTGCAGCTGTCTTAGTTTAGGGTCTCCCTGAAGCAGACCCTCAGGCTAGGATTTGAGTCCAAGCTGCTTATCTGGGAGAAGATCCCAGGAAACACTGGCAGTGGAGTGGGAAAGTTTGGGAATGAAATAAAACAGGAAAAGTATGCATTTTCAAGCAAGTGGACACCTGAGGCTCTTCCCCCCTGGGAACTCTTAAAGACAGTGTAGAATAGCATTTGAGGTATCCTAAATGGGCACTGCTGAAGCTGGGCTATGTATGAGCCAGTGATACCCCTTTATTGTTTGCTGAAGGTGGCTTTCAGAAGCATTAACTTTTCAAAACTTCTGACTTACCCTGCTTTCAGGCCAAGCAGCTCCCATGGCAAAAGCCATCAGGAAGAGTGGCAGGTGTTGACAGAGAGCAGATTTAGGAGTTAGAGGGGAGTGCTAAGGGATATGGACGGGCACTGATGGCACCTGCCAGAGCATATTGATTTAAGTGATTATTATCATCATTTTACTTCTAGGACTACAAACCAAGTGCAATATCCTTACTCCTATAGTTCTTTATTTATTTATTTATTTTTAATTATCTTTTTTAAAAGTTAATACATCACACAAAATGTTACATTAAAAAACATAACAGTTTATATACCCCACTCTCCATATACCCCACTCTCCACTCCCCACCCCCATCACTTTTTTTAGTTGTATTTTTCTGGAGAGACATAGATCACAAAAAATATTACATTAATAAAATATAAGAGTTTTCCACATACCCCACTCCCTGCCCCCACCCCCCCACTCCTCCCACATCAACAACCTCTTTCATCATTGTGGCACATTCATTGCATTTGGTGAGTACATTTTGGAGCACTGCTGCACCGCATGGATAATAGTTTACATTGTAGTTTACACACTCCCCTAGTACATTCAGTGGTTTATGGCAGAATATATAATGTACAGCATCTGTCCCTGAAATATCATTTAGGACAACTCCAAGTCCCAAAAATGCCCCCACATCACACCTCTTCTTCCCTCTCCCTGCCCTCAGCAACTACCATGGCCATTTTCTCCACATCAATGCTACAATTTCTTCCATTACTAGTCACAATAGTTCTATTATGATATAGTAGAATATCAGGAAGTTCACTCTAATCCATACTTTATTACTCCATCCTGTGGACCCTGGGATGGTGATATCCACTCTACCTCTATATCGAGAGGGCGCTTAGACCCCACATGGGTGATGGATGCAATTTTCCTGCTTGGAGTTGTAGGCACTCTTGGTTCTCTGGTGTGGTGACTGACCATCTTCACCTCCCTGTTAGCTGACTCTTAAACAATCCTAAAAGGCAAAACACACTTACATGTTAATTGCTTTCTAATGGTGGACTGGGGGAGAATGTAAACCACAATGTGGACTGTTATCCATTTGGTGCGCCGGTGCTCCAGGGTATGTTTGCCAAGTGCAATGAGTGTGCCTCGGTGGTGGTGGGGAGTTGCTGATGTGGGAGGAGTGGGGTGAGGGGGGTGGGGGGTATATGGGAACCTCTTATTTTTTGAATGTAACATTAAAAAATAAAAAAATAAAAGACAAAAGAAACTATGCATAAGCATAAAATAAAATAAAACGCAGCAAATAAAAAGACAATTCAAAATAACATGAACAGCGCTGTTTGTGAAAACAAAATTAAGGTTTGCAACAAAAATATGGTATTGATGACCAAGGGGCAGGTTATCCTGATTCCAGGATGCCCGTAATATCCTGTGATAACTAGATTTCCCCCTACTTTTCTGTATTCCAGCTGCTGCAAAACAACAATCCTATAGCTACGAGGTTATTTGGCTCTCATTTGACATAAGTGCATCATTTTGTATTAAGTCTTTTTATCAGTCAAGGTCCTTACTTGCAACTGGCTGATTAAATATATAAAGGAAAGGAATTTATTGAAAGGATATTGAGTAGCTTACAAAATTACTAGGGAGACTACAGATTCAGGCTTTGAAAAGCTGCTGGAACGATGGAGGTTGGAAAGTAGCCAGGAGCCAAAATCTTGCCACCGAGCCTGTCACTAAAATCTTGACATTGCTGCCACTGCTCCTGCCACCCATCATCAGAACCAATTTTCTGCTACCCTTCAAAACCCAGGTTGGGTGTGAATCTGATTAGTGGAACTTGGACCGTTAACCTGCATCCTACCTGGAGGTAGGGGAAGCTGGCAAAGCAAATATCTTGAGTCATCAGGTTCTAGAGTGGGGGGTGGGGATCCACAGACATAGGAAGGGAGACTAGATGCTGGGCAGCCAAGGTGACTACTGTCCATTACAGTCTTTCCTTTTTCTTTTCTCATGTGTGTGTCACAATTAAAGAAGCAAAGGAAAAGCTTGATGGGCAGGCCACTATCCACTGAAAGTAGAACAAAAGGTTATTGCAGTGGTCAAGTTAAAAAGGTGTTTAAAGTCCCAAAAATAAGAACATGAGAAGTCCTCAGCATGTAAGTATAGTATAGTCTTGTCTCTGCATGCTTATTATGACATTTCATCTTAGAAGGCAAAGGTTAGACCTTATTCATTGCTTCATGAATGGGACAGGCAGTGAATGCATGCTGGGAGGAGAGGAAGAGAGTGACAAGGGAAGGAAACACAAGTAGACTCAGGCATTGAATGAACAGGAGCCACAAGAGAAGTACAGTTGTTAGAAAAAAGAGCAGAAGAGAATTCTACTTGCTATGGTAAACAAAGGAACAGAGAAAAGGTATTTTGAAGCCTAGGGAATCTTGGCTATGGTTTGAAGAAAGAAAACATGAGTATAAATCCAAGAAAATCTGAAGTATCTAAAAGAATACTGAATGTTCTGTAGAAAAAAATGCAGGAGGAACATTCAAGGCCAACTGGCTCTCCACAGTCTTTTCCCTGGAAATAAATCTCAAGGGAAATGTATTAACCAAGACCCTTTGAGTAGTTACTGTCACTGATCTTAGTTAGCACACTAGAGTTTCTTTTAGGAAAAATGAAGATTTTATAATGTTTAATAAAAAATATAGGGTGCCAGGTAAATCTACTTTACAAACTTTTCTCTTTATGTAAAAATAAAAATTATTCCCATAAGAAAAGAGTATTGGAAAGAGATGGGCCACGTGATCTATTTGAGATTTTTCCATCTGCATTTTTGGGCATCTGGATATCACCTTGGGATTGCATGGAAAGGTGAATGCTTAGAAACAAAAGCCATTTTCAGATAGACACCGCTCAAGTGAGAAGACCACTCCCATTCATGAAAAAGGCTGAAGACAGACAATTTGAACAGGGCAGCAATTTACTTAAGAATGTTCCACTAGGTAAGCAAGAAGCATCTAGAAGAAAAAAAAGTTCAAAAAGAAATGCAAATTGGGAAGCAGATATAGCTCAAGCAATTGGGCTTCCATCTACCATATGCGAGGACTTGGGTTCAATCCCCGGGGCTTCCTCATAAAGGTGTGCCAGGCCCACACGGAAGCAATGCAGCAAGATGGTGATGCAACAAACAGCGATCAGGGGAGAGTCAAGGCAAGACACAACAGAAACCAGGATCTGAGGTGGCACAAGCAACAAGGAACCTCTCTACACATCAGAGGTCCTCAGGATTGAATCACACGAAGCCTAGAGGAGAAAAACAAGAAGAGAAGAAGAAGAAGAAGGAAAAAAAAAAAAAAAAACCAGACACAGAAGATGACACAGCAAATGGGCACAGACAGGAAAAAAAAAAGATTACTGGTATTCTACTATAGAAATTATGTCATTGATATGGAGACACTAGCCACTGGAATTGCTGAAGGCAGGGAGAGGGAAAATGAGGTGCGAAATGGGGACATTTTTGGGACAGATGCAAGACATTATATATCCTGCCATAACTCACTGAATGGACTGAAAGAGAGTGTAAACTACAATGTAAACTAATCCATGCTGTGTAGCAGTGCTTCAAAATAGATTCATCAATTGCAATGAAGGTACCACACTAATGAAAGAAGTTGTTGATGTGGGAAAAGTGGGGGTGTGGGGAGTGGGGCATATGGGAACCTCCTATATATATATATTTTTTAATGTTACATTAAAAAAATATGATGTCCCCATATACCCCCCATTCCCCTCACCCACTCCTCCCATATTGACAACCTCCTCCATCATCATGGGACATTCAATGCAATGGTGAATACATCTCTGAGCACTGTTGTACCACATGGACAATGGTCCACATTATAGTTTACACTGTCCCCCAGTCCACCCAGTGGGCCATGGCAGGACATACAATGTCCAGTAACTGTCCCTGCAGTACCACCCAGGACAACTCCAAGTCCTGAAAATGCCCCCACATCACATCTCTTCTTCCCTCTCCCAACCTTCAGCAGCTACCATGGCCACTTTCTGCACATCAATGCTACATTTTCTTCCATTGCTAATCACAATAATTCCAGAATAGAATATCAGTAAGTCCACTCTAATCCATACTCTATTCCTCTAATCCTGTGGACCCTGGGATGGTTATGTCCACTTTACCTCTGTATCAAGAGGAGGCTTAGATTCCACTTGGATGATGGATGCAATTCTCCTGCTTGGAGTTGTAGACACTCTTGGCTCCCTGGTGTGGTGGTTGACCTTCTTCACCTCCCTGTTGGCTGGCTGGGGTAAGTCCAATAAACCAGAGGGTAGGAGTTGCACTTCTGTTGAGGCTGAGGGCCTGGCTATCACATGGACAGTCCAGAGATTCAGGTCCCCTGAGTATACACCAAACCCCAGTGCCAACCACAGGTCTGGTAAAAGTAACAGGAGAGGCTTGTGAACAAGATCATATCTGACTCCAACTCCATCACACTCAGGAACACAAACTGCAAAGTAGGGCCAACTGACATGGCCCTGAACTCCATCTTCCATGACCATAGAATCTGTGGGTTTCTGTAGCCCTCAGAAGAACCAATACTGGGCTTGTATCTACTTTGGCTGTCTCTGGGACCCTGCTGAGGCGTGCATAAGGGTGACCCCTCTGATGACCTCCTGACTCTTTTATGGAGACTCATAGCTATATAAACTTGTTTGTCCTTTCCATTTCCCCCTTTTATTCAAGGTCAGAAAGCATTTTTAACACCTGATATTACAGGTAGGCTAACATAATCTGCTGGTCTGAGTTGGCCCTTTTATTCAAGGTCCTTTTCTAGTTACATCATCAGCTGGTACTTGGTAGTAATCCCTCTGTTCCAGGGAGGCTTATCCCCGGGAGTCATGTCCCATGCTGGGGGGAAGGCAATGCATTTACATGCTGAGTTTGGCTTAGAGAGTGGCCACATTTGAGCAACATGGAGGCTCTCAGGAGGTAACTCTTAGGCACCTTGCAGCTCTAGGCCTAGTTCTTATTTCAGATGCACAGGCTCACAAGCATAGTCATTAATATCAAGGGCTCATTGTTGGACCATCCTTCTTTATTGGTCTTAGTCACTGGCAACACTTATTGCAGTGATGGAAGGCAAAACATCAAAAACAAAGTTATTAATTTTTAAATTTTGATATCACAATTTATTTTTACTTTAATTTTTCTAAATTAGTATGTATTCTATGTCTAACCTTTAAACCCATCACTATATTCCATTTTACTATTAATGGAACCTGGCAATATATTAGGCTTCATTTTCGAAGAAGTTTTGGACCACAGAGAGGTTCAACTATGGCAGGGGAGGAATACTGGTGTGGGGTGTTATTGATAGGGGGCACATGGTTGGGATGGAGTTATCTGGGGCATGTATACAGGGTACACAAAAAAGTTTGGATATTTTCATAGTGGTTACAGTTAAAAACAACAACGGAGAGAGTGCTGAGTTCCTAGCCAGGGGAGCTCTATCACATTCCCCTATATTTTTTTAATGTAACATTTTGTGTCATCTATGTATCTTTGAAAAAGAAATAAAAAATATATTAAATAAATAAAGCCATTGATTATTAAAAATTTATATATATTAAAAAAAAGGAAATGCAAATTTAAGTGCTAATCTTCCTTTTTCTGCCAGTAAATTTGAAATGTGTATGAAGGTAAGTTTGTGAGTATTTGAATACTACATTTCAGTGTGGCTAAAGGTAGAGGAGAAAGGATCCTCCCCGAGGGGGGTTTAGAGGCATAAAGTGGCACAAACAGTTGAGAGGAGAATTTTGGCATGTGAAACAAAAGCATTGAAAAGAAACAAACTTTCAACATAATGGTTCCTTTTCTAGAAAGATATTCTAAAGAAATAATTAAAGATGTGTGCAAATTTTTCAGTTCCAAGGATTTTCAAAGCAGCATTAATTGTAATACTCAAATTTAGAAAATTGAAATCTCTAACAACAGGAGTCAGGATAAGAGATATCCATACAATTGACAACCATGGGATCTTTGAAAATATTACCAAGAGAATATTTGAAGCAAGTGACAGAGCACCCCAATAATATAACCTTATCTTCGTTATTCCCACACATATACATATATACTTGATATTACGAAGATATGGAGGAAAGCGGACTTGGCTCAGTGGTTAGGGCGTCCGTCCACCACATGGGAGGTCTGCAGTTCAAACCCTGGACCTCCTTGACCCGTGTGGAGCTGGCCCATGCTCAGTGCTGATGAGCGCAAGGAGTGCCACGCTACGCAGGGGTGTCCCCTACATAGGGGAGCCCCACGTGCAAGGAGTGCGCCCCATAAGGAGAGCTGCCCAGTGTGAAAGAAAGTTTAGCCTGCCCAGGAATGGCGCTGCACACACGGAGAACTGACACAAGATGACGCAACAAAAAGAAACACAGATTCCCGTGCTGCTGACAACAACAGAAGCGGACAAAGAAGAACATGCAGCGACATAGACACAGAGTACAGACAACTGGGGTGGGGGGGGGGGGAGGGGAGAAAAATAAGTAAATAAATAAATCTTTAAAAAAAAAAGAAGAAGATATGGAAAGATCAAGACCTTAATGGTGGGAAGCAGATTTGGCTCAACTGGTAGAGCATCTTCCTACCACATGGGAAGTCCAGGATTCAAACTCAGGGCCTCCTGACCCATATGGTGAGCTGGCCCATGCTCAGTGCTGATGCACACAAGGAGTGCTGTGCCACACAGGGGTGTCCCCCGCATAGGGGAGCCCCAAGTGCAAGGAGTGCGCCCCATAAGGAAACCTGCCCCGCACAAGAAAAGTACAGCCTGCCCAGGAGTGGTGCCATATGCACGGAGAGCTGATGCAGCAAGATGATGCAACAAAAAGAGACACAGATTCCAGGTGCCACTGACAAGAATACAAGCGGACACAGAAGAACACACAGGGAATCGCACAGAGAGCAGACAACTGGGGAGGGGAGAGAAATAAATAAAAAATACTTTTTTTTTTTTAAAAGAAGACCTTAATGGTGATTATCTCTGGTAGATAGTTTCATGACTGTTCTGAAAACTTGATTCGTTATGCATTTTCTGTATTTTTTAATTTTCCTGCTCTGTTCAAGGCTCAAGATGTATGAGGTGGTCTGATGTAGCATATGTACAAGTAAATCCATAAATACCCAGAATTTTTTGGGTAAGCAGATGAAGCAGAAATGGATGTTTATTTGGCATATTTTGTGAGTTCCGCAATTCAATCTCACCTTCTGGTTGGGGGAGGGAGAAAATCACTCCAAATAGGTGAAGAATTGAGAACTTTGAGGAGACCTATAAGGTAAATTAATAGATTGGCTTTGGAGTGTTTTTAACTTTTCCATTACTGCCGTTGTGAAGGCTCTTTGGTTGAAAGTGAAAGAAAATGTATTCCAATGAGTTTAAGAAAAAGCCAGATGGGGTCTGGAAGGAAGCCGAGGGCAGCCCCGGCAGCAAACAAGAAGTCAGGAACTGAGACAGCCGTTTTGTCAGCGACTCTGGGGCAGTGTGACGTTTCATCTCTGCTTCTCTGCAAGTTTACTTTTTCCTCCCTCTTTTCTTTGCGTCTCTGGCCCTCAGCACTCCTTCCTTCATCTCCTTTCATGGATAAGAAATAAGTAAACAACAAAAGCCTGTTACAGGGAGTGAGAGCAAATGAAGAGTCTACGATAAAGACTTTTTCACCTTCCAAGTTCTAGAAACAACTTGTCATTGGATGCAGAGTCTGCTCTGCTGATGGTGGGAGTATGCAATAGGCAATAAGGGCAGATGAAAGCCTTGGGGATCAGAGAAGGTGACACTTCTCAATGTCACATACTGGAATTTTAACCTAGGTCTATCTGATTTAAAAACCACCATACTTTGACAGTAAAACAGGAATTACTTTTCTTTTTCCTGGCCTCCTCATAGATTATTGGAACTTCCAAATAAAATTTCGATATTTGAATAGATACATCTCCAAAGAAAATACACTGATGACCAATCAGCACATGAAAAGATATTTGGTCAACATCTTTATTCATCAGGAAAATACAAACCCAAACCACAATGAGATACACTTCACACCCACTAAGATGCTTATATTTAAAAAACAGAAAATAACAAGCCTTAGTGAGGATGTGGAGAAATTGGAACCCCTGTATATTGTTGGGGGGATTGTAAAATGGTGAACCCAGTGTGGAAAACAGTTTAGCAGTTCTTCAAAAAGTTAACATGGAATTACAATATGGCGCAGCAATTCCACCCATAGGCATACCCCAAAGAATTGAAAACAGGGACTCTAACAGATACTTGTACACCAAAGTTCATAGTGGCATTATTCACAATAGCCCAAAGGTGAAAACAATCCAGGTGTCCATAAATAGATGAATTTCTAAAATGTGATATATATACCCAATGAAATATTCAGCTGAAAAAAATGAAGTTGTGATACATGCTACTACATAGATGAAGCTTGAGAGCATTATATTAAGTGCCATAAGCCAGACGCAAAAGGACAAACATCTTTAGATTCCACTTATGTAAATTATCTAGAATTAGCAAATTCATGTAAGACAGAAAGTAGATTGAAGGTTACCTTATGGGGAGGAGGGTGGAAGGGAGAAGTATTGCTTATTAGATATAGAGTTTCTGTTTGGGATCATGAAAAGGTGTCAGTATTGGATGCTGATGATGGTAGCACAACATTGTGATGCAATTAATACCACTGAAGTGTACATTTAAAAGTGGTTAAAGTGAGAAATTTATATATATATATAATATATATATATATATATATATATTTACACAGACTCACACAAAATCTCCTAGATGTTAAATAATGCTTTGGGAACTGAAGAGAACTCTCCAGATGTGAAAAACACTATAATTACCATCAGCACCAAGTGCCAGACACTACTTATAGTAGCAGATCAGGATTAGGGTGAGGCAAGTGAGGCCAAGTTGTGCAACTATAGGGTTGGACCCTGTTGACAGCTTTTTGCATTGATTTTGATTTTTTTAAATATTGCTTTAAAATATTCTTTATCTTGATTCCTGAGGGTTTTTTTTTTTTTTCCCTATCCCCTTTACTTTGGCTTCTGAAACAAATGCCTCACTTACTTCACCCTAGTCCTGGCTCTTTAGCAGTTTATCTTACAGCAGGGTTTCCCAAAATGTGGGACATACACAATGAATGGTACATAAGATAATTTTAGGTGGCACATTGGCTTGATGCTAAATAACACTGAGTCATTTCTTGAGAAAATTATTTCCTTTTTCCAATCTTTTCCAAACCCTCTGATCAGGAGAAAGTATCAGTTGGTGCTCGTAAATATTTGACCCCTCTCTAACACTGTCTAAACTGCCCTGTTAACAGTAAAAACTTAGATCTTGACTCAAAGTCCCAAGCGGAGTGCTACATACCTTCTATTTGCCCTCTTCCTTTCTCCACCCTCCTCTGTGCCCTCTGAGACTGGTCTTCACAGAAGGTATCAACAGGCTCACTTCACTAGTCCTCTGGTTTCTGGATGGTTCCAATAATGAGAGATAACAGCAGGAGAGTGGAGGAAGTAAGGAGGAGGCAAAATTTAGAATCTTTATTCCCTAGTGTAGTAGTTTGATATTATTGTGATCCAGAAAGATATATTGGATTATGTTTGTAAACTGGTCTTTTCCTCCAGGCATATTAGAGTGTATTGGATACAGAGGTTGTGATGTTTAGGCTAATATGTCAACTCAGCCAGGTAATGGTGCCCAGTTGTTCGGTCAAGCAGACACTGGGTTAATTGTAATACAAGGACATTTATGGACTTTAGTCACCAGTGACTTTCCTGCATGGGTAGCTGATTACTATTACATCAACCAGGGAGATTGCCGTCACCAATGAGTGACAGTTTATCCAATCAGTTGCATGCCTTAAAAGGGGAAGTAATTTCAGCATTCAGGGAGAATTCCCCAGCTCGACTTTGGACAGTCACAGTCTCCTGGAAACTTGTCAAGGACCTTCTTTGGACTTTTGCTGGAGCCCTGGTTTGCAGCCTGAGGAACCTGGACTTGTGCATCCCCATGGTCACGTGAGAGACTCTTCTAAAATCACATACTATTGACAGATATCTCCTGTTGATTCTGTTTCCCCAGAGAACCCTGACTAATACTGAGGTTTTACTTTTACTTGATTAAATAATGATTAAGGCTTTGATTGGGCCATGTCAGTAGGATGTTGAGTCCCCTTTGGGAAAACTACACCACAGAGAAGAGAGGTGGAAGTGTTGAGCTGGAGCCCAGGAAGTGAACACACAGGAGAAGAACACAGAGGAATAGAGATGGCTCCTAAGAAATGGCAGAAACCCCAGGGAGAGAGACAGAACTGGTTGCCTGATAAGTCTACAGCTGACCTTGTAGAGAAAACAGAGTTGCTGAGCCCAGAGAGAAATGAGCCCCAGGAAGAGAGGAACCCAGGAAGCTTGAACCCTGGCAGATGTCAGCAGCCATCTTGCTCCAACACATGGCAATAGACTTTGATGAGGGAAGTAACTTATACATTATGGCCTGGTAACTGTGGGCTTCTACTCCAAATAAATACCCTTTATAAAAACCAACTAATTCCTGGTATTTTGCATCACCACCCCTTTGCTGACTAACACACCTTGCAAAGGATATGCCTTCCACTGAATGGCCCTTATTCTACAGATGCTCTCCTGGGTTTTCAAATAACTCTCTCCTAGTCCTTCATGCCTTAGGAAGGCTTGCCAGAAAATTATAGAATGCCTAGTTAAATCTGAATTTCAGATAAACAATGAATAATGTTTTGGTATAATTGGGTCCCAAATACTGCATGGAAACTATTTATGTAAAAAATATTGTTTATCTGAGATGCAAATTCATCTGAGCAACAGACATTTTTATTTGCCACCTTTGGCAAGCCTACCCTAGGGGGTAGTTTCCCCCTGCTGTTGTCCAGCCCTTTGTTAGTTTCCCTGAACTCTGTTCACACCTTTGTTAACAGCCCCTCTCCACTGAATTCTCCACAGTTTGCCCAGGCGAGGGTGTCATTTGTTTTCTGATGAGTGAGAGACTCACACGAGTAGGTAAATAATACCCAGCTAGAATTTTGCAACATTGTGTGGTTTATCATTTTGAATTTATCTTCTCTTTGTGGCAGTGATACTCATTTTCCTTTCATGGGTAGGGAAATACATTTTGCCTTTAAAATAACTATATTGAAGTTTAAAAATAATAATAGCGGTGAAACATGGATCTAGAAAAAATCATGGGGATGGTACCCAGGGACTGGCTTTTGAGAACCAGGGATGCAAACCATGATGTTGGCATCAGACCAACTCTGGTTCAAACATCAGCTCCACCACACAGGGTGGAGATTACATGAGATAATGAATTCAAAGTGTTGGCAAAGGCTGGGGTCCTAGTTTAGAGAGGTGTCACGTTTACACATGCACCATCACCCACCCAGAGAGGTACAGTGACTCATCCAAGGGCACACAGCAAATGTGAGAAATGGGACTAGCATGCAAACGCTTGACCCCAAGTGCAGTGTCTTTCCATGGGACAACGGTGCCCTGGTGCCCTGTGTGCAGAGAAAATGCCATGTCAGCTCTGGCCCTGCACATTGTCCCACAGGCTGGCTGGCTAGCAAGGTCAGTTCTCTCTGTCTTATTTGGAAGGCTTGAGTGAAGGCCCTTGAGTCTGGCCAAGTTGGTGTTTCAGAGAGAGATGCTGAGGACAGAATTTTCCCTTGGTTTTAGTAAGCTCTGAGAAGGAAAGGAGGGGTCTCCCTTTGCTGGTGAGAAAAGAAATTCAGGAAGTGTGGGTCTCAACTGCCAAATCCTGACTGTAGTAGCCCTCCCCCCACCCACCGAACATACCCTACCTGCTGCCGTGTGACTTCTTATGGCATTGTCCCCTCCTGGAACCCACCTGAACCCTCTGGATTCGTGATTAATCTGCTCTGGTGATCTTTACACACACCAAGAACCTACTATGTGCAAAGCACTTCGTTAGGCATAGAAAGTTCCCAAGAGGAGCAAGAAAAATGAGGATTTCTCTTCTCTCTGGCCAAAGACAGGATAACATTTATTGAGTCACCGAGACTGCTGTGGATAGTCCTTGGGCCCTCATGCACGGCTTTTCCTTGAATCCTCACAAAGTCCTGAGATGGGGAAACTGAGCCTGAGAATAATAATCCTGTTATCATCTAGTGACTCTGTCCTGATGACCTATTGATCCTCACAGCTCCTCCAGGAAAAGCTGCTATCCTTTCCTCAGTGTAAGGAGGTGGACACCAAGGCTTAAAGAGGTTATTAATGTTGGGGTGATGAAAGGTTGGAGTAACAGATATTGGTGATGTAGCACGATATTGTGAATATAATAAGTACCACCCAATTGTACACTCAAAAGTGGTTAAAATAAGAAATTTTGAATTGTATATACATCATAAAAAGTTAAAGAAGAAAAAAGAAGTTATTGACATGCCCCAAATCACACAGCAGCTACATGCTAGAGCCTAGAATCAGGATTAAAACCCAGGCACAGTGGCCGCAGATCCCAGCTCCTGACACTGGGACCTTGTGTCATGGTGGCGAAGGGATTTGTTTACATAGTCGTAAAGGGGCAGGTGGGAATCAAATCCATGCTTCTTGTTCTACATAATTATGTGTCTCAAGACACGTAGTGTGTAACTATCTAGGAAACTACATTTCTGTTGAATTAAAGTACCACAAATGTGCTGTGGGACCAAAAGAGAGGAAAAGAGGGAGGAAGGGAAAAGAGTAAGATCACAGTTTGGAGTAACAAGACAAGTGTTCCTGGAGAAGGCCAGGATTTCCATGAGATGGGCACACAGAGTGGACATTACAGATGGAAGAAACAGTGTGGGCAAAGGTCAGGGATCAGTAGGAGAGTATAAGGAGATATTTGTAGATTGGTCTAGTTTTTCCTTCACTTCCTGTCCATGCCAAGCATGGCACTTCTCGGTAGGCAAGGTTTCTGCTATTTCTGGGCACAGTCTTCATGATTCCATAGAGATTTTCCTACAGATATTGGACTCTGGATTTCTCCTTCCACAGCCAATCTGCCACATGCATCCTCTGCCTCTTTGCCCTCAAGTTTGCATGAGCAAAGGGCTTTCTGGAAGAACTAAGAGTGACTGAAGTTGTGTGAATAGAGAGGCAACTTTTGCAGCCCAAGACCACCTTCCATTCAATGTTTCTGATTTCGCTGGGTGAATGGTGCCTGGGAAAGGCATCTGAGGCCCATTGCTGACATCCACCTGCTTCTGGAAGGGACAGATCCCTCCTGAAGACTGCTAGGTGGTGAGACAACTATGATTACCTTTGTTGGGAAAAAAAAACCAAGATCTTTTAGCAAGAAGTCCTGTTCTGTCAGGTCCTTTCTTCTGAGGGAAGAAATATCATGACCTTGACATTTATCTTCTTCGATGAAAGGACAAAGCTGGGGGCTTAGTACTTTTCCAACCTCTTTGTGAAGTGGGCCTTTTAAGAATGATCAACAGGCGGCGGACTTGGCCCAGTGGTTAGGGCGTCTGTCTACCACATGGGAGGTACGCGGTTCAAGCCCCGGGCCTCCTTGACCCATGTGGAGCTGGCCCATGCGCAGTGCTGATGCGTGCAAGGAGTGCCCTGCCACACAGGGGTGTCCCCCGCATAGGGGAGCCCCACGGAGAGCTGACACAACAAGATGACACAACAAAAAGAAACACAGATTCCTGTGATGCTGACAACAACAGAAGCAGACAAAGAAGAACACACAGCAAATAGACACAGAGAACAGACAACTGGGGTGGGGGGTGGGGAGGAAACAGGAGATAAGTAAATAAATAAATAAATCTTTTTTTAAAAAAGCGCAGCTTGTAGAGCAGGGGTAACTCAGTGGTTGAGCACCTGCTTTGCATGTATGAGCTTCCAGTTTCAAAAAAACCAAATCAAGCCAAACCAAAAAAACCTTCAGTCTCTTCAACAAATGGTCAGCATTGGGAAAAACTGGATATCTACATATAGAAGGATGAAGTTAGATCCCTACTTTACACCATATACAAAAATCAATTGAAAATGGATCAAGGATGTAAGTATAAGAGCTAAAACTATAAAATTCTTAGAAGATAACATAGGGGCAAGTCTTCATGACCTGGGATTCAGCAATGGATTTATAGATATGACACCAAAAGCATGAGCAACAGAAGAAACAATAAATAAATTTAATTACTTCAAAAAACGCATCTACATCAAAGGAGACTATAAAAAATATTGAAAGGCAACCTACAGAATAGGAGAATATAATTTAAAATCATATATCAGATAAGGGTTTAATATCCAGAATATACAAATAACTCCTACAACTCATCAACAAAGACAAACAACCCTAATAAAAAAATGGGTAAAGGACTTGAACAGACGTTTCTTTAAAGAAAATATACAAGTGGCCAATAAACACATGAAAAGATGCTCAACATCATTAACCATTAAGGAGATGCTAATTAAAACCACAGTGAGATACCATTTCACACCAACAAGGTTAGCTATTATTTAACAATTGGAAAATAACATACATTGGAAAGGATGCAGAGAAATTGGAACTCTAGTGCATTTTTGGTGGGAATGTAAAATGGTGCAGCCACTATGGAAAGCAACATGGCAGCTCCTCAAAAAGTTAAATACCATGGTACTATTTGTTCAGCAATCCTACTTCTTAATAAATACCCCAAAGGAGTGAAAACAGGGTTGTGAATGGATACTTGTACACCAATGTTTATGGTAGCCTTGTACCCTATAGTCAAAAGCTGGAAACAACCCAAATGTTCATCAGCAAAGGAATGGATAAACAAAATGTGGTGCCTACACACAGTGGAATATTATTTAGTCATAAGAAAAAAACAAAGTTATAAAACAGTGAAAATTAGCAAGACACATAAGTATAAAAATTGTGTGATATTACTTATAAGAGATGACTAGAAATAGCAAATTCCCAGAGATAGAAGGCAGATTAGAGATTGAGGGGAGATGGGAAAGGAGAAATGTTTGTTAAAAAAAGCTTCTTTTAATGCAGATGACTAAGACCAACACAAACCTTCTGAATCTGAGGACCACTGAGCAGACTGAGCATGTCTTGCCAAGAGCTCTCTTGCCATTTGATATCTGTAGTCCCCTCTCTAGTTAAAAAGGATTGAAGCTGGACTGCAACTGGTGTGTTATTACCACTCAGCAGTACCCCAGGCTCAGATCAGAGTGGCATCTGCTTGGAACAGAACATCTTGTTATTCTGAGTCCCTCTTTCTATGGCAGCTCAAGTGTGATGGTGCATATGAGAGACATTGTGCAGGTATTTATTCAAACACCTATCATCATCTGGAAAGTTAATTTAACTGCTCTGTGCTTTTGTGTAATAGCCTCCACACTGCCACAGGAGAACCCTTTTTCCACATTATTCAGATTTTGGGCAATCCTCTGATTTAACCCTTTTAGGATCCTCTACTATTGACAAGATGGAGCTCAATTTCTATAGTGAGATATTCAAGCCCTTTCTCTTGTGACTCCTCCTGACCCACCTTTTGGACTTCCTGGACTCACTTATGCTCTGTTTTCCCCATTGCTTGCAGCTCCCTGAACAGGCATTGCCAGTTTATGTCTTCACGCTGTTTCAAATGCTGCTCCCTGTTTGGAATGTCTCTTCCGCCTCAGTCACCTGCTGAATTTCTATTCATTCTTCAGGATTCAGCTCACCTCCTTTGTGGAACCTAAGGTTAGTTACTTTCTTCCATTGCAACCATCTGAATTTAAGGAATATGTTGGTTATGACAGATTATAGTCAAGTTATTTACCGATCTGTCTCCAAGAAGCTACCTTCCCAGGGGCATATATACTTACTGTGACATCCACTAAATGATCAAAAATTTCAAGCAAATTTGTTCAACCATTTAATAAGGACTAAATTAGAGACTTAGGTATGGCTGTACAATGGCCCCCAAAGATGTCCATATCCTAATCTCTGGAACCTGTGAATAAATCCTTTTATATGGCAGGAGGAACTTTTCTGATGTGATTAAGTTAAGCACCTTTAGGTAGGGATGCTTATCCTGGATTATCCCTGTGAGCCCTAAATGTGATCACAAGTGCCCTTATAAAAGGGAGGCAGAGGGAGATTTTACCATAGAGACAGAAAGCAATTTGAAGGCTGAAGGAATATATTATGCTGCTGGCTTTGAAAATGGAAGAAGTGGCCCAAGCCAAGGAACGCAGCTTTAAAAGCTGGAAAACAAGGAAATGGATTCTTCCACGGAGACTGCAGTGGGAGTGCTGCCTTGCAGACATCTTGGTTTGGGCCCAGGTAACTGATTTTGAACTTCTGCCCTCTGGAACTCTAAGAGACAAATGTGTGTTGTTTGAAGCCACTAAGTCGGTGGTGATTTGTTACAGTAGCAATAGAAAACTAACACACCAGATAAAATGTATTACAGGGCAAAAGTTGTGGATGGTAACGAGAAGTTAGTGAGGAGAATAAAATAGAGCAGCACTTCCCAAGCTTTAATATGCATACGAATCACCGGAGACTCTTATAAAAATGCAGATTCTGATTCAGGAGGTCTGGGGAGGGGTCTGAGATTCTGCCCTTCTGACAAGCTCCCAAATGGGGCGGATGCTGCTGGTCCATGGACCACACTTTGAGTAGCCAGGGAAGAGAGTGAGTGGACTGACCATAAACTAGAGTGATCAAAGGAAGCATTTTGTAAAGGCAACTGTCGTCGAGGCAAAAATCTCCAATGGGCAGAATTTGATCAGTGAAGTTTCTGGAATGGGTGTAATGACCATAAGGTTACTCAGTGCACCCCTTACTTGGGCACTGGGAAGCCTTTCAGTTTTACTATAGCTATCATTCCCAACTGCCCTGAAGAACAGGTACAGTACCTTGTTGCTTCTTTGACAGATAAGAAGTTGGAAGCCCACAGGGCTAAATGATTTGGTTATACCCACATGGATGAATGTGATTCAGCCAGAATTGTCTAATTCCAAAATATGTGGTTTTTTCCCTACTTTCCTCTACCATCTTGTCTCAATATTGGATAACATCCATATGCTATGGTGTTTTGCAGAGAAAGTGATGATTTTTCTCTTTTCCTGCAATGTCTGGAGACCACCTAATTGGAGATTTTCAGATTCCCCAATGAAATATGTACATGTTGCCAGGGACAGAAATTGGACTTGTCAAGCAAGGCCAATGGGACCAGATCTTTGCCAGGGCATGCTCTTAGGTAAAGTGAAAGTCCAAAATTAACAGTGCTTGGGAGCTGAAAGTCTACAGAAGTGAAAAGCAAGATTTTCATGTTAGTGGGAAGAGAAGAAAGTAGAAGGCTGAATCTGAGCTGGCCCTTGAAGTGCTCCCAATGGATCAGATCGGAGAAATCAAAGGCATCCAGCAAGTCCAAGGAGCAGGGACAGGGATAAAATGGGAAGAGAAAGCCCCAATCCAGAACTAGAATGGAATAGCAGGGCTATCAGGAGCCAAACAGGGGCCCTTTGTCACTCACCAATTCTGTGGCCCTAGTGGGTCTTCTCATCAGTAACATGGGTGGTTCTTCCAATGCTGTGGGTGGCAGTGCAGATCATAACTAATGTACCTAAAGCCCCTGTTGTTCTCAAGCTGTCATAGAAATGACTAATTCCCTTAAACATGGCCATGAAGTCTGCCACTTGCCTTTATGGATTATTGGGCATATGGTTCTACATGGAAAAGGATAACCTAAGATACAAATTTGCCACAGAGTTCCTCTAACTTCTGAATGGCCAAGTCTTGTATTAGCAAGCTTTGTGTTGTGTTGTATTGTGTTGTGTGTTATGGCATAAAAGGTATAGGAAAACCCTTGACTTTTCCCCAAATTATTGGAGATAATCAGAGGTTAGTAGGTGAAAGGAAAATAATGACCAGAGAAGTTTTAATTTTTGTGGATGACATCTTGGATTGTTGACTGGTATTTATATAATGCATGATACAGAAGGACCTTCCTTCTAACCTGCCTACAACCCTCCTCCCCACACCCCCTTTAGAGACACCTATCCTAGACCCCAAAGCTACTTTTCCTGCCTGAGAAGATTTTGTAGAATTTTAGAGACCTCTAATGGTAAGGAAAGATGATATTTTAGGCCTAGGGAGATAGTATTCAATTCATTGACAATCCAAGCTTTACAGTGACAGAGAAATGGATTGAGCCCTGGCTTTACTTAGACAAGTTACTTAATCCTCTCTGAGTCTCAGTTTCTTCATCTGTAAGCAGGGATGGAAATAGCATCAATCTTCATCATAGCCTTTGTGAGGGTTAGATAAGATAATGCTGTAAGAGCATTCAGACCAGACTCAAAAAACTTTTTCTATGAAGGACCAGATAGTAATATTTTTGGACTTGTGTGTCATGTGGTCTCTGTAGCAACCAGTCAACTCTATCAGTATTGTGTGAAAGCAGCCATAGATAAGATGTAAATGAATGGATATTTGTTATTTACAAAACCAGGCCTTGGGCTTGAGATTGCCAACCTCTGATTTAGAAAAATATCATCAACGCTCAAAAGTATTGGTAGAAATTATGATTCTATATTACCGTGGTTAGAAACATCATTATATTGACGTATAATCCTTACTCTTACAGGCACTATGTTCTTAAAAACTGGGGCTGTTACTATTCATTTTTAATCTTCTTGGAGTAATTGTTATTGTGGAAGCGCTGGAGGGGAGGAGTTGGATTCTTTCCTTTGGACTTTAAACCTAACAAAAAATTCTATAATCCAAATGTTTTGGGTATCGTGTTTTTTACTATGTTAGCCTCTTAATGATTTAATTTTTATTGATCAAACCTCAGGGCAACTGAGGATAATTTGAGAAATAAATAATAGACAGCATGGTTCATTCTCATTAACACAGCCAACATTCAACTGCAGAGCAGGAGAAGGGAATTTTATAGGCGAACAATTAAATGCAAAATATAAGGAGATTAAGATAATTTAATTGTTTACTTTTAGCTATCCCTGAGGTCTGTGTACTTATAGCCAAGAGAATTTATTTGATGGTTTTTGTCCAAGAAACACGACTTCATTTTACCTCTACTAGAAAAGCATAAACACCAATTTAACAGTGCTGCATGCCCTGCAACCATTGCTGGCCTCATTCGTGTTCCAAATGGGAAAGTTCATCAGTGGGCTGATCTACTGATGTGCTGCTGGCTGGAAGCCAAAATTAATGAATTTGGTCAGATTGCCTCAAGTAGAGATAGGAAAGGACAGAATTCTTTTACAGTCAATTTCTACTCTGTCATATGCTTAGGACTTAAAAAATATGTCATTCCTGGGGGTCTTCTAAACTTAGTAGTGCCTAGAATTCTCTGCGTTCAATGACTGAATAGCCTTGTATTTCCCCTACCTCACACTGTCCTTTAAATTTTCTATAAATCTGCTGCCCATGCCGGAAAAGCAACACTGGGCTTTATGGCAGGGATCTCAAAAGAAGTAACTGGAGGAAGTTAAAGAGGGGATGGTGGTAAATGCATTAGATTTAGGATTTCTTTGGTTGCAAGGGTCAGAGACCCAATTCAGACTAGTTTAAATGAAAAAAACAATTTTATTGATACATGTAAATAGGAAGTTCATTGACGATCAATAATCAAGGTAGATATGAAGACATGTTGGGCAGATCAGAAAACTCAGCTACCACAAAGTCCTACAGCAACTTATCTGGCTTCTTTTGTCTTTATCTTTTGTGGGAAATTTTAAGTAAGTGGGTGTTTTGACTTGTGAAGGCTGCTGATGTAGCTTTTATAAAGGAAAATTTTATAAAGGAAATTTTATAAAGGAAGATTTATTGGGTAAAAGCTTACAATTCCAAGGCTGTAAAAATGTCCAGATCAAGGCATCATCAGAGATGCTGTCTCATTAAGGCTGGCTCCTGGCAGATCCTAGGTTCCGCCATGTGGCAAGGCAAAATGGCAGCTCTCTGTCTGGGTCTCTGACCTCTCCTCCAGGCCACTTTTTCCCTGAGCTCAGCTGTGGGCCATCAAGCACATAACTTGTCTCTCCCTTCTCCTCACTTCAGGATTTCTCCACCAATTCCAGCCTCCATCCTCTCTCTTAGCCTCTTGGGGTTTCTCTATCTTCCTGCAGTTCTCACCCTCACATGGCAGGGTCAAAATTGTGGCTCTCTTTCTCTATGTGTTTCTGCTTTCTGTTCTCGGTTTATGTAAGACTCCAGCAATAATAGATGAAAGGGAGTGGGTGGGGTAAATGGGAGTCCCTTATACTTCAATGTAACTTTTCTGTAATTTAAATCGCTTTAAAATAAAGTTTATTATATGAAAAAAAATTTTTAAAGAAATATCAATTTTAAATAAAAACAGCAATAAGGTAGAGATCTAACCTGTGTCAAGTCTCGCTGATGTAGTCCAATCAAAGGCCCTAAAGTGATATAATCAAGGTCCCAACTGAATCAAATGCAATCAAAGGATCCCATACCCACATGAATGGATTAGTTCCAAGAACATGATTTTCTAACTATCTCAGTGGGGCTGGAATCTAGGTTCTGCTGTAGTGATCCTCGCTTTAAAAGCCTTGTACTCTTAGGCAAGCATGGAACTTCATCAAATCTCTTCAATCACATTGTACAACAGGATTAACTATTCTGGTTCTGCACAACTAAACAAGGCTCAGAAGTGAAAGCTCCCTGTAAAGACACAGGTCATTCATTTTGCTTGTTATTTGGGTTCATTTAGGCCCAACTCTTTCAAGTATGAGTGCGTGGATGAGGAAGCAGTTGGAAAAGAATTGCCTGATCAATGTGAACAAAGGAGTGAGGATTTAAAAACCTACAAGTCCCATGCAAGTACTTGTTTTAGTTTTGTACTAAAAATCTGTGGAATGAGAGATAAATATCTCCAGCATGTGAAGGTGTAAACTCTTTTTTAGTTACAATATTTTCTCCCAAATAATTACCCATATCTGGCAATAATTTAAACCCTTATCTTCAGTTCAGGATACCTGTGATTGTCCCATGGTCTTGAATCTTTGCATGATTAAAAACTTCTTTCCCCATCTTGATTAACAAGTCTTATGGGATGGTCGTAGGATATACATCCACAGTGTTTAAGACAGATGAATGGCAAGAACCTCAGAGTTCTGAAGAGATTTCACTTTTAGCTATGGAGGCACTTCCTTTCTCCCCCAAAGCTGTGCCCGTGCACCACTGAAGTGGCGGGGTGGAGGCCACCACTGTCTACCTCATTCCATGATTTCCCTTTAACTGTAGCATCCTCCCCGACCCCCGCTTAATTTATTAGTCTCTTAAAGCTGCTCTAGAAACTGCCACAAAATTGGTGGCTTAAAACAACAGAAATTTATTCACTCACAGTTCTGGAGGCTAGAAGTTAAAAATCAAAGCATTGGCAGGGCTACACTGCCTTTGAAGACTCCAGGGTAACATCTTTCCTTTCCTCTTCCAGCTTCCAGCATCTCATGGCAATCCTTGGTACTCCTTGGCTGCAGCTGCTTTGCTCCAATCTCTGCCCCGGTCTTCCCATGGCAGTGTCCCTGTGTGTGTCTCTCTGCGTCCTCTCCACTTCTTACAAGAACACATCATTGAATTTAGGACCCATGCTAACCGAGCATGACCTCCTCTTAATTTAACTCATTACATCTTCAAAGACCCTATTTCCAACAAGGTTACATTCTGACCTCCCAAGTGGACATGAATTTTGGGGGGTACTATTCAATCTACTAACTGCTATCTCCACATATTATGGAGACTTGATTCCTTCTAAGATTATTTTTTCCTAGGGCCCCTGTGTTTCTTTTCACAACTTGTTTGCATGGGGTCCCCTACCAAGTTCTGACATGCCTGCGCAGCCCTGGATCCATTGCTGGGGAATTTCAATCTATTTTCCCCAGATGTGACTCTGGCCTCATGTGCATTGGTTGATGAAAGCAGATGCCCAAAGAGAGAGTGGTCACAGGTCTCTTGTGTTTTTCTTACATTTAGAAAACCTCCTCAGATTCTCTATGTGTTTTATTTTTATTTATTTTTCTTACAGATTTAGTTTTTATTTATTCCCCGCCCTCCCCCCCCCCCCATTGTCTGCTCTCTGTATCCATTCGCTGTATGTTCTTCTGTGTCTGCTTGTATTTTTGTCAGCAGCACTGGGAATCTGTGACTCTTTTTGTTGCATCATCTTGCTGTGTCAGTTCTCCGTGTGTGCTTCGCCACTCCTGGGTAGGCTGCACTTTTTTCGCACAGGGTGACTCTCCTTACAGGGGGCACTCCTTTGAGCATGGGGCTCTCCTACTCAGGGGACACCTCTGTATGGCATAGCACGCCTTGTGCGCATCAGCACTGTGCGTGGGCCAGCACCACATGGGTCAGGAGGCCCTGGGTTTGAACCTTGGACCTCCCATGTGGTAGGCAGATGCTCTATCCATTGAGCCAAATCTGCTTCCCTCTGTGTGTTTTATATGCGGCCAATTTGTAATGCAGGTAAATGAGAATTATACACTGGGGTGTGGAGAAGTGATGCTGTGGGGCAGGTACGGAATGAAGTAGGACAGAGATTAAAAAAAAAAAAAAAGGAGATGGTCCCAGAGCCATGAAAATTTTAACATGGTGTTGCCAGGCCAGCCAAGGCAATGCATGTCATCAGTCCAACTGAATTCAGAAGCTGAAAATTCTTTTCAGAATTTGAATGTTTACTTTCTGTCTTTTTTTTCACTATGGAATTAGAGTTTATCTATTTTAAAATACAAACTCTCCTACTCAAACATTCCAAATCATTATATTATATAGCCTAACAAAGTTTCTGTTTTTTAAATTAATTTTTCTGGTTATCAAAGCAATGCATACTAATTTTAGAAAAATTAGGGGGAAAACATGCAAAAACAGACATAAAGGACAGTTATAATTCCAACCTCCTCCCTGAGACGACAAAAATTTTAACATCTTGGTGAATACAGAGATATGGATATAATTATTTGACAAAAATGGAATTCTATATACTTTTTTTTAAAGGTTTATTTATTTATTTATTTTTCTCTCTTTCCCCGCTCCCTCCCCAGGTGTCTGCTCTCTGTGTCCACTCACTGTGTGTTCTTCTGTGACCACTTCCATCCTTATCAGTGGCACCAGGAATTTGTGTATCTTTTTGTTGCGTCATCTTGTGTCAGTGGCACCAGGAATTTGTGTTTCTTTTTATTGCGTCATCTTGTTGTGTCAGCTCTCCGTGTGTGCGGCACCATTCTTGGGCAGGCTGCACTTTCTTTCCCGCTGGGTTGCTCTCCTTACGGGGCGCACTCCTTGCGCGTGGGGCTCCCCTACGCGGGGAACACCCCTGCATGGCAGGGCACTCCTTGCACGCATCAGCACTGAGCATGGGCCAGCTCCACATGGGTCAGGGAGGCCCGGGTTTGGAACTGTGGATCTCCCATGTGGTAGGCGGATGCACTATCCATTGGGCTAAGTCTGCTTCCCCTATACACTTTTTTATAAACTACCATGATTTATTTAAACAGTTCACAAGTCGTTGAGCTTTTAGGCTTTCTCACTTTTTTCTCCTAAAGCATGCAAATATAAAGTTGGAATAGTTAGCTAGGAGTATATTAGACATTTTTTTTAAAGAAAAGAATGAACAATTCTAAAATATAATTACAGATGCATAAATGGTTGCAAAACTGCTCCATGGTGAAGCAAATTATCAATATTCTAAAATGAATAAAATGAAAGTAGAAGCGACTGGGAATGTTTGGTTTTGACCTAATCATTGATACAATTAGATTATTGTGTTGACCTACTTCTTTGAGGCAAAATGGCTTTGGCTTTCTAATTTTCAACAAAATTAATTCATTCATCCATTCAAGATGTATTTATTGAGGTCCAAGCAGGAAATAAAGTATAATAAAAAGTCCCCCTGCTCAGAGAGCTGTGTACTACTGTGAGAGATGGGGGGAAATACAAATAAATATATAAATATACAAAAATATCAGATATGGAACAATTATACAGAACATTAAAATATGGATGTACAAGAGAATGGCAGCAGGGCAAGGAAAGGACAAAGAAGCTGCGAACTGACAATAAAACTGGAGCCAGCCATGCAGAGACCAGGGTGAGGAGCATTGCAGTGAGAGCCAGCGCACAAGGCTGTGGTGGAGATGGGCTCGCGTGGTTCCAGAAGAGAAGGAAGACGGCATTGAAAGGAAGGTCAGGCACCCAGGGTGAGAGGGGAATGTGTGAGGTCAGAGGTGGGCAGGGTCCAGGATGTGACGGTTTTGTCAGTGTGGGAAGGTTGGACTTTATTTTAAGCACAACTGGAAGGCACTAGAACAATTTAAGGCAAAAAATAACATGATGTGATTCATGTTTTCAAACAACCTCTCTGGATGCTGAGTGAAGAATGGGTCCTAGTGGGCAAGCATGGGGGAACAGAGAGACGGATTGGGAGGCTATTACAGGTTCCAGTGGGAAGTGATGGGTCCCGGAGATGGCAGGGCATTTTTGGACACAGAATACTAGCATGTTTGGGCATCTACTATATTACAAAATAGAGTATAACTTTTTTTCTCTTGCTAATGATAGTACCTTCCATTTGTTGAGGACCTACCACGTGCGGGTTACTCTTTTTCTTACTACGTGAACAGAGGCATACACAGAAGTATGTTGAAATAAATTCTGTCCCTTTCACCTCACTTACTAAATTACCAAATGACCTGTGTTTTCCACATGGCCTTTGCCCCCTGAGGATTGCATTGCCAAGGAAACAGATTGTTAAGCAGAGGCACTGCAGCTAAATCCGATTAAACATGCTATAATTCAAACGAAATGCACAAAGCCAGCCAGCACGTGGGTTTGGAATATTGACTTCCAAATGTCCCCTTCCCAATGACTGACCATGCTTAACGAGGCTCAACGTTTAGATGCCTGTCTAATTCTACCCAGAGCTCTGGACTTGCACAGTCGTGCCCCAAATCCCTGCTCTGAAGTCAGAATTTTTAATTAACCTCCCCAAATAGTATTTCACATAATAATATCTCTGCATGCTGTTAGCTTCAAACAGTAGGAAAAAAGTGATTCTCTTCCTCAAAGAGATTTTCCTTTGTAAAATATTAGGCAAAACTGCTTGGACACCTGTCTACATGCAAATATGGCAGGACAAGGTCCAGAACTAGAGATTTCAGAGTCGGAAGAGTATGGAGACCAATTAGCTCAAATCTGCTCTGCACAAAAGGAACCTGAAGTTCAGAAAGATTGATTTCTCTCTCCCAGGTTACGTAGCTTACTAGCGGGCAATGCTGTGGGCCCTGCTCAGGTCCCTGGGCTGGCAGCCCAGTGTTGCCTTGCTTTGCTTCAAGATCGCTCCTTCTACCATGTCATTCCTAGAATCATCCTCACTGCTCCTTTAGTAAAGGCTTCCCTTTCTGCAAACTCTCTCATTCCTTACACCGTGGTCTTCCTTACTGACCCTCATTGCCTCAACCCTGTTCTTCCCCCGTAACCCCCCACCCCCGCACCCCGTACCCTCCCAAAATAGCCCCTGCTTACTTCCCAAAGCACTCCAAGTCCCACCTCCGATTTTATCATTTACCCCTCTCCACCATTTCTCAGGCTCCTCTATTTCCTTAAAAAATTAGTGAATTTACACATCAATTGTGTTTTGTACAAAGTGATTTCTCAATACATTGCCCTTGAGTTTTGCTACAAGGCTGTCCTCACTTTGACCCTTGTCATTCAGTAAAAGAAAAACCCCAGGGAAATGAGAAAAAAAGAGTTAAGTGGAGCCAAAGTACCGTAGATAAACTGTTCTTTTTTTATTTTTAAATAAATTTTACTGAGACATATTTAAAAAGCATACAATCCATCCAAAGTGTACAATCAATGGCATTTAATATAAATAGTTATGCATTCATCACTTCAATCTTCATTAGAGCATTTTCATTATTCCAATAATAATAAAAAATAAACAAAAAGGCTCCACCCATTAATAATCACCTCTCAATCTTTTTACACTTCCCCTAACATGAACTCTTCTTATCTCGAAAAATTCACTGATGAACTTATTGAATGTAGAAGGTGAGTCTTAGTGGTCATGAGGTGCAAAACCCTTTTGCAAAATAAATGAGGCCCTCTATGATAGTGGGAGAGCAGAGAGAAGACAAAGGGACAGGCAAGACTATTGAAGAATACAGCATGAATCTGGAACTTGATTTTGCAGAAATAGAGAGGACATTTTAAGAACAAGAAAATAAGTATTCATTTTTAAATTCTGCTCTCTAGTGTTGCAATGCAACTTTACCTGGCTGATACACCTTCATCTCCAACTAAAGTCATTCATAGATTTACATACATCATCGGGAAAGACAAGGAGAAGGGGAGTATATCCTGGATTTGGGTTATCATTAGGTTAAACTCTGGCCCTGGGGCTATAGACCCATTTGTGAATAGGGTCTTTCAAGATGTTATTAGTTAAGGTAAGGACAAACTCAATCAAAGTGGGCCTTAATCCATATGACTGGAGTCCTTCTAAGCAGAGAAAATTTGGACACAGAGTCAGTAGGAGGGAGAAGGAAACAGAAGGAAACAGATGACCATATGTCAGAGGCAGAGACAGAGTCATAGATTGCCAGAAAGCCACAGCAAGAAACCAACAAATTTCAGAGAAAGCATGATCCTGCTGACACCTTAATTTTGGACTTCTAACCTACAAATTCCTATTGTTCAAACCACCCAGACTGTAGTATTTGTTATAACATCCCTGGCAAACTAAGACAACTATCATTAGGCTCTTACAGAGATAAAAGGTACCAAGAGAACTTATAAGCAGGGGAACTAACCTAGATGATTTGCTAGAAGAGTCTTCCCAAGAAGCTAAGCTCTCAAGGATAAGCAAGAATTAACTAGGCATAGGGAAATGGGAAATCATTCTAGATTGAGGAATCAGTTTGTACAAGAGACCTGTGGTATCCATGAACTGAAACCAAGGGCAGTGTAGTAGAAGTGGGACATGAAGTTTCATCCATGCTGTTGAATATATCAGGACTTTGTTCCTTTCTACTGTAGAATAATATTCCATCACACGTGAATACCACATTCATTTATCCATTCATCAGTTGATAGACACTTGGGTTGCTTCCATCTTTTGGCAATTGTGAATAATGCCACGACGAATATCTGTGTCCAAGCATTTGTTTGAGTTCCTGCTTTCAATTCTTTGGGGTATATGCCTAGTACCAGGATTGCAGGGTCATACGGTAGTTTTACACATGTCTTTCTGAGAAACCACCAAACTGTCTTTCACAGCAGCTACACCATTTTAGATTGCACCAGCAGTGAATGAGTGTTCCTATTTTTCTGCATCCTCCCCAATGCTTATTTTGTTGTTTTTTTAATAGCAGCCATTCTAATAGGTATGAAATGGTATCTCATTGTGGTTTTGATTTGCATTTTCCTGATGCCTAATGACGTTTAGCATCTTTTCGTGTGCTTTCTGACCATTTTTGTATCTTCTTTGGAGATGTCTATTTAAGTTCTTTGCCCATTTTTAAATTGGATGTTTGTCTTTTGGTTGTTAAGTTTAAGGATTTCTTTGTATATTCTGGATATCTAGCCTTTACTGGATATGTGGTTTCTAAATATTTTCTCTCATTGTAAAGGTTGTCCCTCTTTCATGGTAAAGTCCTTTGAGGCACAAACATTTTTTTATTTTGATGAGATCACATTTATCTATTTTGTAAGTTGTTACTGCTTGTGCTTTGGGTGTAAAGTTTAAGAAACCATTGCCCAACACAAGGTCCTAAATATACTTTCTTTTTGGGGTTTGATAGTTCTGGCTCTTATATTTAGGTCTTTTAATCTATTTTGAATTGATTTTTGTATATGGTGTGAGATAGAGGTTCTCTCTCTCTTTCTTTAAATGGAGATCCAGTTTCCCAACAGCACTTGGTAAAGAGACTGTTCTTTCCCATTGAGTGATCTTTACCCCCTTGTCAAAAATCAGTTGGCCATAAATATAAGGGTTGATTACTGAGTTCTCAATTCCATTCCATTGGTCTTCCTATATGTCTGACCTTGTGCCAGCACCATGCTATTTTGATTATTGTGGCTTTGTAATAGGTTTTAAGATTGGGAAGTGTGAGTCCTCCAACTTCATTTTTCTTTTTTTGAGATGGTGGCGCTAGTTTGAGTCTTTTGTGGATCCCAGAAAATTATGTTAAGCTAACCCATTCCTGTGCATGTAAAACTATTTATGTGGGACCTTTTGGTTAGATTCAGTAAAGGGACATTTTGGTTAGATTGCTGCAGTTAAGGGCCTTTGATTAGATTGCAGGACCCAGGATGGGTCTTAATCCTTTACTGGAGTCCTTTATAAATGGAGGAGAGGAGAGGAAAAACTGTCATTTTCCCCTGCCCATGTGAGAGAGGACGCCAGGGCCCCCTGCAGCCACAGAAAGACAGAGACAAAGCTACAGTGACAGAGAGAAACCACAGATGGAGCTGCCTGAAGCAGAACTAGCCGCAGGCCCAGAGAAGAGAGGAGAAAAAGCAGACCCCATTATGCACTGCATGTGCTTGATTACCCACAGCTGATCCCTGAGAGAAAGTATCTTTAGTGACACCGTCATGTGTCTCATTGCCCGCAGCTGTAGCTTGGTGAGACGGCATCTCTTGATGATTCCTTGATTTGGACATTTTCACAGCCTTGGAACTGTAAGCTTCTAACCTAATAAATATCTTCCTCATGTCTGTCTGAAACCTCACAAGAAATACCTTTTGTTCATACTTCTAGCAACATTTTGCTTATGGCAATATACATATTCTCTAAGATGATCGTTTCTCTACAGTGCGCCTTGCTTCTGAGCACTTACCAGAACCACCTTTAATAGCTGTGTTTTTACCACCAGGCTCTTTCAGCTCTACCCATTACCCAGTTCCAAAGCCTCACATTTTTAGGTATTTATTATAGCAGCGCACTACTTCCTGGTACCAAAATCTGTGTCAGTCTGAGTCCTCCTGACTAACAGAACTAATAAGTTAGAGATTTATTTTCATGCGATCATGGGGGCTGGCAAGTCCAAAATAGGTAGGGCATACAGCAGCCAGAAACTCAGTAGAAGTTGACACTAGTCCTTTTTTTTTCTTTTATTATTTCAAATTCTTTTTAATTTTTTTATTTTTTGCCATTTTAAAACCTATTATTATTTCATTTACTTATTAATTTTATTCCATCATGTTGTTGGGACACCACCATCTTGATGCAGAATTTCTTCTTTTGGAAATCTGTTCTTGCTCTTAAGGCCTTAACTGATGGGATGAGAGCAGCCCACATTATCAAAGGTAATCTCCTTTACTAAAAGCAATCAACACCCAGAGAACATCTGATTAAAAATAAAACTGGATACTACATTTTAGCCAAGTTGTTACCTATTAATAACATTAACCATTACACTTGCTCCAGAGCACAGAAGAAATTGGAGTGACCTATGGACTGTGGTTAACAGTAATAATGTAATATTCATGCATCTATGCCAAAGACGTACCGTGTTGCTAATGGTGGAGTATGGAAAAAGTGTGCCAAATGGGCACTGTGGATGTGGTAATAGTCTGATGATATGATCTCATAATCTAACAAATGTTCCACCATGGTGTGGTGTGTTGATAGAGGGGTGTTGTATGGAAATTCTGCAGATGTGCATGATTGTTTTGTAAGTTTACAACTTTGGTCATAAAAATATATTTAACAAGTAATAGGGTGGGTTGGGGGAAATATACACCAAATGTAAGATACGGACTATAGTTAGTAGTAAGACTTTGACGATATTCTCTCATAATTTGTAACAAATGTCTCACAACAGTGCAAGGTGGTGGGGTGATGTATGACATTATGCATGTTTGCTTTGTATGTTCACAACTTTTACTATACACTTATTATGTTTGAGTGATACACTTTAATAAATTTTTAAAAATTTAGAAACTACAAAAAAAAAAAAAAAAAAAAGCACAGAAGAGGCTGATAGTGGAGCTGGGATTCAAACCTAGGCAACTTAAATCCAGACTCAGTACATTTGCCTACCAAGGCTACAGAGATGCAAACAAAAGGACAGAGTTGAGCTGCCCGGATGTCAGAATTCACAAAGTTTACAGAATTTAGGGACTGGAGACAGCAGAGGCTGAGATGTCTGTCTAGTCCATGTTTCTTCAGAAATGGTCATCACCCACCCCAGAGGCCCTGAGGACTTAGTGGGGTGTGCAGTCATGGCCCTCACCTTACACTTTTTCACATTTCTAGAAACCTGCCAGCTGACCCAAGCTAGGCCAGAGCTTCTTCAAGGAATCGGGGACTGAAGCACTGAGTTTCGGTTGCTTTTCTAGGTCAGTATCAATCAATTCACTATTATCATTGCTATAAATGCAACAAAGAGAAGGTTCACCCACTTTTGCTTTTGAGGTAGCTAGTTGGGATTGCTCCCTACTGCTATTCTTCTTGAGGCTGGTTTGTTCAGTGGTTTTATAGATTTCTGAGATGTATATCCTGCCAATAACATCTCCTTTTATTTGAGCCAAATTTGGCAGACTTCTGTTCCTTTTGACCAAAGGATGTCAAACTAGAACCCTGATCATGTATGTCAGAAAATAAATCACTAAAGAGAAAAGTGGCACTATCTCCTCACTAAATATCCAGTGCCCTACACTGGGTGGCTACGGTGTCATTCATTCAGATTGTAGACTTACCTGGGCCAACTCTAATCAGGGGCCAAGCAGGCCTGTGGAGTTCACATAAACAAACAGTTTAGAAAGAAGTTCTGCACTGCCAGAAAGGTCAAAATGTACCCAGCAATTACACTGCTACCAGACTGTAAATACACATTTGCAAATACCAATATAATTGTTCACAAATAGTTTAGGCCTCCTCGTGCAGGGCTAGTTACAGAACATTAAAGGAGATGCTCACCCAACATCTGCATTCATGGCTGAAGCCAGATTTGTGCCATTTAAGTACTTACAGGTATTAAGCATTGGATTGAGAATTTGCCTCTGCCAACACAGGAAATAGAAACAATGGACAGTTGCATGGCTGATTGATGGGTTTAATGTGAGCACCAAGTTTCAGCTATAATAAAGTCTTATTAAAAATGGTTAAAGCCTCCTAAAAATCTAATAATAACAGTAAGATGTGGAAGTGCCATCACAGAATGGCTACGCTCTTTACTACCCAGTCTCCCGTACTTTGTGCAGGATGGTTAATGTCACAATTAAACAAAGAAATTCCTTTTAACTTTAAAGAATTACCTGTCACTTCTTATATGAAAAAAGTTATAGAACTCAACCCAAGGTATGCAACTCAGAATATTTGTCTTTATGACTTTGATTTGGAGCTCATACTTGAAATCAGTGTTTTTTCTGCCTCCATCATCTTGAGACATCACAGTTATCCTTCCCAATGGGTAGATATGTGGGATTTTCAGCTGCTCTGTAGGATGACTGCCAACCTTCCCCCACCCCTACCACCCCCACCACCAAAGGGCATCCTATCTCTGTCACAAAATTCATATATTAGATCATAGCATCCCAAATTCCAACACCTCTAATTTGGATGAAAATCCATTTTGCCATTTTCAAGTGTTAGGACATAGTATAATATTTAGGGCTATAGCTATGCTGTAACAGTGACCCCAAATTACAATGGCAGTAAGATGATGGAATTTTCTTCTTCTCTCATGTACCAGTCCCAAGTTGGCAGTCCAGGACGGTGGACTGCTTTGCTCCAAAGTCATTCAGAGAGCCAAGTTCACACCATCTTTTGGTTCTGTCATTCCCCCAGGAATTATCCTCATCTTTCTGGTCAAGGCTGGTTTGCAGACAAGTCCATGCTGCAGCTCACAGAAAAGGGAAAGAGAGGGACTCCAGGGAAGCTGGCTTACCACCCTCCTAAGTTGGAGATCACCTAAAATGTCAACTTCTACTCATGTCTCATTGGCTTGAACTTAGTTCCAGGAACATCTAACCGCAAGAGATGCTGGGTAATATTTTTAACTGGGGTGCTAAAACTCTACTGCCATGGAACAAATGGGGGATAGGTTTTGGTGAAGGTTCTGTCACACGCTGTAACGAGAGAAAAGATATTCCTCTTACAAATAAGATAAATGCTACATAGTCATATATTCAATACATATTTATTAAGTACTTACACCATGTGCCAGGCACTCTTTCTTATGTGTGTAAGAAAGATATTGTTAACATATTTTTGGATGGAATTTTATGAAATACTATAAACACACTTTTTCACTTTTGAAAGACCTTTTGCTCTTTCACATAGAAGAAGGCAACTGGAAAAAAGGCAAGGCTTTTGTCTTTCTACTGCAGGAAAACGATCCACACCTGTTAAATGTCATTGTTCTGTGGCTAAGTACACACAACAACTTCTTGGATAGTAATTTGGATGTTGGTCTCATAAATCATAACTTGCTTGTGGCAGATTTATATAGCTTCAGGAAGTACTCTTCAGAGGATGCTATTAGATCATCAAGATTATAGTCAACCTCAAATTATTTTTTCTAAAATAATTAAGGCAACGAGCACTGCAAGGTTTGCAGTTAATCCCCTGATGTGGTAAGTCACGCCATTTTGAGGGTCTGTGTATTCGAAGCAATGCACAATAATATGATGACCAAATTTTATCTGGTGAGTCTGGTAGTAGACTTCTGGATGCAGAAAGTAGTCCAGAGGTACCAGAAACACATCCTTAACTTCGTCAGGATTAGGCTGGGCCTGGAAGTTGTGGTCTATAAACCCCACAACAGGGATGACCAGTGTTTCTTTCTGAAAGCAGAAAATAAACTGTACAAATTAAGAAGTGAAGTGGTGTGATTTCACTTTTTGATGTAGATGTTAAAATCAAGCCACTTCTATGTAAGCTAAGGAAACAGACTGAAGCAGTCCATGACGTAAATGGGGGAGGAGCAGGGAAGGAGCTTGCACCGGAAGTAAACTATGTCCCCCAGGAAATGGGGACAGTGTTTGCTCGACCTGAGGGAGCATCCCTGAAATGACTCTGAAAATAGTATCTTTTGTGAATATAAATCAATGGAAACCTTTTGGAATGGCAATCTGGCAATATTATAAAACGCAGTACCTTTGACCTAGCAATTGCATTTTTGAGAGTATGTCTATATAATACATTCCCATTAGTGAGAAAAGATACAAGTTTGAAGCATTATTCTCAGTAGTCCAAGACTCTGAAGTTATCAGTCCTTAATTGACGGTTAGGTTAAATATGAGTATATTCAAACAAAGCAATATGATGCCAACCTTAAAAAGACATCTTTCCATGTCCATGTAGCAAAAACATACTATATAATCAATTGAAAAGTAAAGTTACAGAATATTAATTGTGGACTATTCCTATCTATGAAAAAATTATATATACATACATACATGCAAATACATGATGTTTTACATAAAATATATATTTATATTATGTGGGGGGGTTGCTATTTACAACCACAACTGCAAATGACCATGGGTTCTGTTAAATTAAAAGCCCTTTCATTCTACTGAGAATCTTGAAGGAGAGGCCTGAGGTTTAGTGTAAGTACAGAAGCTGATTAAGAGCTGCATGATCTTGAATTGAAAAGTGAAAAAAATGTGGAGTTCCTGGGGAATTCCAGAAGAAAGTGGTTGGGAGAAGCCAACAATCCATTGTGTGGCTGGGACCCTGGAGGAGGTTAAACAGACCTGCCGAAAATCCCCAGAGAAGGGACAGCCGAAGCATGTTCAAGAACAGAGACAACTGGCCATTCATTGAAATAATATTGAAAGTAAACATTTGAACCCAGAAAGGATGATGGTAGCAAACTTTAGATGTCCCGGGGCAGGAAATCTGGGGTGATGGGCCATGGTTCTGCCAGCACCTAGCACTGTGCCACGCACTGGGTAAATGCTCAGTCTCTTTGGTCACAGGGTTTTCCAGAAGCAGACTCTGGGTGGGAGAAGCTGGTAAGGGTGGGGGATTGAAAGATGAGGAAGGGAAGAAGTCAAGCATGGGTGTGATTTCAGGCAAATCCCCAGCCTGAGCCTGATCGTGCAGGGTGTTTTGGAGTGTAAATTACACTGCAGCTTGTCCACGCAAGAAACCACTCTCTTGAGTCTAAGCACAAAACTCTCAGGGATCATGTTTGACCAAACATGGGATAGTGAGGCTGGCAGATCCACTGAGAGGCTCAGGGGAGTCTGAGAAAACTAGTTCCAATCGCAGTCCTTACCTCCAGCAGGTATGGCATGAGGCAGCAGACAACCTCCACTTGATGAGGATGCAGCCCCACTTCCTCCCGGGCTTCCCGCAGAGCCGTGGCTACATCGTCCACATCGGCAGGCTCATGTTTTCCTCCAGGGAAGCAAACTTCTCCTGGTGACCTTCTTAGCTAGATAGTGAAAGAACATAACTGCAAAGTGAGATTCCAAATATGAGACCATTCGTTCATGCCACAAATACTTACTGAACTTCTACTTTGTGCCAGGGATCATTCCACGCTGGTGGTAATACATGGTGAACAAGACCAAAAAAAAAAAAAAAAAATCTGGCAGTATTATAAAAACTCTCCTTTCCCCCCAAAGGTATCATACACACACAATAATGGGGAAAAAGCTGAGTGAAAGGATAATTAAAAGAGAAATATTTTTCAATTAGTAACCTTTACTGAGTGCATGTTTCACAAGGACTTTTCCCATGGAGGTCTGAGACCAGTTCAATAAGCTACTATTATACTATTATTATTCTCACCTTTAGTTGAGGGAACTAATGTTCAAAGAGGCTAAATTTACATCTTATAAGTACTGGAACTGGAATGTGAACCAGTGTTCAATTCTAGATCCTGTGCTCTTAATCACCACATGACCCATTTATTAAGAGCTTGCTAAAGCACAGCAAAGATGGTCACTGGAGCCGCCTGTGTTGGCTTACATGGGGAGCTCGCGATCACTCTGCACGTGGATGTAAAGGAACAGGGTCTCTCCTTCCCCTGCATTACCCCTTCCTTCTTTATCCTCGATCCCATTCCTTCCTGACTTTAGGAGAACAAAAGGATCCATTTGCAGCATCCTAAGTATTTTTCCTTTTCTTATCTCTGTCTTTAAAACGTTCTCTCTCCCGTCCGTGGCACGGGTGGGAATTAAAACCATTCACTCTTCTCTCCTCTGCGGTAGCAAACTACATGTAAGAAGGAATGTCTGGAACATGGTAAGCACTTAATAAACCTTTCCATCTACTCCACCCAGGGCCCATCAGCCCCTCTATCCTGGACTACCAAGGAGACCCTCTCTGGCTCAGCAGGAGCCCTGGTTCTGCTTCTTTTGGCCCAGTGCTTATGGGGTCATGATGGTGTGTTCCTCCAGGGATGTGGAGATGGTTAAATGAGATGATGGCTGAAGCACAATCACTGGTCCATGTGAAATACTCAGTAATGAGAACATTAGAGGTCAGTTCTTGGTGCTTAGAAGCTACATCAAGAGGTCATGTTAGCATTTTTAGCACCAGAGCCAATATATCTGTGTAAGGATCAACTAGATGCCATCATAAACTTGGTAGCATTCTACAGTCCTCATGCTCTAAAGGTCTGTGCTCCAGGTGTGCAGGGGATGGCTGGGGCTGGGGAGGGTGGGTTGATGGATCTTCGTTGGCTACCAGGGCTCTGAGAGGGGTCCCTTCACCAAGGTGGCATTTAAACATCAAGGACCTGGCGAGTGGGATGATGACAAGATATATAACAGCCAACATCATGAAGCCAACCAGTGTGCCAAACACTTTTCAGATACCCTTTTACCCTCATAACCATCCCTATACATTAGGTACTGTTTGCAGTCCCATTTTGCTGCTGATGAACCTGAACCCCAGAGAGTCTAGAGCCAGTGGGTGAGCAGGTTCTAGAGTGATTAGGAGAGCACACACTGAGCCTGACGGACTGATGACCAGCCCCCACTTCTCCAATGGTGGGAGGCAATTTCCTTGATGCCGTGCAGTCTAGGGAGGAGGAGATGGAATTTCTTGCCTGTACAGCCAGATAGGGGTTAGAATCAGATTTAATTAGATTTCAATACTTTTTAAAAAATAACAATGTGACCCTTTGCACACCTGAATTTATATAGCTTAAGTTCATTCTCGCTTACAAATCAATAGGCAAAGCTGCTCTGGGTGAAACGCAAGAGACCAGGACCCACGTGCTTAAGGTTTTGGTCTTGTCTAGACTTTCAATGAAGAGCATCTATTACTGCTCTTGTCTGGCTCATAATTTAAAAAACATCCTCAAGTGCTTCTCTGTGATGTTTGGCAGAGCTGGTAACAAACCCCAGTCATGACTGGTTCCCAGGTAAGTATCTCACCTTGGAACCTCGCTTTCCTTACCTCAGGTGTCATTGTTGCCTGACCCAGACCAAAAAGAACCTGCATGGGTCTAATCCCAAAGCCAGAAAACAGCAGCTGATTGCTCCGCTCTTTTTGCTAACAGAATAATTTTCATTAGTCTGCTTAAAAAAGCTACGTTATTATGGCCAATTTTCTTTTTGTACTTTGATAAGCTTGAAATTACTGTTTCTACAAGTTTTTTTAAAACTCTGAAGTGCCGCCAGAGCAGGGAGGCACCACACACCCAGGCTGTAGGGGTAAGGAGACACTCCATCCCCAGCCCAATGTTATCTTTAAATTGGCATATTTTTTTCTTAAATTATTAGATTTTAAGACCATTTGGCACTAGTGGTAGTAGCTGGCATGTACTGAACTCTTGCCAGGTGCCACGCCTGCTTTAGGGGCTTTATATTTGTTAACCTATGTAATCCTCACAGCAGCCCTATGAAGCAGATACATATTTTGCCTTCGTTTTACAAATAAAGAGACTGCAGCGCAGAGAGGTTAAGTAACTAGGACAAAGTCACCCAGCTGCCAGACAAAGAGCCTGCATTCAAATGCGGGCAGGCAGGTTCCAGAACGTAGGCTGTGAACTTCTATGTGTTAGTATTTTCACATTATACCAGGGGTGACATTAGTCCAAAAGCATGGTTCTCAGTGCGGGCAATCTTGCTACCCATTCCACCCCCCCTTCCCCCTCCCCACCCTCCAGGCACAGGTTAGGTGGTGTTGTCTGGAGAAATCTTTGGTTGTCTCAGTGGGGTTGGGGGGTGCTACCAGCATAGGGTGGGTCAAGGCCACGGTGCTCCTAGACATCCCACAATGTACAGGACAGCCACCGCCCCCCACACCAAAGAATTATCCAGCCTCAAAGGCCAGTAGTGCCAAGCTTAAGAAACCTTTTCTAAAAGTAGTTTAAGTTACTTTTTAACTAACTTACTTCTCTTTCCAAAATCCCTCCAAAAAAAAAAAAAAGCCATGTTATACTGTGGCTTCTTATACTACTCCAACATCCCAATTCTGAATGTCTTTTGAGAATCGTGGCCTCAAAACTTTAGTGGGGTTTTCAAATGTCCAGAGTTTTGATGGCAGGGGCCTTCTTGTCCACCTACCTTCTCTGACCGGAGATTGAATAACAGATGGAGTTTTCCTTCTTTAGCCAACAATGGTACAAGTACAGAACATTTGTTAGGTACCAAGTGAGAAAATTTGGTCCCAACATCATGCTTTTTCAAGCGGGCCTTAGCATCACCTATCAAATTGTCTCTAAAATGGAAACAAACCAGACAAATATTTTAGTAACGAGAGTGATGTCAAAAGTTCCCAGGCCAGCCTATGTCTCCCCAGTGTGGTGTGACTTGGGTCTTACCATTACCTGGTTTCCTGTTCAATAACCTGGCAAAAATAACAGTACATAAATTGCATGGTTGTTGGTAAGATTAAATGAGATTTAAAAACGAAACAAAACAAACTGCTAAGCACACAGTTTAGTACCTAAATGCACGTCGAAACCTTTTAAATGTTGAAAGTCACAGTTAATATTCATGCAAGACAGATCTGCTGAAGAAGTCATCATAAACTACTCTCTCTTACCCTGGTGCTGATAGCAAACCCTTGCCTTCAACTGCCTTACAACTGTGGTTCCTAAAACTTTCTAGCATCAGCATCACCTGAGGGGCCTGTTATAGAACAGTGTTGGGCCCAGCCTCCAGCTTCTGATTCACAAGGTTTAGGGTAAGGCCTGAGAACCTGCATTTCTATCAAACTTCCAAGTATTGGTGATGCTGATGCTGATGCTGTGGACTAAGGGAACACACCTAGGGAGCCACTACTTGATAATATGCAAGAATGTAGATTTAGAACCACAATTGGTACACTTCCTGTGTGGATCTGCTTTTGTCCTTTTAATAGGTTGTTTTGTTTGTTTGTTTTGTTTTGCATAGAGGGAAAAATCAGATGTTTAAGTTAGCCAGATCTGGTTTCACAAGTGTATAGGAATGGTCTCTCTGAGCCTTATTTTCATCCGTAACATGCTTGCAAGATGCTGCAAATGACACGGTTCACATACAGTCGCAGGTTATCAGCTAGTGCCCAATGCATGGTAACTACTGTTATAAATGTCTCCATCATTAGATGAGCACTTGTTTGAGGGGAAGTGTTTCCTTTTTTTAATTTTATTTTTGCATCTTTCCATGTGGCTAAATACTAGCAGCTTGAAAAAACAAAATAATAAAAAAATTTTTTTAAAGATTAAAAAAAATAATAAATACTAGCAGTGAATTTTATTAATACAACTGGCCAAACTGCCTGTGGCAGATTGGGTTGTGTACACCAGAAAAAAGCATGTTTTCAGTCTTAATCCCATTCCTGTGTGTGAACCCTCGGTAAACATCTTTGGAAGATGTTATTTTTAGTTAAGGTGTGGACAAATTAATTAGGACGGGTTTTAAGCTTAATATTGGAGGCCTTTTAAAGAAAAAGCCACGGGGAGGAGCCAAAAGCAGGAAAGCAGCAGGAACCAGAAGAGAAAGAAGATGCCACGTCATGGGAAAGCCAAGGAAGCCAGGGCCTGCGGGTCGACCAGAACGCTGCCCACCAGGGAGGAAGCAAGCCTTCCAGCATGCTGAATTCCTGTTGCTCCGCCAATCCACTGTGCGGTATTTGTCTTAACCTGGGAAGCTGAGCCGCTGCCTGAATCACTGAATGTTGACACAGGAGGGGACACCGGCGTCCACGATGCGCACAGGCCAGTTTACAGAAGAGGGAACGGGTCCACCCGGAGCGCAGATGAATTCTACCGTGAGTGCCCTTTAAGGCGAGACCCCAGAACTGACCAGAAGGATCAGTAGAAGCAGAAGTGAGCAAAAACGTGTTTGCCCCCCTGGGGTCGTTCCCTGGAAGAGTCGCCATAAAAACACCAACTCAGAGTGCCGTCCAGTCCCACCCTCATGTACTCCTCACAAGGGCGAGGTGAGAACCTGATCATGTTCACGGTCAAGGAGGTTATGTAACAAAAACCCAAGGTCACCACCTGGGAAACAGCCCCAGCAACGGACTCTTATCTCAGGGCTGCCAGCAAAAAAGCAACGGCGACCCCCGGCCCCGCGGGCCGCGACCCTTCCGCCGCGCGCTCGCTACGCTCCCGCGGCCCTCACGGCGGCGGTCCCCGGAGCCGGAGGCTCTACCTGACTGGCTCCAGCTGAGGATCCGCTCCCGACATGGTCCCGGCAAAGTTTATTTCGGCCTGGGACTCCCAGCTGGGCCAGACCACAGTGCGCGCGCAGAGCCCGGCCGGTACGGGGGCGGGCCTGGGCGGGGCCTAAGGAGAGGGCGCGGGCGCGGGCGCGGGCGCGGGCGCGGGCGCGGGCGCGGGCGCGGGCGCGGGCGCGGGCGCGGGCGCGGGCGCGGGCGCGGGCGCGGGCGCGGGCGCGGGCGCGGGCGCGGGCGCGGGCGCGGGCGCGGGCGCGGCTCTTCCAGTCCGACAAAAGCATGTCCTGCCCAGCTTCTTGCTCCTGCTCGCGAAAATTCTGAAATAGTCAACTATAAAAAAGTCAAAGCAAACAAAGCAAAATCGAAACGCAGGGCCGGTGAGGCAAGAGGACTCCAACACCCGCATGCCCTGCTGTTAGGGGGTCAATTTGGTCAAATGTTTCAGAACGGCAGTCACTCTGCACGTGTTTACTGAGCACCTCCAATGCGCCAGACGCATATCCGACAGCGGGCAAGAAGACACGTGGAGCTTACTGTCAAATGGGAGGGAGGGACATGAGTCAGATAATTACCCAGATTGAAAAACAGAGGCCCTTGGTCCATGGAGAGTATATGCCAGAGAGACGTGACCCGATCAGGAGCTTAGAGGCTTGCCAGGAACAGTGGACGGGAGCTGCCCGCCAAACCAGTGGTTCTCAAAGAGCTTCCTGGGCCAGCAGCGTCAGCATCACCTGGGAGCTGTTAAGAGGTGCAGACGGCTCTGAATCAGAAACTAGGACTGGGGTCCAGCCCCGGTGTTGTAAAGGAGCCTTCCAGGGCATTCGGATGCTTTTGAGAGCCTCTGCTGTAAGGGAGGATTAGGGGATAAAGAGGGCAAGGGGGCAGGGAAGAGAGTTGCAAGAAGAGGGAAAAGTTTGTGCAAAGATTCCATGACGGGAGAACTGGAGAGACCAGTGGTGGTCCAAGAAGAGAGTGAGAGACAGCCTGGTGCCGGGGGAGCCAGAAGGGGTCAGTGCAGGAGTGACCGCGAGTCCACCAGACACAGGAGGCACAGTGCCAGGGGTCCTTGGGAATTTTAGGGTCAACAAAAGTGTTTTACTTTTCATTTCTTTTATAATCAGAAGAAAAAAACGAAAGTAATAATAAGGAATATATAAGAATGAATCCCACGTGGATTATATTCATCTTTATACCAAAGCAGTCATAAAATATAATTCCATTATTTTTATTATTTTCATTATTTTTATGGAGGTGGAGGAAATGGCTCAAAACGAAAGTGCCTGGGGCCTATGAAAGTCATAGTGTGGGCCTAGGTCATTGGACAAGTTGGGCTACAGTTTCCAAGATCTTTCAAATCAATGAGCCAGTGTTCAAAGGTTTACTTGGGCAGTCCTTGCTGAAGTGGGGGAGGGTCCAAACAAAAGCCTTATGACCTCGCAGTTTAGTCACGATGATGGCACTTAGCCCACACTGACATACTTAATCTTCCCAGGAACCCCACAAAATAGGTAGCACCATCCTTACTTTTCAGATGAGGAAATAAAAAGAATATTGCTAAGGTCGCACAACTAGGGTTAAAGGCTAGATGGGTCTGACCTCAGAGTGAATTTACTTAAGCATCTCAGTAGCAACTGGCCTGTGAATTATGTGGATCTGATTGTGAACAAGAAGGAAACAAACTAATTTAACTTTTTACCCAATGTTCATTGCATAGCTACTGGGTGTTGGGCATGGGGGCATGGCCAAGACATGCCTCTTGACCTCTAAGATCTCCTGTCCAGTGATGGTGGTAATAAACATGACTCTTCAGTTCTTGTAATTTGCAGCATGCTGATGGCTACAGGTGAGAAGAGGATGAAGTTTGGAGCTGAATATTATTGTCGGGGGATTTTGTTTACTCTTCTTTCCTACTTCCTTTGATTGACTCTTTACCATATTCCTATAAAGCAAGGATTTTTATCCTCATTTTGAAGATGAGCAACTTGAGGCTCAGAGTGGTCAAGTACCTTGCCCATAATCACACAGTGAGTCAGTGGTAGAGCCAGAAATTGATCCCATCCACTGAGCTGCAGCTGGTATTCAGACTGGGATTTGAGGGATAGATGGAATTCCAAGTGAGTCAGTGGTAGAGCCAGAAATTGATCCCATCCACTGAGCTGCAGCTGGTATTCAGACTGGGATTTGAGGGATAGATGGAATTCCAAGAGGCCAGGGTAGGGGAGATGGTATTCCAGGCAGAGAGAACTGCCAAAGCCAAAGCATGGGTGAAGGGTCTTGTTCAGGACAGGTAGGGCAGAGTAGCTGGAACCAAAACTGCATTTTGAAAAGTAGAGTCCTGGGAACATGTCTGAATTTCCTAGAACTGCCATAATAAATTACTACAAACTTGGTGACTTAAAATGACAACTTTATCTCATAGTTCTGGGATCCAAATTGAGGGGCTGGCAGGGCCATGCTCTCTCTGGAGGCTCTAGGGGAGAATCCTTGCAGCTTCTGATGGCTCAATCTCTGCCTCCATCTTCACACAGCTTTCTTCCCTGGGTCTCTGTGTGTCTCAAATCCCCTTCTCCTTTCTCATATAAAGACACCATCATTGGATTTAGGGTCCACCTTAAATCCAGGATGATTTCATCTCAAGATCCATACCTACATCTGCAGAAACCCTAGTTCCACAGAAGTTCACATTCTGAGGTCCTGGGTGACCATGAACTTTGAGGAAACACTATACCACCCACTACAGATCAGATGAAAAGGCCTTGGAAGCCATAGCAAGGTGGAGGTCAGCCTTCTTCTACAGGGAGAAGAATGGCGGGTCTAGGTTTTAGATAAACCTTTGTGGACGCAGCATGGATGTTGGATTGGAAGTGGGCAGAGACTGAGGAAATCAGGGGCCTCTTGCAAAATTCTGAACTCAAGAAACCAGAAGAAGATGCTTTCAGCCTTCTGAAAAATCCCTGGAAAGTCAGAGTGCAAGAGGGGTTTGGATGCCCTTGACTTAAAAAGCAGCATCCTGGGAGGCTGTGGGAGATTGAATTATGTATCCCAATTTAGACAGGTTCTTAAGCTTAACCCTTACTCCTGTGAGGTATGAACCATTATAAATAGGATCTCTTGAAGATGAGAGTCTATTTAAATTTTAACTAAGGTATGGCCCAAGTGAATGACATGGGATCTTAATCCAGATTATTGGAGTCCTTTATAAACAGAAGAAATTCAGACAGAGTCAGAGACACCAGAGAGAGGAGCTGGAAGCCAGAATCCAGTGAGAACCGGAAGAGAAGGGGGAGGATCTCATCATGTGACAGAAAAGCCAAGGAACGCAAGGACTGCTGACCAGCCAGAATATTACTGACACTGGGAGGAAGCAAGCCTTCTAGCCAACAGCTTCATTTGGACTTCTGGCCTCTGAAACTGTGAGCCAGTAAATTCCTACTGTTTCAGTCACCCTATTGCATGGTATATTTGTCCCAGCAGCCTGGCAAACTAAGACAGATGCTTTGCTGTATATCAAGGCTATATGCCCAGCATTTTCTTTCAAGATCAGAGATACTGCTGTAAAAATGCTTAGCTTTTATTGTCTCTGTAGGGCTGGAGTCAAATCACAGCCTCGGTACAGGGAGCTTCACTATGTGAAATGCATTGTAATAATTTATATGCAAACAAGTACGCCTATGTGTATGTGTATTTCCACCTGCAAATCAACATAAGCTTCAAGGTTAACCGCCAATGTCTTTTAGGAGGAGTGACTTGTTTCTGTAGCTTCTGTGCACTGCTCTGTTGGTAGTAACATAATTCTGGCAAATGTGTTGAAGTAAAACTATAGAAAGGTCAGTCCAGCCTCTAAAGCCAACATCTAAATGTGCACAGACCTGGGGCCAAGGTGACCCTTCCCTGCCTAGTACCCACCTCCTTTGAACCTTTATTTGAGCAGCACCTCGGGGCCAGGCCTGAAATTAAGAAAACACCAACCAGCCTTCCAGAACCTACAACAAACAATTAACTTTAATTGGAGGTAAGTGCCCTAATCAAGGAAAGGAGTTAGCTCTGGGGAGTGAGGAACTGGGAATTAATTAATTTTGCCTAGGGGGAAGCAGTGGGATCTACCTAGGATGTGGGGAGGAGGTAAGATAAAAGTGAACACTTAGCGAGTTTCCAAGAAAATAATGCTGAGGAATGTGTTCACCCTACTCTTTCCTCAATTTGCAGAAGGGTCTTTGGAAGGAGGCCTCAAACATCCATTAGAGTATAATTGTTACAACTGCTGCGTTGATAGTTTGAAAAGCAGACACAGTCCCCCTCCCCAATCTCCCATCAACTTCCCTCCTCCTGAATCAAGGGAAGTCCAGGAGGCAAAAGCCCCCTTCAAGGACAAGTTGAGGGAGTTCTTTGGGGACTTTGTTCACATGGGCATTTTTTAAAGAATGGGTCGGGAGTCCTTAGTATCAAAATCGTCTGGGACTAGGATGCTACTTGTGAACAATGCAGTGCCCTGAATCCCATCCTGTAGGCCCTTATCCCTGAGGGAAAGATCATGCAGGAACGTCCATTTCTAAGCAAGCTTCTGGATCTAATGTAAAGGTTGAAGATACTCATTTAAATGTCCCAAAGGGAAATATTTAATGTTGAGAAGACAGGGCCACCTCCTTCTAACACTCGGTGGTGTGGCAGCCCCTGCGGGAAGAGGCGAGGGTGACCACCAGCCCCAGGAGGTGCCGTTCCTGGTAGTGTTGGGGCGATCCCCCTTCCCGGTCTTGGGAGCTGGCTCCTTGGACAGGTCTTTCTCATGTAGGTTTCCAGCGATGGTGAGTAGAGTGGGCTGGGGTAAACAGATTCCTACACAGTATGGCGATTGGTATTTTTAAGAGACACATTCAATAGGAAAGGGCTTATCAGTTTGATTCAGCTCAACCTACTCTGATTAAGTTGCTCCCTGCTAGGCACTGGATGTTGACGATGTAGAGGCCCAGGACAGTTGGTCCTTGCCCTGGCGGGACTGGTGTCAAATATGCTGGTGTGTCTGCATGGGAATCTCCTGGGGGCTCATTAAAAATGCAGAAACGTGGGCCACAGCCCCAAGGATGGTGATTCAAGCCCTGCCCCAGGAGCCGCATTTGTAATCACAGCCGCAAATGATTCTGATGCAAGTCCATGCTTTCAAGGTGGCAGAAATGAAACCTGAATCTGAAAAAATATATGAGTGGAAATCCATGCTTTCAAGGGGGCAGAAATGAAACCTGAATCTGAAAAAATATATGAGTGGAAATCAGCCAGGCCTGAGGAGTCTAGTCAGACACTTGTATCAAGAAGTCAGTGACTTGAGCATCAGCCAGATACCTAAAGAGATGTCAACCCACTCCAATACAGGTAGGGGGGATGACTCACCCGGCACCGGATGGAACCACGTTTTATTCACACAGGGAAGAGACAGAGCAAAGCCATCTTCACTAGCAGGTGTCAGTTCCCCAAAGCCAGAGGATCTTAATCCATTTGGGAGATGCCCTAGGCACAGTAGCCGTGTCTCTCTCTCTCTTTTCTCGTATTTACATAAACTTTATTTTAAAATATTTTTATATGTACAGAAAAGGTGCAACATATACACCCAGCATCCCCTATTATTATTTTAAAAAATACTTTGTATTATTTTAAAAAGATACTTAGATTACATAAAAGCTTACATAAAAAAATATAAGGGAGTCCTATATGCCCCACTCCCCACACCTCCCTCTTTCCCCCATCTTAGCAGCTTCTTTCATTAGTGTGGTATATTCGTTGCAATTGATGAACACATTCTGGAGCATTCCACTAAGCGTGGATTATAGTTTACATTGTAGTTTACACTCTCTCCCACTCTGTTCTGTAGATCTAAGATCAGGAACAAGAGAAGGATGTCCACTGTCACCTCTCCTATTTGACATTGTGTTAGAAATACTTGCTCGAGCACTGAGGCAAGAAAAAGATATAAAAGGCATCCAAACTGGAGAGGAAGACGTAAAAATTTCACTATTTGCGGCACTGCTATTTTGTGTGAGTCCGTGCCATAGCGGAGGAGCCCTTCTCCCTTTCTGCCAGGACAGATAGACCCCTGGGCTGTGAGCTGGATGCCCTAAAACATGCCCAACAGAGTCAACCATCTATAATGAATATTTACACGTGCTCAGAACAATAGAGGAAGGAATGGACCACAGTCCATTTTTTACCAGGAGATTGTGTTTTATCCCGCCAGGCTGACTCACCTGGTCCTGAGCACAGACTGTATTTGTGGGTCCCTGGGAAATGAGGCAGTCCTTGATTTCCTGGAAGTAGTTGTGGTCAATGAACTAAAGGCAATGTAAGGTTGAGGCAAAATGCTTCTAGAACCACCCGGGATTATGAAATGTAAACACTGGAATTTATTTTTGGGTGCAGCAAATGTGATTTTTAAAAGTAATTATGGGGGAAGTGGATTTGGCCCAATGGATAGGGTGTCTGCCTACCACATGGGAGGTCCAGGGTTCAAACCCAGGGTTTCCTGACCCGTGTGGAGCTGGCCCACATGCAGTGCTGATATGCGCAAGGAGTGCCGTGCCACGCAGGGGTGTCCCCCGCGTAGGGGAGCCCCACGTGCAAGGAGGGCACCCTGTAAAAAGAACCACCCAGTGCGAAAAAAGCTCAGCCTGCCCAGGAGTGGTGCAGCACACACGGAGAGATGACACAGCAAGATGATGCAACAAAAAGAGACAGATTCCCAGTGCTGCTGACAAGAATACAAGCGGACACAGAAAAACACGCACAGCAAATGGACACAGAGAGCAGACAACTGGAGGGGGAGGGGGGAAGGGTAGAGAAATAAATAAAAAATAAATCCTAAAAAAAGTAATTTATGGTGTTTTCATCCATATTTACTTTTCATCATGAAACAATAAAAGAGATATATGCCTGTAGATTAAAATGCCTTAAATTTTTGTATTTCTGTGAGCCAGCCTGCCAAAAAATGACAAAAACTGAGTATCATGCACATATTTTGTACCATTGTTCCATCTCATTTCTGAGCACCTTCAAAATGTGATAAAGATTAGTTATGTTGGATTCCTTTACTGTCGTGTAATCTTTGTGTAATGGCTAAATTGAGTAGTTTTAATTACAGTAACAGTTGTGATGGGACGTTGGCAATCTAAGTGAAAGCTCTGTCACATAATGGCGTGACTATGCCTCACAATGAGGAGCAGTCCCATCTTAATTAGCAGGAAAATTAGTTGTGAAATTGGCTTAAGATTTTCCAGTACATGTGGGTGGTTCAGCATCTGTAGCAGAGACAGACTCTTGTTCTACAGGAAATTCATCCTCTGCCTCCTCACCTTGGCCTTGAGAGCGCCCACCAGGAGCACATAGCTCAACCCTGCTTAGCTCTTGCTTTTATGGGCAGCAGCCCTTACCCTTTCCTAGATACATACCCTACCACTTACTTTTTTTTTTCTCTCCACCCCCAACCCCCAGTTGTCTACTCTCTCTGTCCATTTGCTGTGTGTGTTTTTCTGTGTCCGCTTGTATTCTTGTCAGCAGCACCGGGAATCTCTGTCTCTTTGTTGCGTCATCTTGCTGTGTCAGCTCTCCTTGTGTGCCGCACCACTCCTGGGCAGGCTGTGCTTTTTTCGCACTGGGTGGTTCTTTTTACAGGGTGCCCTCCTTGCCCGTGGGTCTCCCCTACACGGGGGACACCCCTGCGTGGCATGGCACTCCTTTCGTGCATCAGCACTGTGCACGGGCCAGCTCACCGCACGGGTCAGGAGGCCCTGGGTTTGAACCCTGGACCTCCCATGTGGTAGGTGGATGCTCTATCCATTGAGCCAAATCCACTTTCCCCTACCACTTACTTAGCTTGTGCTTTATCTAAACCACCCTCTCCACCTCTGCAGAGACCATACTACCTGTGCTCTGCTCATGGGAATTCCACTCTAATCTGCAGCAGGTTCTGGGTTCATGACCATTACCATCAGCAGGTGGGCAGAGAGGCAAACGACAATCCCTTTGAGGAGGATGCCTAATTTGCTGCTAGCCTCTGGTTTCATGTTTGTCCTATGACTGGCTATTCTATGAGTGGCCACAAAGTAGTCTTCCTGGGGAGGGAGGGAGTGGCTGTTGCTGAGGATCTTCAGTGGAAGGCAGATGGATACATGGGCTGTTGAGGAGTAATTTCAAGGATCCCACGGTGGGGGATTGTACTTCTAGCAGCACTGCCCCATGGAAGGCTCTGCAAGGATAGAAATGTTCTCTCTCCGTGCTGTGTAGTGCAGCAGCCACTGGCCAGCATGGCTACCGAGCACTTGAAATGTGGCTGGTGGGAGTGAAGAGCTGATTATTTGCTTTTAATTAATTTATGTTTAAATAGCCAATGTGGCCAGTGGCCACCGTATTAGACAGCACAATCTAAGGATTGTGGTTTCTACGTTTCTGTCTGTGGTAGGGGCAGTCCTAGCGCAGCCTGCCACCCTCCTGGGACCCACAAATACATCCCATGCCTAGGACCATGTGTGTTAGCCTGTGCTCTGTTAGGATAAAACACAATCCCCTAATGGAAAAGGGGACTGTGTCCATTCCTTCCCCTATTGTCCTGAGTCTGTGTAAATATTCACTGGAGATGGTCTGACTCTGGAGGGCATGTTTTATAACATCCATTTCACAGCCCAGTGGTTTATCTGTCGCTGGCAGGGAGGAAGAAGTGCTCTCCACTGTGGCAGCACACACACGAGAGGGGCGCTCTCATAGGACATCTCCCTGCATCAGTCACAGATAGAGACCCACTGGCTCTGGGGAACCCACGCCCTCGTGAAGCTGACCTTGCTGTGTCTTTTCTCTAGGTGAGTTGTGCTTTTGTTGGTAACCCTGATATCTCTATTATGGTGGGTTGACATCTCCTTAGGTGTCTTTCCTGACACCTTCCAATCCTGCAGTTCTCCTGGAAGATTGATTTCAGTGTTCCATAAAGGCAGGGGTTCATAATCTTTTTTTTTTTAAGATTTATTTTATTTATTTATCCCCCTCCCTTGCCGCTTGCTTGCTGTCTTCTCTCTGTGTGCATTCGCTGCACGTTCTTCTGTTTCTGCTTGTTTCCCTTTGTTGCATCATCTTGCTGTATCAGCTCTCTGCGGGCGTGGGCTATCAGCTCTCCACAAATGCAGGCCAGTTTACCTTCACAAGGGGGCCCTGGGACGCGAACCCAGGGCCTCCCATATGGTAGACGGGAGCCCAATCAGTTGAGCCACATCCACTTCCCCATAACATTTTTTTTCCATGCCAGTTCCTTTGCCAGTCAGGTGAAAACCACTCACTCCTTACTAAGTCCACGCTACCCTGTGTATTATCTGTATTATTTAATAAATATACCATACCAGCACCAACATGTCTCCACAAGAATAATATTTTCTTGACTTTCAATACAAGCCCATGGACCTCTTGCTAAGAAACCCTGCATAAAGGGCTCCTTTTCTTTCTGGCTAAATTTATGCTTTGGGAAGAATTTTTCAAGGTTACCTCCCAGGGTATTTTTGGGGACTGAGGCCTGGAAGTAAGCATTAATAATTTTTTTTTTTACAAAAAGAATTTAAGCTTACATTCACCCAATCCCACTCCCTATCATATTAGTGAGGGATTTGGAATAGGTCTTTAGATTTTTCCAAAACAATAAACTGTTAGCAACAAATGTGCTTTAATTCTATACACCTATTACATGACATGAGCTTTGTAGAGTGATGTGCTAGATACAGCAATAGAATGTCCTTCCGATCTTCAATTACAGTAACAGTTGCACTGGGAAGTTTGCAATCTAAGTGAATATTCTGGAGGGAGAAATATAGTATTTTCCAAAGTATGTTCCAAGGAACCTTAGACCTCTGAAGTGCCCTGTGGGAAGGCATCATAGTCAAACTCATTTGGAGAAGGCTGCCTTTGGCACCTCCTTTTGCATATTAACATGGCAAAGTGTCCAAAAAGTCCCATTTAAAGAAATTTGCTTTGTTTAGCCCATCATTCCTCTGGTATACTTAGTCACAGCACTCTTTTTGCTCCCATAACCCACTAACATTTTTCTGAGCTGGTGTTTCGTTGAAGAGACTTTGAGTGGTGCTACATTAGAGCAGTGGATAGAGATCTAGAAGAAGGATAAATTATTTCCTCCTAAGAATGAAGGGAAATTCATGGAGAAGCCCAAAGTAGTATTGAAATACTGCCATTAATTAACCCCTTACCCTGCTTTATTTTTCTTCATGGCCCTCATTTCTAACTACTAAAACACATATTAAGTTTTCCTTAATACTTTGCCTCCCCCCAGTAAAATCTAAGCTCTAGAATAGTAAGAGCCATGCACTTTTTTATTTTAAATTAACGAAGTTGTGAGTTTATTAACCGGTCATGTATAGCATACAGGATTCCCATACACCACTCTACTACCAACACCTTGCATTGTTGTGGAACATTTGTTACAGTTGATAAAAGAACATCCAAATATTACTACTAACTATAGTTTGTAGCTTACATTAGTTGTATTTTTCCTGTAAATCCCCCTATTATTAACACCATGTATTAGTGTTTTATATTTGCTATAATTCATGTAAGAATGTTCTCATATTTGCAGCGTTAACCACCATCCATCATCTACCACAGGGTTCACTATGTTATACAGTCCCATGCCTTGTACAATCCATCCAAAGTGCACACTCAGTGCTATCTGTTTCATCACAGAGTTTTGTTGACATCACCTCAGTCAATTTTAGAACATTTTCATTAGTCCAGAGGAAAAAAAATCCCTTACCCTTTATATCTCCCTATTTTTGACCCTTAGCATTGATATAGTATCTTGGTTGCCACTGATGCAAAAACATTACAATATCACTGTTAACTATTGTCCATAAGTTACCTTAGTTGTACTTTTTCCATGTAAAGAACTATGCACTCCCCTCTAGCGTCCATAACCTCAGCACCCAATAAAGATAGTCAATAAAGATTTGTTGAGTGGATACAGAAATGAAGGAAGCATTTCAATTGGACTTTGAAGGAGAGGTAGGGTATTGACGGACAAGAACGAAGGTGAAGTTCATTCTAGGGGGAAGAGAGCACTGCAAAAGGAAAGCACTTGGAGGATCATGCAGAATCTGGCTTGGCTGGATAAAGAAAGAGTGGGAATTCAGTAGTGGGAATAGTGGTTGACACCAGAGCCTGAAGAGAGAGAGAGACCGAGGCCTGGTTTGCTTTACAGGTGTATCTTCTAAGATGGATGAGATCTTGGAGATGCCTTCATGTCTCCCGAGAGTGCTGGTTTCTCTATTAAGGAAGAGGCAGTGTGGGGTGTGAGCCATTCGAATCTGCTGGAATTGTGGCCAGGTTGCCAGTCCATGAATATACCCACTGATATATATGTACACACAGTGTATACATGGCATCTGCTTTTATAAATTTTTACAAGATTGTGTATGTAAAATGAATTTGCTTGGATTTTATCTACCTGGAAGCAAAATACATAATAACAACAAAAAAAGCCCAACCTGAGGCTTTCAATGGATGTCATTATTAACACGTCTCAATGGGACATTTACTGAGGAGGAGAGTCATAGTGCTGGGAAAGGGCATTTCTTTCAGGCTCGATTCCCTTTCAGCTTTGTCATTTAGAATACAGATGTGCTTTAGATGCAGGGATCAAAAGCAGAAAATGTTTCTTTTAATGTTATTTGTTTCTCCTCATAGTTAAAAGTAGTACTTTATGCCCAAGCAAGTGCCTGCATGGTGAGTCAGTGCTCATGCCAGTGCCCATACGAGCGCCTGCGTGGTAAGCCAGTGTTCCACACAAATGAGTCACGCAGCAAGGTGATGACACATCAAAAGAGAGACAAGGGGAGAGTCAGGGTGACGTGCAGCAGAAACCAGGAACTGAGATGGTGCAATCGAATCCCAGTGAATCCTAGAGGAGAGAAAATGAGAAGAGAAGACAACACAGACAGCAAAAACAGCAGAGTGGAAGGAAGGGAAGGGGGAGAGGGGATAAATAAATAAATCTTTAAAAAAAAAAAAGATATCACTTTGTTTCCCAAATAAATGTAAGGCAGCTTATTAGACTAATTTGTATAACCCTATGGGAAATGAGGTATTTATAGTTCCCACAGCATGTGTTTGACCTTGGGTAGCAATTTTTTTAAAATGTAAGTTTTGTTTAAAATAGGTAAAAATGTATTCCCAAGAACATTCCCTCTGCCAGGGCATCCCTAGGCTGGCTGACTTTCCTTCCCCACATCCCTTCCAAAGTCACATGGATTTTATACTCCTCACTCCTACCTCCTGATGATAACACATTCTCAGCAACAATTACAACAACTTATTTTTGAGGGTTCATGTGCGAGGCATTGTAGGCTGCTGTGTTAATTGCTTTACATAGCTGGACCCATTTAATCCTCATTACCAGTCCCTGAAGTAGGTATCTTTTTTCTTCCCCTTTACAGTTGAGCATTCTAAACAGATAGCAGATAAACAGCTTATTCAGTACCATAAAGCATGTATAGATGGAGCTAGGATTTGAATAAAAATCGTTTCACTTCAATGTCAGTATCCATTCTATGATGCTTTGCCTTCCTTTCAAGCATGGTTCTTATACTTTTTATGTCTATTTTTTGTAAGTATCCATGTGATTGCCATATCACGTGCACATCATTGGAAACAACAGTGAAGTCTGCAGAAAGGCAACATGTAACTAGAGAGAACTTTGAAGAAATGGGAGGGGACTGGCCTTGTTATTGCCATGCAACCAATTATTGCATGCTGGTTGAGTTTGCGGGCTCTGATGTGAGATGGAACTGGGTACAAATCCTGCTTCACACCGTAGATAGAGATTTAAATGGAGATTTAAAATAAGACCTCATTAGTCTATTTTGGCACCACTTGAGATGATGTGTGTAAAACAGGATAATCTGTTTTCTTGGCACACAAGAAGTATTCCACAAATGGCAAGGTCACATGAACTGATTTATAGAGATGTAATTCAGCTGGTTCTTGTTGATTTTTATACATTGTGATGAATTATTTGGATTCAGATACAACACATTTTAACTATATATGGAGACATTACTGTTGCTCATCAATTTCTAGTTCTCCTTTTCTTCTTGGACATATGTAGTAGAATACTATTCCCAGCTTCCCATTCAGCACTTTTTCCTGCATCTCTTGACTGAGTACACACAAACACACACACACGTACACACAATGCCCTACCCCTCAGGAGGTAGGACAGTGCACTTCTTTGCTAGAATTCTATAATAGCCATTTCCCTACTTACCCAATTCAATTCTTGAAACTCCAATCACTTATCTACATAGCAGTCAGAGTGAACTTTCAAAATGCAAATTCAAGGACTTCTGAAAAGATGGCATCAGAGTAGGTAGGCAGGTCTCAGCTCTTTTATAAAAACAATGAAGAAAGGGCAAAAAGCTGTCTGAGGGACCTGCTCTGGAGATCTGCAGACCAGAACAGTACTGCATATCATCCAGGAAGGTGAGGGCAGAGAGACAAAGAAGCTGAAATGAAAACCACAAGTTACTAGCTCCATTACCAGGAGTGGCGCCCATTTCCCACCCTCAAGGTGAACAGCCTAGGTAAAACCCATGGCTCAATGCAGACAACTGAGAGGGGAACAGGTGTCTTCCTCCTTAGGAAGAGGGAGGGTGTGGCGAAGGGTGGAGAGTGGTTTCTTTTCAGAGAGTTTGGTCAGCAAAGCCTGCTTTGAATCTCAGCCCTGGCCAGACCAGAGTCATGGGCAAATGGAGTTTGAAATAGACACCCCTATGGAAAGATTTGCTGAGAGCACCATTTGATGGCAGATCAGGAAACTGCAGGAAGAAAAACTGCTTTTTGGTGACTTTCAGGTCCCAAATCCATTGGATCTGATCTGTGCCCCATCAATGATTCCCTGGCACTATTTTGATAACTGAAGTTTTAAAGACTTAGAGTAAGTTGAACTAAATATCAAAGAAGAGCTGTGAAAAAAAAAAAAAAGGCAAGAGACAGAAGTTGAATGTCAGAGTAAATTCACCGCATAATCCAATGCCTAAACATCAACAAAAATTACAAGCCATACTAAGAAACAGGAAGAGATGGTTCAACCAAAAGATTAAACCCCAAATCCTGACAAGACACAGGATTTAAGACAACTAATCAAAGATAATCACAGAAATCTCCCAAATCAATGCAAGGAGTTGAAGGAAAATATGGTTAAAGAGATAAAGGATATTAAGAGGTCACTGGGTGAGCATAAAGAACAATCGTAAAGCCTGCAAAGGAAAGTAACAGACCTTATGAGAATGAGAGACACAATGGATGAGATTAAAAATACTTCAGAGGCACATAACAGCAGATTTGAATTGAGGAAGGACAGAATTGTGATATCAAGGACAGAACAGCTGAACTTGAAAATACAGGAGAACAGAAAGAAAAAAGAATGGAAAAAATGAAACAGGGTGTCAGGGAATTGAAGGACAACATGAAACACACAAACATATGTGTTCTAGGTGTCCCAGGAGGAGAACCAGAGAGGAGGCAGAACGAATATTTGAGGAAATAATGACTGAAAACTTCCCAACCCTTATGAAAGACAAAAATATCAATATCCAAGAAGGACAGTGCACCTCAAACAGAATAAATCCAAATAGACCTAACTCTGAGAGACCTACTACTCAGAATGATAAATATCAGAGGTAAAGAGAAGAGTCTGAAAGCAGGAAGAGGAAAACAATGCATCACATACAAGGGAAGCTCAATAAGACTAAGTGATGATTTCTCATCAGAAGCCCTGGAGGCTAGAAGGCAGTAATATGATGTATTTAAGATACTGAAAGAGAAAAACTGCCAGCCAATAATTCTTTATTCATCAAAACTGTCCTTTAAAAATGAAGGTGAGGGAAGTGGACTTGGCCCAATGGATAGGGTGTCTGCCTACCACATGGGAGATCCACGGTTCAAACACCGGGCCTCCTTGACCCGTGTGGAGCTGGCCATGCACAGTGCTGATGCATGCAAGGAGTGCCGTGCCATGCAGGGGTGTCCCCTGTGTAGAGGAGCCCCATGTGCAAGGAGTGCACCCCGTAAGGAGAGCTGCCCAGCATGAAAGAAAGTACAGCCTGCCCAAGAATGGTGCCGCACACACGGAGAGCTGACTCAACAAGATGATGCAACAAAAAGAAACACAGATTCCCGGTGCCTCTGATAAGGATAGAAGTGGTCACAGAAGAACACACAGCGAATGGACACAGACAGCAGACAATTTGGGGTGGGGGGGGAGGGGAGAAAAATAAATAAAAAATAAATCTTAAAAAAAAAAAAAGAAATAAAAATGAAGGTGACCTTAAAGTCTTCACAAACAAAAACTGACAGAATATGTTACCGAAAGACCAGAATTACAAGAGATACTAAAGGGAGTGCTGCAGCTTGAGGAGAAAAAAGGGAGAGAGACTTGGAGAGGAATGTAGAAATGAAGATTATTAGGAAGGGTAAATTAAAGGGTAAAAAGACAGACAATGGGAAGATATGACAACTGAAAGCCAAAGGATAAAATGGACAAAGTAAGTAATGACTTTATAGTAATAACATTGAATGTTAATGGGTTTGCCTCCCCAATCAAAAGCAATAGACTGACAGAAAGGATTAAAACATATGAGCCATCTATATGCTGTCTATAAGAGACTCATCTCAGATGTAAGGACACATCCAGATTGAAAGTGAAAGGTTGGAAAAAGCTATTCCATGTAAAGAGCAACCAAAAAAGATCTTGAGTAGCAAGACTAATATTGGACAAAATAGATTTTAAATGGAAAACTTTTATAAAAATGAAGAAGATCATTATATGTTAATAAAATGGGTATTCACCAAGAATAAATAATTATAATAAATATTACTTCGCCTAACCTGGGTGCCCCAAGATACATGAGGCACACTGGGAAAACTAAAGGGAAAAATAGATATCTCTACAAAATAGTTGGAGACGTCAGTACCTATTCTCTGCATTGGACAGAACATCTGGACAGAGAACAAATAAGGAAACAGAGAACTTGAATAATAGGATAAATGAATTAGATCTAACAAAATTTATAGCGCATTACACCTCCAAAGAGTAGGAAATACATTCTTCTCAAGTGCTCAGAGATACTTCTCTAGGAAAGACCATATGTTGGGTTGAAAGACAAGTCTCAAAAATTTTTTAAAGATTGAAATTATATAAAGCAATTTCTCTGATCATAATGGAATGAAGCTGGAAATCAATAACAAATGAAAAGAGGGAAAATTTAAAAATATATGGAGAGTAAAGACACAATCTTAAATAATCAGTGGGTCAAAGATGAAATTGCGAGAGAAATAAGTAAATATCTTGAGATGAATGAAAACAAGAACTTAGCATATCAAAACCTTATGGAAATAGCAAAGGCAGTCCTGAGAAGGAAATTTATAACTCTCGATGCTTACATTAAAAAAGAAGAAAGAGCTAAAATTGAATGTCTGATGGGAGAAACTAAAAAAAGAATAGCAAAGTAATCCCAAATCAAGTTGAAGGAAAGAGATAATAAAGATCAGAACAGAAATAAATGAAATTGAGAACAAAAACCAATAGAGAATCAACAAAACCAAAAGTTGGTTCTTTGAGAAGATCAACAAAATCAACAAACCCTTAGCTAGATTGACAAAGGTAAAAGAGAGAAGATACAAATAAATAAAATCAGAAATGAGAGAGAGCTCTTCACCACTGACACAGCAGAAATGAGAGATCCTAAATGGATATTATGAACATCTGTGCACAAAAAAAGTAGACAAAATGGACAAATTCCTGGAAACACACAAACAACCTACGGACCTTAGAAGAAATAGAAGACCTCAACAAACTAATGACAAGTTAAGAGACTGAAACAGTCTTCAAAAATCTCCTCAGGAAACAGACTTGGCCCAGTGGTTAGGGCGTCCGTCTACCACATGGGAGGTCCGTGATTCAAACCCTGGGCCTCCTTGACCCGTGTGGAGCTGGCCCATGCGCAGTGCTGATGCCTGCAGCGAGTGCCGTGCCAGGCAGGTGTATCCCCTGCTTAGGGGAGCCCCACACGCAGGGAGTGCGCCCCGTGGGGAGAGCCGCCCAGCGCAAAAGAGGGTGCAGCCTGCCCAGGAGTGGCCTCGCACTCACGGAGAGCTGACACAGCAAGATGACGCAACAGGGGGAGACACAGATTTCCAGTGTCACTGATAAGGATAGGATCCGTCACAGAGGAATGCACAGGGATGGATACACAGAGCGGACAGCTGCAGGGGGGAAGGGGAGAGAAATTTAAAAAAAAAACTCCCCAAAATGAAAAGCCCAGGACCAGAAGGCTTTGCAGGTGAATTCTATCAATCATTCAAAGATATCGAATACCAATCTTGCTCAAGCTTTTCTAAAAAATTGAACAGGGAGTAATGCTAACAAACTCATTCTATGAAATCACCATCACCCTAATACCAAAGAGACTATGAAAAAAGAGAATTACAGACCAATTTCTCTAATTAATATAGAGCAAAAAGCCTCAATAAAATACTTGCAAACTTAATCCAAAAGTGCATTAAAAGAATTATACACCATGACCAAGTGGGTTTTATTCTAGGTATGCAAGAGTGGTTCAACACAAGAAAATCAATTAGTGTAATAATTTGTAGAAGAAATTCACATGATCATCTCAAGTGTCACAGAAAAGGCATTTGACAAAAGACAACATTCTTTCTTGATAAAAAACACTCCAAAAATAGGCATAGAAGGATGCTTTCCCAGTATGGTAGCATGCCTATGTGAAAAATCTACAGTTAACATTGTACTACATGGTCAAAGACTGAAAGCTTTCTGGCTGGGACTGGGAAAAAGACAAGGATGCCTACTGTCACCACTGTTATTCAATATTGTGCTAGTTGCTCTAGGTAGAGCAATTAGGCAAGAAAAAGAAAAAGAAATATACCCAATAAGAAAGGAAAAAGTAAAACTTTCTCTATTCACTGATGAAATGATCTTATATCTAGAAATCCTGAAAAATCCACAACAAAGTCACTAGAACTAATAGACAAATTCAGCAAAGTGGTGGGATACAAGATTAATATGCAAAAATCAGTACCTTTTCTATACAGTACTAATGAGGAGTCTGAGGAGGGAGTCAGAAAAAATGCCATTTATAATAGCAACTAAAAAATCAACTATTTAGAAATAAAGTTAACCAAGGACCTATATTCAGAAAACTACACAACGTTGCTATAAAGAAACCAAAGAAGACCTAAATAAATGGAAGGACATTCTTTGTTCATAGACTGGAAGATTAAAGATTGTTAAGATGTCTATTCTTTTATGATTTCTTCTGTAAGCTATCCAAGTGTCATTTTTTTTTGCTTTGTTTTCGAAGAAGGTTACATAAAGGGTAACAGATTTTATGGTGGTGAAAGGCACAATGCAAAAAGAAATTTTGGGGGCTTTGTTTTTGTGAAGGTTTTGGATTACAGAAAAGTTACAACTATGGCAGGGGAGGATCATTGGTGCAGGGTATCAGTGGTGGGGGGATGTGTGGGGACGGATGCACCTGGGGCATGCCTCTATGGGTATGAATGTGTCCATGCGGTCATGGGTTGTTATCTCAGTGGGTGGAGACCTACACAGTAACCAACACAATAATAAATTCCTATCCTAGGGAGTCCTGCTACATTCTCTAATGGAGTGGCAAGAATCCCTGCCATGTATTCTCATGGGCAATGCTCAGTGAAAGAGGACAGACCGATAAGCTCACTGCCTCCTGTCCTTCCCACTCCCCCACCCCCACGTGAGACATGACTCCCAGGCACCAAGGAAGCACCAACTAACAATGCATTTGGAAAAAGACCTTGACCAAAAGGGGGAAATATTAAATATAAACGAGTTTTTTCGGCAAAGAGATTTCAGTGAGTCAGGAGGTCATTTTAGGGGTTATACTTACGCATGTCTCAGGAGGATCTCACTGACTGCCACAGTAAACAATGCCTCAAGCAAGGGTGCTTGAGAGCTCTAGAGACACCTGGACACTATCAGCAGGGCAGACAACCCCAGGAAATCAAGCACCCCATCCATGAGCCTTACATTGGAATATATGATACTCTGTCTCCCCAATGTAACAGAGTTAGAATCATTTATAATTTTCCTACACATGGTTCTTCTGCCCCTTTTATTTAAATCTACAATTAGCACTATCCCCATTAAATATATATCCCAGTGACTTAAATCTTCTGGTTGTTCATATGCCAGTTGAGCCCTGAATCTCATCAGAGTTGCAGCCAACACCTAGTCTCCAGTTCATCGGACTCACCCAGGAAAACTAACAAAAGGATGATGATGAAAACAGCCATCCCAAAAAGCAGAGAGTATCTACAATTGCAAGGGAGACTGTTCCATCCATCTGCCCCATGGGATCAAAGGTCCCTCTCAGTCAGAAGTAGAGTGGGCATTACCATCCCCAAACCCTCAAGATTGAGGAATGAAAAAACTTAAGGGGGGAATGCAACTATGGACCATAGTAAACTTATTATTATTCTAGTAATTGAAGAACTTTTAACATTGATATAAAGACAGTGGCCACCAGAGGCTCTAAGAGGAGGGACAAGGAAGAATAGGTGTAACATGGGCATTTTGGGGACATTGGAATTGTTCTGCATGATATTGCTATGATGGATATAGGCCATTATACATTTCGTCAAAACTTATAAAATTGTGCGATGCAAGGTGTAAACCATAATATAAACTATAGGCCATGGTTAGTAGCAATGCTTCAATATGTGCTCATCAATTGTAATAAACGCACACTAACGAAAGGTGTTATTAATAGGGAAAAACGTGAAGGGGAGTTGGGATATATGGGAATCCCCTTTATTTTTTTATGTAACTTTTACATAATCTAAAAATTCTTTAGAAATAAAGATAAAAAAGATGTCAATTCTATCCAGACTGATTTACAGAGTCAATGCTATCCCAGTAAAAATCCCAACATACTTCTTTGCAGAAATGGAAAAGACAGTAATCAAATTTATTTGGAAGGAAAAAAAGAAAAACAAAGGAAAAATAAAACCAACCAAAAAATTTATTTGGAAGGGCCTGAATAGCCAAAAATGTCTTAAAAAAGAACAAAGTTGGAGGACTCTTACTCCTCAACTTTAAAGTGTATTACTTAGATATGGTGGTAAAAACAGCATGGTATTGACATAAAAATGGTCATATTGACCAATGGAATGAAATTGAGAATTCAGAAAAAGACTCTCACATCTACAGTGAAGTGAATTTCCACAAGGTTGTCAAACCCACCCAGATGGTTCAGAAGAGTCTATTCAACAAATGGTGCTGGGAGACCTGGTTATCCATATCCAAAAGAAAGACAGAGGATCCCTATCTCACACCTTAAAGAAAAATTAACTCAGAATGAATCAAGGACCTAAATATAAAAACTAGAACCATAAAACTCCTAGAAGAAAATTTAGGGAAACATCTTTAAGATCTTGCGGTAGGTGGTGACTTCTTAAACCTTTCACCCAAAGCATGAGGAACAAAGTAAAATAGTTAAATAGGACCGCCTCAAAATTAAACACTTTTGTGATTCAAATGACTCTGTTAAAAGGTGAAAAGGCAGCCTATTCAATGGGAGAAATTTTCGGAAACCACATATCTCATAAGGGTTTGATGTCCATGCTATATAAAAAGATCATGCAACTCAATGATAAAAAGACAAGCAACCTAATGGGCAAAAGACTTGAACAGACATTTTTCCAAAGAAGAAATACAAATGGCCAAAAAGCACATAAGAAGATGCTCAACATCACTAGCTATTGGGGAAATGCAGATCAAAACTATGATGAGATATCATTTCACACCTTGTAAACAAACAGAAAAACTCTAAGTGTTGGAAAGGATGCAGAAATCAAAACACTCCTTCACTGTTGGTAGGAATGTAGAATGCCTCTGTGGAGGACTGATTGGCAGTTCCTCAGGAAGCTAAATATAGAACTGCCATATGTGTGCCATATGATCTGGCAATCCTGCTATTAGGATACATTCAGTAGAAGTGAAAGCAAGGGGACTCGAACTGACATTTGCAAGTGAATGTTCATAGCATTATTCAGAATTGCTAAAGGATAGGGACAACTCAAGTATCCATCAGCCAATGAATGGATAAAGAAAATGTGGTATATAATACAATGGAATACTAATCAGCTGTAAGAAGAAAAGAAATTAGGATGCATATGATAACACGGGTGAACCTTGAGGACACTATGTTGAGTGAAACAATCTAGACACAGAAGGACAAATATTGTATGGTCTCACTAATATGAACTAAATAAGATGAGTAAACTCATGGAGTTAAACTCTAGAGTTTAGGTTACTAGGGAAGGGGATAGACTGTGGATTGAGAAGGGGGAGCATATGCTGAATGTATGTAGAATGTTTAATAAGGTAGATTGTAAATATGGGGAAATGGATAGAGTTGATGGCAAAACATTGTAGTGAGTATAATGGGGGTAGTCTATGGAGGTTAAAATCAGTAGAAAGAAAGCTGGGGGATAATCTAGGGATTGTATAACATTGTTATTTCAGTGGTGGATGATGATTGTGGTTCATAGCATGAACACAAGAATGCTCCTCTATTACAAGGTGTTAAGAATATGAGATACATTATGTGCTCTAAGGACCAACAGCTTTGGCTGTTGGGACCTTTTCAGGCATGCAGTATGTCAGACTCCTTTCTGGAGCTATTGAATCTGAACCAGAATTTTATTAAGATTCCCAGGTGGTTTCTATTCAAAGTCTAAGACATTGCATTGAAGGAGAGAGTTTTCCAGCACAACATGAGCGTTTGAGAACCCACCTGCTATCAGTAGTGGCCAGGATGCCTAGTGTCTACCAAGCATCAGTTCAGCCATTGTCTGTTTCTGTTTTGTGCCTGATTATCTTGAATAGGGTTTCATGTTACTCTGCTCTCGAGGTGGAAGTAAACTTCCCTGAGCTGAATACTTACTGTAGGTTGCCTATTTGCATTATACAGCAGTAGCGCCTACAGCATCTCCACAGTGTGTTGTATAGTGTAGTGAGTGTAGGTTTTGAGTTTCAGTCCTTGCTCCACTGCTTCATAGCTTTGCGACTTTGAACAAGATATTCTCCCTATGCTTCATTTTATAATGAACTTAATAACAGAGCCTAACTCATAGAATGATTGTGTGTTGCTAAAGTGGATATGATTCTTAGAACAATTTTTGACATATAGCAAGTAGTCCTTAAATGATAGTCATTATTTATGCTCTCCTATGAAACTTTTCAAGTTTCAGCTTATGTCATGATTTCTTGTGTACATGTGTAAATAAACTGTGAGCTGGATTGATGGCTGAGTTTGTGAATAAATGCCTCATTCATCTCTGTATCTTGATAGCACTTAGGGCAAGTCCTTTCATATGCTAGATGCTCAATCGTTTTTGCTGAATGAAGGTTAAAGCTGAATGAACGTACATTCAAGTGTCTGTGTGCTTACTTTGCACATCGGGCTGGGGCAATAGGTTTCTCTGGAATACTTAATACAGAACTAAGATTCAGTATAGGCAACCAGAAAATGGTCTTCTCAATCTCCCTACTCTTGAATGCTAACTCACCATCAGAGAAAGGCAAGTCAAGGCACTTCCCAAATGCCAGACATCAGGTATATGGAGAGCTGAGGCCAAAGCCTTTTCCAGGGTTGGCTCCTCTTCTCCAAAGGAGAGTAAATTAGAGTTGGCAGGTCCTGAAACTCACACACCCACATTAGCTGCTATGTCTCTCCCCACACCTTCCTCTCTCTGCTGTCACCATCACTACCGTCTACCATTCTAGTTATATATCAATGAAGGGAGAGAGAAAACTCAAGGGAGGTTCATGGTCCACTGTGGTCTGCCATGCCATTGTAGAGAATTAGACTGTCACATTATTTGACTCCAGATGCTATGTTCCATGAGGGCAGGCACTGTTCTTATATTACATCCTAGTATTCCTAGACCCTAGCTCAGTGTGTGGCTGGTAAGTGTTTCCTTATTCCTGACACATGAGGTTGGAGGCAACACAGAGCAGTGTGGTGTTTGGATTCAGGGAGCCCAGGGAGCCAGCCCCAGCTCTGCTACTTCCTAGCTGTGTGACTTTGGGCAGATTACTTAACCTCTCTGAATTGCAGTTTCCTCATCTGTAAAATGGGGATACTAGTTACACCTACCTCAAAGGATTGTTTTGAGGATTAAATGAAATAATCCATGTAATACGTTTAGTGTTGGGTCAGGCACCAAGCAAGTATTTAGAAAATGTTAAAAAGAAAATCATAGGTTTCCAAATCACACTTGAGTTTGCATTTCAACCCACTACTCATAGATGTATGATCTTGGGCAAATTATGTTACCTCTTCTTTGAACCTCAGTTTCTTTTTCTGTGAATTGGGGATGATGATACTTATGTCAAGTGGCTCAAGGGGTTTGATGAAGAATAATTGAAATCATCCATTATTTTTTTTATTTCCTGGTTGCTAAAGCAAATACCATGCACTGGATTGGTTTAAACAACAGGAATTTACGGGCTTAACGATTTTGAGGCTAGGAGAAGTCCAAGATTAAAGTGTCATCAAGACAATGCTTTTCCCCTAGAAAACTGGTGTTCTGGGACTGGCTGCCAGCAGCCCTTGGTCCTTGGCTTTTCTGTCGTGTGGGAATGCACACGGCAGCCTCTCCTGGCTTCTGGATGCTCCCTATGGCTTTTTCTGTTTGACTTTCACTCTGTTTATAAAGGATTCCTGCAATCCAGATAAATCACAGGATTCCTTTGGGCCACATCTTAACTGAAATAACATCTTAGAGAGATCTTATTTACATGGGTTCACACCACAGGAATAGATTAAGTTTAAGAACATGTTTTCCTGGGGTACATAGCGCTATGCTACCACATCCATAAAATGGACAACTCTATACGTATATATTTATCCATTCATTTATACAAATATAAACTGAGTGTAAACTGCATGCCAGGCACTGGGAATATAGTGATCAAACAGACCTAATCTCTTCCTCACAAACCTTACATTCCAATGACAGACAATAAACTGATAACCACGGAAAGAAATATAGAACCTTAAATTCCAGTAGGGGTCAGGAAGAAAAAATGCAGGGAGCTATAAGAGAGTATAATGGGAGGCTCCTATAGAAAATGGCAGATTCTTTTTTTTTTAAAGATTTATTTCTTTATTTTTATTTATTGTCCCCACCTCCCCCCCGGTATCTGGTTTGCTTTCTATGTCCATTTGCTGTACGTTCTTCTGTGTCTGCTTGCATTCTTGTCAGCGGCATCGGGAATCTGTCTCTTTCGTTGCGTCGTCTTGCTGTCAGCTCTCTGTGTGTGCGGCACCACTCGTGGGTGGGCAGGCTGTGTTTTTTACATGCAGGGCAGATCTCCTTGCAGGGCGCACTCCTTGGCATGGGGCTCCCCTACACGAGGAACACCCCTGCATGGCACAGCACTCTTTGCACACATCAGCACTGTGCGTGGGCCAGCTCATCACATGGGCCAGGAGGCCCTGAGTTTGAACCCTGGACCTCCCATATGGTAGGTGGATGCTCTATCAGTTGAGCCAAATCCGCTTCCCAAGGCAGATTCTTAGGCAGTAAACTTTGAACTGAGTCCTTTTGAATGACCAGAAGTTGGAGAGCAGAAAGAGGGAAATACACGTGAAGGTTCTGAGGTGGGAGGGAACTCAGAGATTTGAGGACCCAAACAAGACCTGGTTGGCTAGGGGCAGGGAAGGGCTGAGGGGAGAAGGGAAGCTTGGAGAGGTGGGCAGGGCCATATCCTGTAGTTGTTAAGGAATTGGGAGTTAATCTTTAAGCTTCCATTTCAAACAAGCCTTATGAAGATAAGAACTCCCCTCAAGATTCTTTCCTTAAACTGCCTCTTAGTTGCTGTATTTTGAAAACTGTGTTTATGCAGCAGCTGCTGCAATGGAGCTTTGTGTTTTGTGATTACTTGTCCCACCAACAGCTGTTGGTTCTTCCTAGGACTCTGTTTACCTAATTTGGTTAGGCTGGTGCACAGACAAATGGGCTTTGATATGATAAATGGTCCATGAAAGCCAAAGGAGTAGGCATACAACGTTGATTTCACTCTATTCAGGAATAAAGAAAAAGGTTACCAGCTGTGAAAAACCACCAGTTTAGAAGCATATTTCTGATTGTCAGCCTGCTGGGTGATAATCTTGTCAGCATGACCTGCAGAAATGGTAATAATTTGCAATTATGTACCAGCCTTTTTCTTAGGATACACAAACACTTTCTAAATATTTCCCTAAACGCAGTGTGGGGGAGATGTTGGGATATTACCATTTTACAATTAAAAAGTCATCTTAAAAGAACTGCTTTAATAATCTTTCTCAGACTGCATGTGTGGGAAGTATCTCAAGACCATGTTCAGAGAGAGAAATGTTTCCTGCATATGTTACCTGAATGCCTCAAAGCTTGGTGCTTGCCTGTGTCTTTCTACACTGGCCTATTGCTGAAAAGCTGAAGCAGTGATGTTTTAATTTCCTTTTAAATGTTGCTTAGTTAGATGTGTTAGAAAAAAAAGACGTTAACTCATGTATCCTCTAGAACCAGCAATATCTTAGTGAGCCTGAAGTGTCAAGAGAAATAGTGGCAACTAATACCTTGCTTAATACACTCCAAGTGCTTCCCGCATGTCTGGTTGAAGAGCACATCTTCCTAGGGTCTTCTGAGCAAAGCATTTCTTCCTCCTGTTTCTGAAATTCTTCCAAAAGTGAGACCAGGGGGTTTTGTTACTGGATGGCTCTGGGTTCTGAGCTTCTAGGATCTTGGCTTATGTCACATAAAAGAATTTAAGGACATACCATAGGTTAGGTAAGGTGTTGGAAACTGAGGCACAGTGGCCTCTCAAGGAGAGATGTGCTGTCTCCATGCCAGTGCTGTCTCCATGGCTACACTTGCAACCTAAGGAATGCAGTAATTAAGAGTTCCTGGCAAATGGGATGAAGCTGTTAGAGGTTGAAAGAAAAGATGAGCACATACCTTTTGTAGTGAATAGAACACTTAGACTCTGTACTGTGAGGTAAGATTTTTTAAAATTCCTTAGACTATGGGTAATGCTGATAGTTAATATGTGTTGCTGCTTGATGTCATGTATGCTGTGTGTTTATGCTTATTGGCACATAGGCTACGTGTGCCTGCTTCTTGTCACGTACACTGGGGTATATAGAGAGCCCCTTGTAAACAATAAAGTTGTCTGAGGAGTTATTACTCGCAGACCCCCTGATCCCAGCTCTCTCGTTCTTTCTTTCACTTTCTTTCATTCCCGATACCCTTCAGGTCCAAATCTCCACCAGTAAGGGAGTAAAGAGTTTCTTAGTTTATTAAGAAACAAGGAAAGGAGAAAAGTACATGGTCCAACGCATGGACCATGGGTGTACTGTAGGGTGAGTTGCATGAGTAGGTCCCTAGGTCAGTGTTGCTGCCTCTCTTCACCCCTCCTCCTAGCCTTTGTTATCTCCCTTTTCCAGCCGTTGCTATCCTTCACCGCCTACCTCATAGCTGCCTGCACAGCTCCGCCTATCCACTACCGCCCCGTAGTTAATCCGCCCCCGTTCCTACCCCTCCCTTGACCCGACCTTATATAATCAAGTGTATTTCCGCAATAAAGTGGACTAGCTCACTCTCACAGGCTGTCTCCGTGGTTTTTACCGCGCGTCCCCCACACCTGGAGAACCTAGGCCTACGCGCTGGCCTAGGGGCTCACCGCCGAGCCGTGGAAGCCCGCCCGGTCCTCGTGGGTTGCTAACTTAAAATAGCAAGCCCACAGCAGGTCAGGGCTTTTTAAAGTCTGTGTGCTGTTTTTTTTTTAATTTAAAGATTTATTTTTTATTTGTCCTCCCCCCCCCCTTCACTGTGTGTTCTTCTGTGTCCTCTTGCATTCTTGTCAGCAGCATTGGGAATCTGTGTCTCTTTTTTTCATTGTGTCATTTTGCTGTGTCAGCTCTCCATGTGTGTGGTGCCACTCCTGGGCAGGCTGTGCTTTTTTCATGCAGGTGGCTCTCCTTGCTGGGTGTACTCCTTGTGCGTGGGGCTCCCCTATGTGGGGGACACCCCTATGTGGCACGGCACTTCTTGCACGCATCAGCACTGCGTGTGGGCCAGCTCACCACACAGGTCAGGGGCCCCTGGGTTTGAACCCTAGACCTCCCATGTGGTAGGCAGCTGCTCTATCAGTTGAACCAAATCTGCTTTCCTGCTGTTCTGATTGGTTGCCTTACCTGTCATTTCTCAGGGGACCAATCGTGAGGCCTGTTGATGATATCCGGGCTTTCCCTCTCATTCCAAATAAGATTCTCATGGCTAACATCTGGCAGTGACTTTGTAGCAGCTTCTTCTCAAGAGTTTCCCAAGAGGGGTCTCATGGCCATGTGGTCTGCCCAATTAGCTGCCTCCCCTCTTTCATATACTAACCTGTCTCAACTTCCCCTCAGATGGTTTATACACTTATTCTTAAGGGGGTTCTGCAGGGCAATGGTCATTCTTCTGTAGCTACTTCCTGCTGGTTAGGGGGAATAGGCCATACCTAACAAGGTATATAAAACCCTCTAGCTATTCTGTTGTCGTTGAGAGTAGATGGGTCTGGCACACTGGTTGGAACTGGATGAAAGCCCCATATTACTAATAAGGCATTGATTCTGTAAGAAATAAACTTAATTAGAATTTTGAAGATACATGGTCCCACTAAAAGAATAAAGAAGATGGTAGTAGGCAGGCCCAAAAAGGGGCCAGCCACAATGTACTGGACAATGAGAGTGAGAAAGGCCAGGTACATTCAAAGGCTGCATCCTCCCAAAGTTGATGGGATACAGCGTTCTTCCTGAGTTCTTTTATGCTGTTGACTCTGGGCAGATTACTGCCCAAATAACTCTAGGGAGAGATTGTGGTAGACCTGCTGGGTTTGGGTATAAACTGCCAATCCCACTTCCCACAGCACTGATTAAGCTTAGGACTGCTAGGTGAGTCATAAAGAGAGTCACTGTCCTAGACATAAACTCATAAAAACAGTGTAAGCAACAACAAGACAAGCATATGGCAAGCAGAATAAAGCAGGACTTAAGAGAGCCATTCCTTTATCTTTTTAGGCATGTTCATTAACTATTTAGAAAATGAATTAAATTTACTAGGACTTTCAACATGTTCAATATCCCTCTGCATATGATCTAGAATAGAAAAGATATCATCATAATCACAGGCATATGGGTACAGGACTTAATACTAATCAATGTACAAGTTCCTCTTTGAGATGCATTTAATAGATTTAACCTCCAGATTTGCAATAACGTACCAGTTATCTCTCAATGAGAGCAGGCCATAATGCTAGTTGTGTTTAAGTTCTACTTACATCTCTCTATAATTGTTGCTTCACTTGGTATGTCCTTTACACAGCCAGCATACTGCAGCACTCTTGATCCAAGAGAGGGACTAGGAAGGAAAGGCTCCAGTATTTCACTGGCCTGATACATAGCACCCTTTGGCACTATGAAACAGAGCCAGTCTGGAGGCAATGTCTCTTGTACATCTGGCCTTATTGAACTACTGCTGGCTGTTCCAGGAGCCCAAAACTGCAACATACTCGCCATCAACTTCAGGTACATGATCAGAGATGTAGTAGATACTTTTATTGTTTTAGGGGTCAGTGATCAATCTTGCCAATAACTCAAATGGAGAGGAAACGTGCAGTGTACCGAAGGCCTGGTATAAATGCACAAGAGAGTTTGACGATATTGAAGTCTATCTCTTAATTTTTATACACTTTCTAAACACTTCCAATGCAATTTATAACATATCAAATGACTTTAAATATTTTAGTACTTTGTTTTTTACTTCTACACCTTTACCATGATGATGTTAATTAACAGATGTTTTACTTTAGGACTACAGGAAAACCTACCTTCTCAATTATTTTATGAAAACTCAAGATTCCCAATGGAATCAAGGTTATCTTTCCATACTACCACTTTAATATGCCGACTGAGGTGGCCTCTGACAGATTTCCCCATTATAAGGTTGCTTTTTATTATTAATATCAATTTGGGTTTCTAATTAATAGTGTTTTCCTGGTATTAGCCATTTAATGTTTCAGTTTAGAAGATGCTTTTATAGATTCCTTATAATTAACTGTAACCACGAAGATTGGTTACTTTACCTTTAAATAAGCTTATTAAATTACACTTAGCAACCAATGAAAGTTACATTTATCTTAGTTTCATTAAACATGAACTTAAAATTTTCATCATCTTAAAGATTTAATACATATAATGTAAATTTATTCCATTGGTATCCTATAAATCTAGGGAGATTACACCCACATGAAATAAAATTGAAACAATTTTAGTTTATGCAAGGAATGTTCTTTTTCCTTCCTGCACAGGAGATTAAATCCTCTTTAATAAAATTCCAAAACTGTGAATAATCTTAAAAGCATACTGACTTCTAGGTTCTGGAATATATTATAATGTTTAATTTGGTTTAATTGTAATTTAGAAGAGATCTTTCCATAGCTTTCAAGGACTTTTCCTTTACTTACTGAAATTTGGAAATAGGATTATTAACTACCTTTATTTTAAGGCTGTTAAAAGGTTTAAATTGGGAGACTATAGGGCAAACTGATTCTTAATTCCCCAACCTAAAAGATAGAGTTTTAATCTGTCACACCTAGCCCCTCCCTCACAGCTCTGGCAAAGAGAAGGCTCTGGAGGCTGGGTAGGTCAAAGAGCTTAGGAAAAACTTTTCCCCTTCCCCAATAGTTTCTATATTCAGATTTCTATATGACTTTTCCATCTTGCTTAACCTAATTTGGGATCCAGGAATATTCATTCACATATATAAGCACATATTCAATTTTTAACAATTTAAATAGAACTCTTTTAAGAAATTTCATTTGTTAATTTGATATTACCATCCTGATGTATGAAGATATACACTGAGCTAATAGGCAGACACAAATACTTATATACAAAAACACAACTCACTGATATTACTTATAATTTTTATTCTCTTATTTAATAAAATAAATATAACTGTAAAACAACATTTAAAAGATCTCTTTGAAGGTTATTTCTTATAACTCTAATTTGTACTATGACCATCCACTTTTCATCAGAATTTCATTTCTTTTAATTATTGGCTTATAACCAAAATGTTTCCAGTGTTTAACAACATTTTCCTTTACTTCAGAGTTTTTCTTATTTCCCATTTTGGCTTTGACAGACCTTGGATGAGAAACTCTAACTCCAGTGTATACTCACTGAGGTCTCTGAAGTCTCAGGGATACCTGGTTTTTCTCATGACTTGCTGCTTTTAGGAACATCAACACTCCAGCAAGGTGGGAAGGGGGGAAATAAATAAATAAATCTTTAAAAAAAGGAAAGAAATTAACAATCTTATCTGCCACATCAAGAGTCCCCTCAGGTCTTCTGGCCAATAGTTCACACGTAGCTTCAGGCCCTTTCTGTCCTCCCTTGGGGCAAGACTCAGTGGTCGGTGATGAGGTAGCTTGGGGCCAGGTTCCTGCTGACATGGAGTCTGGGCTCTGTAACCCTGAGATGACTGGTGCCTTTAATACCAGCAGTTAAAAGGTGAACTTGTCCTGGACTGTGCTTGCCCCTCCTTACCTTCTTCATCTTGGCAGTACGATTTGTTGAAAACTGAAAAGGCTGTCTCCCAAAGGAATTTAATGGAAGTCTGATGGCCCAGGGAAAGTTCCTGCAGCTGTCTACAGATAACCGAAGCAGACTGGAGTTTCTAAGAGGATCTTTCCTTCTCTAGAGTTACATCTACCAAGAGGGTATTTTTATTGCCTCTACCAGCTTTCTTTAAAATAAAGCTGGGTTTCTAGGTTCTGCCTCTGAGTAATTTCCCTGAGCTTTTAATTTGGTTTGGTAGTACATTTCCTCATTCCTTTAAGGAGACATGGCCCTATGATCTCTGGTCCTCAGATCAGCGTGTCCTCTCCTACTCTCTTCACAGATTGAACTGGAATTCAGGGTCCCATGCAGGGACCACTCTTGACCATACTGAGGCCACATGGTTTGGCAGGAAAAGATTAGCCTCTTTCTTTTTAGACTATCAGTAGGCAGGTTGTCCCAATTAGAAGCCACCCATTATCCTAAGGGAGGATAAGTACGTTCATCAGTCTGGGTGGCATCCCACTGCTAGACCTGGTTGAATGGATTGCTTGCCAAGCTAGCGTCCTATAGATCAGGAACCCTGCTTACTGTCTCCAAGTTCCAGGGATTGGGAGTCTTGTCTCTGGGCATCCCCAGAGCCTTAGAGGTCTTGGGTCTGATTCCCAGACTGAATACCCAAGCCAAGCTGACCCTAAGAAGGGGACTGGCTAGGGGCCTTGCTTTTGCCTGTTTTACAGAGGTTTTAGGAGATGACTATGCGTGAGCTCACCTCATAGTCACTCCCAGGGTCAGAGTTCTTTAGTTAAACGGAGCATTAAAAGCCCATTAAGGAGCAGAGACTGATCTGCGGCTTATAGGCAGGCAGGGTCAGGCGCCCCAGAGGTAATGGATTAAGAGGAACTTCAGGGCCTCCTGGGGGCTGAGTAAGGAATAAACTTCCTGCCATAGCCCAGGGTGAGAGTCTCAGGGCTTCAACAAAATACAACAAAAGAGAGCACAGACATGGTTTAACTAAAACTCACTCATCAGTCTCCGGCAGGAATCTGGGAGTACCACTCATCTCCTGTTTCCTGGCTGGCTCATCAAATAATGTTACTGGATGGCTCCGAGTTCTGGGCTTCTAGATTCTTGGCTTATGTCATATAAAAGAATTTAAGGACATGCCATAGAGGAGGCAAGGGAGTAAAGAGTTCATTAAGAAAAAAGGAGAAAAGTACATGGTCTGAGGCATGAACCCTGGGTGTACTGCAGAGTGTGTTGTGTGGGTGGGACCCAGATCAGGGCTTTTTGCTGTTCTGATTGGTTTTCCCACCTGTCATTTCTCAGGAGACCAATAGGGAGGCCTTTTGATGATATATCTGGGGCTCTCCCTCTCGTTCCAAATGAGATTCTCATGGCTAGGATCTTGTGGTACCTTTCCAACAGCCTTATTCACAGGAGTTTTCCAGGCAGGGTCTCATGGCTATGTTGTCTGCCCGGCCAGCCACCTTCTCCCTTTCACTGTATTAACCTGCCTCAGTTTGCTGCTAGGAACCAGGCCTCAGTGCCAAGGGTTATGATGTGGGACCCGGCGAGAAGCCCTGAAAAATCTGCATTCTAATCCTGGCTTTGAAAGTCACTAACACTTACATAACTTTGGGAAAATCATTTAACCTTCTTGAAACTTTTTTCCCTTTCTGTAAAATATCTTTTTTCCAAATGTTGAGAAGACCAAAAGAGATCATTTAAGTTAAAAGCTGTTCAAAGGTCCTGGGTTCAATCCCCAATACATCCTAAAAAAAAAAAAAGTCATTGAAAACCATAATGGGATATATAAGTTTGGAGGATACTTTTTATCATGTTATTTGGGAACCAGGCCTAAGCTCAGGCATTTGACCTTCTTTCTATGCTAATGCAGAAATAAGCACTGGCCCGCTATCCATTCCTGTCCCCCCTAGAACTGGAGGGGAAAGTCCCTGGCACACACAGCATCTTACTCTCTCATCATTCACTCATGTCAGATATTATTTATTGATTCCAGAACACATTTGGAGCTGAATCTGAAGCAGGTTAGTTTAGGAAAAGGAAGGATGAGTCTAAGACCTGGCAGAAAAACATGGTGGTGAAACACGAGGTCATGGAACCCCACCTGGAAACCCCCTGAGAGAAAGACTGCTACCACGAAGGCTGCCAGAAGGACCCCATGAGAACCCCATTTGGAACAAGATTGGAACAAGATCTCATTGGGGGTCAAGGGAAAGCCCTGGATACCCTCAAGGGGCCTCACCACTGACCCCCTGGGGAACTGATGGGTGGGGTACTCAATCAGAACAGCAAATAGCTGGGGCCCCTTCCCTGAACATTAGGAAAGGGGAGAGTAAATAACAGCTTAATAAAGACAGCCACACAAGCCCAAAATGCTCTCTCTCCCTAGAGGAGCCCCCATTCATATCTCGGTGTGTAATCCTGTTCTTTTCTCCCATTTCTCAATAAACTCTTCTTTTCTCCAAATTCTCAGTAAATTCTTCTTTACTGGCCTATAGCAGTTTGGTATTGTTAATGAATTCCAAAAATAGATATTGGCTTATGTTTGTAAACTGGTCTGTTCCTCTGGGCATATTAAGGTTGTATTAACTTCAGAGGTTTCACTTTTACTTGATTAAATTATGATTAGAGAGCTGCTGAACCTGGAGAGAAGCAAGCCCCAGGAGAGAGATGAGACTTATGCCAGCCTACAGCTGAGATCAGAAGAAGCTGGGACCGTGAAGCCTTAGGAGGAAGAGGAAGCCTGGACTCTCACAGACACTGGGACCCATCTTGCTCCAACATGTGGCAACAGACTTTGGTGAGGGAAGTAACTTATGCTTTATGGTCTTGTGACTGTAAGCTTCTACCCCAAATAAATACCCTTCATTAATGCTAACAGATTTCTGGTACTTTGCATCAGCACCCCTTTGGCTGACTAATATATGACCTAACTAAACCGGCATGTTCTTAAATTCTTTTACGTAACATAGCCAAGAACCTAGAGGAATCCATCATCCCCTACCTTCACCCAACTCCACTGACAAGGGGAGTTTAAATTATTACAGGCGCTTATTAAGTCATCAGCTTACTCACTATGGATATGAAGTTGATAGCAGCATTTCTTCTGAGAGGTAGTTCTTTCCAAGATGTGACCACCTCATGGGTTGATGGTGATTCACTTGCACATGGCCTCACAGAGCTTGACTGTCTTAAATAACCACAAGGATCCTCCATGCCTTCCCTCTAACTCTATCAGAAGCATCAGTAAATAAAAGGAGGAAGAAAAGAAAATTGCTTTGGGACCAAAGGGAAGATAATCTGTTTGCTAGTGCTAATGAGTTAAACAAGGGTCTCCAGAGGTCATCTAGTTTAAGGGAATCATTTATAGATGGGGAAATTGGACCTTGACAGGTAGAATGACAACATATCCAAGGTCATGGAGTTAATAGAAGCAGAACTGGGATTGGAATTCCAGGTCTGGGGAAGGATGTTGGAACAAATGACAGAGACCAATACTTTGGTATTGGTTTGACTTAGAGCAGCTTAAACTCAAGCAGTGGAAATCCATGTAGATATATCTTTCACAAAGCAGAACAAGAAAGATAAAGCTCTTGGAATAATAACAATTGAGCATTTGAAATATGGCTGTAGTCTGAATCAAGGAATGCTGTAAGTTTAAAATACATAATAAATTTATAAGTCATGGTAGGAAATAAAGGAACATAAAATTAATAAGTTTTAAAATAATGGTTACACATTGAAATGACAACTGTATTGAATGAAATGAAATGTATTATTAAAATTAATTGTAGTGTGCATTATATTTTTTTAGTGTATAGCACTGACCTAGGATGATTGTTAAAATGTAGATTTCAGAACTCCGACCTAGACTAAGTGAATAGAATCTTTGGTGTTGTGGACAACAATTAGCTGGAGATGGTTGGTGGCTGCTTCTTAAATTTAACAAAGTCTGCACCATCCCCTATTGTCCCCCAGACACTGAAGCTGAGCATCAGCATAAGTGAGAGGATAAAGATGAGAAAGAAATATTTTTATTTAACCACCTCTCAAATTTTGGGAAAAAAAATAGGAATCATCTTCACTTCACAAATATTCCCTACCATGTTTCTTAAAACACAGGATCCTCTCTCTAAGTGTTTAGTAGGCAAAATGCATGAGTCACAAGGATATAATCCATTATACTTTATTAGGATAATGAAACTGGACATGATAATGAGTCCTCTGACAAAGGTCTAAAGGCCTCCTCCACTTCTGACACATGAGATTCTGGCCTTGTTATGACTATAAGGATTCTTGAGTGGTAATTTTGCTCTGAACCTCAGCAGGGTTTTTGTTTTGTTTTGTTTTGTTTTTCAATAATCCTTAAATCCAACCTGGCTGAAGCTCTCTTGTTTGGCCAAGATATCATGCTTCCAACAGTAGATGCTAAAAATTGGTCAATTTTAATTTCAGAAATCAGAAAGTTATTTTGTTCTCTACTTACAATATGGGCTGTACCTCTGAATGTCCCCTTAGCCAGTGAATTGGGGCCAAAATAAATTCCATGTGTTAGATTAGAGTTAAGCATTCTTTATTCTTATCCACAGGAATAATTAAGTCAAGATAATAAAACATCTTTTTTCTCAGCATCAAAAAAAAAAAAAAGAAAGAATTTATTGTTAATTCTCTGTTAACAAAGCGTCCTTGGGAAAATCCTTTCTTTGAGAGACTTTGGACTTCTAGAGGAAATTCTACTTGGAAGAAATACTTTCTTTTTAATATATTAAGTCAGCGGACTATTCCTAGACAATTGGCAGCCTTAGATATAAAACTGCCTGAGGCAACTAGATTGTAACACAGCAGTTTGATTCCAAGTATCAAAGTATGTTTGGTATATTAAGAGTATGTATTGGGGAGCGTATGTGGCTCAAGCTGTTGAGTGCTTGCCTCCCACACAGGAGGTCCTATGTTTGGTTTCCAGTGCCTCTTGAAAAAATAAAAAATGAACAAGCAAAACAAATGAAGGAACCAACTCAAGGGAGCTGATGTGGCTCAGTGGTTGAGCACCAGTTTCCCACGTATGAGGCCCTGGGATCAATCCCCAGCCCCTGGTACCTCAAAAAAAAAAAGAGTGTATATTGGTTTTCTATCGCCATGTAATGAATTTCCACTGATTTAGTGGCTTAAAATGGCATGCATTGTTATGTCACAGTTTCTGTGGATTAGGATTCTGGGCCCAGCTGAGTTGACTCCTCTGCTCAGTGTCTCCCAGGGCTGCAATCTTGGTGTTGGCACCATTGCAGTTCTCATCTGGAGCATCAGAATGCCCTTCCAAGCTCATTCCAGTTGTTGGCAGAATTCAGTTCCTTGTGGTTGTAGGACTGCTGTCCCTATTTCCATGCTAGCTGTTGGCTGGGGGTTGCTCCCAGACACCTTCCACTTGCAGCATGGCTCAAGTCAGCAGGAGCACATCTCTCTGATGCTTCCCCTTCTTTAAAGGCTTGCCTGATTAGGTCAGACCCACACAGATAATCCCCCTTTGGATTAACTCAAAGCCGACTGGGTAGTAAGCTAACTAGGAGAGTGTTGGCCCATGTTCCACATTCAAGGGGAGGGATCTATACAGGGCATATTCACCAAGAGCTGGGAATCTTAGAATCCTGCCTACCAGGGTCCATCTTCAGGCCCCAACAATTCACACCCTTTTCCCATGCAAAATATATTTAGCCCCTCCCAAAGTTCCCCAGAGACTCATACCATCATAGCATCAGCTCAAATGTATCATCTCATCATCTCAATTTCATTCTTCATGGTGTCCCATCCTATTCATTTTTATATGGAAAATTGCAACACATCTTACTTTTCAATAATGTACACATATACATCACATAAAATTAAATTACAGATTTTCATATGAAAATTTTCTCTCTTTAGGGAGCGCTCAACTTCCAATTTTGACAACAGCATCTGGTTTCTGCAGTGCGCGCCGTGGGGGTGTGTCTCCAAGTAGAGAGGATGGGTGAAAGAAGGCTTCCCGTATAGAGGCCCATGCTGGAAACACTGAGGACTGCTGTCTTTTCTCCCCAGAGCACAGAGCACGGAGATTATGAAGGGCGTGTAAACCAGAAGGTGGGAATATTAGATCCCTATTTCAGCTATGACTTTTAAAATGAAAGGGAAGTTATTTTTGCCTGTGTTCCTCCAGTCATGGAATTTTAGGCCATTCCTGATGTTCTTGGGCAGCCAAACCCTTAATAGCTTTTATCCTCTGTGTGATGGGGTTTCTGCTCCCTACTGTCCAGGCCACTTACAGAAGGGTCAGAACTACATACGACCATCCTTTTAAGTGGGTGTGCCCCCCAAGTAGACTCCAGGAAGGAGTGAGGAAATAGCACAAGCATCTGTCCGTGTCGTGACTGTTGAGCACCGCTGATAGAAAGTTCCTGCCCACCTCTGGGCAGATGAAAGCACCATGCTTTCTCAGGCCCATGGAGGTTGGAGCAACAGCCAAAACACCTGCCCCCTCTCCCCCATCAGCATACATCTTGCTTGGCCTGGAATAGTGAGAAATAATAACTCGTATTTCCCCTTTTTGCCAAGATGCTTCTTTTTCCTTCACCCTGGATTGTCAAAGGAATGAGAGAAATCCTAAAAGCGTGTTTGCATTTTTTTTCCATTGCATTTGAGACGTACCTCTGGAGGAGCCAAGCCTATTTCACACTCTCCTGGAACTAGAAAAATAGTCTTCCATCATATTAATAAAGTTATAGATTAGACTTTATGCATCAAGAAGAAATATTATCCTTGCTATTTCTAGATTCTTCTTCAATACATCAAATGGACGTCTATAGAAATAATCTGTGAAAAATATCAGTATAATTTCTACTTGAGTTTCAACTCTATGTGTGTAGATTTGTGTGTGTGTGTAGATTTTGAGAGTAAACTTTTCTTGATTAATACTACAAATCTTTCTAGAAAACTTGGAAAATACCAGATGATATAAAGGAGAAAATATAAATAACCCTAAATAACATCACACAGAAATAACCACAGTATTTATATTTTTCTGTAACTTTTTCTGTTTTATACTTAACACATATTCAAAAAGATATTTCCTATGTAGAAATTGGAGTATGTTATAATATAAGCAGCTTTGTATCCTGCTTTCATCACTAAACGTTACATATCTCTGATTTTCCTCAGATGATTTTTTTCAAATATATAATTTTAATACTTGGCTAATAAAATTTGTACTTGCATTTTGATGGATCAAAGTCAGTGTTGGTTCTTGTTTTATCAGTGGAAGTTTGGAAAATGATGTCATTTAAGTTTTTTTCTCTCTGCATGAAGATTATGATGATGATGATGATGACAAGGATGTAAATTACAATGTCTAAAAGAAAGAACCTTTTCTCCCTTTGAACTAGAGGACAGGAGTCTTTCTATTCCAATTGGTAGGGTGAATAGGTGCTGACTTTCTATGTACTTAATAGAATATGGGGGTGGTAATTTATACTCACTGATATTTTCTTAGTAGATCAAGTCCCCCCACATTACCTGATCAGCACCAAGGCAGCACAGGACAGGAGCTATCAGGGTTCAAAGGTTTGAATCTCAGCTCTACCATTTGTATGCTGTGTGACTTTGGCCAAGATACTTAATTCCCAGTTTCCTAGTTTTCTGATCTGTACATAAAACCAAGCATGTTTGTGGAAGTAAATTTTATCAGCCTGATTGGACTTTGTACTCACTTCTTCCTTCCTTTTGTGGAACTAAAGGATGATGGGTATGATGGGAAAAGAGGGCAGGATGGAATGATGCGGTCCTTAGTGATAAGGCCGGGAAAGTCTGGTGATAACTGCAATCCGGCAGTCCCATGCCTGTCCTTCCCTCTCACCTCTACTCCTTTATAATCTTCCCTCTAACTACTCCTTTTCTGCTACCAACAGTAAAGCCATTCTCCATGGCCCAATTCAAAATTCACTATGGAACACTTTGTGATAGAAAAAGAGTGAGCTATTTCAGGGCCCATGACAATTCCTTTTTGCAATTATTACTCATTATTTTAACCACACAATTAACAACTCTATTTCCTATGTCCTAATTAGGCCTAAATAATTAACTCATGGTTTCTATATGTTAGCCAGGATTTGCATTTTATCTAAAGTATCAATCCCTTGCTTCCTTTTCCTTCATCATTTCAGAAACTTCATTCTATACTTACTGGTTTATTGTTCATTGTCTCTCTCCTGTACTAGAATAAACACCATGAAAGAAGGGTCTATTTATTGCTCTATCCCCAGCACTTAAAAGAGTATGTGGTTCATGGTGCATACTTATTGGGATTAAGTCATGACCCCCACAAAAGACATGTTCATTCCTTAAAATCTATGTTCCTGTGGATATGAACCCACCTGTATTTAGGACCTTTTTAAGATGTTCTTAGTTAAGATGTGGTCAAATTGGATCAGGATGAGTCTTAATCCATGTAACTGGGGGCCTTATAAAAAGAGGAAACTTGTACACAGGCAGTCAGAAGAAGCTGGAAGTCAGAGAAAATTGAAGACAGATATTGCCATGTAATGGAGGACTGCCATCACCAGGACACTACTGACCCCTGGAGAAAGCATGGCCTTGCCACCATCTTGATTTAGGACCTCTAGCTTTCAAAACCATGAAACAATAAATGCTTTATTGTTTAAGCCAATCAATTGTGTGATATTTGTCTAGCAGCTCTGGCAAACTAAGACAGTACTCAATAAATACTTGTTCTGGGAAACGGACTTGGCCCAGTGGTTAGGGCGTCCGTCTACCACATGGGAGGTCCGCGGTTCAAACCCCGGGCCTCCTTTACCCGTGTGGAGCTGGCCCACGTGCAGTGCTGATGCGCGCAAGGAGTGCCGTGCCACGCAGGGGTGTCCCCCGCGTAGGGGAGCCCCACGCGCAAGGAGTGTGCCCCGTAAGGAGAGCCGCCCAGCGCGAAAGAAAGTGCAGCCTGCCCAGGAATGGCACCGCCCACACTTCCCGTGCCGCTGACGACAACAGAAGCGGACAAAGAAACAAGACGCAGCAAAAAGACACAGAAAACAGAAAACCAGGGGAGGGGAGGGGAATTAAATAAATAAAAATAAAAAAACCAAAACAAAAAAAAAAAAAAATAAAATAAATAAATACTTGTTCAATGAATGATTGTAAATCTAAGAATTGACTAGTGTGAAAGATAAAGATGGCATCCTACCTCTTGTCTGCCATTGCTATGGAAACTGCAGCAGCAACAATAGCAAAAACAAACAGAAAAAAAATGAACAAATTATAAGGACACTTTCCTTATCCTGCACTCTCATAACCAGCCCATCAGCAAATCTGAATGTTCTGTTTCCAAAATATATCTTGCACCTGGCCATCTCCATTTCCATAGCAACCACCCAGGTCCAAGTCACCGTCATTTCTCCATGTAGAGAATGGAAAAAACTTCTTTCCGATGTCTTTACATCCTTTCATTTCAATCCATTCATCCACACAGCAGCAAAATGAACCGTCTTAATTTGAGTTGCATCACGTCGGTCTTCTACTTAAACCCCAAACTGTTAGCATATAATTCAAACTGGCACCCAGGCCTAGGAGGTCCAGAATGAATTGCCCTTTCCTTGCTTATTAGTATAACCTCATCTCCCTCTTCCTTTTGCTCCTTGTGCCCCAACTACATTGGATTTCCATCAGTGTCTGGAATGGGCCAGGCCCCTTCCTACCTCAAGGCCTGTGCATAGACTGTCTTCTCAACTGGAATTCCTTCCCCTCACCTTCTTCCTTTAGTCTGAGATGTCACCTCTACAGATGCCTTCCATGACCACCATCTAAAATGAGGGGCATTTTGTTAGTCTTTCTGTCAACCCCTTTTCTCTTTTTCTTCATTGAACGTATGATAGCTGTCTTAGCCAAAGAGGTGCTGATGCAAAATACCAAAACTCTGTTGGCTTTTATAAAGGGTATTTGTTTGTGGTAGAAGCTTACAGTCACAAGGCCACAAAGAGTAATTTACTTCCCTTACCAAAGTCTGTTGACATGTATTGGAGGAAGATGGCTGCCAATGTCTGCAAGGGTTCAGCCTTCCTCTTCCTCTTAAGGCTCCATGGTCCCAGCTTCTTCTGGTCTCAGTCTGTAGGCTGGGATAAGTCTCTTCTCTCTCCTGGAGCTCATTTCTCTTCAGGCTCCGCTGCTCTTCCTCTCCACAAGGTCAGCCGTAGACTATCAGGCTCTCTCTCTTCCTGGGGCCTCTGCCATGTCTATGGAGCCATCTCTATTCCTCTGTGTTCTTCTTTTGTGTGTTTACTTCCCAGGGTTCCAGCATCTAAAACTCCAGCATAAAAACTCCAAATTCTGCCCTCTGCCATGCCTTTCCTTGTGAGTCTCTGCCCACCAAGGGGGCAGGGTCTCAACATCCTACTGACATGGCCCAATCAAAGCCTTAATCATGATTTAATCAAGTAAAAGTGAAACCTCTGAATTTAATAAAATCTAATATGACTAGAGGAAGAGATCGGCTTACCAACATAATCCAGTATCTGTTTTTGGAATTCATAAATAATACCAAACTATTACAATAACCTATGATTATTTATTTGTGCTTCTATGACTGCTGTAACAAATTGCCACAAACTCAGTAGCTTAAAACAACACAAACTTATTATCTTATAGCTCTGTAGATCCAAAGTCTGACAAGGTTGTGACTGAGCTAAGATCAAGGTGTTGGCATCAGCAGGCTTAGATTCTTTCTGGAAAATCTAAGGAAGAATCCATTTCCTTCTGTGGTAGAGGGCAGTCAGTCTTAGTGCAACTTGTCGCCTTACCTGAGACCCACAAATACACCCTGTGCTCAGAACCAGGTGAGTCAACCTGAAGGAATAAGTCTCAATCCCCTAGTAGATAAGGGGACTGCTGGTCCATTCCTTCCCCTGTGGTCCTTGAGTATATGTGAACATTCCCTGGAAACAGTCTGACTCTGGTGGGCATGTTTCATAACATCCAGCTCACACACTGGTGGTATATCTGTACCTGGTGGGGGGAGAGGGCGGGTCACCTGCACTGTGGCAGCTCGTGGACAGGAGAAGGGTACTGTGCACAGGACATCTCCCTGCATCAGCCACGGATTGAGACCTGCTGGCTATGGGGAACTGCTGCCTGTTAGTGAGGCTGACCTTGCTTGATCTCTTTTCTAGGAGTAAAATATCTTTGCTTCAGAGCTTGTGTGTGTTGTGCTTTGTGAGTGACCCAGACACCTACATTGGAGTGGGTTGCCACCTCTTTAGGTGTCTCTCCTTCTGACTGACACTTGCTTTTTCCAGCTTCTAGAGACAGCCCCACGTTCCTTGGCTCATGACCCCTTTTCCCTGTCTTCGAGGCCAGCAATGTTGCATCTCTTTGTGCCTTTCTTTCATAGTCATTCTTCCTCTTTTGTCTTGGGCCCACCAGACAATCTCCCTATTTTAGGGTCAGTGGATTAGCACTCTTAATTCCACCCACAGGCATAAATTCTCTTTGCCATATAATTTAATGTACTCACAGATTCCTGGAATTCAGATATGAACATCTTTGGGGAGTCATTATTCTTCCTTAATAAATATTTATGAAGTACTTGAATAAATAAAAACTCAACTAGCTTGGAAGTTCTTTGTGGGCAAATGGCTATATTTAAATTTCTTTTGTAGCTACTTGTTTCTAGCCATTCTGGGCTGATATTCAGGCTTAGTAATTACCTGACGGGCACTTGCTAATTCCCAGAGGGGTACAGAGGACTCAAAATTAGTTCTCCCTTTAATTATTAGCCTTGGTGGAGGACCCAGAGCTCCTCAAAGTACTAGGTGAAGAGGGTTTCAAGATCTAATTAAATACCTAATAGTCTTAAGAAGGCATTAGATTTATAGTTGGTGCCACTGTAATTGGCATGATCTCTCCCAGAGTGACAAATGAAGGCATTATAAACCTTTGCACCTAAGGTGATTTCAACCAAGGTGATGAATTTCTGGGAGATTAATACGGGGAAGCTGAAGGCCATATTTTGCAATCAAGTAGGAAACATTTGTCTTGACTGTTAGGACAACCTAGATTGAATTTCAGCATTGGAATGGAGAAAAATATATGGAGATAGATATTTAATCAACACCGTACAAATGGTGGCAGCCTCAGCTATGAGCAGAATGAAGTATTGTGTTTGCTGAGAAGAGCCACGGCCAACCAGCCTCCCATAATTTCACATGCTTTCCCCAAGGACAACCTAGTAAAGACATTCTGTTGTGTAAGATGGATTTTTCTTCTCGGATGATACCTTGCATTTAGCTGTCATATCTTAGGCTATTTTTAGTGATGGTGTTTGAAAAACTTAAGGAGGCTAGCTCCCCTTCCCAGGCTCAAGCACTGGGTTGCTATGCAACAGGCCCATCTCCTGGTGTTTCTCACACTCTTGTCTCATGTATCATTCAGCGAACTGGACTTCGGTTGATACCAAACTATAGAGTGAAGCCATCTCATGCGAAAGAAATAGCAACAGCTTGGGTATCTCACAGACCAGGGACCTGGCTTCACCTGCTATCAGTTGTGTGGCCTGGGCGTATCTCTTCATCTTCCTGGGCCTTGGTCTCACTGTGTATAATGTGGGAATGTTACTAGTATTCAATTCAGAAAGCACTGTGGGAATCAAATATGATTACACGTGTAGCACTGAAGACAGGATGGATTCACAAAAATGGTATTCTGTCTTTAATTTGCACAAAACAAATTTTATGAAACCATGTGTGGAAAACTGAGGAAATTCTATAAACCCTTTGCTGACCCTCTACTGCTTGTGTTTTTAGAATGGATCACAAGATGATTCTCTAGGAATCTAAAAATACATTTTCCTAGACAAAGTTTTTAGAACTAGAAACAACATGGAGATATCATCTAGAAGGTGCAAACTCTAAAGCCTCCATGCCAGATGGGCAACATAAATGGGCAACACTGGCCCATTGCTTCCTCTCAACAAGGACATGTTCTGTTTGCCTATGACACACTTAGAAATAGTTTTCACTTTCACACACACACAAACAACAAGAACGAAAAACAGTTTCTTTCCCAGTTTCATTGAAACAGGTGGCTTTTATAGTCTATTTCCCCCATACATATTTCTTTTCCTGTCACTGGTTAGAAAATGAAACAGTTCTCTGCTATAAGAGAACAACAGAGCAATATGAATATATGAAAAATAACTTCTGTGTAATGCCAGGGACCAAATGGGGAATGTGGAGATACTCACAATCTGAAGGGTTAGCGCCCCATCTAAAGTGACATCTGTGTCTGACATCTGTGACCCTGAGGACCGCAAATGCAAGATTTTTTTTTCAGGAGAAGCTAATGATCTGGAACTTAATTGGAAATATCTTGCCTTTAAAATCATTGCTATTTTTTAAAATACTGTGCAGCCCAATGTAAATGTCTGCAAGTCAAAAGCTGCCAGTTGGCTGCCAGTTTGTGATTTCTGATCTAGGCCAGCCACCTCATTTCATAGGAGAAGATCCTGAGAGGAAAAGTGACACTAGTGTATACTTAGACAATGAGTGGAAGTGGCAGGGCATTGAAGCTGCGTCTCCTGATATTCAATTTATTTCTATAACTGTTCCACCATCCTGCTCCATTAATCACACTCTCTCTAGCCATTTTGACTTTGCATTGAAAGTAAACAACATCCTTAAATGTAAGATATACGCAGTGAAATATGAATAATGTAGACAATCTGTAATCAAGTGCCAAAGGTTTAAGGATCTCTTAGGTAATATTTAAGTACTTTGCCATCACACTATTTCTGGCAACAAGAATAATAAGCACTGAGAATCCTCAATGCAACTTTGGTCTACATTCACCCACAACAGGCTGTTCTCTGCAGATAATTTGTCTCAGAACATACTGTGTTAGGAACATCATTAGGCCATAAATCAATTACTCTCTGGAGCATCTCACACTGAATTTATTCAAATAAAATAGTTTTGGTCATCTGAAACCAGATGCTTTTGCAGGCTGCGGAATTTTATTATAGCAGGAAACTTACAAAATACCTCTTTAGCTTGACAAAATCCATGGCAATTAGCAAGAATTTGTCAGTTTTTCAATTTAGGGCTTTACCGTGTACCAGTAAATCAATGGAGCAAGCGTACCCCTTTGAGGACACTCAGAGCAACCAGTGCATTGATTTTACATATCCAGCACAATATCTCTGGCCAGGCGTTCCATCTGAGAGGGGATGAACAGAAAATGAAGATTGCTCAGAGAATTCCTTTTAAATGTCAGGGTGAGTGAGAGGGATTCATGCAAGAATTAAGGTGAAAGAGGTTGTTCTCAGAAGATACTAAGGAGGGTAGATTCAGGCTGGTGGGACACTAGAAACAAAAGAAATACCTTCCCTACTGGAAGAGTTAAGTTGGAGACATGTTTGGTTCAGGATCAGAAAACATTTTAGCTGTAAAGTTTCCGGGGCCAGGAGCAATGTCTATCTTTTTCAGCAACATAATTGTAAAACTCAGCATAGGACCTGGTGTCTAGTTAGTGTTCAATATATATCTAATGTCTTTTGATTTTAATTTATTAACTGTTTACCATATATCAGACATAGTGTTAAGTATGAAGCATGAGAGAATGCACATACACATGCACGCATCCTGTAAGGTAGATCCTCATTGGCTGAGGAACATGGTTGGGGAGATAAGAACATGACTAAGATCACCCAGTAAGTAGGAAGCAGGACTGGGAGGTCAGCCTGATCCTAAAGTCCATCCTGCTAGCCCTCTATACTGCCCTCTATTGAAAGAATGCATGGATGCATAAATGAATGAATGTCTCAAGATGAAGACCTCCATAGAATCTTGGGATGTTTCTTAAACCTTCAAGTCTGGCAGATGTGAGCTCACCCAGAGAGGATACAATCCCCCAAAGTTGACTCTTGCTGGTTGGGAAAGGAAGGCTGGAGCAGGATTTGTGCAGAATTTTGAATGCCCTGCTAATGCATTTTTCCTTTTTTTCTGATGGCAGCAGAGAGTTTGTGCAAGGGAGTGATATGGCAAGAGCTGTGTTTTTGACAAATTCATTGAGTAACAGGGTGGAGAAGGATGGAAGGGAGAAGACACTGGAGTTAGGAAAACAGTTATGGGAGAGATGCTCAGTAAGACAGGAGCCATGTTTGATTCTGAAAAACTGAGTTCATGGTATTAAATGAGGGCCCAGCCTTCCTGGGGGGGAGATGACTAAGAAAAAGGACAGAAGATCAGACGCTTTTAGTGGGTCCTAGAGATCAGAACACGGAGCCTGCCCAATGGCCATTTTCCTACTCTTTTCCTCCTTTGGCTCCACTTCCAGTTAGCAAGGGGTAAGAGCTTGGCTCCTTGGTCCTGGAGCAAACCCGGATCTTGCTTAGAATTCAGTTTGCCTTCAGGAGGTTGCTTAAATGTGAAAATTCTAAGCTTCTTCATCTAAAGAATGAGGTATTTTATGTGATGGTTGAGACTCATACATAAGATACTTGTAAAGTTCTTATCCCGGTGCCTGAAACATGTTAAGCATGTGTCCTCTATCTATGATCACTCCAAGTTCACCCAAAGGATTGAGAGGGGAGAAAAGGAGTGACCTAAGAATGAATTCCTCCCCAGGCTTTGGGTCCATTTGAGAAGATGTTGAAAGTATGTCTCCAGCTCTGGAATTCAGGATTCTGAGCTTTAGGGGTTTCCCAGTGCTCTCCATAAACTCCTGGTTTATGGACTGGGGAAGTATGGAGTTGCTGGAGGATGTCCTATATGAGTGAGAAATCTTGGGAAAAAATTCTGGCAGCTTTGACTGCCCCTCTGGACAGAGAGAACAGGGCATCTATTTCTATGCCATTTTCTTTAAATAGTCCGATGGTAGACAAAGCATTTTTCTCGTGCTCTTTGATATTCTAGGTGGGCCATATATATTCCATGTGCATGGTCAAGTCCATTCTTTGTCCTTCCCTGTACTGCTATCTTCCCCACATGGGATGATGAGATGATGAAATGAAGTACATCCACAGGACTCATGTGCCTGCTGAGTCTACCAATTGGTTAGATCAATAGGAAGTCTTGACAAAAGATTTGGGAGAGAGAGGGAAGGCAGAGATGGCAGTAAGGCTATTTGTTTATGCTTACTTTTCTAGTCAATGGATAATGTAGCAGTATTGCTTAGTGAATTTTCACAGTGGATACACATGTGCAACCAGTGCCTCAAAATTAAGAAATTTACATTGCCAGCACATCATAACCCACCCTCATGCCCTTTTTCAGTCACCACCACCCCCAAATATCAGGTAAGTTATTCCCTTGTGTCCCTCCCTGCAAGGGCACAGGGGACTGTTGATGATCCTAAACTGCGGTCACCTTTCCTTGCAGAACAGCTGGCTCCACACTTTCCTCTCCTTTTCTGGGTTCTGGAAACCACCCCCTTCCCTTGCTCCTTCTGGCCAGGAGCTTGGCTGCTACTAGCTGTAGGTTTCTGCACTGCATCCTTGTTTGCTCCTCACCCACCCCCTCCTTTGTAAAATAGTCACTGTAGTAAACTAAGCACCCACGAATTATCCAGATTTGAATGTGCCATCTGTTTTCTGTTGAGATGCTGACAGATAAACCAGGCAAGAATCCTTTCCTTGGTTGGGCCCAGGCCCTGCCAATGGCAAATTTGGGAAATCAGCCCAGAGAAGGATGTTGTCAGAGCTGGGCAAATTATCTATACAAAACCTTTCTAACATTTAAAAAAAATCAACACAGTGATTTTTAAATTATGTCTTCTAAGGAATCATGATAGATAAAAGAAATCCCTGGTTGAAGCAGACTGGTGATACGGAGATCAGGAGGTGACTGCAATAGCCCAAGCTAGGAGTTTCTATAACATGGATTGAGAGGGTGGTTGTGGTAGAGATGGAGAGGTGGAGGTAGGAGGTAGAATGTATAACATTTGAGGGAGGTAGAATTGGGAAGGGGAGGAAGGAGTTGGCAAGGGGTTTCCCAGGTTTCTGGCTTATGGAATTAATTGATTGGATGAGGCAGGGGCACTTGCTGAGATAGGGAACCTGGTGAGAGAACACTCAGGAATTTGGTTTGAACATATTGCACTTATGATACATAATAGTACATAATAGAGATGCCAAATTGTATACGCATATGCAGGAAAGCTACAGAAGTCAAAGAAGAGGTCAGAGCTAGGACTATAAATTATGGAAAACTCAGGGTACAGATTGGACTCAAAGCTATGGGCTTGGATGAGCGCTCCAAGAAGCTAGCCAAAAGATAGAGAGTGTGTACAGAGCAGCGTTTCTCAACGTGGCACTATGCCATTCTGGGCTGTGTTGTTCTCTATTGAAGAGGGCTGTCCAGTGCACCGTAAGATGTTTAGCAGCTTCCTTAGCCTTGGCCCACAGGATAGCAGCAGCATTCCAGCCATCTGGTTGTCACAGCCAAACTGTCTGCAGGTATGGCAGCTCTCCCACAGAGAGAAAAAAGCTCCTGGTTAAGAACCACTTGTGGCAGAATGAAGTAGGTGTCCCCCCAAGAAGGCAGGTTCATAATCTTAATTCATATTCCTGTGGGTTTGAGCCCGTTGTAAATCGAACCTTGTGGAAGATGTTAATTTTAGCTAAAGTGTGGCCCAAATGAAGGAAGGTGGGCCTTAATTCAAATGACTGGAGTTCTTTTTAAATAGAAGAAATCCAGACATAATGAGAGAAAGCCATGGCGAGGAACCAGAAGCCAGAAGTCAGGGAAACTCAGAAAAGAAAAGAGAGGGCAAAACCATGTGAGCTGAAGCAGGGATGCCAGCCAAGGAGCGTCAGGGCTCGCTGGCAGTTAGCACTGGAACGTTACAGACTTTGGGCTTGCTGACACCTTGTTTTTTGAACTTATAGCCTCAGAACTGTGAGCCCAAAGATTTCCATTGTTTAAGCCAACCCATTGTGTGGGATTTGTCTTGGCGGTCTGGAAAATTCACTGGCATAGAGTAATGGTTGCCAGCCTAGGCTATGGTCCTCGACTGCCAGGTTCTGATCCTGGCTCTGTCCCTGATAGCTGTGAACCCGGAGTGGGTAAGTTACTGAGCTTCTGTGTCTCTGTGGCATAGATACAAGTGTAGGAAAGGTACATTATCTTTGGCAAGATAAGTGAGTAAGTGTGAGTAAATGGCTGAAAAGACTGCCTTTACTGGTTTGGTGTTATATTCCTGATGTTATTCTTTTTTTTTTTTTTTCCTTCTCTTTTTAGGAAAGTTGTGAGTTTATAGAAAAATCACACATATAATACAGGGTATCCATATGAAGCAGGCTAGAAAGATAGGGAATCAATAGATGGATCTGGAACCTGGCAAGAAGTTCACAAAGACATCAATAACCCCAAGAGGGCTGCTGGAAGACCCTCCCCCAAGATTCTGCCACTCAGAAGAAGACTTCCTCCAGAAGCCAGGAGAAAAGCCTGGATATTCCCCAAGGACTTTTACCATTGGGCCCTCCTGGGAGACTGATGGGGGAAATAAGCAATCAAAGCAGAGAACAGCTGGAACTCCTCCCCTGCCATTAGCAAAGAGGTGGGATAATTAACAGTTTAAGAAGTGGCACCAGGCCTGAGTTGTCTTTCTTGTGCTCTCTTGCCTCTGGACCCGGACTCCAGCTGCCTCTTCCCCTCTTGGATCACCACGCAAATAAAACTTGGGCATTTATAACCTATAATGGGAAATTGTAGCCTGCAAATCAGCCTTCTTTATCACTTTTCAGCTCCATTCTCTCTACCTGGGACCTCTGACCTGTTATTTTCTCCCATTTCTCTTCCCTCCCTACCTAAATAAATTACTGGCCTAACTCACCTCATGTGCTCTTGAAATTCATTTCTCCAGCATAGTCAAAGAACCTAAACAAAATCTGGTAACACATATACCACCCTGAGGTAACAAGCATGCTACCATCGTTGGGCAGGCCCAGCACGTTGAGATGAGGCCTCGTCTCCTGCTGGGTGAGTGCTTGGTGCGGGTAGATTGTCGCCCCCCCTGCTACTCTTGCCCATAACGGCTGCCTCCTCTATCTCCACCCAGCATCCAACCCACAACTTCCCCTTATCTTCTGCCCCAGCCCCCATATACCCCCCGCCAGAATGATAACCTCACCTCTGCCCCTTTACCTAGCAACAGCCTCCAACAACCAATCGGAGGTCGCCTTCAGCTTAAGCCAATCCGCACCCCACACGTCGCCCCTTACCCTCGTACCTCACCCCCAACCGTCCCCCAGCCAATTAGCGGCCTCCCCTCACATACATTGCCTTATTTGGCTTAGCCTTGCTACCGCCAGCGCCCTAGCCTATATAAACGCTTGTCTTCCTCAATAAAGCAGACGCGTTGCCACCACTCTCCGTCTCCGCAGCATTCTTCGCGCCGCTGTGCGTCCACCCTTGACACCGCCCGCTGTCCGCCGTGCGCCCTCACCACCCTATTACTATTATGTTTTAAAGATTTATTTTATTTTTTTCTCCCCCCTTTTCCCCAGTTGTCTGCTCTCTGTGTCCATTCATTGTGTGTTCTTCTGCGTCCACTTGCATTGTCAGGCAGCACCAGGAAACTGAGTCTTTTTTTTTTGTTGTGTCATCTTACTGCATCAGCTCTCTGTGTGTGCAGCACCACTCCTGGGTAGGCTGTGCCTTTTTCATTCAGGATGACTCTCCTTGCGGAGTGTACTCCTTGCATGTGGGGTACCTCTATGTGGGGGCGCCCCTGCATGGCATGGCACTCCTTGCGTACAGCAGCTCTATGAGCGGGCCAGCTCACCACATGGGTCAGGAAGCCCTGGATATTCAACCCTGGACCTTCCATATGGTAGGTAGATGCTCTATCAGTTGAGCCACATCCGTGTCTCCCACCCTATTTATTTTTTTAAGATTTATTTATTTTTTCTCCCCCTCCCCCCCCCCCCCCCCGCCCCAGTTGTCTGTTCTCTGTGTCCATTTGCTGCGGATTCTTTTTGTATGCTTCTGTTGTTGTCAGTGGCACGGGAATCTGTGTTTCTTTTTGTTACGTCATCTTGTCGTGTCAGCTCTCCGTGTGTGCGGCGCCATTCCTGGGCAGGCTGCACTTTCTTTTGCGCTGGGCGGCTCTCCTTCCAGGGCGCACTCCTTGCGCGTGGGGCTCCCCTACGTGGGGACACCCCTGCATGGCACAGCACTCCTTGTGCACATCAGCACTGTGCATGGGCCAGCTCCACATGGGTCAAGGAGGCCTGGGGGTTTGAACCGCGGACCTCCCATGTGGTAGACGGACGCCCTAACCACTGGGCCAAGTCTGCTTCCCTGCCCCACCCTATTATTAACACCTTGCATTAGTGTGGTCCATTTATTACAATTGCTAGAAGCAAGGTTGTGTAACTGTACTATTAACCATAGTCCATAGTCTACCTTAGTGTTTAATGTGTTGTACAGTCCCGTGGAGGTATTTTATTTTATTTTATTCTGATAACATATATACAACCTAAAATCTCCTCTTTTAATCACATTCCAATATATAATTCAGTGCTGTTAATGATATTCACAATATTATTGGTGTTATTAAAAGAACTGGATTGAATCTCATATTTAGTCTTGAGAAACTGACAGTTATGGTTCAATAGAAAAGGAGGAGCCTGCAAAGATTGGGAGAATGAGCTGGGGGGCAGGGAGAGAGACACACAGAGAGGGTGAGTCCTGGGAGCCAGGGGAGGAGGGGGCTCCCTGGAGGGGGGCACCGTGGGCGGCCCACCCACAGCTCCACAGTTGTTCCTTACTGACTGCCCCCCACCCCCCTTAGGAGAAATCAACTCAGTATATTTTATTGAGACAAAGTGCTCTAAAGTGCCTCGAGGTTTATTAGAGTTTAGACTCTGCCTATCAGGGATCGTTTTATTTTGCTCTTCAACGGCTCTCGGAATGCATTTATGACAATCTAGATTCTTTCTTACTCTCAGGCTGACAGTCATTTAAAAACTAGTTAGTGGAGATGCAAGCACCTCTGACGAGTGGTTAGCCCTGAAGTAGCAGCACGCTCTGCAGAAGGACGCGGCCTAATCCCATCGCTCCTCCCTGCCAGGTGTAGCAGGTGAAGGGGGAAGGAGGTATATAATGGCTACCTGCATAAAAACAGCTCAGAGACACAATAGGTGCTTCTCAGCAACCTCTCACCAGTACTCGAGAAAAGCAATAGACTTCTTTTTTTTTTTTTTTTTTTATTGACTTTGTAATAATATTACATTAAAAATATATATGTGAGGTCCCATTCAACCCCACCCCCCCACCCCCCCCCCTCCCCCCCCAACAACACTCGTTCCCATCATCATGACACATCCGTTGGATTTGGTAAGTACATCTTTGGGCACCTCTGCACCTCATAGACAATGGTCCATATCATGGCCCATACTCTGCTCCATTCCATCCAGTGGGCCCTGTGAGGATCCACGATGTCCGGTGATCACCCCCGAGGCGCCATCCAGGGCAGCTCCACGTCCCAAATATGCCCCCACCTCTCATCTCTTCCTGCCCTTCCCCATACCCATCGTCCACCATGTCCACTTTTCCCAATCCAATGCCACCTCTTCTATGTGGACATTGGATTGGTTGTGTCCATTGCACCTCTATGTCAAGAGGAGGCTCAGATTCCACATGGATGCTGGCTGCCATCCTCCCATTTTCAGTTGTAATCACTCTAGGCTCCATGGTGTGGTGATTGTCCTTCTTCAACTCCATCTTAGCTGAGTGTGGTAAGTCCAATAAATCAGATTGTAGGTGCTGGAGTCTGTTGAGGCTCAGGACCTGGCTATCACATTGTCAGTCCAGAGATTCAAATCCCCTAACTATATCTTAAACCCCAACGTTAACTGCACCTCCAGCAGATTAGTATGAAAGTCTTATGAAGGGAGATCCCATCTGAGTCCAGATTCATCACACATAAACACCATTTCCAGAGAGGGGCCATCTGCCCTGGTAGTAAACCCCATCGGCCATGACCATAACTCTCATGGGTCTCTTTAGCCTTCATAGGAACCAATATCTGGGGGTTGTATCTGCTTTATCTGTCTCTCTGACTCTGCTCAGTTGTGCATGAGGGCAATCCTTCTGCCAGCCTCCAGACTCTTTTTTAGAAACTCGTAGCCATATAAACTCATTTCTCCTTTCCATTTCCCCCTTACTTTAGGTCAAACAGCATTTTAAAGTCATGTTATTTTATGTAGACATGGATATTCTGCTGATCCGCATTGAACCTTCCATATAAGGTCCTTTTCCAGTTGCATCATCAGTTGGTATTTGATAGTGGTCCCTCGTTGCCAGGGAGGCTCATCCCTGGGTGTCATGTCCCACGCTAAGGATGCTAATGACTATGCTTGTGAGCTGATAAACCTAAAATAAGAACAAGGCCTAGAGCAACATTGTGCCTGGGAATTTCCTCCTGTCAGCCTTCATGTTACTCAAATGTGGCCAGTCTCGAAGCCAAACTCAGCATGTAAATGCAATAGGCTTCTTGACACCCATCCCTCCTCCTCCACCCCAGTACCGCTAACAGCTTTTCTGCTCACTCCCAACTTCTGAGGGGCACTTTTGCTCTAAGAAAATGAATGGCTGTGCTAGAGGGTGGGCAGAAGAAACAGGACTCCTGGAAATGATAGATGTGCGCCTCCCTGTTTCCCTCCCCTTCCCTTGCTCCTCGCTGTTCTTTTCCTCTTTTCCTCTTCCCTCCCTTTCTCTCTCCTCCCACCCTGCCAATACTTATTATCTGCTTACTGTGGTCTAGGCACTGAAGTGGGTGCTGAGAGGACAGCCGAGAACAAAGGAGAGAGAACCGTTGGACCTAATGGCCCTTTTTAAAAAGGTAAACATATACCTTTAAGAAACACACATTTTCTGGAAAGCGATAAAAGAAAAGAATTAGAATGGGACGGTAAGGAAATGAAGAAGCGCTCGCTTTCCCTCGGGTGATCAGGAGAGGACTCTGAGGAGGCAACATTTAAGCAGAGGTGTGACCCTGAGCCCGGAAGAGAGCACAGGCAGAAAGCTAGAACTCCCAGGAGGGGTCTGGGGAGGGGAGGGCTTTGGGACTGCAGAGCACCACAGGGGTCTTTTTACTCCAGGGAACCTTTCACTCTCCCCCTCTCCAGGTGACTACATTTGCTATTAACATTTAAGAAATTTTAATGACTCATGCTGGTATATCTTCTCTCTTTATCTGTCCAGAAAGAGGCTTTAGAGGATAAAGACAGCCTGGAAAGCCTCTTCACCGTGCTTTGGGATGCAAAGCAAGTGGCTATTGTGGATTCTCTCCTCATTCATCTGTAAGAGAAGGAGGCTTGTTAACATAGCAGCTCCTGACTACCACGTGACTTCCCATCCCTTCTTTGAAGAGTTCTTCAAAATTAGATCCCTGGGGAGGAGGGGAATAAAGCAAAAAACTGCTTTTGTTTTGATGTTCATTGGAAAAAAACATCCATTCACTCAGGAAGCATTTATGAAGTGCCTCCAAGCGCAAGGCTGACCAAGGTAGTCAGGCTGTTTTTGACCGGTTGGATCTCAACCTAGTTGGAGAGTCAGATACATAAACAAATGACAGCAGTTGATTACATGTTTGAATAGAGTGTGTGTTAAAAATTATGGGAGCACAAAGTGGGGGATTAATTCTGCCTTTGTGAGATTGGGACGACTTCCCAGGAGAGGCGGAATGTAAACTGGGTGGAGGAGTCTGAGCAGTTGTTTACCAGGTGGAAAAGGGCAGCAAAGGGGATTTCAGTCATAGTGGAAAAGTATGTGCAAAAGCTCAGAGGCGTAAGGAACCATATGGAATTCCCAGGGAGCTGGGTCATCTGAAAAGATGCACGATGAGCAGCCTGGGAAGCTTCTAGTGGGGCCAGGTCATGACGGGCACCTAAGACATGCCAAGCAGTCTTGGCGCTATACCATAGGGCAGTGTTTCTAAAACCCAGTCAGTCATGCGGGTACCGTTTTGTTGATTTTCCCTATATACATAATACAAATACTATTTATTTAAAGTTTTTTTCCCCCTTTAAATTGATGTTATTTACTTGGAGTATGTGAAAGGGAAATCTTTTGAAAAATAATGTTTCTACTGAAATTAAGAGCAGATGTAGCTCAGTGGTTGAGTGCCTGCTTCCCATGTATGAGGTCCTGGGTTCAAACTCTGGTACCTCCTGAAAAGAAAAGTTTGGATTTCAGGGCCCACCATCCAGCATGTCACCTGCCTTGGGAGTCCTCTTCTCCCCAGACTGGCCTATCAGTGTCTCCTGAATTTACTGTCTCCTCCCCAGCATCAAAGTTTTGCTCACATACATGCCCCATGAACAGGCATGTGATTGGCAATCCTGACTTCAAGGTTTTCTTTTAGTTATCCAAAGTCGTTGTGAAGCAGGCTAGTAAGATAGGGAATTACTAGACCGATCTGGAACCTGGCAGAGAGTCCAGGTGGACATCAGTAACCCCCAAGATGGCTGCTGGAAGACCCCCATCCCCAGGATTCTGCTATCCAGAACAAAGCCTTCTTCTGGATGCAAGGAAAAGCCGTTCCCTAGGGACTTTATCATTGGGTTTTTGCTGGGGGATTGATGGGTGGGGTGATCAATCGAAACAGCAAACAGATAGAACCCCTCCCCTGCCATTAGCAAAGGGGTGGAATAATTAACAGTTTAAAAAGCAGATGGTGAGGCCAGAGTGCACGCTCGGCTCTCTTGCCTCTGGACCCGTTTCCAATCTCACCATTTTTCCTCCTGCCGTGTGGCCATGCACGTAAAACTTGGGCATTTATAACCTATAATGGGGAATTGTAGCTTGTAAGTCAGCCCTCTTTATCACTTTTCAGCCCCTTCCTCTCTACCTGGGACCCCTGATCTGTTACTTTCTCCCATTTCTTTTCCCTCCCTACCTGAATAAATTATTGGCTTAACTCACCCTACATGCTCTTGAAATGCATTTCTGGAGCATAGCTAAGAACCTAGATAAAATCCGGTAACAACTGGACTGGGGGAAGCCTCTGAGGGGCTGCAGTAAAATTCTAACGGGGGTGGGGTGGGCAGAGTGGAAGAGGATGAGTCCCCTCCTTCTCCCCGGAAAGGACCCCAGCATGGTAAGGGCTGCCCCGAGGTGGGAAACTTGTACAGGGAGAAGTCTTGTTGCTGTTGTTGCAGTTATTTACTTTATTAAAATTTAAAATCTGAAAATTGCAAAACTTATTATTTGCACAAACACCTGAGGCACAGCATCTTCACACTAACAATTTGAAAAAAAGACCAAGTTTAAGTTAGAATCTTATAAAACATAAATAACATAAAGGAAACCACCTTTTAAACCATATATTCCTAGTAAATAGTTGCATCTGTACATAAAGTACATTTTGGTGTTCTAAAAAGAAAATATACATTCTTGTCCCTGGTGTACATTTTATTGGCATTTACAACAAATGGCAAATACTATTAGCACAGATTCTCAGACCTTATAAACATTACACCAAACATTATACAAAGTAATAACAGAGAATTTAGTCTTAAGACGCCAAAACAGGGCCTCTTCAGTAGATGTGTTTTAGATTGCAAAATTGCAACGACTTCACCTCTCATTACGGTGGCCAGAGGTGGCTTTGGATGGGTCCCCGGATCCTTCAGGTGAATGGAGTTTAGCAGTAACTTACAATTACTGAGGACTCACGATGTGCCAGGACCTACAGAAAGTCTCCTTTTATTCCCCTCTTCCAGAAGGCAGACAGTGTTATTCTTTTTGTAGGCGAGGAAACAGAGATAGAGAGGATAGGTCCCTGCCGGAGCCAAGATTCGAATCCAAGGCATTTTGTTTTCTGATCATCTGCTTTCAACCAGCAAGCTTATTGGGTCAAAGGTATGTTTTCCCAATTCATTCACGCCCTCTGCCCAAAGATGCCCCTCCCTGCTATCCGGAGTTTCCAAATCCTAGGATTGGAAGAATCATTCCACCCGGCCCTTGCTTCTGGTGGAGGGCCAAGCTTCTGTAAAGTCCTGTTCCTCAGTTAGAACCGTCACAAAAACCTTCCTTGACCCACCGCACAACCTGTTCAGGACTCTTTCTTCCCTAACTCCTCCTCCTCCTCCCCCATGGATCTCAAGACTTCAGATTCCATAGCTGAGGGTTAAAATTTAAGCAGAACCTCATTTCCCCGGTGCCATAGCTCCCTGTGCATACAGCTCATTCAGTTCCTTGGAGGACAAAGAGGTGCTTGGAAAAGGCAAGTTTTAGGCACTGCAGGACCCCTTGGCCTAATTCCATCTTTTAAAAAAATTTTATTAGAGAAGTTGTAGGTTTACAGAAAAATCATGCAGAAAACAGTTGTCATATCCTTACCCCCCCATTATTAACACCTTGCATTAGTATGGTACATTTGTTACAACTGATGAAAGAATATTATTGTACTATAACTATAGTCCATGGTTTAACAGTTCAACTTAGGGTTCACTGTGTTACACAGTTCTATGTGTGTTTTTAATACTTTGCCATCACCTCGTATAGAAATGTATAATTTAAGCATTAACTCCCCATTCCCTACCCAACCCCTGCCACTGGTAATTATATTATTCAGCCAAAGGGGTGCTAATGCAATATACCAGAAATTCATTGGCTTTTATAAAGTGTATTTATTTGGGGTAGGAGCTTACAGATACCAGGCCATAAAGCATAAGTTACTTCCCTCACCAAAGTCTATTTTCACATGTTGGAGCAAGATGGCTGCCGATGGCTGTGAGGGTTCAGGCTTCCTGGGTTCCTCCCTTCCAGGGTCTTGCTTCTCTCTGGGTTCAGGGTTCCTCTCTTCCCGGGGCTTGCTTCTTCCAGGGCTCAGGGTTCCTTTCTTCCTGGGGCTTGCTTTTGTTTCCTTTGTGAGCTTACTTTCAGGGGCTCCAGCTTAAGGCTTCAGCATCAAACTCTAACATCAAAAACCTCTCCTACTCTGTCCTTTGCCATGCCTTTTATCTGTGAGTCCCCTCCCCTTGGTGGGTGCCCTAATGATGTGGCCCAATCAAAGCCCTAATCATAACTTAATCATGCCCAGGTACAGACCAGATACAAACATAATCCAATATCTATTTTTGGAATTGATAACCATATCAAACTGCTATAGTAATCTATATTTTAGTTTCTTACTCTATGAATTTGCTTATTCTAATTATTTCACAACAGTGAGATTATACAATTTGTCCTTTTGTGATTGGCTTATTTCACTCAACATTGTGCTTAGTCCATATTAATACCATCAAACCTCTAAGACCTCCCCATTCTCAGCTGGTGGTATGCTTGAGAGGACCCCAGGAGCAATTTAAGGGACAGATGGGGGAGGGGACAAGGCTGAAATGATGAAACCTTATGAGATTATTACAAGAAGCTTGTAGGAGATAACAAGGGGAATGGCAAGGAGTCTTAGTTGAGGATGTTGACGGGGTGGGGCTGTAATGTTTGACAGTTTAGGATAGCAGAGAACACAAGCTTTGGAGACTAGAGACCTGGGTTCAAACTTGTCCAGAATAAATGATAGCTAGACTTTCAATGGGTCATTTTATTTCTCCAAGCCTTCATTTTTTGTTTTGCTAGTGTTGCAAGTTTAATAATTAGAATATATTTTAGAGACATTTGATTTGATCTGGAGGCTAACAAGAAGGCAAAATAAAATTCTGTTTTGATCTTAGGGAGTAACTGTATAATTAACCAAAAGTAAAGACCTTATAAAGCAGGTCTGTGGGACAGTTTGGGCAGGTGGAATTGTGAGGAGTTGGCTGTAGACATGCTCAGTAAGAAGTATGATGCATCTCCATGGAGACAGTTATTCTATGCTTTGTTTTATTTATAAACAGATGACCAACATACTTACAGTTTTGAGCAAATCAGTCAGATGCATAAGAATTACGTAAGGATCTACCTTTCTCTGTTTTTTTTCTTTTCTTATTTATTTAACCTCATGCCAAATGATAGATGTCAGCTTAGCAGCCCGCAGCTGGAATGCAAGGCACTGCTTTCTCCATTTGCAGCTAGGCTTTACTGCAAGGCATGATCTCAGCTGAGTTCATTCATTCATTCACTCACTCACTCACTCATTCATTCATTCATTCATTATCACTTTGGGCTTCACCAGTCCCATTAACACAAACTCCAAGAGCTGTGTGACCCAGAGTTTCCCTCAGTAAATTTCTGAAAGGAAGGAGAGTAGCACTGTGAATGAGATGGCATTTCCACATTTTTTTTTCAGAGCATTTTTGGGCATTTCCAACTCCTACCACTTTTGTGTTTGGCAGGCTTTGTAGCCTCTGAGCAAGTGGCTAGCCATCTTTTGTTTTCATAAAGCCAGAAGGAGCATTTCATCATACCACAATGATTAGCAATTTGCAGCCGAAAATCTATGGCTCTTGGATATGTTATCAAGTGGTTGCTCGCTTCCTCCTGAGGGCAGAACGACCTATAGAAGCTTCACAAAGTGGCTAGGTGGTTTGGGAGGAAGGGAAAATGGAGGTTGGGAGATGGAGGAAAAGGTATTGGTTGCAGAGACGACCGTGATTACAGCAGACTTAATTTACCCATTAGAAGTGTTTCCTGTAATTAGCTGAAAATGGATTTAGACTCTATTAGATTAGAACTAGACGAAAAAATTGACAGAAATCTCAAAGCAAGTGAAAGAAATGTACTTGAGTACTCTCATTAGCGAGCAAATTATCCTCTCTTAGATGAGGTCCAGCTCTAGAGAAAACTGAGAGGGAAGAAATACCAGCAGTAGTCTCTAGTGTCACCACACAATTTTTTTAGGTGTTCGCACTTACCCCAATACAATGCCAGGGGGAATGGATGTAGTTCAGTGGTGGAGCACCTTTTTCCCATATATGAGGTCCTGGGTTCAATCTCCTGTACCTCCTAAGAAAACAAAAAATAAAAATCAAACAAAAAACAATGCCAGGACTGGCACTGGAAGCAGCTCCCTCCTCCAATCATTTGTGAGATTCTGGGCGAGATGCTTGCCATCTGCACTCTTCTGTTTCCCCATTGGAGGCCTTGGAACATTCACCTTGCGTGATTCTGCGGTCTCTTTGGGGAGGTGGTACTTATACCCCCAAAAAGGCGACGAGTAATTTTACTGTGTTGCATGTAAGATCCAAATAGTGTGTTCAGATGAGAGAAGGAATCGGTGGGGACTGTGGGGACTGGAACGTGGCAGGATCAGGCAAGGGTGGTGGCAAGTGGTACGGGCTTTGTGAACAGGCAGTCCTGGGTTGAATATCTGCTCTGTCCCACCAAGCCTTTCTGAACCTCAATTTTCATATCTGAAGTGGGATGACATGGCTCTTCTACAGGCTTTTTGGAGGGGTAATTGAGATAACCAATACCTTCATTTCCTAAGGCTGCTATAGTAAATTACTCCTGAACTGTGTGGCTTAACACAGCAAAAATTTATTCTCTCACTCTTCTGGATGCTAAGTGCCCAAAATCCAGGTGGAGGCAGGGCCCTGCTCCCTCCAAAGCCTCCGACAACAGCTCCTTCCTAGCCTTCTCCTAGCTTCTCATGGCCCCACGTTTTCCTTTGCTCGTGCCAACACCACTTGTGTCTCTGCGTCTGTCTTCCTGGCATGTGTCCCTGCCTTGACATGATGCTCTCCTCTTCTAAGAACACCAGTGATACTGGCTTAGAGGCCACTCTACCCCAATATGACCTCATCTTCTTGTTTCCAAGTCAGTTACATTCGAAGGTATGGGGGGTTGAGTCTTCAACATCTTTTTCTTTCTTAGAGGGGCACAACCCAGCCCATAACAATGGGACCAGGGCAGTTTCCTACCAGAGTTACCACTAGAGTTGCTGAACACAACCAACAAATCTGTTAACTCCTGCCCTTGGGAGCTGGAGCCCAACTCCCCTCTCCTTCAGTCCGGCCTGGTCCTAGTGTTTTACTTGACCCAGAGAGTGATGTCCCAGGACTGATGAGCTAGGGCCTAAGAAGTCTTGGAGCCTCTGCCCAAGTTTCTTGGAAAACTTGCTCTTAAGCCCTGAGCCACCCTAGGAAGTGTGGCTAAGCTGAGGCTGTGATGCTGGGCACTAAGCTAACACATGGAGAGACCCTGAGGCTGCATGGAGAAAGAAGCCTGGCTAGCCCCAAAGGTTCCAGGTCAGCCCAGAGGCTCCAGGCAGGTGGAGCAGAGATGAACTGTCCACTCCATGCCCCACAGAACCAAAGGAGATACAACGAGGTTGTGATTTTAAGTCCCTAAGTTTTGGGGTGGTGTGTTATGCATCCTAAGTAACTGCACAAACCTCACATTCACATTCTTGACAATTAGTGAGGTTTGAACCCATTCTTTGGAGCATTTCCCCACTGCTTTATTCCCCAGTGTGCTTCAGTTCTATCAAGCTTTGCCTGGTTCCAAACCCTTGCTCCATTTTCTAGTTTAAGTGTAAATAATTACATCAAATTCACAAGGAGTACATAAAATAGTGTATATAAGGAAGTGCCTGGTATGTAGAAAATATCAAGTGGAGAGCTAATCAAATAGAAATCTGAGGGAAGCGGATTTGGCTCAATGGATAGAGTGTCTGCCTACCACATGGGAGGTCCAGGGTTCAAACCCAGGGCCTTCTGACCCATGTGATGAGCTGGCCCATGTGCAGTGCTGATGCATGCAAGGAGTGCCGTGCCATGCAGGGGTGTTCTCCGTGTAGGGAAGCCCCAAGTGCAAGGAGTGCAACCCATAAGGAGAGCCACAGAGTGCGAAAAAAGTGCAGCCTGCCCAGGAGTGTGCCACACACACTGAGAGCTGATGCAGCAAGATGATGCAACAAAAAGAGACACAGATTCTGGGTGTCGCTGACAAGAATACAAGCGGACACAGAAGAACACACAGCGAATGGACACAGAGAGCAGACAACTGGGGGGGGCGGGGAAGGAGAGAGAAATAAATAAAAAATAAATCTTTAAGAAAATAGAAATCTGATTCCTATAGCCATCTGTTAAATAAGTGGCTTCTTCCAATTAAATCAGTTTAGTAAAACTGAGGGCTTTATTTGGGCACAACTTCATTGTACCTTGGAATGCTGGGCTTGGGTCAGCTTATTTCTTTTCTTGGGGTTTCTAACCCAGCACTTGTTCCTTTGGATGAGGATGAATTCCAGTGCATCCACTCATGTCTCTATATAAATCTAGAGTTGTATCAAGGACAGGCTGGGCTGGGCTCACTGCTGCAGGATCCCTTCCTGCAGTTTGGAAATCACATGTGATGGGAAAGAACTAAAATGTTATCTCAGGCGGGGAGGGGTGTATTTTTCACTAGAATGTTGAGCAGTGATGTGTTTTCATCTTATTTTGTCTGATGGTCTTCCCAGTTTCTGATAAAATTATGGACCCTTTCTTTTTCTAGAAAGATGCACATATGGATGCAGAGGCAAAGTTCTACATACACTTACGAAAGAGGGGATAGATCACAGACCCCAGAAATGCATTATTGCACTGGATAACCTGATTTTAAACAGCATCTGACATTTTGATAAGCTCTTCTTCCTAGACAGAATAATCCTCAAAAATATTGTTTTGTTTGACTTGCATGCTTAGGTAGTAGTATGGTGTAGAAGAATTCTCCTTACTCCCACACTGCCAGGGCTTTTAGTGTGGTAACTAAGCTTGTCGATAGGCTTTGATGCAGCTATGTTATCAGAGGAAACTAGACTGAATCCCTCTCTTCTTCTTTGTTTGTTTTACTCTTGGAGATTTCTGGATTTTGTTCCATTTATTAAAACCGCACTAGACTTATGAAAGCATCTGCTTATGAGGGGAACTCATCTTTAGCCTGAAATCAGCTAAGCAAACTCTCTTCCAACCACGTTGATTGCAGAATGTAACACATAATTAAGTGTTTACTGCAAAAGCCAGTAAACACGGCCTGGGGGAATATGTCAGAGCAGCTCTTGTCTCCATAGCAACACCCGATGAGCCTTGCTGAATAATGAACGTATTCTCAGGATCACTGATACAAAACGATAAAGCAGCAACTAACAAGAACACAATATCAACTCTATCATTATGTTCAGGACATTAAATATATAATGTCTCAGCTTTCTATGTCGACATTCAATAATACTAATTCATTTCTGGCCATTTCTAGTTGCTTAAGTGAGGACAACTGGCTTCTGTTGAGTGCACTTACGACTGCCAGTCTTAATGTTAGTTACACAGTATTGTAGAATAAATTTTATAAGCAATTAAGGAAATGCAGTGTCATAAATTAAAACATGGTTTTTTCAGCCAGGATGCCAGACTATCTTCTCCCATTGATGAGTATTTATTCTACTCTGAAATGAAAAATTCATTCTAAACCATGGGGCAACTTTCCTCTCTGCGAATTGCGTTCCTTGGTTGGGTGGTCATGGGCAAAGGAGCGTAGGGTTGAGGAGCTACCAGTTTTCTGAGGGTGTGTGTTCATTGCAAGTTCTCCTATGTGGATTCTGAGAGTCATGCTCTTGTTAGAGACACTAGAGGCTAGGGAAGTCTCAGCTGCGACTGCTGGGACCATCTTTCTCACCATTTCTTGACCTCCTGGGGTAGCCAGGCAGCAGTTGATCAGTTTGCCTGCTATTCTCAGTAAGCTCATTTATTCAGTTGGATTCAGTACAATCTCTATCCCATTTTAAATAATAAGAGTGTACATGTGAAAAAAATCAGCTCAGTGACAACCAATCAGTGCAAATGGGAAGACCAATGTCAAAGAAATGATGCAAAATAAATGAAGAGAACCTAAACATGCAGCTACCTTTGTTTTCCCATCTCTATGATTAGGAGAATTATGCTACAGGATAGTCATAAATATATTGTTGAATAATTGGTTTAGCATAATGGCATGCTCATGTGTAAACATATTCATATGTACATTGTAGAATAGTAATACCTTTTGCTTATTTAGAAACTATGATTTGCCATGTTCTTTGCTGGATAGTTTTACAATTATTGTATTTGGTTATCATAATGATTGCAGAAAGTATTTTATCCCTATTTTCCATATGAATAAGCCGAAGTTCAGGGAAACGAAGTGATTTGCCCAAGGCTAGCAAGTAGACGATGAGGATTCTAATCAAATTTTACCTCCAAAGCTGATGGTTTTATATAAATGTGTGGGATCATGTATACATGTGGAGCACATCTCACGAAACACAATCCACATAGCTGGATGATGGACAATGCAAAGTCAGTGCAACACCCAGGAAGTATTGCAGCTTAGCAACCTCATCATTTTCAAATTGGATAATGTGTAGTGAAAGCATTTCTGCGGCTCTCCCTCTCTGAGGATTTTAAAGAGCTTTCCGGTGGAATTTGTTTTTTCCCTTGAGAGACACTGAGAAAGTGGGTCGTATTCAGAAAACCGATTGGAGACAAGCCATAGGCTTGGTAATAAATATGTACAAGGCTAGCTGTATAGAGTCAGGAGTACAGCTGATGGGTGCAGTGCAGAAACCTGCTCCTATAGCATCTCCCTGAATGTGAATTCTGAAATTGAAGGGATCCACTGGCATATGAATAAAACGGAGATCTGTATGTGGGGGTGCACACATGTCCATACACATTAGATATACATTGTCTTTCCTTATCTTTGGCTTTTAGATTCTTGTATATTACAGTCTCTCCATAGACGTATGATAATTTGGAGTTTGGTTTGGTGACCTGTGATTTTCATGCAGATGTAAGTTAAAAGTCTCCAGAGATGTTGCCATGAGTTATCCGTTCTTAGACGTGTCTATAGCTGGGAATAGCTCATTTATAAGCAAGACACATCAACCTCCATCCTCATATTCATAATAATTTTAGTAAATCTCAATGAATGAAAGAATGGTGATAATAAAGTAACAGCTAAGTGCTTTATGTGAATTATCTCATTTAGTCTCCACAGCAGTGCTTTAGAAGGAAAGCAGTCACTTAGCAAAATTAAGCAACTAGACCAAGACCATGCGGTTAAAATCGGAGAGAAACACAGGCTCAGGCAGCCTTTTTCTGGAGTTCACAGCCTTTTTGTACCCTTAAGATTAAGCCAACCCTAGGTTCAGTTCCTGGTTATTTTTGAAGGAAACCAGAAATTACCTAGACAAAGATTTATGTCTTTCTGTGCCTGCCTTTGTAACATATTTATATGAGATTTGATTTATATGAGAGTAGAACCATAACAATATACTTTATAGACAAGGCTTGTTCTGTGTTCATGGATTCATTCGTTGATTCATGGAATTTTATTAAGTACATACAGTGAAGCAAACTCTATGCTGAGTATTGTGGAGAAAAAAGTAAGTAAAACCTGGACCCTTGAGAGAAGCTGGAAAAGTATATAGTAATTAAAGGCCCACACGGGGCATTACATTACAGAGACAGAGCAGAGCACTTCACACTGGCTTGGGGGTGTGAATGGGACTTTGCATGGCATTAGTAACAGAAGCCAGAGAGCTGTTGGAAACATTAAGTCATTCCCAGGGCATGACTGGGCAGTGTGTAAGACTGGGGTGACAATTTAAATATAGAGCAACTAGTCTCCTGGCCGCTAAAACAAATACCATACAATGGGTTGGCTTACTAATAGGAATTTATTGGCTGATGGTTCCAGAGGCTAGAAGGCTCACTTCCTCCTGGGGTTGGTGTCTTCTGGCTGGTTGGCAATGTTTGAGTCCCTTGCCTGTCACATGGCAATGCACCTGGTGGCATCCTTCAGTGTTCTATTGATGTCCGGTTTCTCGCTTCTCCCATGACTTCTCTCTCTGTGGCCTCCTCTATACGGTCTTCAGTAATAAGATTAAGACCCATCCAGATTCCATTGGGCCACATCTTAACTGACGTAAGCTCATCAAGAGGTCCTTTTTACAGTGGGCTCACACCCACAGGAATAGATTAAGATTAAGAAAATGTTTTCCTGGGGTAAGAAACTCCAAGCCACCACACAATCCAAAAAGTCCACTAACTGGTGAAAGGTTAAGCAAAATATAGTGGATCCATACAATAGAATGCTGTTCAGCAATGACGAGAACATAGCCTGTCACATGCTGTAAAATGGATGAACCTCAAACACAGATGATAAGTGAAAGAACCCAAATGCAGAATATTAGATTTTTTAATGATCCCATCTATATGTAATGTTCAGAACAGGCAACTCTTTAGATGGAGAAAGGAGATGGGTGTTGCCTGGAGCTTGGGCTCGGAAAGAGGACTGACTATAAACTGGCATGAGGGATATCTCTCGGCTAATGGAAATGTTCTAAAACTGAATTATGGTGATGGTTGTACAATTCTGAAGATGTGTTAGAAATTATTGAATTTTATACATAAAACAAGGACATTTTTTGTTATATAAGTTGTACCTCAGACAAACTTTTAAAACAATGACCAACAGCCATTAACATTTCTATTTAGGTTAGAGTATCTGAAATATCAATTTAAACGTTAACAGTCATCTTGGCTTTACACTCTTTTAAACATAATTTTAAAGCTGTCTGATTCCTCAACCTTAGGGAAGATTAAAAGAACACAAGACTTTAAAAATGGCTAAGGGGCTTAAGAAGTCATTGAGTTTGAAACTTTTCACCATGTTATTTGAAGTTAGAAGATATTCTGTGATTTAAAGATATTTTCCAGCAGATCTGGACTTATGCTCAGCATTTCAAATTCTGTAGGACTTTTAGGGGATTTGGCAAAGTGATTGTTACTGATGACCTTTTTCCCATAATTGTGTTTTATCCAAGGCAGGGCCTGGAAATAAAATGGAATTGCTTAACCAAGAGCTATGAATTAGCCCAGACAAGAGCATGTTGTTTTTGTGCGTATGTATCAAATTAGCATTTCACGTAATTTCATATCCTGAAGAGCTCTGGACCACAAGTAATGGTGGGGCATTTGAAATTATCTAGTTTCCTTGAATTATAGCCAACTTTTCTTGGATAAGGACTGAAGAGTCAGTAGAGAAACTTAACTTTAGGAGAGGGATTTGGTTAGTTACTGAATCTATATAAGCCTTCGTTTTTCCACTAGTAAACTGGGAATAATTATAATACCCACTCCAGTAGTTTGTTGTGAAGAATTACAAAAATGACTCAGCCATATAGAACTTGGCCCAAATTTTGGTGACTGACAAGCGTAGGATATTAGTAGCTGCCATAGTGATAAACTGTAGAACGTTTTGTCAGAGCTAGAATCACTGTCTTGTAATTATAGACTGAATATATCTGTGTTCCTTGTTCATTGTGAACTCCTTAAGTAGGGAAACTATTGTTCTCTGTGTTCTTAGTATGGAGCAAAATGCAGGCCATAGTAGTTTTCCCATCTGAATTTTACCCCATTTTATACATGTGAGAAACAAGCCCAGAGATGGTGAATGGTTTTTCCAGGTTGCACAGTTGGTCAGTGGCAGAGCTCTGACGAAATCCAGTACTCCTGGCCCTTTGTCTGGTGTATCTGTCCCATTTAGCAACATAGGGTGATGATCACACTGGGAAAAGCTGGAAAGGGGGGCAGCTCCTTAAAATTTTGATGAGGCTGTAGTTCAAGGAGGAGCTGATGTTTATAGCTGGACCTCATGGTTGATTATCTGAACCACTCTCTACTAGTGCTGTCCACTCTGAACCCCAATTTTTACTGAACCCACCCAGCAAAACGTCAGCTCTGGGTCAGTGTTGAATCTGCTTTTCCCCCTGCTACCAACCCCCCAGCTTCAGAGCTTTGTGGGAGAAAGCCACTGGATGGCACAGGTTGCCACTGTTATAAATTTATGGGCTTAATGAAGAGCCTGGCATATACTAGATACTTGGTACACCTTTATTGAAAGAGGTTTTGGGGAAGTGAATGAATGATTCAACCTCAGTTCAAGAAAAGATCTATCGTTTTCTTTGGTCAGCTCCTCTCCCAGCCTTGAAGCCCTTGAAGGCAAAATAAGATAATAGTTGTGAGCTCAGTTTCTGGGGTTTAATCTTAGTGCCATCATTTCCTGTGAGCATACTCTTGGCCAGTTTACTTAATCTCTCTATGGCTTTGTGTCCACTTGGAAAATCGGGATGACGAGAGGACATACTCCATTAGGTTCACAGAAGGGTTAAATGGGTTACTTCACGTGGCGTGCTTTGCACGGTGCTTGGCACATCAGTGAACCTTAGCCCACTGTTATTACACATCCGCCACCACCCACACGACCACCCACACTGCCGACTCAGGTTTGGGAAGGAGATGGTGCCTTCTCCTTCAAGGAGAGAATTGGAGCCTTCAGGTGCAAAAGACCTCAAATTCTAACCACCTTCACTCCCAGATTTTCAACTGGGCATAGACCTGGTCCAATTTGTATTTTAGAAAGATTACACCATCAGGAGAGTTTCTTTCAGATAGACCAGACAGTAGTTATAGAAATTTAGAGGAAAAATAAAATTTGGGGTTCAACCAGTGTAACTGCAGAACAGGGAAACAAACACGGCAGTAAAGTGACTCCCGGACTCACCTCTAGGACTCAGGTATATTGACTCCCAGCCCCAAACGTTTCTCGTGCAATCATTTATTCCTACATTAACTGGCTCTGCTGCTGGTTAAGTTACTTTTCCCTTGTCGCAGAGGTAAGGAAGCAGCGTGTGTTGCGCAATGCTGCCCTCTGCTGGGCAAAGTGCACACTGACCCAATGGGAAGAACATGAGAAATCCAACAATAAAGCCAGCCAGGCATTGCACTGTGAAGGATTCTCTCTCAGGAGAAAAGGCAATCCTTGGGCACCTTGGCGTGTGGTTAGGTGAGGAGTTCCTGAAAGTCCAGTACCAGGATGGAAAGTGTGGTGCTTTTCTTAAAGGAGCAGAGACCAAGTGGTGTGGTAGCGGGGGCTGGGGGGAGGTGTTAGTTTCTTTCAAAAAGAATATTAGAAGTAGCATCACTTCAGCCACCTGGTCACTGAGAATATTGCTAAGAGGTGTTCTGCCTGCACGCTGGTCTTTCCTAGTTTGTAAGTCTATGTATGCTTAGGAAATGGTTCATAAAGATATGGAAGAGAGGATATAAAGAAGGGATTGAAAAAATACATTGCTAAGCACAGCCAGTTTTTAAAAACGATAAGGTTAAGCTGTGACTTGGTTGTAGCTATGAGCGTGCCCATTATTAGGTTAAAGATGAGAGTAACTTTTTTTTTTTAGAGATTTATCTATTCCCCTCCTTCCCCTCCTCCCGCCCTGCTGTTTTTGCTGTCTGTGTTGTCTTCATTTCTCTCCTCTAGGATTCACTGGGGTTCAATCCTGGAGACCTCTGACAGGGAGAGAGGTTCCCTGTCAATTAATGCCACGTCAGTTCCTGGTTTCTGCTGCGCTTCACCTTGACTCTCCCCTTGTCTCTCTTGCTGCGTGACTCACTTGCACGAGGCACTGGCTCACCACATGGGCACTTGCGCAGGCACTGGCTTGCTGCATGGGCATGCTTTCTCTTCTTCCTTTTCACCAGGAGGCCCCAGGGATCGAACCCAGGTCCTCCCCTATGGTAGGTGGAAGCTCTATCACTTGAGCTACATCTGCTTCCCAGGAGTGACATTTTCCCAATGAATTCTGCAATTCTCTATTGTAGCATTCGTCTTGCTTATTGAGCTGCTTACTTACTGTAAGTCTGCATATTCCATGTGGGCAGGCACTCCGCTCGTCTTATTTGCTGCTCCATCCCTAGAGCCTAGTAACAGCGCCTTACATACAGTTAGGGGCTCAGTAGTTAGCTGCTCCCTGACTGAGTGAAAACTCTGCTGCCTGCCTCGAAGTCATCACAGTAGATTGAGTTGTGTGCCCCTGTGAAAACCAGTTCTTAATCTTAACCCCATTCCTGTAGGTATGGACCCATTGTAAATAGGGCTTTTTGAAGATGTTATTTTTAGTTAAATCATTGTGGCCATGTGAATCAAGATGGCTCTTACGCCTCTTCCTGGAGGCTGTATAAGGAGCCAGCCATTGGGAGGTGCTAGAAGCTGGAAGTCAAGGGAACTGGAAGAGAAAGAGGAAATTGCTGTGTGACCTGAGGCCGGGATACAAGCCCGGGCAGCCTCGGCATGGTCAGCAGCCTGCACCGGAATGTTAGATTTGGGGCAGAAAGCCTCGTCTTGCTGATGCGTCCATTTTGGACTTCTTCTAACCTCAAAACCATGAGTCCATAATTCCTGTTGTTTAAGCCAATCCTGCCTGTGGTATTTGTGACAGCAGCTCAGACAAAATTAAGACAGCCTGCATGGAAGGCTCTTTTCATCCTAATGCTACAGAAGAAGAAACGAGATGTTCATGGTTAAACCCATCTCCCGGATTCCCGACTCCAGGGTCCCTGTTCTGAGCGCCCTGACAAGCTGCTTTCCCTCCAGCAGCTCCAAGTCTGTACACACAACACACACAGGCAAAAATTGGGGGGCATGAAAATGACCATTGGAACTCAGTTCTCTGTACCTCCGATCTGTCATCCCGTATAGTTTATATAATTAAGGAGAAAGGTAGGTTTTAATCAAATGTTTAATGGGCAGCAATAAAAAGAAAGCACTGATTCATGCCCCAGCATGGGTGAATCTCAGATGCACGCTGCTAAGTGAAAGAAGTCAGGCTCAAAGACTATACACGGAACGATTCCATTTATGTGACATTTTAGAAGAAGCAAAAGTATAGGGACAGAAAGCAGACAGGTGGTTTGTTGATCTGCTGGGTAGGGGTTGGGTCGGAGGAAGGAGTTGATTACAAGGGAGCAGCAGGGAATTTTGAGGTGATGGATTATTCCAGATCTTCAGTGTGGTGGAGATTACAAAACTGTATGCATTTCTCAGAACTCTCAAAAACTATACCATAAAATGGTGATTTTTTACTGTAGTGTGCATCACCATCCTCCAATTATTAAAGCTTCCTAACAATCTATTAGGAAGGAGAAAGCAGGTTGAAGCTTCCAACAACTATAATCCTCAAGCCTGATCAAAAAACTCACTCACTGGAAAAAAAACCTATGTTCTATTATCTATGCATGTTTTGTCAACAAGTTTTCTTTGTAAAGCTTCACATGGGATGGGAAGTTGTCTTCTCTCACATGAATATCTGCTGCCAGTCTCTAGAGGAGCAGCCTAAGCTTGCCAGTGTTTCTTCACTTTTTCTCAGGAACGATGGAGGGGGAAGGACTGGAAAGTACCTTTCAAGTGTGACTACATTTGCTTGCTTTTTAATTCAAGCAGCATTAGGGGTTAACAGATCCTCCTTTTCTTTCTAAATCCACAGCATCTGAAGACTTCCATGGATATGTCTTGTGAGAGTGGAAAGAAGAAGAGATTTGAGGTCACTTTTGTACAATAATTAGAATAAATATTTAGTGTTTTATGCAGTATATATTTATGGGATTTATAAACAAACAAAATATGGAGACTGTTGAGTACTGGGTTCAAGATGAAGTTTTTACAAACCATACTCCATTATCCAAAATTCTCCATTTGATATGAATTGCAGAGTTACACACTACTTGTTGCCAAGGATGGTGTGGTTTTGATCTTACACTCCAAATCAGTGATAGAGACCGCTAGTTGTCCCCGAATATCTGTTCTTCCCTTCTACAGTAATAATAACAGAATAAATAATTACAGAATGGAAAAAAAGACTTACACAATTTGCCAGTCTTCTTTAAGACTTCACGTGGCCATAAGATGAAGTTCTGTTCAATGGGTTGCAAGCAAAGTGGTACGTGCATTCTTCAGGGGAGCATGTGTGATTTTCTCCTTCTCTTTCCTCTTTCTTTATGGCTAGGATATGGACAAGTTGGCTGGTGCTTCTTGGATCACAATGTGGGAATTGTGTGCTTGGGATGGTGGAACAATAGATAGCAAACATCGGGGTTCTTGATGGTTGTGGGGTCATAAACCCTGTACTGTCTATGTTCATGTGAGAAAGATGTGAATGTCTATCATGAATAAGCCACTCCAATATTATTTTTCTGTCACTTTCAGCTAAATGTGATAATAATGATAGCTAATGGTTACAAGAGCACTGTTGAGCTTACAAAATATCACCCAGCAGATTAGGTTGGAGGAATTCATGGAGGAGTTCAAATCTAGCACAGCACCCCAGAACTTTTATTAGAGTGCAGCTCCTTTCAAAAGTTGCTTTCTGATGAATTGAATGCAAATAATCTGAACCATATGGATTAAATTGCCTTTAAAATATACACACGGGTTTAAACAGTGAGAGCAAAAGGTGTGGCCAAATATATATTGTTTTCTTGAGCTCTGAAGGTTGGAAAATTGGCCTGAAATGCTGGATGGCCAATCACATTGGGTTCATTATTTCTAATTAATCAGAATCTGTGGTGCCTTTGGAGTATATCTGACCAATTTGCAGATGAACAGGGAACCATAGCTCTGATGTGTAGCAAGAAGCTTCTCTTTGGCTCCCAAGGGCAAGCATGTCTTTGGTGTTTCCAAACCTAATTTATTTTTGTAACCTGAGAAACTAACCTTCTTGTTAATGGAGTATTTTTCTTGTTTCCAGTTCAGGATTTCCTATTTTACAAAATCTGTTGTGAGCCTTTATAAGCTGGGGCAAGCAATCTTGAATCAGTTATAACTGAAGGATTTAGATTCGTGTCCAAGGCCACAGTGGTGTAGACAGGTTTTATCCCGACGCTTGTATTCTGTAGGTTTGGCCATTCATTTCACTCAATTATTCACAAGGAAACATTTACTAAATTCTGTCTACTAGTTTTGTGACTTTGGGCAAGTTACTTCACATACTCTAATGTTCATAGCAAAGCTCAAATAGGTCAAATGCCTAGCAAAGTGCTTTGCATAGAATAAGTGACTGAAAATGATAGTTATTATTTTAAGGCCCTATGCTAAGCAAAGAAAAAATTAGGTACAGATTTAGAAAATTCAAGACAAATTTGCCTTTCCCTCTTTTGACTGATAGACATAGCTAATTGTTAATTTAATCAAATGCCAACAAACACGTATTCAGCATCTATTGTTTTCTAGATTCTAGCTAATTACTGAACATAAAATAGTCAGATAAATAGACACTTGGTTTTAGATTTGAAGTCGCTCCCTTGGAGTATAGAGCAATGAAGCCAATAGAAATATAATACAAACTACAGTCATAATTTAGATTTCTCTAGAAGCTACATTAAAAGAGTAAAAAGGAATGGTTAAAGTTACTCTGTCAATTTAATAAATCAGTAAATAATATGTTTTATTTATACCAATATCTCCAGAATATTATCATTTTAATGTGTACTCAATATAAAAATTACTAATAATTGCATTTTATGCTAAGTGTTTGAAATCTAGTGGTTATTTTACGTGTACAGCACATCTCAATTTGGATGCTAAATTACCCTTAGAAATATTTGATCTGTGTTTAACTTCCATAAAATTTACAATTGAAGAAGTAGATTCATTTACTCCAGTTGTTCCAAATATTCTTTAAAAGCTTCCACTAACTCAATCAAGTACCAGCTTTTTACAAAAATCAAAAGGAAGCAAAACAAAAAATTCTGCTCCTCAGTCACACTAGCCACATCTCAAGTGCCACACTGGGCTAGTGGCTACCAGATTGGACAGGGTAGGGCCACGAAAAAATCATAGAAATAATAGTTCAGTTACAAATGTGACATGTGCTTCAGAGGAGTGGTACTTAGTGCTGAGAGTTTATAACAGGGGAGGCGGGGCCTGGCCTGGGGGTGCACGGAGGCAAATCTTCACCTTGGCCTAAACACTCCCGGAAGAAATGAAAAGGCTTTGGGTCAAGGAGTCCTGTGATTGGATTTGCTCTTTTTTTTTTTTTTTTAAATCACTCTGCATGCTCTTTTTAAAAATTTTTTTATTTCTCTCCCCCCACCCCATTGTCTGTTCTCTGTGTCCATTCACTGTGTGTTCTTCTGTGTCCACTTAGATTCTTGTCAGTGGCACTGGGAATCTGTGTCTCTTTTCCTTGTGTCATCTTGCTGAGTCAGCTCTCCGTGTCTGCATCGCCACACCTGGGCAGGCTGTGCTTTCTTCGTGCAGAGTGGCTCTCCTTATGGGGCGCACTCCTTGTGCATGGGGCTCCCCTATGTGGGGGACACCCCTGTGTGGCACAGCACTCCTTGCGCGCATCAGCGCTGTGCATAGGCCAGCTCACCACACAGGTCAGGAGGCCCTGGGTTTGAACCCTGGACATCCCATGTGATAGGCAGACACTCTATCCTTTGAGCCAAATCTACTTCCCTCTGCATGCTCTTTCTGATTCGGTCTCAGCATCCTCAATACAGAGCTTTAGGAGTCATTGACACAAAATCAGAATTGGCAAGTGAGAAGAATCCCATTTTCCATCTCAGGATTATGGGGTTCCAGGTACAACATAATCCAGATGTAAGATGGCGGGCTCCCTGCCCTGGAGGAACTAGACGACGTTGACCCAACTCCTTCCCCACCCATCCCAGGAAAAGGAGATTCCCTCTCCAATAGTTCTTCAAATTCCTGGGGACTTATGACTCAGTGAGAATCACAGATACATAATAGAAATTCAGCAGACAGGAGGAAACCAGATGTGAGGCCATAGGAGCTGTGACAATGGCCTTCCTTCAGCTGGGAAAGCTTAGGCAAATTGCTAAGGTTTGTGAAAACTTGGCAAACCTTCATGACTTAGTTTCTATGTCAGTCAAATGAGGAAAATAATTCTCACCTTGTGGAATTGTTGTGAGAAATATATGAGACAATGAATGGTCTCTGGCCCCTGATCAATTCTGAACAAATGTCAGTTCATTGCTTTCTCCTGATCCTCTTTAAGAATAACCCCTGTGGGGAAGTAGATGTAGCTCACGTGACTGAGATCTCACCTACCACATGGGAGGTCCAGGGTTCAATTTCTGGTACCTCCTGGAGAAGATGAGCAAGACAGTGAGCTGGTATGATGGGCAGGCATGGTGAGCTGATGCAACAAGATGATGCAACAAGGAGACACAAAGAGGAAAGACAGTGAGAGACACAACAAATTAGGAAGCTGAGGTGGTTCAAGTGATTGAGTGCCTCTCTCCCACATGGGAGGTCCCAGGTTCGGTTCCTGGTGCCTCCTAAAGAGAAGATGAGCAGGCACAGAGAACACACAGCGAATGGACACAGAGAGCACACAGCAAGCACAAAACAATGAGGCGAGGGGAAGAAATAAATAAAAATAAATCTAAAAAAAAAAGAATATCCCCTGTGCTCTTCCTAACATCATCATTCCCTCTAGTAAGGGAGACAGATAAACCTGCAATTTCCTGTCTTCTGCTGCTTCTTAGGAGAAGAGTCTGTGCCTTGTGTCTACACTGTGCTTGGCACATGGTAAGTTCTCAGTGGTATTTACTAACTAAATATTTAGTAAGAATTGGACACAGGGAGAGGAGGTGAAGACATTCAGGAGGGAAAAATCTTGTGAGTGAAGGAGCCTAGAGATGAAAGCAAAGCCTGAAGTTGAAGCTATTGTTAGCCACATCATTGCTTGTCTTTCCATCTTTTTTTTAAAAAAGATTTATTTTTTATTTATTTCTCTCCCCTTCCCCCCTGCTCTCTGTGTCTGCTCTCTGTGTCCATTTTCTGTGTGTTCTTCCGGGAACATGTGTTTCTTTTTGTTGCATCATCTTGTTACGTCAGCTCTCTGTGTGTGCGGCACCTTTCTTGGGCAGATTATACTTTCTTTCACGCTGGGCAGCTGTCCTTACAGGGCACACTCCTTGCACATGGGGCTCCCCTGCATGGGGGACACCCCTGCGTGGCAGGGCACTCCTTGCGCGCATCAGCTCTGTGCATGGGCCAGCTGCACACGGGTCAAGGAGGCCCAGGGTTTGAATCGCGGACCTCCCATGTGGTAGGCGGATGCCCTAGCCATTGGGCCAAGTCTGCTTCCCTGTCTTTCCATCTTAAACTGTATCTCCCAAGGGTTCCAATATGGTTAAAAGTAACTTGAGGGCAGGGACAGTGCATTCTACATTAGACCATCTCCAACTTTGAAATGAATCACCCAGAATCTTGTAAAAATGCAGATTCTGATTTGGCAGGTCTGGGGTGGGGCTTGGGACTCTGTATTTCTCACAAAGTCCCAGGTGATGTTGATGCCACTGGTCCCAGATCCCCCTTTGGGTAAGAAGAGTCTACATTTTTCTAGTGAAAAATCAACATCTTACAGCAGAGATGTTGCACTGTCTTTACTCCTTTAATGCACTGTCTGATGCGGCTAGAGGACAAAGAGCACTGGGCTGGGAGTCAGAAGCCCTCCCCCTTGCAGGTGGACAAGACCTGGTGCTGGCTTTTACTCTGAGATTGTGTCCATTTTACTTTCTGGTGTTAAAATATCATGCTATTTGGTGTTTCAAGTGCTATCAGATGATATTAGGATCTTAGTTGGCAAAATTAAATAATATGCAAGGCAGGGATTGTTCATGGCTGGCAGTGGACTTTTTTGTTTTTGGCTCAATGATGGTCCTTTTTTTGGTAGTTTTTTTTAAACAAATAGATTTTATCGATACATATTAATAAACATACAATTCATCCAAAGTGTACAATTAATGGCATTTGCTATAATCACATAGTTGTGCATTAATCACTTCAACCATTATTAGAGCATTTTCATTATTTCTATAAGAATAATAATAAAAAACAAACAAAATTCCTCACCTCTCAATTTCTCTGTGCTCCCCCACTGTACATAGCGCTGTTTCTGGCTATTGTTTTAATTCTCCTTCCTGCTTGGAGGGCTTTAGACATCTCAAAGGAAAGATCCACTAGGGGGAGAAGGTTAGTAGCGCAGGAACACACCCGGTCAGCCAGCAGTGGTTTTTAGCCCCTGAAAACTCACTAACAAAAGAGCGCTTGAGAAATTAAATATCCCCGTGCCAGGTGGTTTTGAGTCGCGTGTTCAGGAGATTTTCCTGTGAAGGAATGTTCCCCAGGGGCATAGCGTCTGAGAAGGGCTGATGGACCCATGGGACCCACAGCGGAGCCAAGTGTCGGCAGCTGAGAGTCACTCCCGATGAGGGAAGCAAACTCTGTGTGTAGAATGAGTTAGGAGATGGTGCTGGGCCCCCAAGGGTGCTGCACACAGCAGGGCTCTTCCCAGCACAGTGTGGGAGCATCAACGCTGGCATGCGGGGAAGTTCTCCTGGGGCAGGACAAGTGTCCGCACTGCTGGACAGCTCTCTGTCCAAAGAGAAGGCACATTTACTCAGGGCAGGCTTTAACTGTGTGGTACGATTTTAACGATGCTCAGTGCTACCCTTCCTTGGAAGACATTTGTCATAGCCCAGAATGTCCATCACTGACTAGTGATGTTTTAGAAACCCTGGCCCAAGGGCAGCAGCCCTTTCTAGTCCCCTTTCCCAATTCCCGCCATCTCTGTGTGCTACACTTAGTTTTCCTTTAAACAGCCACTTTAAAAAAATAAGATAAACGTATTTTAAAAAGAAACATATAGCTATTAAAAGTAGAAAACAAGTTCCATTTGCCATAAATATAAAACACATGTAAAACTAAATTCAACAAAGACACAATCATATTTCTAAATTCTAGCTAAATACTGTGGCTTCCTGGAGATTTGGAGCCTGAGACCTGCTCTCTGTTGAACATGGGGATTAGCAAGTGCTAGAAAGAGGTGTTAAAGATGTTTTAGGCTGGTTTGGGGGTTTGTTTTTTTCCTTGACAAATTAATCAAGAGGCCTGAAAGGGAACAGCTCCCTCCAGATGTGATTCAGTTATTTACTGCCCTGTCTGTGAACAGCTAGTCATCCCACAATCCACCAAAAAGCCACCTAGGTGGGATTGCTGTACCACTTTGGAAAACACAGCTTTAACTCAAAGCCGTGAAAACTTCACCTGCCAGAAAGATCTCCCTTTGCTGCCTAGAGGTGAGAAGCTCCTCCAGCCCTGTAGGAGGAAGGAAGCTGCAGGTCTACCACCAAAGCTGTGTTGTTAAAAAGAATTCAACAGAGGAACTAGAATTTAGGAGCAGCTCCACCACCTGGCTAGCAGGCTATAGTTCTCTCTTTAATTTTAGTGGCTCCAAATAAAAAGAATTGAACTCATTTCTAAGAACTTTGACCACTCCCTTTTCCCACACTCCACATTCAAATTGCCACCAACTCCCGCCTATGGTCTTGGCAGTTTGCTGCATCCTCAGCGGTGCTGCCCTGGTGTAAGCCCCCATCTACTGTTGCCTGAATGTGGTTAGTGCCTCCCTGTCTCTGTTGCTCCATCCTTAATCCTTCATCTACTTTAAAATGACTTTTCAGTAGGTGCACTTTCAAAATAAATTAACTGTGGTCTTCCCCTGCTTAAAGGTTCCTAAGTAACTTGCCCAAGTTCATGCAATTAGTCATTGCTGGAGCTGGGGTTCAAATCCAGTTGTCTGGGTCCAAAGGCCAGAGTTTTAGGACCATATGAGTTGTCTTTGCCAAAGCCAAAAGTTAAACAATTGACATTCTGCAAAGGGGTCTTTTGTAGGAGTTAAGAATGCAAATCTGCCCGTTTCCCAAGTCTAAAAATGGGTATTAATTCAACCAATCAACATGGCTCAAATTGTCTCAACTATTGAATGATATTGTTGACTGTCTTAGGAGTATAACTGAAAAGTTTGGGAAGTAGGGTTAGCTTTGCATCTGGTTTAATCCAGGAGCCAGGTGGTCCCGAGGATTCAGTCGCTGGTGCTAGATCTCTCAGTCCTGTTTGCCTCTGTGTTGGCTCCTTTCTTAGGCCCTCACCCTATGGTAAGGAAAGGACTTCCTTACCAGCAACCTACACAGAAAGAGACCACTCCTTTCCTGGCTGTCCACACAAAAGTACCAGGACTGAATTTCATTGGCCCAGCTTGGGTCATGTGACAATCATTGACCAATCATTGTGGTCAGGTGGATGGGATTTGCTGATTGGCCCAACCTAGATCATATGCCCATGACTGGAATCAGGAGGTAGAGTTAGCCCCATCTGAAACAAACTACTTAGGCTGGAGGAAGGTAGTTCTCCAAAGGGAAATTGAGCTCTTATTAACAGGAAGGAATGGTGAGAAGAGCAGTAGTGCTGGGAAGGCAAAAGCAAGAGGTGCTGCTGCACTTACTCTGTGCTTATGACCTGTTGCATATTGTGTGGGATGAAGAGATGTTTAAAGTTTGTTTTCTGCTATCAAAGAACTCTTATTCTGGTTTCATGTGACAAACTGCACCAAACAATTAGAGAACAAGTGGGGGACATTATCTCTATTTTATAGTTCACAATAAACAGCTAAGCCAGGTATAATAGGAATTTTTAAAAGAAAGGGGTCATTTGTGGGAGTTAGGGGTGAAATCATTAGGGACATCCTAGAGAAGGAGGATCTTGAAGGATGGGTAGACAAGCTGTGTAGTTGCCTTAGGCAAAAATTGGCCCCCATGACCTTCTCCCCCTGGTGCCCACAGATGTAATTAAGGTGACTGGTCAGTTGACAATTGGCAGTCAGGCAATTCTCAGGCCCTGAGTTATCCTGCAACCTCTTAAGCCATCTCTTTCCTGGACGTTTCCCTTAAAAGGGGTGTGGATGAAAAGACAATATTTGCACATCTCATGATCTAGATGTTTGTGTTACCTCTAGATTCAAGAAAAAGGAATATGCAGTTTGGATTCTAAGATACTTAGAATTACAGCAGCAAGAAACATAGTCAGAAGCCCTCAAGATTGTGGTGTCAGTGACCACAAGCTTCAGAATCATCTAGGGTACTTAGTAAAACTGCAGAATCCTTCTCAATCAGACATTGGGTGGGGCCTAGAACTCTCCATTTTATAATAATCATCTCAGGTTGACTTTTATGCCCACAGTTTTGAGGGTCAATGGTTTGTGAGGTCAATGGAAGAGAATATTAGAAATGTAGGGTTAGACAGAACAGTAGAAATTTGAGCTGTGGTGTGTTTTCCAAACAATAGCCTTTCTGCTCTTTCTTCCCCAAAGCTTCCCATCAACTTACCTACTTGCTTTGATACAAGTTGCATGTTTCAGAATCTTTAAATGGCCAGTGACAGGGTAGGGGGCAAGGTGAGGGTGGTGAGTGGTATAGTTCTTTCACTTGGATACAGCTTGTGTTTTGTGAGAAAAGCTTTTGAGTTCGTAGCTTTCCTCATCTCAGGCCTTAGACAGGCATTTTACAGTAGAAGTCCTTACTCTTGGACTATGGCTAGCTTCAGGGTGTTTGCAGAGCAGATCACAGATTTTGTGTTAACACTTATATGTCAATTTTCTATGAGGGGCTCTATAGCTTGATCAGTGTCTCAGGGTGGTCTCTGACCCAGCAAATCTCAAAACCACCACCTTGGATACTTGTTTTCTCAGGGACCAAGACCTCTTCACAAAGATTGCTTAGGAAGAATGTGGACAAAGTCTGCTTCTCATTTCATCTTTTCATGAGTTGATACTCTAAAGGTCTGATCTGCTAATCCAGCACCTTTTCTGTGTCTTGAGATTATAGAAATATGGTTGGAATTTGTTTGCTGTGTAATTTTGAGTAACTTGAGCTGTGTATTTGGGGAAAAGAGAAAAATCTCTCAAGCAGTCCTGTGCCCTATGGCACAGATAACATTTCTCCAACCCAGATGCCCCCCAAATTGGAATCACTGTTACCTTAAGAATAATGGGTGGTCCAGAAAGTGGTAGGCCTGAGTTTAGAAAGCCAAATTCATCTCTGGGATGATCTTTAATAGAACTCTTTGTTGAACAATAGTTTTTACCCCAGAATGTGATCACAGCTGTTTTATTTTAGCTAATGCAGCAATTCAAGCAATTAAATCCGTATTCCTCCGTGGCTATTTATTTTCATAAAGTAGCTCTCGGTGCTTTGTCATGAAAGAATTCTTTGAGACTTGCAAAATTAAGCAGAATGTAAATTTTTTTTTCTGCTAAAATAGCCACATATGCTTCTACAGGTTGTCTTTTCTGTGTTGACATCTCATAAGGATGTCAACTTTTAGTCCCTTGGATTTGGATTCTGTTGGAAGAAATGTGATTTATTTGTCAGTCAAAGGATAAGTGTGGTATGGCACAGAAGGAGAAGGACTATACCTTTTAGCATCAAAATAACTTAAATCATAGAGCTAACATTGGAATCTTAGATTGTTACAAAACTAAATCAAAAGTGATTATTTCCTGGTTGTAAAATTGGGTATGACTTAAAGGTTTGATCTGTTTGGTGGTTTTGATTGTATGACTCCCTTCATGTACATTGTGATTACACTTGGGTAATTATTTTATTCAGTCATCCGAGAAATATTTATGGAGCTCTTACAAGGTATCAGGAATGGTGAATGAGATGGGCACAATTCCTGCCTTTGTTGAGTTTGTATTATTTCTGGAAAGACAGAAGAAGAAGTAAAGAACTGAATAGAAGAATTATAAACTGTGGGATGCACTATGAAGTAAACAAGGGGTTCAAACAGTAAAGAATTGGAGAAGGAGGCTACTTTAATTTAAAAATACAGTCAGAGAATACACCCTGCACACCCCCTCCCATCCTCAAATATTTAAGCTGAGACTTAAAGGAAAAGGAACCAGCTCTATGGATAGGGGAGGAGCATTCCAGACCAAGGAAAGCCTGCAGTTATACTGTTGGGTCTAAAGGTGCATTTCTTGCTACTGCTTGAGGATGATGGGTGCCCTTTTCAGCAAAATCCAGGAATGGCTGAAGAGCTATAATGGGTGTGTATGGGTAAAAAGTGGTGGGGTGTTCTAAGAAGGGATTAGATTGTGTGAGTGAGTAATTTCTGCTCAGCAGCAATAAGAACAGCAACCACTTTGCAGCACTCATGAAGCCAGAAGCCAGCCAAGATGCTGGAGAAATTATGCCCGGCTTTGGGACTAAGCAGGAATCTATACCAGAGAAAACTGACAATTTTCCACTGTTTATGATTGACCTATTTGCTTAGTCTTAAATAGAAATAGAAATGACCCAACTCTACCACCCAATCTCAACTGTGTTAAAGGGAAGGATTCCCACTCATTCATTGCCTTTGCCAGATTTATGCTAAAGAATAAAGGGGGATGGGAAGCAGATTTGGCTCAACTGATAGAACGTCCGCCTACCATATGGGAGGTCCAGAGTTCAAACCCAGGGTCTCCTGACCCGTGGGTGAACTGGCCCACATGCAGTGCTGATGCACACAAGGAGTTCTGTGCCACATAGGGTTGTCTCCTGCATAGGGGAGTCCCACGCACAAGGAGTACGCCCTGTAAGGTAAGCTACCCCATGTGGAAAAAGTACAGCCTACCCAAGAGTGGTGCTGCACACATGGAGAGCTGACAACAAGATGACACAACAAAAAGAGACACAGATTCCCGGTGCCACTGACAAGAATGAAAGCAGACACAGAAGAACACACAGCGAATGGACAGAGAGCAGACAATTGGGGGCAGGGGGGAAGGGGAAATAAATAAATAAACAATAAAATCTAAAAAAAAAAAAAAGAATAAAGGGGGCTGGGCTGGGATAGCTCAGTTCAGAGAGTGTTAGACTGAAGAATAAAGGGGGGGTTCCTGGAGGACAATGGCAGCAGATGTCAGAGAAAAGAGGAGAAGGAGCGGAAAAGGAAGAGGATAAGGTCTGCTTGGTCAGCTTTCCTCCTGTCTCTTACCCCAGATGAGGTAGGTTGTTACTTAATATGCTGTGGTTTATCAAGATCTAAATATACTGGGATTGGACTCCTGGTTGCTCATTTCGTTCATTTTCAGAGTGCCCCTCTATGCAAAGCCCTGTGATAGATTTCTTTGGGGATATAAATCTGAATCACATATCAACTCTCATCTCAAGGAGCTTGAAAATATTAGAATGAGGAGTCATGTATATAAATAAGTGCCATGATGACTCAAAGCCCTCCTTTCTGTAGAGAGGAAAGGTTTTATGAAGGAGGAGAAGTTTGAGTTTGCCTTTGAATTATGGGTGGGATTTAGACTGGCTGGGTGGGATGAGAACTGGGAAGGTATCTCAGGCAGAGAGAACAGTGTCATGGACAGGAGAGTGGGACTTGGATGTTAGTGTCTAGGGAGCTGCTAAAAATGAAGATTGTCATGTGTCATCCCAAGAGGTTCTGATGAACTAAACCAAAGGTAGGGCCTGGGGATCTGAATTTTAAAGGTGCCACAGCTGGATCAGATTCAAGGACCCACATTTGGAGAAATGCTGGTCTAGTGGAGAACAAGGTGAACTCTAACCATAGGACTAGCTTGTTGAAGGGCTTTACGGTGGGAGAATTTGTAAAGGTGGATAGGAGCCATGGAAAGACACAGAAAGCCTTATATGCCAAGCACTTTATATGGCAACATAGCTACCATTTATTGAGCACTCATTATGAACTAGACCCTCAAAAGAACATTGTGAAAAAAATACTATAGTTCTACTTAAGAAAAAGAGACTAAAACTATGAAAGCTAAGTACCACCTTCAATGTTTCCCACAAAGTAAGTGGCACAGCTGGGATTCAAGCCCACGTGGCCCAATAGGTGATGTGTAATGGGGTCCATGTGATTAGAATTGAGATTTAGAACAATTGGCTGCATGATGAAAGAGAAGAAAATGCTGGTGGGAAGTCAGCACAGACAAGGATTAAGTACAGTAAATCTGTCAACTGGAAGAGAGATGAGATGTTTCAAGAATCTCCAGAATTTTTGTGAAAATGAATCACACAGAGCTGAACAAATCAACTGCTCCTTGCTCATCACCTCTGAGCAAGGTGGCAGAGGCTTCTCATAGCTACTTCTGCAAACCCTTTCCCTTTGGGACTCCGAGTACTTGGATGTTGTCATCACTGTTCATAATGCATTTACTTCCAAATTTCTCTGGCACATAGCAGTGCAGGGGTTGAAGTTAGATTTCTTGGATTCCGATGCTGACACACCACTTACTGCTTGAGTGACCTAATTTCTTAGTGCCTTGGTTTTCTCATCTGAAAAATGGAAAAAATAAAAACAGTACCTTTAAGCAATTGTTATGTGATTCAAGTGAAATAACACATGTAAAAGGCTTAGAACCACTTCTGGCACAGAGTAAGCACTCAGTAAATATTAGATTTATTATTAGTCTTACTACTATTTTTATCTTACTTTGACCTATTTTTTTCAATTTCTAGGCCTTGTGAAACTTAGAAATGCCACTTGCTAACTTTGCAAGCCACATTTTTTTTTAGATTTTATTTTATTTTTAAAAGTTTCTTAGTCTTTATTTATTTTTAATGTTATATTAAAAAAATATGAGGTCCTCATATACCCCCCGACCCCTTCACCCCACTCCTCCCATAACAACAACCTCCTCCACCATCATGGGACATTCATTGCACTTGGTGAGTACATCTCTGAGCACTGCTGCACCACATGGTTCACATTATAGTTTATACTCTGCAAGCCACATTCTTACTCATGCCTGTCTTTTGGGGAACACAACAATGGACAATGATCAAGGAGAAATTCTCTTCTGATTTTTTGTTGCTTTTCCAGTATCTAAGGAGCGTGAAGTATGCTGGTGATTCAATCCTAAAAAGAAATTAGAATATTAAAGAAGCAATTTATTGTGGCAATCCTATCAAATGTGGCTCTTCCAATGGCACTGCGAAGCTCCATCATGGGTAGGATTCTGTTCTTATAATGTGAGCAAGGCAGTACCAAAGGGAAGGACATATTAACTTGTCTTACTACTTCTCCGTGATGATGGCTCTGTGGCTGTGATGGAGGTAAATTTTAATTGTAATTGGCATTAGTTTAATGATTGTAGGCTTGATATTGTTTATTCTCCCTCAAGTCTATGTTTGGGGTCATTGACCAGATAAATCAGGGGGCATGTCAAGAAGGCTGGTAGTGAATAAGGCTGTCTATGAAGAAAATATGTTGCATGGCTTTAAGAGGAGCCTTTCAGGATGAGAAAGGGAGTTCCCCTTTCAAGTTCCAAGAGACAGTTAAATTTAAGACTGAGACTCAGGAAGTGGATGTGACTCAACAGACAGAGCATCTGCCGACCACAAAGGAGGTCCAAAGTTTCAATACCCAGGTTCTCCTGACCTGTGTGGTTAGCTGGCCCACGCGCAGTGCTGCTGCATGCAAAGGAGTGCCGACCCACGCAAGGATGCCCCCGTGTAAGGGTGCCCCCCGTGCAAGGACGGCTGCCCTGAGTGAAACCAAGCCCTCCCAGGAGTGGTGCCACACACACGGAGAGCTGATGCAGCAAAATGACACAACAAAAAGAGACACAGATCCCCAGTGCCACCTGATGAGAATACAAGCAGACACAGAAGAACAGAGAGAATGGACACAGAGAGCAGACAATGCGGGGGGCGGGGCGGAGAGTGGATAAATAAATCTTAAAAGAAATGAGACTAAGTCAAATTTTTAGGAACTGGGGAAGAATAATCCAGGTGTAGGGAAGAGCAGAGGCAAAGGCTGGGAGGTCTTTGCTGGAAATGACTTGCCATGTTTGAGGAACTGTGAGGAGGTCTGTCTGCTTGTGTGTACTGAGCACAGGGGAGGACGGTCTAAGAGTGTGGAGCAATTTCAGAAGCCAGAATAGACAGGGCATTGAAGTCCACGGTCTGATTTAAGTAGAATTGAAGGTGGTGAGCATTTTTAAAAAGGATGGTAGCAGAATTCTGACTTACGTTAGTGAACAATCACTCTGGTGATGTGGTAGAGAATGGATTACAGAGGGCCAAAGCAGAGGCAGGGGATCAGTTGGGAGGTTACTGCTGTCATGCAGTGGAGCATAGTAGGTTCTCAACCAGCCTCTGTGAAACACTTCATAGTTCATTTCCCCTTAGGCGCTTGAGTTGAGGAAAATTACGGATTGTTCCAGAGTTAGAGTATACTCAAAAATAAGTCATCACAACCACTGAAAGGTTGCAGATTCCTCTTGATATTTTCTGGAAATTGTTTCAGAACCCTGAAAATACACTTGCAATTGCTTCGGCCAGACCACCTTTGTGTGGCTATGGAAGTCTCCCTGCACTTTGTTCAGTGTTAGAGCACAACAGAACTGCATAGAGCATGCTGAAGAAAATGAAAACCTGATCTCTTTGAAGAAAGGGAATTTCTGTGAGTAGAAGACCATTTATTAAAAAAAACAAGCAAACCCTCAGAAGTAGAAGACTATAATTGTAGAGAGTGTGGGAACCTGGATAAATGAAAACAAGCCCTTAACTGCCATAGTTACTAGCAGGAGTTGAATCAGGTGCTGGGGGAAATAAGGACAATGGAACACATGCTTTTTCAGGGCAACTGGATCCCTCTCACACTAGACTCAAGTCATGGACATGACCCACCCCAAGGAGCCTACTCAGCATCAGACAGGGCCCAAGCTAATTTGGAAACTTCTGACACTCTTAGAGTAATTGCAAGACAATTTGGCCAAAGGCATATTACTGCCAATGGTGAAGTCATTTTTCAGAATTTTCTTGCTTACCCAAATCCTACAGCTAAAGGAAATTAGTGAAATTTAAGCAGTATATTGGACTCCCAGAGCGAAGTTCCTAAGGTAGAAAATGAATACCAACTTACAGAACCCTAATCTTTTTCAAAAACCCTGGGAATTAATGAGATCCAGCTCTTTCTCCCCACTTGACCTCAGTTTTCCTTTCCTTCACTACAAGCCTGGGACTGAGAGTCAGGTTTATAAACTGAGCCTATTTTGGAGTCACTTCCTTCTTATTACCCCCAAGGAAAGAAACTATGATCAATGAATGGGGGAGTTACAGTGAGGTATATTTTAAGTCAAATTTGGGCAGAATGTGTTTTACTGATTATAAGATGCCAAACAGTTGAACAAACTGCCTTGGGAGACAATAATAATAATAACAAAGCTAGCATTTATTGAGCAAGTAATGTGTGCCAGATGCTGAGCTAAATGCTTTACATGCATTATCTTATTTGGTCCATGGCATAGCTCATTTCACAGACAAAGAAAGTAGGGTATTAAAAGGGTTAATTGCATGCCCAAATTCACACAATTATTCTGTAACAACATCTCCAGGTTAGGGCTGGGGGTTACAGGGAATGAAAGTTTGAAAGAATGAATGAGGGGATGAATTTAATTAAGTTCAAGCCATGTTTTTTGAAAGCTATTAAGTGCCAGATATAGTGTTAGCCATTTTTGAGTAAACAAAGACCAATATGATCTAGATTATAACTGGAAGATCTTTCCAGACTAATAGGAACAATTTAGCAGATGCTTATAATTTATAAAATTATGTATTTATGAAGTTCCAAAAAAATGTGGTAGGAGCATTTGCTTGCATCTGCAGGTGGATTAGAAAAGGCTTCCTGCATAACATGCATGTCAACTGAACACTGGAGGATCATGTGGGAATGGCACTGGGGACAGGATGGGGACCATGGAGTATGCCAAGCTATGAAATTTAGAATTTATTCACCAGGGTATGAGGAAATCGTTAGTGCTTTTTTTTGGAGGTGATGTGAAAATACCAAGAATTATCTTGTAGTCATAAATGAAGAGACCTAGTTGAAAGAAAGAGTAAAGGTGAGAGATCAGTTAGAAGATGTCTAGGAAAGTAGTAACAAGGTCCTGGACTGGGGTGGCATGAAAGAAGGGAGAAGGTAGGCAGCTGGGAGAAAGTTTTTAAGGAAAGAATCAGTTGAAAGTAAGGGGATTAACAAAGAGGGCAGAGTCAAAGATGTCATTTATATTTTGAAACTGGTTAACCTGGAGGATGATGGTGCTATAAATTAAGAGAAGGAGTCAATTGGGTCACTGCAGGCTGGGAGAAAGAGGAAGGAGCAAGAAATTAATCATTGATTCACCATATATATGGGTTCATGCAAAACACTTTGATTTCTTTCCTGGTTTCCAGCTATGGTGGGTGGGGTATGGTGGCTTGGAGTTAGGTACCCCAGAAAAAAACATGTTCTTAATCTTATACCATTCCTGTGGGTGTGACTCCATTGGGTAGCACCTCTTGGTGAGGTTACTTCAGTTAGGTGTGCCTCAATTGAATCAGGGTGATATTAATCCTATTAGAGAAGGCCACAAAAAGAAGAGTCATAGGAGAAGCAAGGAGCTGGAAGTCAACAGAACTCAGAAGAGAAAGGAGAAGGCATCACTATCTACATTGCCATGTAATGGAAAAGCCAAGGGACCCCAAAGATTGCCAGTCAGCCAGAAGATACTAACCCTGGGAAGCAGCAAGCCTTCTAGCCTCCTAAATTATAAGCCAATAATTTCCCAATAAATTAAGCCAATAAATTAAGATAACCCTTTGTATGTATAGTGTGGGGTTACTAGATTTCTAGCTTCTAGGAATATGTGTAGTCAACTAGAGTTAACTACAACAACAAATATTTATCAAGACCTACCTCCTAAGTATGTGATACTGAGGGTATAGCCACAAACAAGACAAATTCAATGCTTACCTTTCTGGAACTTATATTTCTATGGGGACACAGACATTTGAAATATGATTACACAAGTAATTAGTAAACTAGAGTCATGTCAAGTGCTATGAATGAAGACTGTAAGGAGTTGGACCAGGGAATTGCCATGAGAGATGAAATTCAAGTTGACCCCTGAATGATAAGAAGGTTTGTCCTGGCATAAATATTTCAATTTGTTTGCTTGGTTTTCTTGTAGTTATATTAAAAGCAGGAAAAGGATGCAGACACTTTAGTTTGATTGAGTCTGTAGGTTCTGACCTCTAATGAGATTGTTGATGCAGGTGTAAAAGGTCTTGATGCGGGTTTTGATGATAGGAGGTGTTGCACTATCAGCTCTTCTTCCTTCTGCTGACCTGACCATTAGACTTATTAGTTGGCCTTAAGTTGCCCAAGTTATTCTTAAATTAAATTCTAAAAATTTGCTTCATTTTCTCCAGAGCAGTGACTAGGGGGAGGCAAGAAATGATGCTGTGGTAAGAAAATGTCATTGGAATGTAGGGCTGAGGGCTGAGAGGCTGGCTGGAGATCACTCAGCCTGCCCACAAATTTAAAAATGCACAGTTTGACTGTAATGTTGGAAAATATCTCCTAATGTCTTGGCTTCTTCTAACAGAAAAGAGAAAGTTAAAATCATAGATGGCAGCAATATTATTAATTCAAGAATCTTAGGACTCCTGTGCTGCTCATTTTGCCCTAATGGTTAAAAAAAAATCATTTCACAGTGAATTTGTCCCTGAAAGGTGCAGGCTGAGAGAAAAGGAAACAAAAAAGGGAAGGGAAGAGGAAATTTTAAAAAAATGGGGAAGGTGGGAAAGTGATTGAGGACATATTGGGGACTGTTCAGAAATGCCATTGCTCTCGCTGAGAGATAAGGCTGGAGTGGAGTTGAAGGCTTATCTGTTTATGCCACTTCTGTCATTTTTCATTGCATGCTTCCTTTATTGATTTGACTGCTGGATACCTTTTCCAAGAATGTGGAAGCATATGCCAAGGTTGATCCAAGGGACTTAAGAATTGAGCTGAACCTTTTCATCACTATGATCCAGGCATCTCACTGCCTTCGGTCTTCTTATTGAAAAACTTACATTTTTGCCTGTATAGGTAATTGAATCCCTAAAGGGATTTTCAATTTGGTATAAATGCAATAAAATACCAGCCATTGGGGGAAAAAGACAGTGTCCTTATAGAAGTCTTCTTTATTTTTTATTAAAATATGATGTAGAGGAACAGGTATAGCTCAGTGGTTTGAAAGTCTGCTTTTCATGTATGAGGTCCCAGGTTCAATGCCTGGTACTTCCTAAAATATATATCTGATATAGAACTGCTGATGTCTTGAAGATATCTCTCTCCCTGCAAATTCTGTTTAAAGCTGACATTTGTTTACACTCAAGAAATATTATTTGAGCACCTACTGTATGACCGGTAATGGGCATAAGCTTCTTGCGGTCAGGTTGTGAGATGAACACTGCATTGTGTGGTTAAGACTTAGCTATTATTATAACAACAGAAAACTTTTACAGACCATCTCTAATTTGCCAGGCACTATGCTAGTCTCCAAGGACCTCAAAGCACTGATCAGAGAAATGCTCTCAAAGTATTCTGAGGTTTGGGAGAGCAAGACTTTGGTTTTGGCCTGAGAAATGGAGGTAGTACATTGAGCTGGGTCTCAAAGAATAAGCAAGGTTATAGCAGACAAAGATGGTAGGGTGGTGATTTGGAGTTGGGTAGGTGGCCTGGATAAAAATGATGAAGCAAACAATTCATGTTTGGCTAAGTGAAATTGCCCAGATTGGCTGGGATGAATCATTCATATAGAGCAATGGATCAGCCCTACTATAAATATAACCCACCCCTGGTTTTTATAACTTTTAATTAAAATGAAATGTAACATATGTAAAAACATATGCAAATCATGTGCACAGCTCAATGAATTTTAACAAACTGAGAACACCCATGTAACCAACATCCAGATCAAGAAATTGAACATGGGCCTCCCCAGAAGTCCCCCTTGTTCTACTTCCACTTGTTAGTCCTACACTCCTCAATGTCCATATTGAAGTCTTGAAGGCAACCTCTTTCCTGACTTCTAACAGCATAGATTAGTTGTGCTTGTTTTTGCCTATTATTTAAATGGGGTTATACAAAGGGTACTTTTTATGTATCTGGCTTCCTTAGCTCTATATCACATTTCATCTACATTGTTAAGTTCAGTTGTATCTGCTCACTGTCATTGCTGTGTAGTATTCCACAGGGTGGCTGAACCGCAGTGAATGCATCATTCCACTTTCGTTGGCATTTGGGTTGTTTCCACTTTTGGGAAATTATGAATGTGCTGCTATGAACATTCTTGTATAATGTGTTTTGATGGACACATTTCTGTTGAGTATATATCTAGGATGGGACTTTTGGATTATAGGATTGAAAAATCTCTTTTTAATGACAAAAACATTCATCCACATGATTCTATTTATACTTTTCATATTCCTAGCTTAGAAAACATACAAGGATAAATATCTACAGTGAATTAAATACCACTTTAGAATTAACTGGTTTCTTATAAATCACAGAGGCATCTTGATATGTGCAAGCTGTATTTTGTTTACTAACAAGGCTTGGTGTGCATATGATACACAGATCCTTGCAATAACTCTTAGACCCCAGTTGGGAGCCACAGACTTGGGTGGTTGGTGGGGTGTGAGGCCAAGGATTTAGGTCACTGGCAATTTGCTGCTCTAGGCCAACCTTCTAGTCAGAGAAATCTAGTATTTTTCTATCTCTCTCTTTTCTTTTCCCTTGAGAAACTACATATATGCTCCCTAACTATAATGCAAGTAATGCATTATTATGATGATTGCGCCAAATGGAATGATTGCAACCTTTGGAGTGGAATAAATCTGGGCTTGAACTCCTGATGTGCCACTTACCAGCTGAGTCCCAATTTACTCATCTGTAAGATGGAGATGTGAATACCTACCTAGTATATGAATCATGAAAATGAAATAAGACAATATATGCCAAGTGCCTTACACTGTGCCTTCTCACTGAATGATAATAACAGCCGTTATTTTAATCATCCTTTCCTACTTTTGCACATGTCTTCTCCTTTGAGCTATGTTCCCCCTCTCCCAGGCATTTAACACCCTTCTTTTAACACATAAGGCTTGCTCTCCACCCCACTATTTCTGTAACTAAGGAAAAACCACTGCGATGGTTCAGGATCTTGTGTCCTGGGACACAAGATCTTTTCTTGTCAAATACCTACACATGTATTTTGTGTCCATCATCCCATTTCATTTGCTCTGCTGTGACTAGAACAAATCTGATAGGGTCATTTTAGCTGGTGCAATAATGACTTAATATGTTTCCCATCTCCCCACACCATTGCCATTAGTGTTTTAAATCAGAGAATTGAGTTGAATGGTGGGCATTTTGGTTCTGTGACAAGCTTCTGAGGGGGTCATTTTTGGTCAAAGGGGACCTTTTCCATCACCCTTGTATAGCCTATCTTGTAGGAAGCCTCTTACATTATCTCCAGAGGATGCTTTGCATGTGAATGGTTATGAGTGTTATATGGAGTGGGTGGAATATCTGTGGGGAGGGAGCATGTTTAGAGGTGTCTTCTAGCAGGACCTTCACAAGGTGAAGCCAAGGAAGATGGGGAATGGCTTCTTCAGAGGGACTCACCACCCTTCAGAACGAAACATGGCTTCAGAGCTAAGCATTTGTCTGGGATTGGGACAAATAGGACAGTGAGAAGTTTCTGGAAATTTCCCTGACTAGACCTGAAGATTAAGGATAGGAAGGAGTGACAGGTCATGCCCTCATGGGGCTCAATAGAATTGTGGTTGGGAGTGGATTTCTAGGCAACTGTGACTTTTGAGAAGAGCAATAGGGATAGTTGTGCTTGAAGCATATTGCCCTAGGTCCAACCAGTTCTTAAAATGCTCAGAGAAGAGCAGGAGCCTGACGACTTGGTCATCCAGCTGTGATGCCCATCCTAATTACTGTCTAGCTGCCCTTAAGGCATCATCGGTCTCCTCCGAGATGAAAGGGAAGAGCTGTATTTTCTCTTTACCACCATGGATATTTCCCTCCCTCTCAGCTCTCTAAGGCCAGGTCACCCAGAGCTTCAGTAGACTCACTCCTTCTGAAAGTATAGGCTGTTCCTGTAAGATTTCAAGCTTAACTGTCTTTACATCCACCAAAATCAAGTGTAGTTTTTTTAAAAGTTTTTTTCCGATGAGTCAAAATATTTATCTGCCCGCTTTATATTAACTAATACTTAGAAACATACTGATTACATTTCATTCATAATCTCAGTGTTTGGAAATTAAAGTGGGGAAAGAAGTTGCTGAGAAAAATTTGTTAGGTTTTACTGAGCCCCAAATATCTGGAAAACAGTTTGAGATCCCTGGCCAAACGTAAAGCTCTGCTAAGCTTCCATACCCTTGTTATCAGCAGCTAATTTCTTGAGCAAATTCATTCATTGCTTTTGAAGAAAAAAACATTTGCTGCCTGGATCGACCTCAGATGAGCAGCCTGTTCAGAAATTTCTGAGTTCAAGTTTCTTAAGCACTTCTGTTTTCTTTCTAGCTCTCAAAGAAAATATAGCAACACAACAGATGTTTAACTGTGACCTCCACAAAGTTGAAGTCCTGACTGCTTTCTGAAAACAAAAGAAAATGTTTTATCTCTAGGCCGGCCTTATTTTTCAATTTGTTATAGGGTCAGAAGGGGGGAAAAGCTTAAGCTATTTTGATTTTGACAGCAGAATTTAGCTGCATATCTCAGGAGAAGTCTATGCTTAAAACATGGACTCTTTTTTTTTTAATTGACTTTGTAATAATATTACATTAAAAATATATATGTGAGGTCCCATTCAACCCCATCCCCCCACCCCCCCTCTCCCCCCCCAACAACACTCGTTCCCATCATCATGACACATCCATTGGATTTGGTAAGTACATCTTTGGGCACCTCTGCACCTCATGGTCAATGGTCCACATCATGGCCCATACTCTCCTCCATTCCATCCAGTGGGCCCTGTGAGGATTTACAATGTCCGGTGATTACCTCTGAGGCACCATCCAGGGCAGCTCCATGTCCCAAAGACGCCTCCACCTCTCATCTCTTCCTGCCTTTCCCCATACCCATCGTCCACCATGTCCACTTTTCCCAATCCAATGCCACCTCTTCTATGTGGACATTGGATTGGTTAAAACATGGACTCTTGAGCAAGAACTGAATTTCATTTATTAAAGACAAATGATCTGGATCTTAATCTCGGCCATTGTTCCTTACCTGTTTGTGAGTAATTCTTCATTTGGGTTTCCCCAAAGCAAGCTTTGAGAACAGGACTTAGGTGTGAGTAGTTCATTAAGAGGTCGATCACGGGATACACAGGTGAGGAAATAGGCTTGGGGCAGCAAAGAGGGGAAAAGCCAACAAAAGGGGCATTCATGAGTGTCTTATCACAGTGGGAAACCAGGGCTCATCCTGATGGAGACCATCTGAGAATCCACATGGAGCACACCCCAGATCATTGCACTGGAGGATGAGGAGCTGGAGCACTTATGCACTGACTCCAATCATTCTTCTGTGTACAGGGCAGGTGTCCATAGGACCAGAGGTTGTTCTTAGGTAGGGAAAGGGGACTTGGACATCCTGGAGGTGGGAAGCTATCAGCATGCTGGGTAATAGCCCAGGATCTAGGGAACTCAGGTGGGTCAAAGGGATACAGGGTGGGTGCTGGAAGGTGGTACTTCAGTGCTCTTAGGCAAATTATAACATCTCCCCATTTTCACATCTTTCACAAGAAGGATTTGGAATAAAGCATGTTTTCCAAAGTAGGACACCTAGATGATGGATGTTCCCTGCAAAAATGGTTCCTTGGTCTAATAAGTTTAGGAAATATTAGGTTAAACAACATTGAAAAACAAACAAACTAACTAACTTCAGGGCATCTTGGAGCCTTTAGTAGGCAAGAGGGAGAAGAGTGGGCAGTGTTTTTCTAAGGTGTTAGACAATGGAACCCACTACCCCCAAGATTGTTTTCTTCAGATGACACCCATTGATAATTTGAGAGTCTGGGGGTCTGTTGTATGCAGTTTGGACTTGCTCTGCTAGATGGTGGCTCAAGCCCAGCTCAGCTCTCTGATGAATTCCCTGTGGAACTTTTAAGTTCAGAGGAGATATGGAAGGGTCTAGGCCCCCCAAATCTTCTTTTCATCTCTTGGATTTCTGAGTCCATTTTCTTTTGACAACAGCTTTCTGCAACTAAAAACAAAAATAGGAAAACCAGTGTGTTTAGGTGAAAGTGCTGAAGGTCATGCTGTGGACACAGTGGGGAGAAGAAGTGCAGGGTCAGAAGGACAAGGGGACAGGACTTTGGCCTCCCTCCTGGAAAGAGGTGGAGACGGAGCACTACCACCTCTGCTGTCAGACGCCTTTTAGTGTGGTTGTTTTCAGCCCTGGTCACGCCTCAGAAGTACCTGAGGGTCTTTTCAAAGATGGCCTATACTTGGGGCCCACTCCCATAGATGTTGATTGAATTGTTCTGAGATGGGAGCTGGGCAGATTAAAAAAAAATCTTCCCAGATGATTCAATGAAGGATTGAAACCTACTTTTTTTTGAAGAAGGAAGTTTTTACTTTCTAGCATCCAAGAATGTTGTTGGATAGAGAATGGGATAGGTCAGAAATAGTTTACACTGTGATGATAAAAGACTCCCTAGGTTGTGGCATTTCCAGGAAAGAGGAGAAGGGAGCCAACATTCATGGTTACGCCCCTGTGTGGCAGACCCTGTGCATGTATTCTCTCACTTAACACACGCATGCACACACACACAGAAATGTGAGGGATATTATGAAACTGATTTGTTCATAGGATACTGTATGAGTTTTCTATTGCTGCAGCAAGAAATTATTACCAATTCAGTGGCTTACAACAAAATAAATTTATTCTCTTACAATTCTGGCAGTCAGAAGTCCAAAATGGGTTTTTGGGGACTAAAAATTGAGGTGTTGTCAAGGTTGCATTCTTTTTGAAAGCTCCAGGGAGAATCTGTTTCCTTGTCTTTTCAAGCCTCTAGATGCCACTTGTACTCCTTGACTTGTGGCCCTTCCTCCATCCCAAAAACTCATCACTTCCACTTCTGCTTCCACTGTGGCATAGCCTTTTTTTCTGCCCCCTCTAATCCCACCTTTTTATAAGGACCCTTGTGATTACATTGGACCCACGTGGATAATCTAAGATACTCTCTCCAACTCAAGATCCTCAACTTCATCAATTTGCAAAGTCTATTGCCATGTAAGGTAACATATTCGCAGGTTCTAGGAAATAGGAGGTGGACACCTTTTTGGGAGCCATTATTCAGCCAACCACAGACACCAAGGTCATGTGCCGTGTTTGAGTGGGGAAGATTGTCGAGCTCAAGCTTCAGTCCACAGCACTACAGAAAAAGAACTTACCCCTCTGCTGCGTGTTCACTTTCAAAAATATTTCTCAAATTTTTCATCAAAAAATATTTTGATAAAGGTGTGTGTAACCCTCTCTGATCTAACCTTGGTTCTCTGTCCTGTCTATCCCACTGGGATGATATCAGGATACAATGTGTGTGGGAACCTACTTTCACGAAACACCAAACTCCTCCAAGGGATGATAGTTAGCAGTGCTCATACCAGTGGGGGAGCAGAAAATAGGTCTTTGTTTCATTCCTCCAGTAGCCTACTAGACCATGAGCCTACTGAAGGTAGGGACAAGGTCTGACTTATGCCTCTATAATAGAATCTAGTCAGTTCAAACACAGGGCAGGCATTTGATACTTGTTGCTGAATTAAGGAATAAGTGAAAGGGTGGATAGAAGATGTATGTACTAGAATCTCAGAGGAATGCAGTCATAGAAATGCCCTCAGGGAATTAGGACTAGAAGAAGGAAACAGAAACATGCACATTGTAGCTACTACTCCCCATTTCCCATCCTTGGTAGACAAAACTAATGAATCTTGTGGTCCTTCCCACGGAGCCAATGACTAGGCTTTTCAATTCAAGGCTCCAGATGGCCTTCACCCATTGTGTGAAATTGATAAGCAGAGTGAATCAAGTTTATCCCATTGGGTCTTAGGTAGGTTTTCTCTACCCATAGTTAGTCGATTAATTTTGCCTGAGACTTACTTACAAAAAAGCATTATCTTAAGGACCCCTTGGTCATCTGCTGTAAGGCAGCTCACTATTTTTAGATTTCCCTGGATGAACATCCCCGACAGCACAGAGCTTTCTTTATGTCTCAGCACAATTTTTGTTCTGATTGGGAGCCAAGGTTAGAAGACTGTCTACACCACCGCTATGTAATTTAAGGGTCTGTTGTTGACCTTGCTGGTAAAAAACATGCAGTGGAAAGCACACTGATATATGAGTAACCACAGCCTGGGACAGTGGCCCAGTTGTGAAATGTTTGCACATCATTGCTTATTGCTGTGTCCCAAAGTCTTGGTGAAAGATATGATTAGGTATATTCCCAAGTTTGCGGAGAGGACACCTCATGTGTCTCCATCTCCTGCATGGTGAGGAATCAGTTCCCCAGACAGATTTAGGGACAAGCAAGAAGGGTGAGGGGGAGAGAGCAGTGGTAGAGGAGTGATGGGGTCTTATTTCTTTTTCAAGAAAGGAGTGATTCCTCAGCTCTTGAGACAGGTTCTGCCATTAAGCATGATTCACTTGGTCCAGAATGCATGACCAAATGAATGCTTAGATTATGCAGATTCATTTGAAAATGTCTGTTCTAAAATCATGGAGTGGCATTTACTTAAAAATTTTTCAAGTAAATATGTGCAGAAATGTAGAAAACTGTGGTCCTAAATATTCACCTGAACAAAAAAAAAAAAAAAAAAAAAAAGAATCACCAGCTATGGATTTCAATCTCTAAAGTGGAAAGAATTTTTCAAAAAGCATTTTCACCATCATTATAAATGATAAGAATTTTTCACATCACTGAGAATGTACAATATTGTTATCAGGTTGATTGATGGGCAATTATTTGGGAAGATAATCTACACTCCCAGCAAAAGGAGAACAGCATTCTGGGCTGTAGTTACAGACTCCAAAAGAGAAGATTTTTTTTTTCTCCTTAAATCCATGTTCCTGCTTATCTGCAAGAATTAGATCCACAATAGCCAGGCGACTGCCCAGCAAAAAGAGAACAGCATTCTGGGCTGTGGTTATAGGCTCCAAAAGAGATTTTTTTTTTCTCTTTAAATCCATGTTCCTGCTTATCAGCATTCTGGGCTGTGGTTATAGGCTCCAAAAGAGAAGATTTTTTTCTTCTTAAATCCATGTTCCTACTTATCTGCAGGAATTAGATCCACAATTGCCAGGTGACTGCCTGACATTTTCACTAATCAACCAGTTGGTGGGAGCTTTGAGCTGAGCCACATTAGAGTTCTGCAGGTAAAAAAGTATAGCTGGAAGTTTCAGACTGATTCCGATTTCAGCAAAAAAGGAATTTAACTAAAAGGGCTCTGTTGGGAGGGCTAAACCCAGGCTCAGATTTACCCAACCAGAAACAAAGATCAAGATCCTGCCCTAGACTGGTGGGTGAGAAAACCACTTGGCCATCATTAAACCCTAAAGTCTCTAACTTACACCCCTGCAGCTGCCCTGGGAGCTGGAGCTTGCTGCAACCTCTACTGTTGCTGGAGACACTTCTGCTCCTTTGCACCACTGGCGCCTACTTCAAAGTCCATTCCGGGAGCTTCTGATCGACAGAGCCTAGGTCATGTGTTCATCCCCTGGTTTCAAGGGAGTCTGTCTGGGTAATCAAGTATCTGACATTTTCAGCTTCTGTAGTGGGACACAGGGAGAATTCTCTAAAGAGAGTTTAAAAATTGTGAGCCAATAAAGTTGAAGAGTGTCTACCAAGAGGAACCTAAGGTGGAGTAACCAGTGTGTGCAAAAATCACAGCTGTATGAAGAATGGTTCAGACACAGCCTTGACCCACATACAGACCAGGGGAGAGAGAGATGCAATAGCTTGAAAATTATTATAAAACTATGAAATAAAATGCAGATACAATTGTGGCTATTGCAGTAACATCCGTACTTTAAAGAATTGAACACAGAAGAATGTTTCGTAAGCCTTAGACACATAAATGCCATCTTCCGGGGCAAAAATTCTTTCCATGTCTTGAAAAGGCTGGAGTTTGGAGAATTGAAATATTTGTAAGGAAAAGACCCTCCTGCTACTGCGTGCATGGATCTGGCATGAACATTGTACTTCAAGATTTGTTTTGAGAGATGGTAGACTGTTGAGACCCATCAAAGTACAGTCTCACCTAATGGATGAATAAGAAGTGAGATTTCAAATGAATTGTTTTCCTGTTGTCAATTAATAAAGGAAGAAATGGGTTTCTAGGTAGACAACAAAGAAGACTTTGTGTGATTTAAGGCCTCAAATGAAAGCTCGATATTATGTGCTGCCTTGACAGCTAGTAGAATTGGAAGTCTTCCGATAGCCTAATCTCTGGTTTCCCTTCTCACTCTGCTGTCCTGGATAAGGTCCCCTAGGCCAAATGCAATTCCGGCTTATCCCTTAGAAGCTGATTCCAGTTCCAGCACATGGAATTATTTAAACATGCCACATTCTCCCTCAGGAACCAGGGATCACCCCACCTCTTGATCCTTCAAAGTCGGCCTCCCACAGGCCCTGCTTGCTCACACTGTCCCCAAGTGTTAACTCCAGTGTGGCTCTGCTTTGCCCTCCTCCCCAGGTGGCCGATCTCACCTGTCCAGTGCTGGGTGTCATGTGTTTGGCCATCACCATAACCTCAGGGTAACCCCAGGGTGGGAGTCCCTCCCTCACCAATATGGCCAAGTTGTTTTGGTGGACAAAACGCTTGGATCTCTCGCTCTTGGACCCGGAGCTTCAGCTAGGAAGTGTCAGAGCTGAGATAGCTAGGAATGAACTCTTAGGTGATGAGAGTTGAAGAGAGATGAAAAATTAAGGAATGTCTTCCGCTGCACTAAGCCGCGAGCTAGTGGTGAATAGGTCATTCTTGGTAAGCAATTCATGGCACTCTTAATTTCGGTGTTCATATCCCATTTAGCAAAGTCAGAAGTGGCCTATCTAGCTCTAAGGGTATAGAGAGAAGGTTTTTTTGCCCACATTTAGGTTAAAGTGTGAAAACTGGGAGTGGTTTCCCCTCTGACTCCAGCAGGACCAGACAACGAGGTGGTAGCAGCAGGATTCCTACAGGAAAGAGAAATCTTCAGGACACACACATGCTAGCCTGACTCCACAACCGAAGGATTGCTCTTGCAGCGTGAACTTGAAGATTCTCGATTTTATATTTGGCAAACAAGAAGAGGGGTTTCCTTACATTATGTTTGAGAGAAGTCAGAAAATGTAGACCTAAAGAAGGCCACAAGAACATAGCAAAACGTAGCAGCTACTCTCTATGTGGGCACTCAGTGCTCGGTTGTACCAAATGGCGTCTTAGAAGGATAGACGTTAAATGTTGAAACCCTGTCTTTTCTTCTTTAAAAAAGGAGACTTTTGGTGGTACTCTTTGGAAGAAGGACTTCTTATTCTTTTCGAAAAATGTCCCAAATCGCTGTGGCTTCTAATTGTAGTGGTCGCATTTGGCAAATTCTCTGGTTCGGCCAATTTTGCAGGGTTTATTTCATTTTACAGTTGTGGTTTTTATGTAGAATAACATCATTTAATCCACAATCTCCATATAAATTAAAGGTTGAATGGTGTGCTGCATAGTGAAATACCAATGTCCTCTATTTTATATGGGAATCAATTTGAAGGAGGACTAAAACCCCAGTGGGTAAGACTGTTGACTAGATACATTTCTTAAAATAAACATAGCTGAGAAAACTTAAGGAAGGACTAATGTTTGAGTGCTGACCACGACCCAGACGTTTTCCATCATTTTTTTTTTCCCATAAAATTCTCACTATAGTCCTAAGAAGAAAGGATTATTATTGACAGATTATAATTGGATGAAACCCTGGGAAAGTCCTGATGGAAATCCTTAGTGAGACTTTGCCTGCTATCTCCCAACCACCTCACCAGCATCATCTAATACCTACGTCTCCCTCACTGTGTTCTAGCTGCCTGGAAATTCTGATAGTTTCTTGATTTTGCCCTGCCCTCTTCCTTAGAATGTGCACATCTCCTTGCCTGTAATAATCTCTTTATGCGTTCAGCTATACCCCTCACCTAGATAAGGCCACTTCCTCCTCCTGCCTCCCATGTGTTCCAGCATGACTTCCCCGACATTCCAATTCTAAGGCAGGTTTCTGTCCTGTCAGCTCTCCCAGAACCGTATGCTCCTCCTGTAGGGCACTCTTCTTGCTTTGTAATTTGACCTCAGTCAAATAATCTCCCCATGCCATCGACCTATGTATAGCTCTGTAAGCGCCATGAGAACAGAGTCCTTGCTGGTTTTGCTCACTGAGTCTCCCCAGCACCTGGCAAATTGACCAACATAACATCAGTCCTCAGCATTTGTTAAAGAAGTAACCAAGGTGTGCTTAAGCAATGTTCTCAGAGGCTCAGAGCTATAACTCAAACCAAGTCTCTCTGATTCCGAAGTTGGTAAATAGCAATTTAAGAGTATGGCATCTGTGGCAAGAACTCCTGTGTTCAAATCCTGACTCTGTCACGTCCCAGCTTTGTGACCTTGGGCAGGTTATTTAACCTTCTCTGCCTTAGTTTTATTTTTATAATGTGGTTACTAATAGTAACTACTGTAATGAGTTTTGTGCCACGTGCATGGCAGTAATAGCACGTCATCATCATCTTTGTCATCATTGTCATCTGTGGTGGATTGAATTGTGTATACCAGTTTGTACCTGTTCTTGGTCTTGGTCCCCATTCTGGCAGGTGTGGACCCATTGAAAATAAGACCTCTTCAAGATGTTACTTCAGCTGAATCAGATTGGAATCTCTCTCTCTCTATCTCTACCTACCTACCTACCTACCTACCTACCTACCTATCTATCTATCTATCTATCCTTCTCCCCCACCAATTATTTGCACTTACTGTCTGTTCTCTCTCTCTCTGTTCATTGTGTGTGCTCTGTGTCTGCTCCTCCTCCTCTTTTTTTTTAGGAGGCACTCAGAACTGAACCTGGGCCTCCCATGTGGAAAGGAAGTGCCCAATCACTTAAGTCACATCTGCTCCCTACTTGCTGCATCATCTTGTTGTGGTATCTTGTTGCGTCATCTCATTGTCTTGCTCATCTTCTTTAGGAGGCACCAGGAAGTGAACCCAGGACCCCTGGTGTGGTAGGTGGGTGCCCAACTGCTTGAGCCACATCCACTTCCCCAGGTTGGGCTTTAATCTAGATCACTAGAGTAAGCACCATAAATGTCATACAGAGAGAGAAGTCACAGGGAGCAGCCAGGAACTGAAAGTCAATGGAACCCAGGAAAGAAAGTAGATAGCTTCATGTGCATTGTCATGTGACAGGAAAGCCAAGGAACCCCAAAGATTGCCAGCCAGCCAGAAGATACCAGTCCCTGTAGGAAGCACGCCTCTTAACTTCTGAAACCAGGAGCCAATAAATTCCTATTGTTAAGTTAACCCACTGACTGGCATTTTAGTATCTGGGAAACTAAAACATCATTTCATTCTCCTTTATCAGGCTATATGTACCCAAAGAGGATAGCACATGATAAGAGAAGTACCTCATTGAGAAGTGCCTCAAATGAGGAAACAGTTAATTCTGTTGGGGGGTGGTGAGCCAGGAAAAACTTCATAGACAGGGTGACTGGAGCTTGGTGGTGAGCCAGATTCAGAGGGAGATATAAAAAACCAATCAGAATCCAGTGCTGGCAACGGGGTAGATTGACTGTGTATCAGTCTTATGTGTCAAATACATAGATGTGCTAGGTAAATGATAACTTCCCGAATGAAATACATAGCCAAGCTCAAAAGAGGAAAGTAATCCCTATATATTAGAAAGAAAGTTGAAATTCTAAGGTGAAATTTGAGGGAGGGAGTTGATGTTTTGTATTCTTGGGGAGGAAGGGAGCAGTCCAAATGTCTAAATGGCAAGCGACTAGTGTTTTAATGCCCCAATGAAGACTGAAGATGCACCTCTGCCTAGCACGAGATAGGAGTTCTATCTCCATGGGAAAGAGAACCTAAACAAACTGTGCTCCTGGACCAGATAAACAGAGTTTGTTTCTGTTGGGGGTTCTGGACAGGAAAAGAAAGACTTCTACAAGAAAATAGAGCAATAGATATGTGCCACACTTGGGTGTTTAATCTGAATTTTCACTATGAAGTTCTTACTGGAATTCCATTAATATAAAAACTGGTCCAAAAATAAAGGTGGTAGAAATAAATCCAAATACATCAGTAATCATAATAATGTGAATTGACTTAATTCACATATTAAAAAGTAATGATTCTTAGATTGGGAAAAATCTGCTTTTCTTTTTTATTTTATTTCTCTCCCCCGCTCCCCACCCCCCCAATTTTCTGCTCTCTGTGTCCATTTGCTGTGTGTTCTTCTGTGTACGCTTGGGTTCTTGTCAGTGGCACCAGGAATCTGTCTCTTTTTGTTGCATTGTCTTGCTGTGTCAGTTCTCTGTATGTGTGGCACCACTCCTGGGCAGGCTGTGCTTTTTTTTTGCACAGGGTGGCTCTCCTTTACAGGGCAAACTCCTTGTGCATGGAGCTCCCCTACACAGAGGACACCCCTGCGTGGCAGGGCACTTTGCATGCCTCAGCATTGCGTGAGGGCTAGCTCAACACAGGTCAGGAGGCCCTGGATTTGAACCCTGACCTCCCATGTGGTAGCAGACACTCTATCAGTTAAGCCAAATCTGCTTCCCTGCTGTCTTCTTTATACGAGATTTTTAAAAAACATAATGACACACAAAAATTAAAAGTTAAAGGATGTAAACAAAGCTGAAATGGTCTTATTAATATCAGACAGAATAGATTGTAAGGTAAAATATCTTATTAGGATTTATAGAATCCTAATAGAAGGAAACAGCTGAACAGAGAAATACTAGAATCTTGACCCTGAGTGCACGTAAGTAATATAATCACAAAAAAGTATAAAGCAAAATGGATAGAATTACAAGAAGAAATGGGCAAAGACACAATCATTAAAACATATCTCTTTTAGATACTAATAGATCAAGTGGGCAAACATCATAGAAGATGCAGAAGATCTGAGCACTGTGATTGAGCTAACAGGCACAAAAAGATCCCTGTTCCAGAAATTAGACTATGCCTATTTTTTATGCACATATTAAATATTTGCAAAAATTGATCCTTTACCAGGCTACAAAGTAACTCAATAAATACCAAATAATCAATATTGTACATATCATATCTTGGTCAACAATTTAACAAACTTGGGAATCAATAATAAAAACTTTCAAAAGAGTTTGGTAATTTAATAACTTACACAGTGCATGGCTCAAGTAAAATAATCGTAGTGGTATTTAGAAAATATTTAAAACCAAATAACTATATAAATACTATAGGGAAACGGACTTTGGCCCAGTGGTTAGGGCGTCCATCTACCACATGGGAGGTCCGCGATTCAAGCCCCGGGCCTCCTTGACCTGTGTGGCGCTGGCCCATGCGCAGTGCTGATGTGCGCAAGGAGTGCCGTACCACGCAGGGGTGTCCCCCGCGTAGGGGAGCCCCACACGCAAGGAGTGCACCTCTAAAGGAGAGCCGCCCAGCGCGAAGGAGGGAGCAGCCTGCCAAGGAATGGCGCCGCCCACACTTCCCCTGCCGCTGACGACAACAGAAGCGGACAAAGAAACAAGACGCAGCAAAAAGACACAGAAAACAGACAACTGGGGGAGGGGAGGGGAATTAAATAAATAAAAATAAATCTTTAAAAAAATAAATACTATATATCAAAACTTGTGGGGCGGCGGACTTGGCCCAGTGGTTAGGGCATCCGTTTACCACATGGGAGGTCCGTGGTTCAAACCCTGGGCCTCCTTGACTCATGTGCAGCTGGCCCATGCGCAGTGCTGATGTGCGCAAGGAGTGCCCTGCCACGCAGGGGTGTCCCCCACGTAGGGGAGCCCCACACGCAAGGAGTGCACCCCTGAGGAAAGCCGCCCAGCGTGGAAGAAAGTGCAGCCTGCCCAGGAATGGTGCTGCACACACGGAGAGCTGACACAACAAGATGACGCAACAAAAAGAAACACAGATTCGCGTGCCACTGACAACAGAAGCGGACAAAGAAGACACAGCAAACAGACACAGAGAACAGACAACCGGTGGGGGGGGGAGGGGAGAGAAATAAATGAATAAATAAATCTTTAAAAAACAAAACAAAACTTGTGGGATGGGTTGAATCTTACATTAAAGTGAAAATTTCTCTTTAATTTTAGAAACAAACACTTTCCCTTCTCCCACCCCCATTCAACTTCTCCCCTGGTGACTTCTAGTCTGCTTTCTGTCTATGCAAATTTGATATTTCTGGTTTTCTCTTATAAGTGATACCATGCGATGTTTGCCCTTAGGTGTATTGCTTATTTCACTGATCATAATATTTTCAAGATTCTTCCATGTTGCAGCATGTCTCATAAGTTCATTTTTACTTATGGCCAAATAATATTCCATTGTGTATAGGTATCACATTTTGTTTATCCACTCATTTGTTGATGGGCACTTGGGTTTTATCTAGCTTTTAGCTATTGTGAATAATGCTGCTATAGACATTGGTGTACACGTATCTGTTTGTGGCCTGGGATTCACTCTCTTTGGTTATATACCTAGAAGTGGAATTGCTGTGTCATATGGTGATTCTATACTTAACTTTCTGAGGAACTGCCATATTGCTTTCCACAGTGGATGTACCATTTTACCTTCCCACCAATAATGCACGAGAGCTCCAATTTCTCCATATTTTCTCCAACACCAGTTATTTTCCATTTTTAAAATAATAGCCACCCTTGTGGGCAAGAAGTGGTATCCCACTGTGGTGGTTTTTTTTTTCAGTTAAAAAATTTTTTTAAATTTATTATTTAAAATTTTTATTGAAGTATATCATTCATACATAAACATACATAAGCAATAAGTGTATAGTAAAAGTTGTGAACTTTCAAAACAAACATGCATGTCATCATACCCTGTTGTGTGTTTTTTTTCCCCCTCCCCTGCCCTTTGCCTTGTTGTTTTTGCTCCCTGTCAATTGTGCCACCTCAGTTCCTGGTCTCTGCTGAGCTTCACTTTGACTCTCCCCTTTGTCTCTCTTTTGTTATGTCATCATCTTGCGCAGGCACTGGCTTACTGTGCAGGCACTGGCTTACCACACAGGCACTCACATGGGCACTTGGCTCACCACACAGGCACTTGAATGGGCACTCAGCTTACTGTGTGGGCACTGGCTCACCGGGTAGGCACACTTTCTCTTCTTTTTCACCAGGCAGTCCCAGGGATTAAACCTGGGTCCTCCCATACAGTAGGCAGAGGCCTTATCACTTGAGCCACATCTGCTTCTCCTTTTGTGGTTTTAATTTGCATTTCCTTAATGGCTGATGATGTTGAACAACCTTTCATGTGTTTATTGGCCATTTGTAAAACTTCTTTGAAGAAATGTCTACTCAGGTCCCTTGCCCATTTTTTTTTGGTTGCTGTTCATTTGTTTATTTGTTTTTCTTTTTTTTTTTAAGATTTATTTATTTATTTAATCCCCCCCCCCGGCTGTCGGTTCTCTGTGTCTATTTGCTGCGTCTTGTTTCTTTGTCCGCTTCTGTTGTCGTCAGCGGCATGGGAAGTGTGGGCGGCGCCATTCCTGGGCAGACTGCACCTTCTTTTCACGCTGGGCGGCTCTCCTCACCGGCGCACTCCTTGCGCGTGGGGCTCCCCTATGCGGGGGACACCCTTGCGTGGCATGGCACTCCTTGCGCGCATCAGCACTGCGCATGGGCCAGCTCCACACGGGTCAAGGAGGCCCGGGGTTTGAACCGCGGACCTCCCATGTGGTAGACGGACGCCCTAACCACTGGGCCAAGTCAGTTTCCCTATTTGTTTTTCTGAGGTACTAGGGTAAGGGATTGAACCCAGGACCTCATATGTGGGAAACTGGCACTCACCACTGAGTCACATCAGCTCCCCTGAGTTGATTTTTCCCTTTGCTTGCTTGCTGTTTGTTTTTAGGAGGCACCGAGATCTGAGCCTGGGATCTCCTGTGTGGGAAGCAGGCACTCACCCACTTGAGCCATATCTGCTCCCCTTTACCTGTTTTTTTATTGGGTTGTTCATCTTTTTGTTGTTGCATTGTAAAAGTTGTTTATATTTCTGGATATTAAGTCCTTAATAAATATATGATTTGAAACTATTTTCTCCCATTCCGTACATTTCTTGATGATTTGATCTTCAAACTCACATAGAACTGCAAGGGGCCTTGAATAGCCAAAACAATTTTGATAAAGAACTAAGTTGGAGGATTCATGCTTCCCACTTTAAAACTTACTACAAAGTTACAGTAATCAAAACAGCATGGTTCTGACATAAGAATAGACAAATAGACCAAAGGAATAGAATTGAAAGTCCAGAAAAAGACCCATACATCTATGGCCAATTGATTTTTGACAATAGTGCAAAATACATTCAGCAGGCAAAGGCCAGTCCCTTCAACAAAAGGTGTTGAGAAAACTAGATATCCTTATGCAGCAGAATGAAGTTAGACCCCTCTTCACACTATATACAAAAATCAACTTCCAATGGTTCGATCTTCATGATTTAGGATTCAGCAATAGATTTTCAGATATGACACCAAAAGCTTGAGCAACCAAAGCAACAATAGATACATTTGATTTCATCAAAGTGAAAAACTTTTGTGCATTGAAGGAATTTGAAGTGAAATTTTGAGCTTTAAATGAATAAACAAGAAGAGAAGAAAGATTGAAAAATAACTTAAAAATATTCAGGTAAAGGATCTCGGATTGTCTACACAAATGGGCCATTCAACACTTTGGCCTTTTCCTTCCTATGAGTCTTTTCACACTGCCTTCACTCTCTCCTCCCATTGTTCACCCTAGATCTTGCCATTTCCATATCTGTTCCTTAAATGTTTCCATTTTTCCCCTTCATCAGGGCCTTTGCACTTACTCTCCCCTCTCCCTGGACTACTCTTATAACTGCATTTAGAATTCTTCCCAAAAGCATCTTCCTCAGAGATGCCTTATCTAAACAGCATCTCTGACATCTACTTTCCATCCCCAGATCATAAAGTTTATACATAGTATAATAAGAAGTCTATGTTTTTTTAACAAATCAATATTATTGATGCATATTAATAAAGCATACAATTCACTCAAAGTGTACGATCAGTGGTATTTGGTATCATCACATAATTGTGCATTTATCACCTCAGTCAGCATTAGAGCATTTTCATCATTTTGATAATGAAAATAATAAGGAAACAAACAAACAAGAAAACTCTTCACCTCTCTGTTTCCCCTGCTGTACATAGCTGCTATTTCTGGCTATTCTTACACAATTGCTTATTTATTTATTAAGCAGTTTTATTGAGATATATTTATATACCATATGATCTATCCAAAGTGTATAATCAATGGAAAAGTCTACGCTGATATGTAATTTATTTCTCATTTATTTGTTACCCTCACCAGAATGTAAGTTCTATAAGTCCATGGCTGTTACCTGTCTTATTTACGGTGGTAGCTTCTAGAACCATGCCTGACAGGTGATAAGAGTTTACAAATATTTTTTTGATTAAGTAAATGAGTGATCTACTCTACACCACTAATCAAAATACTAAATATATGAAGGAAAAACGAACTTTGTCATCTGGGTCCTATTAATGACTTACTCCTTTAGAAGATTCCATGAAGCAGATATTTAAAATGCCATAAGAAAAATAAAATAAAATAAAATAAAATGCCATAAGTACAAAAATTCCCAGGTTTATATTTTTAAAAGAACATAACTGAACTTGTAATTTTAATGAACTTTGACTGTGGAAGGACACTCTTCTTCCAAATTATATCTTTGAAGAAAAATAATATGTAGAAACAGTAAAAAATTACCTTTAGCATACCTGATTGGGACTTAATGACCTTTAGTATTATAAAAAATATTCACAGGCTTCTTTACCCAAGAAAGCATTTATTTATCTGAGAAAACATATACTTTCTATTATATCAAAACATTTTAATTATTATTTAACATTGTGTGAAATTTTAGAGGTTGGATTTGCGATATATATTTTTTGCATGGCTCTGCTTACAATTTGTAATCATATTGTTGAAAAATATGTTATTGCCTCAATGTACTATATTTGCAAAAGCTAAACAGAAAAAATACTGACTTTCCTAGCACCAAGTCCTGTTTAAATTGTTTTATTTGAATTTTTTCCTGTTATAGAACAGACATAAACAAAAAAACATTTGAATGTTCCTGGAAAATGATGGATGGTAACATTTAACCAGTTCTGTTCCCGTCTTGGTTTTCTAATGCTAGTTTTGGGTCCAGCGCGTTGTGGTTCAGTGTATCTTGGTCCAACATGCAGACTAGCTTGGACCCCAGCCCAGTTGTCCTAGGGAAATCAAAAGTCAGGGATCAGCACAAATTTGTAGGAGACTCCAAGAATTGTTCCTATATGCATTTCTCCTTGTTTCCTTCACACTTCTTCTCCCTATTGTGTTTAAAGTCACTCTTTGTTCCTCTTTAGATATGATACCTCATTTAAATACAAAAAATATCAGAATATTGAGAGTTTATTTTTATCTGTACATATATATTTAAAATCTGCCAAAATTGAAGGGCCCATGATGAAACTGAAAACAATTTTTCCTTTTGATCATTCCAGAATGACTTTGCAAGGAGCACAAAAAGGTTTCCCCTTGCATGATATATCAGTTAGAATATGCTAGATTATGCTGATGGAATAAACAACCTCTATATCTTTATTGCTTGAAAACAAAGCTTTATTTCTTGCTCATGTTCTATACCCATCTTGGGTAGGGTGGGGTTTCCACTCCCATCACTCTGAGCCCAAAGGTGATGCAGCATCTACCTTGTAGAGTGATAGAAGGCTACCAGCAGAGAGACAAAGAATATCATGAGACACAAGTTGTCTCTTAAAGCTTTGCATTGTCTCTTCAGCTCCACTAGCATTGGCCAAATCCAGGCATATGGCCACACTTACCTCTAAGAAGGCTGGACAAATAATCAGTTCAGGGTCGTTCTACCAGGCTCAGAAGGAGAAAGAACAACTCCAATGACTGACCCCCATGCCACATCTGATTGCTTGGTTGGAGCCTCCTGATTGCCTTCTTGGGAAGCCCTTACTTATCAAGGAGGAGGGTTATGAGTGTTCAGTGATAGCTGTAATGGTAGAGACAGATCAGTGGACTCATGTAGGCTGGGTAGTTTCTTTTCCTGGATGGCCTGAAGCAATCAAGTTTGGCACTTTTAAAAATCTTCATGAAGATTTCTACAAATATAATGTCCAGATCCCATCTCTGGAGTCTAATTCACAAAACCCAGTATGTATCTCTAACTTTATCATATATGCTGTAGTGGAGCTGAATGAAAAAGAATTTGGCAATAATTGTTTCATCTCTCTAGTGAGAAAGGAATACTGAATCTGCTATAAATATCAATTCTGATAACTAGTAAAGGAATCTCTGTTTATGGCAGAAAAAAGAGATCCATGGCTTGGACTAATACCCTCCAGGGCAGATACGACTAAGATTTCATCTCATCTAATAACTGGTTTGATTGGATGGGGCTGCTTACCATATTGTGAGGACAGATGCTGAAGCTTCATCAAAGCTTGGCATGTAAAGAATACAATGATTTATTAACAGTGTCTTTCATTGGTACAGCAGGGGTAATGGCGGAACATGTGCCAGCTCTGTGTCTTTTGTATTCCAGATCATTCACTTCCCATTCAATCTCTCCCTTTGTTTGAATTACATTCTTATCAAACTATCTAATCACTAAATTGTTTCCATGAGAATGGCAGGCATTCATTTTCAGTCACTGGATAGGCGTCTTCTACAGAGTAAACTTAAATCTAAATAAAACAGACATGCAAATAAAAAACAAGTATCTAAAACCAAAAGCTTGACATTTTGGTTTACATCAATCATTGGGGAGTTTGAATAACTAAACCCAGTCCCAGGGGTCGTGATCAACTGATAATGTGGAATTCCTTAATCTGAAATTCTGAACTTGAGAGTCATCTTCCCAGATGGCTCTTTCTGTTTGGGACTTCAGTCAAATTTCCTTACTTATATCTTTATATTACTTCTTTCTGACATCAATAATTGTCAACTGGATGGCATCAGTGATGGAACCCGAATGGAAGAAGAAACAGTTGAGAAGTTCAAGGGAAAAAATATATAAGCTAATGTTAAGGAAAAGTGATACTCTGATCATTTACCAAAATTAGGCTGAGTATCTCTAAAGTTAGTAAAGAATGAAAGACTAGAGATTTGCAAAGAACCTGCTTGGGTCTAGTTTAATCATCAGTGATTTAGGGGCTGAGAAAATACATCCCTTCTTGGCTTCAGAATAGATATTTGGTATTAGGCTTCTTTCTCCATTTTAAAAAGAAGATGAGGTTGAGCTTTCTTTTCACTGTGATCACTGATAATTGGAAATAAGTATTCAACAGGCGTTGTAAATACAGACACCCTTGTAAGCTAATGAGAGATGAGATGCATGTCAGGAAATTAGGAAAACATTTCAGTCTGCCTAGTTACATGACCAGAAGAAAAAATATTTCATCCTCTTTTGTATACTTCATGACTAGAAAAAAATATTTTATAATCTTATAAATTTTCAAACTCAGAGTATATACTAATAACTTGGACATAAATATACTTCTAGGACTGAGTCTCTGGCCAGCTACCTGCCTGTACTAGTTAGGGAAGTCTTTCCCAAGTCCTAAGATTTAATCTCTTATTCTCCCAAATACTGCATGGCATAATTTAATAACAGGAAAAAATTCCATCGGCAACTCTGATTCATATTTCATGTAACAGTCAAATATATTTATTTACAAAGACCTTGGGAACCAAACAGATTTTGAATTATAAGATATTATAGACCAATCGATCTTGTCCCTGCATATTCAACATGGTGAAAATTGGTTCTTGGGGGTGTGAAAAAGTCTTAGAAATTACAATGGTTTATCGTTCCCCAGAGGGCACAGCATATAAAAGGATATTCAATATATCTGTCATATTATAATTTCATGAGCGGGATGAGAGAAACAATTAGGAAAAACAATGTTTTAAAAAAGTCTCCTTAAGAAGGCAATGATGAGGAAAAGGTTGAGATAATCTGCTCTATCTCAATAATTTTAGAGGTAATTTTTTTTAGAGGTAATTATGGTAAACCATATAACATAAAATTTGTCATTGTAATCATTTTTAAGTGTGCAATTTAGCAGCATAAATTACATCCACAATTTACAATCATCACTCTTTCTAAAATTTTTTGTCACCTCAAAGAAAAATTCTGTACCCCATACCCTTCCTTCCCCAGCCCCTAGTAATATCTAATCAGCTTTCTAATTCTATGAATGTATTTATTTTAGCTATTCATATAAGTAAATCAGACAATATTTATCCTTTTGTGACTGGTTTATTTCACTCAACTTGATGCCTTCAAGGTTCATCCGTGTTGTAGCATGCATCAGAATTTCATTCATGTTTATTACTGAATAATATTCCATTGTATGGATATACTCATTTTGTTTATCCATTCTGTTGATGGATACTTGGGTTGCTTCCACTTTTTGGCAATTGTGAATAATGCTGTTGTGAACATCACTGTGAAATATATTTCTGAGTCCCTCCTTTCAATTATTTTCAGTATATACCTAGAAGTGGGATTGTCAGGTCATATGGTAATTCTATACTTAACTTTCTGAGGAACCACCAAACTTTTCCACAGCAGCTGCATCATTTTACATTCTCATCATCAATGCATGAGGGTTCCTGTTTCTCCATATCCTCCCCAACACTTATTGTTTTCCATCTTTCAAAAAAATAGTAGCCTCTCTAGTGCTTGTGAAATGGTATCTCATTGTGGTTTTGATTTGCATTCCCATAATGGTTATGATGTTGAGCATCTTTAACTTTTTAAAAAATCTTTTATTTTTAAAATTTTTCCTTATTTCTCCCCCCTCCCTCCCTCTGTTGTCTGCTCTTTTTGTCCATTTGCTGTGTGTTCTTCTGTGTCTGCTTGTCTTCTTCTGTGTCTGCTTGGATCCTGGACCTTCCGGATTGGGAGAGAGGTGCTCAATCTCTTGTACCACCTCAGCTCCCTGATCTGCTCCATCTTTTATTGTCTCTCATCTGTGTCTCTTTTTGTTGTGTCATCTTGCTGCGCCAGCTCTCCTCTCAGGCCAACTTGTCTCACGGGCCAGCTCTCCGCTCGGGTCAGCTTGCCATGCAGTCCAGCTTGCCTTCACCAGGAAGCCCCTGGAATCGTGCCCTGGACCTCCTGTATGGTAGACAGGAGCCCAATTGCTTGAGCCTCATCTGCTTCCCTGAATACCCTTTTAAGATTGCTATGTCTTTTGGTCAACTGACTCTTACCATTATGAAAATTTCCTCTTAGTTTCTATTCATTTTCTCTACTCTGAAATATACTTTGAGATTAATAGAGTTATTCTGGTTTTTTTTTTTTTAAATTAGTGTTCAAGTGGAACATCTTTTCCATTCTTTTACCTTAACCTATTTATATCATATTTAAAGTGAGTTTCTTATGCAGACATATCCTTGGGTCTTTTAAAATTCCTTCTGAAAATATCTTTTAAATGGTATGATTAGAGTATGTACATTTACTGTATATGGGATGATATGCTTAGATTTAGGTTTACTTTTTTTTTTTCTCTTTTGGAGGTACCAGGATTGAACCCATGGGAAGCAGGCACTCATTCACTGAGCTACATCTGATTCCCTATGAAAGTTGGTTTTCTCATTTTTTTCATTCTTTTTATTTTTTTTCAGGAGGTGTTGAGGATTGAACCTGGGGACTTGTACATTGGAAGCAGGTGCTCAACCACTTGAGTTACATCTGCTTCCTGGGTGTACCTTTCCAATTTAAAAAAAAAAGTCTGTTTTTCCTTCCTTTTTCCCCGTTTCAGTGTTCCTCTGGATTATTTGATTTTTTTTAGTGCTCCATATTAATTTATCTATTGATATTTTTATGGTGTCACTACATATATATTTTTCGTTATTGCTCTGGGTTTCAAAATATATATATTTAACTTTTTATATTTCACTTAGAATTAATATTTTATCACTTCAAGTGGAGTATAAAAACCTTAAATATCATATAGGTACCTTTATTCTCCTCCCCTTTTTCCAGTTTTTTCTTCTTTCCTTTGTTAGAGAAGTTGTAGGTTTATAGAACAATTGTATATAAAATACAGGATTCCCATATACCTCGCCAATACCAATAACTTGCACTGGTGTGGAATATTTATTACAATTTTTATAGCAAATTTTTGTAATTGTACATTAGTTATAGTCCATGGTGTAACTTAGGGGTCACTGTTTGTGTAATGGAGTTCCATGGGTTTAAAAAGCTTTTTTATTGTTACCATATACACAATCTAACATTTCCCCTTTTAATCATATTCAGATATATATTTCAGTGCTCTTAATTGCATTCACAATATTGTACTATCATCACCACTATCCATTACTAAAACATTTCCATATTCCAATAGGAACCCTGTATATTTTAAGCCTTAACTTCCAATTCCCTATCCCCACCCTGTCTGCTGGTAACCTATACTAGATTCAGACTCTATGAGTTTGTTTATTCTAATTGTTCCAAATCAGTGATATCATACAATATTTGCCCTTTTGTGTCTAGCTTATGCCATTCAACAGGATGTCTTCAAGGTTTATCTATGTTGTCACATGTGTCAGGACTCAGGACTTCATTCTTTTTTTTTTTTTTTTTTTTTTTTGAGGTACTAGGGCTGGGGCTTGAACCCAGAACCCAGGACCTGAGTGGGAAGCCAACACTCAGCTACCAAGCTACATTAGCTCCCCTGAGCTGTTTTTTTGTTTTTTTGTTTGCTTGATTTTTTTTTTTTTTTAGGAAGCACCAGGAACTGAACCTGGGACCTCCCATGTGGGAAGCAGGCACTCAACCACTTGAGCCACATCTGCCCGCCTTCATTCCTTTTATGGCAGAATAATATTCCATTATATGTTTATATACCTTTATTTGTCCATTCACTGGTTGGAGTACGCTTGGATTGTTTCCATCTTTTGGCAATTGTAAATAATGCTGATGTGAACATTGGTATGCAAACAGCTGTTTGAGTTGAGTTACTGCTTTCAATTCTTTTGGGTATATACCTAGTAGTGGGATTGTGGGGCCATATGGTAGTTCTATACTTAGCTTTCTGAAGAACCACCAGGCTGTCTTCCACAGCAGCTGCACCATTTTAGATTGCCACCAACATTGGCTAAGTGTTCCCATTTCTCCACACCCACAACACTTATTTTCCATAAAAAAAGAAAATAGCAGCCATTGTAATGGGTGTAAAATGGTATCACACTGTGGTTGTGATTTGCATTTCACTGACAGTTAATGATACTGAACATCTTCTCCTGTGCTTTCTGGCCATTTGTATATCTTCTTTGGAGAGATGTCTGTTCAAGTCTTTTGCCTGTTTTTTTAGTTGGGTAGTTTGTCTTTTTTTTTTTGTTAAGTTGAAGGATCTCTTTATTTATTCTGGGTATTAATCCTTTATCGTATATGTGGTTTCCAAATAATTTCCCATTGTTTAGGTTGTCATTTTGCTTTCCTGGTAAAGTTCTTTGAGGAACAAAAGTTTTTACTTTTATCTATATTTTTCTTTTGTTGCTTGAGCTTTGGGTATAAAGTCTAAGAAATCATTGCCCAACATGAGGTCCTGAAGATGCTTTCCTATATTTTCTTCTAAGAGTTTGATAGTTTTAACTCTTAAGTTTAGGCCTTTCTTTCATTTTTAATTGATTTTTGTATAAGGTATGATGTAGAGGTCCTTCTGTTTTTTGCAAATGGAGATCCAATTTTTTTTGGCACCATTTGTTGGCCAGATTATTTTTCCCTAATTGAGTGGTCTCTGCCACTTTGTCAAAAATCAGTTGGCTATAAATGTGAGGGTTGATTTCTGAGCTCTCAATTTGATTCCATTGGTCAGTATGTCTGATCTTCTGCCAGTACCATGCTGTTTTGATTTCTATGACTTTGTAATAAGCTTTTTACAATCTCTTTATTTTTTTCTTAAATATTTTTTCTTAAATTTACATTAAAAAATATAAGAGGTTCCCATATACCCCTTACCGCCCCTTACCCCACTTTCCCATGTCGACAACCTCTTTCATCATTGTGGCACATTCATTGCATTTGGTGAATACATTTTGGTGCACTGCTGCACGAAATGGTTAATAGTTTACATTGTAGTTTACACTCTTCCCCAGTCCATTTAGTGGGTTATGGCAGGATATATAATGTCCAACATCTGTCCCTGCAAAACCATTTAGGACAACTCCAAGACCCTAAAATGCCCCCACATCACATTTCTTCTTCCCTCTCTCTGCCCTCAGCAACTACCATGGCTACTTTCTCCATATCGATGCTACAATTTTTTCCATTACTAGTCACAATAGTTCCATAATAGAATATCAGTAAGTCCACTCTAATCCATATTTTATTCCTCCATCTTGTGAACCCTGGGATGGTGATGTCTGACTCCACCTCTGTATTAAAAAGGGGCTTAGATTCCACATGGATGATGGATGAATTCTCCTATTTGCAGTTGTAGGCATTCTCAGTTCCCTGGTGTGGTGGTTGACCATCCTCACCACTTAGCTGGCCTGGATAAGTCCAATGAACCAGAGGGTAGAATTTATGAGTCTGCTGAGGCTCAGAGCCCAGCTGACACATGGACAGTCCAGAGATTCAAGTCTCCTGAGTTTACACCAACCCTAGCTCCAACCACAGGTTCAGTAAAAGTGACAGAAGAGGCACATGTAGAAAGGTTACATCTGATACCAGCTCCATCACCCTTAGGAACACAAATTCCAAAATTGGGCCAACTGACACAGTACTGAATTCCAGAGCCATTTGCCATGACCATAGAACCTGTGGGTCTCCGTAACCCTCAAGAGAACCAGTGCCTGGGGTTGTATTTACTTTGGCTGTCTCTGGGGTCTTGCTGAGGTGTGTGTAAGTGTGACCCCTCTGATGACCTCGCAACTCTTTTTTTTTAATTTATTGAAATATATCATTCATACATAAACAATAAATGTATAATAGTTGTGAATTTACAAAACAAACATATATAACATCAAACAAACATATATAACATCTCACCCTACCACCAATAACTTGCATTGTTTTTAAACCTTTTTAACTAATGATTAAAGAGCATCGTCAAAATATTACTACTAACAAAGTATTTTACCCCTAACCAATATGATTATTATTATCTTTATATCATTTTTTTTCTTTTAAAGATTTATCTATTTATTTATTTATTTATTTAATCCCAACCCCCACCCCCACCCTGGTTGTCTGTTCTCTGTGTCTATTTGCTGCCTCTTGTTTTTTGTCCGCTTCTGTTGTCGTCAGCGGCTCGGGAAGTGTGGGCTGCACCATTCCTGGGCAGGCTGCGCTTTCCTTGCGCTGGGCGGCTCTCCTTACGGGCACACTCCTTGCGCATGGGGCTCTTCTACGCAGGGGACACCCCTGCGTGGCAGGGCACTCCTTGCACGCATCAGCACTGCACATGGGCCAGCTCCACACGGGTCAAGGAGGCCCGGGATTTGAACAGCGGACCTCCCCTGTGGTAGACAGATGCCCTAACCACTGGGCCAAGTCTGTTTCCGTCTTTATATCATTTATATATGAACATACATAAACAATTAAGTGTATAGTAAAAGTTGTGAACTTATAAAGCAAACATGCATAATATCATACAGGGGTTCCATACATCAACCTTCCACCAACCAACACCTTGTATTGTCCTGAGATGTTTGTTACAAACTATGAAAGAACACTGTCAAAATCTTACTACTAATCATAGTCCTTATCTTACATTTGGTGTGTTTTTGCATCAACCCATCTTATTATTACTAAAAAAAATTTTTTTTTATGACAGAAGTTGTAAACTTATAAAACAATCATGCACATGTGCAGAATTCCCAACAGCACCCCTCCATCAACACAACACAATGTGATGTGTCATTTGCTACAGATAGAATAATATCATCTGATTATTGCCATGTCCACAGTGTACCATTGGCTCACATTTTCCATACGATCTCCGTATCAACACAGTACATCTTTTGTATAATTGGAAGAATATTATATTATTACTACTAACCACAGTCCATAGGTCACTCCAGTTGTATTTTTCCCATGCTTCTCCACATTCCCAGCATCCTGCAGTAGTGATATACATTTGTTCTAGCTAACAAAGGACACTCTTGCATCTTGTACCATCAACCACAATTCTCACCCACCTCTTGGTTTACTGTGCTATTCAGTTCCTAGATTATTCTCAAGCATTCTGTCAATTGGCATTTATATAAGTAGACTACCACTTTCAGTCACATCCCCATTTATAAATTAGCTGTTACTGTGTATTACCGTCCACTCTATACATTTCCACAATTTTACCATAAAGCTAATTAAAACTTCTACATACATTAAACATCAGTAGTCTACTCAGTCCTCTTATCTCCTTTAAGAATCTACCACCTACCACGAGGTCTTGAAGATACTTCCCAAAAATTTCTTCTGGAAGTTTTATGGTTCTTGCTTTTATTTTTGGTTTTTTGATCCATTTTGAGTTAGTTTTTGGATAAGGTGTGAGATAGGGGTCCTCTTTCTTTCTTTCAACTAAGGATGTCCAATTTTTTCAACACTATTTATTGAATGGATTGTTCTGCCCAAGCTGTGTGGGTTTGACAGGCTAGTAAAAAATCACTTGACCATACCTGTGAGGGTCTGTTTCTGAACCATAAATTTGGTTCCATTGGTCTATTGTGTCTGTCTTTAGACTGGTAGCATGTTGTTTTTACCTCTGTAGGTGGGTAGTATGATTTTATAGTCTGGAGATGAGGGTTCACTTTTCCTTTTTATGATGTTTCTGGCTATTCAGGACTCCTTACCCTTCCAAATAAATTTAATGATGGTGTTTTCAATTTTTTCTTTAATGCTAGTGGAATTTTTATCAGGATTGCATCAAATCCATGTGTAAATTTGAGCAGAATTGACATCTTAATGATATTTAGTCTTCCAATCCATGAGCATAGAATGTTCTTCCAGTTATTTAGGACTTTTTTGATTTGTTTTAACACTGAGTTGCAGTTTTCTGAATACAAGTGCTTTACATCATTGGTTAAGTTTATTCCTGACTATTTGAGTTTTATCTGTCATATTTTATTTTCACCACTCTTTTGACACTTTTAGTTACTTTTATTGATATAATCTTCATTTCTAGACTCTCTTCCATGCCCCTCTCACCTGTCTTTTCTTTTCAGGATCTAGCACACCCTTTAGTATTTCCTGAAAATCTGGTCTCTTGCTTAGAAATTCTCGCAGTTTCTGTTTATCTGTGAATATTCTAATTTCACTCTCATTTCTAAAAGACAGTCTTGCTGGAATATAAGATTCTTGGCTGGATGTTTTTCTCTTGTGTATCTTAAATATATCAGACCACTGTCTTCTTGCCTCCATGGTTTCTGGTGAGAAATCAGCACTTAATCTTATTGGATATCCCTTATCTGTTATGCATTTCTTTTCTCTTGCTGCTCTCAGATTTCTCTTTGTCTTTGGTCTTTGACATTCTGATGAGTATGTGTCTTGGAGCTGGTCTATTTGGATTTTTTTCAGATGGGAGTATGTTGTGCTTCCTGGACAGGTATATCTATGTCCTTCAATAGGGTTGGGAAATTTTCTACCATAATTTCTTTAAGTATTCCTTCTGTCCCTTTTTCTTTCTCTTCTCCTGAGACAACCATGACACATATGTTTGCATGCCTTTTGCTGTCTTTTAGTTCCCTGAGACCTTGTTCGATTTTTTCCATTCTTTTCTTCATCTCTTCTTTTGTATGTTCACTTTCAAAGGCCATTTCTTCAAGCTCACCAATTCTTTCTTCTGCCTCCTCAAATCTGCTATGATTCCAATGTTTTTTAAATTTCATTGATGGTACCTTTCATTCGCATAAGATCTGCTATGTTTCTATGTATGCTTTCAAATTCTTCTTTGTGCTCATCCAATGTCTTCTTAATATCCTTAATCTCTTTAGCCATCTCATTGAATTTATTAAGAAGATTTGTTTGAACATATATAATTAGTTGTCTCAACTCCTTTATGTCATCTGGAGGCTTATCTTGTTCCTTTAACTGGGCCATAGCTTCCTGTTTCTTGGTGTGGATTGTAATTTTTTGTTGGTGTCTTTGCATCTGGCTTACTAGAATATTTTTTCTGGGTGCAGTTTTTCTCTCTAGTTTAGGGCTTCCATCATTTCCCCCTTGCTGTTTGTACAGTAGGAGCCAAGCATGTAGTTGGTTCTATAAGCTGTGGAGGCTCAAGCTGCCCTTATTGCACCAGGGACCAATGAAGCTTCTTCTAACTTTCTTTTTTGCCAGGGGTAGGGACAGAGTCACAGCTATGTGGAATAATCCACGTGCAGGCCTAGACTGTAGTTGCCCAGAGAGACTGATGGAGCTTCACATCCCTTTCTCCCCTACCTGGAGCAGGGATGGAGTTACAGGTGAGGGCAGCAATCTGTGCATTGCAGGTCCTAAGATGACTGCAGTTGCCGTGGTAGACTTCTGATTTTCAGTTTATGCCAGCTGAAGTTCCCTGCAGTTACCTGTATAGGTTGGTGCAGGGCTCCTCAGCTTCCTCCCTGCCAGAGGTGGGGCTGAAGCCTAGGTGGGCTGCAGGCTGATCTGCATGAAAGAAACTGTCAGCTCGGCTTCCCTTCAGGCTGGGGGCAGAGTCAGAATGGTGACTACTGGCATCTTTCTGACTTGGGCTTGTTCTCACCCCAGCTCTTACCAGGGTTATCTCTTAGCCAGTCAAATCTCCCAATCAGTAGCTGAAATTGGCAGCCAAAAGTCTTCTCCCCTGTGTCTGGGAAATGGAGCTTCCAATTCCTCTCACAGAACAGCTCCTGGGGCAGCTTGTGCCACCAGAGTAGGACAATCACTGATCTCTGTGGCTTGGCCAGTAATTTCCCGGGGAAATTGGCACAGGTCCCCGCAGCTTCCTCCCTGCTGCAGGTGGCACTGGGGCCTAGGCTAGACCTGCAATGTGATCTGGATGGGAAGAAGCCAGTCCCCACCAGCACTGGGATTTTCAGTCCACCCGGCTACCCCTCATGTCAGGCATGGAGTTAAGATCGCAGTTCCCAGCCTCTTTCTGACGTGGACAGTCTAAAACCTTAGCTGTTGTCAGGATCATACTGTAGCCCACTGAATTTCCTCCTCATAACTGAAATTGCTGCCCAACCGTCTCTTCCTCCCCCATTTTGGGGAAGTGGAGCTTTCAATTCCAGCCACGGAACAGCTCCCGAGGCGGCTTGTGCCTCCAGTGGAGGTTGGGCACTGGCCTCCGGGGCATGGAGCCTCTACTTACAAGTCTTCTCTGCAGATGGGCAGTCTTCTCCTTGCACTCCCTGAAAAACATTGTAGGATGCTCTTCTGGTCTCCTGGAGTCCCAAACAGGTGCTTCAGCTAGCTCCAGAGAGCTCTGGGTGTTTGCTAACTGCCCTGTAGCAGGAGTTGACTCTAGGAGCTCCTTACTCCACCACCATCTTGCTGGTTTCCCAACTTTTTTGAAGACTCTTAGCCATATAAACTCATTTGTCTTTGCCATTTCCCCCTTTTGTTCAAGGTCAAAAAGCAGTTTTGTACACATAATCCTATTGTAGGCTGAGATATTCTGCTGGTCTGAGCTGAGCCTTTTATTGAAGGTCTTTTTCTAGTTACACCACCAGCTTGGTAGTAATCCTTTGGTGCCAGAGAGGCTCATCCCTGGGAGTCATGTCCCACACTGGGGGGAAGGTAATGCATTTACATGGTGAGTTTGACTTAGAGAGTGCACACATTTGAGCAACATGGGGCTCTCAGGAGGTAAAGCTTAGGCACCCTGAAGCTCTAGACCTAGTTCATATTTCAGGCACACAGGCCCATAAGCATAGTCATCAGTACCAAGGGCTCATTGTTGGACCATCCTTCTTTGTTGGTCTTTGCCGTTGCACTTGGGGGATTGTTGCTGTTCCACTGGGGAATGTGATAGAGCTCCCCTGGCTAGGAACTCAGCACTCCCTCAGTTGTCGTTTGTAAGTGTAACTACTATGAAAATACCCGACATATATCCAAATATTTTTATGTACCCTATATACATGCCCTGGAGATCCCCCTCCCAATCATGTGCCCCCCATCAATAACACCCCACACCAGTGTTCCTCCCCTGCCATAGTTGAACCTCTCTGTGGTCCAAAACTTCTTTAAAAATGAAGCCTAATATATTGCCAAATGCAATTAATAGGAAAATGAAATATAGTGATGGTTTTAAAGATTAGAAATAGAATACATACTAATTTAGAGAAACTAAAATAAAGTAAAAATAAATTGGGGTATTAAAAAATGAAAAATATTATAAAGTTTTGTTTTTGACATTTTGCCTTTCATCACTACAATAGGTGTTGCCCTGTATGTACAGTGGCAAGGCAATTTCTTTCACTTCTTCCTCAGTGTCTACATGCTTTTTTTCTCCCTAAATTTTAATTTTGTCTTTACAAAAGTTTTAGATCACAGTAACTCACGTATACAATATAGGGGACTTTCATATATCCAACATCAAATCCTTTTCCCCTTTTTCCAGCAATGATCATTTTACATGTTCAAGTTATATTTGCTGCAGCTGATGTACAAATATTGAAACATAGCTTTCAAACATGGTTCCATTTTGGTTTATATTATGGTTTATGTTGTAGACTGTACAATTTTCTAAATTTTTAGATTACCTTATGTTTTACATTATGATTTACATTTTACCCTATAGACTTTTATACATTTTTGGTGTAATTTAACATGTCCTATATCCATCATTGCATAATCTTGTGGAACACTTACATTGCTCCCCAGTTTCCCTGATTCCATCTATTCTATACCTCTCTTCTCCCCTCAGGACCCACAGTGACAATCAATCTTCATTACCTGAAGGACCAGATTCACAGACAATTGCAACAATGCTGAGGGCTTGACATACCAGACTGCCCTAACCTGTAATAACTTTTAAGATCAGGAAGTGTGAATCCTCCAACATCATTCCTCTTTTTCAAGATACCTTTTGCTAGTCAGGGCCCCTTACCCTTCCATGTAAATTTGATGATGGGCTTTTCCATTTCTATAAGGAAAGGTATCAGAATTTTGATTGGATTGCATTGAATCTATAAATTGCTTTGGGTAATATTGACATCTTAATGATATTTAGTCTTCTAATCCATGAACATGGAATATCCTTACATTTATTTAGGCCTTTAATTTCTTTTGGAAGTGTTTTTCAGTTTTCTGTGTGCAAGTCTTTTACATCCTTGGTTAGTTTTTATTCCTAGATATATGGTTCTTTTAGTTGCTGTTGTGAATGGAATTTTTTTCTTGATTTCTTCTTCTAATTGTTCATTGCTTGTCTATAGACACTACTGATTTTTTGGGTATTGATCTTGTACCCTGTCATTTTACTGAATTCATTTATTAACTCTAGGAGCTATGTTGTGGATTTTTCAGGATTTTCTGTATATAAGTTCATAACATCAACCAGCATGGAAGGTTTTACTTCTTTCTTTCCAATTTGGATGCCTTTTATTTCTTTTTCTTGCCTAAATTCTATGCAAGAACCTCTAGTACAATGTTCAATAACAGAGGTGACAATGGGCATCCTTGTCTTATTTCTGATCTTAGAGTGAAAGCTTTCAGTCTTTCACCATTAAGTCGTACGTTCGTTGTGGTCTTTTCATATATACCCTTTATCATGTTGAGGAAATGTCCTTCTATTCCTAGTGTTCTAAGAGTTTTTTTTTATCAAGAAAGGGTGCTGTACTTTGTCAAATGCCTTTTCTGCATTGATTGAGATAATCATTTCTTTTCCCTCTCATTATGCTAATGTGGTGTATTACATTCATTAATTCTCTTATGTCAAACCACCCTTGTGTACCAGGAATAAATCCTGTGTGATCATGGTGTATAATTCTTTTAATATGCTCTTGGTTTCGCTTTGCTAATATTTTGTTGAGGATTTTTGCTTCTATATTCATAAGAGATATTGGTTGTAGTTTTCTTTTTTTGTGGTATCTTTATCCAGCTTTGGTATGAGGGTGATGATGGCCTTGTAGAATTGTTAGGGAGTATTCCCTTCACTTCAGTTTTTTAGAAGAGTTTGAGCAGAATTGGAGTTAAGTCTTCTCGGAATGTTTGGTAGAACTCCTTTCAGTTTTAATTATCATATTTATTACATCTAAATACATTGAAAACTCCAGCAGTCAATATTATAATTTTTACTTTAAACCATCACACATATTTTTATGAACTAAGGGGAGAAGAACACTGTCTTAGTTTGCCACAGGGCTGCCGATGCAAAGTACCAGAACTGCGTTGGCTTTTATAACAGGAATTTTATTTAGGGTAAATTCTTATAGTTCTGAGGCCTCAATATGTCCAAATCAAGGTGATGACAGAGGTGATTTCTCACAAAAGTCAGCTACTGATGATCCTGGTGTCCTGCCATGTGGGGAAGCAAGATGGCGCCTCATCTCTGCCGAGGCCCCTGCCTTCACTTGCAGGCTTGCCATCTCCCAGAGTCCATCTGTGAGCCGTTCTCTTGAAGCTCTTTCTGTCTGCACCCAGTGTACACTTCCACATTTTGGGCTGTATGTGAATGCAGACTGGCTGATACCAGAGAGGAAAAATGGGAAGTTCTCTGCCAGTTTGGTGGTACTTTGAATTCTCTCTTGCTCAGTCTGCTTACTACCATTTATTTCTCAGAGTTCTCAGCTGCTCCAAGCATTCTGTTTGCAGTCTATATTTGCATTCACTGAAAGAGGCAGGATAGAGTGTGCTTATTTCATCTTGCCCAGAATCAGTCCCAACTGGATTTTAATGTCCCCTGTTAGCGTCTGATTTCCTCTCAGGCATGGGTGGTTCTGTAACTTAAATCACTTAAATTTTGATGTGATTCAGATCCCTAGAGTTGTACACTCTTCTACCTTCCTGCCACTCTGGACTTTTGAGGGTGCACCTGGGAGTGATAGAAAGAATTCTAATGGGAGGAGAGCTAAGATTTATTCAGTTAGTCCTTGGTGCAAAATCCTTCCATGCACATTGTCACATTTTATCTTCATCATAGTCCTTATGTGCATTATTTTCTCATTTTAGAGAAAAGGAAAATCAATCTTAGGAAAGTCATGTAGTTATGCAAGTGGTAGATCTAAATTCAGGTCTTATTTTTTCTTGAATAATTCAACCATACCATGTGGAGGATAGATTAATTTGTATTTTAAAAATGTGGGTATTATTGAAAATTGCTCTGTTATTTTTTAACCCTTTGATATTTGAAAATGCAAAAAATATTTTGGCCTTGTGTTCATGTGATGATGGTTCATGCATTCTCTTGCCTCTGGACCAATTGTCCTCTGATTCTCTTTAGGTGTTTGTGATTTCACAAATAGCTACCTGATCCTCTAGTAGAATACTGGACTGAGAAGTTCAGACTTACAGTTTATCAAGAAAGAAGCCGGCTACATTTAACTCAGAATGTTTAGCTTGGACAGAATATAAATCTCATAAATACTAATTTGTGAGAAGTCACTAAGGTCTGTATGGGTAAATGAATCTGACCTTCGACAAGTATGTAGCTGAGGAGCCAAGTAGGCTGCCGTGTTGTCAGGAAATCCCTGAAATAATGGATTTGACACAGTGGGAGAAGTGAATACACGGTCCTCACTGCCTGATGACATTGTCCTGGTGGTTGTTACATGTATTCTTTGGCCAACAGCCATTTCCGTAGCCCCAAACCAACAATAGTTCAGTGGTTGAAAGCCATGTCTGAGGAGGATTGGCAGTGAATTTCTTTGGCAGCTTCTGTGGGGCTAGTAAGAAGCTCTATGAGATTGTGAAAAAGATAGCAAGTGGGGTTAGCCGGTTAGGCTGCAATTGTTAGTGCTGAAAACACAAAGCAGATAAAATTGAACTCAGTGAAGGGCTCCCTAGGGTCTAAAAACTACCTGAAATATGTAGGATTATTTGCCTCTTCATTTTCTAAGGAGAGGGACAATTCTTTAAATTGGACAAGGACCTAACAGAGCTAAGAAACCCCGATGTGTCTGTTGTGTAAAACATGTGGAGATATGGAAGGTCAGTGTCTGCACTCAGAAGGGAGGGAATAATTAATAAGAAAAAAGTGTGAGCTGACTAGCTGAGGACCTCCATCATGGAGTAAATCATCTGAGTGGAGAACTACTGCAATTTTAGACATTTCTTTTTTTGTAACTGTTTTCCTGTCTGCTGTGGTTAGGTAGATCAGTTGATCTGAACTTGACAATGAGGGTCTGAAGACTGAAAACAGTATTAAAAAACATAGCCTTTGGGCAAGCTGGATAAAGGATACATGAAAACTCTCTGTAACGTTTTTGCAGCTCTTCTGTAAGTCTAAAATTAGTTCCTTTGAAATAAGATAGACCATAGAAAAGTTCTATGGATTGAATGGATGAGGGTAATCTTGGAAATTTTATTTTATTTTATTATTTTTAAAAAGATTTATTTATTTATTTATTTCTCCCCCCACCCCAACCCCCACCCCCACCCTGGTTGTCTGTTCTCTGTGTCTATTTGCTGCGTCTTCTTTGTCCGCTTCTGTTGTTGTCAGCAGCAGGGGAATCTGTGTTTCCTTTTGCTGCGTCATCTTGTGTCAGCTCTCTGTGTGTGCGGCGCCACTCCCGGGAAGGCTGCACCTTCTTTCGCGCTGGGCGGCTCTCCCCACGGGGCGCACCCCCTACGCGTGGGGCACCCCTACACGGGGGACACCCCTGCGTGGCACAGCACTCCCTGCACGCATCAGCACTGCGCATGGGCCAGCTCCACATGGGTCAAGGAGGCCTGGGGTTTGAACTGTGGGCCTCCCATGTGGTAGGTGGACGCCCTAACCACTGGGCCAAGTCCGCTGCCAGCCTTGGCAATTTTAATAGCAAGAAGAGTACAACAAGTCTAGTGCAGTGGTACAGGCATGGGCTCTTGCATTAAAAATTCCTGTGTGTGATTCCCAGACCTAGCATTTACCAGCTGTGTGATCTTCATCTTTTTGTATACCCCCGTTTTACTGGTGAGAACACTGAGGCCCAGAGAGTTTAAGAGCTAATTTTACAGTCGATATGGGAGTTCAATGAGATAATTCAAGTAAAATTGACTGGCACATAGAAAGCATCCAGTGAACATTAGCTGTTAATTATGAGAGTGATTATTATCAAAGTGGAAACTTGAGAGTTTAGAAAACTTAAGTCACCTGGTGAGTTCAGGCAAATTCTAAGCCCTGGCAGCTAAAGACCTTTCTGTGTTTGTCAGGATGTTTCAGGGACTGAAGATATAGAAAAAGGTAGGGGACAGTGGGGGAAATGGGGAGTCCATAGTTCTAGGACACAGGAAAACAAACTGGTCTACAGGGGCCATATTGAGAAATTTCTGAATCTGGGCAACATGAAGAAGAAGGGTAGGTCAATCAATCCTGGAACTCCTAGATACACTAAATAATTGATAATTAATATAACAAACCCTGTATATATCATAAATCTGATTTGCTGGGATCATTCCTTTGGAAATCAGGTATGATTCAGATAGGTTTTTTTTGTTTATTTTTAACGTGATTTATTTAATTGTCCTGTTTTAAATTAGACAAATTGTGAGTATACAAAACAATCATACATACATACCATACAGGATTCCCATAAATGACCCCACCACCAACCAAAATCTTGCCTTGCTGTGGCACAGTTGTTACAAATGATTGAAAACATCACCCTATTATAATTGCTATCTATGATCCATAGCTTATAATAGGTGTGTTTTCCCCACAAACCATCCTACTATTAAAACCAAGTATTAATATTTTATATTTGTTATAGTTCCTGAGAGAACATTCTCATATTTTTATTCAAGTTTTTAATTCATAGTCAGCACTGAGTAAGGCTACTTCTTCCCATTTTTAATGAGGGATTTTCCATAATAAAGGTTAGATTTTTAGCTTAATGATTGCTAAGGCGCTGGCCCTGAGAAAACTTACCCCCACCGCAGGTATGTGCACAGTGACCTTGAAATGCTCTGGACTGACTTTCAAAACTTAACTCCAGTAAGGCAAATATGACAATCAGAAACAAGTCCAAATACTATGAAACTGATGCAGTCATGATCTGCAATCATTTACCTTCATTCTAACTGTAGGCAGAGCATGTTATTTCCCCCCTAGAACTTACCCATGATTTAAATATGATATGTTATCATGTGGTCTTACTCAAGAATTTGGTGATGAAAAACCAAGACACATGAAAAATGGTCCATGGTAAAAGCCTATATTAAGAACACATTCAGAAAGAGATTAAACTAATTTCATCCTGGGGAATGTGGGGTAGGAGAGTCTTGACTTGTGTTCCTACTTAGAGTTACAGTTTCTGAACACATTTTTTGCATTGATATGAAATCATATTAGAAAGGAATTTGCCTGAGTAATAAATATAGTGATAATGAAGCTAGAGAACTTTGGATAAGTGATGTTGAGGAGGGAGGCTCTGAGATGTCTACATGGCCACAGGTTTTGATTTATTTTTTCACTGATGGGGACACTTCATTTTTATATGACCCATAGACTTGTTTACTGATGTACTTATCTTTAAAGTGGTTTTTTTTTTTTTTTTAAAGCAAGGTTGTACTGTGGGATAAAACATGGACCTCCTAGAAATAGGGAAAAGAATAGCTGGAAGAAATATTTTTGAGAATATAAAGAAAACATTGGTTTTGAATATCCAGGTCCTACAAATCTGAGATCATGAGGAAACTAAAATCATTGACTAAACAAGTAATCTTTCTCATGATTGTTATGTTTTAAAATAAGCACTTTTTCTTTTCCATATTATAAAGTACTTAGGAAATCTGTAAAAACAAATAAACAGAGGAAAATAAAAAGCATCTACCATATATGATATCTAGATCATCACTGCTGACTTTTGTGCATTTATTTCAACTCAAATAAAAATGTTTATTTCTATGTAATTGCAGCTATAGTGAATGTAAAATCCCGTGTACCCATAGGGAAAATTTCCCCCATATCCTTGAATCATTGCTGAAATACTTAAAAAAAAAATAGTTGGAATTCATCTTAAGGAGAGTGGCTGCCTCATGTCAGAAAGGCTAGGCTTCCTCACAGGGCCATGGGGAAGTGTCCTCAAAGGGATTGGACACGTACCCATCTTTGCTAGCTGCTGACCATCCTTAACTGGCACCACAGTCCCAATGAATGGTTGGGTGGTACCGAGGAGAGAAGTTTCGTGGATTCTAATCCAATGCCATTTTCCAGCCCTCTTGTGCCATGAATTGAATGACATTGTTTCTCCTCCATGACCTCAGCTCTTTATCTTCTGCTTGATGATTGCTTGATCCTTTCAGCTGTAGGATGCTACATCTCTAGACTCAGTACCTTTGTTCATTGTGCACTACAGAGTACAAGTACATATGTTGTTTTTATTATTTTTAATATTTCCACCCTTTCCACACCTTTTAAAGTCATGGCTATGACCCAGGAACTAACATTTTCTCATGAAATGTTTATACTATCCTCACCTTAAAGACAAGGCAACTGAGGCTCAGGGAGGTAAATGAATAAGTGGTGGAGCTGAGCTTCAACGCTGCCCTAAACTGTCTCCTCTGAAAACAGACTGCTTCAGAGGACCTGAATGGTAACCAGCTACTCAGTTATCCACTTGGATACTTGGTGGTTGGCTCATAAGATGTGATACTACCCCCTCCTCCAAAGAGGTCCATATCCTAATTCCCAGAACCTACAAATATGTTCTGTTACATGGCAAAGGGGAATTAAGTTGCAGATGAAATTAAGGTGGCTAATTAGCAGCCATCAACATAGGGAAATTACCAGGGATTATCTGGGTGGAACTGATGTCATCACAAGGGTTCTTAAAAGTAGAATCAGGAGGCAGAAGAAGATACAGGGTCAGAATGGATGTGATATGACAAACTTGATTGGTCATTGCTAGCTTTGAAAATGGAGGAAGAGATTATGTGTCAAGGAATGTGGGCAGCCTCTAGAAGGTGGAAAAGTTAAGGAAATGCCTTCTCCCTTATAGAGCCTCCAGAAGGAATGTAGTGATGCCGACTTGATTTTAACCCTGTGAGATCCACATTAGACTTTGATATCCAGAAGTATAAAACAATAGATTTGTGTTGTTTTAAGCCTCTGAATTTGGGGTGATTTCTTATGACATCCTTAGGGAACTCATACAGAGGGTATCCTCCAATAAAAACATCAGAAGTCTAAGGTATTCCAGGATTGATGTTCAGGGACCCTGTCTTGGAGAGATGAAGCAGCAGAAGTTTCTATGAGGTGGTAGTGCTTACAGGCAGATGTGTGGTGACTTCAGTGTTGGGTGTATTTGCCCTGATTTAGAACAGGACCCCGCCAGTGGTAAGGGATGTGGTTGAGACCAGACTCTAGAAAATGATTAATTAGAGACTCCAAGGACAGTCAGGCAGATTGAAAGTCCCTGGTCCCATTAGGAGTACAGAATGTGAGTTAGTCTTTGGAGGACATGTCTTGTATTTTTCCTCTATCCTCCAAAGTTTAGACTTAAAGTAACTGCTCAAGAAACATTTGTTTATTATTGATGGTTGTGGTTATGCATCTCATTTTTTTATTGGACATGTATTTAACCATATCTTTTTATTAATGACATGTTAGAATGTATCATGCATAAAGTCTAAAATATAACACATACATGGGAATTGTTAAATTCATTGGAGTACTGGTGTTTTATTAATTATGAATAAAGTTATAGAAGAAAATTTTCAAATGGGAATTATATTGGTCTGTTGGCTCAGGAAAATAAAAGACAATTGCCATACTATTTTTTGTTTCAAAATGATGGAAAGAGAAAATAACTCTCAATAAAAAACATTACCCAAAGGCAAGAAGCCAAAAGAACAATAGTTGTTAAGATGCTAATAAAATAAATCTAAGCTTCAATCCTTTCTCTTACATTTATACAAAGGGGCAATGGTAATTCTATTTTGTAATAATATCTATGGGAATTACACATGAAAATATTTTTTTCTAGGCAATATTTGGGTTTTCATGTTCTATAATCTATTTTTGAAACAATTTAATATCTGGCAACATCTGTATGGTCTACATGATCTGTATTTCATACTCAAAATGGAACATGTGGCAGCATGGAAAAACACATTGCCACTGGTGTTAAGAATTATTTTTTTATTGACTGTATTTATAACATTCTCTTCTCCCCAGAGGAACAAAATTCAATAAGATAAAAATAAGAAATTGCAACAAGGAAAATAGGAGGAAATCCATATAACTTTGGGTTAACATATTTACCATTACTGAGCTTCTAATCTGGCTTTGAGTTTCCTAGAAGCCAGAGCAAAAGCATGGGATGTAAAAGGTGCAAGGTTCCCAGTAGCAGAAAATTAAAATAAAAACAATTTTAGAAGGGGTTTTCCTCAATCACTACATTAAAAAAAATTTGTCATAAACATACACGCCCATTCTCACCAGTTCCAACTATAGAGAACCCATCCGTAAGTTCTAAAGCAGTGTTTTTCAAATTCTACTATGCATTGGCATCTCCTGTGGTATCTATTAAAAAACAGATTGCTGGGGAAGCAGACTTGGCCCAGTGGTTAGGGCGTCCGTCTACCGCATAGGAGGTCTGCGGTTCGAACCCCGGGCCTCCTTGACCCGTGTGGAGCTGGCCCACGTGCAGTGCTAATATGCGCAAGGCGTGCCCTGACACGCAGGGGTGCCCCTGCGTAGGGGAGCCCCACGCGCAAGGAGTGCGCCCCATAAGGAGAGCCGGCCAGTGGGAAAGAAAGATCAGCCTGCCCAGGAATGGCACCGCACACACGGAGAGCTGACACAAGATGATGCAACAAAAAGAAACACAGATTCCCGTGCTGCTGACAACAACAGAAGCGGACAAAGAACACCCAGCAAATAGACACAGAGAACAGACACCTGGGGTGGGGGCGGGGGGGAGAAGGGGAGAGAAATAAATAAATAAATAAATCTTAAAAAAAATAAATAAAAACAGATTGCTGGGCTCTGTTCCCTGAGTTTCTGATTCAGTGTGGCCTGGGAATTTGCACTTCTAACAAATTCCCAGGTGATACTAATACTGCTGGTCCAAGGACCACACTACTGAGAACCACTGCTCAAAAAGAAATTTAAAAAATGCTTTAAAGGAAACACTGAGTAACCTATGGAGTAAAGTGAATTTCACAGAACATACAACAGCTATTTTGGTAAGGAATGTCCTTGAAAAGATCTTCAGCAAAAGCCAAGGGTACAACTCTGTGAAAGGTAATTTTAAAACATGCTTGACCAACTATGTAAATTTCACATGTGCTAATTTATTTCAGTGATAGAGTTCAGGGCTCCTACATATTTCTAAATGCAAGTTATTTCTGTTTAATAAGGTAAGTTTTTAAGTGGGTTTTGGATTGAAATTATACTTTCAAGTCCTCGTATTTCTCTTATTTAAAAGAAAGATATAGAGTTACATCACCAAAAATGGAGGACTAGGAACCTCAAAAATCCATCTCTTCACAAAAGCAAGGTGAAGCAAGCAAAAACAGAATCAACTTTTTCTGAACTATGTTCTTATAAAAATGTACACCAGCCAGGGGAATGCCTAGGCAAGAAAGGAACTGTTGAATTGCATTAAGAGAGCACTGTGGTAATTTAACTTACCCACCTGGCATCTTCCATTCCCCAGTTCAGTGGCAGCCATGATGTCAGCAGTCTGCATTTTTTTTTTGGTGCATCTGCTCATTCCAGAGGGAAAAATAGGAACCTTCTTCTAAACGAATTATGATCATGTGTTTTGACCAGCCTAGTGGCTCCCTGCACAAATGGCTCAAGCACTTACCTCTGTTTCATCTGCCTCAGAGCTTCGCCAGGACTGAAGTTGCTTTTCTGATGATGTCTGTCTAAGGTTTCAAAGGCGAATGTATTACCACAGCCACCTGTGGCAAAGAATAATGATTGGGGAAAGCAATACACTACACAGACCAAAAAGCTTGGGAAGGAAGAGGCTGGGAAAGGAGATACTTGTGGTAATAAGTGCTTTGAAAAACTCCAGTCAAATGCATGTCAAGGACTGGATGCATAGTCAGAAGAAATCTGAGAAACCCTCTGGATGACATTTAGGCTCCACATGATCAGAAAGTAAGACAAAGGCAGAGTTTTAAATGGCCTGGCTAAGAGTTGAAGGAGTTCCCCAACACAGAACCAATCAGCAAAGCCAGGAGGTAATTTTCTTTGTCACCAGGAACTTAAGGAAGTCTTTCTAGACAAAGAGTTAAGATCAATTGTCTGAAATATGCTGAAGCGGCTGAAGGAAACCATGGACAAATAATTAAGAAAAACTAGGAAAATGATATTTCACATAATAGAGAATCTTAATGAAAAGATAGAAATTATTGAGAGAGAGCACCAAATAGAAATTCTGGAGCCAAAATGTGCAATAACTTAAATAAAATAATAACTAGAGGGGTTTAATTGCAGATTTGAGCAGACAGAAGAAAGAACTGATGAATTTGTAGATAGGTCAATTGAGATTATCCAGTCTGCGGAGCAGAAAGAAAAAAGAGAGAAGACAAATGAATAAAGACTAAAATACATGTGGGACATGTACCAACATAGACTGAGGGAGTTCATTGCTAGTGGACCTGCCCTATGAGAAATGTGAAAGGAAGTACTTGCAGTTGTAATAAAGGACATTAGATAGAAAATCAAAACCATGGGAAGAAATGAAGAGCAATGGTCAAGATAACTATATAGGTAAATATAAAAGCCAGCATTGTATTTTTGATGTGCAATTCTTTTACGACTGTAAACACATTAAAAAGGAAGAAATCTTAAATCAAGAACCTAATTTTACACTTTAAGGATGTAGAAATAGAACAGCAAACTAAACCCGAAGCTAGCAAAAGGAAAGAAATAATAAAGATTAAAGTGGAGATAAATAAAAGAGATAATAGAAAAAACTATTGAATCTGTGAAAACCAAAAGTTGATCTAATAAATACCTGTTCATCTGTTCATAATAATAATAGCAACAATATATTGGGTGCTTATAGCTTATGGATAAGTGAAATGAGTGACAGGACTATTGTAAGATGGGAGGGAAGAATTGGTAATACCCTTTTATAAGGTACCTGCACTGCCCATGAAGCATTATAGTAGTAGTCGAAATTTGGATTTAGATTAGTTGTAAAGGTATATTACAAAATCTAGGGCAACTACTACAATTTTTAAAAAAAGAAATATAACTTATATGTTGAGAAAAAACAGCATATAAAATGCTCAATTAAAACCAAAGAAGGCAAAAAAAGAGGGAAAGTAAAAGAAACAAAGAACAAGTGCTACTAATAGAAAACAGTTAGAAAAATGGTAAATATTAATACAACCATATTAATATCACTTTAAATGTGAGTGTTCTAAATGCATCAAGTAAAAGAGATTGACAAGAGTGGATAAAATACTAGACCAAACTATATGTTGACTGTGAGAAACTTGCTTTAAATATAAAGGAACAGATAGATTGAAAAGGACAGAGAAAGATATACCATGGTAACATTTAGCAAAAGAAAGCTTGAATAGCTGTATTATTTTAGATAAGACTTCAGAACAAGCAAAATTTTCAGGGATAAAGACGGTTATTACTTAATGATAAAGGGATCAATTCTCTAAGAGGATATAACAATCTTGAATGTGTCTAAAAACAGAATGTCAAATAACACAAAAAAAAACTCTTCAGGAAAATTCTGTAAGGAAAAATAGACGAATCTACTTTTATAGTTTGAGACTTCAACACCCCTCTATTAGTAAATGACAGATCCAAATGGCAGAAAATATAGTTGGATATAGTTGAATTGAACATCACCATTAATCAACTGGGTTACCTGACATTTATAGAATACTTCATCTAACAAAGCAGAATTCTCTTTCTTCTCAAGACCACATGAAACATTCACCAAGATGACTACATCCTGGTGATAAAACACACCATAACACATTTAAAAGAATAAAAGTCATGCAAAGACCACAAAGGAGTTAAAGTGGAATTCAATTACAGAAAAAATAGCTGAACACCTGCCCCCCTGATATCTGGAGATTAAACAACACACTTCTTAATAACACATGTCAAAAAAGAAGCTTCAAGATATATAAAAATATTTTGAAGAAATGAAAATGAAATGACAACTTGTCAAAATTTATGGGATGCAAAAAGAGCAGTACTTACATCATGGAGCCAAGAGTGCCTACAACTGAAAGCAAGAGGATTACATCCAGCATTCATGTGGAATCTAAGCCCCCTCTTGATATAGATGTGGAGTGGACACAACCAATCCAAGGTCCATAGGATGGAGGAATAGAATATGGATTAGAGTGGACTTACTGATATTCTATTCATGAACTATTGTGATTAGTAATCGAAGAAAATATGGCACTGGTGTGGAGAAAGTGGTCATGGTGGCTGCTGGGTGTGGGGAATGGGAGGAAGAGATGAGATGTGGAGGTGTTTTCAGGACTTGGAGTTGTCCTGGGTGGTGCTGCAGGGACAATTACCGGACATTGTATGTCCTCCCATGGCCCACTGGATGGAATGTTCGAGAGTGTGGGCTATGATGTGGACCATTGACCATGAGGTGCAACGATGCTCAGAGATGTATTCACCAAATGCAATGAATGTCTCATGATGATGGAGGAGAATGTTGCTTTGGGGGGAGGAGTGGGGTGAGGGGGCATATATGGGGACCTCATATTTTTTTAATGTAATATTAAAAAATGAATAAAGACAAAAAAAAGAGCAGTGCTTAGAGGGGAATTTATAACATTTAATGCATATATTAGAAAAGAAGAAAGACCTGAAATCAATAAGGTAAGCTTCTAATTTAGGAGACTAGATAAAGGAGAACAAGATAAACCTAAAGCAACAGAGGGAATACATTTTAAAAATTAGAGCAGATATCGATGAATTTGAAAATTGGAAAACAGAGAAAATCAACAAAACTTAAACTATTTTTAAAAATTAAATCAGCAAAATTAATATACCTCTTTCCAAGCAACCCATGAAAAGAAGAGAGAATAAACAAATTACTAATATAAGAAATCAAAGAGGGGCCATCGCTACTGATTGAATGAACTTTACAAGGAAAATAAAGGAATATTGTGAATGACTCTATGTCTACAAATTTGATAACTTAGATGAAATGGACCAATTCTTTGAAAAACACACTCTACTAAAGGAGAAATACACACAAGGAGAAATAATTAATGTGAGAAGTCCTATATGTATTAAAGCAGATGAATAAGTAATTTATAACCTTTTTAGAAAAGGAAATTCTGTGTACCCCGGGGCATGCCTTTGTGGAAGGTTTGTGTTCATGTGGTCATGGGGTGTTGTCGTCTCAATGGGTGGAGACTCATAGAATAACAGATGGAACATTGAGCTCCCATCCTGGTGAGTTCTGCTATATGCTTTCATAGAATGGCAAGAATTTCTAGAGTACATGGACAGTGTCTAGCAAAGGAGGCTGGACCAATGAACCAGGCCCTTGATATTAATGCTTGTACTTATGAACCTTGTTCTTATGAAATGAAAACTTAGCCTAGTGGCCTCTTTTTAAGCCAAACTCAGCATATAAATTCACTGCCTTTCCCCTAATGTGGGACATGACTCCCAGGAATGAGCCTCCCTGACACCAAGGGGTAAATAGCAAGAGCTGACTGACAATGCATTTGGAAAAAAGACCTAGACCAAAGAGGGAAAATACTGAATGCAAATGAGTTTTTATGGCTAAGAGATTTCAAAGTGAGTCAGGAGATCATTCCAGAGGTTATGCTTATTCATGACTCAGGAGAATCTCACTCTCTGCCACAGTAAACAGTTCCTCAGGCAGGGATGCTCTTGGGGGGGCTCTAGAGACATTTAGACACTGTAGGCAGGGCAGACCATCCCAGGAAGTCAGCACTGCCTCAGTTGGAATATATGATAACCCATCTCCCTCAATGTATCAAGTCAGATTCATTTATAATTTTCCGATACATGGTTCCTCTGCCCATTTATTAGAACATATAATTAGCACTATACTCATTAAATATATATCCCAGAGACTTAATCTTCCAGCTGTTCATATGCTGGGTGGGCCCTGAATCCCAGCAGAGTTGCAGCCAACACCTACTCTCTAGTTTATCAGACTTGCCTAGGACAACTAACAAAATGATGATGATGGACAATGCCCATCCCAAGAAGTAGAATGTATCTACAACTGCAAGCAAGACAGTTTCATACATATGCCACATGGGATCTAAGCCCCCTCTCAATTGGAAGCAGAGAGGGCATCACCATTCCCAAACCCTCAAGATAGAGAAACAGACAAATACAAGGAAGGAATACAACTATGGAGTAAAGTTAGTTTCTTCTTATTCTGGTAATGGAAGAACGTATAACATTAACATAAAGACAGTGGTCACAAAAAGTTCTGAGGAGAGGGAGAGGGAAGAATAGGTATAACATGAGGCATTTTTGAAATATTGGAATCATTCTGCATGATATTGCAATGATGGATATGGGCCATTATACATCTTGTCAAAACCTATAAAATTGTGCAGTGCAAAGTGTAAAACATAGTGTAAACTATAGACAATGCTTAGTAGCAGTGCTTCAATATGTGTTTATCAATTGTAACAAATGTACCACATTGATGAAAGATGTTGGTGAGGACTGAGTAGGGTAGGAGTGTGTGTGTGGGAGTGTCCTATATTTTCAATGTAACATTTATGTACTCTAAAGCTCCTTTAAAAATAAAGAAAAAAATTTAAAAAGAGGTAACCCACAAAGAAAATTTTAGAGCATTTCCATTTGGGGTCATAAAAAATCAATTAATGCAATCCATCACATCGACAAGCTAAATAAGAAAAATTATATGAGCATATTAATATAACTTGATGAAGAACATCTACAAAATAATAACAGCTAACATCACACTTAATGGTGAGAAACTAGATGCTTTCCCTTTTAGATCAGGAACAAGTCATTAGACAAATGCAAGTCAAAACCACAATGAAATACCACTTCAAATCCACTAGGATAGCTATAATCAACAAAGACAAAAATTGAAACCCTCATACATTGCTAGTGGGAATGTAAAATGGTATAGCTGCTCTGGACAACAGTTTGGTTATTTCTCAAAAAGTTAAACATAGAATTACCATGTGATCCAGCAAGTCCATTTCTAAGTTTTATATCCCACAGAATTGAAAGCAGATATTCAAAGGAAAATTTGTGCACACATATTCTTAGCACCACTATTCACAATAGTCAAAAAGTGGAAACAACCAAATGTCTATCAAAATAATTATATAATGAAATATTACTCAGCCATTATAAATGAACATTGATATTGATGCCACAGCATGAATGAACCTTGCAAACATTAAGCTAAGTAAAAGAAGCTATACACAAAAGTCGCATATTGTAAGATGCCATTTATCTGGAATAGGCAAATTCATAGAAACAGAAATCAGGTTAGTGGTTGTCATGGGGTTGGAGGAGGAGGGGAATGCAGAATGACTGCTGAATGAGTGTGCTGATTTTTTTGGAAGCAATGAGAATGTTCTGGAAGTAGGTAGCGGTGATTGTTTCACAGCATTTTGATTGTATTAAATGCCACTAAACTGTGTAAGTTAAAATCATGAATTTTACATTATGTTACCTGTAGCAGTTTGATATGGTTATGAATTCCAAAAATAGATATAGGATTATGTTTGTAAACTGGTCTGTACCTGGGCATGATTAAATTATGAATAGGGCTTTGATTGGGTCATGTCAGTAGGCCACCCACTTGGTGGGTGGGGACTCACAAATAAAAGACATGGCGAAGGACAGAGTTGAGGGTTTTTAATGTTGGAGTTTGATGTTGAAGTCTTAACTGGAGTCCCAGGAAAAAAGCACACAGAGGAAAGAGAAGCAAGCCCCAGGAAGAGAGGAAACCTGAGCCCAGAAAGAAGCAAGCCCTGGGAAGAGAGGAACCCTGAGCCCGGAGAATGGTACAATCCATAGAACTTATTCACAGTTCACCAGTTTTACATTTGTGCAGATGTGGTTGTATATTTCCATACAATTTTATCACATGTTTTTATTCATGTAACCTCCACCATAATCTAGATACTTTTCTGTCACCAACAAGTTCTCCCTTTTGCTACCCCTATATAGTTGTACTCAACCTGTGTCCCTTGCCACATCTGCCTCCACCCTGTCTCACTCCCTGGTAACCACAAATCAGGTTTACATCTCCATGAATTTGTCGTTTAAAGAATGCTATGTAAATGGAATCCTATAGTAGGTAACTTTTTGAGACTGGCATTTTCCACTGAGCATAATTCCCTGGAAAGCCACCTATGTCATTGTGTATGTCAGTAGTTCATACCTTTTTATTGCTGCATAGTATTTCATAGCATGGATGTACTGCAGCTTGTCAAACCATTCCCCTATTTAGAACATTTAGAGGAAAGGAGCTAGAAAACACCTAGGACAAGGCAGTGCTGGTGGGATTAAATTAGGAAATTATTTTTTCCTGGAGACTCAAAAAAGGTGTAGTAGGTTGGAGAGGGTGAGGGTTGGAGGAGAGACAGGAGTCAGGGTGAATTTTGAAAGACCTCTCCAGGATTCGGGGTATGGGTGTTGGTGCTCTAGAGTAATACCAGCTACAATCTGATATTTGGTAGGGGAACAGTCCACCTGCTCACTTTTTGTGGGCTGGTCCACCTTAAAGTGCGGCCTGCCAATTCACAGGCCCTTTAGGATCACAGGTTCCCGGTCAGCTCTCCTCTTCAGTGAAGTCGGTTAAGGAAACAAACCTACTCTAAGCTCACCGCGGTGATCTATATTAATTGATAAAGCTCCACATTCATGAATATATACATATCATTGAGGCATTTAGGAGCAATCCATAGTAGGGGCAGACCAAGATGAACTAATAGAACAACTAAGTCTGGAAGGTAAATCATTCAGGAAACAGAAGGAAACACTGGGAAGCAGATGTGGCTCAAGTGATAGAGGTTCTGCCTACCATATGGAAGGACCCAGGATCGATCCCTGGGACCTCCTGGAGATAAAGAAGAAGAGAAAGTGTGCCCGTGCAGTGAGCTAGGGCACGTGTGGTGAGCCAGTGCACTCCTGAGTGCCCATGCAGTGAGCCAGTGCCCACACAAGTGAGTCACTCAGCAAGATGATGACACATCAAAAGAGAGACAAGGTGAAGTGCAGCAGAAACCAGGAGCCAAGGTGACACAATTAACAGGGAACCTCTCTCCACATTGGGGGTCTCTGGGATCGAATCCCCGTGAATCCTGGAGGAGAAAACATGAGAAGACAAAAAGAGAAATAGATACAGAAGATCACACAGCAAATGGGCAAAAACAGCAGGGCAGGAGGAGGGGAAGGGGGAAAATCAATCACTCAATCTTAAAAAAAACTTTAACAGAGTTTAATTGAATTTGTGATCATAAACAAGGCTGCTTTAATAAAGGAGAAGACACAGGAGAATTGGAGGATCTTTCAAATCAGCAGTTCTTGACTGGGGGTGATTTTGCCCCTTTCCCCCTCCTTAAGGGACATTTGGCAGTGTCTGCAGACATTTTTGGTTGAGACCACTGGACGGAGGGTACTACTGACATCGAGTGGGGAGAGGCCGGGGATGATGCTCGAAACCCTGCACTGCACAGCACAGCACCCAGCGACAAAATACTCAGCCCCAAAAGCTAATAGTACTGAAGTTAAGAAACCTGTTCCTAAATTACAACGATTACTGCCATGATGAAATAAGTATTCTTTAAAATCTGAAAGAAAATTTAAAAATAATTTCTCAGAATTAGAGAAAAAGGCAAAATGAAAAATGGGAGAATAGTTGACAGACATCGAGGATCAATAAACTAGGGCCCAATTCCCAATTCCCAGAATTCCTCAAAGAGAGAACATAAACAATGGACATGAAGAAATAATCCAAGAAATAATAGGAGATAAGTTTTCAGTGCTAAATAAAGACACCAGGCACAAAACAGAATGAAAGAATGAGAACATAGAAATATATGCAGCCCAGTTAAGTTTTAGGGCACCAAGGGAAAAGAAACTATTAACACATTAAGAGAAGCTGGGTGAGAGGTATGTAGAAGCTCTCTGAACAACTTTTGAAAAATTTCTTTAAGTCTAAAATTAGTTCAAACTAAAAAATTTAAACACGTTTCCAGTTTGGTTTCCAATGTGCTCTTTATTATAATTAACTCCATGAAGAACATCCTTGTGGTTAACTCTTGACAGCAGACAGCTTGGTCATGGGTCATATAACTGTCATTAATCAATGCCATTTTATTCTTCATGCTTCAGGCTTACTAAGGAATTGGTGCCCAAACCCTCCTTCTTTCATACTCCCCCACCGATGTTGTCATGGAAGGAATCTTAGTGATTATCAAAGCAGAGAACTTTATTTTACAGACGAAGAAGCCAAGTTGCACAAATTATAAGTTCCTAATCCAAGCTCATAGAGTCAGGAAGTCTGATTCTCAGAAGCTGTGCATTCCAAACAGAACTTCTGTCCCAGCAGGCCTACTATGTGCTGGAGTTTTGGTCAATTGCTTCTTCATATTCTGCATAGTGCTCAAATTCATTGTCTTTTGTGAAATTTTTCTATGCTCTCTCAATAGTCTTTTTTTTTCCCCCAGTGGGAAGCACGTGCTCAACCACTGAGGTAATACACACTCCCCAATAAAAGTTGGGTTTTTCATTTGTTTGTTTGTTTTTAGGAGGTATCAGGGATTGAACTTGGGACTTTGTACATGGGAAGCTGGTGCTCAATCACTTGAGCTACATCTGCTCCCAATAGTCATTTGTTTTTACATCTAACTGTCCTTGCAGTTTTCTTGGGCATTATAATTACTAAAGTACATTGCAGTCTTGCTATGATGACTTCTTATCTTTATATAGCACAATCTCACAAAGAAAATAGTGCTGAGTCTTACACTTAATTGGGATCAAATTAACGTTAAAAAATTCCTTCAATAGATATTTAAGGTGTACCTACTATTGAAGGAGATATGACAGTGAATAAGGTAAATAAAATCTTTGCCTTCCTGGAGTTTGCATTTTGGAGGGAGACAGTAAACTAATAGTAGCAGGTAGTTGTAAACCCTACAGAGAAAAAGAAATTTGGGTCGAGTGTGATTAACTTGCTGTTTTACACAGGGCAAGCAGGCATCCAGAAATGCCGTTTTCAGAGAGAAAACCTATGGTCATCTTGTCACCTTCTTTGAGCTTCCTTATCACCAAAGAGTCAGAAATATACAATCATTTTTCATTACATTGGCCCTTTTAGTACTCCCTTTGGGAAAGGTAATTGAACTCTGAGAATTCTACAACTTCTTTCCAGTGCTGGAAATCTATGACAAGAGACATTCTGCAGAGCTGCAGAGGTTCTTATCGGAAATATTGTGAAACTCAGTCCTAAGATTTTTAGATAAAAAATTACAATTCTCCTGACAGTGTCTGCATAAACTTGTTCATTTCAGGTCCCAGTGTGGTATGGTATGGGTGTGTGCACATGAGCGTGCACTAGTATCTAAGTGTGTGTTTGAAGTTGCCTGTGAATATTGGCTCACTGATTCCCTTGCTTCCCTGCTCATTTCTCACCCAACAGTCTTGGCTGATGAAGTCATAGGAAGAGAAGCAGGGGAAAGGAAGGCAGCAAAGGGCAGTTATGCGGCTACCTGTTTCTCAGTTTCACTGTTTTACTGTTTCTCAGTTTCACTGTTTCTCAGTTTCATTGTTTTAAAGAATGAGATGCAAGTATTATTCGCTTTTGCCTTTTCCCCCTCTCTCCTTATCATGTGGTATCTTCTTCTCCATACGGACATTCATACTTAAATTTAGGCAAATGTCATCCAGGAATGACGTCCTTGCGAAGGGCCAAGAAATTCTTCTTTTATGAATCGAGTTTTGTAGAGTTCACTGCTGGGTATGGTTTCTTACACTGGTATGTCAGGTGAGAGCCCAACCTTGTGAGTTATCAGGCCCAAGGTACAGAAGTCCATGTCAGTTTTCAGCTCTGGTCCTTGAAGGTGTTTCCAGCTCACCTTTCTCTGTAGAACTGTTGTCATCTCCTCCTTAGACTCTCTCCCCTTTCTCAACGTCAGGCTCAGGGTTTGACAAAGGAACAAAGATTAGATCTAAATTGAGTTTAGCAGTTAGATGCCAAATCTTTTCAAGGATGAAAAGACAAGAACCTCCTTTCTGCTCTCCTTTTCCAAACTTCAGTTCTCCTCATTCATTCTGAAAATGGCGATTTATTTGCTAATTTGCATTTGCATTTATTCATCACATATATTTATTATGTCTCTCCTCCAGGCCAACTACTTTGTTTAAACCCCAAGAAAACATTTGTGAGCAGGACAAAGTTCCTGCTTTCCCAAAGTGGGCAAGAGCTTTGCACAGGAGCCAGCGTTCCTCTGGCAATCCCAATAAAAGGGGAGCAGCAATGGTAAAAAATGGGGACCTTTATAAGAAGTGGACATCTGGCCCTTGGGAATATGCTCCTTTGTGCAGAGAAAATAACCATCAAATAACACACAACTGTAGCTTTAAAAAGCATTCACATGCATTTCAGCTTTGGGCCATTGTGTGAACTGATCTCCAAAGATGGCCCTAATCAGCCCTTCCCTACATGAGTTTGTTGCACTTGCTGACATCCCTTGCCTTGAATCTGAGCTGTGCCTGTGATAGATAGAATGTGGAGAAAGTGATGTTTGGGGATTCTGAGGCCAGGCATTAAGGATACATGGGGGGTTTCACATCATCCCTCTTGCATTGCTTGTTTCCTTTTTCACTTTAGTTTGCCTTTATTTAAAACTATGAAACAAGTACTGGGGGCTAAGGTGCAATCCTATGTATTGACAATAGTCCACGCAAGCACTCTTACAATTATTTAAAGAATTGAGATCAGTGTTTAACCCTGAGTACAAACGACAGCTTGCTTAGGGTGTTAGAACTTGCTTGTTTTCTTAGCCCTGAGCTACCTGCAAGAAGTCTGGCTACCTATGGGAGAGGGCCCATGGATAGGATAAGTTTTTTTTTTTTTTAAAGATTTATTTATTTATTTCTCTCCTCTTCCCCCTCTGCCCCAGTTGTCTGTTCTCTGTGTCCATTTGCTGTGTCTTCTTCTTTGTCTGCTTCTGTTGTCAGCGGCACGGGAATTTGTGTTTCTTTTTGTTGCGTCATCTTGTTGTGTCAGCTCTCCATGTGTGCGGCACCACTCTTGGGCAGGCTGCACTTACTTTCGCGCTGGGCAGCTCTCCTTACAGGGCGCATTCCTTGCGTGTGGGGCTCCCCTACGCGGGGGACACCCCTGCGTGGCAGGGCACTCCTTGCGCGCATCAGCACTGTGCATGGGCCAGCTCCACACGGGTCAAGGAGGCCCAGGATTTGAACCGTGGACCTCCCATGTGGTACATGGACGCCCTAACCACTGGGCCAAGTCTACTTCCCGAGGGTAAGCTTGAGACTGCAGTCAACATACCATTTGCATTCCAGATGACTCTGAGCCCCATCTGCCATCTGATTGCAATGGAATGAAAGACCCCAAGAAAGATCAGCAGAAGAACTGTCTAGCTAATCCCAGTCAACCTAAAGAACTATGAGAGATAATAAAATGGCTGTTGTTTTAAGCCACTAAATTTTGGAATGCCTTGTCATACAGCAGTAGGTAACTGGAATAGGCTATGAACTTCGTTTTCCCACTACATGAGCTGCTCAGATGGAATTGTGTTTTGTAGTATTGTTCTGAAAACAACAACAACAATGGTGCCAATGCTTTGTGCCAGATGCCAGTTGGCACATGGGACAGCCTCGTCAGGGGAGGATTCAAAGACTGCTCCTCAGCACAGCGAAGCACTTTCGTGGTTGTAGAAATTAAAGCCATTTCCAGGATGGCATATCTAAGAAGGCTGAGAATCCCCGTCTGGTTTGAGGAGCACCTGGACAGAGTTGCCAGACAGTGCAGAATTACTGCTTCTGGTGGAGTGAGGGTGGGAGGGCAGGATACAACCCTAGACACAATAATTAGAGGACATTGTACCGGAAATCAGTATACCCAAATAAATGTTAAAAATAGTCAAACATTCTTTGCTGAGCTCAGCTGCTGCAAGGCATTTGGCTTCTAGCCTGGGACCTGTTTTTCTTTTCATGTTTTGTCTCTTCATTGTTAGATTCTCTCAGTGCAAGAGCTAAGCATCCTTTTTGCTTCCTTTAATACCGAATGGAATCATTCCCTTCTTGATAGAATCATGAGGTTTCAAGGGTGTTATGGGGTGTATTTAACCTGGAGGTGCTATACATGTGGTCCTTCATGTAGAGAAAATAACCACCAAATAATACATAACCATAGCTTTAGAAAGCTTTCATCTGTGTAATAAAACTTTCAAGATAGGTGGCATCACTCATGTTCATGGAAGAGAAAGGCAGGTTTAGAGTGGTCTTGACTTTGCTAAAGGTCACACAAGTATTAAATGGGGAGTTGAGATCTGAACCCAGCTATTATGGGTTACTTTGATGGGCACTCCAGAGAGGGTAATGCTTTTGGGTCCTTATTAATAGTGCTTTACATTATGACTAAGTGCTGTAGATGGAGTGGTCAGAGGAGTAGGTAGACCTAGGAAACTTCCGGAGACAAGGCATCAGAGATCTAATTTGAAGTACACATAAACTTGGGCTTGGGTGGAAGGCAGTCAAAGACAGCGGGAATAGATAAGTAGAGTTAGGAAAGCTTGTGATAGATTTGAGAATGCATGAGGCATGAGTTCCCAGGATTTTCTAAGGTATTATCCTCGCTTGTTCTCACATTAACCTTACAAGCCAATAGAGATAATTGAAATCAACACTCTCTTTCTCTTTTTTTCTCATTCTCTTCCCCTGCCTCATGGGTATACATGTGTATGTGTGTGTGTGCATCTGTATTATATCCATTCATATATATGCAAGATACCCCTATTTATCTATCTGCAACATGCATGTCCAGGTCTCCAACTGCTGTGAATATTGGCTGCCAAGGACTCATGGCTGGCTTCCTTCTCTGAAGTATTTCCCTCATCTGAGGTTAGCTTCTTCACCCAGGAGTACTTTCCCTTTCCCCATCCTGCTTTACCTGTCTTACAGGTTTGTTTTGAAGAGAACTCCCTCAGTTTATCACATGCCTCTGATTCCCTGTCTTAGGCTCTGCTTTTATAGAACCTGATCTGTACATACATACATTCATACATACCTGTGCAAAACCAAGCATACATCTAATGACTCTTTATTTTGCAGATAATAAAACTGAAGCTTCTCAAAGTAAGGTGACCAAGTTCACCTGATGAACCTATGTCAAAACTAGGACTGGAAACCTTTTATTCTGGTCTCATGCCGTCTTTCTGAACTAGACTGTTGTAGTATATACCTGTGTCTTGCCAGTGCATGGGTTTTAGGAGTTGATTTTATATGGGAGAACCTGCAGTTTGCTTTTTTCCATCCTGCTAGGTTGTAAGTAATCTCACTCCAGTTGATTTCAGTGAGAAGGGTGAACATAGGTAACAACTAGAAAATGGGTCAGAATTTTAAGTAAACTTTCCTTTGCACAGTGAAGTGAGACATATGCTGAAGAGATGTTATCTCCAAGGTCAAACCTCTCTCAATCTGCAATGCATGGAAATTGTGGAATGGGGCTGTCGGAAACTTTACACATTCATAAATATTGATAGGCTGACAAAGAATCTTAATTTTGAGATGTCTGACTCTGATTATTTCTGAAACATAAAAACCTTTTAATTCTCCCCTTAGGCCAAAGATCAAGCTTTGCTTGTCGTCTTTTAGATAAGGCATCTGACTGGTAGATGTAATCCAGATTTGGCTGCATTTCTGCCCAGGGAAGCTAACTGTTCAGCTGTCAAAGGAATGAGAAAGCTGGCTTTCACTTGGAATCTCCTTGTTTATTTTGCTGTGTAATTCTCAGCCAGACCCTGAGGGAGCACTCTGCTCTGCCCAGGAGTCTCCCTTCTTGGGAGGAGCAGTGGGTGGGATTCTCCTGAGTAACCCCTTGATTTTCGAATACTTCCCCTGCACCTAGAACAAAATCCTGTTCCCATGGCCTGTAAGGCCTTACAGTCTTTATCTTCCCTTCCCTCTTTTACCTAGCATTTTCCTTGCTCACGACTCCAGTCACAAAGACCCTTCATTCCCCCAAACACCCCAAGTCCATTTCCTGTTTTGGTGTATTTGGTCACTCCTGTCCATCTTCTTGGGATACTCTCATCTCAAACACACTTTTTTTTCCCTAAGATTTATTTAATTTATTTTATTATCCCACCCCCATCCCCACCACTTGCCGCTTGTGCTCACTGTCTGCTCTCTGTTTCCATTTGCGGCACGTTCTTCTGTGTCTGCTTGTCTTTTCTTCTTGTCCTTTCTTTAGAAGACACTGGGAACCAATCCCAGAAACTTCCGACATGGGAGAGAGGCACTCAATTCCTTGAGCAACCTCAGCTCCCTGGTTTGTTGTGTCTCTCATAGTCTTTCCTCTGTGTCTCTTTTTTGTTGCATCATCTTGCTGTGTCATCTCTCTGCGCTGGCCAGCTCTCTGATGGGCCAACTTGCCTTCACCAGGAGGCCCTGGGAAACGAACCCAGGACTTCCTATATGGTAGATGGGAACCCAAGAGGCTACATCCTCTTCCCTCAGATACACTCTCACCCTCAGTTGAAAGGTCATCTCCTCATGGGGGCTCTTCCTGACCATTATGGCTCCCCGATATTAGTCTATGTAATAGTGCTTTTTGGTTTTCCTTCAGGAGTGTTACCAGATTTCCTTTAGGTTCTTTGCCTATGCAAGAAAAATGAATTTCAAGAGCATTTAGGCCAGTAATTTATTCAGGTATGGAGGGAAGAGAAATGGGAGAAAATAACAGAGCAGGGGTCCCAGGTAGTGAGGAAGGGGATGAAAAGAGATGAAGAGGGCTAATTTATAAGCTATAATTTCTCATTATAGATTATAAGTCCCCAGGGTTACTTGTGTGGCCACATGGCAGAGGAAAAATGGCGACAGCGGTGCACAAAGGGCAGGACAGGTCTGCAGGCAAAAGAGTAAGGTGAGAGAGCACTCGCACCTCTTGGTTTGCTTTTAAATTGCTAATTATTCCACCCCCTTGCTAATGGAAGGGGAGGGGGCTCCTGCTGTTTGCTGTTTGGATTGATTACCCCACCCATCAATTCCTTAGTGAGGTCCCAATGATAAAGTTTCTAGAGAACATCCAGGACTTTTACTTGTTCCCAGGAAGAAGTCTTTGTTCTAGGTAACAGAATCCTGGGGGTGGGGTTCCTCCAGCAGCTATCTTGAGGGTTCCAGATGTCCATGTGAACTCTGCCAGGTTCCAGATTCATCTATTAATTCCCTATCTTATTAACCTGCTTCAGGAGTTCTGTCATAAAATGTAAATATTTATCTGCTTCTTTAGTGGTTTTTCATGACCATAGGAGCCATGTCTGTCTTGTTTCTATTGTCTGTTTCCCCTTTCCTGCTCACTTTTCGGTTATTTGGAAATATTTTAATTTATCTGCCATGATTTTGACTATATATCTTCGTAAAGTATTTTAGTCATTGCTTTAGGGGTTAAAATATGCATACTTAACTTTTTACTATCAACTTAAAAGTCATTATTTTACCATTTCCAGTGGAATGTAAACAACTTACCACCATTTGCATCTCATTATTCTCCGCCTTTATGTTATAATTGTCTCATATCATTGACATACATTCAAAAACAATGTTTTAATTTTTGCTTTTCACTTTCAAATGTATTCAAGGAATTCAAGAGGGAGAAAAACCATCTATTATATTTACTTTTTCTTTTTCACTCTTTCTCTTGCTCTTTCTTCATTAGCAATATTTCACATTTCTATCTGATATCATTTCCCTTCTTTGTAAAGAACTTCCTTTACCATTTTGGTTAGGACAAGTGTGTTGTCAATGATTTTGCTTAGTTTTTCTTCACCTGAGAATATTTTTATTTCACATTTATTCCTGAATGATATTTTTGATGGATATGTTGTGCCACATCTTTTGGTCCCATGATGTCTGATGAGAAATCAGCAGTCATATGAGGTGTTGTTCCTCTGTAGATAGTCATTTTTCTCCACTATTACAAGATTTATTCTTTGTCTTGGTTTTAGAAGTTTGATTATGATGTGTCTTGGTGTGGGTTTCTTTTGATTTATTTTGTTTGACATTTACTCACCTTCTCAAACCTGTAGGTTTATGTCTTTCACCAAATTTTGGAAATTTCAACCATTATTCTTCAGATATTTTTTCAGCATTGCACTTTCTCCTTTTTCTTGGATTCAAGCCACATGAATGTTAGAACTTTGTTATTATCCAATGGGTCCCTGAGATTTTGTCTCCTTTTACTTTCTCCCAATCCATTTTCCTCTTGTTCAGATTGGCAATTTATAATGTTTCTACCTTCAAGTTCACTGACTGTTTCTTCTGTCATTTTCATTCTGTTATCAAGCCCATCCATTGAGTTTTAAATTTTAGTTTGGCTTTTTAGTTCAAAATTTTTTATTTGGTTCTTTTTTTTAATCTTCTATTTCTTTGCCGAGGCCTTCTCTTTTTTCCATTGGTTTCAAAAATACTTATAGTTGCTTGCCCAAGCAATTTTATATTAGCTTTTAAAAAGTGTTTGTCAGATAATTTCACCATCAGTATTATCTCAGTATTGGTGTCTGTCAATCATCTATCTCACATGAGTTCAGATTTTCCTGTTTTTTCATAAGCTGAGTACTTTTGGATTGTATTCTAAGCATTGTTACGTAAAAAGACTCTGGGTCTTTCTAAAATCCTATGGAGAATGTTGATGCTTTTGTTTTAGTAGGTGGTTGAACGGATTGTTGTCAGGCTACAAATTCAGTGCCATCTTTGCTTGGCTATGATTCCAATGTTAGTTCAGTTTTAAAGTCTATTCAGTGATATTTGCATCAGTCCTGTATGTTTTCCACTTAGTGGCCAGTCTGGGTCCTGGAACATGGTTTATCCGTTAGCTCATTGTTCAATGTATTTGGTATACTGAATAGGGTCAGTTCCAGGCATACCCTGTAGGAGGTATAAGCATAAAGTTCATAAACCACTCTAGGAATTTAATATTATCATATTCAAGGAAGTCAATTTTTGCAACTTGCAACTATAGGCTGACTTTTTGATTCTTTACTAACAACATAGGTTTTTTGTATCAAATAATTCTTTCTCAGTAGCATCCATATACTTTATCTATTAATGGACTAGCACAGTGTTGAATCTCTTTCACAGATTGCTTAGTTAGACAAATTTATAGAACACATTGTCCTTGATACAGGTGAAGGAATTGGATGACAAGTTTGTTTTGGAAATTCCATTTGGGTTTATAAAATCCTAAGGAAAAACAGAAGATAAACCGACAAAGAGTCTACTTATTTGGTTGGTCTTAGATGATATACAAATACCAAGAGATTAGAATTATTAATAAGACAGCTAGCCTTTCCAAGTTTTAGTGTATATTATTTGAAGGTATCTCAAAAGTACTCTTTGAATTGTCAGTAATGAACTATTTACAATAGAAAAAAAGTTATCTCAAAGCTTCAAAGGGGATTACAAAAATAAGGTTTATTTCTCCCTCATGGTTTTTGTCCTTCATGTGTTAGCGATATTCCATTCTATGTTTTCTTCTCTTTTGGACTGAGGCTGAAGTAGCAGTCCCTATTAGGGGGAATACTGGCTTGAGTCCCACCAAGAGAAATGAACAATGGCAGAGCCATGCACTAGCTTCTAAGCATCTGCTCAGACATGGCATATGATGCTTCTCCTCACATTTCATTGGTCAAAGGATCAGAGGGTTGCCTGGGGTGGGCCCAGTAGAGAAAGCAGTGGATATTTTGATGAAAAAGTAGTCTATTTAATGGGAAAATGCCATATTAAGTGGAAAAAAAGTGTATTTGTGATACTATTTCACCCTATAAAATATACATAGAAATGGGCTGGCAGGAATTAAACTAAAATGCTAACTTACCTTTGAGTACTGTGATTATAGAGAACTTAACATTTTTTGTTTTTATTTATTTCCATGGCTCTAATTCTATCACCTACATTGCACTGTCCAGTATGGTAGCTACATACCACATGTGACTAAAGTTTACAATTAAATTTATTAAAAATAAAATAAAAAATTAACTACTCAGTCACATGAGCCACATTTCACACACTCAGTAGCCACATGTGGCTGGTGGCTACCATACTCTGGACAGCACAGATGTAGAACTATTCCATCAGAAATAGTTGTATTTGACAGCACTGATGTAGAAAACAACATAAAATAAAAATCCAGGAAAACCCCCCAAAATTCTTTCTCCCAAAATGTATGACACTTATTTTCCCCTATTCATATGTGACATTGATAAAAGAAATAAATTTGCATTGTGCCCTTGTTCAGCTCTCTGAACCTTAGACTATGTAGTGACACTAGTTATTTCTTTCATTGCTCTAATATTTCTGTAACAGTTATAATGGTGTGTGTTACTTACTCCAGAAATTACTTCCTATCTTTGACATATGGAGCATTCTTTTCCCTTGAGCATAGGTTATGGCAAATAACCAAACAAAATAAATAATAACTATTGCCTTTTATTGAGTGCTCACAGTATGCTAGACACTGTGCTAAGTGATTTTGGCAAGGGTGGCTTTTATTGAATCCACCAGCAGTGTCACAAAAGTAACAGTTGCAATGTTTTGCATGGAATAGATAATGACAATTCTTCCCCCACCCTACCCCATCACTCCTTGACTTCTTTTAAAGGTGGAGAATCCAGCACTACTTTTGAGGCACAGGGTAGAAGGCAGCATTTCATTTTCATTGCGGGCTGCAGTTTCCAATGAAAATGAAAGATTAATTGTGCAACAATTTAAAAGTCAAGAAGAAGGAAAGGCCAGCGCTCTGAAACATTTGTAAACAGTGTAAAGCTTTGTCCTGACCAAATGGCTGAAGACAGGGCAAGCTAATCCCAGGGCAATAAAAACCGAGGCTAACCTTTGATTGTGCGTCTGGGGCTGGGCCTCCAGCATCTGATGAATGACTCCCCTGTGCCAGGAGGTCGCTGGGGAGTGTCTGGGCTTTCATGTGGTCGAGACAGCTGTGGGCAATCTGTGTCTGTGGATTACCCTGCTGAGAGAAGCACCACGTGTGAAGGCAGCCCGGCCACGCAGGAGGGTCAGCAGACAGAGGGAGAGCAAGAACCAGTTTACATTCTGGATGAGACCTGTGTGAGAGGGCTTTTCAACTCGACAGAAATCAGCCTTTTTGGCCTTTGAGGTCCTGTGGAAATGTGATCATTCGGGGTCTGATCTGGGGTTTCCATGAGGGTAATTAGGTGTCGCTATACATTCTCCCTGCCTCCTCACCAGAGTCCCGTGAGGTGGGCACTGCTTTTGCCATCTTGTCCTTTCAGACAGAGGCTCAGTAATTTGTCTGAGGTGGCAGTCCCAGTAAGCCCAGGAATCAGGTCTGTCTGAGTCCAAAGTTCACGATGTCATGCAGTTGAAAGTGGACCAGATCATTTGATGAATATAAAACTTCTTGCTTTCTTATATGAAGAGCTATTGCTTTTACTATTATTATTATTATTAGGAAAGGCTGTGGGGGTGGGTTAGGGAGCATCTCTTGACTCTGAAATACAAAAAGGGCCACAAATTAACCTTTATTCCCCTTCCTCTTTCGCCTCAATATCCCCAGTTGGATTGGGAATCAATGGAATGGGTTTCCCTTCATTGTTTTGGAGAAGGAAATGCCTGCTGAACTTTGACAACAGTGCTAACGATGGCCAGAGAGCCTCAGTTTCTTATTCTCTCAGGAGACCTATATGTTTTCTTTGAAAACAGTTTCCTTGTTGATATTAATAATCACTTGACATTGTGCACACTTTGTGTTGGTCAAAAGACTTTCGTATATAAGCTCTCATTTCATCCTCAGATTTTACTTTGGAACCTGATACGTGTTAAGCAGCGGGCTGTATGTAGGGGATAGGAAAATCACACAGCACAATTCCTTCGTAAGAAAAAGAGTTCAGGCGTATCCCTGATGTGATCTTATGAAGGAGAACAGACACTGTCTTCATTTATACCCCATTATTTGCTTCAGCCTGGCCTTCTGTCCTCATCTTCTACAAATTCATTGTCATCCTCTCTACTGTATATGTTCTTATATTTGCACAGCCTTAAACACGACTTTCTTATCTTCATCTCCAAGCTTTTGTTCATATTCTATCCCTTGGTGTCCAAATTGGACCCATCCTCTAAGATCCAAAGTGAAGTCTCCTCTTTTCTATGACAGTTATTCAAGAATTGAGTGACCACTTCCTCCTCTAAATTTAAATTGCACTTATCAACCCCTTAGATTTGACACATGGAGTACAATGTTATTTGATATAAAGACCCCTACGCTTTTCCTTTATGAGGTTGATTTCGTGAAATATCTATAAACACGGAAAGGAAAAGACCAGTGTTAGTTACTCAAAATAAATATATTAAATATTGTTCAATATGCACGCTATTTACTGAAAAGAATACTTGGAATAAAGCAGAGTCTGTAAACCCAAAACCTGTGCCAGATTTAACAAAATATGTATTGTTTAGCCAGCAAAATGTTGGGATTTATAATTTTTAAAAAATTTTAGTTGGTTTGCCAAAATCTAAATATTGGGAAATTGGACATAATCCAGATCTCTGGCTTCACTTGAATAATCAGAAGATTTGGCAACACTTGGCCTACTTTACTCCGGGTAACCATCAGCTTAGGCTGAGATGCAATTGTCCCTTAGAAATGAGCCATGCCCACCCCATTTCCCCATAGCCACCACCATGGTACATCTTCTCCTCAACACAGTGGTTGATGAGAACCAGTTGTCGTTTATCATCACGGTTGCCCTGATTATTTCTTAGAGGAACGTTAAGAAGAAAATGAAGTATTTCTTACTTACAACTCTAAGGGGAAAAATGGCCTGAAAGGACTAGAGAAAAATGAGAAAAGCATCATTACTTTTTTTTGGCAAAAGTGAGAAATAAAATTGTGGTTTTAATATTCAAAGTGTGTCTATGTTTTAAAAAAACACACACATAACAAATGCACGAAAGTTTTCGTAATGATAAAAACCTGGTCCATCGCACTCTTTGCCAGCCTGGCTCTTACAGGAATTTGTGTTTGCCTCTTACCCTTGGTATAGGAGAAGGGGCCGGAGCCTAGAGGTACACTGGGCTCAAGAACTGGCACTGGCCTTTGTTAGCTGTTTGACCTTGAACAGGTTATATCCAATGTCACTTTTTCTCTCCGTAAAACACAACTGCTCTCTGCTGAATGGTGTTACACTGAGCTCGAAATGAGATGCACCAAGACTGGATTTTTATCTGTTGAGTATAACTGTACTGCTTAGAACACTGCCTTAAACACACCTGGGGCTTAAAAGATACTTATTGAAAGATGAATTACATTTGTGAAGCTCCTAGCACAAAGCTTGGCTCATAGAAGACCATGAGCAAATTTTAACATGTTTTAAAGAGTTAATCATTCTTGTCTTTAAGGGCCGAGGCTATTGGCCTTTTCTTCCTAGCACCTAAGCCTGGCACAGAGCAGATAATATTCATTTGTGGAATGAATAGATAATGGCTAATAATCCATCACTCAGGAATCTTTCTTAAAGAGTGTGAAATCAATTGCATCAGTTTGCCATTTTCATTTGTTTTTTTATTCTTTTTTCTTGGAATGAAAGGATCGTTCTGCTGCTCAATGTGGTATAGGCTTAATTTTAAAAAAAAGGAAAAAGCTCTGGGACATGGCTAGTGGAGGGTGGTTTCTTCTTAAGAATGTTTAGTTCACCTTCTGTAGATCTTTTTCATTTCCCCATTCATCCTTAAGAGTAGTAACGTAATAGCGGTCCTGAGCATCTTTACTAATGAAGGGTCAAGGTGAGGAGGTGCAAGCACAGAGCGATGGAGTTTATTGTTCTGTCTAAGCTCCAGTCTTGTTTTATCAGAGAACCAGCTCTGAGCATCAAGGTCAGCCTATCCATAATTTTGCCATCTTGGCACTTTCTTGGGCTTCTTTTCTTACTTGACATTAATGAGCGGCCTTTAAAATAAAGGTTTCATTAACATGCTTGTGAAAAGGAAGAACATGAGTCCAAATCTGCCTTATGTTTCATGCTTAGTACTAAAAACTTCTCCTTATGTAACACTCAGAGGTTTTACAGTAACTTCTCCAATGCTTTCAGGTTAAAATTTTGAGCTTTGACTTTGATCTTCAGAGTTCGGGGCAACAAGGTTAGCAGAATGAGGAATCCTGGGTGCCACGTTGTGTGTTGAAACTTTCATAGACACTAACTTGTTTATTCACAGAACTTGCAGGTCTCATAAGAGCTCATGATCATTTATCCAAAAAAGCTTTCTGTTCTTCTCTGCCCTGCGGTTGCAATTCAGTTTTATTATCTCCCAGGAAAATGCATTCCAAACTCTTGGAAGTTGTGGCGATGGGTTCACTGGAACATTTACTATCTTAAAGAGGAGTCGTTTTACTATTGTTTTTCTCTATCGTTCTCAAAGTGGGTGGTAGCTGTGGTGATGGTGGTTTGTGCGGGTTATGTGGTCAGGGTTATTTTTGTGGTATTAATGGAATGTTTTTAAAGTGGTACCATCAGGGCCTCCTGGAGGAGAAGGACAAACAGCACTGTGGACATGTAGTAGGTAGTCAATAAATGTTTGTTAAAGAAGACAGTAGTTTCTGTTCTTTGACTTGATTGGGACATGTTTTTAAATGTATCTTTTTCTGGTTATTGCAGTGATTTATGTTCATTGTGATCATCTGGCCTGTATAAAGATGTAACCATTTATTCAGTCAACAACTATTAACTGAGTACTTTCTTTATACCAGGCTGTGTGCTGGTATGTAGAAATTAAAAAATTAAAAAAATTTATTTATTGCCTTACCTCCCACTGTTGTTTGTTCTTGATGTCTGTTCTCTGTCTATTTGTTGTGTGTTCCTCTTCTTTTAGGAGGCACTGGGAACTGAACCCAGGACCTCCCATGTGGGAGGGAGGTACCCAATCACTTGAACCACTTCCACTTCCTGCTTGTTATGTCTCTCATTGTGTTTCCTCCTTGTGTCTCTTCGTTGCATTAGCTTGCCTCATCAGCTTGTGTCAGCTGTCGTGTCATCTCACTGTCTTGCTTGTCTTTTTCAGGAGGCACTGGGAACTGAATCTGGGACCTCCCGTGTGGTAGGCAGTCACCCATCTGCTCCAGCCACATCCGCTTCCCCAGCCATGGTCTTTTGTGGCGTTTGCATTCTTATGAGGGAAAAACATGAAGTAATTCTGTTATAATTTTATCTTTTCCCCCTGTCTCTATTTGCTTAAGTATCATGAAGCAAAATCTACAAAAACAAGAGGTCAAGATAGAGCGACGAGGCAACTCCATGACTCTCAGATAACACTGCTAACGTTTTGGTGCCTTTTCATTTGGTGTTTTGCTTGAATTTTGTGTGAGTGAATGTATACTGACATCTGGATTCCATTTTGTTTCATTTTATTTCAATTAGTGGCCTATGTTAGGTTGTCAAACAAGGTAGATGTGTGAACGCCAGATTGTGTTTTCATGCTTCTTGAGATTAGAGGAGGCAACCCTCCCCTCTTGACTCAACCTCATTCCTCAAGTCCACTATCCCAGAAAAAAGCCTGGCCTGGGCCCAGTGCACCTGGGACGGGCAACCTGGGGCACGGTAGGCTGAGTCCCGACTACACAAACACGCTGCCTCCCTCTGCCCTAATCTCCAGGTTATGCTTCTGCCATGGCTGTTTTCAGCTGAACTAGCATGAAAAATGAGTTCTTGCAGTGTTTTCAGTATAAATAGTGGAGCTACCACAGGAATTTATGCACTCAAGGGATGTGCTTTCTTGCAGAGCTTTATACGTCCTGGGAAGACCCTGAGCTCTGCCCCATCAGAGGGGAAGACGGCTGGCAGAGCCCACAGGCTGGGAACTCCCCCCGGCTGAGGGCTCCATGCTGGTGCTGCCAGCCCAGCACTCCCTGGGCCATGCAAGTCAAGAGAGTGAGCTCTAGAGCAGGGGCTGGGGGCTTTTCCTGCAAAGGGCCAGGGAGTAAATATTTTAGGTTTTGCAGACTATGTGTTCGCTCGTAACTGTTCAACTCTTTGGTAGTTGCAGGGAAGCAACCGTAAGCAATACACAGAGGAAAGGGTGTGCCTGTGTTTTTCAATAAAACTTGATTTATAAAAACAGGGGCACCCTGTATTTGTCCCCGGGGCCTTAGTTTGCAGACCCCTGATCTAGAGGCTGAGCTAAAGAGCCTGGAATCTCACCTGGGCTCTATCACTTACCTGCTGGGATCGTAGGTGGGTTAAATGGAAATAACAGAAGCACGAATCTTATAGTTCCTTTGAGAGTCTTAGTGAGACAGTATGTGAGAAGGATTCCAAATATGCAGGGTCTCCCCTGTGATTGGTACTTGAATGATTCTTGCTATATCCCATCCCTATCTTCCTAGACAGCTCTTCTCCCGGGATAAATGACTCCAGTCCAAGAAGGCATTTTTCCAAAACCTTGATTAATTCTCTTTTTATAGGAGACAAGCCTTTGTATGCCTGTGCACCTGAATCTTGTTAAGCTTACAGGCCAATTTGTCTGCTGCATTTTTCCTGAGTATACTCCTGCAAGCCATAGCTCACCCACTTCTGTATCTTCCTCTCGCCAACACTTCAACTGTATCCTTTGGATAGTACTTGTTCCTTTTTCCATTTATCTAATCATCCATCCATCCATCCACACATTCATTCATCAAACATATGGGACATCAACTATTTATTCTCCACACATCTCAATGCTTCATTCAGTATCTTCATAAGCTCTTTCATTAGACCATGGGTCCTCTGAGGTTTTATTTGTCCTGATAGCCCAGAGCCTTGCACAAAGCCTGGTATAAAATATATGCTTGATAGAAGCCTTTTATAATGAATGAAAGGGTCTGGAGACTGTTTTTCCTGAACTTCCCAGTCCTCACTTTTCTTAGCATGAAGCCTTGCATACAGTAGGCATGAAATAAATGCATTTTGAGTGTTGCCTCTGCATTTTTTAATCACACCTATAAGGTTTTCTTTTTTTAAAAAATTTTATTCCCCCCCTTTGCAGCTTGCTTGCTGTCTGCTCTGTGTCCGTTCACTGTGTGTTCTTCTGTGTGTCTGTATTTATTTTTTATTTATCCACCCGCCCCCCCCCTTCTGCAGCTTGCTTGTTGTCTGCTCTCTGTGTCCATTCACTGCATGCTCTTCTGTGTTTTTTGTTTTTTGTTTTTTACTTCTCTCCTTTTTTTGTTGCGTCACCTTGCTGAGTCGGCTCTCTGCGATGCTTGTGGGCTGGTGGCACTCTGGCCCCCCCGAGCCGGCAATTCTCTGAAGCACGCGGCAAGCTTGCCTTCACAAGGAGGCCCCGGGTCATGAACCCAGGGCCTCCCATAGGGTAGACGGGAGCCCAACAGATGGAGCCACAGCCGCTTCCCCTAAGTTTTCTTTGCTTGAAGAACTTGGTTGTCAAATGATATTACCTTTGATCTTTTTCCTGATGAAAGGGTTGAACTTTTGAATGAGAAGTAGGTTCAAAATCATGGACTGGCAAGACTCTGAAAAGAGAAATGTTTTAGGAAGTGGAATGGGTGTGGGGTGGTGGATGGTGGGGAGGAGGTTCAGAATTCCACCTTCTTGTCTTTAACAGACTGGGTGGCCTTTGAAATTAGACAGGATGATTATCCCACCAGTCCCTGTTCTCTAAATTATTTACATTTCCCCAGCAAACACCAGAAGGAGAGGCCTAGAAAGACCCCTGCCCGTCCATGCACTCAGGCTCGAATGTTCTGTTTTCCCCCTTCCTGACCTGAGAGGTTTCATGGAATACAGAAAAGAGCTCGGAGGCAGGGAGTCTTGGGTTTGAATCCCAGCACCATGATTTTGAACAGGCTACTCTATCCAGGGAGGTCTCAGTCTCCCCTTCTGTAATATGGGTTTAATAAGAGCACCCATCTTTGAGGGCTGTTGTACAAAACAAGCAAACAACAAGCAGGACATAAATGAACACATGTAAAGTGCAGCAGCCTGCATACAGAAAGAGTTCAACAAATGCATGACATTTTCCTTTCCTCTGCCTTGTTTTTAAGGATTTGAATTTTTCCTTTTCCTGTCCTTTGAGGAAATACTTTAGGAGACACTGACTTTGTCGAAGAAATAAAAGCTGGTGGTCCTCTAACTCAGTTTCTCAACCAGTACCCTAACGTGGGGCTGGCTGATTCTTGGACGCGGAGGCCTGTCCTGTGTATTGTGGGCTGTGGAGCAGCACCCCTGGCCTCTATCCAACAGATGCTGGTAGCAGCCACACCTCCACCCCACAGCCCCCGTTGGGACAACCAAAAATGTCTCTAGACGTTGCCGGATGTCCCCTGGGGGCCCAAGTCCAGCTGGGAGCCACCAGACTAATGACCACGAAGCCCCCTGTCGGCATGAGAGGCGGAGGAGTTTGTGGAATCTGTGGTGGCCCCTGGACATTACCTCCTTCTTTCTTCACAGGGAAAATGCTTGAGAGGAGCCAAGTGCTGAAGGGGAACTGAGGCTGTCCTGCAGTCTCAGAGGAAACTCCCCTCAGAGTTCTTCCCTCAGAGAAGGCGGAGGGCACCAAGGCCTTCAGCCTCAAGGTCAGACACTTCCAATGGCTGCCCCTCGCCACTGGAAACAGAATCCACCTCCTGGCCAGTGCCCTCCAGTCTCCACAGGATCTACCCCGGGCCTCTCTCCAGCTCGGCCCTGCCTTTCCCCACTCCCTTATCGCTGGCCTTCTGTCACTCCCCTGGACCCACCAAGCTCCTTCCTGCCTCGGCCTCTGCCCTCACTGTCTGGCTTTTCAAATCCCTTCTGTTCTCAGCTTAAAGGTCTGCTTCTCAGAGAACAGCTTCTATCCCACACTCCCTGACCTCTTATAGCGCCGTCATAGTGCCCTGGCTTTTTTCTTTTACAGCACTTATCGCAAGCTGGAATTATTTGCTTTCCTTAAGTTTTGTCTGTTTCCCTCACAAGACAGACAGGATCCAGGGCTTCACAAAGTGCCCAGTTGTTTTTTTTTTTAACAAATCGATTTTATTGATACATATTAATAAAGCATACAATTCATCCAAAATGTAAAATCAATGGTATTTGGTATAATCACATAGTTGTATGTTCATCACTTCCATCATTAGAGTATGTTCATTATTTTAATAATAATAATAAACAAAAAAACAAAGACACAGACAAGAAAATCCTTCCCCTCTCAGTCTTTCTATGTTTCCCCTGCTGTACATAGCTGCTATTTCTGGCTATTCTTGCACAATTATTTATTCGTTTATTAAGTGGGTTTTTTTTTTTTGAGATATATTCACCTACCATAGGATCTATCAAAGTGTGTAATCAATGGCTTTTAGTATAATCAAAATGTTGTACATTCATCATCTCAAAAATTTTGGAACAATTTCATTGCTCCAAACTGAAAGTTTCCATACCCCTTAGCCTTCCTTCCTCAGCCCTACATAACCACTAATCTAAATTCATCTTTATAAATTGATTTATATTTAGTTTTTATATAAATGGAATCATGTAAGATGTAGTACTGTCTGGTCTCCTTCACTTAGTATAATTTTTTAATCTGATATTCACATTTTGTAATATTAATCTACATTTGTTCAGCTTTAAAGAAATATGGTTTTATATATACAATTTTACCCATATTCATATTTCACACAATATATTGATATTACACATAATATATTTAGTACATAATAAGTGCCCAGTCTTTTTGATTCCTGAATCCCATACCTTAGACCAGTGCCTGATATAAAATAGATGAGCAATATACTTTGCTGAAAGAACAAGTAAGTGAATGAATAAATCTCACTTTTCGTCAGTCTTTCACAGTGTTATCAAAATAATCCCTTGAGAGATATAATAGTTTTTATGGTAAATTATAGACTCTCCATACATTTCTAACTTAACAAATTTATTAAAATATACATTTATTTGGTTCACAGAATTTTAGTGAATTTATTCCCTGTCATCATTGGATTAAGTTGACTCAGATATGCTCTTTTTACATGTGTGTGTGCTTATGTTATTTCTATTAATCTCTGAACAAGCTGTGCTGAATTTTCACTGTAGCAATAAAATAAAAACTAATGTAGTCTGGATATTATTACTTCTTGTAATAATAATAATGCCTAATATGTGAGCAGCACTTTACAATGAATACAAGGAATTATGGCATCATGTCTAAAGACCACTTCCATTAGAATTGAGACCCACCCCAGACCTATTGAACCAGAATCAGTAGATCCTGATGTTCACTTTTAACAAGACTCCTAAGCAGTTCTGAGGCCCCAAGTGATTCTGACACCCAGCAAAGCTTTAGAACTTATGGGCTTAGACCTGAGTCTCAGGCTTCATCCAACCCCAAACTTACTGGATGTGTGACCTGGAAAAGTTACCCTGAGATATTTCCATGAAATAAGTTCAACAATATTCTCCCTACAGTATAAATCAAAAGGATAAAATCATATGGAGAATCACAAGGATAAAATACTTTTTTATTTTGAGTTTTAAGTGTTGGGCACTGTGGTAAGCACTTTTCAGTGTCATTTCAACATGTACTTTTTTAAACTCCCATAGGAAGAGAACGATTTCACTTCCCATCACGGGGCTCTGCTGTGCGGAAGGTTTGGTCCATCGTAGAGAAGAAGAAACCGAGGCTTATTAAGTCAAGCGACTTGTTCAAGGGTGTCACAGGCCCATAGCGCCAGGTCTGGTATCCCCCAGGTTTTCTGGCTCTGCGTTGAGGATTTTCGCTGCTCCTCTTTCCTCTCCAGGAGACAGTTGTGCCAGCTTTTCCCCTGCCCTTACTCACTACCAATGCTCAGCATTCTTTCAAGGATAATGCAGAGAGGAACCTCATCAGATTACAAGAGAAGGATCTTGACTGTGAAACCAGTGCCAGTTTTCCAACCTAGCAGGCAGGAAATGAGTCGGCTGGAATCTTTCACCATCTCTAGAAACAGGGAAAGATGATTAGCATGATCAGCAAGTGAAGGGATCTGGGTGTATATTTTAGTTTGGGGGTTAGGAGGAAAAGATAGATTGTAATAATGATCTTGACATCCCTTGCTCTCCTCCAGGTACCCTCTCCCCCAATTTACTTCACCACGGGTGTGAAGATTTTTGCCACTACCAACAATGCCCCTTCTTTGATGACGGAAAAAACTGCTAGGAAAGGCGAAGGCAAGGATCAGGACACGTCACATGGACTCCACTCAAGTATCTCTTTTTTCAATTTGCTGAAAAGGTTTGAAGGTTTCCCCAAGCAGGGCTGATAGCCATCACTAATTGAGATCTGTCAGGAAGCCGAGGCAGCCATGAATTGATGGAAATGGGCAGTGTTTTCCTTGCATTATTGGTATTATGTGAAAACTATTCGGGAAATTGTGGGCATTATTTAACGAGGGTTTCTTTGATCCCAGACTTCCATGGACTCATTGTGAAAACAGCCAGTTGGCAAAATGGGGTGATTAACTGAGTAACGCAGGGCAATGTGATATCATCATAAATGAGTCCCGAACACTCACATGGTGTGGTTTATCTTTGATTATCTGGACTACTTCCGATTCTCTCCACATCTTAAGGGAGGTGTCGACCTGGGAACAATAACTAGAAATAGCTGTGTGGTGGCTATGTAGGGGAAAGTTTATCAAATTATTTTCCAGACGAGATGACTAAGGCTTAAAAGCCCTGACTAATTAGCTCCAAGTGACATGGTTGGGATGTGTGCTCAGTGTCACCTGACCTTTAAAGCAATGCTCTTCCCATTTTATCATAGATCCATTGAATGGGAGCCGAGGACCTACCACCCCACTATCCCAACCCCATTTAGAATTTCTGTCTTCTCTATTTTATCACTATTATCACTGTTTGGAGAATCAGCTGAATGCTGCAAGTATGTTTCCCTGAAAGGTGATTTTATGTCTTAGATCTCAGAAGATGAGGTGGCGCTTGACATTTCAGAGCAGCAGAGACCAGATGTTTCTACAGGATTTCATGATGATTGCGTCAGCTACTAATGGACTGAGAGCAACTTAGTTTGGCCTTTGTCTTTTGCTTGACATGTGGCTTAGTTAGGGGCACTGTTGTAAATGGTTAACATACTTTGAAGTAATGTTAATCTCACTAATAGGTCACAGGACCAGTAAGTGGACAAGATAGAGTCTCCAAGGATTAGGGCCAAGAATCTTACTCGTACCCAAAGAAATTGTGTTTTTCCTTCTAACTTGCTTCGGAAACACACTGTTACTTGTGAAGGTTCAGGGAACTCGATCAAAGGAAACTCCTAGGGGGTATAAACAGCAGCAGATAAAATTGTCATAGTTTCAACAACCCTAAGAATGCACAGGTTCCAGAGGTGTGTTGTGAGCTGTTTTATAGTTGTCCACAAGGTGGCAACCTCTCCAAGGAAACAGACCAAAATCCATTTCTTCAGCTACTACTACTATTTAAATGTTTATTGGACAACTCTAGCCTGCTTGATACTGTACTGAAGATTTAAAAGATTTAGTTGTTGCCTTCAAGTGGCTTACGTAATTTCTGGCTTCAAAAGTCTCTTGTATTAGACCATCTTAGTCTCCTGATTCAATCTGTCTCTATATTCCTTAGGTCTGAGTCATTGCAAGAGAGAGAAAATTAAAAAAAAATTTTTGAGCCCTGCTATGTACCAGTCACTGAGCTAAACCCTTCCTATTATGAGCCTCACTACAACCCTGTGATAAAAGTGGTGGCCATTCTGTTTCATTGTTAGGGAAATGGGACAAGTCTTTTAATATTTGGAACTCCAATGTTGTGGCGCCAGTAAGTAGCAGAGGCACATTCAAATCCATATTTATCTGTCTCTCTGCAAGAAACTTAGGATACACTTTACTCCCAGGCAGAGGAGAGGTCCCCCAATAGAAATTTAGGTATTTCCATGAATATTTTATCCCTACTGGGTGGTTATGAAGGATGACTCTGATTTTTTCTTGAGGCATGCTAAGACCCTTAAAAGTTGAGGTCAAGGGGGCCAGCCCATTTCCCCACAAACATTCCTCTGAGGGAAGGAATCATAAAACATCTCTTTTGTGAGTCAGCAATAGATTGGTTTCAAGTCTGGCATTTCGGCATTTACTATTTCCTGGTTTTATATATCATCCCCATTGGACTGCAGACTTACTGAGGGCAGGGTCTTTTTTTCCTTAAAGATTTATTTATTTATTTATTTTTATTTCTCCGTCCCCCCCCCCCCCCGCCCACATTGTCTGCTCTGTGTCTATTTGCTGTGTGTTCTGTGTCCGCTTGCGTTCTTGTCAGTGGCACTGGAAATCTGTGTCTCTTTTCGTTGTGTCATCTTGCTGCGTCAGCTCTCTGTATGTGCGGCGCCACTCCTGGGGAGGCAGTGTTTTTTTCACGTGGGGCAACTCTCCTTGCAGGGGCGCACTCCTTGTGCGTGGGGCTCCCCTATGCGGGGGACACCCCTGCGTGGCACAGCACTCCTTGCGCGCATCAGTACTGCACGTGGGCCAGCTCCACACGGGTCAGGAGGCCCTGGTTTGAACCCTGAACCTCCCGTGTGGTAGGCGGACGCTCTATCAATTGAGCCAAATCTACTTCCCTAGGGCAGGGTCTTGTATCTGTTTCATTTACAGTCTGTTTTGGGACTTTCTATTCCAATGATTTTTCTTTGAATTTGTTCTTCGGCAAAAATATATGTTTACTCTTTTTTGCTTTAACTTTGAAAATTCTGCCGCAGGGGTGAGTGGACTTCAGGGCAGATGAAGCAGAGGTGGCCCTAGAAATGAACCGTAGGGTGAGGATTCAGGCGTAAGTAAAGGCTCCCAAGAGGAGCAGCAAGGGCTTGGGGGAGGTGGACAGAGCAGTGGAAGGAGCCAAGAAAGCCAGCAGTTTCAGGCTCTGTCCCGTCAAGGGAAAGCTTCAGCCTGATCCCACGAGGGAAACTTTGGAGGGCAAGCTACCCTCGGGATCTGAGGCAAGGGAGCGGGGCTTCCCTGCTGTTGCCCCTGCCAGTCATTCCTTAGGATCAGCTCCAGGGAGGAGGGGAGGGGGTGGAATGTTAACTCCAAGGAGCTTGAGTCTTTCCATGCCTGTGAGCAAAGCCAGCTCCACTAGCCAAAGTCGGGTTTTTGCTGGCCGTGGCAGGTCAAGCCTGCAGAAACCAGGGCACACACCCGTGGTACAAAGGCACCCAAGGGAGTCTGGGGGTGCCGACACTGTGCGCTCTGCCCAGTAGCTCCTGAGAGCATCACGTGTGTGGAGTAGGCAATAGGCATGGAGAGGTTTACAACGATCATTTCAAAACATCGTGAAGGCCTAGGATTTGTAGTCATTTTTAGCTGCTAAAGTAAGTAACTCAGCAAGTCGTAGCGCACACCTGGATTTAACGGATTCTAAACGTTTTTTGTTTTTTGTTTTTGACCTGCAGGCAGCAGGCTAAAGATTCAAAATTCTGGGAATTATTGTTGACTTTGGTGTGGGGAGCACACTTTCTCCTCTCTGGCTCTCCGAGATGGTGGGAGGAGATAGCCTGCAGCTGCCCTGCTGTGACCGCGTATCTGGATCTACAGTCATACATGCCTGCCCCCAAGAGAGCACCATGGCTCTAAAAAGGAGAAGGGGGCTGGATGCTGGGTAGCCAGCGGCGCAAGCACCCACCGAAGATCAGAGGTGTGATGCAGACCAGACACTCAGGCCCACTTCATGCCAAATAGGGTGGCATGTGATGCAGGGACATCAACACCTCAAGGTGCTCGTGGCTTCGAGGCTTTGCTGCTTCTCTCCCCCTCTCGGGAATCGCTTTGCGCTTTCAGCTGCGGCTGCGGTTAAGGTTGAGCAGCACGTTTCCAGGGGCTAGGCCAGGCTCCTCTTGTTGAAAAGTGCAGACCTATACTGCTGAGAAAATAATAGGCAACATCACGAAGGTGGGGGGGCTGTAAATGATTTTTGAGAATCTTCCAGCATGAAAACTTCCCAAAGCAGCTGCTGCCGGTCATGCTGAGATTTCAACACCTCTCTCTGGGAAGAGCAGGTCTTAGCACTTTTGCCTACTCAGTGGAGGCAGTTTCCCATTTCCCAATCAGCTGTGCACGCTAAGGATCATCCCCGTGGGACGTGCTCCCAGAGTCCTGGGATGTGGAGAGGCCTGACGTCCTTAGACATCTCTTCAGGGAGGGTAATTATACACCCGCTTGCTCATTTTGGGGTTTCCTTCAACTGAAGGATTTGCATGGAGTTATTTGGCTTACGTTGCTTAAGGCTGCCCTGAAGCTCCCGCCCCGTGATGACAGCCCCACACAGGTGTGGACAGTCGGGGAGAGGCTCGTGCTGGAGGATCCTGGGCTGCGGCTCCACCCCGGCCGCTCCCGCCTCGCGGCAGTCTCCCCTCGGCTGCTTTAAAGCATGCTGACAGCCCTCAATTCCTAGGCTGATTTTTCAGTAGCGGAGGACGCAGCCACAAATCCCCTGGAAGGCTTAGAGAGAGATTCAAGTGCCCTGCATTCACTTGGGGCTTCTGATTTTTTTTTTTTTCTGATTTGGGAAGAAGATAGAATTCTAGCAAGAAATTGGGATTTTGAAGAATCTTTCAGGGAAGCACACTTAGAGGTTAAAGGGATTAACGAGGGACTTGAGACAGTCGGGACTAGTCGCAGTGGAGAGCCATTCGCTGCTAGGACAATGGGACTGTTGAGAGCTGGGACTCGCTATGAGCACCCTAGGAAGGCTTCTTGGAAGAAGTGCTGCTGGAGAGCAGTGGAAGTTAACTGGGTGCAGGGGGAAATGGTAACTCTCAGAGGCGGTGACCTGGGAAAGAGCTTGAGGTGTTGGGCTAGAGGGAAAGTTCCGGGCAGCATGGGGCAGCTGATGCTGGAGGGTTAGTGTAGCAGCCCCGGCAGCCTGTGGTCCATGGAAAGGACTATAGTCAGTGGGAGGCCACTGCATCGTTTAGTCGAAAGAGCAGCTCCACTGCCCTGGTCTTGGGTGGCATTGCCCTCTACAAGAAGGGCCTGCTCTGACCACCCCTTCCGAGTGTATTTCACGGGCTGGTGCCTTCTCAGTGGTCACTGAAACAGCCTTTCCAGCTACTGCGTGACAGCAGCAGGATTCAAACCCAGGTTCTTCTTGACCACTCTGCTCTGTTGTCTCACCCTCAGGCTGACGCCAAGCCCCAGGCTCCCTCCCCTCACACACATCCACTTAGCGTCAGCCAGGGCCATTCCTAGCTCCACCCAGGTCAAATCCTTCAGCCTGCTTTTTCTCAGATCTCCAAACTCAGAGCTCATTGGGAACAGCACTGTTAACTGTCACCTTGAGCCACTTGGGGTCCCAACCATCATCCTCTTTCAAAGACGTGGACGTTTGGGTTCTAGGAACAATGAGACCCTCTGGTTTGGAACCATTTACTCATTTTCAGAGTGATAATCTGTCAGGGTCAAGAGCAAGAAGTTAAGGGAAAATCAGAGGGATTAGCAAACTGGTGTTTTAGGTCCAACTGGAGGAGGCAAACCATCATTTATGAATTATTAAGTTTACATCACTTAGATCACTTATAGGCAAGCAGCTCAGTATTAGCAATTTGCCAGTATTTATTTGTACAGATGCAACAGAGGAAAACGTTTCTACAGGATCATGTTAGCCCAGCTGATGGACTGATAAGGGGTACCGCACCATCTGTCAACGGCCAAGCCTCTGAGTACTTTTGAGATCACCACTAACTACATTTATGGTAATATGAGAGGAAATGGATCATTTTAGTTTCTCCCCCATTTAAGCTCTCTATTTATATTTTAAACCAAACATGGGCCCCCTTTTCTGCCTGGACCCTCGCTATGCATTCCTGTACCTTCCAGCCTATACTTACTTCCCAGAACACTTGCCAATTTGAGTTGTTTATATCCGCTGAGACATTGGGCTTATATCATGGTGTACGATATCCCATCTGATGAGGCAGGCTTCTGAGACTCCCTTTGCAGTTGAGCAAAGAGGAAGTATTAGCAAATGTGTAACAGAGATGACGAGAAGCAATTATCCCCAATACTAATTTCATCAGAAATAAACTTCAGACCCTTCATTCCCATATTCTTCAAAAACAAGCAAGAGAATTCATGGGATCCTAAGGGGATCCACACAGTCCTTGTGCTTAACTTCAGTGTCTGAATGTGTGCAGGTGGGCAAAGCAGCAAGGGCTCAGGCCCTGGGTAGTGTCATGGGATTTTTCCCCTACTGAGCCTGGTCAAGGAGGAAAAACACCACACTGGAAAGCAAGAGTCCTGAGTTCTCATCTGGACACCTTTTTCTTGGCTCTGTAACTGTGGCTGGTCTTCTTATCTCTCTGACTCTCAGTTGGTATATGTAAGGAGAGTAGCTCTGGAGTCAGCATTATTTGACCACTACCAATGTGCTGGACATTGACCATATATTTTGCCTGGACAGAGAAGAACATGGTCTTTTGATTCAAGGAATACATAGTCAAATGGAAAAACCATTAGATGTCACCAACCAATAAGACTGTCAAGTGAAGAGATGATTTCAGTACCTGTGTTAGTCACCAAAAGGGTGCTGATGCAAAATACGAGAAATCAGTGGGTTTTTATGAAGAGTATTTATTTGGGGTAGGCGCGTACAGATACCAAGTCATAAAGCATAAGTTACTTCCCCCACCAAAGTCTATTTTCATGTGTTGGAGCAAGATGGCTGCTGACATCTGCAAGGGGTCAGGTTTCCTGGGTTCCTCTCTTTCTGTGGCTTGATTCTCTTTCCTCCATGTGCTTACTTCCCAGGGCTTCGGTTTAAGACTTCAGCATCAAACACCAGCTTCAAAACTCCAATATCAAAAACCTTTTGACTCTGTCCTTTGTCATGTCTTTTATCAACACCCTAGTGATGTGACCCAATCAAAGCCCTAAGTATAATTTAAACATGCCCAGGTACAGACCAGTTTACAAACACATCCAATACCTATTTTTGGAATTCATAACTATATTAAACTGCTACAGTACGTTTTACTAACAGGAGCATGGGAAGGAGGGAAAAGGCAGCTATTCCACATGGCTGTTGTGAGGATAAATGGGAATAATAAGGAAAGTGCTTTATAAAAATCCTCAGCACCTAAATAGCATTTACATTTTGACTATTCCTAGTTTTAAAGATACACTAGTCAGAATAGACTATGTTATGGTACAGTAACAAAAGTCCCAAATTTAGTGGTTTTGCATATTAAAAGTTTGATTTTTTCCCCCTGGCATTACATATCCAGTTGGTTGGCAAGGGTGGGGTGTTTCTTTTTTTTTTTTTTAATTATTTATTTATTTTTAAAAATTACATTAAAAAAATATGAGGTCCTATTCAACCCCACCGCCCCCACCTCCCACTCCCCCCACAGCAACACTCTCTCCCATCATCGTGACACATCCATTGTGCCTGGTAAGTACATTTCTGAGCATCACTGCACCCCATAGTCAATGGTCCACATCATAGCCCACACTCTCCCACGTTCCATCCAGTGGGCCCTGGGGGGATCTGCAATGTCCTGTAATTGTCCATGAAGCACCACCCAGGACATCTCCTCGTCCCGAAAACGCCTCCACATCTCATCTCTTCCTCCCATTCCCCAAACCCAGCAGCCACCATGGCTACCCTTCCCATACCCATTCCACATTTTCTCTGTGGACATTGGATTGGTTGTGTCCAATGCACATCTATGTCAAGTGGGGGCTTAGATTCTACATGGATACTGGATGCAATCCTCCTGCTTTCAGTTGTAGACACTCTAGGCTCCATGGTGTGGTGGTTGACCTTCTTCAACTCGATGTTAGCTGAGTGGGGTAAGTCCAATAAATCAAAGTGTAGGAGCTGAAGTCTGTTGAGGCTCTGGGCCTGGGTGTCATATTATCAGTCCAGAGATTCAAATCCCCTAAATATATCTAAAACCCCAGCACCAACTACAATTCCAATAAAGTAGCATGCAAGTCTTGTGAAAAGAGATCCCCTCTGAGTCCAATTCCATCACGCAGAAACACCAGCTCCAAAGAAGGGCCATCTGCCATGGCAGTGAACCCCCTCTGCCATGACCATAGAACCCGTGGGTCTCTTTATTCCTCAAAAGAACCAATACCTGGGGTTGTATCTACTTTATCTGTCTCTCAGACTCTGCTCAGTTGTGCATAAGGGGATTCCTTCTGACAACCTCCAGACTCTTTTTTAGAGACTCATAGCCTTATACTCTCATTTCTCCTTTCCATTTCCCCCTTACATTAGGTCAAACAGCATTTTGAGGGTCGGGTGTTTCTGACCATTGTAGTTACTCAGAGACCCAGGTGGATGAAATCTCCATGTCAACATGGGATTTTGTGATCCCCATGACAGGCAATGTAGCTGTGTATGAGCCCTTAAAACTATTCTAGAAGAGCCTTTCCTTCCACTCACATTTCATTGGTCAAAGCAGGTCACATGGCCATGCCTAACTTCAAAGAGGTCAGACCCTACCATATGCCTGGAAAGTGAAAATATACAAGAAATTTGTGGACAGTCCTAAAGTCTTCTTCAGATATTTTCCATAGAAATAGTGCCAGCCTTCTTGAGCATTTGAATGAGCATGTCATTTTCTTCTGAAGTCATTAGCATCATAGCTGTAAATATTATTTAATCCCATACCTAGGTATATAAATATATATCCAAGAGAAATTCTCCCACAGATCTGCTAGGATGAAGATTGAGGCACTGTTTGTTTTCACAAGGAATTGGAGACGTTCATTTCCCTGGATATGGAAACCCGGGAAATTAAAATATGCAGATATACACTATGGAACACTACGCAGTCGTCTATATATTAACTAATTAGATGTGTAAGATACAGTAACATGCACAGATTTTATGAACATTATATGAAGAAAAGAAAGAGAATATGATTGAGCAGAAAACAGTAAATGTATATTAAACCCACACATATGAAGCTACATGAAATTCATAATGTACGAAATCATGAACATACTAAAAGGCACACATCAAATACCTTATGGGGGACAGAATGGCAGTGCAGATCATGGCTAAAAGAAGAACAAAACACAAAAAAGCATGGACCAAGGAGGAGAGTGAGCCATGAATTGAGGAGTGTGATTAAACATAGACTTAGTTTTTCATGTCTCAGATATAAATAGTTGAGTTAGAGGCTTGTTAGATACTGTGAATCCCAATTATTTGCATGATTTGGAGGGGCAGTTTGAATTAGTGAAAGTTCTCAATTTGAACTCTGGATTACCATTTGAAGACATTGGCTTTCTTTATAAAAGTGTGGCTCTCCACCAGGTTTAAATCCGATAGGTTGGGGCAATGCGTCTTTCTTCCACCTTTATAGTTCTAGTGCCTGGTGCAGTGCCTGGCTTACCGTAGGCTTCTGGCAGTAGCTGTGGGGCGAGTAAATGACAGACTGAACGACTGAATGAGTGAGCAAGCTAGTGAGTGAGCCAATGTTCAGACTCAAGTCAAAGCTGAGAAGCAAAGTAGTAGTTGTCATGTATACGCGACTGATTTAGCAATTCACTCCAAATCCTAACCAAGCGCCTGCTTGGAGTCTGCCCTAGAGTTAAGTATTGTTAGAGATCAAAAAAATTTAAAAGGAGACATGAAATCTGTTACATGTCTTCAAGTGGTAGTTTAAAATGTAAATAGCCAGCATGTTCCCCACGGGAAATGGCAGGGACTAAAGCCTGAAACTAAGAAGAAAGTAGTCAATATTGAAGTAAAGATGACACAGAACATTTTAGAAGTTGAGCATGTCACTGTCCTTGCTGTTTGGAGGGCTCACCTGGAGTATTTGCAGTAGTGTTCAACTCAAGGAAACCCTCTCACTTTTACTCATTTGACCTTGGCGACTAGAGCAAAACGGAATTGGGAAAATAACCGAGCAATCAGAGAGAACACATTTGGAATGTAAGGGAGAGTGAGAGGGAGAGATTGGCTTAGCTAGTTTAACAGGGCTGGGGCAGGCTGTGGTCGAGAACAGTCTTTCTCTATTACTCCCTGGCCCTAGACTAAAGACCATGCACCTAAGCTAGTGGAGACAGTGGCCCAGTGTTAGGCTGGTCTGCTTCTCTCCTGCCTCTTGACCAGTTGGCCTTTGTCAGGCAGCCTTGATGAGCCCTGCTGCCTGGTATGCTTTCCTCTTGGAAAGAATTGGGGGAAGTTGACTGGTTCATAGATAAGGACACAGATCTGTAATCTAGGCCCCAGCCCTTGGCAGTTCCTCTTCAGGATTTCCCTGGGCCATATGGACATCTTGGGGAGATGAGAGGTCAATCATAGGTTGGGTGGAAACCTTTGGAATCTCCAAGGCAACCATGATGACTGAAGAAAGAAAAGAGTCTTTTGGTGATCAGCCAAGATCTGCACTCTTGGTTAGTAATCTGGGTTTAGACGCTCTTTCCTTCTGGGGGAAACTGTGTGACTGTGAAGAGAGTTTACAAGCATATCTCAACTTGCATCTACTGGGCACCTAGGAAATGCAAGGCTTGATGAGAGGCCAGACTAAGATTTAAAAATAGGCAAAAACTGCTCTCTTTCTTTTGTCTGCTTATTAAAATTGGTTTTTCCTTTAAATCCTATTTTTGAGAACCCCAATTTCTCTCTTTCTACCTCTTTCTTCTCAGAACTCTCCATTTTCATTACTCTGAATCAATAGCTCTGACCCAGTGGTGATTTTGCCCCCACCCCCACCTCGGGGACACTTGGCAAGGTCAGGAGACGTTTTTGGTTTTCAAAACTGGGGAATCCTACTGGCATCTAGTAGGTAGAGGCCAGAGATGCTGCTAGATTTCCTACAATGCATAGGACAGGCCCCACAACAAATAATTATTTGGCCCCAAATGTTAATAGTGCTGAGGCCGAAAGTCCCACTCTAGATCTTGCCAATTTCTTTTTTTCATTTTCTTCTTAACTTTTCTTTCTCCTCTACCCCTCCCTCCCTTCCCCTTCTCTCTCTTTCCCTTCCTTCCTTCTTTCCCTCCCTCCTCCCTTCTTTTTTCCTTCCTTTCCTCCCTCCTTCCTTCCTTCCTTCCTTCCTTCCTTCCTTCTTTTCTTTCTCCTCTTTCTGGATCTCTATATCTATCTATCTATAATAAATTTCCCATTTTAACCATTTTAATGTGCAATTCAGTGGTGTTAACTACTTTTACAATGTTGTGCTACCATCACGACCTTCCATTACTAAAACTTTTTCATCAGCCCAAACAAAAACTCTTTGCCCATTAAGTAATAACTTCCTAATTCCCCTCCCTCCAGTCCCTGTAACCTCTAATCTACTTTGTCTCTATGAATTTGTTTTTTATAGTTATTTCATAAAAGTGAAATCATACAGTATTTATTCTTTGGGGTCTGACTTATTTCAGTTAGTATAGTGTTTTCAATGTCATGCATGTTGTAGGATGTATCAGAACTTCATTTCCTTTTATGGATGAATAGTATTCCATTGTATGTTTATACCATGTTTCATTTATTCATTCATCTCTTGATGGACACTTGGGTTGTTTCCACTTTTGGCTCCTGTGAATAATGCTGCTATGAATATTGTTGTGCAAGTATATCTTTGATTCCATGCTTTTGGTTCTTTGGGTAAGAGAATTGCTGGGTTAAATAGTAATTCTATGTTTAACTTTTGGAGGAACTGACAAACTGTTTCCACAGTGGCTGCATCATTTTACACTCGCACCAGCAGTATTTGAGAGTTCTAATTTCTCCATAGCCTTGCTAACACTTGTTATTTTCCATTAAAAAACAGCCATACTAGTAGGTGTGAAGTGGTATCTCATTGTGGTTTGGATTTGCATTTCCCTAATGGCAAATGATGGTGAACATCTTTTCAGGTGCTTATTGGTCATTTGTACTTCTTCATTAGAGGATTATCTATCCAAGAACTTTGCCCATTTTTTAATTTTTTTTTTTGTTATTGAGTTATAGGAATTCTTTGTATATTCTGTATGTTAAAACTTAGTTAGAGATAATGATTTCCAAATATTTTCTCCCATTCTGCAGGTTGTCTTTTCTGCATGACCCTTTCTGATCACCTCTGTTTCAACCTCCATTCATCCTAGCTTCTCTTCAAAATCCAGATTCAATTTTTTTTTCTTACTTAATTATGGAAGTTTAGAATGGTGTCTTGAGCATAGGTACATTGAGTTTAAAGGGATGGTAAGACATCCACAAGCATTTGCAAATAAGAATAGAAATAATAATGAGGATAATGGCCATGATATTAGGGCTCATCTTTTGGAAGCATTACTAAGCACACAATACATTGTTCTAGTTAACCCTCAAAACCAATCTATGACAGAGGTACTATCATTGTCCTCTTTGCAGAGATGAGGATATTAAAGGTCAAAGAGAATAAATTCTGGCCCAAGTCCATAGAATGGTGGAGCTGGGTTTTCAGTCCATGTTTAATCAAACTTCCCAGGCTGTTTAAAATCCATGTTTAGTTTAACTTCACATACCTTTCTTTTTTTTTTGGTCAGGTTTTAAACTTTTTATTTGCATATTTTAAAAATTGTGTGTTCCAATACTTAAAAATCATTTGAACCCCAAAAATAACAACACTCTGATTAAACTGCATTTCACAGCCTGTAGGTCACCTTGGACCAGTTTTGCTTTCGCTGTAGATCTTACTGTCTTCCCCCAGAAGCTTCTTCCTTCACCAACGCGCAAGTTCTTTTCCTTCCTGGCCAGCCAGCCAGGCAGATGGGAGAGGCAGGCGTGGCCTTCCTTGTCACTAGTTCTCGATTCTCTGATGTGAAAAGGTGCAGCACAGTCATTTAGACTTGATCCAACCTCTTTGCATCTTACGAAGTGAACACTAAAAGAAGTAAAATAAGACACCAGCGATTGTAGAAGGTATTGGTGGCGCACACCTCCTTAAGATTTGCCTGCTTACTTCTCTGTTCCATTGTTTCCTTGGAAGGTAGTGGATTTTTCTCTTGTGTTTCTGTTTTCAATTTCGACTTGAGTTTCTCAATCTCAGCCACATCGGGTCTGTCAGACACGGTTACAGAGGAAGCGGACCGCCGCGCAGGAGAGAGGTCAGGTCTACGCAGTGGCTGCCGCCAGGTACCCCAACCTTTGTGCATTCCTTTGCAGTTTTCTTCCACGCTTTTTTATTGTTGCTGTTCCACCAACAAATGGACATTTCCCTCCTGTAGTCCATACTCACACTCTTCTTTTGGCCTGGAAACTTCTTCCCTATCCCTATTACGGTCTTACTCACCATTTAAAGCTGAAGCCCTTCTCCAGGAACCTTCTTTGTCTCCTCTGATCCTTACCAGTCCCTCCTGTCCTCTCCAGTGGACATGTAGTCATGATTTTAGAGTGCCTTAAAGCTGGAGAGGAACTCTGAAGCCAAAAGATTAAACAGAATCCAAAGTTTACAGGAAACGATTTTTCTGGGACCCTCCCAGATGTACTGCATCAGACTCTGATAGTGGGGCCAAGTAAGTGCGGGTGTTAAAAGCTGCACAGGTGATCCTGAGGTACTTGCTACTGGTGTAGGACTCAGTTGCAAGTGGAGAAACTGAGGCTCAGAGAGGGGAAGTGAGCTGGAACAAGCACCCAAGTATCCTAATTGCCATTCCAGGTTTCAAATTCCAACACCATTCTTCATTATTCTTGTGTTTCTACCCTAGCCCCAGATTGAAGAGAAGCTAAATAAACATTCCTTGGCTGTGTGATACAAAAAATCCTCAAATAAAAACATTTTTGTCATATTTGTCTTCTTCTTGTGTCTCCCCCCCCCCCCCCCAAGCATGCAAGTTTTAGCTTTCTTTCAGGTAAAGATATTTGGTTCATAGCTCATCATTTTAAATGTCATTCTTCCCATTTTTCCCCAAATTTAAAGCAATACATTTCTCTCCCCACAACTGAAAAATGCTTATTTTCAGTCCTATTTCAGATTCCTGAGGCTAATTAGAATGCAATAAAAATAAGTAACATTTACTGGTTGCTTTCTGCATGTCAGGAATTGTGCTTTGCTACTTCACATGGACAATTTCTGATTCATGCAATGACATTGCAATGCAGGTTTCTTGTACTGGTGAAAATGTGACTCCAAGAGGCTGAAACAACTTGCCTGAAGTCACACATACACTAGTAAATGTTGGCGATGGGCTTTAGCTCTGCTGACAAAACTGTGATTGTTCCACATTGATTATCAGGATAATATCAAATTCAGATTATTTAAATAATGCCAATGATCACTAAGTCTCCTCTTCAAGTTTTGATTCCAACTAGTTTTAATATCGGCTGTAAATGTCCTGAATAATGTTTGTTTATTTTTTTTTCTGAAAGAGGATATAGGTAACCAGAAAAATAGAAACCAGTCTATGTCTTTCAAACAGAGTGAATAAAATGCAGGGAATTGGTCACACAGAGACACAGAGGATGGAAGAGCTGAGAAGATGAGCAGGAGAGGAGGCACCATGGAGATTAACAACAGCAAGAAGCCATTACCACCCGTACGGCTGGAGGAATAACAGGACTAGATGCTGGTGCCAGAGTTCAAAAGCCAGGGCTCTCGGGCAGGAGCTGTAGCTGTGGTAGAGCTTCTGCAGAATGCAGAGAGGGGCTGGGGGAACACAGCTTCTCTCTTTACAGCCTGTGCTTTCATCTTCTGTCTGCAGCTTGTCTCCTTATGGTTAAACCTAACCTGCAGCTGGAATGCAAGAGACTATGGGAAGTGGAGTTTCCTGAAAGACAGTGGCCAGCAGGGGAAGATGGATCAGGATGTAAAAGAAAAGAGGCAATAATTAAATAGGAGAGAACCACTAAGCGTTCCCATTACCCACCAGCCAAATAGATGCAACCCTGTTGTCACTGGAGCCAGGCATGACCTTGAGCAGTTTTGATCTTGCCATTTCTGTAGTTGTCACTCGAGCTCCCTGAGCCTCCATGGGAGGCTTTAGTAAAGGCATGTACATATTTCCTATACTGCAGCATTGTTGTGAGAAGAGGTGTAAAGCGAAAAGTTCAGTTCCTAACATGGAATGGACCCTCGACAAATAGAAACTATTTTCTTTGCATTTTCAAAATACTGCTGCAGTAATTGGGGACTGGATTTTGCAGCATGTTACAAGCAAAGAGCAGGCTAGGTTATAAGCAAACCTATAGGAAAGGTTTTTTTAAAAAGTCATAAAATAGAGATCCAAGTCTTATTCGAGGTGTTTCACAGTCTTTTTTCCTGCCACCACCCCTCCCAGCACACACACACGCACACACACATGCAGTCATGCAAGTACACATGCACAATTTTCAACTTCAATTCCAGCAGTTGTTGAATTCTGTAACGTTTGCTGGACCTGAGTCCTTCCACCGACTCCTTAAGTTGCCTACTTTTCCTTGTGGGGGTTAGGAGAAGTTTAAATCCAAGCTCAGAAGGAGGGAACTTCCTGATGCTGTACTTCAAACTCTCATTCTGTCTGCCCCAGAGAGACACAGACAGTCTGACCTACTGGTGAGGTTACCCCAAGTACGAGTTTCCCAAGGACGCGTGTTCTTGTCCAAGAACAACATTCTCACTTCTGACCCTGGTTTATGATAAAGAAGGAAATAATTCATTAGTGCTTGAACAGACATGCTTGGGACAGCTAAGGCAACTGGGGGCATTGCAAATTCGCCTTGGCTCCCATGGAACGATCCAGCAAATCTGTTTTTTCAGGCTCCCTGATTGAAAGTCATCTTTTGAACAGAAGTGCTCTGCCTTTCTCAGGAAAGGATGATATTTTGCTTCTGAAAAGTGACAAATAAAGATAATAAAGTTACCCATTAACAGTTGAATTAACTGTGAGACTTTGTGAAGATCAACAACATGTGCTGGATCACACAGTAGAAAGTTCCTTAGATTTAGGACTCAGGCTGCCAATATGTAGCAGAAACATGAATGCAAATTTAAATCATTAAGTCACTCACTTCTTAATTCAATAAATATATAATGAGCATATACTCTGTGCTGACCTTTTTTAGGTGCCTGAGATACAATAGTGAACAAAAAAGACAGAAATCCCACCTTCATGGAAGATTAATGGGATGAGCCAGATAATACACAAGGTCAATAGCTAAAGTATCACATACATTTGATGGTGTTATGTGCTAAGGAACAAAAAAACTATAGCAGAGAATGGAGGGGGAGACATCATTGCAATTTTACATATGGTGGCCTAACTGAGAGGGAAACATAATCCCTTAAAATAGCGGAGCAGAGTGAGCCCTTGGATATGGGAGCTGGTTCAGTGTATATGTGGTAAAGGGAACCCCAAGAGCAAAAGTCCTGAGGTTGGACAGTGCCTGGGGTGAGCAGGCCAGTGTGGCTAAGCCCTTGTTGATTTCTTAAAATGCCTTCATAAAATTCCATGTCTAAGAGAAAGCTGTTGACACTCTGTCCCTTCATTCACTTAAATACGTTTTTTAAATCCCCCTCTGCCCCCCATGGCTGGGGCTCCCTCATCTCTTTGCTAATTATTGTTGTTGTTTTTTCTCATTGTCTGCTTGTTGCCTGCTCATTGTCTGGTTGTTTTATTTTCCATAGGAAGCACTAGGAACCGAACCTGGGATCTCCTATGTGGGAGTGGGCACTCAACTGCTTGAGCCACATCCACTCCCTGCTTGTTTGTTTTTGCTTGCTGTCTGCTCATTGTTTGCCAATTGTCTTGCTCATTGTTCGTTTGTCTTCTTTAGGAGGCACCAGAAACCGAACCCAGTACCTGCCGTATGGGAGGAGGGTGCTCAACTGCCTGAGTCACATCCACTCCCCAACAAACAGGTTTTAAATATCTACTCATTGCCTACTGTTGTGAATGGAGAATGTTAAGGATCTTACAGATCTTACATGTCACAATGAACTATGCAATTGAGGAAAATATTAGATTAGGGAGATTATGAATTATTTAACAAATGATTTTTGGGAACTTGCTCTAGCTAACATTATTTTTGAAAATTAAGAATAGTCAAAATGGACCCTGTATGGAGATATACAGATATCAGTACATATAAATCAATGGTGAAGCTTGAAACACCTGGTAGAGGTATAAAGAGACAAAGATAGAGAAGATACAAGAGACCAGAATTCCTATCCTTAAAGAAGGTTATGGTTGAATTGGAGACTCCAGAACACACACAGATAAATCCCATAAGCGTGAGCCAGCAATGCATAAATAGTGTGCAGGATGTTTCAGTCTTCCCTCTTTCCCACTGTACTGCTCCTTCCTGGCCTATAGTGTAGATCCGCTCCTCCAGGGACTGGGCAAATACACACACACACACACACACACACACAAAGTAGTATAACATAAGGAGGCCTTCTGTAATGTAACACAAAGCAGAAATTGGAGATGGATGCTTTGTGCTTAATTGGACTTATGGTCACTGCATGAGAAATGTCTCATAGTTTTTTAGATATTTGGTGCCCAGGCCACTTAGGGCTGTATCCAGTGCATACCTCCTAAGCAGGAATCCCAAACTGTCAGCTTGTTGGCTGAGTCTAAGAAAGTCAGGACTTTGATCACAGTCAACACTTTGAGCTCTCTGTAACTCTGGTGTCATTTTATAGGATGGATTAGCCAACATTATGTCTTTGTCCATTTCCCTTAACCCCCTTAAAGACCTATTCCATTGCCCCCTTAAAGACCTATTCCATTGCCCCCTGCTGTTAAAGGCATGTAGAGGAAGAGAGTTGTTGGGGATTGAATCATGTCCCCTGTAAAAAGTATGCCAAGTCCCAACGCCTGGCCCTGTGCCTGTGGACCCATTGTAAATAGGATCTCTTGAAGATGTTAAAGTGTGGCCCAACTGAATCAGGTTGGGCTTTAATCTGGATTTCGGGTCCTTTATAAGCAGAATGAAATTCAGACATAGAAAGGGAGAAAGCCATGGGAAGAAGCCAGAAGTCAATGGAATCCCAAGGAGAAAGGAGAAGACATCACCAAGCCAAGGACCAAGGATTGTCAGCATCCAGCCCCAGAATACCATGGTCTTTAAGGAGAAAGCATTGCCTTGCTGATGTCTTGATTTTGAACTTCTCCTAACCTGAAAACCATGTGCCATCAGTCTTTATAGAGATTAACATACTCATTATTTCCTTCTCTTTTATTTTCCTGGAACATAAACACATACTCCTCCCAAAGCCACAGGAATCCTAACCAAGCAGAAGGAAGACCAACCTGGATGGAATAAGCACTGAGGTGGGGTGACTGCCCTGGGAGAATAAAATCTTGTTGTGCCAAACCAACCTATTGGGAAGTAAAAGGGCAAGCCCAGTAGGAGAGAGGTGACTTTTTGGGAGAATTTCCTTCCACTGGTAAGAGCTGCCTCACCCAGGAAGTTAAACCCAAAGAGGAAGTGGCCCACAAATAATGACTGACTGCTGCAGGAATGTTTGGCCCCTTGCCTGAAGAGGGACAACTCAGTAGTGTGATTTATGCTCCAGGGCTTCCCATGGTCAGCCAAGGCTAGAATTTACCTGAGGCCACCTCCTTGCTCTGGCCCTTCCCCTTCCTGTACTGCTTAATTACCTGCATTACAGGTTTTTCCTGAAGAGAACTCTCAGTAAATGAGGTACACTCAAATCTCAGTCTCAGAGTCTGCTTAGAGGACCCAACCTAAGTTGCCAACTGCACTAGTTATAGTACTGTGTCAACTACCCTAAAACTTAGCAGCTTAAAACAACAGTTAACAGTCATTCTCCCAGATAGTTTTTGTGTGTCAGGAATTTGGGCATGGCTTAGCTGGGTGGTCCTAGCTTGGTTTCTCTTGAGGTGTCAGCTGGGTCTGTGGGTCATCTGAAGGTGCAAATAAGGCTGAATGATCTGCTGCCAAGATGGCACCCTCACTTGGCTGGCAAGTCCTGGCTGTTGGCAGAAGACTTCAGTTGGTACTCTGTGGACTTCTCCATAAGGATGTTTGCGTTTCCTTGTGGAATGGTGGTTGATTTCCCTCAGAAGGAGTGATCTAAGAGAGGGCAAGGCGGAAAGTGCCGTGCTTTTTATGACCTAGTCTTGGAAGACAGACACCGTCATTTCTGTGATTTCCTTTTGATTACATGGGTCAGCCCTATTTATTGTGGGAGGGAACCATACAAACCATGATTATAGGAGGTGAAGATCTTTGGGGGCCATCTTGGAGGCTGGCTACCATACCACCAAACTGGATTGTTTGAATTGTGAGGGTCCCGTGATCTTGAACTGTCTGCCCCTCCTCCTATAGATTTTCCAGCAGTGAGATGTTTTTCCCTCTATAACGCAGATTTCAATTCATAGACTGAGTGGCTCTGAAACCATTGGTCTAACCGGTAAACTTAATGACCTTCTCCTTCTTTACTCAAGAAGCTACAGCACGAATAGGGCGTGTACTTTCTGGTTCTGCCAATATAGCATTGTTATGCATGTCATCTGATCGTAGTTTGTGTGTTGGTTGAGAATGACGGTGCTAACCATATTAATTGTGAAACCCTATTCTCCCCTCAGGCTGCTATGCTCAGGAACATCCAATTTAAGCAATAGAAAGTAATGAAGGGAGAAGTCATGCAGGCCTGAGAAGTGGGAAACCGGGCCAGAAGCTGTATTTCAGTTTTAGATACACGTCCGATGCACAGATAGAAAGGAATGGTGTTAATTTATTGTGAAATAGATACAACTCATTTTCACATTGCTTTATCATTTTCTTCTCTTTCAGGAATCTAGGGAAAAGGTTGTAAGAAAAGTCATGTTAGAAATCTGCTGTGAGAGTAGAAAGTGGGTATCTAGCATTGCTATGTGGTATGAACTATGAATTTTCAGCATACGTGGTCTATGTGGGTTTGATTTACACTTGTGGGAGGTGATCACTAATTCCCTCCTCCCTCCTTCTAAACACCATCAGTCTCTCACAGCCCCCACTCTCTGATTCGATAGGAAGGGTCCTCAAGGAGAAGGCGAGCACAGGGTTTTGGTGTCAAGCAGACTCAGGTTTAAATCTCTTCTCCAATTACCAACTTGCTGTGAGATCTGGGGCAAGTATCTTACCTCTCTAAGCCCCTGTTTTCTCATCAGTGAACGATCAATACCTACTTCCTAGAGTGTTTTTTAAAACTTTTTCTTTTGAAGTAACTTCATCCTTGCATGAAAGTTGCAAAAATAATACAAAAATACAATATAGAACTCCAACATACTCCAACCAAGATGCCCAGATTTACCAACTATTGGCATTTTACCACATTTGTTTTTTTTATCATTCTGTCTGTCATCTATCTCTTTCTTTATCATCTATCGATTTTCTAAACAGTTGAGAGTAGTTTGCAATAACTCATGTTCCTTGAACACTTAACAGTACCATGGACATTACCTAAGCACAAGGCCATACACTTAACACAATCTCCTTACATACAGCTCATCAAATTCAAGAAATTTAACAATATAATGCATACAGGAGTTCAGAGGGGAATTCGCGCCCAACTCGCACTGCTCAGTACAATGTCTTGCTCAGGGAAATCACTTAAAAAATGGACACTGCTGAATTGATTATCCATCCTACATACCAAGTTCCTCGATCGCTTCTGTAGACCTGGTACCAATGGCTGTGCATCAGTATTGGGCAGCCCCGGGACATTTTTACTTTGCTCTCAACTTGGGCCCCTGTATCTTAGGGCTGGTGATGTGCTGACACTGGCTCCTACTGGTTTGCAAGAACTGATTGTATGCATTTCTTCCCAGCTTAGAGTTGAGAGATGTCACACTGATAGCTTGAAGTCGGCCATGCTGAGAGTATTGATGCCATGGCAAGGGACCACAGCATGACCGTTTACACCCAAAAAAGCAGGGTCCCACTTGTTCAGAACTAGTTGCTAAAAGATTTACCAGCACACCTCCTCCTAGGGCTATTTCTTCAGAAAAACAGTCTCAATTGCTGGACTGCTTTGCTATATTTTCCCCATCCCAATGCCTCTTATTACGTTCCCTTCCTTTTCATTCTGTCCCCTAAACCATTGCAGTAGTTAATTATTTTTCCCAGGTGGCCACTCTCTTCCTCTCCATTTCTTTCCTTCACTGTAGTGTCCTAGAAGCTTTCCAGAAGCACTGGCTGCAGCAGGGCCCCTGATTCCTGCTCAGATTCCTTCCATAGTATCTGTGCTTGTGTGATATGCCCTTGATTTCTCAGGAAAGGTAAGATTTTAAATGTCCTGCCCCACTGTCCCCATAAGTACTTGACAAAACCAATATTCATATTGTATTTAGATAATGTATTTGGAAAGAGCACAGGATTTCAAACAAGGAAGACCTTGGTTTAAATCCTAGGTCTGCCACCTTCAAGCTATGTGTTCTTAGAGAATTTATTTCCCATAGGGTTGCTATGGGATTACAAGTGTTAAAACATGTACAGTTCTTAAAACAGTGACTGGCACGTAGTATGTGCTCAGTAAGCATCATGTGTTTTTCTTGTTATCCTTCCTCACCAGTGTGCCATGCAAAGGTCACACTGATTAGGATCTGGTGCTATTTTCCAAATTGGGGTTTCCCTACTGTTCCCCTCCCCTCTGCAAATTCAACCCACCGTATAAAATCAGAGTCTACTTTACCTCCCCAAAAGTCCTCCCTAACTCCTCAGGCCAAATTTATATCTCCATACCTGAAAGAGGAATAGGGACTCCAAGGGTAATCACATCACTGGCCATGCTCAGTGTGCGTCAGCCCTGTCCTGGGTGGAAGGACAGTGTGGTTCCTGCCTCCCCACAGGTTATGGATCCGTGGTTGGAAGATGGCTAAGTAATGATGCTGTCACAATATAGCACAAAAAGTGCTGTGATTGGGAAGAGCAGGAGCTGAGGGACCACAGAAGGACATCTAATCCTCTATTGTGGATTTCAGAGAAGATGCCCCTGAGCAAGTGGAGGGTGCAGAAGTTATCCAAGTGGAGATGGGAAGAGGGATGGTAGGAGGCAGACAGTTGAGAGAGCATGTAGGAAGGCCCAGTGTGAGGAGATAGCATGGTGATACAGGGGAGCTAAAGAGAGTTCAGCGTGGCTGGAATGTTGAGTTTTGAGACCAACCAGATGGAAGAGAGCACTCCGAAGCTCGGTCATTGGTGGCCCTCAATGCCACCTTAAGTTGAGATTTTATCCTGACGACCACTGGTGTTCAACAGAGCAATGCCTTGCTTAGACTTCCATACATAAGGATGACCACACTGCTAAGTTTGCTTTGTATTACACAGTGTCTCTCCAATTAAAATGTCACTTCTCTGAATCTCAATCACTTCTTCTCTAAAAGAAGACAATAACTTCACAATTTTGCCTAGTATACAATAGAATAATGTGTGGGAAAGTGTATCATAAATCCTTAAATCTGTCTACACTTGGAGATGGATAATTATTAATTTTGGGAGGAGGGTGGCCTCATGCATCCTGGTGAACTGGAAAAAGCTGAGTTGACATTCTAGTTCTCCCACTATTTGGGCAGTTCCTTAACTATTAGAAGCTGATGTAAGCATTTTCTTTGTATAGATGAGAATAACCCACAAGACATATGGTTCTAATAAAGAAATGTTTGTAGTGTGTGACTTTTAGGACACCAAGTAGTGTTTAATGGTTGTTAGCCTACACACACACACACACCCTGCTCCAGCACCCTGAGGACAAAACTCACATCTGCATCTTAAAAATGAAACAAAACTATCTACAACAAAAACTAGCATAGAACTAGATCATAATATTAAATTATGTGATAATATTAAAACAGATGGTGGAATAATGATTGCCTCCCTTACTGAATTTGGCATTACACAGACTAAACCAAAGAGCTTGTCCTCAATTTCCCTTTCTTCCAACATGCACACAAGCACACATACATGTGCACCTATACACACATATGCACATGCACATACCATATACACATATATACATACCATACATACAAACACCTACCATGCATGCCTACATGCTCACACACTCACACTCACACTATATCAGACTTGACATCCTGGTCCTGGGAATGAGGGGTCACGGACACTGGGTTTTAGGCTCTTCAATGTACATGATCCTTTCAACAGTAAACAGAGTCTTGGCATGACTTGCATCCCTGGTTTGTTTGTTTTTTTAGGAGGTTTGAACCTGGGACCTCAAACACATGAAGCATGAGTTCAACTGCTGAGTCACAATGCTCCACTGCAAACTCGGTCCTTTGATAACTGACAACAATGGATCTATAGCCTAATATCAGGTGGTGATAAGATCTACCCCTAGGTTTGAGTTGTTTGCAAACTGTTATTTGAGCTTTCCTGAGATCATAATTTTAGAACTTCCTTCTTTATTCCTAGGAGTTTCCACTGAATTACGTACACAGTCTGGCACATGTACTGTAAAATTTATGGCTTTCATTTTCTGGGACGAGATAAGCCTAGAGCACAAGAGATTAATTAGAAGCAACTGGACCGAAGTGATTTCTCTTCCCACATCTAGTTCTGGGAGCAGCTTAGCATAGCAAACTTTGCTCTGTGCTTATTTACATAAATTGGAAGCTTGATTATCCTGGTCCTTGTAGATGAGCCACCATAAAGACAGGAAAACTGTAGAGTCCTGAATTGCTTAAGTACGTAATAACTACAAAGGTCACTGGAAATATTGGTCAGGTAATGGATTCTGTTTTTAAGCCTTCAGCTTTGTTTCAAGTGTGATATTTTCTTAACTGCAGTTTGCTGTAGGAATGACCTTTATGGTGGAAATCCTGCATTGTTTACAAGTTGGCTAATCTAAAGAGTACCGTCTAGATTTTTATCAGTGGTTTAGCCCTGCCTCTGCAAAGCCTTGACTGTATTATACAAAGGTTGGCTGTATCCTGTGTGTGGTTCATAGAGAAACAGTGGAGATGCTATGATGGCCTGTGAACTTGAATAAAAATGAAGGACTGTTATCAGGGCAGATCATGGAATGGAGGGACTTACTTGGACTAAAGACCAGGGTCTCCTGGTTTCCACCTCCTGCTGTGACCAGCAGGATTATTATTATTATTGTGAGATGACCAGAAACAGGACGATGCAGGCACTGGGCCTTGCCATCTCCCTTGGCAATGACTGAGTAGGTGCTTTGCCTGGAGAGCTAAGCTGTGTGCTCAGACTGTCGTCGGAGAGGTGATAGAGTTACAAAGTGTCACAAGAAATTGTGATCTCCAAGGAGTTCTGAGACCGTAGCAAGGGGGAGAGATGACTTTGTACTTCGAGGGGCAACATAAACCTCTGATAAGAGAAGTAGGATTTAAGGAGAGCCTTGGACATGGAAGGTCACAAGGAATTCAAAGGTAAAATTCACCAAAAAAGCAATATTGCAGGTTGGAAAACACGGACAAAAGCTCAACTTCATGAGTAAACAGAAGGTAGTAAAAGTTTGCCTGTTAACGTTTCATATTTCAAATTGGCAAATGAATTTTTAAAAATGAAATTCCCTGAGGATGGCAAGAATAAAATAAAATGGCCCCATTCCAACATGCGTGTGTGCTTGTGGTAACTTATAGACAACCTAAAATTTCCCTTTTTATCCTTTTTCAAATATACAATTTAGTGGTATTTACTACATTCACAAAGTTGTGCCTTCATCACCATCACCCATTGCCAAAACTTTTTCTGTCACCCCAAACAGAAACTCCTTACCAATTGAATATGACGTCCCCCACTTGGCCCCTGGTAGCCTGTATTCTAGTTTCTGACTTTAAGAATTTGCATATTCTGCTTATTTCATATAAGTGAGATCATACAGTATTTATTCTTTTTCATCTGGTTTATGTCACTCAACAAAATGGCTTTGTTCACTTTTTTCATTATCTGCTCTTCTGACTGTAGATTTCCCTTATCCTGTCTTCTAGTTCCCTGCTTCTTTCTTTTGCCTGTTCAGATCTGCTGCTGAATGCCTCTAGTGCATTTTTAATCCCCAGGATGGGTGTTTTTCATCCCCATACACTCTATGTTCCTTTTTAAACGTTCCAATTCTTCTTTTTTTGTTCCCATATCATCTTCCTTCTCTCCTGTAGTTCTATATCCAAATTTAGTTTATTTCCATCCTTATTTTTCTTTAGCTCCTTGAATTGATTCAGGAGATTTGACTGCACATATGTGATTAGTTGTTCCACTGTCTGAAGTCTTCATTTGTTCTCTCGACTGAGCTATCTCTCCCTGTTTCTTCCTATGGCTTGTCGTCTTTTGTTGATGTCATGGCATCTGATTGTTTTGATGTGCTAACTCTGCACGTCATTTTCTCCCTCTAGCCTAGGGATTTAGTGTGAACTAGGTGTGTGCTGAGGCTCTTCGCCCACGCTTGGCCCTGTTTATGCTGAACTTCTAGATGAGTTGGTGTTCAAGTGTTCAGATTTTCTCAGGTCTTTCTCCACCTGCCTCTTGCTCTGTGCATACACAGTTAACTGTTAAGATTACTCAATTGTGTGTCACTGTTTTCCCTTAAGGAGAGGGTTTCCTTCTTTCTGTCCCTTCTCTAAGAGTCCTGGCTGTTCTCTTTGCTTTTGTACAAATTTTCCTCCCCATGGATTTGCTCAACTCCTCTCCTGCCATCTGGGAGGGCTTCTTCACTCAGTTTCAGCCCTTCTTCTGCCCTGCCTTACAGCAGTTCAGTTTCCCCTTTTCATGTGGAATTTCTGTCTCTGGTAACTTTTGCATGAGGGGATCCCAACCCATGGAACCCGATGGGTCAGAATTTTAAAGCACCCGAGTTTTTCTTTTAGGTGCACCAGCAGTTAGGGACTGGCTGGGAACGTGCACAGCTTGTCAGGATTTCTGTTGCAAATTTCTCTGGTTTCTGGAGAACTGTTTTTTATGTGTGCACATGCTGAGCCCTGTGGCTCTGCCTGGAGTCTCTGTGACTTTGAGTCCCTGTGCCTGAAGGGTCAGCCACCATTGCAGGAGGTGCCCAGGCCAGAGCACTGCCACTGTGTGCCTCTTTCCACAGCCTCCCTCCATTGTCTGCTTTCTGTGTCCATTCGCTACATATTCTTCTGTGTCTGCTTGTATTCTCATTAGGCGACTCTGGGAACTGATACTGGGACCTTCCGGAGTCGGAGAGAGACGGTCATTCTCTTGCACCACCTCAGCTCCCTGATCTGAGGCATCTCTTATTATCTCTCCTCTGTATCTCTTTTTGTTGCATCATCTTGCTCTGCCAGTACTCTGTGTGGGCCAGCACTCCTGAGCAGGGCAGCACTCCGCGCAGGCCAGCACTCCCTGCAGGCCAGTGCTCTCTGTGGGCCAGGTCATCACCACACGGACCAGCTTGCCTTCACCAGAAGGCCCTGGACATCGAACCCTGGACCTCCTGTATGGTAGATGGGAGCCTAATTGCTTGAGCAATTCCCAACTGTGTGCCTCTTAAACTACCTGGGACCAAGCACGGGAGAGCGTTCTGCACTACAGTTCTAGGCTACTCCCTTACCTCTTTTGTGCATGTGTAACTTCTTTTGTTCCCATTCAATTCAGCATTTGTAGAGTCTTTGTCCAATCTCTGTTGTCCTCCAGAGTCTAAGCGAGTTGAATCTGCCCTTCTGTTTAGCTGTCTCTTAAGTGGAAATGTTACCGGGAATGTCTTGTGCCACCATCTTGATAATGTCACTTACTAGAATTATTTTTGATGGCTCATATTTCTACTATCCAAGCCAGTTTCAAGGCTTTTCTAGTAAAAGTGATAGAAGCTTCTGCTATGCCCAGCAAACCAGCAGGGCTTGGTAAATAAATGACAGTTTTAGTTTGCATTAAGCTATGCCTGCCCTGCCGTGTTCTTTGCCACACTTGGACAGGGAATTGTGTGGAGAGACATACACTGGATTTCTCCAGAACTCACAGAGCGAGTCTACCTTCTTAAAATTGTATCAAAAACCACAACAATATACCTGGAAAATATCATACTTAATTAAAAAAATAAAATAAAACAAAAACGACAATATTTTCTTTTCTTCTTAACTGAAATTGTACTGGAGAATAGGAGACCTAGTTCCAGGGCTGGCCATAATACTTGCTCACTGTGTGACCTTCATCGAGGGCCCCTCTGGCTGGGTCTCAGTTTTCCCATCTGTAAAATGTGTTGAAGCCAACTACGGACAGCTAGGGATGAATGGGTCCCAAGCCAGTGGAATTTAAGGGCAAAATTTCTTTAGGATAAACACAAAAATCCATGTATGTTTGTGTTTACTCTGCTATAATATAGCATTCAACAAGTAAAATCTGCACAGTGGTAGGATGTAATATGAGCGAAGTTTGGTATGGGAGAGGACATGCATATCCTCCCACTTAAGAAACACAGGATATTCCATAGATCTCTGAGCTCTCTTTCAGCCTTAGCACCTTGCCTCTCTGGGATTTGAATTCCCTCTGCTACCCATCTAAGCTCTGTACTTCTGAGTTGGGCAACTTCAAATCCAGTGTTTTCTCCTGCATCTGTTTTGGCACAAAGGAAAACAGATTAAGCGCCAGGCTTTTTTCTCCAGGTCAGGATCAAGGAAGGCATTCTGCGCCTTTTAGGTCAAGTAAATGTTATTTCCTCAACTTCTAAGAATTTAGGGGGAGAATCTAGGATTTATTAAAACATATACTGCTTCATCCTCTTTACCATCAGCCTCAATTCTAGGGCTCAGTTAAGATATTTACTGGTTCTCAGGAAGGTGTTAATACTACTACTAAGAAAAATAATACATAGTAATTATAATAATCTTCATTAGGAAAAACACTAATATATTAACAATTAATAATATTAAGATTAACTTAATTGGCTAAGATTCTTTAGATGTAAGAGTCCAAAACTGCTCTGGTTAACCTAGCAAAATAGGAATTTGCTGAAATCCGTGGGCTGGCTTGCAGGATTGAAGGAAGAGGGATTGGGGAATCAAACTTCAACAGGGACAGACAATCAAGACAGCAGTAAGTAATGAGCAGCTTTGATAGAGTAATACCACCTCCAGTCATTCAATCAGATTCCAATTGTTAGGTGAGTAGATGGTATTAACTGGAGTTTCATATTCTGTGCCCAGTAGAGCACACAAAAATTTCTACCGTTTTCATTGTTGATTCTTTTAAATTTTAGTAATATATATACAACTCAAAATTTCCCATTTTACCCATCTTCAAGGGTGAAGTTCAAGGGTATTAATAACATTCACCATAGTGTGCCACCATCACCATCATCCATTACTCAACCTTTTTCTACCTTTATTTGACCACAAGTGTGACCACCTAAATGATGACCTTTACTAGCACTTTATGTTCATTATTCCTAATACTTTGCACAACCTTTTAAAGAAGTAGTCTGATCTCTTTTTCTACAAGCAAAGCCCTTGAGGAGTGGAGGGAGAAAGTTAACTGGCACACGTAGTCACACAGTGGAACTGCTGGGACTTAAACCTGGCTAATCCAAAATTCATCTTCTAAATAACCCAATTGCCTTTCTCTTATATTTTGCAAAGTTTGATGCTCTGAATCAAAAGAAAAAAATCAGTGTGACAGCAAATCTCTCTGCATGACTACAATTGCCTTACTCTTCTACCACCGAACATTTTTACCCCTCCTTTCTAGAAACAGCCTGGCAAAATGTTAAGTATTGAGGTATTTGGATAGTGTCATATTTGAACCAATGATCCATGTGAGCAGGGATTTTGAATCCCCTTTTCTAAAAGAAGAAGTTGATAAATATTTGTTGACAGCGCCAGAAGCAAAACAGGTAAAGGATTTAACCTCATTGTCCAGTAATAATTCAAGGTAGTATTCCCCCAAACCAGCCCTTCTCCACCATTCCTCCTGTCAAGCAGGCTAAACTCTACCTGGTGTTTCTGTAAGTCCCTGTCTGGTCCTTTAATTGAAATGCCCATGCCTGCACCACACCCACTTAGGTCCAGCTGTGAAGAGCCAAGACACCTCCTCCTTGCCTTCTCTCTAATTGTTTTTATTTATTTATTTTAAAAAGATTTATTTTTTTTATTTATTCCTCCCCATTTCCATCTCTTTTCCTCCCCCCCCCCCCCCCCCCCACACTCCCCCATTCTGCCATTGTCTGCTCTCTATGTGCATTCACTGCGTGTTCTTCTGTGTCTGCTTGTAATCTCATTAGGCGACTCTGGGAACTGGGATCTTCCAGAGTGGGAGAGAGGCGATTACTCTCTTGTGCCACTTCAGCTCCCTTGTTCTGCTATGTCTTCTTTTTGTCTCTCCTCTGTGTCTTATTGCATCATCTTGCTGTGCCAGCACTCCACAGCACTCCCTGGCATTCCTGCGCAGGGCCGCTTTTCCCGCGCCAGGCAGCATTCCCACTCAGGGCAGCTCTCTTGCGTGGGGCTGCATTCCCGCATGGGCCAACACTCCATGTGGGCTAGCTTGCTGTCACCAGGAGGCCCTGGGCATCAAACCCTGGACCTCCTATATAGTAGTCAGGAGCCCAGTTGGTTGAGCCACATCCGTTTCCCTGATTGTTGTTATTTCAAAGGAAAAACATGAACAAGGAACTCTTTCTACTGCCATTCTCTGCACTTTGAAATCTGGCCCACGTTTCACTGCCACTTTTTCCATAAGCCCCTTCCTTAGCTCTGTGATCAATATCCATCTCTCCCTTTTTGGGTTCCTGTTACATTTTCTGCTTTCCTTAAAACACAAATCACACTGGCTTTGGATCATTACTGGTGTCTACCTGCCCCTCTAGACCGAGTGATTCTCAAGTGGGGGTCCTTCCATCACCTGACAAAGAATCACCTGGGGTGGGGAGTGTTCCCATTAAAATGTGTATTCCTCAGCCCCACACTGAGTGGGGCCCCCTGTTCTTTGTGCATTCCAGCACTTCTTCCAGTTCTTTTGCGAAACAGCGTCCCGATTTTCTTGTGGGGAGCTTCCCCTCTCTAGTTTGCATTCAGCCTCCCTGGGGCAGTCATGGAAGGTGTTTTTGTCTTTTCTCATCAAAGGGCAGGAAGGTGACACAGCTGGCTGGTTTGATATTCTCAACCTGGCATTTTGACTTTTGGGCCAGAAAAGAAGAGAAGATAGTGCCCTGAAGACTGGTGCATTAGTTTCTACAACCTAAAACACTCACTGCTTTTCTGGCTCAGTGAAATAGAAAAAGAGAAGTGTTAGAAGAACCAACAGTATCTCTCCCATGAGAAGCCATGGTGTTTTGTCTAATAGAAGGAACGCTGAATCTCCAGACCTCTGAGAAAGCAGGGCCAGGGTCAGGTTTTGTTATTTCTAACCTACAGATCGACCAATTGGATCAGAATATTTGGGATAAGGATGTAGAAGTCTGCATTTTTAAAGTGATCTCCCCACTGACTTTTTAAGAAATAAACTTTTAATTTAGGAATAGTTTTAGGTTTATGGAAGAGTTGAGGAGGTAGTAGATAATTCTGGTACACTCCACACCCAGTTCTTCCCATTAGTAACACCTTACACTACCACCATACATTTGCCCAAACTAAGAAGCTGACAGTGGTACAGTACTCCTACCTAAACTCCAGGCTTTATGTGGATTTCACCAGCTTTTCCATTAGTGCCCACTTTCTGTCCCACCATCCAACCCAGGGTCCCGTATTGCATTTGGTTGCCATGTCTCTTCGGTCTCTTCTTGTCTGGGGCAGTTCCTCGGTCTTTTCTTGCTTTCCATGACCCTGACAGTGCTGTGGAATACTGACCTGGTGTCCTGTAGAATGGCATCCCATCTCTCCCAGTGATTTTGACAAGATACTGGACTTAGCATTTTGAGAGCAGGACCCACGCCCTCACTGTCACTATCGTATACAGGGTGCTCAGTGCGGTGTAGAAGCTCAGTATACACATACTGATAGAATGCATGCCACTACCTCACTTCCTAAACTGTGCTGGCTACATGGGGAACCAGGACTTGCTCATCCCTGCATCTGTACCACGCCTTACAGTGCAAACTTGGTGGCAGGGCTCAGGGGAGTGCCAGCCATCTGCTAAAGCTCGATGCCTTTGACTAGGCTAGGATCTTCAGTCAGAAATAATCACATAATTACAAAGGAAAACGCTAATCGTGATCATCTGACCACTTTTTGACATCTCCCTTTCAGTTCATTCATGGATGTGTCGCTCACAGCCCAATCAGATAAAAAGAAAAGTAGAAAAAAGGGACTGCTGGCAGTCTCTCATCACAGCTGGGAAGACAGGCTCTTGCTCTAGGCATGCTTATAAATTTTAAAATATTTCAGATGCTTTTGTGTTGCTGCTTATTCTGGTTCAGTGATCAGGCGGAATGTATTAAAAGGGACGGTGTTTCATCTGGTTGAGCTGCTGGATTACAGGTGCACTTCATTCCGCCAAAGGGGAAACACTGCCATGCTTGGTTGCTGTTTCATAGAACTATGCTAAACAGGTTCCATTCAAACACTAATTGCAAGCAATGAAAGTACAAGGCATTTCTTGAGCATAGACCAATGGATATTTGTACTATTTTACGTGTATCCCACACATAAATTTCTAATGCTGATGACAATTATAAAAAGTAGATAATTTTGGTTATATTTAACAGTTAAAAAATAGTCTTGAGGAGCCAAGGACAATGCTCAAGTTCATGATGCTGTAAGTGGTAGAGCTGGGTTTGGAACTCACATCTCTATCCTACTCTCTTTTCAGTACTCTTCAGACACCTCAAAAGTCACTTGCTGGCTTTTATCTATGTGCATTTATCTACCTCTCATTTATTATGTTTTACTATTAAACAAACATAACCAATATTTTGCTATTATTTTCACTATTAAATACACTTCATATCCAGCATGATATAGTGCAGCATTCCTCAAAATGTGGTCCGTATTACAATTGAACCAAAAGCCCCTGGGGAGCTCGTCAAAGGTGCTGATTCCTGGGCCCCACTCCAGACCTCCTGGGCCATAATTCTGGACTTGGGTCTGGAGTTTTAAAAATGAGCCCTCCAGTTGATGCAAATTCTTACTGAAGTTTGAGAAGCTCCACTGTAGGGAGAATGCATAGTACTTGGAAGCACATTTCAGATTGGATACTTTCTAGCTGGTTAGTCTCAGGCAAGTCATAGCTATAAAATGGCTATGCATGTCTCTCACTCCACATGGTTGCTGGTTAAGATTATAAGAAAAAATATGGATATGAGACTGCTGGTCTTGGTAGGCACCTTTTTTCCCATAGCAACTTCCTTCCACATAGGGTCAGCCAAGGATTTCAGGAATGTGTGTGTGTTTGGGGGGGGGGGGCTGGGGAAGGGGGGAGGGTGATCAATTTTGGGATTTTGCCAGATTTAAAAATATGAAAAATACAATCTTCCTTTTTTTCCTTTTTACAGAAAAGATTTTGTGAGTCTCGGAAAATTCTTAACTTCAGGTCAGAATCCATGAACTAAGGATGTTATTGTTGGGAGAGGGCATTGAAATTGGCCGAGCTGATTGCAGAGACATCGTTTTAGCCTAGTTTCCGATAAGTATCGGCATCTCGTATTGTATAGAATGCAGTAACAGAGACCTAAATGGGGCAAATCAGACCAGACTCAGAGAAAATACAAATGTACTGAGACTGGACTACAGCCCCCAAAGCATCTCTCTATGGCATCTTTTGTGGCTTGCCTGCACTAAGGGCTACCATTTCTGGCCTAAGCTGTGCTTTGTGCTGCTAGAAAAAATCGCTCATCTCTTCTCAATATGGACTTGCTGGTCAGACCCACAGATAAAGAGCTGAGACTGAGGAGGGTTTGGTTTAGCCCTCCCTGGTCTGGCTGTTTGAACACTGACTCCTAGATGACTGATCTTTCAAGAGAAGGAGAAGTGATTTTTTCCCCCAACATTTGGGACAAATTAACCAGTTTGACAAAAGCAAAACAGTCCCCCTTTTAAGATGAAGTGCTCCTTAAGTGCCTATCCTGTTTCCAGCCCAGACCGGACATTTCTCCTCCCCGTCTGCTCTGAAGGGGCATTGGAACCCAACATGCAAGCAGACTAAGCAGACAGGTTCTGCTGTGGGCGGACCCTGTCGAGCTGAGCGATTAGGCAGTGATGACAATCTCAGCTGAGCCTGACCTCGGCCTGAACCCGGCGTTTTCCGCCTTTCCTGCCATTATTTCGGATGACTTTGGTGTCCCCCAACTTCCCCACTCCAATCACTTTTATACCTTCTCTTCTATTGTTTCTCCTTCAACACTATGCGTACTACACAGCTTGAAACTTTCCTGGCATGGGCCCCATTTTCATGACTATGAAATCAGTCACTGAAATTCTTTCTTCCAGAATCTCTTCTATAATTTCAGGGAATGTCACATCCTGCCCACATTGGAATGAACTTCACAAGGAATGAGACTGATGAATGTCTATTTCCTTCAACTTTTAGTAGCTTACTGTAGTGGCAGAATCATCTGCTGGTCATCCAGCCCTTGATCTGATTCTCACTACCTTACAAAATGACGTGTCACCTTGTGGGACAGTAACAGCTGCTATTCTCCACCGTGGCAGCTTGGTTATGTCCTTTCTAGCACTTATCAGCATCTGCAACTATTACATTCATTTGTTCATTCACTGACTAAATGGGTCCCCTTCCCCTAGTAGAATGTAAGCTTCATGAGGACAGGGACCTTCTTGGTCTGGTTCACATCTGGAGCCCTGGAGGTTCTCATTAGCTGAATCAAAAGATCAATAATTGAATTCAGTATTTCACTACCGAAGCCAGATCTCCTGGGGGGCCGTGGATGTGTATATCCATACTATACCCCCAGCACTTAGCCCCAGGGGGCCAAGACAGAGTAAACACCATGATGTGGTGGGAAGAACGTGGATTTTGGAGTTGGAGAGACCTGCACTAAAATTCCATCTCTCCCATTTACAAGGGCCTTAGGCAATTTACTTAATATCTCAGAGCTGCAATTGCTTCAGCCCATAAAATAAGCTTAACTCTAGGATGGTACCTATGTTGTGAATACTAAAATAAATTTTATAAAAGTACTTAGAAGTGGCTGGCACATAATAGGTATTCAATGAATATGAGTTGATTTACTCTGAGAAGGTCAAAGGATTATTACCAGCCATGACCAGCAGAAGACAAGGGGCCAGGCTGTCTGTCTCCACAAGCCGGGTTCTGCTTTCCAGAGTTAGCACATTGAAAGAACCTGTTCATTTGTTCTTAAAATCCATTTTAGGACAGCAGGTATCTCCAGAAGTGTGCCCACAGATGAGGAGACATAAGTTTGGTGGGAGCCCAGGGCTCTGGCCAATTGCCCCACTTATTTCATATTATAATAGTTTTTGAAAGTGCATTTATTTTATTTTCTCTCCAACTTGTGGCTGCCTGGGCTTTTAAACTGTTTATTCCCCCAAATGTGCCTGGATCCTGGATGCCTTACAAATTCAACACATACCCACACACATCAGACATTTTTCTGTCACTGCCCTAAATTAAGAACAAATCACAGTCAGTTTAAACCTCCCAATTTAATAAACACCAGATCCCCCAAATGTCGGAGAGACTAGTCATTTGCAAAGTCTTTAACTTGAGGCTCACATATGAAACTAAGGAAAAAAGTAGTTGTCTCAGTTTCCTAGGACTGCCATAACAAAGTAAAAAACTGGATGGCTTAAGCAACAGCCGTGTAACGGCTCACAGTTCTAGAGGCCAGAGTCCAAAAGCAAGACTGGGGACGGACCATGCTGTTCATACCTCCCTCCTGCTTTCTGGTAGTGGCCCACAAATCCTTGACCTTCCTTGGTTTGTGGCAGTCCATCTCTGATCTCTCAGTCATCACATGGCCTCCTCCCCTGTGTCTGTGTGTCCAAATTTCCTCTTCTTATAAGGACACCAGTCACCCAGGATTGCTGCCCACCCTAATCCACCTTGGGCTCATCTTAACTAATCATCTCTTCAAAGACCTTATAAGGTCACATTCATGGAATCGGCAGTTAGGACTTGAACTTATCTTTTTGAGGGACACGATTCAACACGTATCAGCAATAAATAACATGAAATAAAGCGGGTGCTTGTAGAGCAGTTGGGTTACCAGCTAGACCAAAAGTATGTGGGCAAGTGATCTGGACTCAACCTCCATCATGTAGTTAGACCATTTACAGACCTGCTGGTCTCTGTGGAATCTGCCAGGACAGTCTGGACTTTTGCTTTATGTGGTGGTTAGTGGTTGAGCAACAGGGAATGTCTTCCCAAAGAAATTTCCAGGGCAGAAGGCTTTCCAATGTAAAATAGCATGTCAGCTTTCCAGGGCCTAAGGAAACCTCATCTGTGTCTCTGTTTGGCAGGGCTACGTGGCAATTTTGACTATGGCTTTTATTGTATTAAATCCATGTTTACTTTTATTGTTGTTGGTCTTACTCATGGGGAGACCTTTTAAAGTAGCAAGGGAGGGAAGAAGGCATCAGACCAGGAGTCAATCCTAGCCTTGGATTTTCCATAGACTCTTAAGAGTCTAAAGGAAGTCAGTTACTGCCTCTGAACCTTCATTTCCTCACCCGTCATCTGAGGAAGGCCTTCCTTAGTTTTTAAAAGTGTGTTCTGTGCAGTGTCTGGAGGTTCTTTGCTTTAGGTCTCTCTCTACCTCCCACCTCTGTTTCAACCAGAGCAACCCCACTGTGGTCAGCTGAATAATGGCACCTCTCTCCATCAATGTCCACATCCAGTCGTCAGAACCTATGAATATGTGACCTTCCATAGCAAAAGGGACTTTGCAGAAATGACTAAGTGAAGGCTCTTGAGATGGGGAACTAATCTGGATTAGTTGGTGGGCCCAATGTAACCACAGAGTCCTCATTGGAGAGAGGCAAAAGAGTCAGAATCAGAGAAAGAGATGGAACAATGGAAGTAGAATGAGAGAGAGATTTGAAAATGCTACATTGCCGGCTCTGAAGATGGAGGAAGGAACCATTAACCAAGGATAGCAGGCAGACTCTAGAAGCTAGAGAAAGACAAGGAAGTGGATTCTCCCCTGGAGCCTCTAGAAAGAATGCAGCCCTGCTGATGCCTTGACTTTAGGACTTCCAATCTCCAGTTGAATAAATCTGTGTTTGGAGTCACTATGTTTGTGGTGATTTGTTGTAGCAGCAATGGGAAATGAGTACACCCATCATTATTTGATTTACACATTGGAATCTCATCTAACATTTCATCTGAAATAAAATGGACAGATAAGCTCTGAGGCTCATTCCAGTTTAAAATGACTGTGGCTCCTTTAATGTCAACATATAACTCTGGGGACAATGAATGTGCATGCTTGGAATCACACGGGGCAAGCACACTGTTTATCAATGGTCAAACCCATTTTGTTACATCCTTCCTCCATCTTAAAGTCAGCTGTACCTCAGAAACAGATGTTTCTTCCCTTCAGTCAGCCAAACCTTCAGGATGTGGAGAGATGCTTTTGCTCTCTCAGGATGCCTTCCATGAACGGATACTACAGAGAACTATTTCCTTTTCTTCCCTTAGCCATTTCCTGGGACTGCGTCAGGAAGAAACCTTACTGGATGCCTTCCCTGATAATGCCTAGCAAGTTCTCCACTGGTCTGCAGCTCCAGGAAGGTAGGACCACTTGTTTGCTCACCACTGTATTCCCCACATGGGGTCTGCTATAGATGCTCAGCAACTATTTTGGGAAGACGTGATTAAATAAATGAATTAAAAGACCACTGGTCTACTTGCAATTTCCTAAACAAACACGAAAAGTGTTACTATGAGAGGAAATTCCTTTCTCTCATTTTCTTACCTTCTCTGAACAACTATTAACCAAGACTCTTCTGAAGACTTTGCTGATTCCCTCCCCTTTCCCCACCATCCAGATTGAGTTCTGTGACCTCTCTTTTGACCTTGATATCCTCTGAGCTAACCTCTAGGACTAATCCATAGCACTAACCCCTTGCGCTAATCCATATTGTCAATAGTAATTTATGTGGCCTACTGACCTATGAGTTTTTGTTTTTTTTTAAATTTATTTTTTATTTATTTCTCTCCCTCCCGCCCCCCCACCAGTTGTTTACTCTCTGTGTCCATTCGCTGTGTGTTCTTCTGTGTCCATTTGTATACTTGTCAGCAGCACTGGGAATCCACATCTCTTTTTGTTGCATCGTCTTGCTGCATCAGTTCTCCATGTGTGCAGCCCCACTCCTGGGCAGGTTGTGCTTTTGTCGCGTGGGGTGACTTTCCTTATGGGGCGCAATCCTTACACATGGGGCTTCTCTATGCAGGGGACACCCCTGCATGGCATGGCACTACTTGTGAGTATCAGCACTGTGCATGGGCCAGCTCACCATATGGGTCAGGAGGCCCTGGGTTTGAACCTTGGACCTCCCGTGTTGTAGGTGGATGCTCTATCCAGTGAGCCAAATCTGGTTCCCCCTATGAGTTCTTAAAGGACTGAAAATGTCTTTTTATTTCTGCATTGCTAAGGTCAAGTGTGGTACCTCTTTCATGCAAGGGTTTAATAAGTATTTGTTGACTCAATGATTGCAGTTAAAAGACCTGAATGTACTTTTCAATGTCTGTTCCATCTCTGCCCAAACTTTCCTTTCTTTTCTTTTCCACACTCCCAATTCGCTTCTGTAATTATTTCCCTCCTTTCTTTATTTCAGTTGTATCCATGTCACATTGACTTCTCTTTTGGGTTTGAGGTGAAAAGTACTGTTTTCTATTGTAAACTGAGACTGTCTCCAACTTTCAAAATCCTGGAAACATTAATTTGGCTCTTTTAAAAAAAATATCTTCCCTTCTATTTAACATTATGTTAGAAGTACTTGCTCGAGCACTGAGGCAAGACCCAGATATAAAAGGAATCCAAACAGGAAAAGAAGAAGTCAAAATTTCACTATTTGCAGATGACATGATCCTGTACATGGAAAGCCCTGAGAAGTCTACAACAAAGCTTCTAGAACTTATAAATGAGTTCAGTAAAGTCGCAGGGTATAAGATCAATGCCGGGAAACGGACTTTGGCCCAGTGGTTAGGGCGTCCGTCTACCACATGGGAGGTCCGCGGTTCAAGCCCCGGGCCTCCTTGACCCATGTGGAGCTGGCCCATGCGCAGTGCTGATGCGTGCAAGGAGTGCTGTGCCACACAGGGGTGTCCCCCGCGTAGGGGAGCCCCACGCGCAAGGAGTGCACCCATAAGGAGAGCCGCCCAGCACGAAGGAGGGAGCAGCCTGCCGAGGAATGGCGCCGCCCACACTTCCCGTGCCGCTGACTGACAACAGAAGCAGACAGAGAAACAAGACGCAGCAAAAAGACACAGAAAACAGACAACCAGGGGAGGGGAGGGAAATTAAATAAATAAAAATAAATCTTTTAAAAAAAAAAAAAGATCAATGCCCAAAAATCAGTAGCATTTCTGTACACTGATGATGAGCAATCTGAGGAAGAAATCAAGAAACAAATATCATTTACAATAATAAATTAAAAAATTAAATACTTTGGAATAAATTTAACCAAAGATGTAAAAGATTTACACACAGAAAACACAACTGTTCAAGGAAATCAAAGAAGACCTAAATAAATGGAAGAATATTCCCTGTTCATTGATAGGAAGACTAGATATTATTGAGATGTCTATCCTACCAAAACTGATCTACAGATTCAATGTAATCCCAATAAAAATCAACACAGCATTTTTTAATGAACTAGAAAAACTAACTATGAAATTTATTTGGAAAGGAAAGAGGCCCTGAATAGCCAAAGACATACTGAGAAAGAGAAATGAAACTGGAGGAATCACACAACCAGACTTCAAATCATACTACAAAGCTAGTGAAAATGGCATGGTATTGGCACAAGGATAGATATACTGACCAATGAAACCAAATTGAGAGTTCTGATATAGATCCTCATATATACAGTCATCTGATATTCAACAAGGCCACCAAGCCCACTCAACTGGGAGAGAAGGGCCTCTTCAACAAACGGTGTCTAGAGAATTGGATATCCATATGCAAAAGAAGGAAGGAGTATTACCATCTCACACCTTATACAAAAAATCAACTCAAGATGGATTAAAGACCTAAATGTAAGAGCCAAGACCATAAAGACCTTGGAAAACAATGTAGGGAAGTGTCTATAGGACCTTGTAATAGGAAATGACTTCACGAACGTCACACCCAAAGCACGAGCAGCAAAAAAACAAGTCGATAAATGGGACTTCCTCAAAATTAAAGCCTTTTGTACCTCAAAGGAGTTTGTCATGAAAGTGAAAAGAGAGGGGTGGCAGACTTGGCCCAGTGGTTAGGGTATCCATCTACAAAATGGGAGGTCTGCGGTTCAAACACCGGGCCTCCTTGATCTGTGTGGAGCTGGCCCATGTGCAGTGCTGATGTGCGCAAGGAGTGTCCTGCCTTGCAGGGGTGTCCCCCGCGTAGGGGAGCCCCGCGTGCAAGGAGTGTGCCGCGTAAGGAGAAGGCGCGTAAGGAGAAGCTGCCCAGTGCGAAAGAAAGTGCAGCCTGCCCAGGAATGGCGCCACACACACGGAGAGCTGACACAATAAGATGACACAACAAAAAGAAACAGATTCCTGAGCCACTGACAACAACAGAAGCGGACAAAGAAGATGCAGCGAATGGACACAGAGAACAGACAACCAGGGTGGAGGGGGAAGGGGAGAGAAGTAAATAAATAAAATAAATCTTTAAAAAAAAAAAAAGAGTGAAAAGAGGGCCTACACAATGGGAGAAAATATTTGGTAACCATATGTCTGATAGGAGACTTATAGCCTGCATATACAAAGAACTATATCTTGAAAATAAAAAGACAAACAACCCATTTAAAAAATGGGGAAAAGATTTGAACAGACAATTCTCCAAAGAAGAAGAACAAATGGCTAAAAAGCAAATGAGTAAATGCTCAAAATCATGAGCTATTAGGGAAATGCTAATCAAAACTGCAATGAGATACCATCTTACTCCCATAAGACTGGCAGCTATCAAAAAAACAGAAGACTACAAGTGCTGGAGAGGATGTGGAGGAATGGGAACACTCATCCACTGCTGGTTGGAATGCAGAAGGATCCAGCCATTCTGGAGGACTGTTTGGTGGTTTCTCAAAAAGTTAGTTATAGATCTGTCATATGACCCAGCAATTCTACTGCTGGGTATACACTCAGAAGATCTGAAAATAAGGACACAAAGTGATATATGTATACCAGTGTTCATAGCAGCATTATACACTTGCCAAAAGTTGGAATCAACCCAAATGCCCATCAGTGGATGAATGGATAAATAAAAAGTGGTATATACATACAATGGACTACTACTCAGCTGTAAGAAGGAATACAGTACAAACACATGTGATAACATGGATGAATTTTGAGGACCTTATGTTGAATGAAGCAAGCCAGGCATTGAAGGACAAATACTACATGACCTATCTGACATGAAACAAGCAACCGAAGCTGTCTCAGAGCTAAAGACTGGAAGATAGGCTTAAAGGAATTTGGGGAGAAGAGGAAGGTTGCAAGCTGACACCTACATGGATGAAGTCTATGATAAACTGGAGGTGTATTTGTACAGGGAAGGGATAAGATGGGGGCATAGGGATACCTTTAGGAAAGGGCTTTGTGGGCTTGAGGGGGGCTAGGGTTGGGAGGATGGGTCACATGACCCAAGGAATTGCGGGGGGGACTGGGGGGAACCATTTAATATGGGAGAATATCAGGTATATGTTTGAAACTATACTGTTGAGAAAACTCTTTAGAAAATATAATAAGGAAGGATCACGTGTTTAAGGTGCTTAAGGGGGAGGGTATCATGTACAGGGGCAAGCTTCTAGGGAGTATGTGAGTGCTCATTTTGTCATAGTGTGTTATATCAGTGGGTGGAGACCTATACAATGAGTGTGAAGGTGTACCCACATCCTGGGGAGAGCTGATATTCCCAAAGAAAGGAAATTGTGTCTCTCGAGAGGAGAGGATCACTGGCTCCCAATTAGTTAGGCAGTCTAATATGCCAAGCCCTCAGCATTGTTGCCATATCTGTAAATCTGGTTCCTCAAGTAGTGAAGATTGAGTGTCACGGTGTGCCCTGAGGGGAGGGGGAGAGAGGTACAGCATGGATGAAAGAAGGGCAACTGGGGGGGCAATGGAAGTGCTCCACAAGGTCATGCAATGATGGACATGTCAACTTACATCTGAAGTGTATAAAAGTCTATAAACTAAAATGTAAACTTTAATGTAAAACATAAGGAAACTAAAAATTTAGAAATTTGTACAGTCTAAAACATAAAAAATAATGTAAACCAAAATGGAACCATGTTTCAAAATTTGTACATCAGTTGCAGCAAATATAACATGAATATGTAAAGAGATCATTGCTGGGGAAAAGGGTTGATGTTGAATATCTGGGAGTCCCCTATATTTTGTATGTGAATTACTGTGATCTAAAACTTTTTTTAAGACAAAATTAAAAATTGGAGAAAAAAAAAAGGACGTAGACACTGAGGAAGAAATGAAAGTGCCTTGCCACTGTACATACAGTGCAACACCTATTACAGTGATGAAAGGCAAAATGTTAGAAACAAAGCTTTATAATATTTTTCATTTTATTAATACACCAATTTATTTTTACTTTATTTTAGTATTTCTAAATTACTATGTATTCTATTTCTAAACTTTAAACCCATCACTGTATTTCAATTTCCTACTAATTTAATTTGGCAATATATTAGAATTCATTGTTGAAGAAGTTTTGGATCACAGAGAGGTACAACCTGTGGCAGGGGAGGAACTCTAGTATGGGGTGTTATTGATGGGGTCACATGGGTGGGGGGATAGTTCTCCAGGACATGTATATAGGGGACATAAATATATTAGGATATATATTGGGTATTTTTATAGTAGTTACAGTTACAAACGTCACCTGAGGGAGTGCTGAGTTCCCACCCAGGGGAACTCTGTCACATTCCCCAATGGAACAACAATAATCCCCCAAGTGCAATGACAAAGATCAACAAGGAAGGATGGTCCAATAGTGAGCCCTTGATACTGATGACTATGCTTAGGAGACTGTGTGCCTGAAATATGATCTAGGCCTAGAGTTGTAGGATACCTGAGAGTTACCTCCTGAGGGCCTCCATATTGTTCAAATGTGGCCACTCTCTAAGTCAAACTCAGCATGAAATGCATTACCTTCCCGCCAATGTGGGACATGACTCCTGGGGATGAGCGTCCCTGGAACTGAGGGATTACAACCAATTACTAACTGGAGAAGCAACTAGAAAGAGACCTCAAATAAAAGAGTCAACTCAGATCAGCAGAATATCTCAGCCTACATGTTGGATCAAATGATAAAAACTGCTCTTTGACCTTGAATAAAAGGGGGAAATGGCACAGACAAATGATTTGATATGGCTAAGAGTCTTCCAAAAAGAGTTGGGAGATCATCAGAGGGGTCTTGCTTATGCACACCTCAGCAGGACCCCAGAAAAATCCAAAGTAGATACAACCCTTGGTACTGGTTCTCCTGAAGGCTATGGAGATCCACAGGGTATATAGTCATGGCACATGGATTTGGAGCTCTGTGCCATGTCAGAGGGCCCTACATTGGAATTTGTGCTCCTGAGTGTGATGGAGCTGTACTCAGATGTGACTTTTCTACACATGCCTCTTCTGTCACTTTACTGAGTCTGTAGTTGGCGCTAGGGATGGTCCATACTCAGGAGACTTGAATCTCTGGACTGCCCATGTGCCAGCTGGGCTCCGAGCCTCAGCAGAGTGGCAACTCCTACTTTCTGGTTCGTTGGCCTTACCCAGGTCAGCTAACAGGGAGGAAAAGATGGTCAACTACCACACCAGGGAATCAAGAGTGCCTACAACTGTAAGCAGAGGAATTGCATCCATCATCCATGTGGAATCTAAGCCCCCTCTTGATGTAGAGGTGGAGGGGACATCACCATCCCAGGGTCCACAGAATGGAGGAATAAAATATGTATGGGAGTGGACTTACTGATATTCTACCATAAAACTATTGTGATGAGTAATAGAAGAAATTTTAGCATCGAGGTGGAGAAAGCAGCCACAGTAGTTGCTGAGGGCAGAGAGAGGGTAGAAGAGATGTGATGTGGGGGTATTTTGGGATTTTGAGTTGTCCTTAATGATATTGCAGGGTCAGATGCTGGACTTTATATATCCTGCCATAACCCGCTGAATGTACTGGGGGAGAGTGTGAACTACAGGGTAAACTATTATCTGTGTAGTGTAGCAGTGCCTCAAAATGTGTTCTCTGTGATGAGTGTGCCACAATGATGAGGGAGGTTGTTGGTGTGGGAGGAGGGGCTGTGAGGGTGGGGGTATATAGGAATCTCTTATATTTTTTAATGTAATATTTTTTCTGTGATGTATATATCTTCAAAAAAATACAATTTACAAAAATGTTGTGGTGGGGGTGGGGAGTGGGTTATATGGGAACCTCCTTTGTTTTTTGTTTTTTTATGCTTTTTGTTTTTTTATGTTTTTTAATGTAACATTCCTTGTGATCTATTAACTTTAATTTTTAAAAAAATGTATATATTACAAACCTTTAAAAAAAGAAAAAAAACATATTGATCAAAAAAATAAAATAAAAAAGTATCTTAAGTGTATTAGTCTTTGTATTGAAATCAATATCATGGTTTTCCTGACTAGAATTGGACTTTCTTGTTTTCTTTTTAATCTTAGTGAATTGCATGTACAGGTGTAAGATGTATTAAATCCTTCTGGAATGATGTGATATAAGTAAATGCGCCTGGAATAAGGGCACTGAGTACATTTTTTGGGATGAGTGATTGGATTAAAAGAGTGAGAATATAATGTCATGCAATTTCCAAGGAATCAGTGGACTCTTACAGGGGCGTGGGGATCACTACCTTTAAGAATTCAGTGGGTTATAGGAAATAGTTCTCTAAATTGGCAGGTGGGCTTCTGCCTGTGGGTCCTTATTCTCATCTCACAGCATCTACTCCATCCTCTCACAGATGCTTAATATCTCATTAGGAGCAGAGATTTTATTGTCTCCTGGTTCTTAGGTTCCTAGTTAATATCTAACTATCCCTTGATGAGATAACAAGATTCAATGACCAGTGGCAATATCTCAGCATGAATCTAGGTTCACTAGTTCCTTTCAGAAGGTGGATTTTAACATCCAGAGAGAAGTAAAAGTTCTTTGGGAGAAAAGTTGGGGGAAAAGTCCTTAAGGGGTAGGAAGGGCCAGAAGGGATTTTGAGGAAGCAAAAATGGAGGCACACTGATTTCCATTACTATGTTTTGTCTTAAAGCCCAGAATGCTGTTTAAAAATGGAAACCTCATGTTCCTGTCTTTCAGATGTGTCACAGTATTGGAAAGGTGGGATGCAATATAGAATGAGTCTGGCTTATGGTAAATTGGCCAAATAGGATGTAGTTTCCACACCACTAATGGTGGGTAACTATGGAAGGAATTGGGATGTGCAACTTGGAGCACCCTCAGAAGGTGAGGAAACAAGGACATATCTCCAGATGGCTCATTGTTGACATTTGGGGAGAGAGGATCTTTGCTGGGTGTGAGCCAGTAGGGCAGAATGAGCCCAAGGAAAGTTGGTGAGAGGGAGGTGTATTCCAGCTGAGGAAGGGCTTTCTCTCTATGAGAGGGTGAGGGGTACCCATTACCAGAGGGGTCCAGGCAGATGTAGGAGAAATGCCTGAGTGGGGAGAGAGCCTTTGACAGCAACTCTAATTCTAAGAGTTAACTGTCATCTCATGATATGGGCTCCACAGATAGTCAAGGCAAGGTCCAAAAGAGAAAATTGAAATCCATTTTCAGAAGCTGTCTTCCCCTGCATTTTGCCAACACCTTAACAGATAGAAATTGGACATGTTTTTAGTAAAGGTAAAGCTAAATTCCAATTCTGGCTCCTCCAATTACCATCTAAGGGTCTTTAGGGAAATTGAGGCTCAAGAAGGTTAAGCAGCTTACCCTGCGTAAAGTGGAGGAAAGAGTGTTGTTGTTGGGTTAAGTGTGACAAAGTATGTAACAAGCATGGCACAGAGAAATTCTTCGATCCGTGTTGTTTCCTCATCTGCACAACCTGAAAGCACTGTGAGTCTACTCTGAGCCTATGAGTGATAGTGTCTCCTTGCCAAATCATACATGGGTCGCAAACTAGAGCTCACCATTTTAATGAGGTTGCCCAGGCTGCAGGGTCCAGGATGGGAATGTAGAAGCCAAATCCACAGATCCCTCATCTCAGCCCAACATGGTGGCCTTGTGTAAGTCACCCTTTGTTGCCTGCTTCTCTTTCTTCCCACAATTGTACTAAAACAATTTTGTCCATCCTGAATTACTTTAGCATCATAATAACATCTGTCTTCAAGTTACTCATTGTTGTTACTCTCAAATATCAAAAAATTGGGAAGTAGCCTCTGGATAATCCACTAGTCTGATAAACTTTATTTACCTTATTCTACTTAAATATTGTAAAATGTATGTTCAACAGAACAAAGGGCTGAAAATAAGTTTTCTGGTGAACTTACTTGAATCCTTTCTTTAGTCAAAAACTTCTGTATCTGTCTACCTTTACAGCCACATAACTATCTCTCTGCCTGCCTTTCTCTCTCCCTTGCCTTCTTCAGAAGTAATATAGCATTGATAATTCTCATTTCTTTGGAAAGCACACTCTTTCTGCTCTGACTCAAGGACATAACATGGAAATAAATTAAAAATATTTCTAGCTGGGAAGCAGACATGGTTCAAGTGATAGAGCAACCATCTACCATATAGAGGGTCAAGGGTCCAATCCCTAAGACCTCCTGACCCATGGTAAGCAGGCCCACGCACAGTGCTGCTGCGTGCAAGGAGTGCCATGCTACACAGGGGTCCCCCTGCATAGGGGTGCCCCACGCAGAAGGAGTGCACCCCATAAGGAGATGCACCTCGTGTGAAAAAAGTGCTGCCCACCCAGGAGTGGCGCGGCACACACGGAGAGCTGACACAGCAAGATGACGCAACAAAAAAGAGATGTGGTTTCCCAGTGCTGTGGGATAATGCAAATAGACGCAGAAGAACACACAGTGAATGGACATAGAGAGCAGACAGAGGGGAAGGGGAGAGAAATAAATAAAATAAATCTTTAAAAAAATATTTCTAGCAAAGTGTTAAAGCAATTTTGTCATTGACAAAAGTTGAACACTGCAAAATTTATGTTAGTTGGATTTTAATTCATAACACCAACACTTATGCTGGATTTAGGAGTCCCCATTATAAAATATGTTCCTTTAAAAATGCAATCACTTTTTAGCTCTCCATATGCAAATACTACAAATGAATGTCATGCTTATTTCATAACTATTTCTTGCAGGAGAATTTGAGAGTACTAAACTTTGCTTCCTCTCCTCCTCTTTATTCCATTACAAATCTTACTTCCTACATGGCAGCATTTAAATGTGAAGAGTGCTGGCCTCTGTTTATATAGCAGTTTAAATTCAGCTGATTATCTTCATAGTAAGAGATTTGTAAACAAATTGTTTTAAAGAAACTTGGAAAAGGAAGCAATAATCACTAAGTCAACACAGAGCAAGTCATGTTAAACTAATTTTGCTTTCCTTGTTTCCGAACAGGGTTACCAGGGAGAGAAATGCTGAAGCTGTAGTATTTCTGATTTTCAACAAAGCTCAAAAAATTCAATCTGGATTATAATAAATTGAGCAACAGAGCTGGTATCCAAAATGATGTGGATGAACTACAAGTAACTGGAGGTGTAAAATAGAGAGAAAATAACACTACTCAAATGGAACATTGTGGAAAGGATTAGAGCATCTGATGGATGGTGGACCAGATAGGCTTCTAATCTTCTTTCCATTCTGAAGAGTCTGTGATTCCATGAAAATATATATTCAATCCAGGCACTGGAATTCTCAGATAGGAAAAAAAATATCGTTGACCTTCACAGTAACAGCAGCACTTCTTTAGTCTTTTAGGACTTTATTAGCTTAATTCTGGCCAGTTATTTTTTATAGCTTTCATGAATCTAATTGAAAACACATTGAGGAGTCAAACCTTTGCTGGGCTTGAGAATGTAACTAATAAAAAGACAAATACACAAGGTTGCCAAACACTGCAAAAGAGAAGTATATGACACCAGCTCTAATGTGAGAAAATGTAGAGCCTTATTTTCATTCCCCTTTTGATAGGAAACATAAGGGTTGTTTCGTGCTCTTGGAGAAAGGCCCTCACAATACTTAGCATGACTTTAATAAAAATATCATTATTATCCAATGAGAAGACCCTTCACCCTGTGGCAATGAGCTAGGCATAACCCAGGCACTGCCCTTTTCTCTGGGGGCCTCCATGCGAGGCAATGCCTCTTAAATTTAGTATCCTTTGGCAGCCAGCAAAACCTCAAATCCTGTGGAAGAACTGAAACCTCACGTTGCAGTCCCCAAGGTGACGTTGAGATCATGCAGGGGGCGCAGTGATGGAGCCAGTGTGGATAAGCCTTGGGGTAAAGAAGCACTTCACCTCGGTCATCTGCCTCCTTCTTCCTTGTCTCCCCCCGTCTCCAGTCAGCACACACCCGGGCAGCTAAACCAATGCACCTTCTCAGAAAACCCACGTGGAAACCCAGTAGGGAGAGAACCCTCATGCCCATTCCTTGTGCCAAGTGAAGAATAGTTTTGCCAAGTGGGTGATGGCTCCCCTAGTTTACGCTTCTAAGAGAGATTCCCCAAGTGTATTCAAGATATAATTTTAACAATTCCACTACACAGATTTCAGTGCCCTTCACCTAACCAATGTACAGCGATGAATCACATTTGCTTGTTCACTTCATGGCATTTTGGGAATAACACTGGGCTATGTGGAGGACTTAAATAACTTTTTATTACTCCTGTATCAAGGTGAAACTCCTTATTGTGGCTTCCAAGTCACTGTCTTTATGGTCATTTTTTTTTTAATTAATTAATTTATTTTTTAATTATTTATTTTTTTAAAAAATTACATTATGAAAAATATGAGGTCCCATTCAACCCCACCGCCCCCCGCCCCCCACTCCCCCCACAAAAACACTCTCTCCCATCATCATGACACATCCATTGCACCTGGTAAGTTCATCTCTGAGCATCACTGCACCCCATAGTCAATGGTCCACATCATAGCCCAGACTCTCTCACGTTCCATCCAGTGGGCCCTGGGGGGATCTATAATGTCCCGTAATTGTCCGTGAAGCACTATCCAGGACAACTCGACGTCCCGAAAACGCCTCCACATCTCATCTCTTCCTCCCGTTCCCCACACCCAGCAGCCACCATGGCTACCGTTCCCACACCCATTCCACATTTTCTCTGTGGACATTGGATTGGTTGTGTCCATTGCACACCTATGTCAAGTGAGGGTTATGGTCATTTTTTGACCTCTCACACCTGCCTTATTCCTTTAACAGAAGGGCTCTTTGCATTGTAGTTCATCCCACCTGGAATTTCCTTCTCTTTCTTCTTCAACTGCAAATCCAACACCTTCTTCAGACCTCAGCTAAGCCACCGATTCACAGAGAAGCCTACCCTTCCTTTTTGCCAAATGCACACACTACTCTGTAGGAACATCACACACATCTTCTTTATAGGCACTCAGTACCCTTCTAATTTGACATTTACCTGGATGATTACGGATAAACGTGTGTCATTTCAATTTCACTGTGACATGAAGCCTTCTGTCTTTTTGCCTATTTTATCTCCAACACCCAGCTCAGTCGTTAGCATATCCTGAAAGCTCAGTGAATAGTTGTTTAATGACTGAATGAGGAGTGAATGAAGGAATTAATTGAATCAATGAATTTGCTTTCATTTCAGCTCTGCCACACCCATCAAATGGTTGATGAAGATCTCCTGGGGTCTCTGTTTTGTTCTATAAAATGGGTACAAGAATACTTACACTTCCTACCTTATTGGATTTTTATTAGAATCATATGAAATAGTGTGCAGTATTCAGCATATTGTAGGAATTCAATAAATATTTCTTGAAATAAATGACTGAATTTTAAAACATCCAGCAGCATTTCACCTATGAGATATGCTTTACATTTCATATTTATTCTTTACCCAGAAGGCACCTTACTCTGTATCTTCCCTTTTCTTTATCTAGTACAATTCCACTTCTTGATATCCTTCTTTCATAGCCTCTGATGTCTGCTAGGCATAGACTTATAATAATGAAAGTAATCTCTTACATTTGTATGTTTCTTAAAAGTTTATGAATTGCTTAGCAGCCCTAGTTGTATATCCCTATCAACAGTAAAATAGATAAAAAGCAAACCGTAGTTTTTTCACATTGTGGATTATTATACAATAATGAGAAGAAATGATTAAAGCTACTCACAACAATACGGTTTAAACTCACAAATATATTGTTGCTTGAAGGAGAGTACATTGCATGGTTCCATTCCTATAAAGCACAAAAAGAGGCAACACAATCTTTGGTTTTGGAATCAGGATGGCTGTTACCCACGATGAGGACAGCGATTGGCAGGGAGCAAAGAGGGCTTCTGGGTCATATTCTGTTTCTTGATCTATGTGCTGGTTACCTGTGAATATTCAGTGTGGGAAAATCCACTGAGCTGTACACTCTTCTATTTGTATAAAAAGCTTATGAATTGCTTTTCCATACATGCCTTAATTTCATTGCCAGTTCAACCCTGTAAGATCAACAGGACAAGTATGTTTAAATTCCATTTTAGAGAAGAAGAAAATGACACTTGGAGGGTAAATGTTTTCCCAAAATGCATGTCTGTAGCTTGTGTTATAGCTGATTTTGAAACCCAGGTGTTCATGGTCTAGAACTCTTTCTACTCAACCACATTATCCTCACCAGGTGACAGAAGTGTATTTAAATGGACTATCTCCCAGGGCTCCTAAGGAGTAGTGTGAATGATGGAAACCTTAGGTAATTGTGGAAGGTGTGATCTTTGCCTGGGGAGACTTCCTAATGTACCCCAAAGCCCACCATGTTGGTGGCCATCTGCTTGGCTGTTGCCCTCCACGGTTGAAAGAGAATAGAGGGTTATATTTAATGGAGGGCGCTCCTCCTTACCACATCCCCATCAGCTGCTGATGGCCATGTAGGGAGATCCAAATGAGTCCCAAAGACCAAGGTAATGACACTGAGGACAAATGCAGAGTAAGGCACAGTTGAGCAGATGTTAAGCAGCTGAAACTCTCTCTAGCATGTCCAGTCAGGTCCCAGATGAGCGGATTTTCTGTTTGTGTTCCTCAGTTCAGCACCCCATGTGCTAATCCTTGCAGTGGGAAGGAGAGCTCTGGCTCACACCTCATCACAGAGGGCTCAATGGAGAAGAGATTTAGAAGGGCTCTTTAAAGACATGAGGAGCTTGGCGGTTAACAGGAGGAAAGAAGTTCCAGATGTAAGTATACAGCAAGAGTGGTCCAAGTTCGCAGGAAAACAGACTACAGAATCTCATGGGTTCAGAAGACACATAGAAGAAGGAGAGATAAGAGATGTTTACTTCTAAAGATGGAAAAATGCACAAATCTCAGAGATTTTATTTTAAGGCATGGGACTTAAGCCTGGCACTGCAGGACTAGAACTTGAGGCTCTTAAATTCCAGATCATGCTCTCTGGCTGTGTGACCTCAAGCAAGTCATTCCACCTCTCTGAACATAAATATGGTGTTTGCATACTAGAGTTTGTGGTTTATGCCCCTGTTGGAGTTTGATGACACAGCCTAGCAACGAAAGCCTGTTTGTGGATAAAGAGCAGAAAAACAAGTTTGAGGGATCACAAAAATATGTTCCATTGAATGAAAAATGAACATTCAACACTATCCTTTGCAAAAACAAATGGACGTGTACCTCAAGATAGTTGACAGATCACATCTAAATAGAATCCTTATTAAAGGTAAATGCATAGCATTCTTTTGACTTCCTGCTTTTAGGAATTGAGGTGATTTTTTATTTGCTTTGGTATTTTTTAATTTTCTTACTCTTTTCTGAAGTTGCATCATGTCATGGGACTCTACTTGGACTCATTTTGTGCTGGCTTTGTTGAAGAGCAATTTTTTTTTTTAAATTGAGGTTTCCTGAAATCTGGTTTTATTTTCCCAATGAAAGCACAAAAATCCATATTTTTTCTTTTCTTTTCTTTATATCTTTTGCTTCTTCATTGATTCTTTAAAAAGTTCCTTATGTAATAAAGAAAAATGTACTTATGCCCCTCCCAGAAGTTCGCTAATCAGAGTCCACATTCTTTTCACTCAAATATTCCAACCTGCCAGGTCTCCAACATATTTAAAACAGCCTAGCACACATTTGTGAACATTAATCTTATATTTTGAGTAAGATGCCTTAGCTGTCGTCCTTAAGTCTCACATATCTCAAAGCTTAAGTTTTTACCCCTGGATGGCTTCAATCAGCGTGATAGACACAAGGGCCCTGGCTGTTGAAAGTGGGTTCTACTCTGGTGGACTCCTGCTTATTTTGGCTTTGTCTCTCCCTTACAGTCTAGTTTTTTATTGAGTGCATAATTTCCTAGCCGCTACAGACACCAGAGTCACCATCTGAGAAAAGGTTGGGAGGCAAATCTTTGACAGTGGTAAATTTGATTACATTTTGAAAAACACCAACCAACACACACCATATGCTGCCACCCAAAGGAGGACTTATTTCATGATTTAAACTTTACAGCTTTAGATTTCAACATGACATGAGTGATGTGGAAGGGAAGTACATTTGGGTGATAAGATGAGGACAATTTGTACTGGGAAATTATTTGCAATTGTGATAAATAATCTCTGGCACACAATAACAGAAAATCTCAACCCTTGAACTGAATTATATATGCTTGTGTCTCATAAACAAGGTAGAAAATACATTTTTTAAACCACTGTGTTTGCAAAGTCCTTTAACTTCCAGGCTGGCCTCGTTAATAATCATAAAGAAGCATTTTTCCAAGCTCAGGAGCACATTAATCTCCCTACGTGTCGCCTAATCATGCATTTTGGGGAGAATGGATGGGATGCAGTTGCTTAAGTGTATAGTGTGTGTTTTTCCTTAATCCTGGTGGGTAGCTTGGAAATGTGGAGTCAGGGAGAATGATGGAGAATCCAGTGAAATAAAAAATGAAACTCATGATTCCAGAAAGTTGAACTTTTTGTTTTTAATCACTAAAACAATGATGAAGTGAAGAGCTAAGGGGTTTTTTCTTCCTTCACTTAGAGAGAGTGAGAAGGAAATGGGGTTTCTGTTCTTACTCATGAACCTTACTATCCTATCTGGAAAAATTGATGGGGAGACTTAAAAGAGCTTTTCTTTTGAAAGCTTGTGCTTATAAACGTTTTAAAGTTGGATTTTCCAAGAGTGGGAGGTTATCCAAGGGTTGGTGGACAGGGGAATGGCTATAGTCAAGAAAGACTATGGGGATTCCCCAAGAAGGGGATGGAATGGCAATGGGAAAGGGGGATGGTAGAGTGAAACAGAGGAAACATAAGGTAGACAGGAAAAGTAGCCTTGTGCCACCCATCAAGACTGCCCCCTAGAACAGATAAATCTTGGATGGTGTATGACAGTAAACTGATGCCCATGAAGGTTGGACACTAAGTTTGGGGACTTGAGAGAAGTGAGAGTTCCCTGTGGCCCACTATGGGTCAGTGAGAAGTGCACTGAGAGGAGCATCTCCCTCTGTCAGATCCTCCCATGCGGGCCTGCTTAGAGATGACCAGTGCACAACATTGGCGTGGGTGTCCTGCCAGAAGGAGCAATTGTAAATGTGGAAACCACCATGTTGGATCAAAATCAGGCCCCAGACTCATCTTCTAACACCACATAAAACCTATTACCCCTCTATCATGTCAGCTGTGCTTCTAGCTGTTTATCATTCCTGGTCTGTAAAATATTTTGTCTGAGGATGGAATGCTTTTAGCTTTTAAAAAAATCAAAGTTTGAAAACCATTCATTGAGTTCAACCTCCACATTTATCAGAGGCAGAAGATGAGTCCTAGAAAGGCTAATCCCCATCCACACAGCAGGAAAAGGGAATACAGAGTCATTGAAGTGGTCTCAGGATAATGCCAAGTAGTGGAAGGAAAGACATGAGGAAGACAGAGAATGCTGTCTCGACTCCTCATAGGTTAGCAGAAGGATCCCATGAGACCAGTACATTAAATAACTTACTACATAATCAAGCTTTATTACCTCTGCTGTTCACCTGTTAAGCAAGCACATCAATTCGTATTTATTAAGCATTCGTGACTACTGTATAAGCTGTTTGGAGTAATCATAAAAACTGACATGATAGAACTCCTATGTTGGGAAGCTTGTAGTGAAACACTTCTAGGCTGGATCCTATAATCTGATACTAAGAAAAATTACATGGAGCTTGGTATCCGAAAGAATACTCTAAACTTTCACAGAAAGTGCTCATCTAAGGTCTAGAGGGCAAGGAAGGCAGCAAGGAACCTTGAAAAGAGAGGGTGGCTTGAGTCACGTCCTGAAGTATGAGTAAGTTTTGGCTGGAATCTAGAATCTTGAAACTAGAAGAAAGTCTAGGGACCTTTAGCCCTATTTCTACCCAACTGTAGGAAATTCCTAGGTGTAATTGCCCTGGGGATTATCTGTTTGAACTCTCAAGGAACCTAGATGAGGATGTTGTTGGGTACAACACTAGATTCTTGCCTTGTATCATCTTCAACTCAACACTGATTATCTCCATTTAATAGGTGACTAAAGTTTGGGGATGTTGAGGGCCTTGGTGGGGATAAGTTTTGGAAGTAGAGCTGAACAGTTAAGAGCTGATGCTTTGAAGTAAGAAAGGTCTGAGTTTGAATACTGGCTTTGCTACTTCATTGTTGTATGACCCTGGACAATTTACTTAACTGCTCTAAGCCTCAGTTTCTTGGTGAGTATAATGGAATAATATTTGTACATCCCACAGAGTTATCATGAGAATTAAGTTAGAGTTACGAGACAATGTTGTAAAACATTTTGAAAAGTGTCTGGTGTCTTTAGGTCTTGACAAATGATTTTTTTTTTCAGCACTGGAGAGAGAGAAGAAAGAAATGCAAATTGGAAGCTTAGAATATACATGATTTGGAGAATGGATGTAACATAAAAAGTAAGGATGCAGGATCAGATGCTAAGTCTGAGTCAAATCTTGTCTGTTACCCACAGTGACAGGCTTTTCATTTCTCCATTCATTTTGCTCAGGGTTTCTCAACAAAGGCACTATTAACATTTTGGGTTGGATAAATGATTTTTTGGGGGCAGGGCAGGGGCTGCCCCATACATTATAGGATGTTTAGCGGCATTCCTGGCCTCTACATTAGATGCCAGTAACATAGTCCCCAGCAGTTGTGACAACCAAAAATGTCCCCAGGCAATTCTAACTGTCCCCTGAGGAACAAAATCAACCCGGATTGAGAACTATCGGTCTAGCCATTGCCTTGCTCTTTTCACTGCAGCAAAGCATGAAGACCTCTGGGAGAATCTTGGCCCAGACTCTCATAGCAACTCACAGCTGGAAAATACTTGCACAACTTCACCAGGAATATATAATAACTCAGCCCAAGACTGTCTTCTTTTTCTTAATTCCCATGATTGTGCAGTGTTTCTTTTTAGGTTTCAGCTCTGGGAATTTGTCTTTTCTCACTTGACCAAAGTCACAGCTCAGAGCAACCATCAGAAAATGATTAACACTGTCTGTGCTGGAGTTATTGAACAATCTCAAGGTATATGTGTCCCAAGTACAGTTTGAACTTATTACATGACCCCAGTAAAAGACAACATGGTTTCTGTTTTTCACTATAAGAATTTCATGGGGAATATTTTTCTTCATTTTGTTTTCTTTTCCAGCTGTTAGAAAAACTAACATTCTTTGTCTTCTTGTCCTGCGGTGCTTCTCTTTGTCATTTTAAATAATCACCGGGAATTTCAGTGAGAGGTATTGCATTCTTAAAGAGGTCACCCTCACACAGTTTATACGTGTCTCTGGACATCAAGTGCAGACTAGCCTGTGCGGGTGGGAGGTGTGCTTCTCGAGGTCTAGGTGCCTGCTTATTCCTCTTATTTGAAAGAAGAAAACTTGGATATACATTTGGGGAGGAGCTGAGGAACCTTGTATTAAGCACCAACCTTAATTGTTGTTATTCAACCGTCACAAAATCATTATGTGAGAGGGCAAAGATTGTAATTAAACTATAGAGAAAGTGAATGAGACTCAGCTAGAGTTATCTCTGTTTGTTACTTAAGCTGGGATTTAAGCCTGAGCTCTCTGATGCCAAAGCCTGTATCCTTTGCAGCAATCAACATGACCTCCACGTTGACGGCAACTAATGCATTAGGATTTCATCCAGCCTGTTCACACCATCTCCTTCCTGGAATCTTTCTTTTTTTTTCTTTTTTCTTTTCAAAGGTACATAGATCACACAATATGTTACTCTGAAAAATATAAGAGGTTCCCATGTACCCCACCTCCCACGCCCCCCGCTCCTCCCACATCAACAACTTCTTTCATTAGTGCGGTACATTCATTGCATTTGATAAGTACATTTTGGAGCACTGCTACACAGTATGGATTATAGTTATGTTGTAGTTTACACTCTCTCCCAGTCCATTCAGTGGATTATGGCTGGATATATAATGTCCTGCCTCTGTCCCTGCCATATCATTGAGAGGAACGTAATAGTATACAGAGACTTAAACCTGAAGTAAAGACTCTTTGGTAAAGACTGGTCAAGAGGATCTGACAGGGAGGCCTGCAGATGACCAAGTAGATAAGTAAAGCCTAACCTCATCCCAGCTGACTGTGTATACTCTAGCTCTGGGATTTACTGATAATGAGCAGCTGGAGGGAGTGCAGAAACAGAAAATCAAGGGCCTGGGACTTGAAGCCAGATCCTGTGACTGTGGGCAAGTTTTCTCATCTGTGAAATGTGAAGGATAATTCCATTTCATAGGCTTGGGGAATACCTAGGACAAAGCAAATGCTCCATAAATGGTTCTTCATCTCCCCCTGTTTCATTTTGTTATTATTATCTTGTATCAGGCAGATAAGTTATCTGGCACCTTTCCACACTTGCAGCCTGAACCTCAGCCCTGCAGAAGGGACCATGCAACTCTCCCTTATCATTGTCTCCCTCATATCTACACTGTCTAAGGCCCTGCCAATTCATGGGGATGCTTCCAAGAAGGGGGTTCTGTTTCCCATAACTCCTTTTGTTTGGGGGAACCACTTTCTCCCCAGGTCATTAACTACTTCTCTGAGCTCTCCCCATCCATCTGTGTCCTGTCTGGGACAGCCTTATCCACTCTGCTCAAAGGGCCCCTAGAAACATCATGTCATCTTCTCTTTCTTGGGATTTGGGGTAAGCAAAGGAAATGTTGACTATGGCTTGTTTGTATGTTTTCTTCTTTTTATTTATTCATATTTGAATGAACAAAAGAGCTTTCTATTTTTTGTTTTATGATGATGACTACAGACAACAGATAAGAAATTATGTCTCCTTATGCAAACATGGATGTGCATGGTCCAATCAAAAAACGTTTCCAGCTTATTTTTTATTTAATGTAACAAACATCTGGAGAGGGCATATTCTTTTGCCAGGCACTGTTCTAAACATTTGATCCTTTTTAACTCATATAATCTCATAAAAAGCTGAAGAGGCAGGTTCTTTTATTACCCCCATTTTGCAGATGAGGAATAGAGATAATAAAAGTGAAATAACTTGCATGAGGCCACACAACTAAGAGGTGGTAGAACCAACTCCTATATCCATGCTTCTAACCACCATGCCTATGTAAATCCTTGTGAAGACAGTTATATGAAAAGTTTCACATTTGTATAAAAACCATTCATTTATTAGCAGATGTAAAATGTGATTCAATTACCTTATTAAGATGAAAAAAATTGCATGAAATTGAGACCTGACTGGATTTTTCTTTTTCTAAAAAAGTGTATTGCTTGATGTGCTTTGAGCATCTATCCAGGAAGTAATTGAAATTTGCAGACCATCATTGAAGTTCCCTTTAACTCTATGAGGCTGGGGAAGGAAACTGAGGCAGCTACCTTCTTCAATTTTTTTTAAAAATAGACTTAGGCTGGAAACAGAGGACTCCCAGTCTCCCTGCCCCTCCCCATTCTCACACCTCCCCAAGAACATACACATTTAGAAATAGTACTGGCATACCTCTTTTCCTTCTCTACTCTGTCTTCTTTATTCTGCCTGAACAGATCTAGCAAAATAGATCCATGGGCTTTGTTGGTTGTATTGATTGTCTTTCCATAAAATCTTTTTTTTTTTTTAAGATTTATTTATTTATTTCTCTCCCCTTCCCCCCCCACCCAGTTGTCTGTTCTCTATGTCTATTTGCTGCATCTTCTTTATTCACTTCTGTTGTTGTCAGTGGCACAGGAATCTGTGTTTCTTTTTGTTGCATCATCTTGTTGTGTCTCCATAAAATCTTAATCCTCCAAAATAAATGTAATAAGAATTAAACAGTTAAAGATAAAAAAATGAAATTGTAAAATGCTTATTTATTTTTCTTTTCAAAACAATATGTGCTCATTGTAAGTAGTTGGAAAAAAAGTCAAAATGTCCAGAGAAGGGAATAAAAATTATCTATAATCCAGCCAATTAGAAATATTCACTGTTAACATTTGGGAGTCTTTTCTTTCCCCCAGAATCTCTCTTTCTATCCCTGTCTCTGTCTCTTTATATATATATATCATGTATTTATACAATTTGATTGGTATCCTATTGTATAAATTGGTTTGAATTCTGTTCTTTTAGTCCCATATTTTATCAAAAGAAACTTCCAATTTCTTTAAACACCCTCTTAAATGGCTACCTGAATAGATGAATCACAGTTGTTAAACTATTGCTCTATTTGTTAAATTTCTATATTATTTCCAGTGTTTATACCAAAATAATAAACATTTTTCTACATATACTTTTACCTGAACTTTCCCCCCTTTTTTGTCTGTGTGAATATTTTTGTTATGAAGTTCAAAGAGAAATGTGTCTGCTTTGCTTAGAATAGGGCTGGGAAAATCACTGAGGCCAACAAGTGACATACATTTTTGAAGGATTTTACATGTATAAAAATTATATTCCCAGGTAATTTGTACTTTTATTTTATTTAATCCTAAAAACAAACTCAATTGTTTCTCCAGTGTTCAGAAAAATAAATAAATGAGCACAGATTGTTTAACTGACATGACCAAGGTCTCCTTGTTAATGAAGAAAATGAAGAAAAAAACCATGATTGATCATACTCATATATCATAAAACTAAAAGCCACATTCTTTTTTTGAACTTTAGCATTGATATAGCCTTACTTGTCTTTGCTACAAAAATATTATATTACTGTTAACTATATTCTATAGTTACATTAGTTGTATTTTCCCTTGTATCACCATATTCTTAACACCTTATAGTAGAGGAACATTCTTGCATTTATACTTTTAATCACAATTAGGTATCTTAGTAATTATTTTCTAGAAAGCAGTAGGAACAAAGCAAACCAAGCTAAAGCTGTAATTGGTAAAGAAATAGCAGTCACTCATATTAGCCACACAAGGGTGAGGTTTGGTCTTATGTGATTGGTTTTTTGGGGCATTGACCTTGGTTTTGCCTTTGCTCAGACATTTTTATGGAGTGGTCCTGTATTTGTCTTGTTCCTTTATGGCCACACTGTGGCCTTGTGCAGTGTTGTTGTTGTGTAAAATTGTTTATATTCAGCAGGAATACCACAACCCAGCTGTGAGTGCTGGCCAGCTCTCATCAATACCAAGGTTTATTTGATCACATCGGGCCATTTTCCAGCTATCAGGGGCTGCCTTTTACTTTCTCAGTCTTAATGAAAGTTCTTTGCAAATTGTAAGGTGATGCCATTTTCATATAGGTTTGCTGGGCCGTAACATATTATTGGTATTAATGTGCTATAAAGCCTGTTACATTTGGATTTTGAACTCTAGTTTTGCCATTTGCTAAACATTTATTGTTAATTATATTACATTCTCTTAGGCTGTTTCATCCCACTTAAATGGTCATAATGATTACCACAGAAATCTTATATATGGTAGTAATTGATAAAATAGAATATATGAGACACCTGGAAGATCATCTAATCACTAAAAGGCACATACCCAATGTAAGTTCTCTTCTCATCTTTTTCCTAGGCTCTCTTCTTCCTCCCCCCACCACATTCCCTCATCTTCCTCTCAGTCTTGCTTGTGTGGCTGATTTTTGTCTCTGACACATAGTTGGGAGCCTGAGATTCTTTTCTCCCTAACTCAGATTTGTTTTACGTATGAAATGTTTTGTGGTAGTTTTTGTTGTTGTTGCTTCTTTTCCTTTAGAAAGCTGGTAATAATTAATCCTTCTGTACTCACAACAATGGAAAATTTGATAGAAATTTTAGAAGCTGCAATATCCTCAACACAACCTAAAAATTTTCTCTCAAAATAATGTGAATGTGACAAGAGTGCATTATAATTAACTTCAACTTCTTGGCATGATTTTGCCTAACTAAAAAAATTCAGAAGAGTTTAGGAAAATGGGTGTGTTCCTACAATGCTATGATGGAATTTATGAGCAGAGTTTGTGCATACACCAGATTTGCTCCACTGCTTGCCTTCGTTTTGGCTCTCCTATAAGAGGACACTGTGTGGAGAGCTGAGAGCAAGCATGGTTTACTTGGGAGTGGGAGAAAACACCAGTAGGAGGATAAGTAGGTGAGGTAGGAAAGGGAAGGCAGATAATGAAAGTCGGGTGTCAAGCCAGTTACTGCTGGAGCCACTGGAGGTTAATCTCCTGGGGAACTGTGGGAGCTAGTGAAGACCAATTTCTGTGTTCCTCACCTGAGGGTGTATCTCCGCAGCCATTGGTTGAGTGAGTACCTGGTGTTTTTGACCCTCTACACAGACAGGTAGGCAGGGAGAAAGGGCTTCGGGAAGTAGAAAAGGTTCTCAGGTAGAAGCCAGTGAACTCCAAAGTTTTAAGTGTAAGGACACATTTTATTTTTTTAAAAACAAATTCATTTAATTAGAGATAAAAGGACAAAGTCCCAAGTACCATACCTGAAAGAAAAAAGCATGCATGGACACAAGACTGTTATTCTCAAGGGCTGTAGCCAGGGATGTCCGTGGGGTCTGTGCCTGCTTCAAGGCCACAAGGGAGTCCCCATGTCAAGGTGCAGTTTCTCTGCGGAGGCAGAGACAGTTGTTGTTTGACCACAACCAAGAGTTACAATGCAGAACACAAATTTAAATTTGAGTTGAATGTGACTTAACAGAAATGCCTCATTTTAAAGGTCAATAGCATTCTGTGGTACATTTTCAAGGAACAGCATAGATTAATGAGAAAGATGTGAAATTTGCAGTCAACGGGTTTGATTTGAATCACAGCCCATCCTTGGTTCCAGCTTTCTTATAGTTGCTGAGTTGCTAGACTTTTTTGGGCTCTGGTTCCCATATACCTTCCAAGGTCAGAGGCAAAGATCAAATGCAGATACCCATCATGCAGTAGGATATCAAGTAGGCCTTCAAGAAATTATAATTTGTTTTCATTTTCTTCTCAATAAAGATAGTTTACTTGGCCCTATTTGTGTTCAGAAATAGGTCAAGAAAAAACTGAAAGAGAAAATGGAATTTGAAACAATAATCTTTACCTGCATTCACTGTGATTGTATTGTAACTTGATTGCTTCCCCAAACAATAGAGAAAAGATGTCTAAGCAACTGGAGTTGATGGTTTTGGAGAGTCTTCTACTACCACTGTTTTCCAACTGCCCTGGAATAGAATCCAGTGATTGTATGGTACTTCCTTTGTTCATTTTCTGATTATTGGAATAAATTTTTTTCTCCCTCTGAAGTCTGTTCTGATCAGGTGGCCTCAGTGGTAACTTGGAGTACATCAAACCAGGAAATAGTTCATCTCTGGTCAGTCTTGGCATTTGCTTATTGATGGGCAATGACCCTCCCTTTTCTTGCCTTTTCACTTGGTTGTGAGATCAAGTCTTAATTAGTCACGGTCACCTTCTATTACTTCTCCTATTTCTATTACTATTGTATGACTATACTCTTGTTATTACTGCTACAAAACTGCTCCTGCTACTATTAGAGTAGTAATACTTTACTGCTTCTGCTACAATTGTTGCTGCTCCTGCTTCTGCTCCTACTTCTACTTGCTGTTTTGCTTTAACAATATTAGCACAGGGCCTGATAGAGAAAAGCTGTAGATGGTGTATGCAAATTGTTCAAGTGCTTAAAATTGAAATCCTCACAACAACATCATGATGCAGACTCTGTTTTTTGTTCACATTGTAACAAATGATGACCCTAAGGCTAAGACAAGTTAACTAACTCATCCACAGACAAGAGCTGGCAAGGGCCTGAATCAGAATTAGATTTTGAATCTGCTGGACACACATGATTAGCTCTTCTACTGCATTTTCCTGAAAGCTCCTTCTCATGTGCTCTATTCTTAGTAGAACGCCAGGCTGCGTGAGTACAAGGCAGGAAGACTGGGCGCATCAGAAGGGATATTAGTGGTACAATCGGATGCAATTTAATACCCTCTTAATTAAGAACATGAAACTGGAAAAGACTTCACAGCTTAAATGCATGGCATATGCACAAGACCTTGCATTCTTTTGGACACATCTCTTAACCTCTCTGAACCTCAGGTTTCCAGATCTGCCATGTAGAAATAACAATAACACCTAACTTTCAGAGTTGTTCTGATGATCAAAAGGATGATCTCATTGCAAAAGCGTTTTGTAAATTATAAGCTTATTCAATCATAAGCTATTATTACTCTAATGAATTTTGTGGTTGTGATGATTAGGCCAAAATGTTAAGTGAAGCTCATAAACAAAGCAATTAAGCAGTAGTTTTAAATAAGTTACTTATTTTTCTTCTTTGTTTATTGCTCCAAGGTCAATTGTCACATGAAAAATATTTAGGGAAACTATTTGCCCTTCTTGTTGGTCATGTGTAGTGTTAGGATGGCTAAATGAGGCACAGTGCTTCATCTTTATTTCCAATTCTGGATGCTCTTATCCCTCATCTCACGCATTTCACTTCCTGAAGGATGAGATTTTCTGGTCTGATCCAATAACCCATCTTGCTGGCTTCTACTTCCCCTGGAGGAGAGAGGCTGCAGGGGCAGCTCCTGACTCTTGCCTTTCTCAGATGTCCTATAGACCTCCTTATGTTGAGGTATTTTAGAACTGAAGAAAGATCAGGGAAGATTAAGAGTCAGAGTACCTGGCATTCCTGGTGCTTTTCACCAACTAATTGTGATTTGTTGACCAGACGAATGAATGAATGAATGGCTGTTGGACTATGCCTTAAAGGATGGACTCCATACTGCTCCCTTACACTATTGAACAAACTTATATTAACTGGTTAAGTACATGCATGGCATCTGAGGGAGGTACAATATAGTCATTTATTTCAAGTTCAGATCCTATCTTCCAATTGATACAGAATCATGAGGCAGAGGGTTCAAGAGTGGCTCCTAGCCCCTCCCCTTAGGGCTGGTGGCTCATCTGTGGCAGTCCCTGAACTGTTTGTATTGCAGCGGCGCCATCAGCAGGCTGTTTTGGGGGCTTGCAGGGCGAGAGGTGTCTGAAAGTCAATTTGGTGAGACAGTGACAGAAGAGATTCTTGTGAGAGGTGGAATTTTAGGTTTCTGACATGGAGGTCAGAGTTTGCAGGTATGACCCCTCCCCCTAGGGCTGGCGCCCGGCTGCGGGGATCCCTGAAGGCTTTGTTGTACTGTGGTGCTCCCAGGCTCCCTGTTAACCGGATGCATGGTTCCCAGGTCTGTGTCCCCTAAATCCTGGTGGCCCACACTCCAGAGACTCACACACCTTGAGTCTGCAATATCACAGACTTCCCATCCCTGAATCCACTGCTCCCTGAGGTCCATCTGAGGTCCTTGATTATCCTAGCCCTCGGCGTTTGTGGGGTTTTTTTCTTCCTTTTTTCCTCTCTTTTTTCTTTTTCTTATTGTCTTGGGTGCTAATATTGCATTATCTCCTGGTCTTTTCTCCCATTTTATCCCCCAAGGTCCTTTTTCATTTATTTAGGTTTTTGTTCTTCTTTTCTTTTTCTTGCTTGTTTCCCTCCTTTTTCTTTGCCCACCCCCTTTTTTCTTCTCTTTTTTCCTTTTCTCTCTTTTTCTTCTTATTTTATTTTATTTATATAATAGGTGCTGCAGGGAGCACTTCACATTTGCTGTGTTTCCTCATCCTCCATTTCCTCGTTTATGTGTGAATTGATTTTGGCCACCTACACTATCCCCTTTCCTCCACATCTTGCTATCCTCCATCATCTACTGTCTCTCTTACATTCCACCTCCCTTTCTTTGGCCTCCAAATTGTCTAACTTTTAATTTCTAATACCTTTGTTCTGTTTTCTCTCTTTTATCCATTCTTGATATTATTGTCTTTCTTTTCTCTTTCCCTTTCTCATGAAAACACTGGCTTTTTAATTCATACTATATTCCTCCCCATATTCAGTTGACTATTTCATTATAGGTACTCTACTTACTGCTATAACTCTACACAACTTACATGAGTCTAATATCCATTCTCCCAGATCTCACATTGTTGCTCTGTTAACATTTATTACCAATACTGCTTTATACATTTTCTTTTCTTACACATTTTCCTTTCCCTGGCCCTAATATTTTCCTTCAAAGTGAACTTAGCCAGCAACAAGAAATTAGAGTAAGAAGAACAAAGTGACAAAGAGAAGACATAACACTTATGCAAGAACAACAACTAATTAAGCCCCAAGACTAGACAAAGAAGCTAAGGAACTGATTAAACCTGTCAAGATAAAATGATGACCACACAGCAACAAAAAACTACAAACCAAACCAATAATCAGGAAAACATGGCTGAATCCAAAGAACAAACTAAAAATCAGGAAGGGGAGCAGAACATCGGACAAGTAATTAAAGATCTCAAAACATATATTAGAGACCAACTCAATGAAGTAAAGGAAGAGATTAACAATATGAAGAAAACACTTGGAGAGGAAATTGCAGACATATGCAAAAAGATAACAGATATGATGGGAATGAACACCACAATTCAAGAAATCAAAAATACACTCTCAGCAAATAGTAGCAGATTAGAAGAGGCAGAGGAAAGAATTAGCGACGTGGAAGACAGTACATCTGAAATCAAACAGATAGTAGAATTGATCGATAAAAAGATAGAAAAAATCCAGCTAGGACTTAGAGACCTGAATGACAAGGAAAAACGCACAAACATATGTATTATAGGCATCCCAGAAAGAGAAGAGAAGGGAAAGGGGACAGAAGGGGTGTTGCAGGAAATAATGACTGAAAACTTCCCAAATCTACTGAGAGAGATGGGTGTACATGTCCAGGAAGCACAACACACCCCAAACATCATAAATCCCAACAGACCCACTCCAAGACATATACTTGTCAAATTATCCAATGCTCAAGACAAAGAGAAAATTCTAAATGCAGCAAGAGAAAAGAAAACCATCACATACAAGGGAGGCTCCATAAGATTAAGTGTTTATTTCTCATCTAAAATCATGGAGGCAAGAAGGCAGTGGTATGATATAGTCAAGGTAATAAAAGAAAAAAATTTCCAACCAAGAATACTCTACCCAGCTAAGCTAGCATTCAAAAATGATGGAGAGTTCAAAATATTCACAGATAAATAGAAATTGAAAGAGTATGCCAACAAGAACCCTGCCCTTTAAGAAATACTAAAGGGAGTTCTGCAGGAAGAAAGGAAAAAGCAGGAGAGGCTGAGTTGGAGGAGAGTGTAAGAGCAACAAAAAAGACAAAAAGAGAAGGAAAAAAACAAACAAATATGACAAACACAAGACCAGTCAAAATAGGGCTAACATAAATAATTCCTTGAAAGTAATAACACTGAATGTCAATGGATTAAACTCACCTATCAAAAGATTCAGACTGGGAGATTGGATAAGGAAATATGACCCATCTATATACTGTGTGCAAGAATCACATCTCAGACCCAGGGATTCATGAGGTTGAAAGTGAATGGTTGGAAAACAATCTTAAAAGCAAACAATAACCAAAAAAAGGCAGGAGTAGCTTTCTTAATATCAGACAAAATAGACTTTAAATGTGAAACAATTGTGAGAGACAAAGAAGGATACTACATATTAGTGAAAGGGACAATCTCTCAAGAAGAACAAACAATCATAAATATTTATGCTCCTAACAAGGGCACCTCCAAATACGTGAGGCAAACACTGGAAAAACTAAGTGAAAGAATAGATGCCTCTACAATTATAGTGGGAGATTAAAATACACCACTATCAACTTTGGACAGAACATCTCAAAAGAGAATCACTAAAGAAAAAAATTATTTGAACAGTATGTTAAAGGAGCTGGATCTAATAGACATATACAGATCATTACACCCAAATACAGCAGGATATACATTTTTCTCAAGTGCACATGGATCATTCTCCAAGACAGACCATATGCTAGGCCACAAAGAAAGGCTCAATGAATTCAGAAAGATTGAAATCATACAAATTAATATCTCTGACCACAGTGGAGTGAAGCTGGAAATCTGCAAGGGCCAGAGACCCAGATTTCACACCAAGATATGGGAATTAAACAGCACACTCTTAGAAAAAGAGTGGGTCAAAGAGGAAATCGCAAAAGAAATTAATAACTACCTTGAAACTAATGAAAATGATAACACAACATACCAAAACTTATGGGATGCAGAAAAAGCAGTACTGAGAGGGAAATGTATAGCCATAAATTCATACATCAAAAAAGAAGAAAGAGCAAAAATTGAAGAACTAACTGCACATTTGGCGAAATTAGTAAAAAAACAAAAAAGTAACCCCACGGGAAGAAGAAAGAAAGAAATAACAAAGATAAGAGCAGAACTAAATGAAATAGAAAATAAGAAAGCACTTGAAAAGATAAACAAGACCAAGAGCTAGTTCTTTGAGGAGATCAATAAAATTGACAAGCCCTTAGCAAGACTAACAAAGAAAAAAAGAAGATGCAAATACAGAAAATAAGAAATGAGAAAGGAGATATCACCACGGACCCCACAGAAATAAAGACTATCATAAGAGGATACTTTGAAAAACTATATTCCAACAAAAGTGACAATTCAGAAGAAATGGGCAAATTCCTAGAAACACATAAGCAGCCTATATTGACGAAAGAAGAAATTGATGATCTCAACAAACCAATCACAAGTAAAGAGATAGAATCAGTCATTAAAAACCTCCCAAATAAAAGGAGCCCAGGGCCAGATGTCTTCACAGGTGAATTCTACAAAACATTCTGGAAAGAACTAACACCAATCCTGCTGAAACTCTTCCAAAAAATCAAAACAGAAGGAACATTACCTAACTCATTCTATGATGCCAACATTACCCTAGTACCAAAGCCAAACAAAGACACCACAAGAAAGGAAAATTACAGACCAATTTCTCTAATGAACCTAGGTGCAAAAATCCTCAACAAAATACTTGCTAACTGTATTCAACAACACATTAAATGAATTATACAACATGACCAAGTGGGATTCATTCCAGGTATGCAAGGATGGTTCAACATAAAAAAATCAATCAATGTAATACACCATATAAACAGATTGAAGGAAAAAAACCACATGATTATATCTATAGATGCAGAAAAAGCATTTGACAAAATACAGCACCCTTTCTTGATAAAAAGATTACACTGCAAAAGATTGGAATACAAGGAAATTTTTTGAACATGATAAAGAGTATATATGAAAAACCCACAGCCAACGTCATTTACAGGTGAAATCCTAAACTCCTTCCCTCCAAGATAAGGAACAAGACAAGAATGCCTACTCTCTCCACTTCTATTTAACATTGTCTTAGAAGTACTTGCTCAAGCACTGAGGCAAGAACCAGATATAAAAGGCATTCAAATTGGAAAGGAAGAAGTCAAAATTTCATTATTTGCAGATGACATGATCCTATACATAGAAAACCCTGAGAGGTCTACCACAAAGCTTCTAGAACTCAAAAATGAGTTTAGTAAAGTTGCAGGTTATAAGATCAAAGTGCAAAAATCAGTAGCATTTCTGTACACCAATAATGAGCAAGATCAGGAGGAAATCAAAAAACAAATACCATTTACAACTATAAATAAAAAAATCAAATACCTAGGAATAAATTTAACTAAAGATGTAAAAAACTTATACACAGAGAACTACACAAGACTGTGCAAGGAAATCAAAGAAGACCTAAATAAATGGAAGAATATTCCCTGTTCATGGACAGGAAGACTAAATATTATTAAGATATCTATCCTAACAAAACTGATCTACACATTCAATGCAATCCCAATAAAAATCAACACAGCATTCTTTAAGGAACCAGAAAAAATAGCTATGAAATTTATTTGGAAAGGAAAGAGGCTCTGATAGCCAAAGACATATTGAAAAAGAAAAATAAAATTGGAGGAATCACACTGCCTGAATTCAAAACATACTACAAAGCTACAGTAGTGAAAACAGCATGGGATTGGCACAAGGAGAGACACACAGACCAATGGAACCAAATTGAGAGTTCTGATATAGATCCTCATATATATAACCATATAATATTTGATAAAGCCACCAAACCCTCTCAACTGGGAGAGAATGACCTATTCAACAAATGGTGCCTGGAGAACTGGATATCCATATGTAAAAGAATGAAGGAGGATTACCATCTCACACCTTATACAAAAATCAACTCAAGTTGGATCAAAGACCTAAATATAAGAGCCAAGACCATAAAGACTTTGGAAAGCAGTGTAGGGCAGCATCTACAAGACCTTGTAATAGGAAATGGCTTCATGAACTTCACACCAAAAGCACGAGCAGCAAAAGAATCAATAGATAAATGGGATCTCCTCAAAATTAAGGCCTTCTGCACCTCAAAGGAGTTTGTCAAGAAAGTGAAAAGAGAGCCTACACAATGGGAGAAAATATTTGGTAACCATATTTCTGATAGGAGACTTATAACTTGCATATATAAAGAACTCCTATATCTTGAAAAAAAAAAGATAACAACCCATTTAAAAAATGGGAAAAAGATTTAAACAAACACTTCTCCAAAGAAGAAATACAAATGGCTAAAAAGCACATGAAAAAATGCTCCAAATCTCTAGCTATCAGGGAAATGCAAATCAAAACTACAATGAGATACCATCTTACTCCCATAAGACTGGCAGCTATGAAAAAAACAGAAGACTACAAATGTTGGAGAGGATGTGGAGGAATGGGAACACTCATCCACTGCTGGTGGAATGTAAAAGGATCTAACCACTCTGGAGGACAGTCTGGTGGTTTCTCAAAAAACTAACCATAGATTTGCCATATGACCCAGCAATTCCACTGCTGGGTATACCCAGTAGAACTGAAAACAAGGACACAAACCGATATATGCACACCAATGTTCATAGCAGCATTGTTCACTATCGCCAAAAGTTAGAATCAACCCAAATGCCCATCAACAGATGAATGGATAAATAAAATGTGGTATATACATATAATGGAATACTACTCAGCTTTAAGAACAAATACACTACAAACACATGTGATAACATGGATGAATCTTGAGAACCTTATGTTGAGTGAAGCAACCCAGGCACTGAAGGACAAATACTACATGACCTCAATGATATGAAATAAGTAAACCAAGCTGCCTCAGAGAGCTAGAGACTGCAGGATAGGCTTACAGAAAATCGGGGGGGAGGGGGTAGAGGAAGTATGTAAGCTGACACCTACATGGGTGAAATCTATGATAAGCTGGAGGTGAGTATGTATACAAGGAAGGGTAAAATGGGGGCATAGGGTTACCTTTGGGTGGGGGGCTTTGCAGGCTTTAGGGGGGCTAGGGATGGGAGGATGGGCAATATTGTCTAAGAAATAGGGGGGAGGGTGGGGCAACATACAAACATAGGATATTGTCAGGTATTTGGTTGAGAGTATAATGCTGAGAAAACCTTTTCAAAAATATAATAAGGAAAGTTACCTGTTTAAGATGCTTAAAGGGGATAATCTGATGCAAGACAGGCTCCTAGGGAATATGTGAATGCTCATTTTGCCATAGTAGGTTATATCATTGAATTGAGACCCATATAATGGAGTGATGGTATACCCACATCCTGGGGAGGACTGAGGCCATCAAATAGAGGGAACTATATCTCTCAAGAGAAATGGTGGCTCCCAGGGCATTAGGGAAGTTGAGCATATCAAGGCCTCAATACTGTTGCAAGTATCTTGGAACATGGCCCTTCAAGCAATGAAGATTGACTATCACTGTGGGCCCTACGGGGAGAGGGAAAGAGGTATTGAATTGATGGAATCGATATAACTGTATGGGCAATAGAAGTGTTCCACAAGATTATGCAAGGATGGATATAAGACATGTAAAATTACACCAAAAACATATAGGGGCTGATAGGCTAAAATGTAAATCATAATGTAAAACATAAGATAACTAAAAATTTAGAAAATTGTATAGTCTAAAATATAAACCACAATGTAAACACAAATGTTACCTTGTTTGAAAGCTATTGTCTCAATATCTGTACATTAGTTTCAGTAAATATAGTATGAATATGTAAAAAGATTATGGCTGTGGAAGGGAAAAGGTTTTATGTTGGATATGTGGGAGTACTGTATATTGTATATATGAATTACTGTGATCTAAAACTCTTGCGAAGATAAGCTTAATAATTAGAAAAAAGAAAAGAAAAAGATAGGACCTAGACACTGAGGAAAAGACGGACATAATTGCCTTGCCAATTTGCATACAGGGCAACACTTATTGCAGTGATGGAAGGCAAGACATCAAAAACAAAGCTTTTGCATTTTTAAATTTTTTGATACCCCAATTTATTTTTACCTTAATTTTTCCAAGTTAATATGTATTCTATATCTAACCTTTAAACTCATCGCTATATTCCATTTTACTAATAAGAGAACCTGGCAGTATATTGGGCTTCACTTTTCAGGAAGTTTTGTATCACAGAGAGGTTCAACAATGGCAAGTGGAGGAATATTGGCGTGGGATGTTATTGACAGGGGACACATTGTTGGCAGGGAGTTCTATAGGGCATATATCCAGGGTACATAAAAATGTTTGTATATTTTCATAGTGGATACAATTGAAAACAACAACTGAGGGAGTGCTGAGTTCCTAGCCAGGGGAGCTCTATCACAGTCCCTAAAGGAACAGCAACAATCCCCCAAGTGCAACGGCAAAGACCAAAAAAGAAGGAAGGTCCAACAATGAGCCCTTGATACTAATGAATATGCTTGTGAGCCTGTGCACCTGAAATAAGAACAAGGCCTAGAGCTGCAGGGTGCCTAAGAGTTACCTCCTGAGAACCTCCATGTTGCTCAAATGTGGCCAGTCTAGAAGCCAAACTCAGCATGTAAATGCGTTGCCTTCCCCCCAGCGTGGGACATGACTCCCAGAGATGAGCCTCCCTGGCACCAGGGGATTACTACCAACTACCAGCTGATGATGTAACTAGAAAATGACCTTGAATACAAGGGTCAACTTGGACCAGCAGAATATCTCAGTCTACATATAATACCAGGAGTTAAAAATGCTTTTTGACTTGAATCAAGGGGGAAATGGAAAGGACAAATGAGTTTATATGGCTATGAGTCTCCAAGAAAGAGCTGGGAGGTTATCAGAGAGGTCACCCTTATGCATACCTCAGGAGAGTCCCAGAGACAGATAAAGTAGATACAACCCCAGGTATTGGTTCTTCTGAGGGCTACAGAGACCCACAGGTTCTATGGTCATGGCAGATGGAGTTCAATGCCATGTCAGTTGGCCCTTCTTTGGAGTTTGTGTTTCTGTGTGATGGAGCTGGACTCAGATGTGATCTTTTTTCACAAGCCTCTCTTCTTACGTTTACCAGAATTGTAGTTGGTGCTGGGGTTTAATATATACACAGAGGATCTGAATCTCTGGACTGACCATATGATAGCCAGGCCCTGAGCCTCAACAGACTTCAGCTCCTACACTCTTGTTTATTGGACTTACCCCACTCAGCCAACATGGAGTTGAAGAAAGTCAACCACCACACCATGGAGCCAAGAATGGCTACAACTGAAAGCAGGAGGATTGCATCCAGTATCCAGGTGGAATCTAAGCCCCCTCTTGATATAGATGTGGAGTGGACACAACCAATCCAAGGTCCACAGGATGGAGGAATAGAATATGGATTAGAGTGGACTTACTGATATTCTATTCATGAACTATTGTGATTAGTAATAGAAGAAAGTGTGGCATTGGTGTGGAGAAAGTGGCCATGGTGGCTTCTGGGTGTGGGGAATAGGAGGAAGAGATGAGATGTGGAGGCATTTTCAGGACTTGGAGTTGTCTTGGGTGGTGCTACAGGGACAATTACCAGACATTATGTGTCCTCCCATGGCCCACTGGATGGAACGTGGGAGAGTGTGAGCTATGATGTGGACCATTGACCATGAGGTGCAGCGGTGCTCAGAGATGTATTCACCAAATGCAATGAATGTCTCATGATGATGGAGGAGATTGTTGCTATGGGGGGAGGAGTGGGGTAAGAGGGGTGGGGTGGTTAATGGGGACCTCATATTTTCTGAATGTAATAAAAAAAAATTAATTTTAAAAAAAGAGTGGCTCCTGTACTGTCTTCTACTTGTCCCAATCCCACCCTTCAATGGATAAGGAATCTTATGATCTGGACCCTCAGGGCCTCCCTTCTTTGTCACTCTTCCCTGTGGTCAGCAGGGGAACTCTTCTGGAACATTCGAACTTTGCTCTCCCTTTTCTCACCATGGCCATTTAGCCCTTTTGCTGCTCTTCTAGAGTCCCATTCCAAGATGGGCTGTCTCTCATTCTTCTCGTTGAATAGGGCTGAGGTGGGAGGGGAAGTGAAGCATATGATTTCTTCATTACATGCAGAACCTAATCAGAATGCTAAGACTGAGCCCCACCAAGTATATTTCATTTTCATTTGGGGGCTAAAAGAATCATTTGTTTGCTTCCATCTCAGTTATTTATATGGCTTTTCTCTAATACTCCTTGCAAATTAGATTTTGTGTAATGAAGGATGCATTTTAAAGCTTGCGACAAAGTTTAATGTCTAGCACCTAGTCACTGTTCAAATATTATTTGCACATTGAAGAAATGTCACTGTAGATGAAGTCTTAGTACTGAAGATTCAAGACATTCAGCAGTTTCCACAAAGAGAACACTTTTCTCCCATGTTTCCATGCCCTGAGAGGGTTTTTTCATTTTTATCTACTCGTTATTTCAGTGAAATTTGAGTGATTTCCTATTTCACGGAATTCAAATCAGGACTGAACAAAACGAAGAAGTGATAACAACTTTCTTTAGTATAATTGACCACATTGTTCTACTGAGGCTAAGATAGAATTTCTATTAGACATGGATGGTATGTGATCAAGGGTCTATTTAGAGACTTAGTTTGGTTTCCTGATTCTTGTCCATAGAAAATGATCTATGACAGGTGTTGTCTGACCACAACCAAAATCTGTGGAGTTTAGAGGCTGAACTGGTATCTTAGAGTGAACTGACAATGATCTGATCCAGACACAGGGACCAAGGTGACTCTTAGATCTACTCCATGACTCTTCATTTATGTTTTTCTTTTGTAATAGAAAGATAGGCCTAGATTTTTCACCCTTCAACTTTGTTCAATGTCTGGCCGACTATGCAATTATTTAACTATGAGACTAGAATTATACCTGGGATTGTTGGGCTTCTAATTGTTATTTTAATCTGAGAAGCAACATGCCTTGGTGGGATTGAATAAAATCAGATAATGTTAAGGAAAACATGTTTTTTACTCTCATTTATTTGAACAATTTATAGCTGAATTAAAAAATACCTTCTTCTCAGTTCTGATTTAATTATATCTTTAGGTCTGATTTTAAAAAGTGCTTACAGAAAGCTAAGAAAATACATGAGCATCTTTAGAATAATGATTAATGAACAAGCATTTAATAAAATGTTTTTAGGGAGTGGATATAGTTGAGTGCCTGCTTCCCACATGGGAGATCCCAGGTTTCCTTCCCAGTGCCTCCTAAAAACAAAAACAAGCAAATAAAAAAACAAACAATAAGCAAACAAGCAAAAAACAGCTTAGGACAGCTGATGAGGCTCAGTGGTTGAACATCAGCTTCCCACATATGAGGTCCTGGGTTCAATCCCTGGTCCCAGTACCTCAAAAAAAAAAAAAAAAAAAAAAAAAAGGGGTATTTAGAAAGCATCAAAATTGCTACCTTATTCCCAGATTTTGAGATCTGGGAAATTTCAGTTTTGAAAAGAAGGCTATAAACTTAACAACTGAGAGGAAGTATATAAAAAAAAAAAACTACAAAAATATCTGTTGTGTTTTTTTCCCCTCAGAATTAGTTTCATAGATGAATAAGTTAAAATTGGGGCTTGGCAGGAGTTGGGGGGGGGGGGGGGGTTTGATATAGTTTCCAGCATGATTTTAGGGCTAAGAGGCAAAACTAGTTGTATACATTTATACATTTGCAATTTTTTCCAAATCTAATTATGTTCATCTGATCACACTTTCAGATGATCTCCTGTGATATCTTCTCAGTTTTCTTACTGTCTGCTTCTTGCAAACAAAATAGCAAAAGTGTCTTTGGTCTGTGTAGCTATTATGTAGTGCTTCTAATTCATTCTTAGTATCTTACTAAGCTAGCCCCCTCACTCACAAATTATAATCAGCCTCTCTATTGAGTAGTAAATCACAGATGGAATAGTTAAAGGAACACAGAATGTAACACAAGGCACTTCTCTCCCCCGGCCACCAATTTGTCTTACACTTTATTAGGAGTGAGCATGATGGGAACTAGTCTAAGATGTTGCCAGGGCTTGGGGAGTTGCTGCAGTATGCTAAAAGGCCTGCCTGCCAAGAAATGGACCAGGGAAATAAGTGAAATTTTACGACTTGGCTGTGCTGAAAATTTAAAGTGAGAGACCTTCCTGAAAATCCTACATATTTCAGCAGGTAAGAATTTGGCTGCCAGTAATGACAAGAATCAAGAGAAGCTAGGGGACCTTAGCAACCTTTGAACCAAGGCATGCTCCTTCCCACAGATTTCTTAAATGGTGGTTTTCCAGGTACTGGTTAAATATGATCAGTGCTGAGAGCTCTTTTTCTCCTGAACTCCCTGAATGAGAAGAGCGTTGGCTAGTTCACACCAATAATACCTGCAGTAATAATAAAACATTAATTAACCTTTATTGAGTGTTCTTTATGAATCAGACTTAGACTAAGCCTTTTGCTTGTATTCAGTCATTTATTCACTGGAAAAAAGTACTAATGTTATTGCCATTTTATAGACAGGGAAACTGATGCTCACATAGAGGTCAAGCTACTTGCCCAAGATCATGCAAATTTAGATGTTTTTAGCCTTGCCTCTTAACTATTGCACATATTTCATGTGTTAGCCAAATTTCCTCTTTTTGTACACTCTCACGATGGCTCTAATCTCTGCCCTGGGGCTACATAGAACAAACATATCTATGCCTTTTCCCACATGTGTTCATTCCAAAACCATCTCAATGCTCCAGGCCCTTTACATAGTGTCTGATTTAACTCATATGGCTGTCCTATGAGGTAAGTATTAGTACCTTCATGTTGCAGAAACATAAATTAAAATCTTTTACAGTCCCAATCCTGTTCAGAGATGGATGGCCAGTGGGTCTTATGCCCCAAGCTTCAGTTGACCTAAGGAAAGGCCTATCCTTAGCACATTAACCAACATTCATTCCTATATCCCATTTATTAAGCATGTTCTTTATTGTCTTACCGTAGACAATAAAGCTTTGGCTAATCAAGTCTTTTCAACCTTGTTTCTTGCCCACGGTTATACGACTAGCAGATGGCAGAGCCACAGTGAGGATTTGTGTTTTAGTGCTGCTAAAGCCCCTGCTAATTTAATTATGCTGCACTCCCTGTGCCTTCAGACAGAAAGTGCTCCTTCCATGAAGACTTGGTCTTTTCCTCTTGAAAAATGTAATCAGACCTAAGAGATTTAAAAAGGTTTCTTATATATAAGACATTCTATGTAACACCTGTATTCGTTTCCTATTGCTGCTGTAAGTAATGACCAAAAATGTGATGGCTTAAAACAGCACAGACTTGTTATTTTTGCAGTTCTGGAGGTCAGCAGTATGATGCAGGTCTCACTGGGCTAAAATCAAGGTCTAGGGAGGAAATCTATTTTCTTGCCTTTTCAGCTTTTTCAAGTACCCACATTTGCTGGCCCATGGCTCCCTTTCATCTTCAAAGTCCACAATGACTGGTTGAGTCTTTCTCACATTGCATCACTCTGACACTCACGCCCCTGTCTCTCACTTGTATGGACACTTGTCATTATTTTGGGCCCACCCAGATAATCCAGGAAAATCTATCCATTTTGAGATCCTTCACGTAATCACATCTGCAGAGTTCCTTTTGCCATGCAAGGTCATATACTCACAGGTTCCAGGGATTAGGACATGGACATCTTTAGGGGGCTATTTTCTATCCACACTCAGACCTATACCCCTATACTTTCTATAGTCCCAGTCCTATTTAGAGATGGCCAAGAGTTCTTTCTTCCAAGCTTCAATTGTTCTAATGAAAGAGCTATGTTTGGCACATTAGCAGACATCCATTCCTATATTCCCATTGATTAAGCTCTTTCTTTATTGATTGGACCATATATGATAAAACTTTGGCTAATCATCTCAGAGTTGATCATTTTTTCATGTACTTTGTATTTTATTCATTTGGCACTTAATATACAAAGATATGCTTTTGCCAAGAACCTTATGTGGAATTGAGACAAGGCAACACCTAATTTTTTCCCATACCATAATGTGTCAGACTCTGAGGTATCAAGTAGTTGTATTAGGAAGAGTTCAAATCAGGTTCTCCAGCAGTATCTTTGATTAGGGGGAAAAAATTTCTACCTCTGTCTCATCTTCATCACTCCTAGAAGTGTATTTTGGACTGTGCAGCTAAATCATTCACATTCTGACAGTTCTCCTCTAGCAATGAGGTATCTGTATAAGTTTCAGGTCAATGTTCAGAAGTAGTAAGTCAGTTTTCCTACTGCTTTTCTTGGATTCCCTCAGAAGGCCAAGCTAGAGGAATTTCCCCTGAATGCATAATTTACAATCCTCTCAAAGATGATGGATTTACAGTTCCATGTTGAAAATGGAGCCTCATCCCAGCTACCATTTGTTTGGCAGTAGCACTTTGGAAAACATGTGTATTAAAAATTATTGTAAGCTTATATTTAGCCTAGCTTTGATTTCAGGGATTACAATTTATTTATATTCTTATTATAACATTGGATGAACAAATTAGTTAATATTTTCAGTATTTTGATAATACCTTTAGTATGCTAAAGAGAAACCAAGGAAAGTTTTCAAACAAGGAAAGTCTATTGGAGATTTTCTTTTCATAGGAGATGGTAAAAAATTCCTGAGTATTTGATTGTAAAATTTTAAAATCTAGTATATACAACAATTTAGATGAGTTTTCTTTTTGTATTTCTTGTCATTAATTGATTTATGTCTATTTTCCTGTATACTCCTTGAGATCAGGAACAAAGTCCATCTGTTCACAGTATATCATTAAGCCTGCACACAGTGGATACTTTATCACTTGACAATTCACCAATATTTATTAAGTACATTCTGAAGAAAGAAGAATTGGCTGCAAAGTGGATTTCTGTACATTGAAGCCCATTTCTCTATTTATTCCCTATATAAAATGGGAGATATCCTCCAGCAAGGTATTAGGAGACCTTTCCCTGGACCCTTCCCAGCCCAGTTTTGGTAGGCCAGGCATTTATAAGGTTGAAATAGCTCTCCCTAGTTAGTGCTGAATCATTCTGTGCCAGTGGGAAAAAAGAGTGGTTTCCTTCCTTTCCCCTGTCATCCTAAAGGTGATTAATCTCAGACAACAGGGTATCTCAATCTTGACACTAATGCCATTTGGGGCCAGATAATTCTTTGTTGAGGAGTGCTGTCCTGTGCATTGTAGCAACATCCTGACATCTACCCGTGAGCATTCCTCTCCCCAATTGTGACAATAACATGTCTCTAGACATTGTTCAATGTTCCCTAGGAAGCAAAATCACCCTTGGTTGAGAACCACTGGTCATCAATAACCCTGATTTTCGGGGGATTGCTGGTAAACTAGATGTCTACAGTCAGGGTCCATGTGCCACTTATCTCTTCTGGGCAATTGTTGATTTGAGAAAGTGGTGTGGTACAGTAGAAATAGTTCTGTTTATGGAGCTGGCCCCACCATCTTTTAATTGTAAAATCTCTGGCAGTTTTCCTGATGCTTTTAAATTAAGTTTTTTTTTTTTCTGTAACATGGGGATAATACCATGCCCTGATATATCTGGCTTGTAGTCCACTGTAAATAGGAAATTAAAAAATGCATATGAAAAATCTTTGCAAATTCTAAGGGGTTATGCCCGTGGGTCCTTTGTCATGCAATACTATGTCAGGTTGCTGTCATAGTTTGAAGCTGTATGTACCCCAGAAAAACATGTTCTTAAATCTAACCCATTCCTGTGGGTATAAACCCATGGTAAATAGGATCTTTTGATGAAGCTACTTTAGTTAAGGTGTGACCCACCTCATTCAGGATGGGACTTAATCCTATTACAGGAGTCCTTTAGAAAGAGAATGAATACAGAAAGTGAGGGAGAAAGCCACAGAAGCAAGAAGCTGAGAGCAACAAAACCCAGAAGACATGGGAGAGACCCACAGATGCTGCCATGAACCTTGCCATGTGGCAGAGGAGCCAAGGATTGTGGGCAGCTGGTCTTCAAGAAGAAAGAATTGCCTTGATGATGCCTTGATTTGGACATGTTTCCAACTCTAACTGTAAGCGAATAAATTTCCATTGCATCAGCCAAAACATTTCATGGTATTGCTTTCAGCAGCCTAGGAAACTAAAACAGTTGATAAGGCAAAAGAAATAATGACAATCCATTCATTAATTGGAATACTGTCTCATCTATTCTGGGAAGGCCAGGTAGAAATTCTTCCCATGCCCCAGTTACACTTTAGTTTTGCAGTAGCTCAGAAACAAATGTGCATGTGTGTGTGTATGAGTGCACATGACTTGATGAATACATAACTTAGATGGCTATTTTGGAAAAATAAATTATTGTAAAAGCCTGAATTTGACCATGTCCAGCAACACTTCCAGGGATCCACATATGGCTTTTGTATGTTTAGAAGTGAGGAAATTGGTCTCAAGGGGTCCACACCAGAATGAACTCCAGAATTGGAAAACACATCTGCAATGGGATGCAAGAACTCTGAGTAATTACCTCATGGACCCCTATTAGGTCAAGGTGCTGAAATTGCTGCTCAAAAACCAGGAGAACAGAACACACTAAAGGGTCTACATGAAAATGGTGATTCCTCATGAGTATATTTAGAATCTAGAATTCAAATTTTAAATGAAAATGCATTTGTTCATTCTTTAAACAGATATTTTGTAAGCATCTATTATATCCCAGCTACTATCATAGGTACTGATATTACCATGGTGAATGAAAAAATAAGGTCCTTTTGCTTTCATGAGGCTTATATTCTAGTGGGTGGATTAGATTCTAAATAAGGAAACAAATAAATACAGAGTACATTAGGGTTATGGAGAGAATATGCAAATTACACAGTAGGTGGTGTTGGTGGGAAAAAGTTGAGATGATATTCAGGGAAGACTCCTTGATCTAGGGCCTGAATGATTTGAGTGAGCTAGTAGCAAAGAATGGTGAGGGTGGGGATATTCCAAATAAAGGGAAGGATAAGCACAAAAGCTGGAAACAGAAAAGAGCTTGGCCTGTGAGTCAGGGCCAATCAGTGTGGCAGGACTCCAGTGAGTTAAGGGGACATGATGTCAGGTCAGGCAGGGTCTTGGAGACCATTGTTAGGAATTTGGATTTTATCAGCAATAGAAGCTGAGTTTTTTGATGCTGTATGGAGTAGATAGGAGGGACAAGTTATCATCTATTGTCTGGACAATGCAGCAATCCATTGTCTTGGCTTTGGAAAGTGGCAGTAGAAATGGAAAGAAGTGGAGGGATTTAAGATACATGTTGGGGATAAAAACCACAAGACATGATGGATTGGTTAAACTATGGAGTGAGGGAAATGGAGGAATCAAGGATGATCATACAGGAAGGCTGGTAGATCAATGATATAAAAATGTCACCAAGCCTTTATGATCAGAAATCTTAAATTGGAATTTTGTGAATCACTTAAAGAATGCCTGGTATCAATGACTTGATTTGTTTTCTTTATGTATTTTTTCCTTTATTTCTTTTTCCTAATTTTTGATGACTTGATTTGGATTTTTAAAAAAAAATCATGGTGACTGGCTTTGGTAAGGCTATGAAAGAATTAAGTTGTTAAAATCCCTTTTTGGATCTGCTATTTTTATTCACATGCATGGCCTCAAACAGAGGATCCCTGGATCCTAGACTATCACAGATTATTGAGCCCAAAGATTTTCCAACCCTGATCACCAGACTCCTGGGTATTGCTGAATCTCCATGATAGGGCACAGAGGATTGACCTCTATCATGTATTGGGGTTCAGCACAAGATTTCACCTGAAAAAGGAGTTCTTCTGCTGAATAAGACGTTTGAAGCCACCTACCCCAACTCACTACAGATGAGGAAACTGAGTGTCAAAGATGTTTACTTGCTGCCAAACAAGCTCCATAATTCTTGTTGTCTGTTTGCTTTTTCTCTACAAGGGTAATAAAAACACTTGAGTAATTTAAAAAGCATTTTCATATACACCATCCCCTTAATTTTCACCTGAATTTGTGAAGAATATGATATTATTTCCAGATGTGGAAACAGACACTTGGAGAAGCAAAATGTCAGGTCATTTAACTTGAGTTTAGCATGCACAATTGGAGCTAGACATCTTACACCATATTTGGTCTATACCGTTGTTTTCCTAAGAGAATTGAAGAGCAATGGCATGGATTTTCCATTTCTAAATTCATTTAAAATTGATGGAGAAGTTACTGAGAAGAAACAGTTAACAGTGTTAAGCCACAGTAAAAAGAAAAGAATTCTGGATTCAAATTCATCTTTTTAGTACTCTGAATAAGTATGTATGAACAGGTCATAATAACCTCTATAACCTATGTATTAGTCAGCCAAAGGAGTGCTGATGCAAAATACCAGAAATTGGTATTTTTCAAAAAGGGTATTTATTTGGGGTAGGAGCTTACAGATACCAGGCCATAAAGCATAAGTTATTTCCCTCACCAAAGTTTATTTGGAGCAAGATGTCTGCCAGTGTCTGCGAGGGTTCAGGTTTCCTGGATTCCTACGTTCCTGGGGCTTGCTTTTCTCTGGGTTCAAGGTTCCTTTCTTCCTGGGGCTGGTTTCTCTTTCCTCTGTGTGCTGACTTCCCGGGGCTCCAGTTTAAATTTTCAGCATCAAATTCCAACATCAAAACTCCAACATCAGAAACCCTCAAATCTGTTCTTTGCCAGCCTTTTATCTGTGAGTCCCCAATGCCCTAATCATAACCCAATCATGCACAGGTACAGAGCAGATTACAAACATAATGAAATATTTCTTTTTGGAATTCATCAGTAATATCAAACTGCTACAACCTGTAAAGCACACAGTTTTCTTACACATATAAAGGAGATTGCAATGAATATTTTGGAGGGTTATTGGAAGAATGAAATGAGAAATAGCACAAAAAACAGATGGCTAATAATGTAATAGGTACTCCTCAGACACTGGGCTGTCGTCATGAAAGCATGATTCCCAAGAAGATACTATAGAAAAGAAAACGCTGAGTAAACTTTTTATTTTTTCAATCACAGCGCTTCTCTGTTTCAGTGCACTCTATTTGTTTATCATTATCAGGGCAATTGCATGAAAAAATTACCATCTCCCTTACTTCTCTCCATATACATGTCCCATAGTAGCGCAAAAGAAGACAAGCATTATTCCAAATGAGAAGGCTTTGAGAAGATCTGATGTAGGAGGCTGGATTTGAAGGATGAAAGTAACCATGTGACCTAAGCCAAACACCTCCTGAGCTTCAGGCATTGAGTGAGGCATTTCTCAACGTATCTTTTCTGGTTTTTGAACAAAGGGAGTCAGGTATCCGGGAGTCAGCTTCTTCAGAGTTGAGCGAGCTCTTGTCACTGCAACAATTTCCTGAGCTTTCCTCCAGAGCAAATCTCTTTATCTTCTCTGTAGTAGTGTTTTCTTTGTAGAGCTCTCTTTTTTGCAGAGAACGTATTAAGTGCAGAAAATTTCAGATGTGTTTATGTCTCATCTATCCTTTGAAGAAGGGACTTGAATATTTTTCATTTGTGTATATGTGTATGTGCTTAGTTGGTATAACATACAGACCCTGGAATCAGACTACGTGGGTTCAAAACTTGATTTTTCTTCTTACTGGCTCTGTGTCTTGTTTTAGTTATTTTACCTTCTCTACTTTTTGTTTCATCAACTGTGAAAAAGGGATAATAGCATTCACAGCAGTTTTAGAGAGAATTAAATGAATTAGTGTATGCAAAGCATATGGCACATAGTTCTTATTAAATAAGTTAATGATGATGATGATTTTCACATGGTTTTGTTGGTGGTGGTCTTTGAAATGCCTTTTTCCCATATATGAATCTATTAAATTCCTACTCAATTTTCCAAACCAACCTTGAATGCTACCTCCCAAGAAAGGTCATTTCCACCCCTCCCTTCTTTTTTATTGTGTTGTCTCATTTTGTATTTTTTTAAAATTTATTTATTTCTTTCTCTCCCCTTCCCTCAGCTCCCCCTCCCCCATTGTCTGCTCTCTTGTATCCATTTGCTGTGTGTTCTTCTGTGTCTGCTTGCATTCTTGGCGGCACTGGGAATCTGTGTCTTTTTCTGTTGCGTCATCTTGCTGCATCAGCTCTCCTAGTGCGCGGCGCCACTCCTGGACAGGCTGTGCTTTTTTTGCATGGGGCAGTTCTCTTTGCGGGGTGCACTCTTGCATGTGGGGCACCCCTATGTGGGGGGCACCCTTACATGGGGGGCACCCCTGCCTGGCACTCATTGTGTGTGGCAGCACTGCGAATGGGCCAGCTCACCACACTGGTCAGGAGGCTCTGGGTTTGAACCCTGGGCCTCCTATATGGTAGGTGGATGCTCTATCTGTTGAGTCATATCTGCATCCCCCATTTTGTATTTTGAATCTGAGGGCATTATGTCCTCAAAAAGGAGATTGGCACAGAATAAAGAATCAACAAATAAATGTATGAAAGAGTTAATGAATATTGATTTCAATGAATTTTGTTGACTTGATTTGATCAGTAAATTACTTGAAGCTAATTGGTGGGCAGGGACAACAACTAACTTTGAAAGAGCTTAAGAATTTGGCTCAGAGAAGACATGTAATTTTCACATTCACGTGCCTTTAAGAGGCCTAGTCAGCTAAACCCAAGCAACAAGGATGCTTATTAACTCTGATTAGAGAATTTATTCTCAGTACTTTGTGTGGCGATAGATAATTGTAATGTTTGTAGAGAACAAATTACTTATTATCTCTTTGAGGCATTCCTTCTTGGCCAAGAGCTCTTTGATCATGGTGATATATACACACAGATGATCATGTATTAGTTTTACATATGAAAGCCTGGGGTTCCTTTAATCCTTATGGGACAGCAAGATTTATCAGTGGAAAACAGATCTGAACCCTCCTGACCTCACTTCGACACAGAAATCCTTAATTCGGGTATAACGACAGGCTGGAAAGAGCAAATGCTTTTAACTAACATCAACACACTCTGGCATTCTTTGTAATTAATCAGGGCAGAAAATTTGCAGACAAGAGAGTAACATAGGCCACTGCAAGTCATATTCCTGTCTAATCAGCAATAGCACACACTTTTTCTTCACTCCACTTGGCGTTTCAAAAGGGCCATCATTTGAAAATGACAACTGCTATTGTTGGGAATCACTGGAAACTTGGTGAGCCTTTGAAGACCTAGTGTTTATTGTTGTAGGCAAGGAATGGTAATGCGCTTTGGTTTCAATTAGTTATCCCAAATAATTCCCCCACTAGAAACGACTAAATCCAGCCCTCTTACTGTGACAAAACCCGTCTCTATTAAATCTTTGTATTATTTTATAACAAGAGAGTGTAAAAGCATGAAAATTGATGGTTGAGAATATAAATAAAAATACAAATATAAGAGCCAGAGTGCAGAAATGAATGCTTTTATTTCAGTGCTTAAAGGAAGTGACTGCACATTCCCAGAATGTGCAACTAACAGTTCTATTGTAGTATGAAGGGGTCAGCTATTGCCAGAGTGGAGTCTGGATACTTTCATATTTTTATCCTGAGTTGGTCAATACATTAAGGATGGCATCTTAAAATGAAGGGTGGTTAGCATTTTAAAATGAATTGCAAGAACTGAGAATAATTCTCGTATTTTTAATTGGGAACTTATTATTAGGTAGCTTTCTTTACACAAACAGGAGAAACAATGGGGCATGGTGGAAAGACTCAATGAAAAGGACTCAGATGTTGGCTTTTAGGAAGTTATTTAACAACTCTAAGCCTCAAGTTCTTCATCTATAAAATGAGGGCTATAATAAACCCTGGTGGTTTATTTGGGGGATTAAATGATATTGTTCCCACAGAGTCAGAATATAGTAGTACTTAATAAATGATGGTAGCTATCATATTTAAATACCTGTGAGAGGCTCTTTTCTATTTGAGGTAAGAGGTGGTGCCAGTGAGAGTAGAATGGAGGGTATAGGCCAGAGATATTAAGGAAATGGGTACTGTGAAATTAAATGTCTCCTAAGATATTTCTGTAGAACATGGTGATATTTAAAATATTTAAAAACTGATATGCTGTGGACACCTATCAGAATGGATGAAGGCCACATACCTGGGAATGGGGCTGGGGCTCATTTGTGCCAAGCTTTAACATTTTGCTTACTGAATCATGTACAGATATTGTTTGGGACAACTGGCTCAGTGAGATGCTCTGTCAGGTGGGGAAATTGCTGTTGATTAAGCCATTTGGCTGCCATCACAGATGGAAGTGTTTCAATACTTTTAAATAACTGTTAGAGCAATACTAATGCCACTGGTAATCAGCCTTGTCTATAGAGAAACTGGTCATGAAAGTACTGTTAATTTGAGTGCTACAGGATCATATAAAATGTGCTAGGCTATTCTTGTCTAAGCATAGCCTCGTGTAGGGGGCACTTATGAAAGGCAGGGGGGATCCATTCATCTGGGCTCATGGATGTAACACTGACCTCTCCTCTTAATGAGGCCAGCCTGGGACTCAGATCTGACTTTGTTATGATATTTACAACTGTCAAGTAAAGCCAAACATTGACTAGACTCTACTTTTCACATCTATATGGGGCCCTTTTAAATCCAGAAACCCATATGATTCATTCTTGTTGCATCTTCAGGAATTACAATTCATCAAGCACAGGATTAAAACAGGACTCTTTGTCTCCCTGGCATAAGTTAAAGGCGATTGAAGGGGACTCAAGCCCATAGTCCACAATAATACTCATTATTATGTTTCCTCTTACAGTCACTTTCCTTATCCACAGGAGCACATTTCTACTAAAGTCCCTGGGTTGGAGTCCATGTGTGAGTATGTGTGTGCATGAATTTTGCATTGTAGGAAAGACTCTTCCTCTACCACAAGGATAGTCAGCATTATTTCCCTTCTACTCTCCTACTTTATCCTTTCAGAACTTGATCATTTAAGTAAAATTTCTGATCAGCAATAAGGCTTCCTCGTTGGAAAGAAAAGTTTTCTTCAACTAGTTGGGTAAAAAGGGAATACTAGGTGTCCACATGAAAAAAAATACAGGGTTTAGTATATACAAAATGACATCTTTAGGTGCACTGATAACTTAGCTATGTTTAGACTTTAAGTCTAAACCAAAATGTTACACAGATTCTTAAAAAAGATAATTGACTAAAATAAATGGAGAGATATACTATGTTCATAGGAGATTGTCGGGTATGTGGTTGAAATTATACTGTTGAGAAAACTCTTTAGAAAATATAATAAGGAAGGGTTACTTGTTTAAGGTGCTTAATGGGGGGCATCTGGTATTGGGGCAGGCTTCTAGGGAGTATGTGAGTTCTCATCTTGCCATAGTGTGTTATATCATTGGGTGGAGACACATACAATGAGTGGGATGGTGTACTCCCATCCTGGGGAGTCCTGATGTTCTCAAACAGATGGAAGGATGTCTCTCTAAAGGATTGGTGGCTCCCAATGGGGAGGACAGTCTAGTGTATCAAGTCCTCAGCATTGTTGCAAGTATCTATGAATCTGGTCCTTCAAGCAGTGAAGCTTGATTGTCACTGTGGGCCCTGAGGGGAGGGGGAGAGAAGAATAGAATAGATGGAAGTAGGGGTAACCGGGGTGCAATGGAAGTATTCCACAAGATCGTGCAATGATGGATATAGGCCATGTTAAATTTATAAAAGTGTATAGTCTAAAATGTAAACCATAATGTAAACCAAAATGGAACCATGGTTGGTAGCAATGCTTCAATATCTCTACATCAGCTGTAGCAAATATAACATGAATATGTAAAAAGATCATTGTTGGAGAAGGGGGGAAAAGGGTTTGATATTGGATATATGGGAGTCTCCTATATTGTATATGTGACTTTACTGAGATCTAAAACTTTTTTGAAGACAAAATTAAAAATTAAAAAAAAAAGAGGATGTAGACACTAAGGAAGGAATGAGATTGTCTTGCCACTGTATATACAGGGCAATACCTATTACAGAGATGAAAGGCAAAATGTCAAAAACTAAGTTTTATGATATTTTTCATTTTTTAATACCCCAATTTATCTTTTAGTTTATTTAAGTTTTTTTAAATTGATATATATTCTATTTCTAATCTTTAAACCTCTCATTAATATTCATTTTCCTACTAATTGAATTTAACAATATATTAGGCTCCATTTTAAAATAAGTTTTGGATCACAGAGGGGTTCAGCTATGGCAAGGGAGGAACACTGGTGTGGGGTGTTATTGATGGGGGACACATGGCTGGAGGGAGGTATCCTGGGCATGTATATTGGGTATATAAATATGTTCAGATATTCATTGGGTATTTTCATAGTAGGTAGAGTTACAAATGACAACTGAGGAAGTGCTGAGTTCCTCTGTCAAATTCCTCAATGGAATAGCAATAATCCCCCAAGTGCAAGGGCAAATACCAGTGAAGAAGGATGGCCCAATGATGAGCCCTTGTTACTGATGTCTATGTACATGAGCCTGTGTGCCTGAAACTTCAACTAGGTCTAGAGCTTCAGGGTGCCTAAAAGTTTCCTCCTGAGAGCCTCCGTGTTGCTTAAATGAAGCCACTCTCTAAGCCAAACTCAGCATGTAAATGTGTTACTTTCCCCTCCAGCATGGGACATGACTCCTGGGGATAAGCCTCCCTCGAGCTGAGGGATTACTACCAACCACCAGCTGGTAATGCAACTAGAAAAAGACCTTGAATAAAAGGGGGAAATGGTAAAGACAAATGAGTTTATATGGTTAAGAGACTTAACAATGAGTTGGGAGGTCATCAGAGGGGTCATGCTTATGCACGTTGCAGCAGAATCTCAGAGACAAAGCATATACAACCCCAGGTACTGGTGCGCCTGAGGGCTATGGCAATACACAGGTTCTATTGTCATGGTAGATGGCTCTGGAGTTCAGTGTCTTGTCAGTGGGCCCTACTTAGGAATTTGTGCTCCTGATTGTGATGGAGTTGGGATCAGATGTGACCTTTCTACACATGCCTCTTCTGTCACTTTTACTGAACCTGGGGTTGGTGTATACTTAAGAGACTTGAATCTCTGGACTGGTCATGTACCAGCTGGGCCCTGAGTCTCAGCAGAGTTGCAACACCTACTCTCTGGTTCGTTGGACTTACCCAGGTCAGCTAACAGGGAGGTGAAGATGATCAACCACCACACCAGGAAACTGAGGGTGCCTACAACTGCAAGCAGGAGAATCGCATCCATCAGCCATGTGGAATCTAAGCCCCCTCTCAATTTAGAGTGGAGTGGACATCGCCATTCCAGGGTCCACAGGATGGAGGAATGAAATATGGATTAGAGTGAACTTACTAGTATTCTACTATAGAACTATTGTGACTCTGGCAATGGAAGAAATTATATCATTGATGTGGAGTCAGTGGTCACAGTAGTTGCTGAGGGCAGGGAGAGGGAAGAAGAAATGTGATGTGGGGGCATTTTTTGGAACTTGGAGTTGTCCTAAATGATATTGCAGGGACAGATGTGGGACATTACATATCCTGCCATAACCCACTGAATGGACTGGGGAAGAGTGTAAAATACAATGTAAACTATAATCCATGCAATGTAGCAGTGCTTCAAAATGTATTCACCAAATGCAATGAATGTGCCACAATGATGAAAGAGGTTATTCATATGGGAAGAATGAGGGGTGGGATGGGGGGGTTGGGTATTTGGGAACCTCTTATATTTTTTAATGTAAGATTTTTTGTGATTTATGTATCTTTTAAAAAAAAGACAATAAAAAAGTTGAAAATTAAAAAAGAACAGCAGTATAAAAACAAACAAACAAACAAACAAACAAATGTGATCCAGATTCTTAAAAAAAGATAATTGAATAAAAGTAATGGAGAGATATACTATGTTCATGGATTGGATAATTCAATATTGTGAGGATATCAGTTCTTCCTAAATTAATCTATGGCTTCACCATAATCCCAACCAAAATTTCCAGCAGGCTTTTTTGGTAGAAATTGGCAAACTGACTTTATAATTTTACAGAAATGCAAAGTACCCACAATAGTCCGAACAATTTGGAAAAAGAACAAAGTTTGAGGACTTACATTTTTTAAGAACTACTATAAAGCTACACTGATCAAGACAAAGTGATATTGGCATATGGTTAGATATATAGATCAATAAAATAGAATGCCAAGTCCAGAAAGAGACCCACACAATTAAAGATGCTAGGGTAATTCAAAGGAAAAAGGATATCTATATTTTTTTAACTGGTGCTGGTACACAATTTGTTGGGTATACAAATTAGAAAAAGAACTTCGGCCCATAATTCACATCATATACAAAAATTAACTAGAAAAGAATCATAAACTTAAATGTAAAACCTAAAACTAGAATTCAAAAAAAAATGGGAGAAAATATTTGTGACCTGGAAGTAAGAAAAAATTTATTAGATAGGGGTTAAAAATCATAACCCATAAAATTTTTAAAAAGATAAATGAAACTTCATCAAGAGTAAGAGCTATTTCTCTTTGAAAGATACCATTCAGATAAGATCAAACCAAAGACTGGGAGAAAATACCATAATACATACATCTGACAAAGGACAGGCAACCAAAATATTTAAGAATACTTACAACTAAGTAGCAATAAAAGAGCCACCAATAGCAATGGGTAAAATATTTGAACTGATACTTCACAAAAGAAGATACGTGAATGGCAATAAGCTCATGAAAAAGATGTTAAAAATTACTAGTCATCAAGGAAATGCAAATTAAAACCAGGATAAGACACCACTATCCACCCACTAGAATGTCTGCAGTTTAAAAGACTACCAACAACAAGTGTTAGCATAAACATGGAGTCACTGGAATTCTCATACATTACTGCTGGGAGTTGACAACAATTTAACAGTTTCTTAACAAAATAAACATATGATTTTCTGCATAATTTTTTGTAAATTTACAACTTCTCTTATAAGAAACAATCAAGGCATATGTAAAGTTGAACATACACTTAACATATAATGCAGGAATTCTACTCTTAGATATTTACCCAAGATAACTGAAAGCATATGTTATACAAAAATTTGTACATAACTAATTTTTTAAAAAGATTTACTTTTTTATTTATTTCTCCCCCCTTCTCCCCCCCTACCAGCTGTCTGCTTTCTATGGCCATTTGCTGTGTGTTCTTCTGTGACTGCTTCTATCCTTATCAGCGGCACTGGGAATCTGTGTTTCTTTTTGTTGTGTCATCTTGTTGTGTCAGCTCTCCGTGTGTGAGGCGCCATTCTTGGGCAGGCTGCGCTTTCTTTCGTGCTGGGCACCTATCCTAATGGGCGTGGGGCTCCCCTACGCGTGGGACACCCCTGTATGGCAGGGCATTCCTTGTGCGCATCAGCCCTGCGCATGGGCCAGCTCCACACGGGTCACGGAGGCCCAGGGTTTGAATTGCGTAACTCCCATATGGTAGGCGGATGACCTAGCCATTGGGCCAAGGCTGCTTCCCTGTACATAACTATTTGTAGCATCTTTATTCGTAATACCCCCAAACTAGAAACAATTCAAATATCCATCACAGGTGAATAGATAAATACATGTAGACTATTCATACAATGGAATACTAGTCAGCAAAAACAAACAAAAAGCAAGGAATGAAATATTTAAATAAGCTACAACCTGAGTGAACCTCATAAACATTGTGCCAAATGAAAGAAGCCCAATGTGAATGGTTGCCTATTGTACAACTCCATATATACAAAATGTCCAGAACATTCGAATTTATAGAGATAGTAAGAAAGCAGATCAGTGACTGCCAGAAGCTTGGAATTAGGAGAGTCGACTCTAAGGAGGATTGAGAGAAGATTTTAGGGTAATGGAAATGCTCTGTGTCATGATTATAGTGATGCTTACCTGCCTGAATAAATTCATCAAACTCTGCATTTTACTGTATGTAAATAACACCTCGTAAGAATTGATTTAAATTAATCTAACCACGAATAATGAACAAATCACTTAACATCATGTGTTGTTAAATGAAGCAATGTATGAAAGTTACCTAGCAAGCCTGGAAAGTGGGAGGTTCTCAACATTTCTTCCCTTCCCATTCTGCCCTTACTCCCTCCCTCCTTACCTCTCTTCTTGTCTTTCCCTACTTCCTTTATTCCTTTCCAATTATTTTCTCTTTGACAATTTGCCAGTGCTCAAAACGACTAATCTTTGCTAAGGTGTGAATGGCCAGTGGTATGTCCATGTGTGGCTTCTCTCAGGGGTCTCTTAATGATGAACACTTGAGATGGTCTATCCATGGCCTTTGTGAGGGATCAGCCTCTTGGGATAGGATTTCTTTCTACATGGTAGACTTTGAAAGAAGGCTGTTATTAATTAGACCAGTGTATTCTTGGCTGGGGAAATGTTGTAACCATTTATTTAATAGAAAAACAAACATAAATCTCCAGATAGACATTCTGTATTAATCAGACAAGTGGAATTTCAATCTTTATTTCTCAGGCTATAGGAGGCAGGGTAGCATCTGTGGAAAGAACATTTTAAGTTAAGCAGACCTCAGTTTGAATAATAGCACCACTTGTTAGCTACGTGACAGGGAGCACCTAACCTTAAATTCTTACTACAGTTTGATGTTTGGAAACCAGACATTAAAGAGAGCTATGAGCTGGGCTAAAAGAGGTTCACAATCTGAAAGAAACAGTGAAGTTTTGGTCTCCTGGGTGAAACTAGAGACTCATATTTGGTGCTGCGGCTAGTCAAGGAACACATGGTTATGTTAATGGTATCTAGAATCAGCTTTAATTTTTATTTTGTATTTTATTTTTTAGTGCTTATGGTAATGCAGACACAATGAAAAGTATGAATAAAAGGTTAGGAAACTGGTATAGTTGGTTTGGGCTCCAGTTATCTGAGCTGGTGACTGGAACTAAAGATCCAGAAAATCCGTTAAGCATTCTCAAACTTTACATTTATAGAGCACCACTGTGTTCTTTGAAAGTGCCTTTGCATGTATTATCATGTTTGATGATCTCAAAGGTCTAATGAGGAAGGGTCTAAAGATACTATCCATTTTTACTTCAATAGTAAAGGAACAAAAGCCTAGATATGCTAAGTGGTTATTGAGATTCATAGCCTGTTACTGGAAAAGCTGGCCCAGAAGTCTTGTCTTCAGTATGGTGCTTTGTCATTGAGTAACATTGAGTATGCACTCCCTAAAGTGCTGATTTTAGTGTTATGCCTCGTTTTAGTCTTTGTAGGCATCACCTGTGGCCCTCTGGGTAGTGTGGGCTATTTATAAGTCTAGGTTGTACATAAAACTTCAGGTCATCTTTGCCTTCACAGGCAGAAACATTTTTGTGGAAGTCACACATCAGATTTTCATGAAGGCAGTCTGGTGTATTGAAAACTCTGTGGGATTTGGGAGTAGATAGACCTGGACTGACTTCTTTGCCCTCAGACTCTTTTTCTGGATAGTTTTACGGAAGTTTTTTGTATGTTCGTTTGTTTTCATCATTACTGACTCTTCATTTTTTTATCATTCAAATAGATTCCTGTGAGTAATGCAGTAACATGTATATAACTCCTGGTCTGTAATAATCGCCAAGAAATGATGATTCACCTTTTCCTTTTCCCTTCCTATCCAGTTTTGGCTGGGCATCACTTTACAAGGAGAGTAATAGTAAAAGGGGCGATGAAATCAACAGAGGAACCAAGAGTAAAACAGACCCACTCTTGTTTGTTTGTTTTTTTCTTCTAGAGCAAAGAGATCTTTGCAATTTATTATGATTAATTTTCTGCCACTGTTGATAATTTGGGGGATTTTTTTTTACACTGAAGAACACCTCTTAATTCTCAAAGCAGAAGCTGAGATAAAATTAGACAACTGTTTTATTTTCAGTTCTCTATCAAAGCATAGTTCCTGTTCTTTCATTCTTTGTCTGCAGAAAGCAAAGCATCTCTTTCACTCTTCTGTTCACATAAATATCAGAATTTAACTATTGATTTTTCTTTAGGGAAGACCTATCAGAATTTCTGAACGGTTGGGGGCATTAGTGGTCTAATGTGCTCAAAGGATCTTTAGAGATTATATAGTGCAATCCTTTCGTTTTACAGAGGAAAAAACTGCAACTTAAGAAGGTGAAATGTCTTATCTAAGTTCACCCAGGGGGAACTCAATGTAAGGTTTCAGTTCCCCTAAAACTTCTTCTATAGACATGCTCATTATGACACTTTAATGAAGAATGAAAACCCAGAGGTGATCTTTTTGACATCATTCCATAGGCTTTCTTAGTAACTTTATCAAAATGGGAACTTATCCATAAGAAATAAAACTGCTTAGAAGCAGAAGTTTAGAAGTAGGCGCTTTACTTTGAAGAGAAATGTCTATACATTATTAACTTGCTTAGCAAACTCTTTCTTTCTAAAGTCAAGTCCATGGATGGACTTCCACGGGACTTTGGACCCCAGAAATGACTTGCAAAGCTTGCTGTGTGTTTTCTGATGAGAAGTTTGGGTAAATTTTGAAGCCCTCCAGAGTCAGCCATTACACAGCAAAAGCTGTTCTATACAGCCCAGTAAAGGAATGATTTCCTGATGATTTTTGTTTTTGTGTTTTTTTGTAGTTATATACATATATTTAAACCTTTTATTTTGAAATGATTTCAAACTTACACGACAGTTGAAAGAATAAAACAAAAAGTCATACAGAGTACTCTAATACACCCCATACCCAGACACCCAGATCCACCACCAACTTTTAACATTTTGCTGCATTAGCTGTATCACTCTACCTACCTACCTACCTACCTGTCTATCTATCTATCTATCTATCTATCTATCTATCTATCTATCTATCTATCTATCTATCTATCTATCTATATCTACCTACCTACCTATCTTCTAAACATTTGAGAGTAAGTTATATATATCATGTTCCTTGAACATCCAATACTTCCGTGACATTTCCTAAGAACAAGGATATCCATTTATGTAACCACATATTCCCCCCCAGTGGAAAAATTTTCACTTTTATTTTCAAAAATGGTTTTTAGATCTCCTTAAAGAAACTATTTCTTCATACCTCAGTGTACTAGCAGAATTGCCTTATCTTCACCTACTCATGATTAGACCACATGTTAGGAGAGTCTTTGGCATTTTTAAATTTGAAATCATTATTAATTAAGATGGAAGTACTTTTATACCCATTTCTAAGGACATATTGCTTTGAGAGACTCAAACTATACATCATATTGCACCTTGCGGACAGTACTGGGTTTGTTTTACATCATTTTTAATGATTGTACAATATCAGGCCATCAGGAAGGTATAGTTTATACAATCACTGCTTTTTTAAAATTTCTTTTTTAAAAAATTAAAGTTAATAGATCACAAGGAATGTTACATTAAAAAACATAAGAAAAAAGTAAGAGGTTCCCATATAACTCACTCCCCACCCCCACCACATCATTTTTGTAAGTTGTATTTTTTTGAAGATATATACATCACAAAAAAAAACTTACACTAAAAAATATAAGAGGTTCCTGTATACCACTCACCACCCCACCTCCCTCCTCCCACTCCAACAACCTCCCTCATCATTGCGGCACACTCATCGCACTCGGTGAACACGTTTTGGGGCACTGCTGCACTACACAGATAATAGTTTATCCTGTAGTTTGCACACTCCCCCAGTACATTCAGTGGGTTATGGCAGGTGTAACCACTTTTAGTACAGTTATCAAGTTCAAGAAATTTAGCATTTATATAAAGCTTATAGTCTATATTTCAATTTTTTCATTTGTCCCAATAAATGTCCTTCTGGGCCTTCTCTTCTCCATTGTTAGATTCATTTTAGGATCATGTATCACATTAACTTGTCAATATCTCTATAGTCTCTTTCTCTCTGTTTTTTAATTGTAGAAGCATATATACAACATAAATGTTCCTATCTCAACCACTCCAAAGCATGCAATTCATTGGGATGATCTTTGTTTTGTAGTAGAGAAATTTCTCAACCTTCTTTTGTTGGAAAGTTTCCACCAACTTTTTTGTGTGTGGTCATCAGTGGAGACTGGGAACACACAGTGGGAACACCAATATTCCATGTCTTCCATATTTTCTCTTGAAGCTTGGTCAGGCAGGATCCCAGAGTGAGATGGAATCAAGAATGTTACCTCAGGGAAGTCCCACTTGGATTTCTAATTTTCCTTTGTGGATTCAAGGATAAAGCATGGGTCAAGGACTTTGGTCTTAGAACTTGATGAAGAAGGCTAATGTTGCCACATTGCACAATACCTGAGTATTAACTTACACTATCCAAGTATTTCTTGGCTCCTGCTTTAGTACAAAACAGCACTATCACTAAATTTCAGTAAAAAATCACTAAATTCTACTTCTTGTCTGCCAGTATGTTCTGGACCAGGAGTGTAGAGCATCTCAAATATTTCTCATAGGAAAAGATGGTACCATTTATTGATATGTTTAGCTTGGCCTGTCTAAGAAGAAGACAGAAATGCCATGTAAATCAGCAGCTTCTCCAGTGTCTCTCTCAGTATCAGAGTTACACAGATTTGGCACCACTCAAATTCATTTCCTGGAAGACCGTAGAAGAATCTAGTAGAATCTTCTAACCTCACCATCTCTCCCTCACTGTCATCCTAGCTTCTTCATCTGAAACAGTCAGCTATGTATGAGTTCCAAGCCCTCAGCTCCACTGATATCATCCCAGATTTCATCCTCTATCCCCATCACTCATCACTCTTCTCCTCTTCTTTACAGGGATTTTTTCAAGGGAATTTTACATGACAAGTGGTTTTATGTTTATGTGGTAACCTTAAAATCTTACACATAAATATGTGACTTCACTGTGTATAAGAATGTGTATATTTGTGTGTGTGTGTTTGCTTGTGGGCCTCTCTGACTTCTAGACTTGTTGCTTTTTCATTTCTTAGGGCGATCTTTTTCCAACTTGTTTCTATCTTTAAAAATGAGAACTAATGCCACACAATATACTCTGCAAATAATTAATCCACAGATATTTTGGATACCTGATTTTTTTTAGCAGTGATGATTGAAGATATGGGAAATAAGGATGGGTAAGATATTGTTTATGGTACTAGAGGGATTACAATCTCATTTCCTGGCCCCCACCATTCATCAAGCACCCACCCACTATGAACAAGACGCTGGGCATATGAGAAAAAACTGCTACCAGTGGCCATCATATATATACATTTTAGAATAGCTAGATTGGATAGCTTAGGTTTCCCAGGTCTGGAATGCCATTAACATTTCTTGTTTGAAAATGTTAAATGTGAGGAAAAGGGCAGCCTGCTTGCCTGTTGGTCATGATGAAAAGCCCTAATGTGCTGGAGAGACTGCTGAGTAACAGTTAAGTTCCTCCTCAGGAAGCCATTACCTCTGAGAGCCTGCCAAGATCAGCAGAGATCTGGCCTCATAAATCTGTGCTTTGAATCATCACGCCAGTTTCACCCCTGCTTCCCAAATGGACCTGCCCATTTTCCATCCCCCCATCACCATTCAGAAGCCTTGGGCCCCTGCTTTGTGTGCTGCCCTGGGCATCTGTCAGCAAGCAGGCTTCTGGATAGTACCTGGTGGTGTGCTGCTTGTCAGGGAGTCTATAAAAAGTGCAACTTACGTGTTGGTTTGTCCTCATTAGGTTTTTTGGCCAAGGGAGGTGGTAACATATGGATCAGCTATACCATGAACGCATTTCCACTTGCCCAAGTGTGGAAAGTCAACTTGACAGCTGCAGCCTTCACAAAGAAACACAGCCCTAGCTCAGTGCCCTTATTTTATGGATTGATGGAAGCCTAAGGAATGATGGTGTTCATTTAGGAATGAGATCGTAGCGAGAACGGCTTGTTAGCTGTCTTAAGATATTTTCTAGGTTGCATTGCCTGAGGATGCACAAGACACCTGAACACTCTCAAGTGTGCCATGAGGGCATCTGGACTTTGTTTTGGTGCCAGAGGACACATAGGAGGGTGCTCATCTGTATTCCTCTATCCATTCCGTACTTGCCCAGGAAGCCCCTGGTGTGGTGGGCATATCTATTGCCTCTTCCTGATTTGGGCTCTATACTTGGTCTGATTCTACTTTTCATTTTCCCAGGGCATACACCAGAGAGATCTTACTGTGCATCACCAGGGTCAGGCTCCAGAACATACTGCTCTTCAAGGCCCAAGGCCCAGGGTGAGGGAGTGGGAACAGAACAGGCTTCCTCAACCCACAGTGAGGCAGAGGAGAGAAAGTTGGTAAGTTCGGCCTTACCCCAACATTGTATAGCAGGGTGGTTAAAAGTGAATCCTCTCTTTAGTATTTCTAGCTCTGCCATCATTGGCAGGTTGCTTAATCATCTCTTCACTTTTATCCCATGAGAAATATAATAGACTATATCTCACAGGGTTGTTGTGAGAAGTAAACAACATCATGCATGTGCAGTATTTAGCTAATATTCCAATGTGCCTAGCACTGTGCTCCTGTTTTGCTCATCTGACTCAGTGGTTTTCAAACTGCATTCCTGGGATTTCTATAAACTAAACTTTACTTTATAAATGTATTTTAGCCAAAACATAATGCAAACTCAAAGTTTCAACACCAAATAATATCATATGGGAGAGGCATTCATTTGTGCTATCAGATTACAATAGTTGTTGAAATGAATTCAGAATAAAGCTTCAGTTGATGGATAACATTAACGATTCAACTCCAAGAGGCAAATGTTTTCCTCATATGCTTTACAGCTTCTGGATCAGTTTAGTTGAAGAGTATTCTGAGCTTACAGGGTGAACTGTTGGAAAAGGAATTGCCAATTATAATTATGTCCATGCATTTATCAGGAATTTGTCCATACACAATGGAAATAAATCAGGTGCTGCCAGTGGTCTAATGTGACACCATTCATCTGTCAACTCTAATTTCAAACTGCTTTTCTTTTTAGAGAAGCCTCATTATTTTCTTAACTAACTTGAAAGTAAGTAAGTGTTAAAGGTAATATTTTTGTGTCTATATGAATTTTATAAGTTTATATGATGATTTAATTTGTTGATCAAGGACCTGTTCAGAAAAAGTTTGAAAGATGTTTTGTGGCTCTTTTTGTTTTTGCCAAATAGGTTGTGTTAATGATTTCAAACTTCTTTTTTAATGAAGCATGTTCAAGCTAGGGTTGTCAGTGGATTCCTTTCCAAGCTATCATCTTGTTCTGACCTAACTGGAGAATCCTTGTATTATTCTTTCCTAAAGAAACATTTCACATACTCCGACACTAATTATCTGGGACGCCAGTCAATGCTTCCTGAGCCTCCACTTCGCTATTTATAAGGGAAGAGGCCAGACCAACTGAACTCAAGGTCTAACATTTTGTGGTTATAATCTGTGAACAACAACCTTCTACTCAAACTGAGTAGTAGTTTTGGACTGATTGTGCTCTAAATAAAGATTGCTCAGTGAAAAGGACAGAAAGAAGAAACAAAGGATAGTACTTATCAGGAAGTGTGAAGGGTCTGAGATTTTACTGTACTTGTAAATTAACAAGTTAGCCTGTCAAGGTTTCGTGAATGTTGACAACATATGTGAGATTCCTGGGTCAGAGACAAAGGACTTTATTGCTCTTGGCACAGCTGAGCAAGATTAGTCTCATATTAGTGTCAATTCCCTTTGCCCATATTCCCACAGGGCAATGCAAAGAGGGCCAGATGACAGGTTGCAGGTATGTCACAGGAGAGGAAGCCTAAGCTTAGGGAATCTAAATATTTTATACCAGATAGTAAATATAGTTGCTCCCTGCTCCAGAGGGAAATACTATGTCTGTCTTGCAAGTCCATTTGCTACGCAGACATCCTGAAAAATTTAGTTCAGGGAAAAGGCAGTTAATGTCTCTGTTCACAGACCCATGGCGAATTCTCTCTCAAAGGTATTTAAAAATTCTATTTTAAAGCACAGTTATAAAGCACTATTAGTAGTTTAGAAATTGTCCAATGCCACTCTGTTCTTTTCCCTTTTCTCAGACCTCTTTCTGCTTTCAGTTCAGCGACAGAGCTACGGTTGAGAAAACATAGTTCTGGGAATTTGGTGTAGCTGGGATTGCTGAGATTGAAACCTTGACCTGCCTCAAGTATTTTGTCTGTGAAATGGGAATAAGGATGCCTACTTTACAGGGTGAAAATGAGTTTGGCACATAATGGGTGCTTAAAGAGCAGTGCCCGTGTTTGCAGGCTGAATTGGCAGGTGAATCAATCAAGAGAAGTGTGTGAACTTTATTTTGAACGCCTGTGTCTCCTACAGGAGGGTAGCAGGACCGAGGCTGACCTATATTTTGCACCATATAGGAGTTTCATTTTCCTTAAAGAAGCAGAATCACATCTCAAACTGGTAGGAGGCTCAAGGGCCAAGCAACCTCACCTCACCTGGAGTAAGGCAATTTTTTTTTTCACTTTTATGTGGAGCTCATGTACCATGACCTGTTTGCATTCCTTTTTGAGTTTCCATTTTCCCATGTATTAATCTAACACGAGACATCTCCCATACCTCCACCCACTCCTCCCTGGCCTAATTTTGCACCACTTCACCTCCCCAGTGCCTACCCTTGAGATTTTTCCCTTGGCTACCGCCTTTACTGTAGAGGCAAGCAGTAATTCACTGTCAGCGCCTCCTCCACCCTCCTTCTGAGAGACTGTCTTTCTTCACTCCAAATGGGGTTTGACCAGGCAGGGAGGGAGGAGAGGAATTAGATGCACTTCCCAATACTTGGCCCCCAGATATAGATAGCTGTTCTCCCAGGGGCCTCACTTTGCTTGGCAAATTTCTATTGTTTTGGGGTTTCTGGGGCAGGGGAAACAAGCAAACCTCCCTTGCTTGAGGGGCTCAGAATCTAGAAGAGTTAGAGGATTGCTGACAATGTCATCATCATCAGACCATGAGGACAGCATCTGTTTCCTCAGATTCCTTACTACCATCCTGGCCAGTGACTGCTCATAGAGAGACTAATGCAACTGCTCATGTCAAAAACCCACTCAATTGAGTGGGAGAGAGTGCAAACTACAATGTAAACCATAATCCAGGCCATGTAGCAGTGCTCTGAAATGCATTCACCAATCGCAATGAATGTAATGAAAGAAGTTGCTGATGTGAGAAGAGTGGGGGTGTGGGGAGTGGGGCATATGGGAACCTCCTGTATTTTTTTAATGTAATATTTTATGTTATCTATTTATCTTTTAAAAATAAAAATATATATATATTTAAAAATCTTTTTTCTGGGAAGCGGACTTGGCCCAATGGATAGGGTGTCCGCCTACCACATGGGAGGTCCATGGTTCAAACCCCAGGCCTCCTTGACCCGTGTGGAGCTGGCCCATGCGCAGCGCTGATGTGCGCAAGGAATGCCGTGCCACACAGGGGTGTCCCCCGTGTAGGGGAACCCCACATGCAAGGAATATGCCCCGTAAGGAGAGCCACCCAGGGCAAAAGAAAGTACCGCCTGCCCAAGAATGGCACCGCACACATGGAAAGCTGACACAACAAGATGACACAACAAAAAGGAACCCAGATTCCCAGTGCCGCTGATAAGGATAGAAGCAGTCACAGAAGAACACACACACAGCGAATAGACACAGAGAGCAGACAACGGGGGGGGGTTGGGGGGGGGGGGAGGGAGAGAAATAAATAAAAAATAAATCTTAAAAAAAGAAAAACAAAACTTTTTTCTGATATTTAGCTGGTCTGTCGTGCCAGAACTCATTTTTATCATGACTTCCGAGTATAGGTAGTGATAGAGAAGAAAAATGCCGTTTCACTCAAACTAATAATTGATTATTGATTAAATACCTATCCTTCCCTCCATCAATCGTCCATCCATCCATCCACCCATCTACCCATCCATCCATCCATCCATCCATTCTCTATCCATTTATCTATCTAATCTATCTCATTTTTGTGTTAAACATTCTATTCCTTTTTTTTTTTAATTTATTTTTATTTATTTCTCCTCCCCACCCCCCACCCCATTCCCTCTGTTGTCTGCTCCCTGTGTCCATTCACTGTGTGTTCTTCTGTGTCTGCTTCTGTCATTAGGCAGCTCTGGGTCCCAATCCTGGGACCTTCCAGAGTGGGAGAAAGGCAATTACTCTCTTGCACCATGTAGTTCCTTGTTCTGTCATGTCTTCTTGTCTTCTTATTTTCTCTCCTCTGTGTCTCTTGTTGCATCATCTTGCTGTGCCAGCTCTTCACATTGGCTGGCACTCCTGTGCAGGGGGGCTTTCCTGTGTGGGGTGGCATTCCCATGTGGGTCGGCACTCCATGTGGGCCAGCTCGCCATGTGGACCAGCTTGCCCTCATCAGGAGGTCCTGGGCATCGAACTCTGGACCTCCTATATGGTAGACAGGAGCCCAATTGGTTGGGCCACATTTGTTTTCCCTGAACATTCTATTTCAGATTACCTAAATGTTACTGATTAGAATAGTGGCATTGAAGATAAACTTCTAAGTATGCTGTTCTTTTTTATTCTGCTGAGACTTTTTATGGTACAAAGTTTTATGGACAGTAATTAGTTTTCAAGTTCTAGAATACCCTGGCATTCAAGCCATTCACTATTCTACCACTGCTATGGATGTCTGGTCTGTGGATTTCAGGGTCTTGGTATTAGAATGCTAGAAGTCTTATCAGAAACTTTTATTAACTGGAGATGTTTCTTCTTCACTTCAAGAAAAAAGTTTGGTTTATGCCCATGGACTCTTCTTTATAAAAAGAGGTATCAACCTCAGAGGCTTTTGGAGAATAAAATGGGGGAAGGAAGTCTTTATGGAAAACACCTAGAATAGTCCTTTGCATATAATAAATGCTTAAAGCAGTAGTTACTTTTATCATTATATTTATTATCACCATCAATATTAGGGGCTAGGGTGAGAGTACAGAAATAATCTTACAATGAGACTTTCTAAAGCATACTAACTTTTATTTTAAAGCCTTTTAGAAAAGACATATGTCTTTGCTACATTGAAATTCATTGGAGATTACATGTAAAAGAGGATCATAATGTAAGTTTGTCCTTTAAAGATTGCAGAGAACTTTGGCAATAAAGCAGTTCCTTTAAAAAACACTTGTGATGGAGCGAACGAGCACTTGCCTGGGTGTCCTAGCAGTAAGGAAACAATCCTAACTAGACAGAAAAATTCACACTTTGGGAATTCACCTTTTCAATATGAGCTCAATATTTTCCTCCCTGACCTTGATGTTGGAATTAAAATTCTTTTTTAAAACAGATGTATCCAATTTAGACTGGGGTTCAAACACTGTAGTAAACTCTCTGAAGAATCAGTGAGGGTTTCTAATTTCTAATTTTTGGAACTACCTCCCAGCTATAAGATGGCTGGGTACTGCAGGAATTCCTGCTGAGATTTGGACAGCCAGAAGTTCTGGTGGCATTTTCAAGAACTGAAAGGAAAGACCAAGGAGAATGAGGAACAGCCTAATAGTGTTAAAGAAGAGCCTCTTTGCTACCCAGAAATCATTTTCTCTTCTGTGCTCTTCACAAATATTTATTGAGCAACTACTGGGTGCCAGGCATGGCCTGTACCACGGAGAAGACAGAGATGAAGAAGACACATTTCCTGCCCCCAGGATGCTCATGGCTTAATGAGGGAGCCACATACACAATTATAAGTGTCTCACCAAGGGTTATAGAAGTACAGTGCCTGTAGCAACCTAATTTTCTAGGGCTTTGAGGAATGCTCCTGAAAAGGGGTAGGGTTTTATTTGGCTCTTTTAAGGATGGGTAGGAGTTCAACAGGCATAAAAGGAACAATTGTAGCAGAGGGAACAAAATATGGAAGAGAGTATGGTTAAGAACAGTGTGGATCCCACATCCAACTCTTTTTTTCTTCATGGCTGGATTACATAATGAGAAGAAAGGGGTCTGGATAGATAGCTATCTAAGGAGATCCCCTATGATCCTCACCACCTGGCATTCATGTCTCTGTACAATCCTCTCCCTTTGAGTGTGGACAGGATGTGTGACTTACTTCTCGCCAGTAGAACACAGCAAAAGTGATGGAATGTCACTACTGTAATTAGGTTGCATAAGATTGTGACTCCCTTGTGTGCTTTGATGAAGCAAGCCCCAATGCTGGAAACTTCCCTAACGGTAATGTTGTGAGGAGAAACCTCAACCAGCAGCCAGCTAGGAACTGAGACCCTTCAGTCTAACAATAATGCAGGAACTGAATTCTGCCAACTACATGAGCCTGGAAGCAGATCCTTCTCTAATTAATCTTTCAGATGAGATCCTAGTCCTGCCCAACACCTTGACTACAGCATTGGGAGAGACCATGAAACAAAGAACCCAGCAAAACTGTGCCTGGATTCCTGATCCACGGAAACTGTGAGATGTGTGTGAGAGCACTAAGTTTGTGGTAATATGTTGCACAGCAATAGATAATGAATACACAGCAGTGGATAATGAATATGGTGATGTTCCAATATCCACTGAGGCAGAAAGGAGAATGTGGGATGAGGAGAAGCCCCAGTGTGGTCTAGCCATTGGCCAACTGCTTTCCAGAACTTTGGCCTTGGCAAGTTTCTGGGTGTGGCCCTGCTGTGATTTTGGCACAGGCAACTTTGGCTTTGTGGAATTTGGGAAAGAATCTTCTCCTAGAAGGAGCCAGTGAATCCAAATCTTTGTTCCAACTCTTGCAATTCCTAACAGGAATATCCTGTGGAATCTTCTGGGATCACAATGGAATGGGAACACCTACTTACATTTCAGCAAATATTCCAAAGAACAACTACTACAAACACAGGCTTTGGGTGTCAAAGCAAGTGCTTGGCTGGCCAGACAGAAAGAGAAGTTTAAGAAGGACACCATAGAGCTCATTCAGAACATTTGTTTTCCCACTGCATGTTTTTGGGGTCTGAAATACTCCAAGAACAAATGCTGCACATTAAAGTGGTCTTTTCTCTTTACATCTATTCTTTCTTTGAAGTTCAGCTGGAGGAATAACTCAGGAGCACAACTTGTTCTATCATATGTATTGCATCCTTAAAGAAAACCAAAAATCTAGTGAATGTCAAAATGTTCTTCTTAATTCTTCCTTAATGCACTACTGAACTAAAAATACTGTTTTTTTTCCCCTCAAAATCATGTTTAGTTGATATTTTCATATTTTAATCAGGATTTACTTAAATTGGGCTCCACATAAAGTATTTGGATCTAAAGTTGTGCTTTTGGGATACTTCAAATGATAAAGAGGTTTCTGCCAAGCTGCACATACTTAATTGCTTTGATCTGTCTTGCACATTAGGGTTGAGGGTAAGACTACATTTGCACAAAAAGAGATCCTGTGCAAAAAATAATAATAAAAACTTTTAAAGTGTCCTTAAAATCACCAACTTTGAGCATCTGCAAAGGATGTAAACCACCTAAACTGTGATAGATTATGATGATTTTTATCAGTCATTTATTGATTGGTCATTTATTGGCCTTGTTCCAGGCACCTGGGTGAATTTATTTTAAGCATCAATGTGCCATTCATTCAGTACAAACAGCTTCTCTGTCCCCGTCATAGAATGAAATGAGCTTTCCATAAAGAGAACTGGGACATCTTAATCTCTGCTCTTACGGATCCAGTGATGAGAGAGACAAGACACAAGATCACCATGACATATGGTAGGAGTGTGGGTATGATCCATTTCACCTGGGACTGACCCTGTTGCCTGGAGTAATTAAAAGCACCTCTTCCACTCTCAAAAGGATCACTGTTTGTAAAATAAATCATTTGGTCTGCTTTGGCTAAGGCAAAGAGACCAAAAATCCTGTGAGTGCAAAATGAAGTGCCTTTTGGTAAAATCAATCACATTTTCTGCTTCTAAATACCATAAATGAAAGTTGAGAATAAACATTTGTCTATTTAAGTTATATATTGTTACTTTAGGTTACATTCTAGCAATTTACTATACCATAAATTATTGGCAAGTTTCTAATTCTCTTGACTAATTTTATAATTCTAATATGTACAATTAGTCTTGTTTTACCCAGGTCAAGGGAAAATGATCTTTAGTTGACTCACTTCTTCCAGAGCTGACAATTTCCCAGTTGCCATGGAAAATGTTCATCCATTGGAAAGCATAATATCTGCTTTCCTATATGGAGATGATGACTATCATGAGTTTCTGGGGAGGGAACCTACCACCCACACTGTACTTCCTTATACTTTTCAGTCCTCCAAGGAATAATCGTGAATTAGAGACTAGCTACATGGAAATCAGAGCTGAAATAGCCTATAAATCACACTTGTCATCATTTTCCCAAACTGTGGTTGATTTATAGTACACCCTAATGCCTCCCTGCCATGGGCACACCATACTTGTGATATGAACTCAAACACGTACACACACACACACACACACCATCAGGGACTACTTAAAGACTATACAAAAGGAGAAATAAAAACAAAACCAAATCAAAGTTGGAGAACACTGAGACATGTATGGGATACAAAAGCTTCAGTGGAAAATCAGGGTGGGGGGGTTGGAAAGAAATGCTTACAAGGGGAACAATCATTTGGTCAACACTTGATTACCTCAGCTAATAGGGGGCATGCAGATGCTAAGATAATTTAATGTTAGTCTCTAGATACAAAGATGTTCCCATGATCTCATTATCAGACACTCTGGGTTGGTTATTTCTAAGGAATGATTGAGTTTAGCTCACACATCAAGGCTGAGTGCAGGTTCCCCAGGCACAGTAGTGACAAAATGGGCTGGGGAGAAGGGAAGAACAAGGACAATGGAAAGAAGTCCAGAAGGAAGTGGGGCTAACCAATGGTTAATCATCCATTCTGACCTAAGATAGACATTGGAGATCTAGGGAACACTTAGAGAATTGCCCCATGTCCATGTCCAACAGGTTGATTATTGCAGAGCTGGGATTCTACTTCCAGTATCCTTTGGCATAAACTCAAAATGCACTGCCCTAGATCAGTTAATATTTAGACTTGTTTCCAATGAATTGTCCTTCATTTAAAAAGTCCCTGAGTCCCATCCCATGTATTCTGGAAATCTGTCTAGGTTTATTTTCTAACATGTTTCAATGACTCAAGGATGAAGTCATGAGGGAAGTTAAAGTGAAGCCTAATTATCCTCCTATAAGACTGCCTGAATTCTCTCCCTCCAGGGCACGTCCAGAATCAGCTAAAGCCCATTAAAGTAGCATGGGGAGTGGGCAGAGATAGCAAGTGGCAGAGCTCTGGCCAGTGCTCGCCTTTGCCAGAGTAGCTCTGTCTCTTCCAGCAGCCTGTCTTTTCCAATTGTAAATGATTCCACTGGTGAGGGTTATTGGGAGATAATTCCACCCTTGTGAGTCCTCTCCTTCCACATGTTCTGCCATTTAATTTGTTCATTTTTCTTGATTATTTGTCATCACTTTGGGAATGGAGCACAGTCTCTGGGTCAGACAGTTAGGATTAAGTCCTAACTCTGACTCTCTTAAACTGTAAGACCTTCATCAAGTTATCTAATCTCCCTGAATCTCGATTCTCTCACCTGTAAAATGGAGACAATGCTATCTATACTGTAAAGTGCTTATAAAGATTAAATGTATGTAAATAGCCTGACATATTGCCTGACATTTAATAGGCACTTGGAATGACCATGCGCGCATGCATGCGTGTGTGCATTTAAAGTTGAGAATGGGGAATAAATGTTTAAATTGCACCAAGTTTCTATTTGGGCTGATCATAAACTTTTGGTAATGGGTGGGGTGACAGCAACACAAAAATGTGAACAGAATTAACAGCACTGAATTATATATTTGAATGTAGTTATAAGGGGAAATTTGAGGTTGTGTATGTTACCAGAATAAAATGCTTTAAGAATTGGGTAGCTCCTTATATGCATCAAATAATTATAGACAGTACAGACTTTTGAGTAGTCTCTGACTTTATGTGGAAAATAAAGTTCAAGTAACTTTGGTCAGTCATTCCAGAACCCCCACACCCCCACACACACATTTTGGATCTTTCAAAATTTATTCAACTCCAAGATTTATGCCAAATCTTGACTTAAGCAAGACTCTAGCTGGCTGATCCTGAAGCAAATATTTTTGGGGAAAAAGAAGCATGAAGCATGTTTAGGCAGAGATAGAATCTGAAAATAGAGAAAATCCAGTCATTCTTTCCTCACAGAGACATGTGACCACTTCCAGAACTGCAAACTCCTCAGTTGGCTTTATTGGCATCATGCCACAGCTTTGATGGAGAGTCCCTTCAGCTCTTCAGTTCCTTGAGGTTCATGGATCTTCTTAACAAGTACAGTGAACTGTCTATTTTATTACCACCCAAATACATGGATCACATTTTTCATGCATGACAATCTTTGGAACTCCATGAATTGGGCCTTTTAGATATATAAGGATGGGCTTGTCCAAAGACCCTTGAATCTTCAGATGTAGTAACTAACACTGTCAACCTACAGTGCAAAACAAATATTATTCATGAGGCTTGCTTTCTATGTCTTTCCTCTTGGCTTTTGAGTCCCTAATTTTTATTTTCCCATGTATCTCTCTGTGATTATGCCTCTTGAGCTGCCTCCACAGAGAATAAAGAGAAACAATGCTATAGCTCCCCAAGCTTCCACCTCTCCCCCTTACAGTGTCTCATTTCCTTCTTGTCACCAATAACCATCTTAGAAATCAAACTGATGTCAGATGAGATAGGACAAGCTAAATTGGTAGGTCCTTAGATATTTTGGGTTGTTTTAAGAAATGTATTCCAGATTGATCATATTTTCATTGACTCCTCTGTGTAGATGGTTTCCTGAACATGTCCATGTCTCAACTGTTTTTCCTGGGGTTGCCAGAATTTTCATTCTTTTCTTTTTTTTTTTCTTTTTTCTTTTTGGCTTTTTCTTCCCTCTGTTTTTAGTATACATGTGTGGTTAAGGTTTTTTCTCTCTTTTAAACATATTCTTTCACATGTCTGAGCAATATTTCTAAATTGTACCTCTCTCTTCCTGCTAAGCCACCTGGAAAACTCTTACTCATCCCACAAAGGTTCATTCAAATTAACACCACCATGAAGACTTCCCTGGAAATTCAATCACTTTCTTCTCTATGTTTCCATAGACTCTTACACATCTCTACTATAGAAGTAATCCAATCAATGTAGCTGTTAGAAACTTGTCTCTCTCTCCAACAGACTATGAGCTCCCAAAACACAGGATCTGGGAAGTCTTCATCTTTGACTCTCCAGCATCTAGCATAGACAACCGTCAAGAAAATGCTTAATAGAACTTTGTCAGATGTATGAATAGATGAATGGAAGAAGCCTTTAGGGAGATCTCAGGGGTGTCCCTGTTAAAGTTTTAGTGCTATTTAGGGCAATTTGACATTGAACAATTTGAGATTGCACAATTTGCTTTTCCTCTGCCAAAATGAAGGGAATAAAAGACAAGGGGCAAGGCCTGGAAAGTAAGTCATGAGAATCATAGACACCCAGTGTTGGAAGAGACATTAGGTTCACTGAGGTTAATAGCGTTATCCTAGATCAGGAGCATCTTTTCTCTGTGGACATTCTATACCTGCTCTGTAGCTCTGTGATGTTCTGCTCACTACATGTGGAGGCAGTCCCTTGTCAGAACACTGAGAAAGAAAATGGCCAAATCTAGTCAAATTCTACCAAACCTTTAGCTTGCCTTGTTTGAGACAGAAACAGCTGTGATCCCAGATAGTCAGAAATTATGATCCCAGTAATTAAGAATCTGGGCTCTGCAGTTTAAAGTGCATGGCTCTAATCCTGAATCAACCATGTGCTATGTGACTGTGCAAGATACTAGAACTCTTGGTCCAAGCTTTCTCACCTGTAAAATGGGGATGATTATAGAGGTTCATATGTGATGATGCAAATAAAATATTTAGCATAATTGGCACAAAATAATAAGCATTTATTGAGTGTTTTCTATATACAGTAGCACATCAACTGCCATTCACAGTATCTTCATTTTCCTCTCTTTAACAGAGAGACAATTAGGACAGATACCAATGCATTTACTTGTAGCCACTGAATATATTAATATAATGAAAAGTGGATTGACTTTGGAGTGGAAGTAATTGATTTCAAGTCTCAGGCCTGCCGCTTCCACTAGCAGGGTTGCCTTGTGTAAGTCACTCTGGGTATCAGTTTACCCATCTGTAACTGGGAAGTTGTTACTAGGTCAACTTTACTGCCTTTTAAATAAACATAAATGGCTTATTTAAACTTTTAAATAAGCATAAATAGCTTATTTAAACATCCCTTGACATTTTGATATAGACTAAAGTACTTGAGTAACACTAAATCTAAGCAGGGCAATAATTTTAAAACATACTTTTAAAAGTGTACATATGAATTTTTCCCTGAGCAAATCTGGTCTGCGATTGCCCATTTCTATTCTGTCCTTAACACATACTCACATCAAGGTAAAAATCACTGCTTTAGAAGGTTTATAAGTTTTTTCCTTCCAGCCCAGAAGCATTAGCCTATAATACTCATAAAAAATAACTGATGGAAGTTATTACTCAAAATTACCATAGGCATTTGTTCATCTGACCAAAAAACACAAGAAAACTACATCAAGGAAAATAGTGGCATAATATTTCATAAGCTCTTTTGGTAACATATAAAAAAATTAAGTGAAATTCAACCTTCTGTGGCATAAAAGCTTGGTGGACCAGCAGTGGCATTCATTATCTTAGAATAATTGCACACACACTGAGCTATGGTGTATTAATATTATCCAGCTCACAAAGAATTGAAAAATCATTAAACCCACAAAAATTCCATTTGTCCATAATTGTCAGCCCTCATTTTCCCTTCTTCTCCACTCATTCATCAATAGTGCTGTTTTTTCCTTCTTATCAGGTTCTACTGTACACCACTGCCCACCTCAGATGGGAAGTGCAAAAGTGGCTGGGACATAACTGAACAGTTAACTTCAGGAGTTGGATGACTTCTTACCTCTGGTCCCCCTAACGCTACATCTCTGCCCCACATTTCCTTGGCTCCCACACCCAAAAGCAGTAAGAGGAAACAATAGCTGTCAGGCCTGGCCAGGCAATGTCTTTCTGAGATGCAGCTGAATAATCAATTATGGGGTGAGTGTATCTGAATTTCCCTGGCCGCCTTCCCCATGCCTTCAAAACATCAAAGTCTACAGGAGGGGCGAGCATGGCCTCCTCCTAGAGGCTCTCAACGTCACTCCACTGGAGTCCCTCAGGCAGTTCCTACCACCCTCACCCGCCTCTCAGCTTCATCCATCCTTTCTGAGAGGTGTCTACGAAGAAAGACCGTTATTCCCTCTTAAAAAGGAACCAGTTAGAAAGGAGAGAAAGTGCAGACAGCAACAATTGGCAGCTTTGTGGCTTGGGGAGAAGACCAGGAGCTATGAGATAGATACTTTAATTTTTAATTTCACTTAAGAACGCTAAGTGGAGAAGTTAAAATAAAGAAAATAGATCCAAACTGTGAGGACGTTCTGTGAGAAACCAGAACACTGAATGTCCTCATGTTTCCATGCTCCCAGAACCCACACACTTAGAGAGGGTGCCTGGGCTGCTGGTTGTTTGCAGCGTTTACTGTAAGAAAAGTCAGGATATCAAGTGAGTCAAAGGAGGTGCCTTGCCAACTATGAGAGCAAGCTGGGAAACAGCTTAAGGAACAGAAAAATTCTTGTCTATGAGGATGTCCAGTGCTTCTGAGCTTTGGTGTGGATATTTATGTCACTTTGGGGAAAGTGATGGCATAGGTGATCCCTGATACGAGGGTGCTTGGCGGGTAGATCAGACAGCAAGTTTTAACAGCTCACTTTAAAAACAACCTGTTTGTGTAACAGGTTACATACTGAGGCCAAAGTAAGTCCTGTTAAGACAGCATTATCTGGGAAGCAGATGTGGCTCAAGCAATTGGGCTCCTGTTTACCATATGGGAGGTCCAGGGTGAGTGCTGGCCATGCAGAGAGCTGATGCAGCAAGATGACACAACAAAAAGAGACAAAGAGGATAGACAACAAAAGATGCAACAGACCAGGGAGCTGAGGTGGTACAAGAGAATGATCGCCTCTCTTCCACTCAGGAAGGTCCCAGGATCAGTTCCAGGAGCCGCCCAATGAGAATACAAGCAGACACAGAAGAACACAGGAAATGGACACAGGAAACAGACAATGGAGGGAGGGGTGAGAAATAAATAGATAAGTCTTAAAAAAAAAAAAAGACTGCATTGTCTAACAGATATTACTCTCTGATTTTGCATTTTAGTTTAGCCAAGGCCAAGGAGTCAGTCAGATCTGTGTTGGGCAAATGATTCTCAAAATCACCTAGCTAGTGCGAGTGGAACCAGGCTGGGGTGTCCTCATCTGTAACATGGGAGCATCAATTGTATCTAACTCACAGATGAAGGTAAAATGAAATAATTAAAGAAAACACTTACTGTTTATTGAGCACTTCCTTCCTGCCAGACAGTGGGATTTTATTTGTGTATTCTGGACACCAAGATAAAGTGATAAATTCCACCAAGTAGCAATCTGTATTTAGAAAAATCTTTGCAAGGAGTCTTTAACTTGAGAATGTATGATGACAGCACATATTTATTGATTGCCCACTATATGTCAAAGTGCTGGGGATTGATAATTGTTGTTATTTCATTCATTTAAACCTTATGGGGAACAGAAAGCAGAATAGTAATTGTTTAGGATAATGACTGATAATGGGTATGGGATTTCTTTTTTTGGAGCGGGGGGACAAAAATGTTCCAAAGTTAGGTAATGGCAAGGGATGCAGAATCCTAAGAATATACTAAAAAAAAGTTATTCAAGTGGGTGAATTGTATGGCTTGTTAATTATCAATAAAGCTATTGAAAGAAAATACATATAGAAGTACTTTAAAATTAAAAACAAACAAAAAGAAACAAAAAAAACACAATAGGCTCTCTCTAGGAGCTGGTGGTGGAGGTGGTAGTGGTAGAGGATGAGCCAGACTGTCTTGGTCACCATCCTCATAGAGCTTCAAGTCTTGAAGGAGAGTCAGACATTCTTTTCCAATTTGCTGAATTTTTTTCAGGAATGAATGCTGGATTTTTTCAAATGCTTTTTCAGCATCTATTGATATTTTCTTTTTGTTTTTAACATGGTGAATTACATTGATCTTGAGATCCTAAACCAACCTTTCCTCCCTGGGATAAACCTTGTGATATCATGATGTAGTATCCTTTATATATATTGTTAGATATATATAGTTATGAATAAAATTTTAGCAAATTGAATCCATGTTCATGAGGGATATTATTCTACAGTTTCCATTTCTCGAACTGTGTCTGTCTGGTTTTTAGTATCAAGGTAATGCTGATCTCATAGGTGGTATATATTAATCAGGGTTCTCTAGGGGAACAGAATCAACAAGAGATATTTGTCAATAGTATGCGATTCTGTAAGTTTCGCATGCAGCCATGGGATGCACGAGTCCAGGTTCCACAGGCAGTCTGCAACCAGGGGCTGCAATGAAAGTCCAATGAAGGTTCTTGACAAGTTCTGGGAGATGCTGGCTGTCCAAAGACGAGTTGGGAAATTCTCTCTCAATGCTGGAATCACTTCCACTTTTAAGGCATTCAGCTGATGGTGTTAAGCATCACTCTTGCTGACGGCAATCTCCCTGATGGATGTAATTATAACCAGCTATCTATGATTTACCACTGCAGTAAAGTCAATGGTGACTAGGTCCTTAAAGGCCTCTGTGTTACAGTTAGCCCAGTGCTTGCTTGAGCAAACAACTAGGTACAATTACCTGGCTGAGTTGACACAATAGCCTAACCATCACAGGTGAGAAATATTTCTTCCTTTTTAATTTTCTGAAAGGATTTCTGTGAAATATGTATTGCTTCTCACTAAAATGTTTGATGGAATTCACCAATGATGCTATGAATTCTGAGACTTGACTTCTAATTTTGGAAGATTTTAATAAAAATTCATTTTTAAAAAAAGATATAGGTCTATACAGGTCATCTATATCTTCTTGAGTGAACTGCAATAGCTAGTATCTTTCAAAGAATTTGCCTATTTCATCTAAGTTGTCAAACTATGACCATCAAGTTGTTCATGATAATCCCTTATTATCTGGTTAATATCTGTAGAATCTGTAGTAAAGTTTCCTCTGTCATTCCTAATTGGGTAATTTGTGTGTTCTCGCCTTTTTTTATGAGTCAGTCTGGCTTGACCTTATCAAAACTTAAAGACTTATTTTTACTTATTTCTCCACCCCCATTCCCCCCATTGTCTGCTCTCTGTGTCCATTCGCTGTGTGTTCTTCTGTGTCTGCTTGTATTCTCATTTGGTGGCTCCAGGAATGAAGCCTGGGAACTTCTGGAGTGGGAGAGAGGCGATTACTCTCTTGTGCCACCTCAACTCCCCTGTTCTGCTACTGTGTTAGTCAGCCAAAGGGGTGCTGATGCAAAATATCAGAAATTGGTTGGTTTTTATAAAGGGTGTTTATTTGGGGTAGGAGCTTACAGATACCAGGCCATAAAGCATAAGTTACTTCCCTCACCAAAGTCTATTTCCATGTGTTGGAGCAAGATGGCTGCCAATGGCTGTGAGGGTTTGGGCTTCCTGGGTTCCTCCCTTCCAGGGTCTTGCTTCCCTCTGTGTTCAAGGTTCCTTTCTTCCCAGGACTTGCTACTCTTTCCTCTGTGTGCTTACTTCCTGGGGCTCTAGCTTAAGACTTCAGCATCAAATCCAACATCAAAACTCCAACATTAAGAAATCCTCAACTCTGTCCTTTGTCATGCCTTTTATCTGCGAGTCCCCACCCACCAAGGGGCGGGTACTCAATGCCCTATTAATACAAGAATCCAGTATAATCTTATATGCCCAGAGGAAAAGACCAGTTTACAAACATAATCCAATATTTCTTTTTGGAATTCATCAATAATATCAAATTGCTACAGCTACATCTTCTTATTTTCTCTCATCTGTGTCTCTTGTTGCATCATCTTGCTGTGTCAACTCTCAGCATTGGCCGGGACTCCTGCACTGGTTGGCTTTCCCACACTGGCCAGCATTCCCACACAGGGGTGTACTCCTCCATGGGAGGCATTCCAGCATGGGCCAGCGCTCCACATGGGCCAGCTCGCCATGTGGGCCAGCTTGCCTTCATCAGGAGGCCCTAGGCATTGAACCCTGGACCTCCTATATGGTAGACAGGAGCCCAATTGGTTGATCCACATTCATTTCCCAAAACAAACTTTTCATTTTATTTTTTCTATGGTTTTCCTATTTTCTGTTTCATTGTTTTCTACTTGGACATTTATTATTTACTTTCTGCTAATTATTTACTAAAATTTGCTCTTCTTTTTCTACTTTCTTATAGTACCTGAGGTAACTTATGGAAGCTGTGGGAACTGTCTTGAGATCTTTCTTATTTTGTAGTATAAACCATTAGTGCCATAAAACTTCCCCTAAGTACTGTTTTAGTAGGATACCAAAAAATTTTAAATTTTATATATTCATTTTCATTCTGTTCAAAATACTTTCTCATTTCTACTCTTTATTTCTTCATTGACTTATGATTTTCGATTTTCAAATATTTCAAGAATTTCCAAATATCTTCCTTTTATTGATTTATAATTTAATTCCATTGAAATTAGAGAATATTCATTGTGTGACTTGAATCCTTTAAAATTAATTGACTTGCCTTATCTACAGTTTAGTCTATCTTGGAAGATGCTCTGTGTGTTCTTGAAAGAAATACCTATTTCACTGTTGTTGATAGAGCATTCTATAAATACATATCAGTCAGGACAAGTTGGTTGATGGTGTTGTTCAAATATTCCATATATGTACTGATTTTCTATTTATTCTATATATTATTGAACGTAGTGTTGGAATCTTCCACAATAATTTTGGATTTACCTATTTATCCTTAAAGTTTTACTTTAATTTTTTACTTCATGTATTTTGATACTCTATTAGATACATCAACATTTCAGATTTTGATGTCCTATGGCCTCTTCATGAATTTGACAGCTTTATCATTATAAAACACCCCTTTCTATCCCCCTGGCAATTTTCCTTTTCCTGAAGTCAAATTTGTTCCATATATTAATATAGCTAATTCAGCTTTCATTGACTAGCATTAGCATGGCATGCTAATTTAGCTTTCTTTTGACTAGCATTAGCATGGCATAAAATTTAACCTATTTTTTATATTCAATGCTTTCTCTTTTAGATGGAACATAATTATATCTTTTTTTAATTCAATCTAGCAATCTCTGCCTTTTTATTGGAATGTTTAGACCATTTACATTTAATAAGATTATCTATATAATTAAGTTTAAGTCTGTCATCTTGCTGTTTGTTTTCTTTTTCTTTCATCTGTTCTTTTTTTATTTTATTTATTTTTTAATTGATTTTGTAAAAATATTACATTAAAAAAACAATATGAGGTCCCATTCAACCCCATCACCCCCACCCCACCACTCTCCCCCCACCAACACTCACTCCCATCATCATGATATATCCATTGCATTTGGTAAGTACATCTCTGGGAATCTCTGCACCTCATGGTCAGTGGTCCACATCATGGCCCATACTCTCCCACATTCCATCCAGTGGGCCCTGGGAGGATTTACAATGTCCGGTGATTGCCCCTGCAGCACCATCCAGGGCAACTCTAAGTCCCAAAGGCACCTCCACATCTCATCTCTTCCTGCCATTCCCCATACCCATATCAGCCACCATGTCCACTTTTCCCACTCCACTCCAATGCCACCTTTTCTCTGTGGACCTTGGATTGGTTGTGTCCGTGGCATCTCTATGTCAAGAGGAGGCTCAGATTCCACATGGATACTGGATGCAATCCTCCTGCTTTCAGTTGTAGGCACTCTAGGCTCCATGGTGTGGTGGTTGTCCTTCTTCAACTCCATCTTAGCTGAGTGAGGTGAGTCCAATAAATCAGATTGTAGGAGCTGAAGTCTATTGAGGCTCAGGGCCTGGCTATCATATTGTCAGTCCAGAGATTCAAATCCCCTAAATATATCTTAAACCCCAACACCAACTACAATTCCAGTAAAGTAGCGTGAAAGTCTTATGAAAAGAGATTCCATCTGAGTCCAGTTTCATCACGCAGAAACACCAGCTCCAAAGAAGGGCCATCTGACATGGCAGTGAACCCCATCTGCCATGACCATAGAGCCCGTGGGTCTCTTTAGCCCTCAAAGGAACCAATACCTGGGGTTGTATCTACTTTATCTGTCTCTTAGATTCTGCTCAGTTGTGCATAAGGGCAATACTTCTGACAGCCTCCAGACTCTTTTTTAGAGACTCGTAGCCATATAAACTCATTTCTCCTTTCCATTTCCCCCTTACATTAGGTCAAACAGCATTTTAAAGTCATGTTATTATATGTAGACAGGGATATTCTGCTAGATCCGCATTGAACCTTCATTTCAAGGTCATTTTCCAGTTGCATCATCAGTTGGTACTTGATAGTGATCCTTTTTTTACTCTTTTTCTGCCTGTTTTGGATTAATCATGTATTTTTTATTATTTTGGTTTTTTTCCTTTTATTTGCTTATTAGCACTCTTTGTTTTGTATGTTTAGTGGTTGATTTAGGGTTTCTACTCTACATATATAATTTATCTCAGTCTCCCTTCAAGTAAATATTTATACCACTATACTTACAGTATATAAACCTTATAATAGTCTACTTACATTTGTCCCTCCTATGGACATATAATCATTGTCAAACTTGAAAGAAAAATTTGTCACTATTTCTTCAAATATTTTTTATGTCCCCACCTACGCTCTCCATCAATGATTCCAATTATACACTTATTACATGGCTTGAAATCATCCCTCAGTTTGCTAACTCCTTTTATACTATTATTTTTCTTTAAATTAATCTTTTCTCTCCAGGTTTTATTTTGGAAAGTTTCTATTGCTATGTTTTCATATTCACTAATCTTTCCTTCTGCAGTATCTGCTCTGAAATTAATCTCATCTAGTTTCTTTATAAACACTATAGATTTCATCTTTAGAATTTCAATGTGGGTCTTTCATGAAAAATATGTGTTTTATATCTTTGCTCAACTTTTGAACACCTGGAATACAGTTTTATTAACTAATGCTCAAGTCTGCTAATTCTAACATCCATATAGGTTCTGGGTCAGTTTCTTTTTATTTATTATTTTCCTCATTATGGGCCATATTTTCCTGTTGTTGTTTGCATGCCTAGTAATCTTTGGATGCCAGTCATTGTGAATTTTACCTAGTTGGTTGCTGGATATTTTGTATCTCTATAAATATTCTTTTTTTTTTTTTTTAAATGGTTTACATTTATTTATTTATTTATTTATTTATTTATCTCCCCTTCCCCCACCCCCACCCCAATTGTTCTGTTCTCTGTGTCTATTTGCGGCATCTTCTTTTTTTTTTTTTCTTTCTTTTTTTTTTTTAAATTTTTTTATTTTTTATTGACTTTGTAATAATATTACATTAAAAATATATATGTGAGGTCCCATTCAACCCCATCCCCCCACCCCCCCTCTCCCCCCCCCAACAACACTCGTTCCCATCATCATGACACATCCATTGGATTTTGTAAGTACATCTTTGGGCACCTCTGCACCTCATATATATAGGTTCACATCATAGCCCATACTCTCCTCCATTCCATCCAGTGGGCCCTGTGAGGATTTACAATGTCCGGTGATTGCCTCTGAAGTACCATCCAGGGCCGCTCCATGTCCCAAAGACGCCTCCACCTCTCATCTCTTCCTGCATCTATAAATATTCTTGAGCTTTTTTTCTAGGAAGCAGTTATTTGGGAAAAGTTTACTCATTTTGAATCTTTGCATTTACAATTTGTTTGGCAGGTCTAGAGCAGTGCAAACCTTCCTGAGTGCTCTACCCAATGCCGATAAAGTATGGATTTTTTTTTCAGTCTTGATGCCCTCTGTGCATACCAGACAATGTTCCACTTAATCTTTTTGGATGGTTCTTTCTCTTATCTTGGGTAGTTTCCTCACAAATGTGTGCTTCTTAGTACTCTGCTGACTCCTTAAGGAGGATCATCTGCAGATCTTTTGTGTTCTAAGTGCAGCTCTGTCCTCTGCAGAATTCTGTCCGGTATACTGTAGCCACTCGGGTCTCCAGCTCTTCAACTCAAGTTTTTCAGGTTTCACTTGGTTTCCACTTCCTATGCCTCAGCCTGAACTCCTTCTCAAGGAATCATTTATAGTGCTATCTCCATTTCTTTTCCATCTCTCAGGAACACCTTTTGTTTTCTGATGCCCTTTGTCTTAAAAACTATGTTTCTGTGTATTTTGTCTGTCTCTTTGTGTGTTTCAAGTGGTAGGATTAATCTCTCTTGTCTGGAAGCAAAAGAAATTCTTTCCAATATTTTATTTAATCTTACAACAAGTCTTTGAAATAAGGAACTGTATCTCCATTTTATAGGGAGGAAGGTGAGGTCTAAACAGGCAAAATAACTCTTCTAAATCATACAACTTCTCAGTGGTACAGCCCAGATTTCATCTTAGATTTGTCTCTTGGAAACAGTTATATAAATATAAACTATTTCCTCTCCCTGCATTCTCTTCACTTAAAATGCCCTATGGGGCTTGAGGAATGAAGAAGAATTAGGCTAGTTCCCTACTCCTTCGGGCTGTGAATGGTAAGTAAGGGTGGACTTGAACAGATGGTCTCGTCACAGGGACCACACCAGGAATGGAAATTTTCCCCCTTTCTCATAGCAATTATACTGTACCAAGCTGTTTTTAAGGATCTTCTAGCTCAATGAGTCTAAAAATTATAAACAAACAAACTCTTCTTGATTGGTGAAGATATTCAGAGTCTTGAGTTTGAGTTATACAGCACAATAAAATATGAGAAAATAAAGAAAACCTTGGCAATTAATATACTCAATTCTCTGAGAGTCTGGCACGTACCCCCAACATGAACCACTGATATCTAAGTTGAAACTCTTCAACATGGAGAAATTTATTCTCCAAATGAAAGTAAACAGCTGGTTTCTCCTTTTAACACCCCTCTTTATTTTGTGAACATGCTCTACTCCTTCCAACGTGGGTCTCTGTAGACACAGGTGGGCATGTAATGCAGACCCAACCACCCTTAGAACCACGTTTCTTCAACCACAGAATTTGGCACCGTTTTAGCTTCAAGACCAAAGATGGTTCAACCCAAGTTCTTCTTCTTCAGGATTGGGTTTTGTGTTTGGGGATACAGAATTGGAAAGCATGGATGGCGTGCCTGGGTGCCTAAGCGTGCAGAGGAAACTTGTATGTAGTAGAAGAGGATAAAGACAAGACACAAGAGAAATAGCCAAGATGTGGTCATCAGGGTGTAGTCATTTGTAACCTCCAGATCCAACAGTGCCTGAAGGCAGTATCTGGACTTCCCGGTTTGATGATTCAATCATTTTATTTTATGCTTAAATTGATTTGAGTTGGGTTCCTGTCACATAGCCAAAAGAGTTCTGATAAATACAGAGAGGAAGTAATTTACCCAAGCCCCTGAATTGGTAGGGAAGCTGGAATGAGAAATCAACTCATCCTATTTCTAATGTACCAGGCAAGAGAGATAATTTAGGACTTTCTTTTTTTACCTTGAGGTGATCAAAGGCTGCTTCATGCACTAAAGTTTTTAACCATTTGTATTATTGTTGACACATGCATGTCAACACCATAAAAGCTTAATGCAGGTACATACTAAGAGCACTTTATGATCCTTCCACAACCTATGAGGAAGATTTTGTTATAGTTCTTGGGGAGATTATGTAATGTCTGAAGTCGTAAAACTGGTTAGTATTGGAGTAAAGATTCTCCAAGCAGCCTGACTTTCCGGCTCCTGGTGTCATCAGGAAATGACGTTTTTATCAGTTGCTTACAGCATAGTATGAATTTTCATTCTGTATCTCGTACTTTCATTTGATTTCTCATTGAAGAATGAAAGAGCACTTGGAAACCACATTTTAGAGCAGGGGAAGGGAGATTTAACAGGATTATTCCCCTCTGGTAAAGCCTTCTTCTCACAGTTCTTCATTCATACGATTGCTTACTTGATGTTTGTTACTTTTAAGGGCGTGTCAGTCAACACTGCTGATATTGAAATCTGGTGCATGGGGGATATCCTTAAAATGAGCCTCCAAAAAGATTCAATATTTCATCTCAGGTGTCATTCTAGAAGAATTTAGATACAGCTCCTGCTGAACTCGTGAATCTGATTTGCTGGTATATGAGAGAAAACAGTGTGTTTTTCCTTCATAGATAGTAAAGCCCTTGATTCTACAGAATTCCCAGTTACTCTGATTACAAAATGAGAAAAGAAAAGCCCAAAGGATAAAAATTTGACCAGCATAAACTTTATGAAGCTTGGAATCTGAATGTACACCCCATCCGTGACTCAATAGTTTGCATATCCTTCTAAACAACAGGTGCCTGTTTGGACAAGTGAGATTGGGAAATAATTTTCCTTATGGCAAATTTTTAGTTTAATTTAAAAAAAAAACATAAGCTGGCCTTCAAGTTTTAGTGGGACCACATCTAATAAACAAAATGACACAGAACCTCTGGTGCTCATTAAGATGTCTTTTGCTCTTATCAGCAATGGAGTTCTGGAAGTTTCGCTAGGGTAGGGGCTGCATGTTTAGACAGGGTGGGGCTGGGAAGAAATCATAGAAGGCCCACCCTGGGTCCAGGCCCTGGAAACAATAAACACCAGGGTAGACTCCCATGTCACAGGAAGCAAGAGGCCACCATTAAGCTCTTCCGAGGAACAGAACTGCAGGGTGTCCAGAGATTTCAAGGCTGGTGTCATCTCATCCCTGAGCTCATCATCACACATGTCATTCTCACACACCAGATGGTCCCCACCTCAGAGCTGGCAAGCTGAGGCTCCTCCTGTCCCAACTAGCCAATACCTACAGGCTACAGTGTGCAGGAAGAAAGTGCATTTGGAACTGGGGAAAACGGCAATAGTGCCCCAAACCTACTTGGGCAGTTTGCTTGGCAGATGGTGAGCAGGGAACCATGGGCCCTTGCATTGACTCTGCCTCTTACTAGCCCAGACTTTGGGCAAATTCCATCACCTCTCTGAGCCTTGGCCTTCTCATCTAAAAAGCAAGCAGCTGCAGCTTGTAAGGATTTTAGAGATTATCTAATTAAAACAAGTAATGATTCTAAAAACAAAGGGAATATGCAGAGGGCTATTATTCTAGTCCCTACAGAAATTTTAGGAGCTTTAAATTCTGAGTGTTTGCTCTCTATCCTTGGTTAGGAGAAAAGGGGCAAAAACGTAGATTATAAAGAAACATCAGAATCCCCCAGGACATATCCAGAGGACACTGTGCGCTACTTTCTTCTATCTTTAAGGCAGGTCACTTTTTTTTCCTCCAAATAAATATACTTTAAAAAGGATTCTTTCTATCACTTGCTGCAATCAGAATTTTAAGACATTTTATTATTTCCATTGTTTTTTGTTTTGTTTTGTTTTGTTTTTAATTTTCTAATTAGATACTGCTGCCAGCCAAAGGTTCTAGCCACAGGTCTGTACTCTCCTTAATGCTTGCTAATCTCCCTTTTTAACAGAGAGGTATTAAAAGCCACACTTGCGCTGAGCCCATTGAGAATTTCTCCTTGATGTAACCATTAGGTGAGAAAGTGAATCCCTTTTCAATTATGCTCCATCCCTGAGCTTCTATTGCTATTTAGACTGTTGCACTTCCAAAAACCAGCTCCAGTTCTACTGGTGTCTGGTTCATATTTTCTGTGCTAGGAAATGGGAAATGAAGACTCTCCCCTGTCTAACCAGAAGTCCAATTAAGCAATTTTCTCCTTGATAAACTGAAATCAGTCCTGATTTTAGAGAGATTTCCTTGCAAAAGGCAGGACCCTGTGCTTCTATCATTCTGCTTTGGTGCAAACTTTATACACATCCTCCATAATATGAAAGTAAATGATCCTCTGACAAACTGGTTCCGTCCAACACTCCCTGGAGTGACAGAGACTTAGGCACTACCACCAACTATTGTCCAAGCCACCCTCTATCATTTGAGAACCATCAAAGTTTATATTCATTTATAGCTACTTCTGTCAGGCTCTTCCTGACCATGCAAAACATCTCTGAGAAAGTCCATATAAGTAAAAAATCTACGCACAGCAGTAAAATTAGGCAGGGAGCTTGGTAGAAAACTCCCTTTTTCCTTTTAAAATACATTTTAGAGCATGTTGATGAGCACTTAAGAATGAGGATCCTGTTAACTGTATTTACATGACAGGAAATGCTGCTGGCAGGCTGTAAACTACATAGAGATAGTAACCCAGGCTTCTGGGTCCTCAGAAATGGACTGTGTCCCTTCTTTAGGAACATGGCTACTTCTAGACCAGGGCCATCCAGCAGATCAAAGAACTTAGGTTCCTTGATGAAGCACAGGGTCTGGGTGATGGGGAGAGTTAGTCTTTTTGTGTTACACATGTTTCATTTACTTTATCAGGAAGGACATGGAGAGGGGATAGCTTCGTTAACCAGCCACCTGAGCTCAGTAGCTGCTTTACTCATCAACTCATTCAACCCTCATCACCATCCAATTATATAGGCCTAATGATTCCAATTTGACAACAAAGACACTGAGGTTTGCAGAGGATAAAAATACCTACAGCTACAGAATAAAAGGCCCCCTGGAACCTGACGAGGAGAGAACTCAATCTTCAGTCAGGCTCTCATTCCATCCTGTTTCCTGGCATCTTCAGCCCCTGTTCGTTGTCAGGATGATTCTGTGTTCCCCACCCCTCCAAATGTCATTTGTCTTCTTCCACATGCAGAGCTCCAACTGGAGCATTTTCAAAACAGAGGTTCTCTGTTTCGAATACATTTCTATCTTCCTCAAACATACTAACTGCTAAAGCTTGATATGTTTTGGGGAAAAAAGCTTACTGGGACTTCAAATAGATTCTGTGGGGTATTTTTCTCCCAATAGTAACTTGAACAAGTGTGTGTAATTTTGAAGGGTATTTTGAACTTGTCCTGGGTTTGTCTTTTGTGGACCCCAGAAAATTAGGTTCTTAAGCTATCCCATTCTTGTGCCTGTAAACATGATGGAGTGAGAGCCTGACTCTGAAGACTTGAGTTCATGCCTCATCAGATCCCAGGGGGCTTTTATTCTGCAGCTGTAGGTATTTTTAACCTCTTCAAGCCTCAGCATCTTTATTGTCAAATTGGAATCATTAGGCCTATATAATTGGATGGTGATGAGGGTTGAATGAGATGATGAGTAAAGTGTAGATAGGGACTTTTGGTTAGATTCAGCTAAGGGACCTTTGATTATAACACTTTTGATTAGCTTACTTTAGGGCCTTTGATTAGACTACAGTGAGGTGTCACCCAGGTTGGGTCTCCACCCTCTTGCTGGGGTCTTATATAAACTGAGGACTGGAAGCGGAACAGAGAAAGACAGCCACCATTTGACTCTGCCATGTGAAAGAGGACTCCAGGATTAGCTACAACTGAAAGAGGCTGAGAGAAATCCTAAGAGGCTGAGAGGCTGGAGGCTGGAGAAGCTGAAAAAGACCCAGGAAGAAGCCTGATCACTCACAGCTGAGATTGGGGAGAAAGTAGAGCAACTGAATACAAAAGAGGCTTGGGAAGAGACGAAATACCCTGATTGCCCACAGCTGAGCAGAAGGTGAGCCAGAAGGGGAAGCGAGGCATCCTAGCAGAGATTGCCACCATCTTGCCTTGCCATGTTGCAGGACTCCAGGAAGTGCCAGTAGTAGACCTTTGGTCAGAAAGCATCTCTGATGGTGACTTGATTTGGACATTTATGGTCTCAGAACGGTAAGCTTTTACCCCAAATAAATTCCCTTTATAAAAGCCAACCCATTTCTGGTATTTGCATCAGCAGGCTTAGCAGAACTAGTACAGAACTTTAAAAAAATTCTATATCTTTACTAGAGAATGCCTATTGAAGATGGCAAAAGAAAACTCTAGGTTGATCATTTTACTATGGAATTTGATGTCATATATAAAGTTAAATTGCAATAGTTTAAGTGTCTAGAAGAGTTAGATACTCTAGCCATGTTTATTGCTTCCATTCTTTAGTAAGTTTTCTTTGAGCACTTTCTATGTCCCACACACTGTGCTAGGAATACCTGGTTGAATGAGCATTATGAAAAAAAGTGTAAGCCGCCTATAATGGGGGCCTTTGACAAGGTGCTTAACCTAGTTTGGGGGGCGGGGGGTGGAATAGAGAAAACTTCCCAAAAGACATGATTTTTAAGCTTGGTTCCAAGGTAGAATACACACAGGATCAGAAGCTCCCAACTTGGAGGCACTGTCCTTTTCACAACAGGTTTTCTTTAGGGAAATGTGTCTTCCTTCACTAGGAAAAAACATGAGCAATGGATTCTCTAATTTTATGCATCTTTATATTTCCTGGACCTGGCTCTCATTAGGTGATAAATATGCTGTTGGATCCATCCAGTGATGATTGATTCCTTTAATCATTCATTCATTTGTTCAACACAAACATTATAGAAAAATCTTATTGACATACCACCAAACTCATATTGGAAATAAAATGCAAATTTTTTTTTAAAAAGCCTCTTAAATGTAGCCTGTTACCTCAACTGTTAATGATCGAAGTCTAATTGGGGAGAAGATAAAGGAATGGTGTTATAAATCATTCATTCATGTAATTTTGTATTTAAAAAATATTTATAGAGTACTACAATGAGCTGGGCACTAAAAATAAATGCCAACAAGTCTCCTGCCCTCACGGAACTTATATTCTTATTAAAGGAGAAAGAAAATAAAGAAATAAATTAGGTAATATTTGTTAGGAATAAGTTCTATGATGAAAAATAAAATAAATATAAAAGCTTAAAAATAGTAAAATACCAAAATATAATGGGATAGAGAGTTGGCTAAGGAAGGGACAACTTAAATGGAACAGTTGAGGAAGCTCTCCCTGAGTTGTTGATATTTCAGTTGAGGCCTGAATGGTGAGAAGGGAGCATTTACTTACAGATCTAAGGGAAGATACAATCTTATTGCTTGAGAAACCACACATTTGAATCCAGTCTACTAGAGGTGCATCTGTCTTCAGCTTCCTTTTGAAACAAATTGTATTATGCATTTCAAGATTAATCAGAAAAGTTGAACAACTTAATAATTTAACATTGGTAAAAGAAAAGGGAAAGGGAAAAAGGGAATATGATTTGTATTTCTTTATGAATCGAATTTATGGAATTCTTGGACATCATGAGGTAGTAATCAAATGATATATTAATTTGACCCATATTTTGACAATTTTTGGAATGTCAGCTCCCAGAATTACTCAAGATCCATAAACAATGTTCTGTGGAATATACGGCATTAGGCACCCTGATCAGCTCTCCTGGAAAGGAATGCAGTGAATAAATTCCACTCTCCAGATCCAGGGCTGGCCACCGTGGGATTTTTGGACAGCCAAGAAGAAACAAGAAGATGCAAATGCTTGGTCTTTGCTGGACTCATCAGAATGATAAATTGTCTTTTACAGTCCCTAGTGCTGGATGGCAAAACACGGTGGTGGCTCAATATACAAGCACATTCCACTCTCGCAGGATTGTGGGGAACCAAGCCCAGTTCCCAGAGTCCTTCTGGACCCCAGACCAACCTCTCATCCTTGGGAAAGTGCTACCAAAAAGTAAACACACCCCAAACACACTGCATTTTCTCACAGCACACTCCCAAATAGTTGCATCTCTCAGCACAATCTCAGTTTCTAAAGATCAAGAAGCAAGAGAAGACCCCTCTCTAGGGAGAAGAGTTTATTTCAGATTCCCTAGGAAACAGCCTTATTTGGTGCTGTTTTCTGAAGTTGAGCAACAGAGAAAATGTCCTTAGGACTTTGATTAGCCTTAATCACATTGAACTCCCATCACCACTTCCTACCCTAAGCAGACAGTTTTAAATCCCAAATTCATTTTTCTAATGTCTTAAAGGCCCAGAGAGCATTTTGTACAGTCAGGGCATTTGCCACATTTTGCCTCTATTACTCTTTTGTTGTTGTTGTTTTATTTTGGGTAGATTTCCTTTATTATGACTCATCAGTTACATGCCTTTGAGTTTAAGGGCCACATCTTATTCATTTTTGCATCTCCCATAGGACCTACCATGCTTGGCAAAAATGGGTTTTCATTTTATTTTTTAATGCTAGATGAATTCAGTGAATTTTGAAAGATGTCTTCTGAAATGAAGTTGCTCTTTCTTCTAACAGCAAAGGGAAGATCAAATAAATTTTGAAAAGAAGAAACTAGCACCCCAAATAGGAGAGAAGATACTGATCACTCCCATAAAAACAGATATCTTCCTTCAGAGCTTGTGAAAACAATGCTGGAGTCTGAAAACTTATTACAGTCATTTTGTATAACTTTTGAGTTTTATTAGAGAATAGGAAGGATGCCATTAGATTACAAGTACCCAGATGTTCTAAAGTGGAAGATATCTCTTTAAATCACTTCTGTAAACCATAAAAGTGACAGAATCTTCTTAAGAAGAAGTAATGTTCTCTAAAGAGCTTAGTGTTGAGTCTTAAATTGATGATCATTTATGAACAAGTTTGATACTAATGAGGGTTTGTGTTTTTTGTGCTGAAGTAACTCCATGTCCTATACTGATTGTTTTACTACAAGGCTGATGGACCCAGGTAACAAATGCATCTTGGTTTTAGAGAAGCATTTGATATAGTTTCCCCAAAAGCAGGATTATGACACATGAACTGGGTGGTAGGACTGCTGGATGCAATCACAGATGACTGAAGAGTCCCAGCCAGCCAGGGTTGATTAATGAGTTTTTGTCAACTTGGTGGGAGGTCTATGGCAGAGTGACATAGAGATCACTCCCTGGTTCTGTCCTGTTTGGCATTTTTTATCAGTTACTTGGGTTGAAAGTATGCTTATCACATTTTTCAACTGCCACAAAGTAGGGAGGGATTGCTAATGGCATGGATGACAGGCCCAAGACACAGAAATCATCAGGCAGGAACAATGGACTGAAAATTAGAAAGTGGAATGCAATGGGGAGAAACACAAGTCTTCCTTTTGAAGCTAAAAGTCAAATCAGTAAGTTTAACATGGAAGACAGGAGGCTCTGTTGGCCTGCAGGAAAAAGATCTCAGATTTATTTATCCATTTCCAAGTAAATATGGATTTTTGGAAGGATAAGACCCTTTAAATTAAAAATAAGAGTGTTCATGTCATGGAACCTGACAGTTCCACCTTCCTTTGCCTCAGAGAACATCTGGAGTCTCATATTTGAAGAGGTTCATTAAAAACAAAAAAACAAAACAAAAAACCTAGAGAGAAATCCAAGGAAAATCATCAAAACAGTGAGGGAAACCAGTGTGTCCTGCATACTTACTGTGGGTCTGGCATTTTGCTGGGGACTTTATATTTTACTCTCAAAAGCTTTATGACATAGTTATCGTACTCACCAATTTATAGATGAGAAGACTGAGACTCAGAGAATTTAAGGAACTTGTCCACAGATTCATGGCTAGCAAAGGGTAGAACTGAGATTTGAGCCCAGAACTGTACGTTTTCTAAGCCTAAACTCTACTTTCTGCTCCAAAATAAACCATTCAAATTTATTGCGGACACAAGTAATACCTCCATATATTTCAAAGATTGTCACATGAAAAAGGAAACAGACTTAATTATGTGGCTTTCCAGATACAAGAACTGAAGCCATTGGTGTGATTTCATAGGGCAACCAATTTCTGCTTAATCAAAGGAATAAGGTTGTAATGAGAAGAATTGCCCAACAGTGCAAAGATCCGTCCACATAAATCTTGAATTTCCTTTGACTAGAGCTATTTAAGCAGCAAATGGAAGGCCATCTATCATGGATATGTGGAAAAGATTCCTTACTGAGAGAGAGGTTGAGCTCAAAAGACCTGTACCATCTCTTCCAATGCTAAAAATTCGACGAGCCTATAAGCCAAGCCCACAAGAAATTCAACAAGAAAGGACTACTTTGCCAATGTCTCTGGTGCAGTACTTTTGAGTGCCTGCTATCTGATCCTGTTGTAGCATTCCAGATTGCTGGAATCTAGTTTCCAGCTCTTGCTGCTTGCTAGCCCTGTGACCCTGGGTCAGCTACCTAACCCCTCTAACAGTCAGTTCTTCCATGTGCAAAATGGGGGCGATGATAATGCCTTCTTTGAAAGGTTGTGCAAATATTGAACGAGACATTCACTTAAAAAACAGTAAGCACAATTCCCAGATCATAGCAAAATTTCAAGAAATGATAATAATTAACAGTAATAGTATTGTGACTGTAGATTTGATAAGGTGAGTTGAGATGTTTGCCAAAGGGTGACATTTTCTTTTTCTTTTTTTCTTCTAATGCTTCAGCCAAGGACTTCCGGCTACTAGGTGGGTGGGCCTTGGGTGGGCCAGTATCTTTGGGATACTACAATTACTATTATGACCTTGCCTTACCTTAATATCAAGTCAGCTCCAGACACAGTGCTGGCAGCTTCTGCAGAAGAAAGATATAAGTATTGACTGAATTTCACAACATGGCTCAAGGACCAAGAACCACCTCCATGGGTACCTTTTATCTTTTTGTTCTTTTAATTCTTAAATATCTTTTTATTCTCTAATGTTTATATGTGAGCCATTTTTATTTAAACACATTCAAATCGTTTGGAAGTATGCAAAATACAAAATGGGAGTCTTCTTGATAGACTGACTTCCCAACACACACCTTCACACATCCACACATTCCCAAGATTAGCTTGGTTAAGAACTTGATGCTCATCCTTCCAGCTATTGTTTTTCTGTCCAGTCACAAAGTACCCACTTAATAGCTTAACTATTTCATTTAAATCCTCAACAATAATGTGAAGTGTTACCACTTTACATATGATAAATTTAAAGGTCAGAGAGGTAAGGTAAGTGGAACATTCTCCCACAGGGAGGTCGTAGCAGTTAGGATTAGAACTCTGACCTTGCAATTCTGTTTCTTATCATGATACCAGGTTGCCCTGAGGCTGTAGAAATAGCCTCTGATTTATGGCATGAATAATTATAGAAAAGACTGTGGAATCAAAATTGAGTTCATTAGAAAGGTTTTCACACTTAAGAGAACAATAATCCTAGAAAATCTATTAAAATATAATGAAATTACTATCCAAGAATGCACCATAATTATTTTCTTCAAAATGTAAGACAAAGCAATAACACTTCTAATTTTTCACAGAGGCAATTTAGACTTTGATATCCAATGTTTAGAGTAAAATATGATTTGATATATCCTCAATTTCTAGCTAGTTTATTCTTTTACTACCACCAACATGGCATAGGAATTCAGAACACTGCAATTCAGGGAAAGAAAATGTTTTTCTTTCTCCATAACATTTCCTTTTTGGGCGAATTGTTTATTTAGTAATCAGAATCAGACATTTCTTGTAGGCTTGGTAAGTGACTACTAGTTTTGGATCCATTCAGACTTGATTAATTGGACCACAAAGAAGACATAAGAGCTGTTTCCTTTTTGTTGACACTAAACATTTGGGCTTTGTTACATTTTTTTCTTGCTTGTATACATGAGACCACAGTGTTACATGTTTTCTTTTAATTGAGGACATTTCAAGCTTTGTTTTGTGATGCCTTTTCTTTTTGATTTTTAACTTCGGAGCTTGTGCATGTAGGATAACAGGTCTTCATCAGGTCCGTGGTGTGGCAATCCAGTCCTTCTGCAGGTCAGAGAGTAAAATGTTCTGGGGTTATGCAGACCAGAGTTTCCCAAACAACAGAGTTGGGAAGCTGCAAGAAGACATTGGAGATGAGAGGTCCAGAGCTACCATGCCTCCCAGATAATGTTTGCTTTTTTTTTTGGTCTTCTTTTCTGCATTCCTGTCATTCTAATAGAAACTCCAACATGGGTAATGCATTCCTCTTCTGGTTCTCCAAAAGAGTCTTCTTTTAATTAGCATTTTTTAAATTAGTAGCTTAATTGTTTAAACTATTAATCACATTAGAAAAAAATAATTTTAAAGTTTTGTTTATAAAGTGAATCAGGTTACATAAAAATAAATAAAAGTTCAGGTGGATCACAGATTTGGCAAAAAAAAAAAAATCTCACAGTAGTTACTCAGACAACTGGATTCAGTTTGCAAAATTTCTACCATTCTGTTTTTTCTATTTGCATTATTTTTTGTCCTCCCTCAATAATAATAATAGCAACAATGATAGCAATAACTAACACTTTATTATCCTTCAAATTCACAAATTTGGCTATCTACCTAAATCTATCTAACTATATGATATTCCTTGGCTTTTTTTCTCTAACAAGGTGGAATAGTTCTTATTTGTTGGCTGTAGGAGAGAGAAACCTCTGGAACTGCCTGCACGTTTATGCTAAGAGAGCTTTCTAGAGTCCTGCAAGCCATTTTTCTTAATCTAAGCTTCATTATTAACTAGTCCAGTAGTGTTGGGTAAATTTTTTGACCTCTCTGTGCCTCAGTTTCTTTCTTTGTAAGACCAGAAATGAAAAGTAACTTCCCCCGTCATTGCAGTGAAGAGTAAATGAGTGAATACATACTATAGTAGTTTTCTAGGGCTGCTGTAACAAATTAGCACAAATTGAGCAACTTAAATCAACAGAAATTATTCTCTCACAGTTCTGGAGGCCAGAAGTCCAAAATCAAGGTGTCAGCAGGGCCTTCTGGGGGCTCTGAGGCAAAATCCACTCCATGGCTCTCTCTTAGCTTCCGGTGGCTACTGGCAATCCTTGATGTCCCTTTGCTTGTGGATGTATCACTCCAATCTCCCCCTGTCTTCACATGGCCTTTCACTTGGTGCCTCTATGTGTCTTCTCCTTTTCTGTCTCTTATAGGGACATTGTCACTGGATTTAGGGCTGACCCTAAATGAGGATGATCTCATCCTGAGAGCTTTACCTTGCTGACATCTGCAAAGACCGTTATCCCAAATAAGGTCACATTCTGAGATTCCTGGCAGATATATGTTTTGGGTGTGACTATTCAACACACACAAATGCTTAGCATGGTTCTGAGGCAGGATAGAATAGGGACCTAAGGAGGAAGGGGGCAGAAAGCCACACAAACAGAAACGGAGGCAATGGCCTGCTGACTTATGTGAGCTTGTTGACTCACACAAGCAAGTTAGGAAGGGACAGCTTACAAGCACACACCCAAAGGCTGTCTTATCAGAAGGCAGCCAGCAAAGAGGGAAGGGGCACCACCACGACCTACCCACCTACCCTTCAGGTTGCCTCACACCTTGTGAGCAGTGACCAGAGGCCCTGCAACACACCCTGCAGAGGTCATGAACAGCAGCCAGAAGCCAAGCATCACCAAACAGCAACCCCCTCACTCCTAGGCACCCCACATCCCTGGGCCCCCACACTCCAAGCCCTTGCTTATCAGCGCAGACCCTGGGGGCCTGTACCCCATGAAAAGGGGAACCCAGGGCAGAACTTCGTAGTTCTCCCTTGAGAATGCCTGCCTTCATTCCTGAAGATGTGCTTTCTTCCTCTCGCTTTACCGTGCAATAAATTCTCTACTTGCTTAATTAATTTGTTGCTCATGCTTCAATTCTTTCTCACAACGAAGCTGAGAACCTGGACACCAACTCTGATAACAGTTCCCAGCGCAAAGGCAGCACCCAACAAGTGCTAGTTATTGTTTCTTCTTCTCTTCTCACAATCGTTACGTGTCTGGCATGCTATAATTACACAACATTGTGTTTTATTTCAAAGTGTTTAAAAACATGAAATGTGTTTTAGAGTGATAGTTCATGATCTATCTCTAACGAGGCTTTTAGACGTCTTTTAACTCATCATTCATTAGGATTATCACCCTATAATTGATAAGATTTCAGGCAATACTGCTGCTTCCATGACTTCCTCTAAGATAGAGTCAACTCATGGTTGTTGGCTAGGGACATCTTCAGAGTTAATAATCCTCACATCATTTTGGGATATGGTGATAATTTGAGGCATGCTGCTCCCATATTCTCAGAGGACTAAGCAAGGAAAAAGTGAAATTCCTTGAAGCAGTCCTAGGAATATACTTAATTCTTTCCACAAATGTAACAATACCCATTGATCTTTTTTTCCCCAGCTTGCTTCTAGTAACATTTTAGGTCATTAAATGAATAGAATATACAAAAAATATGATAACAGGTTCTAGAACATCCCCTTGTTTCCTTTTTTTTTTTTAACCATGCAGGTTTCTAATGCTAATTAAAATGATTATTAATATGAAGAGAAGGCTGTCTTATTCTAGACTATGCGTGCTTCAATCCTGAGACATAAATTTGTGAGTCAATTCACATTTTGATAGCTCCAGCTAATACCTTTCCTCAGAGATCATACTTCAGGCTTATACCTTAGGTCTCAAGGGCAGCTAAAACACATTTTTAAAGCTTAAGTCTTTGTGCCTTACCCCCCACCCCTTCCTATCCGAAACCTGATGTTTTTCAGAGATGTTATGACTGTCATTGAATGGTATTCCCATTCCTCTATCTGTGCTATGCATGTCAGAACCGGGATTAGTCCCTGATATCTTTATCTCCACACAATTTGATGGACTCTTCTCAATTCCTTCCTCTTATCTAAATCTCCACCACCACTGCCCTGGTCTCCCCTACCTTATCTCTGGCCTGGATGGCTGCTATGCCCTCCTAATTGTCCACTCCACACTCACATTTGTCCTTTTCTAATCCATTCTCCACATATCAACCAAAATAAAATTTCTATAAATGCTCATTTTATCATTTTGCTCCAACCTCTGGTTTCAGACTCTTCAATGGATGCCCATGGAAGACCAACAATTTTAACACGGTCCCAGTCTCTTTTAGTAGTCCCCTCATGTACCTCTGTATCCTTTGATCTCTATACTTCATCCATCCTGAACTTCCGTCAGTTTCCTGAATAAGCCACCTCTGGCCAGGTGCAATCCCTTGGGCACATGTTTCCTTTGCCGGAAATGTCACCTCCGTTCCAAACGCTACCAAACTAATTTCTTCACTTATTTTTACATCTCAGCTCAAGCATCACTTCCTCACTGAAGCTCTTATCCCTTAGACTGAATCAGATCTTCTGATATTACTTTATTAAGGAGCTTTGCATATTTATTCAAAGTACCTTAAATAATTGGTGATTATACAATTATTTGCATGTGTGTTTGGTTCATCTGCGTTATCTTGACTAGAAGATAAGCTCTGTGAGAGCAAGGACTGTGTCTCTTTTTTAATTTACCCCTATACCCTCTTAGGCATAGCACAGAGACTAGGACATAGTAGAAGTTCAATAAATAGTTGAACAAATATGCTGTGATTGAGTTTTATAGGAGGATTACATGATTAAGCACACTGTCTTGTGTTCTGGTTATTAGTGAAAAAACAATTTCAGTCTTTTTTTTTTTTTTAAAGATTTATTTATTTATTTAATTCCCCCCCTCCCCCGGTTGTCTGTTCTCTGTGTCTATTTGCTGCGTCTTGTTTCTTTGTCCGCTTCTATTGTCGTCAGCGGCACAGGAAGTGTGGGTGGCGCCATTCCTGGGCAGGCTGCTCTTTCTTTCGCGCTGGGCAGCTCTCCTTACGGGGTCCACTCCTTCCGCATGGGGCTCCCCTATGCGGGGGACACCCCTGTGTGGCACGGCACTCCTTGTGCACATCAGCACTGCACATGGGCCAGCTGCACACGGGTCAAGGAGGCCTGGGGTTTGAACTGCGGACCTCCCATGTGGTAGACAGACGCCCTAACCACTGGGCCAAGTCTGTTTCCCTCAATTTCAATCTTGAGAGGTGGGATTCTCAAACTTTATCCATAATCAGACTCACCCTATGATCTGCTGTGCTGGGTCCTGTGCCCAGAGCTTTTGATTCAGTAGGTGTGAGTATGGCCCCAAATTTGCATTTCTAACAAGTTTCCTGGTGCTGCCACTCGGTGTGGGGGTCATACTTTGAGAACAATTAACAGAAGTCCATATATATTTTGAAATCTTAATTTCTGTGCTCTAAATGTTTTTGAGGAATTATTCCTTCTTCATTTATTGCACTAGGCACCACCTTGTGGGTTACAAGGTGAGGACAGTATTGCTCTTTCCTTAGTCATTTCTAGACCTGGGAGATGCTTCAATATTTCAACAACTGTGCCTGGCATTGCTCAGGGATTCCATTTTCAGCAGGGATTTGCTTACTAGCAGGACTTTTCCGATTCTCAACAGGGCAAGTGCCTACAACTCAAAAAAAAAAAAAAAAAAAAAATGGGGAGGAGTGGTGGGGAGGCTTAGATGTCAAGCATCTTTCACCAAGGAATTAGTTTTAAAGAGATGTACAACAATAAAGCATGAACTGAGCCCAGACACCATCATTCAGGGCAAGCGCACCCTCTGAAACTGGCACCAGGCCAGCTCGGAGCCAGGTGCCTCTCCTGGATCCCAGTCAAGTGCCCTGCAGCCACCTACAGAGCTCTCAGGTAGGCTATTGGAGGCCTCTCACCTCCTTCTGCCCTGCTCAATCGCTACTTCAGGCTCTACCAAAGGACTCCCCGCTGGCTGGCTAGGATCCAAAAGCTCAGGCTTATGCCTCTCATCTACGCAGCTGGAAGGAGAACTGGCAGGACCAGCCCAGAAAGGGAAGACAATTGGACTTCTTCCTTTGCTGGGAGCTCACTCCAGGAAGGTATTGTTTAGACATGATTATAGTGTTTATAGTTTATTATCCTGGGCAAAAAGGAACAGGAGGGCTAGACAGTCAAAGCTGAGATCCAGGTCTTAATATGAAACAAAACAAAATAATAGGACTCTTTGGAGAGAGGTGGGGTGGAGCAGGAGAAGATCCACTGTACACAGAGAGGGGAATTTATAGCATGTCCTGGAAGCAGATGGTTGTAAGCTAGGGCCACACACTGATGATTCAAGGGCCATTCGGGGGGGAGGGGGCAAGCAGGTGACATGCTGTTTACCCAAAGGCATGTATTTGAGTACATCCATCTCAAACTGAAGGCAGAGCATTGGTGTGTATTTTATTAAAACTGTTTGAGTACCTGGTGTGGCTGCCATGAGAATGTTCTTAGAAGGCCTTCCCCTACAGGGAGATTAACTGAGAAAGGGTCCCAGCTGCTCAGTGCTGAAATCCATCCACGCATTTGTGCCAAGGCTGTGTTTCCTGTGTGTGGGCTGCTCCCAACCACTGAGTGAGTGCAGCAGGGATACTAAGCCGGGGCCATTCCTAAGAGACAAGTACATTTTAGGCCTTCACAACAGTCTTCGGGAAACTTCCATAGACTGCACAGAAATCTAAGATGCTTCCACCCAACCATCATCCCCGCATCCTTCACTAGCAGTCAGAGCCCCATTGCAGGCTGATGGGTTTTCCAGCCTTCCCAGGCTCCCTCCCCATTTCTTCTCACGGACATTTCCCCTAATAAAATCCTTGCACATTTAATTCTATCTTGGCATCTGCTTCTAATAGGATCCAGAAAAATGAGAGTTCGAAGAAATAGAAACATTTACCTAAAAGGAATGGATTAAATTTCTAAGAAATGTTTCTTTTTGTCCATTGGTCTAAGGTCTCATCATCAACATCGCTTTCAAGGATTTTCTCTCTCTCTTCTCTCTGTTTTCTGCTATCCATTAAGTATTCCTCTTCCCTTACACACACACACACACACACACTTGCAGAGGATCTTCAAGAAGGGTTCCTCATCCCTGCAGAATAACTGACACCTAAGATCCTCTGTGTGATCTCTTTTTAGCCCTCCTGTCCTCTCAAGTGACAATTTAGCTTCTCCAAAACCCCCCACCAAGCAAAGGTCATTCTCAAGACTCTAGCCTGAAAGCCTGCTATAATGGCGGAGTCTTGAAATACCTGAAAAAACATACTATGTCATCTCTATAACAGCCATGGGATGTAGATACTATGATCCCAATTGTTTTTAAGCTGATAGGTAATTGTGTGTGGTGGCTATGAATCAGGCGAACACAAATCCAGATGCTTTATGGCCCTGGGCATGTTACTCAATCTATCTGAGTCTCAACATCATCCTTTGTTTAAAAAAAGGTGGGAGAGGGAGAAGGAGATAATAATGCTACAGAGCCAACATTGCATATGTGAAGCAATAAACATAGGCACTTTCACCCTTTAATGTTCTTTGGGTGTTTCCTATTATTATCACAAAAACAGTGATGGGGAGGAAACAGGTACAAGGGGTTTCCAACATTTAGCACAAGGTGTGATACAAAAATAGTGTTTAATAAACATTTGCTAACTGAGTAACCTTTAAGATCAGGATTTTTTCATCTTGGCACTTGACATTGTGGACCAGATGACTCTTTGCGTGGGGTATTGTAGGATGTTTAGCAGCATCCCTGGACTCTGCCCACTAGCAACCCCCACCCCTTTGCCAGTTATAATGCTCAGAACAAGTCCCCAGACATTGCTCCATGTTCCCTGGAGAGGCATACAAAAGTACTCCATTTGAGAACCACTGTTTAAGATGAAAAGAACACAGCCCATGGATTTTTCAGGGGCTCACAGTACAGTAGGGAAGTCATCCCACTTTCTTTTAATTGTTGACTTAATTTTCTGTGTCCTGTAACTGAGGGAAACACTGGGTGTTTTGAGAGCACAGAGAAGGGGTACCAACCCATTTTGGAGGTATCAGGAATGGTTTGAAAGGCTGCCCCAAGAGAAACCTAGCTCAAGTTGATGCCAAAAGGAGTGCTCCACCAAATATACCTTATATTATTCTTTTATAAAACGGATTGCTTTTCCATGGGTTTTCTTTACAAAAGGAACCATAAAGTCAATTTGAACTAGTGACCAGAAGACCTGGCTTGATTTCACTCCTAGCTCCATAGTAGAGACAATTGTTTCAGCTTTCTGCATTTTAGAAAAAATTGATAACAGCCATAATGATTTTTCCCTTAAATCCAAACTGATGACCAACAATTCTGCCTTCTAAGGGAAATGGCACTCTTCCCTCTCCAGCTCCTTTTCACTTCTGGAGGTGGGGTGAGCAGAAAGAGAATCAGAAAGTCGGTGCTTCTGGCACTTATTCTGTCCTGCTGAGGCAAGGAATAAAGGGCCTTTTATTTCTGCAGAGCACATTAATGAGTTATCTGATATGCTAAGATAGGCCTGCAGCTGGCTAGAGGGTGGAAGCTGAACTGGTCTGCATAAAAAGCCGAAGAAATAGAGAGGAAGGGGATTCTTCAAGGACCTCAGGCCTCAAGCAACGTGGTGGGTGGCCAGAGGACCTTTCAGGAAAGGGGAGAGCAGATCATCTACTTCAACTGGTTTCTACCTCTGTGAGGGAAAGCCCATGTGAGTCCCCAGCCTTTAATACTGACAGCCACACACATAAATGACTCCCTTGAGTGATCTGGGAGAAACAAAAGGGGCTGTATTATATAATATGTGTATTCCATGTATATAGGTCTATACCTGTCTGTATCTATGTAATACATCCTATATTCTAGATCTATCAATCTATGTCTCGATGTCTATCATCTTTCTACCTATGTATCTATTAATGCATTCTCTTTATCTAGCTATATCTTTGATGTATGCATCTACCTATCATATATTCTAATTTATGTCTGCATTCTCCATGTATATCTGGGCAGGACAGAGGACAGACCTGCGGAAGAGGTGAGGGTCAGGTGATCCTGAGTGTTCAGTGGGGGCCAGGAGAAATGTGAGAAAGCAGCTTCCCAGGAAGCTCCTCACCTGCCAGCAAGGGCACTAGGCTTCCCAGAGAACATGGGATTCAGGGGCCTCATTGATGATATTCATATTTTAAGAGACACAGTGTTATCTGGGCTACATAAAGATGGAGTAAAAGAAGTTCAAAAAACTTCTATGTAGTCTATGTTCCAGCTATTTACATTACCTATCCCAGGGCACTATTGTAAGGGTCTAAGAAAGTAGACAGCCATCCAAATCTAATATATACCAGTTTTCATTATCTGGCTCTACAGTTTCATATATTTTCTCTCCTCTCTGCATCTATTAAACTATTTACTTATCTTTACATCTACTTGATGGTTTTAGTCCTTAGTTATTCTTTATTTTTCCTCCTGAATCTCCTCCTTTCTCCATCATGTCCTGGCTTTTGCATCGCTCAATTCCATTTCCCTAATAATATAGGCATATAAATGCCATCCTGGGTCAGGCCTGTGACTCACCTGGGGGAGTTTTCTGACACCCAGGGCTGGTCTATGTGAATTATGAAGGTCCCCTTTGTTGTAATTCAAAAATCTAGGGCTAAATTCCAACCATGCTTGCCCGTCCCCAGTTTAGCTTTTGGCTGGCCAGGCTGACAGGGTTTGCCACACAGTCACCTGCTCCAGAACTACCAGGGACTTTTCTTCTCCCAACATGATGACCTGAAAACCTGAAACTCTAGCAAGCACTGTTAGGGGTGGTTGGTACCCACTGGTCCAATACATCATGCTGCCCAGGAATGGTGAGATGGACCTTCCATGTATTTTTGGAATAAAGCAGACTGGTTTCAAATTTCATCTGTCACTTAGTCAAAGCATCTCAGCTGATAATTACTTCTTTGAGCATTAGACTTTCTTCTTTTCACTTTCCAGATTAGGACACTGCTTTGCAAAGTGCTTTGATGTTTATTTTCTATAAATGCTCACAGTGCTGGGCCCAGTACCAAATAAGCAATCAATTAATGGGAGTACATTTTATTATCATTATTGCCATTACTACTGTTTATTTCTTACCCAAACTAGATGCACTCTCTATGACAGTAGAACTTTATGAGATATATTTATGCCTTGTCTGCCTTCAATTTTCCTTGTTCCATCTTAGTAACTACATCTATGATACCCTTCATATGTAAGCTTGAATTTAAAAGTGATGCTTTTGCGAAAGGAATGGCCCTGTGAACCTGACATGTTGTGAGTGCAATCACCAGGTTTGTCAGGGATAGCACCTATGAAATTTAAAGTAGAATAAAAGGCATTGATACAACATGCATTCATTGAATATTTCTCTTTTCTTAGGTACTAGAAAACAACACTTGGACTCCCAACCTGACTTCTTTTGACTTATTCTACTTTGTTCCCACAAATGGGTGGGAAGTTAGAATTTAGTGAGACTCTGACAGACCAGGTCCTCATCCTGGCCATGCCACACTAGCTCTGTGAACTTGGCCAGTGACCTCAACTACTGATGAACTCCAGTGTCCTTTCTGTTAAAGGGGATTGATAATAACCCCTCACGGTTTTGTCATGAGAACTAAATGAGGCACCCTATAGAGCATTCCTGGTGCAATGTTTTTCCCAGAATAACTCAAGGAATATTAGCTCCCACCTCCCTTTCCCACTGTAGGAACAATGACAGATGTTCCTGCCGCTATTTACTATAGCTCAGCTGTCCCATAGCACAGGGCTTCCAAATTTTTACCAAGTGCATCATGTTACATCCATTTGATGGGGTGGGGAATTTTAATTGCTACAACATATTCCATATATGATATCAGTCCCAAACAAAGCAGGGCATAAACACATATAGAAAGCAATTTCAAATACTTAAAATGGTGGGCACAGTGTCAAGGGACTGGGAGCAGAAGCCAGATTATAGGTGGCTGAGAAACCAACAGTAAGTGACTATGGACGTACTGTGCTTACCTTCACCTTCGCAGCCCAGTCTTTTGAGGGAATTCCTGGCAAAGATTCATCTCACCTACTGCCATGCATTGCATCAGTCTTTCTCATTTACTGATTTCATCATTTCCCCCATTTGCTCAGCATCCTTCCCACTTGCTCACACAATCTCAGGTGCTTACAGAAGGAAGACACCCGGGGCCAGGTTAATGGTGGATCTCTTTGAGGGATGGATAGTGCATTCTTCTTATTCTCTCATTCTGTACTTCTCTACATATTTTTTCAAGGTTTTAAAATAAGAGCTTATACTGGCTTTGTCATCATAAAAATAAAGGTTTAATTCTTTTAAAATTAGGTATTATCTGCAAATCTTCATTCACTATTAGGCCTGGTTGTGGTTCTGTAGTATACATGGCAATTTACCTTCTTTTTGGGAGGGGGGAGGTTGGGGTTCTGTTTTGGTTTTCAGTGCTTCCTGTTTCTTTATCTGCTTTTATGCCAAATAAAATGTTTCTTAATCAGAGTGATGTGTTCAAGCTTGGAAAGCCAGGCTGCCTGTGTAAAAGAACTTTCACTGACTGTACAATTAACTCACAGGACAAAGCGATATTTGGGCAATTCTGAAGAAGTGTTTTTTTATGGAGGGGGAGCAAACAGGGGGCACAGTTCGATTGTAATGATTTTCCTCTGTGTCATTTCGCCGTTTTCCAGGGCTTTTTCATTACGGCAGCGCTGGGCCCTTTGAGGTACCTGCTCTCTAATCAGCCCTGGCTGACTTCCAGGCAGCCTCGGCGGAAACGCGCTAGGCACAGGGTTTAATTGGGGCCACCCACCATGGAAGCACTTTTCTCTCTTTGTCCGGAGAGATGGAAGCTCTTAATGTAACCCACATAAAAATGTCCAGCCCTGCAGGGCAGGCACAAGTGGGCTCTGATGTCCTGAAGCTGTTATTATGTCCCAGCTCAGTGTTAGCTTTCAGACACGTTCAAAGGGCTCCTTTCCTTTCACCGGCAATGTAAAGTGACGGAGACTCCATCCCATCACAGGGGATGCTAGAACTCTATGGAAGGAGAGCAGTATTAAGAATTAAGTTGCTGTCTGGACATAACACCTAAAGTTTGGAGCCTGTTGAAATAGGTCCCAAATTGCTTTAAACATAAATACAGCCCACATCCCTTCTACTAGTTCTCTGTCACCGCGGATTCCTTAATTCCTTGAAAATGCTAGTTGAGGTCCAATAATTGGTTCTAAATGATCTGCCTCTTGAAATTCTGCCTGGCAGTCTCATGGAAATGCCACACCTTAAGCATGGTGGGACGAATTCGTTAAGCAGCTTCTGGAAACAAATTGCCTGTGTAATGGGACGCAGCCTTGATGCAGCTTTGCCAGCAGGAGGGTGTCTGGAAGGCCAGATCATGGTGGGTGTTTTGGGTGATGCAGGTAAGTCCAGATCATGGTGGGTGTTTTGGGTGATGCAGGTAGGTTCTGAGAGCTGCACCTAATGGCCACGAGGGCCACTTCCATCTGCTCCCTATGTTGCTGGGAGAGCAGGGCTCTTAGCATCACCATCTTGTAGATAGAACTGAATGAAACTCAGGAGGGCATGAACTCTGCTCTTCTGACAGAGAATGCAGAAACCCAAGACTGTCCAGGATGGGAAGGTGCAGTAGAGATTCTCTTATCTACTCCTTCACTCATTTATCCATTCAACCATCCAGAAGCTCTTGAAGCCTCCTCTAAGGCAGGGTGCTTGGTGCTAACAGAGACCCTAAGCCATGTGATCACAGGGTCTAGGTGTGTGGGGAGAACAGACATTAAGCAAATAGCTAGAGAATGAATATGTGGCAATGAATTTAGTAAGGGCTTTGAAGCCATCCTGAGGGCCAAGGAAGAGAGATGAGGTCCAGAACCAGAAGGAGGTCAGGCAGATGGGGAGGCTGTGGGGAGCAGAGCAATTCTAGGCAGATGAAACTGCACGTGCAAATCCCTGAAGGGAGGAGGAGATCGGCGTCTTCTGAGAATGGAAAGGAGAGCACCGTGGCTGAAACCTAGGAAGCAGGTGGCGGAGAGTTGTGTGAACAAGGCTGGAGGGAGAGGGACTAAAGGGACTGGAGACCGTATTTAGGATTTTGGATTCTAGGCTAAGAGCAAGGAGAAGTCACTCAAGTGCTTCAAGCAGAGGCATGCTACATGCATCTTATTCTCAAGGGGTGGGATTATTAGAGTTTGTTCAGTACTAAAAGTTTTATCCTATAGCTGGCACTGATGCACTGATAGGAAGATATGTGGGAGGACAGTACACAATGCCTATCACTTAGTGAACAACAGAAATGTTGGTTTACATAAAAGAGATGGGAAATTGTGTGTCTAAAAATGTCAGGGTAAGTTTCAAGGTGTTTAGGTTTCATTGAAGGACAACATAAAGCAGGGTCTAATTAGGAAGGGAAGGAGGAAAGGAAAGACAACTGTTTTGGACTGTGTGTTGAAGGGTGATGGAGGGGATAAAAATGAGGATGAACTGTGGAGAGAGTTAGGGGGTAAAAACAGAAATGGCTGACCATGGTTCCCGGGCAAGCGTAGAAACCTAATTGTGGAATTTATCTGTCACCAGGTATAGTGAGCCATCTGGGCTTTTTTCCTTTCAGGCAATGAGATGGGATTTTGTTTTGTTTTTGTTCTTTTTAGTTACTGGGGCCAGGGATTGAACCGGGGAACTTGTATGTGGGAAGCAAATCTGGGACCTCCCATGTGGGAAGCAGGCACTCAACCCCTTGACCCACATCTGCTCCCCAACAACGAGGTTTTGATTCAACGTATTACCCAACATGCACCTACTAGCCCTGGTCTCTGTACTGGGAACAGAAGTGCACTCTGTGCTAAAAAGCTGCCAAGGTTGCGATGGCTGGGTGGGGGGCCACGGCCTCCGCTGTAGTTGTCTCAGGTATCCAACAGAGGCCATGGCGGAGTGTAGTTTGTAGTGGGGACACAGGGGACCAGATGCCTCTTCTGTTGAGGGTCTGAATTAAGGCAACAGCTATAAAGATAGAGAGGGACTGATCCCGAGGTGTTTAGAAAGCAGGGTTAGTGACCAGCTTCCTCGTCTCCCACATCTGGGATGGCTTCCAAACGTCCTCCTGGCTTGGGACTCATGTAGCAGGCGGCGCTTGGAAGGAGCTGGTGATTTATGCCTCGTGCTTGTTGAGTCTAAGGTGCCTGTGGTGCAACTGGCTTTAAAATACCTGTGAATGGTGGGAAATACATGTCCAGAGCCTGGGAGTGTGAATTGGACTGGAATAGGAGGTCTGGAAGTCATCAGCAAATTGGATGGGGTCTGAATGTGCCAGAAGGGGGAGGCTATCTTAAGAGAAAAGATAAGGGACAATGATAGAAGTCTGGGGTGTGCCAATGTATAAGGGGCATAAAAAGTGCTGAGAAATTATCAATAAGTAAAAATTAAACAAGAAAGGTAAAAACATAAGCAGGATAAAGTAATGTTCTGGAAGACAAGAAGGTCAAAGAGTTCTGAGTGGCCAGTGATCACAGCTCAAAATGCCTCAGCATGTACTTACCAAATGCAATGTATGTGTCATGATGATGGGAACGAGTGTTGCTGGGGGGGGAGAGGTGGTGGTGGGGGTGGGGTTGAATGGGACCTCATATATATATTTTTAATGTAATATTATTACAAAGTCAATTAAAAATAAATAAATAAATAAAATTATTTCACCTCTAAAAAAAAAAAAAGAGGATAAACACTGCCAAAGCTCTTCTTTCTTCCTTTTTCTTTTTGTTTTTTTAAAAAAGCATTTTTAATGTTTTTCTTGGAGTGAAAGGAGCAGGGCCTATATCTATAATTTTTCTTTTTTGTAATAGGTTCATTGTCACTTTCGAATTCTAAAAGGATCCTATGAATTATGCTATTGGTAGGGACAGTGTCAGCGAATCAGGATGAGTCTTTCCCCTAGTCAGTTCCCCAATCTAAGACAAGACAAGGGCGAAGAACAGACTGCAACCCAAGCTGGGCACTGTGAATGGCAGTGCCCTGCCTGGGGATGACTCCAACTGAGATCCAGTTAGCCCTCTGCTTCCAAGCACTGCTCCACAAGGCGTCATTAGCCCCGGAGGCAGGCGCTCTTTCCCTAATTTGCACAGCCCCAATTTCTGGCGACTTTTGTGTGCCTGCCCAGAACAGAGCACCATTTCCTAATGAACACCAAAGCATGGCGTAAGTTAGCAGCAACCCTGAAATCGGGTGGGAAACACTAGGGGGCCCAGACTGGAGTCCAGTGGGGGCACATTCAGAGGGCATCCATCTCTATGTAAGAGTTCATGGATTTGCTATAGGAATAAGGGACAAAAAAGGTCAAGAAAAGGGAGGACAGCTATCCCCCATTGAGCACTGGTGGTTCCGAGTTCAGCAGCAAGCACTTTGACAGTGTTGCTACATCCAACCCTCATGAAAATAAAAGGATGTGAGGTGGGGATTACTTGCCCTGTGTTAGAAAAGAGAGCACGAAAGAAAGCTATGCATCCAAGGTTGCACAACAAAAGTGCTAGGACAATTTTGTTTGAAAGTGACAGAAAACCAAAACAGACCAATTTAAAGGGGAAAGAAGGGTAGGGCAGAGGTTTCTTATCTGAAATGGTAGTGACTTGGAGGAGAAAAGGAGAAGATGCAGGAACCCTGGCCTCAGACGAGGACCTGTGTATTTTCCTCTGTTTCCCACTTCTAAATGGATCACAGCTCAGGATGATGGCTGCTGATATATCCAGGCTTTCCAGTGGCTTTAAGACCTGTTGATAAGGAATTAGACATCCAAGATGAGGTGTAAGCACAGTATGTCTCAAACACTAATTTGTAAAATCTCTAGTTTTACCAGAAACACCCAGGGGGCTATTAAAAGACAGTGACTAGGCCTCATCCCTGACCTGATTTCTCAGAATAGTCATGGGAATGCCCAAGCATCTGTATTTCTAGCAATTTCTCATGTGGTTTTGCTTAGCAGCATTTCCCATACCTGGCTGTCCCAGGTCAAGGCTTGGGCATAACTGGCTGATGTCAGAGGCACGAGTTTGGGGATCACTGAGGCATGTATACCTTAGCCTGTGCATTTTGGAATCATGCTGCTGGAAAAGGAAGGAGGAGGACTTCACATAGACAAAAGTGATTGAACCGCTCTCAGGCAACCTGATATTTTCCAGAACCTTCCGCAAAGTATATATTCCACTCTTCCAGTGCGCGGGGAGCTTGGATCCTGGCCTTGAACTCATTTGTGGAAATAAGTACAGCCTAGTTTGAATACTACCACTTCAGCCTCTGGCAAACAAGCTACTTTTAATAGTAGGGCTTGAGAAAAGACTAAAAAAGAACAGGGAAACAAGTACATGTGGTCCAAACACGATCCCTAGAGGAAAGCTGAGATGAGTTTAGGAAACCTTATCTAGAAAAGTCAAACAATTATGGGTTACAAAGGGAAGAAATCGATGCCAGTGTCCTAAGGAGGTAAAACAAAAGTTGAAAAGTCCTGCCATTCTTACTGGTCAAGGTGCAGGAGCGCAGTTGATAATTCCTAAATCATGTCTGCTGACAATCTATTTGCAAAACTAGCTGTTAAACTAAGAGGCTCTGTAGTTCCTTTGCGGCCACTAACAAGAAAAGAAAGTTACATGTCACTCATTTGAATTTCACTCTTTATTTTGGGTGGTCAACTCCTTGTCTTTCTGGATGGTTAGCGTCAAGGAATATAGAATACTTTGGGACCCATTGCTGTCATCTTTTGCTGCCTCTTCCTCACCACCCACTGTTGTGGATGACTATGTTGCTCACTGTACCTCATTTCTGAGGCGTTGCTCAGAAGGCAGCCCTTCCCACTCAGATCTTCAAGGAGGTAAATCCATTTCCATCTCTCTACTTCTCTTTTGGGCTACTGTGTTGAAATAATTTAAGCCCTGTTTTCTGTTTCTGTTTTATCCTGTTCTAGTTTTCAATGCAAAGACTTTAGACAACTTTCTCTTTGGACATGAAAATACTTTCTAGAGGAAACTGCCGGGAACCTGTTAAATAAAACCTGACAAAGAATTCTATGCAACTTGAAGAAGCCAGAGGACAGGCAGAGTCCCTCTGCTCTCTTCCGGGAAAGGCGAAAAAAAATAAGTGGTCAGTTATAGCATAGAAAGTCAACTGTGGTGGGAAAGGTACTGTGTTTTGTTTTTTTGTTTTTTTGTTTTGTGGCAAGGATGCTTGCGTCTTCATGGAGCAGAAACGAAGGAGAAAGTAAATAAATGGAAGTGATTAGCATTTATTTCTTGCTTTGGCCAGAAGGAGGTACATGATTTAAGACAGGTTATTTTTCAAAAAAGGTTAGGTTTAAGACAGAGTAAAAAGAAGGAATCCCAAAGCCTAAAGTTAAATCATTTGTTTTAAATGAGGGAAAAAGGGAAAGACTTTTGATCAGAGAATGAAGCTATATGATCTTTCTTTATGTTCCTTTCCCACCATTCCCTCCCTCCCTTCCTACTGATATTTACTGAATGCCTGCTGTGTACCTGACTGTAAGCTACATTAGATGGGATTCAACACATCAGAGATTATTTTTCCTTTTTTTAACCCATTGGGTTACTATGAAATTTAGATATTCATTACAGTGTTTAAGAATTATAGTTTTTAAATCAGCTAGAAGTTGTATTTTCAAGTACCTTGGAAGCAGGTGCTACTTTTCAATTTAGAACTGAAAGGCTGGACTTTGTGCTAACTCTCTGTCACCATCTAGTGACAAATTCTATATATTGCAGGGCCAGTTCCTAGAACACTGAATACACAAAATACTTCCAGAGACTATGGCTCTGCAGTTTTGTGAAAAGGCCCTCCTGAAGAATTTGGACCTGGTCATCTTCAAATAAATGAAGGCAGAAGTTTTGGTCCCTATATCTATTAATATGTGAGAATTGAATCTTGGCTTCTGTATCAAACCATGGAGGATTGGGATCTATAAAGTCCAAGGATGTACTGGGGCATGAGAAGAGAGTGAGAAAATCAGTTGCGGACCAGCCACTTACACAAGGTTTGAGAGAACATCTCCAGTCTTTCAAAGGAGGAGAATTCTACAAATCTTTGTCCAGTTGAATGAGATGATGTGAGACTCCATGTTGATGGAGAAAAATGTCACAGAATAAGATTGAAATCTGTACTATTATTCATCTAATACTAATGTACTATTAATACATCTGTACTATTATTCTCACCAGGCAATTTTGCCTCCCACCCCCAAGGGACATATGACAATTCCAAAACATTTTGCCACAACAGTGGGAGTTCTATCTAGTGGGTAAAGGCCAGAGATTCAGTAAAACATCCCACAATGGACAGGACAGCCACCCACAACAAAGAATTACTGCCCCAAATGGCAACAGTGCCGAGTTGGGGAAGCTCTAGAGTCTGGCATAAAGCATGGCTAAGAGTTGGTCTCTGGGACTGCAGCCCTGACCATGGTGACAATGTTATTGGTGGTAAAAGATGACTAAAGAAATATGGGTGACTGTATGCAAATGCATCTCAAAGGGGAGCCACAAATCAGGGACATGGGCATTAGTGGCTGAGTGCAGACAAGCCATTTACCCTTCCAGTTCCCTTTCATATTTACTTGATGACATGATTTACAGTGTTATTGATTCCAGTCTCCCTTTTTTGTCCAGTTTGTTACATGATGAGATGACTTGTGGCACTGTCTTTACTGCATCTCTTTGATGTAATTAAGTGCTCAGTTCTCTATGAAATCACATAAAGCCTTTAAATCACCTTTGTCAGAATTGCCTACAGTTGTTTGTTTAAAATGCATATTTGGATCCTACACCAAATGTACTGAATCAGAATTTCTATGAACAGGGCCCGGGAATCGGAATTTTAAGCCAGCACACAGGTGATTCTGGCAAAGGATCTGCTCTTACTTTGAAAGCCCACTTACAAAGTGTTCAGATAAGTATATTCATTTGATCCTTGGGATACCTTTTTGATGTATTGTGATTATTCCTATTTTCAGACTGTAAAATGGAGGCCCCGAGAACTTAGACAGTTTACTTAGGGAAAGTCATGGGATATTTTTTGTCCTGATGCCTCTCTGGGAGACCTTTCCCGATTTGCCTGGGCAGTGAGTGGTACCACCTTCCCTGCTTCTACAATCCTGGGTTTCCCTCTTCACTAATGTATTCAGTGAAACCAACTCTATGGTGTGCTGTCAGTTGGTCTAGACTGGGCCATGCACCTCATCTTAACCATCTCGGTACCCCTAGGACCGTCCACCTCCACTGCCACCACTCTGGTCCAAGCCACCATCAGTGCTCACTCTGATTCTAGCAAGAGCTTCCTAACTTGCTCCTCTGAACCCTTCCTAAGCAAACCCAAACCATCTCCATGTGTTTTGTTTTGTTTTTTTTTTTAATTTCAGATGATGTTGCCTCCTACACACATGCAAATGAGCGTACACACACCCCTTCTTAAATCTCCTTAACTGTTTCTCACAGCATGTAAAGTAAAATGCAAATGCTTTGCCCTACCCTACAAGGTCCTGTTGACCCAACCATCTGCTGTTTCGGCCCCTCCCTCTGGGCTCTACCTCTCACCTCTTCCATCATGCCAAGCACATTTCCTGCTTCAAGACTCTCACTCATGCTGTGCCCCTTCTGCCCACAAGCAGGATCTCCCAGCTCCCCCGTATAAAACTGGCCCACTCTTCTTTTAGATGTCACACACACTCTCTCACCTTATCTCCCTCAATCTAAATCAGGTTCTTTCTAATTTAGGAGCCTATTCTTTTCCTTATAGTAGTTGTGATCATTTCGTTTTTGCTGTTGAGTTTTCCAATAAGGATCTTTCCGCTGGGCTGCGGGGAGAGTACCTTTTGTTCATCACTGCAAACAGTAGGGAAGAAAAGACCAAGTAAATACATTGAGAAAATGAACAGGCTCACCACAAATTGAATGCACATTTGTGGAGATGGCGAGCACTGTTTGTTATGGCTGATTTCTGCAGGTGCGCGTGTCTGGAGCCAGACTTCAGGCTGAAAGAGTTGGAGGCATCATCACTTGGAGAGGAGAGCAAGGTCCCCGGGAAGAGGCGAGGCTCCCGCTGGCCTCGTGTCTTCATACACTGCAGACAGGGGAGGCTCATTGTTCCCACCTTCCAGGCTGCCCTAGATTTGTGAGTCACCGGGATGCCTCATGGGGTAGCCCATCTGAGCCTCGGTTTCCTCATCTTAAGAGAGTGATAATTCCCACCTTGCAAAGATAGGGCGTGGGGTAGATGAGATCAAGCACGGGCTAGCACCTGGCCCTGAGGAGGCGTGGAGGGCGCTAACTCTCTTGGCTGTCTCACCAGGAGCCTGTAAATGAGAAGTCTGCACCGGCGGCGAAGGAACTCGCGCCACTTACCGGGGCCTCCCCCACCTCGGCTCATCTCTCTGTGCGCTTAAATGACGTTTTCCAAGCTTGACCCAGGGCGCTCCCCTCCCTCTCTCCGCGGTCGGCCCTCCTCCCCCCTCACTCCCACCCAGCCTCCCCGCCCTTTGGCCCCCTCCCTCGGAGCGGGAGCCGGGAATCCCACGCCCTTGCCCCAGCCCGGGGGCTCGGACGAGCCCGGGAGCCGCAGGTCGCCAATCACCGCGCGGTGGAGAGGCGGGCGCTCGGCTCCGGCGTGCCTGGGGAGCCAGCTGGCGCTGCCGGCCCGGGCGCCCCAGACGCTCGCACAGACACAGACAGACGCACAGACAGACAGGCGGGCAGGCACAGGCAGAGTCCCCTCTCCGTCGGCGCTCGGAGGGCGCGCGCCAGTCCCGGCCCCGAGAGCCCCCTCCGCGCCCCGGGGAGCCGCAGGCGGCAGCTCCCCAGCCGGCGCTGCGGGAGGGAGGGCGCGCGGGCGGCCGGAGGAGGGGAGGTCCCGGCGCGCCCGCCTCGCCATGTGAGCGGCGGCGGCTCCCACCTGGCGCGGCACCTGGGCCGCCACGCTGGGCGCCCGCGGGAAGAATGCGCGCCGCCTGCGCGCCGCGCCCGCCGCGTCCCGCAGCCCGCCGCCGCCGCGCCCGCACCTGACCATGGAGTGCGCCGTCCTGCTGGCGTGCGCCCTCCCGGCCGCGGGCTCCGGCCCGCCGTGGGGCCCGGCAGGACTGGGGCGCGTGGCCAAGGCAGGTGTCCGCCGAGCGCGGGTGGCAGGGGGCGCCCGGCGTCGGCGCCGCCGCGCCCTCACGCGCGGTGTCACCTTTTCTCTTGCAGGCGCTCCAGCTGTGCTGCCTCTGCTGTGCGTCGGTCGCCGTGGCCTTAGCCAGTGACAGCCGCGGCGGCGGCAGTGGCAGCGGATTAAATGATGGTTCGTATTCTCCCCCACCCCCGAGAAGGGCTTTTCCAAGGCACTTTGTCCCTTCCTCCCCCGCAAAGAGAACAGATAGAAAAGCCCAGCCGGTCCCCAGACTCCCAGGTGTGCGCGCGCCCTGGACGTGGTTCCTGTGTGGAGGGGGTGTGTGGTCAGGGCTTCGGACTTATCAGAAGAATCGATGCCTGGAGGTCACATAAGTGAGAAAACAAGAATTTCCACCTTCATAGATGGATTGTTCTAAAAAAAAAAAATCTTACTTCGGTGAGAAATTACAAAGGAAGTGGGCGGTTGGTATCAAAAGGCCCCTTCCTCATTTCCTTCCTGTATGTGTGTAAAATTGTGAGCCCTTTTCCTCCCCCAGCCCATCTTTCCTCCTCACTCCCCTCTCCACTTCTGTTCCTTTTCTTCCTTTCTTCTCTGCTCTTCACCACCCTTGTGTCATGGATTCCCAAAGATCATTCTTATCGGGTAGGGCAAGTCGTTTGAGGTCTCTGGGTAATGTTTTTTGTTTGTCTGTTTCTTCTCTTTCTGTTCTGAGGTTCCCCAATCACAAATCTCCAGAACACCTTTCACTTCTGTCATTTATTGACTTGCCTCTGGTGCCCTGAAGGAAATCCTGCTTCCCACCAGCTGCAGGAAAACAGCTGATCCCTGACGGGGGTTTCTAGCAAGATCTTGATGTCCCACCTGGATTCCGTGGGACACAATACTTTTTAGCCCTGCAAGGCTGTCTTCTCCTCCAGTCAGAAGGCAAGCAGGCATCTTGGGGATTGGTGGCATGGTGGAGTAGGGCTCTGCTGGCTGAGTGAGGGGACACAGGGGCACAAATGAGCTCTTGAGAAAGTCACTTTTGGTCGGACCAGAGGGGCTGCAGTTTCCAAAACAGCCCCTCATTGTCCCATCAGGACAAATGGCTGGAGTCAAGGTCCGTCCCAGCGCCACCTGTAAAGACTTCACGTTTTGTCAGCCTGTGAATCCGTTGTTTACTGGGGGCACCGACTGCCCCACCCACCAGCACTAGCACCAGCTGGTAACCATCAGCCTCTGCCCGTTCTCCTCTTTGAAGCAAACCTGCCTGGGAGGACTTTGTGGGCGTCTTTGTAGAAGGTTGGCCGGATAAGGCTCCCACGAGGTTTCCCAATCCTTCAGAAATGATTTTGTACAAGCAGGTAAGAAACACCTTTTCTACAGAGACTCATTGCAGAGACTCTGTCAGGGATGGTTTTCACAAGGTCAGCTGGGTTTTAGTTTGGCAGTGGTGGGAGTGGTTTATCTCTAAGAAAATTTTGTTTAGTCAAGAGCTACATATCTGAAAAACAGCCTATTTGAGATTTTTAAGAGAAGAGAAACCGTGTGTCTTCTGCTCAGTGTTTATGGTTAAGAGAAAGGAAAAACGCCGTTTCAACTATTGTTTTTATTTTTTAGCATGCATGTCAATTCGTTAGTATTTCTGATTAAAAGGAGGAAGTTAAGGAGAAAATGGGAGAGGGGGGATAAAGAGCATTATATAAACGAGAGCTGTCCCAGCGGTAAGAGTCACAGATGGTTCAGACAGTTGGAAATTGTTGTCATATTGGGTTTCTTTGCAAACGTGGGCCTAATTAGAATATCACTCATTGATACCGGCTGTCTCTGGAGCTTCTGTTCATTCCCTAAACCTTTTTGTTGTTGTTCACTGTTTTGGGGGAAAAAGAAAATTCCTCTTTCTTTTCCTCCTCCAGGAATCAAGGACCCAAGTGACTCAGATGTGCCTCTTAGTTATTTGGAATCTTTCTAAACACTTTCCAAATTAATTTCCCATTCTGTGCCTAGAAAGTGGAAATGCAGAGCATTTCTAATGTGCAGTGGGCATGTTCCAAATCTTTGTATGGGATGATACTTCTTGGTTTCAGTGTCTTATGAAAGAAAACAGTGTGCTGGCTCCTCAAACAGCACATTGCTTTTTAGCTCCTCCTCAGAAGTTGCAGCAGTCAGTGCTGCTCTAAGGAGCAACAGTGAAGGTATTTTAAAACATGCCTTTCCAGGTGTCCCCTGAGCTGACATCCCCCCTCCCCAACATGTTTGAGCAATTTTAAACCAGCTGTAATAGAAAACTTCTGACAATTTGGAGGCATTTTTATGCTTGCAATTAAATGTGATTGCCCTGGTGAAAGCACATGGTAAATTGCTAAGGATGATACAAGTCCTGGACTTTTATTATCACAAATAAATAATACTGGAAGTGCAAAACTGCTGTTACTTGTTAATTACCCGAGGTCTCATCTCCAGTCACCCAACACTGGAGTTAGCATTTGAAATTTAAACTCTGCCAAAAGAATATGCTCCTGATTCTGTTTGAGAATGAAGGTTTGAGTCAGGTAATTTCCTTGAACATCTGTTTACTTTTGGGGATGCATATCTGTTCATTTTGCTTCCCAAACCCGTGTCTATGCATGGATGGCTCTTTGGCTTATATATGAAAAGTCTATCTCCAGACAATGAGAGTTGTGCCATTCCCACAAACCTTCTGGAAATTCACCAACCTTGTGCTTGGCATTTAGTTTCTATAGGAATTACTGTGACAGGGCTAATTATAGGGACCACAGGGTCCTAATCTTCATATAATGCTCTGAATTATATTTAATCTGAGGGCACTGCAACAAAAACAATGATATCTTTGCCTTCTGCATTGCTCTTTGCCAGCCTGTTGGAAAGTGACTATTTGGCATTGTTGGCTCAGGGCGGTGACAGCCTAAACTTTTCCTACTGCAGATTACGTCTTTGTCACGCCGGTGCAAGTGGACTCGAGTGGATCATATATTTCACACGACATTTTGCACAACGGCAGGAGAAAGCGATCAATGCAGAGTGCCAGGAGCTCCCTGCACTACCGATTTTCAGCATTTGGACAGGAACTACACTTAGAACTTAAGCCCTCGGCGATTTTGAGCAGTCACTTTATTGTCCAGGTACTTGGAAAAGATGGTGCTTCAGAGAATCAGGAACCCACGGTGCAGCGATGTTTCTATCAGGGATTTATCAGGAATGACAGCTCCTCCTCCGTCGCAGTGTCTACATGTGCTGGCTTGGTGAGTACGACACGTTCTGAATCCGACTCCCTCTTGCCTGTACTTTGTGTTGCGTGAATGAACAGATGTCTGCAATATTAAATGCTCTCCTCGCAAACCCGACACATCCGCACTGTCAGCTTTGATACTTATAATATTCTCAATTGAATTAATCTAATCTGCTCTCAGAAAAAAAGAAAATGTAATAGAACTTTAATTACCATTTGGAAAATTCTTTTGATGTTTAATGGCCTGGGCCTTTTCATTCTCCATGTTTGAGACGATCCCCAAGGAAATTAATTTGATGGATGCCATTCGCTTTGTAAAGTCTCAGGAGACCAGGCATTATATAAATCTAACAAGCTGCATGCCTCTACATTGCTTTGAAATGGGAAAACTGCATTTCAATGCAAAATTGTATTCAGCAGCCCTGCTAAGCCAAGGCTTCATGTTATGCTGGGAGGCCTTTTGTTTTCTTTAAACGAATCTGCACTGTCCTGCTCACATAAGACACCCTTTTAGGATGTGGGGTGACGTGTTCGCGGGTTGGCAGGATGATGTGGGTTGGCATCTAGAGGCGAAGCACTTAAAAAAGCACTTGGAACAAATGCTATTTCCTCTCCATGTAATCCTCATCTGTTGAGCACCAGGCTGAGAAGATTGGTGTAAATGATACTGCTTTCAGAATCTGATCAAATATATGAGGCAGTAAATGGTGTTGAGGTTGATTTCATTTTGTGTTGCAATTCAGAAGTGTCATGAGCTAACAGAAGAATTTGTGTGTATTAAGACACATGGAGATAATACTCTAGAATGGACGGGAGAAGGAAAAGGTTTGGAAGCACCATTGAGGATGTAGGGTTAGTCTTGTTTACGTCAAGCCATAAAACAAGACTGGGGTGGCTTAGGTGCCAGTGACTATGAAAGCACACAGTAAAATCCAAAGGATGGTACAAGTCCTGGAGTTTTATTTTCATGTGTAAATAATTTTGGAAATATGAAATTGCTGTTACTTTTTAATTATCCCAGGTTTCATCTCAAAATACCCAACACTGGGAGTTCTCATTTGAAATTTAAACTCTGCCAAAAGAAAATGTTCCTGATTCAGTTTAAACATGAAGATTTGAATTAGGTAATTACCTTGAAGAAAAATTCCATGTAATTACTTTTGTGGATATATATTTATTCATTTTGTTTCCTCTCCCCACCAGTTCATCACATTGTGGCCTAAAATTTAGCTAAAATTTTTCTTCAATACCAGATGAAAAAAGACCAGTATGGTTTTTAAAGTACAGAGTAAATTAAAGATTTAACAATTTTCAGCTGAGATTAATCTACTTAAATGGTCAATATGGCTCAGTAATGACCTGTATATTATAACATGGCTATACACACACCTTATTTTTTTTGACATCCTCTCAGTTCTGTTCTCTTTTGCTTTATTCCTCAGTATCCCAGAGTTTTCAGAAGTTTAAGTACCCTACCTGAGTAGTTTAAACTACCCCATTCCTGTGGTTAGGAGCAGTCTGTCCAGGTTCCAGTTCTCACACCAGCACTTACTAGTAGGACCTTGGTCAAGTAACCTAACCTCTGAGTGTGTTAATTTCCACATCTCTAAGATGGGAATTATAAGAGAGCAGACATCACAGGACTGTGGGGTGTTAAATAATTTCTTCCCTGGAAAGTGCTGCAGTAGAACCTGGCTGGAAACAACTGCTCTGTCTTTCCATTTTCAGCAAACAGTAGCACCTTCCCCCCATCTGTTTAGCTCTTTCAGGATTCTGCTCTGTGAGGGTTCAGGAATCTAATAAATTGCCTCATGATAATAGATGCTGGCTTCTCCTAGGGAAGAGAGTCACTTTTGAACAGGGAGCAAATTATGACTTAATACATAATAATGAGGTAGTTTGAAACTTCCCATCTCACTGATGGGTATGAAAGAAGTCACTGACAAGCAAATCTGTCTGTGTATAAAGGCTGGTAAAAACCAGATCCTGAGACCCAGGTTCTGTCCCTACTTTGCATCAAACCATCTGCATGTCCTTAGTTAATTAACTTTACCTCTCCAGGACTCGGTTTCCTCTCCTGAACCATGTAAAATGATTTCTAAGAGCACTGCCAGCTCTAGGCATCTGACTCTGATTATCCAATTTGTTGACCCTCAAAAGGTCTGCTTGGTAAACCCTGGGCAGAGAGATGGTCAAGTTTATCCCCATTCCACTTCCTGCCCTACACCCTGGCCCACCAACTATGCAAAACACACATACCCATACTCAACAAATCCATAAGAAAAAAACAATAAAGAGGACAGAATTAAAACTGAGAAGCTGAGACCCTGTATACTTTTTATAACCTTGTTATGAAGTCTAGTGTACACACAGCAAAGTACCCATATCATAAGGGCACAGCTTAATAAGTTTCCATCAGTTCACACCCATGTAATCAGCTCAAGACACAGGATGTTCCAAGTGCCCCTGGAAGACCCCCTTGTGCCCACTTCCAGTCACTGCCCCACACAGGTAATAAATATCCTGACTTCTAATTGTGCCTAGTTTGAATTTTATGTAAGTAGAATGATACAGTGTGACTTTTCAACCTGGCTTATTTCACTCAATGTTATGTTTGTGAGATTCATGCATTTTAGACTGTTCTTATGGTTACACAGTTTTCCTCCGTGAATATTCCACAATATTCCCATCCAGTTTTTGATGGACATGCCAGTGTGCCCAGTTTGGGGCTATTATGAAGACTACTTCTGAATGTTGTTGTATATGCTTTTGGGGGAACTTATGAACATATTCTGTCAGATACCTGTGTAGGACTGCAATTGCTGCGTCATGGAATATGTACTTCTTCACCTTCAGTAGATACTGCCCAACAGGTTTTCAGAGTGGCTCTACTAATTTACACTCCCATCAGCAGTATATGAGAGTGCCAGTTGCTCCACATCCACACCAACGCTTGGCATCGTCTCCCTTTCCATTTTAGCTACTTTGATTGACGGATGTGAAGTGAAACCACATTATGGGTTTAGTTTGCATTGCCCTGACAGCTAATGAGGTTGAGTACAGTTCCTTCTGCTCATTGGCCAATTGTATATCCTTTTCTGTGATCTCTTTATGTTATATGTGAACAAGAAATAGTATAAACATTTTCAGCCCCAGTTGTGGTATTTCCTACTTTTTCTGTAAATAGCCTCAAGAATCAGGAGCAGAAGTAAATGCCTTTGGCATCTTAACATCTTTGTTACTGTGGTTATGAATCACGGTGCATTTTTCTGCTTATTAAAAATTATCAAATGGCAATAGTGAGTCCTGTGAAATCACTTAAAGTACCACATTGAGGGAATACTGCACTGTGGATGTGAAAATATGGGGAAGAAGGGAAAATTGCCACATCAGGAAGAACACTTCTTCATCCTTCTGTCTACCTGGAACCCCTAGACATTTCTCAGCCCATTTCAGTAAAACGGGGGGTGCAAATTCCCTGAAAGTTCTGTACCCTATTTCCAGCAACTATGGTCATAGATTCACTGTGGTAGGATGACTCAAGAGTTCAGGAAAGGGACAAGCTTTGAACATCCTTCTAGGAGAGACTCATCAGAGTTAACATACTAGAACAGATGGGCAACTCTTCTCCGATTAATACAGAGAATACCATAAGATGCCTGAGACTGGGGGATGAAACTTCCACTTGCAGCCTCTGTGAGTGTTTTTTCAGAAGGAGAATGGGACCACTGGCCCCAGGAGCCCTCTACAGGAGATAGCAATCTCCTGGTGTTTAGGTGGTGTGTATGAGAAAATTCATGAAGCAACTTGTAAATGACTTGACAAAGTATTCTGTTTAAATCTGGGGTTTCCCTAATTTGGCCATGGAAACTTTTTTTTTTCCAAGGAGCGTATCTTCACAATTTGGTAGTGGTGAGTAAAACCCCAAAACAATGATTCTCAAAGGAGATGCTGTAATGTTATGCATTTCTGCTAAGAGATACTCCAGGAATAAAAGGGTTCCATGGTCATTTAAGTTTGGGAAACTTTAAACAAAGTTAAAGTCATTACTGTAGTATATTTCAGGCCCTTTAACATGCAAACATGCATTGTGAAGATTCAGAGGTATGATTTTTATATTAATTTGACTATGCCTCCCGCTGTTAAACCATTCTTGATCAATTTCTTGTTTCAGATTTCTGCAGTTCACAAAAGAAAATTTGAAGTCTTACATTTGTGGTTTACTGGTGCCTGGCATATTTATAATGACAGTTGGGGAAATGTATTCCTTGCTTAAGAAACTCTAAAATCAAGCTCCATTCTTAATGTAAAAATCAAGTGAAAGGGATATGCAAACTGTCATCCATGATACATTTCCACTCAGATCTGCAATACATGGGAATATTTTTTTAAAATTCTGAAATTTATAAACTCCCTGTACCTACCAAGGAACAACTCCCCTTTTCCCCTCCCTCATCTCCTGGTAACCTCTATTTTGCTTTCAATCTCTCTGGATTATCTATTTCTGGCTATTTCATATAAGTGGAATCATCAGTATTTGTCCTTATGTGTCTGGCTTATTTCATTCAGCATAATGTTTTCAGGGTTCATTTATGTGGTAGTGTGTGTCAGAACCTTACTCCTTTTTACAGTTGAATGATATTCCAGTTGTGTATGTAGCACACTTTGCTTATCCATTCGTCTGCTGATGGACATTTGGGTTATTTCTATCTTTTGAATATTGTGAGTAATGCTGTGAATGCTGATGTGCAAGTACCTGTTCAAGTCCCTGTTTTCAGTTCTTTGGGGTATATACCAAGATGTGGAATTTCTAGGTGATACGGTAATTGTCAAGCTGTTTTCCACGGCAGCTGTCCCATTTTAACTTCCCACCAGCAATGCATGAGAGCTCCGTCTCTCTGCATCCTCTTTCAAACACTTATTTTCTGTTTTTTAAAGTGTTTTTAAATTGGGCAGCAGATTTGGCTCAACTTGTAGAGCATCCGCCTACTACATGGGAGGTCCAGGGTTCAAACCCTGGGCCTCCTGACCTGTGTGGAGCTGGCCCATGCGCAGTGCTGATGCACACAAGGAGTGCCCTGCCACACAGGGGTGTCCCCATATAGGGGAGCCCTACACACAAGGAGTGTGCCCCGTAAGGAGAGCCGCCCCATGCAAAAAAAGTGCAGCCTGCCCAGGAATGGCACCGCACGCATGGAAAGCTGACGCAGCAAGATGACGCAACAAAAAGAGAGACAGATTCCCAGTGCTTCTGACACAAGCAGACACAGACAAACACAGACGAACACACAGCGAATGGGCACAGAGCAGACAATGGCAGGGGAGCAAGGGGAGAGAAATAAATAAAAAATCTTTTAAAAAATTAACACAATAAATTTTTTAAATCTTAATTTAAAAAAATAATAGCCATCCTTGTGGGTATAAATCTTGTGGTAGATTTAATTTTCATTAATAACTTCTTAAAAGGCTCAGCTGACAGGTTGGAAGACTGCTTTGGTGGCATCTTCTGTAACAGGAAAGCTCGGTCTCAGATTACGTGTCACATCAGATGCTCAGAGTGGAACAAGTGACAAGGTCGTGGCTGCCAAGAGAAGACCCCCTGCGCCCAAGTCTCGATTCCTGAAGCATCATCCAACTTTGTCACTTGGTTTCCCTTCATTTCTCTTTTCATTGTCCCCGGCAGTTAAACCGTTAGTGGCATTTCTCCTCCATGGCTGGCTGCCCTAATGTCCCCATTGTATCTTTCTTGAGTGGTGGCCTTTTTAGACTTTGACTGCAGTGGTCCATTCTCCAGAGAGCCTCGGTCCCTGCAAGGAGCTTTGGACGCAAGTGGATTTCAATAGATGACGGGCAGGCTTTGATCTCTCCTTTTCAAAAGTATTTTATGACTCAGAAGGCTCAGTCATTGAGTTGCCTGTTGCTGGTCACTGCCTGCCCAGGAGTCTTTAGAAAGCCCATTTCTATTTGAAAAAGGGCTGAAGTTAAATGGCCTTCGTCCGTGGCAGAAAGAAACAAGGCCCTGCTGCTTTGGAGGGACTCGTTAGCTAGCAGGGGTTTGTTGAACTACATATACCCCCTCAGAACCTTTTGGTCACTTAAGAGGATCATGTGAAATTAAGGATTAGACTGGTTTGTACTGACATGTTTTTGATGCAGGCTGACCTGAATCAGAGACGTTTTCTTAGGCTATGTCTTGATTCATCAAGGGTGAAAAGACTTTTGGGGGGTGGAGGACTGAGGGGAAGCGCTCTGCTGTGTGTCCTCTTCAGACATGATTTATAAAGAGAATTACTTGTTCATAGCCACTCTTTTAGCCACATTCCAGGCCAAGCTCTTGTTTTGACAATAGCTGAGGGTCTTGCCAGAGAGTTGGCCTCCACTGACCAGGGCCCATCTGAAGGATGGCAACCTGGGAGGCTGACGGGGCCGGCCTTCTCCCCTCGCTCTGTCTGTCAGAGGCTGGTCACTGAGGCACCAGACTCTCCGAGCTCCCGTGCTGTCACCATTGGGCTTTCTTCATGTCGCGAAACCTCGATTTTCTCTCCTCTAAGGTGGTAGTACCCTCCTGTAGGATTGTGACTGTGAAGATTCCTGATGATTCCTGATACGTAGTCTCCTGTTAGCCTGGCATGCAGGAGGAGATCTATTATTATCATCACTATTAATTAATGATCCATTATTTTTGAGTCTGGACCAGGAGAGGGCTGAAGCCTGCCTCTTGTGCCATCTCAACCTGCCAGAACGGGAAAAGAGTGAGCGGGTTTCGGCAGTCACCCACATGAGGACGTTTGGGGGTTTTGTGGGGAACTGCTTTATCAACTATGAAGAAATAAAATGAGAAAAGGTACAGAATCAAAGAGGAAGGATCAAAGATTGATATGGATAGTGCAGTGGCTCTGAGCTCAGATGTAGTCAGTGTGAGTCCCACCTCTGAACTTTACTGGGTAACCAAGTCAAATTACTTATTCTCTCTCTGCCTTATCATCTTCATTGGCAAAATGAAGATGATATCTCCTCCACAGGGTTTATGGCTGCTCATTTGAAAGAAAAAGACTACATGCAATGTTTTTTGTTTTTTAAAGATTTATTTATTTCTCTTCCCTTCCCCCATTGTCTGCTCTCTGTGTCCATTCGCTGTATGTTCTTCTGTGTCCGCTTGCATTACCTGGTGGCACTGGGAAACTGTGTCTCTTTTTTGTTACATCATCTTGCTGCGTCAGCTCTCCGTGTGTGTGGTGCCACTCCTAGGTGGGCTGCACTTTTTTCATGCAGAGCGACTCTCCTTGCAGGACGCACTCCTTGCACATGGGGCACCCTTATGTGGGGACACCCCTGTGTGGCAGGGCACTCCTTGCGCATGGCAGCACTGCGTGTGGGCCAGCTCACCACATGGGTCAGGAGGCCCTGGGAATCGAACCCTGGACCCTCCATATGGTAAACGGATGCTCTATCAGTTGAGCCACGTCCGCTTCCCTACATACAATGTTTATAAGTGTCTGGCACATAGTGATGATATTGGTAGTGATAACAGTATAGTAATATTCTTTATTTCAGATGTTCTCTCTTTAAAGGGGCTTTCAAACTGATACATGACAATCCTTTTTACCTCCCACAGGAGGAAAGAGTTTCAGCCTAGATAATAATGATCATTAGTATTTGTCTGTCACTTATAACTCTTAAGACTGAAGCCATTGAGAGGAAGATTCAGCTAAACACAAACTTCAGCTTTTATAATATTCAACTGCTAGTTGGTTTATTTGTGTTTGTTTTAGTTTGCCAAAGGGCTGCTGATGCAAAGTACCAGAAATAGGTTAGCTTTTATAAAAGGGATTTGTTTGGGGTAAAAGCTTACAGGTCCAAGGCTGTGAGAAGTCCCAATCTGGATACCAGAAAAGGTGCTTTCTCACCAAAGTCAGCTGCCACATGGCAAAGTAAGATGGCTGCCAATATCTGCTGAGGTTGTAGCCTTGTGGGCTCACTGTCTCCTCTTGAGCTGCTCCGTGGGCCCAGCCTCTTGAGACTTCCTGCCTAAGTGATCCTCTAGTCCTCTCTCACATGGCAGAATTAAATATGGCGACTTCCTTTTCCTCTGTCTCTCTGTGTCTGTTTTTATCAGACCAAGCAAGCGGTCAGAGAATCAACATGAATCATACCCCACTGGTAGTCCATTCAAAAGTCCTTAAGTGATCTTATCAAGTAATCTAATCAAAGGACCCTCAACTGAATTTAATGCAATCAAAGGGGATCACACCCACAGGAATGATTAGTTTAAAAACATAATCTTTCTTTTTTTTGGATTCATAAAATCTCAAACCGCCACAATATTTAAGGTCTAAAGTAGCCATGTTTTAGCCATGTACTTCAAAGAAACTGGAGTAACCACCCCCCCAAAAAAGAAAGTACAATGTTCAGGTCCCATCCCTGAAAATTCAGTAGGCCCTGAATACAGTCTGACTTTCATGTTTAGTAAAAGAAATAAAAGCTTCACAAATGGTACCCCCAAATGGCTCCACTGGGCACCTTAGGGCTGTGAATCATTGTCTTAAAGGTGTCTGAAAAGAACTTTCTCCGAAGAAACAGAGGACTACTTGAACCTCATTTGGAGAATTATTTTTGCTTCATGGAACACATCACCCCATCTAAGTGTGACTAACAATGCACAGACGAGCCTTAGGCAGTTTGTACGTAGAGGCAGTATGAACCAAAATGTAGAGATTGTTCCTGTTTATATATTGTAGGACTTTTCATTTACAAGTAGTAAAATTCCATTTCAAACCATGTTAAGCATAAAAAGGTGTATTTTTGGCCCTGGAGTTATCTTTCTAATCCATCTTTCTTTCCTTCCATTTTTCCTCCGTCTCTCCTTCCTTTTTCTTCTTTGTGTTAGGATGGGCCAGCTCCCAGCAAGATCCAAAATATCGCTGTTCTCTTTCTTACTCAGTCTCTCAGCTCTTCTTATCCCTGCTTGGCTTCCTTCTGTGTGCAGGGCCACATAAGTCCCACAGATGATTCAAACATTTTCTTGAGTTCCTGGTTTCCCATTTGATTTATTCAGTGCTTACTCTACAGTTGTAACCTATGTGATACCTGTGAACATGCAGGTGGGGCTCTGGGTTTTATTTCCTCTCTCATCTGTCTTCAGCAAGCCCACAGAGGGCTACATTGAATTCACCTCTGCATCCAGACAAGATTAGCCTCTATGTTTCTTCATGTATTCATATGTGAACTAGCCCTAGGAGAAGGTCTGCAATGGCACACAGCAAGCTGAGGACACCATGGTTAACAGTTTGAAGCTCTTTTTGAAGCCAGAATTTATTATCTTATGTGCATGTGTGTGCTTAAAGTATACATAAATTGTGTTTCCCTAAAGCCTTTTTTTTGGTGTGGTGAAGAGGAGTGCTTAAAAATAATGAACATCTTGGAGTTCTTCCCTTATCATTATATTTAGATCTATGTTATTCTTTAACTGCTGCATATTTAATCATTCCCTTCTGATTGTTTTTAGTTTTTGGCTGTTGCTGAAAAAAACATGCTTAAATATGACTCTTTTGTAGTTGCAGGCAATTCTATATTTTATGAAAGAGAGAAAGAGAATCCTACTTTGTGAAAAGCTGAGGTGCTAAACACAATCAGGACATCAGCCATAGCTAGAGAGCTGCTTGTTGATATTGACATTGGCCACCCAATATCCCTGCCACTACTACCTTGGTGGTATAATAATGCAAAGTTACTGAGAAATCATTCCATCCTTGTGTCACAAAGAGTCCAAGATGCTCTGAAGGACAGTTTTCTGCAGCAGAGTATATGTGTTGGTAAAATTGCATGGTTTTCCAGCAGCAGCAATAAACAGTTTAAGAGAAAATGATGCTAGTTTCTGAAGTTTGAATATAAATAGGATTGATAGCACTATATACATTAAGGCTTTCATGACCAAAAATATTTGCTTGGACTTCATACACATCTCTGTCCACAAACCCAGGAGTCCTTCTTCAGTTATATACCAAATCATTCCCATGAAAGCCTGTTCCTACAGTCTTTCTATCCAATTATGGGGCAGAGTACACTCAAATGCCATAATACAAGTCTGGTGAGAGAGTTCTGTCTGGACAGCATGCTCACCTCTCTGAAGGGGGATGCCTTTGATGTATCTAAGGATTTTATTTTCTGCTGAATTCTTTTGATTGCTTATTCATGTCACTGAGTTTGGAATATTTTATCTGCTCTTAATTACCACTAGAAGTCAAGGGGGCATACTTTCTAATACTTTCTAATATAAATTATGAAGCACAATCACTAATTTACTAGACGTCAACTGCATACACCCTTATTTGAAAGACGGCACTTGAAAGGGATTGGGATAAAGTAGTCAAAGGAGATTATCTCTCTGATTTACAGAGTTCTCCTAGAGCAGGGTGCTTTTTATTGCCAGCGGGTTCATCCCGTGACTTTACAATTTCTGATCTCCCTTTCATATTTTACTTTGCCACTTCCAGGAAGCAAATGAATTATACAAATTAATTTCTGTGGGCAAATATTGAACATACTTCTTTTTAACCTTGGTCTGTTTTTTTAAAAAATATTTATTTTCTGCCTCTCCAGATGGTTAAATGTTTATTATTTACTGCCTCTCCAAATGGTTCTATCATTTGTCTGCTCATTGTTTGCTCACCTTCTCCACGGGGCACCAGGAACAAAACCTGGGACCTCCCACATGAGAGATGGGCGCCCAATGGCCTGAGCCATATCTGTTCCCTGTGGGCTACGGTGTCTGCTGGCTTATGGCATCTGCTTATTGCAGTGGGGGTGGTATCTAGCTTGTTGCGGTGGAGGGTAGCATCTAGCTCATTGCGGCAGGTGCGGTATCTGCTTGTCTTCCTTTAGGAGGCATCAGAACCTGAACCTGGAACCTCCTATGTGGCAGGCAGGTACCCAACTGGTTGAGCCACATCCACTTCCCTGATCTGTTTTAATCAGTACAGAGACATGATGGAAAGTAAATAATACTTAAATGTACTCTCAGTCTTTAAATATGCTAACACATTTCTCTTCATCTTATCTCAGGGTCTTACTGCCATAGTTTTTCAATAAAATGCATTTAAGTAAGATAGATTTCATTCTTTTACCAAGTTTCCTTTTATGTGTAATACAAATATGAATCTCTATTTAATATTATATATTTAAAACTGTCATTTATACCTAAAAATAATTCTAGATCAGGGATTTTTTGTAGAGGGAGCTCTTAAAAAAAACACATGCCCAGTCCCTATTCCAGACCAATGAAAGCAAATTGTCTGAGGATGGGACCCAGGCATCTGTATTTTTAAAAAAGACTCCCTGTGTGTTTCTAATGCACAGTCAAGATTGAGAACCCCTGGTCTGGTGAAAATGTTAGGCACTTTAAAGACGCTATCATCTTACAAATACCTTGTACAGTAAATTAAGGAGGAAGGATGGTATGTTAAAATCCATGAGAATTTTTTAGAATTCCATTACTTTTGCTTAGTATTTATGTGATCTTGGAGAAATTATTTTTTGTTTACTAATTTTGTAATCTTGTGGAAATTCTTTTTTTTTAATGTAGAGAAACTTTTTTTTTTTAAGATTTATTTATCCCCCCACCTCATTCTTTGTGGTCACTGTCCACTCTCTGTGTCCATGGGCTGTGTGTTCTTCTGTGTCTCCTTGTCTTTTCTTTAGGAGGCACCGGGAACCAAACCTGGGACCTCCCGTGTGGAAGAGAGGTACTCAATCACTTGAGCCACTTCAGCTCCCTGGTTTGTTGCATCTCCCATTGTCTGTCCTCTTTATGTCTCTTTTTTGCATCATCTTGTTACATCAGCCTGCCGGGCCTGCCTGCCATGCCAGCTTGCCTTTTCTAGGATGCACTGAGAACTGAACCCAGGACCTCCCATGTGGTAGGCGGAAGCCCAATTGCTTGAGCCACATCCGCATCCTGAAATTATTCTTCTTAAAATCATTATCTTTTTCAATAATTTTAGACTCATAGAAGTTGCAAAAATAATACAGAGAGGGAAGTGGATGTGATTCAAGTGATTAGGCACCTGTCTACCATATGGGAGGTCCTGGGTTCGTTTCCTGGGGCCTCCTGGTGAAAGCAAGCTGGTCTGCATGGAGAGCTGGTGTAACAAGATGACGTAACACAGGAGACACAGAGGAGAGACAGCAGGAGATGGAGTGAACCAGGGAGCTGAGGTGGCTTAAGCAATTGAGTGCCTCTTTTGTGTTCTTAAAGAGAAGACAAGAAGGAAAGGCAAAGCAGACACAGAGAGTGCATGGTGAATGGACACAGAGAGCAGACAGCAAGCACAAAAACACAACAGGGGAGGGAGGAATAAATTAAAAATAATAATAATACAGAGAGTTTCTTTATACCTTACATTCAGCTTTGGGAATCATTAAATTATTCAAGAATCTAGTTTCCTCATCTGTGAAATGGATATGAAAAAAAAAAAAACCTACCTCAAAGGACTGCTGTGAGAATTAAATAATGTGTGAAATGTGTGATAAGCAGAATTCTAACCTGCCCCCTGAGATACCTGCCCGCTGGAGGATACACACCTTCTACCATTTATTCAGTTAAAATTAATCTAGGTGCAGCTGTGGAGGGATTTTGCAGATAAATTAAGGCTCCAAATCAGTTGGCCTTAAAATAGGAAGATTTTCAGGATAAGTCTGATTTCATCATGTGAGCCTTTTAAATCTGGGTCTAGAGGTCAGGGACAAGAGAAGTCAGAGAGGTTCATAGTTAGAGGGATTGGCATTTGAGAAGTTCTCCATTGCTGGCTTTGAAAATGGAAGCATCTATGTGGCAAGGAGCTGGGAGTAGCCTCTAGGTGATAGCAGGGAAATGGAAGCCTCAGTCCTTTAACCTAAGGAACTGAACGCCGCCGACCATTGCATGAACTTGGAAGTGGGTTGTTCCCCGAGCCTTGCTCTGGGTGAGAGAGCAAGGTTTGGCTTGAATGGTTACCTATTAAGTTATTAATTATTCCTCTCCTTGCTAATGCTAAGGGGAGGGGCCCCAAATGTTATTTGTTACCCCACCAATTGTGGGGGCCAAGGGTGAGGCCTGTTTGGAATGTGGCCTCCCCTTAGCCCCGGAAAAGTCCCAACTGGAGCATCAAGGTCAAGGTCTTGGCAGGGGTCTTATAGCCATGTTGTCTGGTTGCCATGTTGCCTGTCAGAATGGGTCTATTTTCAAGTGACTAAGTTTGTGATAACTTGTTACACAGCAATATACTACAAAAACATTTCCGTCTTGCTCACTATGTAGCAAGTGTGTAAGACAAAGTGAGTCCCATCCCTGCTCAGAATCACAGTCAAATTAAATCATCTGGTCCACCACTCATTCTTCTTCATGGGGCTAGTGAAACAATGGGTCCAAGGAAAAGAAGCAAGTTCCTTTAAATATTCAATATTTAACGTTTCTTAGGAAATTGTTATGTTTAGCACATAGTTTCTCAACAGTGGCTTTGTAACAGTTGGGGATGGCTAATTCTTACTAGATGCCAGTAGCACCCCCTCTCCAGCTGTGTGACCTAAAAATGTTTCCAGACATTACCACATGTCACTCTGGGGACAAAATCACTCGCGGGTGAAAATCATTGATACAGCAGGATCGCAAACTGACTTCTTTAACAGAATGCATTTAGGTAAGTTTATATTTTAGTGTATACATGCTGTTGATTTCAGTGTCATTAAGAGCAATGATTTCAGGTATTCACCTTCCTTTGAGGAATTTAGCTGACAAACCTATGAATGGTGCAGGGGGGAGGGGGCCATTGGGTGGCAGCAGGAAAACCATCTGGAAATATTTTAAAAGATGTGTATTTGCTTTTGGATTTCACAGCATACCAACCCAGACTATTGAAAATAATGGGATCTCTGAAGAAACAAAGATATATTTATAATAAAATTTACCCTCAAGTTCTTATGAGGGAGGGGGCCTAACCCATGGTATCACTTAAGTATGGATTCTATTTCTGGCTTTGCAGGTGACCTTAGATAAAAGTTGTGTCCTCTGTATTCTCTTGACCTATGAGAATGGGGACAAGATGCAATTTTGCTAATGAAACAAAAAGCATTCTCTGTGTTTCATCAGTATGTTACGGCCTGGGAGTCCTGGAAAAGCGTATTAGATTTTCAGATTTACTACGTGTTGCTGGGCCACCATTTACACATCTAAAACATGAAGAGACAAGGAGCTCTTTTTAATTGGAATGCATGATAAGAAGCCTAATTCTCTCATATGGGTGGACTCACCAGCCGATGTAATCGTTTAACCTATCATCCCTCCTTTGAATAGACTTATCTATGAGTGAGTAGTACACTGATGTTTATTTAATTAGCAGCACCCTTTAAATTATTCAACTCTAATAAGTATGCAAAATCAAGGTCACTTTGGTGTTTGTATTCCTAGCTGTCATAAACGAACCTCTGAACATTTATTTTCTCTCCGTTCCTTACTCTCTCTCGTTCATTCATGTATTTATTAACCCATCCATTTATCCATCATTCACCCATCCATCCATGTACACATCTTTCTACCCAAAGCATTTATTCTCAGCCTAGTATGTACCTTAGTATCATAACAGACTATGGGAATATAAAAATAATAAAAATATGGTTCCTATAATTTGTGCATGCTATTGAAGTTAAGTTAGTATCAATGCAAACAAGATAATTATAGATTTAGATAATTTTAAGCCCCTTGGGAACCACAAAGAAAATGGCAGAGAATATGCAAACTCATAGAGACAGAAATTAGAGTACTGGTTACCAGAGGCAGGAGCAGGGGCATTGGGGAGTTAATGTATAATGGATTTAGGGTTTCTGTTTGGGGTGAAGGGAAAGTTCTAGTGATGGATGGTGGTGATGGTACCGCAACATTGTGCATGTGATTAATCCCAGTGAATGGCATGCTTGGGAGGTTGGGATAGAAGGTTTATGAAATATGTGTTTCTACAATTTAAAAAAGAAAAGAATAAAAAGAGCAGATAAAAGACTATAAACAATTAAATGTAATAAAATATTATCCTGGGTAGAATTTAAGACTATAAGAGAAAAAAACTAAAAGGACATTGTTGTGACATATGAAAAAAATTTTAAAATAGGAGATAAGCTTTATATCAATGTTAAATTTCTTGAACTTGGTAATTGTACTTAAGTGAACATCCTTGTTCATAGGTAACGTACATGGAGATATGTGTTTAAGGAATATAATATATGCAATCTCTCTCAAATGTTCAGAAAATAGTTATATAGATTGATATGTAGCCAGATAGATAAATAGATGATTGATAGATGGTTGGATAGGAAGAATTATATGGCAAATGTGGCCAAATGTTAAAATTGATAAATCTGGGTATCTGGAGAGTTGGGTGTATATTGGAGTTCTCTGTATGGGGTTTGCATTATTTTTATACCCTTCCTTTAAGTTTAAAATTATTTCAAAATAAAAAAGCTAAATACAGGTAAAAAATATGATTCCTGGTTCCTTAATTCTAGGGTATTCCAACATGTGGGTAGAGAGTGATAGTGACAGGAATATAAATACATAAGGACAGGACAGCGAAACCAATATCATACTTAAAATATATTGAAAGCACTATGGAATCACAATTAAGGACATAAGACTAATTTGTAACATAATGGGCAAGCAATTTAAATGATTGCATTAGCCCTTAAAGATGTATTAATATCAGGGGATCTTGTATGTAATCCCATGTAAATTTAATTGCTCGCAAATCAATTCAAAGTATAGTTAATCTGATAACTTCTTACCGCCTTCACTGCCACCACTGTGGTGTTATCCACCCTCTGTCTCACCTGGATTCCTGCCACCACCTGCTGGCTGAGGATTCTCTTGTTTCCCTATAATCTACTCTTTTCACTCTAGCCAGATGATCTCACTCTCCTGTCCTCCATAGGTTAATGGTTTCCCATTACCGATAGTGTATAATCCATATTTCTTATCATTGCCTACTGCACCCCATAGACCCAACTTCCTACCTTTTCTACCACTGCATGGTCCTCTCCAGCCCTTCTGGCCTCCACTACCTTTCAGCACGTCCAAATGCCTCCACTTTGGACACTTTGCCCTTTGAACACTGTTGGTCCAGATATCCACTTGTTTCCTTCCTGCAGTTCGTCATTTCTGTGTGTTACAGAAATTCTTCACTGACACCCCAATCTAAAATAGGTCGCCTGCCCCTCCTCATCCCCTTCTCTTTATTTTCCTTCCTATTAAAAGAGTGAGGGAATACTTATTACTCAAGTAAGTGAGTACTTAATCACTCAGTACCCGACTTATTTATCTTGTATCTACTGTCTCCTCCTCTTGAATAACTGCTCTATGAGGGCAGGGGCTTTATCTCTTGTTTGCTGCTATATCTAAGTGGTTTAAATTGTCCTTGGCACATAATAGAAATGCAATAAACATTTATTAAATGAATATATGTAATTATCATTCTGGTAATTTAAAAGTAGATAAATTATTTCTATGTTTGGAATACATTATGAATTGGATAGTACTTATTCATTCGTGTGATCATTGGGAAAAAATCAGGAGGGTATCTCTTATGTGCTGGGAATTTAGAGATGGAAGTGACCACCTGTAACTTTTTTGCCTGCCTAGCATCCATTTCCCTACTCTTTGGTAAGAACGTTGCGATTTTCCTTGGGAACCCACATCTCACTTTTTCCTTGAGTCAGCGGGATTTGGGTGGGGATGGAGGTGACTTGTTTTCCAGAGTGACCATTCAGAATATCACATGTCCTTGGCTACTGTGATTGGTCCAGGTTTAAACCTGGAACAGGATCAGAACCAATGAAACCAAACCTTGAGACATCTGGGGGCGGCAAAATAGGTGGAATGTAAGCCCAGAGTTGTTGGCAACCATTTTGTCACCTAAGAATAGGATCATCACGGTCCTGGGGGTATAATTTGAACTTGTAGGTCTATCTGTGTCTGAAATCAGTATTGTGGGCTTTTCGTTCACATGAACGATACCTCCCTCCCTCATCTTTTTAAGGTAGTTTAACTTTAGTTTCTGTCCCTTTCAACAGGCAGTTGAAGTGGAAGTGATGGACACTTTCCATAAAGAGCTCACAGTCTCACAAAAGAAATAGACAATGAGGGCATTGCGCATAGAGTAGTTGACAGGTAAATGCAATGGACAACTTGCCCACACTCTTTGTGAATAGACATTCATTGGGTCTAGTGCCCACTGTACAGAGTATTAGCACATCTAACATTGTCAACATTTGTTCCTAACAGTGCATCTTGGATCCATTATCTATCTTGCTGATTCACTACTTTGTCAGTTGTCTTGTTATTACACACCTCTCCATGTTTGCCAACAATAAGTGCAGATGGCTTTAAAGCAGTAGATCCAAGTGAGCACATTATATGCCTGTCATTGAGCAGTTGGAGGGAGATGGAGACTTCATGGTTGACTTAGAGGATGACTTCACACTCTGTAACCACTTTCAACTGATTTCTTTGATTTGTTTGGACGATGACATGTGGAGTAATGTTGTAAACCAAGAATGCTTATTGATGGAGGACATTGTTCAACATTCATGTGCAGTTCATTTGTGTCTTTGAAGAAGTTTATTTTAATGACTCTAATTTTAGTGTGCAGTGGATTTTTATTTTTAAATAATGACAACAGAAGTTTTTTCCTCTGAAATCCTCTATTTTTAAATGGTGCACAGAACTCTGTCTCTGCTTTGCTCTGGCACGACACTACCCAGTAGAAATGTAATGCAAGCTGCATAGGTAAATTTAAATTTTCTATTAGCCGCACTTTTTTAAAAGTTGAAAAAAGTGGTTATGATGGGAAATGTTATGTTGTATATATGTTAACCACAATATAATTTTTAAAAATAGAAAACACTAAAGAAGGAGAAATTCCTGTCAATGGTAGAGTTGACTTAATCCAATATCTCTGATATTTTAATATGTCAACTTATAATCACTATACAAATTATTAATGAGATACTTTACTTTTCTCCCCACACAAGTCTTTTGACATCCAGAGTGCATTTTACACATCACGTCACATCACAATTCAGATCAGCCACATTCCAGTGCTCAGTGGCCACATGTGGTTTACAGCTACTACATTGGACAGTGTGGCTCTAGATGTCCTATTTAATGTTCCCGAACTTGCACAATGGAAGCAAATGAACAGAAAAAGCTCCTTTTGTATTGACTTGTTTGCTAAAATGACTTGTCTTCCAAACAGCACTGCCACAAGCATTTGCTGTTTTCAGATGAACACTCTCCTGAGTGGAAGGTTGGTAAATTGGTTTGGGGCACTTGGTCATTGTACACTTACATTTAAAATTGTACAATTCTGAGGGTGGCAATCAGATTTAAGATAAGTATGCTCAATTAAACATTTCTCTGGAAGATAAGGAGTTTTTTTTATTTCAGAATTTACACAAAAATTTCTTTCTAATTAGATTTGGGCAAAACATGTAGTTTAACCCTTGCTGAGTCTTTTGAATGGAAATTTCTTTAATTCTCAGCCTCTGGTTTGCCCTCATAATCATGTTCCTTATTATACTTACCAACATACCTAAAATCAAAATATAGTTTTGAAAAGATCCATCGTCTGGAAATTAAAAACCAGTGTTACACTTCAGTCTACCTCCCTGTAAAAGGAGTTCAATGGTATAAATAATCCAGGGCAGTGGACAGTCAAAAATATATCCCATCTGACTTGGGACCACGTTTAACTATCAGAACATTTAGTTACCTGACTGGAGCACGTTCTTGTGCTGGTGGCTTCCCCAGGGAGGCAGGGAGGCAGGAGAAACCAACCCGAAGTGAGCATTTCTCCATGCCCTACCCCAGTGGCTTGTTCCATAGCTGGAGAGTGAGAACCTGACTCAGGTTCGAATGCTGTATTTGCTTGCTGAATGCTGGCCTCCTTAGGCCAGAAAAGTAGAAGAGAGTTTTTCCCAGGCATATTGGAAAAGAGAAACAAGTGGTCTTCATTCTATGGTAAGAAAGGAAAAGTTATCAATCCAGGCAAATGTCTTCCGCTCTCTCGTCTTGTGGGTAGACTGTACACAAATCACAAATCGACCTTTTTACCAGCCTGTTGTGAAGTTGACCCTGTACCACCTCTTCTTGTGGCATATTCCATTTGTACTTTCACACTTCAGCATGTGATTATGTGAATGATGTCTGTATCCTGCACTGAATGGCTTATGTTGTAAGGGTGTAAACGCTGCCATTAAATTTTCTTTTCTCATCCTTGTATCTCACACAGCTGTCTTCTTTCTCTACCTCATACGGTTGTAGAGAGTCTTCAAAATCATAATGCCTTGCAGAGAGCAAGCATCTTCCTCTTAATTATTTAACATGTAGTTATTGAGTGCCCCTGTCTTCCAGGACCCGTATTGGGAACTAGACATATAGCAGTGATTAAAGAGAAAAGTCGCTGTCCTCATGGCAGAGGAAGACAAACTCCCAAACCAGTAAATAGTATGTCAGAAGGTGCATGTGCTATAAAGTGGGGAAAGGAGATGGGAGTGCTGGGGGGTGGGGAGGCCATGGTAGGGGAGTTGCACTTTTCTATCTGGTGGTCAGGAGTGGCCTCCCTGATAACTGACAATGGAGCAGAGGCCTGAGGATGTAGGGGAGCAAGGGGTAGGGATACCCCGGGGAAGAGGACCCCAGGCAGGAGAGTAGCAAGTGTGAATGCCTTGCAGAGGCTATGGCTTGAGCAGCCACCAACACAGTAAGTCATTGCTGCCACACTGCTCTCTTTAGCTCATCTCCTAAAACAGGTAGCAGAGGATATTCCTGCTTCATTGGCACTTTGCAAGGAAACAGGGGGGTCCTTTGGAATAAATGAGCCAGTAGGAAGTGCGCCGGGGACCTTCTGGAGCTGCTTGACAAACAGGGAGTATCTGAAAGGCCAGGCAGTTATACTGCTGACGACATCATGCTGTGCAAGGATAAGAGAGACAAATTTGAAAATAATCCTGTTGGTGACTGCGTGTTGGGCATAGGAAGGAGGAAAGTGTTCTCTGCTAGCCCTCCTCAGTCCTGGGGTGATTCTAGCTATTAGTTTTTCTCAATAGGAGTTAAAACAAAGCGGAAAGGGCATTGGCTCTCATTGTCTCAGTATCAGAGGCTTGGTCCTCATCCCAGGGCTCTTACTAGCCCCTCTGTGACCGTGTGCAAGTCATTTCCCTTCTCTGGATCTCAGTTTCCTCCTCTGCAAAGGGATTAGATAGGCAGCTATCAAACCGTCCTCTCCAATGTACCTGCATAGTCATTGTTTGGAGTGCTTGAAAAGAGTGTAAACATAATGTAAACCATTATCCATGTGGTGCAGCAGTGCTCCAAAATGTACTCACCAAATGCAGTGAATGTGCCACGATGATGGAGGAGATGGTTGATGTGGGAGGAGTGGGGTGAGGCAGGTGGGGAGTATATGGGGACCTCTTATATTTTTTGAATATAACATTTAAAAAAAATAGAGATGAAGTTAAAAAAAAATTTCAGATTTCTGAACCCCACTCCAGACTGACTGAATCAGAGTCTCTGGACTTGGGAGCCCTGGACTCTGTATTTCCAATAAGTGCCCTAGAGGAGCCTCATGCTCACCAAATGGTGAGAATCAGTGAGCTAAAAAAAAAAAAAGTAGTCTGGCTCATATATTTTTTTTTCAAATTCTACTTCTTTATAGGGAATTTTCTTCAAACTTTGGGTCGCAATCAGTTAGTGGGTCACAAATCAATCCAGCCAATTCTGACCAATATTATTAAGCAAAGAAATCTTATAGAATAATCTAGACAATATCAGATTATATAATACCAAGTAAGGATGAGTAGTTTGTGAAATTTTGTAGTGTGAGTATATGTATACATTCACTGGGCCCTGTTATGAAATGTCTGTGGGTGTGTACACAATTTTTTTGGCTGTGGCTTTTAGTCAGAACGGTTTGGGACTATTATGGAATATCCATGCTTAATGGATAAAGAGATCTATGTAATTTGTCCCTCAGGAAAGTAGGACTGTGTGAGCCATTTAGCATCAGCCCAAATACCGAGCCTTGTGCTGTGGTAACCTTAGTAAGAGGTATGGCGACATTGAATAAATAAGTCTTTCCTAGAACTGACAGGTTTTAAAGATTATGTACATCTCTATACATTTGTGCCACTTTTTTTTTTACCCCCACAGCACAAGAAAGATATCCATTAAGTATTTGAACAGAAATGGAGCACTTTCCTCCGATGTTAGCAAATGCTTGTCTTTGATAGCCCAGCTTTTAGCCGAGCTCAGATTCAAGACAAGGCTTGTTTGACAAAGCAGACCTGTCAGGGAGCCTCACCATAAATGCCATAAACCTGTTGATTTAAGGGTTTCAGTGTACACTGTAGGTCATCAAACGCCAAACAGAGCGCATGGTGTTTGATCCGAGGATTCAGTTCTCCATTGTAAATCTGTCAGCCTCGGCTGTTTAGTCAGCTACTGAGAGCAGAATGTCTGTGATACTATTTATCCTGTCATATCAGCTTAGGAGAAGAGTTTTTTTGTTACTCTCTGTGGAATAAGCCAGTCCCTGTTAAATGCTACTTTCGACTCTAATGCAGTTTCTTATCTCTACTTTCTTCAATATCTGTTTCAATAGGACAGGGCTTCAGGCAATGTAGCTTTTGTCTAGAGTTTTTGACTAAAAAGTGGTCCCTCAAATTACAAGGTGCTTCTGAAATCTTGCATACCACTTCTCCCCTTTAAAATTAATCAAAATAGCATATATACAGAAAGGTGCATAAATAATGACTATACAGCTCAAATTAATTTTTACGAAGTGACCACACTCATATCGTCAACCAGACCCAGAATATAGAATATCGCCAGCACCCCAAGTCCTTCCCATGTCTCCTCTCATTCTTAATTGCTTCACTTGCCAAACACAACCACTGTCATGACTGCCATTCCAAGAGATGAGCTGTGCCTGTTGTGAACATTTTGTGAATGAAATCAACAGAATGCTCTTATGTTACCTAGCTTATTTTGTGAACGTATGTTTGTGATATACATTCATATTATCATACGTAGCTGAAGTTAATTTATTTTCAAGTGCTTTAAAGTATTCTATTGCATAGATGGTCACGATTTATTTATCTGTTCTATTGTAGGCAGACATGTGGGTTGTTTCTGGCTATTGCAAATAATGCTACTATGTATATCTTTACATGTCTTGTGGTTCAAATATGTACTTTTCTGGTTTGTTTATCTAATGTGGAATTTCTCTATATTAAGGCATGTACAAATAGCTTCAGTAGAAATTGCCAGTTTTCCAATGTGAAACTAACTTAAATTCCCATTAGCTATATATGAGTTTCACTTGTTCCTCATCTTTGCCAACACTTGGTATTTTTGTCTTTTTTTTTTTTTTTCATTTGAACCAATCTGGTGTGTATGTAGTATATCATATTGTGATTTTGCATTTCCCTGATGAATAAAGATGAGCAATTTCCCATGTATTTACTGGATTTTATTGGACAGTTGGATAGCCTCTTTTGTAAAGTGTCTAAGGGTTTTTGTTTTGTTTTACCCATTTCTCTCCTGATTTATCTGGATATCAGATCTTATACATAAATGTATTTTCTCCTACTCTCTGGCTTGCCTTCTTACTCCTTAGTATTTCTTTTGATAAATGGCATTCTTAATTTTAATGTGTCCTAATTTAGCAATCCTTGGGGTCCTGTATTAAAACTCTTTCCTATACCCAACTTCATGAAGATATTTTTAACATAAAATTCCGGAAGGTTTATTTACCTACACAATTTATTTCTCTAATCTATTTGGAATTGGTTTTTGTGAATGGTGTGAGTGGTGGGTCAAGATGTTTTATTTCCCAATTGAATATCCAGATGACATAGTACTATGTATTGAAAAGACCAATAAATTTCTAGCTCTGCATTGCAGTATTAACTTTGTCATTAAGTAGGTAATGCTGTGATCATTGGTCTGTTTCTGGGTTCTCTATTTTATTCTATTTTTCTATTTTTTTAAAGATTTATTTTATTTCTTTCTTTCCCCTTCCCCCCCTGTTGTCTTCTCTCTGTGTCCATTCGTAGTGTGTTTTTCTGCGTCTGCTTGCATTATCTGGTGGCACTGTGAAACTGTGTTTCTTTTTTGTTGTGTCATCCTGCTGCATCAGCTCTTCATGTGTGTGGCACCATTCCTGGGCATGTTGCACTTTTTTCATGCGGGGTGGCTCTCCTTGCGGGACGCACTCCTTGTGTGTGGGGCACCCCTACACGGGGGCGCTTCTGCATGGCACAGCACACCTTGCACCTGGCAGCATGGTGTGTGGGCCAACTTACCACACAGGTCAGGAGGCCCTGGGGATCGAACTCTGAACCTTCCATAAGGTAGACGGACGCTCTATCAGTTAAGCCATATCCACTTCCCTTTTCTATTTGTTTTTGTGCAAATTATTGTAGCTTTGCAATATGTCTTGTTATCTAGTAGTATAAGTCCTGCATCTTTGTACTTCAAATTTATCTTGACTAATTGGGTTCTTTGTATTTTCATATACATTTAGGATCAGTTTGCCAATTTCCACTAAAACCCTAGGATATTTAATTTTATAACACTGCATTTATAGGTTATTTGGATTGATTGAATTTATAGGTTAATTTTTATAATATTGTTTTCCAATCCATGTAAAAGGCAAATCTCTTCATTTATTTAAGTCATTAAATTCTTTCAGTGATGTTTTCTAGCTTTCATTATAGAAGCCATGCATATTCTTTGTTAGATAATATTTTCCTGGCTGTGATGATTTGCTGCAATTTAAAATGAAATAATTGTATTTATATTATTTTCTATTTTTTCCCACTAATATATAGAATTGAAATTGATTTTTGTATATAGACTCTTATCTAGAAGCCATGCTAAATTCACTTATCAATTTTAAATTTTATAAATTCTTTTGAATTTTCTATGTATAATCATGTCTTCTATGAATAATGACAGTTTTTAAAATTTTGTTTCAATCATTAAACTTTTTATTTCATTTTCTTACCTATCGTACTGTCAAGGTTCTCAAGTGTGGTGATGAGTAGAAATGATGATAACAATCTCCTTTGTTTAATTCCTGATCTTGGGGGTAATATTTAATACTTCACCATTAAATATGATGTTAGTGGTAGTGGTTGTTTTTTTTTTGTAAATACCTTTTATCAGATTGATAATGTTTCCTTTTATTTGTCATTTGCTAATAATTTTTACCATGAAAGTGGTTTTTCAGCATTTATTGTATCATGTGATTTTTCTCTTTTTCCCATGAAATATAGTGATTTTTCAAGTTTTAAGCCAATGCTGCATTCTTGGAATAAAACTTACTTGTTCATGATGTATTAATTTTATTCATTGTTTGATTTGATTTGCAATTATTTGTTTAGGACTTCCCATGTATGTTTATGGAAACATTGGTCAGTAATTTTATTTTCTTGTAATATCCATGTAAGGTTTAGATATCAAGGTTTGGCTGGCCTCATAAAATGAGTTGAAAAGATTTTTTTCCATCCTGCTTTCCTTGGATTTAATTTGGTATTCCTTTCATTTTTATATACAGTTTCTTAGATCATATCTTGTCAACATTTTTTCTTTTCTAATATATGATTTTAAGGTTAACAATTTCCATATAATCACTACTTAATCTTCAATGGGTTTAGAATTCTATCTTGGCCTTTATTTTCCCTCAGCTCTTTAAAAATATCATCCCATTATCTATTGGATTCCATTGTTTCTGTCAGATAATCTGCTGTTACTCTTACTATTGATCCTTTTAAGATACATATCTTTTATATTTTCCTGTGGAGCTTTTAAAGATATTTTTCCCCTTTGATTTGCAGCAATATTCCTATAATGTGGCTATGTATATTGTTTTTAATTTATACTTCTTGGGGTTTATAATACATCATAGATATGTGGCTTGAAGTCTTTTGCAATTTTGGAAAATTCTTGGCAAGTCCCTTTTCATTCAGATATTGCATCTGCCTTATGTTGTCACAGGCCCTCTTATGGGATACCAATTGCATATGTATTATACATATATTTTCAAATAACCAATAACATATATTATGTATAGTCTATGAACCTATCTTTCAGAACATTAATCCTCCCTTGAGCTGTGTCTGAATTTTTGGCAAACCCATCTATTTTGTTCTTAATTTCAATTGTTATAATGTCCATTCTAAAATTATATTTTAAAAGTAAATGCCAATTTTCTAGTGAAATTTTCTAATTTGTCATCTATCTTCTTCAGTATGTTAATCTTGGTTACCCTAAAGTCTATTGTGAATAACTCCAATGTTTGCATCACCTATGGGTCTCTTTGCAGTTTTTTTTTTTCCATCATGGAAGCCTTTATAGGGAGGGGTCAGTGTTCCTGGATGGCCAGGAGGTGTGGGTTCAGAGTCCTGACGATGTTGCCAAGGGGCAAGCTCTGTGGGAGAAGGGTGAGGCCTGGTCAGAGCTTGGGGGCCCATCCCATAGCGGTCTTGCCAGAGAAAGCCTAGCCACCCTGGCATCCCAGTCTCACCCTCGCTCCTCACCCTGATCTTGCCTATGTCTGTCAGTCTGTGCAGACCCCAGGTGTCAGCAGAAGGGCCAGTTTTCCACAGTAGGCCCTTTGTACTGGGCCACTTTTCCTGGGACTTCCAAAAAAGCCAGTCCAGGATACTAGCAGAGCCAGGCCTGGGCAGTGGGGGCTGCTGGCCACTGAAGTGGGTAGTGATGTCCTACAGGGATGTGGCATGCTGGCTTTTCTTGTAGGCTGGGGCTGGCTGATATGGCCTGCCAAAGTAGCCCTGGCCAGGGCCATGTCCAGTGACAAGGCAGGCTGTGCCACCTGAAAAGTGACCTCATGCAGTTATCCAGGCTGACAGAGGGCAGGGGTTCAGGCAAAGCACCCCCAGACAGCCTCTCTTTCCTGTGTCTCTCAAATTGTAGGCAGGTGGGTGATGCAAGAGCAGTAGCCAGAACCTCATTGTGCTGGTGAGAGGGAAACAAGCAACCTGTAGCTGAAGGGGTCTGGGGATAGGAGGGATGCTGGACTTGCCTGGTGGTCAGCAGGAAAGCTCCAGAAAGCTCTAGGGGGGCTGAAGTCCAGAGTCTGTCTTTGGTGTCAGTTCTCTGGGAAAAGGTCCTGTTTCTTGTTATGTCTTGTGATTTTAATTAAATGGTGAATATTATGTATAAGAAATTAGAGATTCTAGATAAGAGTTTAACTTCTTGAGGCAGTTAATTAAGGGTGTCATGTATTAGGTGGACCACTTTGATCCAACCAGCTGTTTTGAGGGTTGTCTTAGTTACCTAAAAGCTGCCTGTATTAGTCAGCCAAAGGGGTGCTGATGTAAAATACCAGAAGTCTGTTGGCTTTTATAAAGGGTATTTATTTGGGGTAGAAGCCTACAGTTACCAGGCCATAGAGCATAAGTTACTTCCCTCACCAAATTCTGTTCCTACCATGTTGGAGCAAGATGCTGTGACATCTGCAAGGGTCCAGCCTTCTTCTTCCTCTTAAGGTTCCATGGTCCCAGCTTCTACCAATATCAACTGTAGGCCGGGGTAAGTCTTGTCTCTCTCCTGTGCTCATCTGTAGACTATCTGTAGACTATCATGCTCTCTCTCTTCCTGGGGCTTCTGCCATGTCTATGGAGACATCTCTATTCCTCTGTGTTCTGCTTTTGTGTATGTACTTACTGGGGCTCCAACCTCAAAAACCTCTAACTCTCTACTCTGCCATGTCATTTTCCCTTTGAGTCCTTGCCCACTTTGGGCCTACTGACCTGGCCCAATCAAAACACCCAACCTTAATTTAGTCAAGTAAAAGTGAAACATCTAAATCCAATACAATCTAATATGCTCATAAGAACAGACAAGTTTACAAACAGTAATCCAATATCTATTTTTGGAATTTATAAATAATACCAAACGGCTACACTGCCAAAAGCCAGAAATGGTTTGGCTTTTACAATGGGAATTTGTTAGTTTAAAAGCTTATAGGTTTGAGGCTGAGAAAAATGTCCAAATCAAGGCCTCTTCAGGCTAAGCTTTCTCTCTGAAGACCAGCACATGGTGGCATCTCCTGGTTTCTCCCTTCTCTTCCAGGTTCATTGCTTCACCTTCTGGCTTTCACTCTTCCAGTTTCCATTGCTTTCAGCTCCTTGCTCTCATTGTTCTCTCTCTCTCTGCTCCAGTGGCTTTTCTCTGTCAGCTTCTGAGGTTTCCTCTCTGTGTCTTTCTCTGTATTCATTCTGTTTATAAAGGACTCCAGTAAGAGGATAAGACCCACCCCAGACCATGCCTAACAGAAGTAATCTAATCAAAAGGCTCTTCACTGAAGTGACCCAATCAGAAGATCCCACCTACAATAGGTTCACACCACAGGAATGGATTATCTCTAATGACATGATTTTCTGGGGTCCATTCAGCTTCAAACTGTCACAAGGTTTGTCGTCAGTCTTTGTAAAGTCTGATCTATTTCCAGTTTTTCCTTACACCTAAGATGTACTTTTTCAGGTGTCCAGCTTTAGAACTGAAGTATTTACCAGTTTTCTTTTTTCTTGTTACTGAGCTAGTTTTATTTCTCTCCTTGAGATAAAACGAGTAAGAGCTTGGTTTAGCTCCTCAAACATTGGTTGTCACTTTTTATGCTTGACTTCTCTGAACTTTTACTACTTACATGTGATAAATTCCACTAAGGGAAAAGCATCTCAGACTATTGGACTCACTTTTTTTGTGCTTCTCCTCTCTGAGGAATGTTGGCCCTTCAAGACCTGATTATATCTGTAGCTCCAAACATTAGCTTTTGTCTTCCTAGTTTCATGAATCAGCAAGTTCTGCACAAGTTTCTGTCTCTTAACAGTTGCTTTATTTTTTTTTTCTCAAGATTATTTGATTTATTTTTCCCCACCTCCTTGTTGTTTTTCACTTGCTGTGTCTGTTCATCTTCCTTGTTCCTTTAGGAGGCACTGGGAGTCAAACCTGGGAACTCTGATGTGGGAGGGAGGTGTCCAATCGCTAGAGCCACCTCTGCTTCCTGCTTTGTTGTCTCTCTCATTCTGTTCTTCCTCCCCATGTCTTTTGCTGTGTCATTTTGCCATGTCAGCTTGCTGTCTTCTTTAGGAGGCACCAGGAACCTCTACTCCCTGCTTTGTTGTGTCTCTCGTTATGTTTTTTCTTCTTGTTTCTCTTATTGTGGCAGCTTTCCATGCCTGCCCACTGTGCTTTAGGGGGCACCAGGATCCGAACCAGCAACCTCCCATGTGATAGGTGGGAGCCCAGTCGCCTGAGCCACATCCACTTCCCAACAGTTGCTTTAAACTAGGCTTTTCAGCTTCTTCATTGATGTCTAAAGGAGAAAAAATGAAGTAGAATGCTCATATTGCTTCAATGTGTTTCCCTTCCCTCTGGGATCTCCACTCTTGTTCAAGGTCTTCATCAACTGAAGCAGAGGAATAACCTTTGTAGGAGTGATGCTGGTCTCTTGTTTATGAAAAGTTGTACTTAAAAACACATTGGAAGAACTCATTTCTGAAGCAGCAATTCTTCTACATTAAATGGAATTGAAACCTGCCTGTAGTCTAATGCTCATTTAGGGCTTTCAGATAGATCTGTTCTATAGATCACTGAAATCAAGGCTGCATTGGAGCCTGGATTGGGCATTGTGAATGATGCATCTCTTATTGTTTGCTCAAGTAGGATGGAGAGTGCTCATGAAATTAAAAATAATTCAGTTTGATTTTCATTCAGCATTTGATCAAAAAATGCTTGTCTGCATGTGAATTTGGGTCCACTTAGCTGTCAACATGCTGCTGAGAAGTCCAGATTTTCCCTTCCAGTTCCAGCACAGGAGTGGCCAAGTGCTGCTTCAACATGAAAGTCTTAAATTTAATCTTTTTTTTTTCTACTTCCCTTTTCAGGATTTCAATGTCACTTTTAGCCATAGCTGATCTGCCCAAAATCACTTTGAAATATTTCCTCACCAATGGCTTAGGTAATTAACAACAGTGCTAAAAAACACTTTTTAGGGGTGCTGGCCTGGTTCTTTCTTTAATCACTGTTGATACATCTTGTTTCACCAAGAAACCAGCTCTGTTGCCTCCCAGGCTGAGTTAAAGCCTCATGCTTTGTACTTGCTGGTTTTACCTTTGATGCCACCCTGCATTATCTGTGTACTTGGCCACCCCCACTAGGGAGATAACACTTTGAGGAAAGGACCCAGACCATAATCATTTTTGCAGTCCCAGACCTGGTGTGGAATGAGTCACATTAGATGCAGAGGATCAGAGTAGACTATATGAGAAATACGTTAGAAAATAGATGGACAGAATGTCCTCATTGGACTGTGGGGATTTATATAGCCTGCAAATCATAAAATCAGAACCAACAAAAACTCCAGCACTGTTAACTATCCTATCTACCATGTATGTGAGGATCAACTCATGCTTTTTGTCATTTCCAGTGTTGATTTTTAAGCATACTTCGCTAAGGAGTTTACAGTGAATTTTCCATGATTTTTTTTTCTTCTTTCCTTGTAATTTGACTACTGTTATTGCTTTTGTTATGAACATGTAGAGAAACTTTGGGTCCATATGATAATAAAGTAGGAATTGAAGTTTACACTCAAGACTCATTTGCTCCCAAACTTAACATTTTGTGGCCCTGAATCTATTTACTGCTCCAAGTTGTGGCCTCCTTGCCTTTGGTCTTAGGTGTCCATTGCCTCATGGAGGTTTATGATTGTTATAGCAAGAATGCAGAAGTCAGTTCAGGCTCTTGACTCATTCATTCATTCCTTTTTTTCACTTGTTCCTCCTAGCTTCTTTCACTCCCTCCCTCCTCTTCCTCCCCTGCCGCCTCCTCTCTCAGTAGTCATAAAGGCCAATCAATGCTTTTGATTCACAAGAATCAGCTTCTGAAGATTTTTCAGAGGTTGCACCCGAAAGAAAGCTTGTCAAAAATTTAACTCCACTTGTCCATCAGATCTTTGTTCAAATGCCACACTATCAGGAAAAACCCGATTCCCTTCCAGTTCTCTTCCTAAACCAGAATCCTTCAAGTCTCTTTATTTTACATTTTCACAACAACATGTCTCTTTCTTCCAAAACAAATTTACATTTAATTGTGTGACTCTTTGATTATTGTTTGCCTCTCCCACTAGACTGTGAGATTTGTGAGACAGGATGATGTCTGGTTTTGCTCACAATGTCTGACATATACAAAAGCGCAATATTTATATATATATTTAATGAAAGGATGATGACTCTCTCTCCCCTAATTAACTCCTTGAGAGAGCAGGGGCCATACTCCTTTCTATAGCTCCAACGTCTTCCTAGTATGGTGTCTGGAACATAACACATATATGTTTATATGTATTTATATATATATGTATACATACCTACACACACATACATACATACATTATTTGGACGAGCGAAGCATAGAATTAGTATGAAGCCACCTGTTCTATCTTGGCCCTGGACTAACTTTTTCCCAGCAATGTACTGACCCATCATCTAGTAAACTCTCAATAAATATCTGTTAAGTAGCTGCACTGTCTAGAACCTAGGCTAATTCTTGCCCTCTACTGCAACCTAATTCACATGCATCTGTGAGCTCCCATGCACAAGGGAGAAGCTGTTCATGGAAGGGCTGTGGGTGGCATGTTTTGAGCAAAATGCCACAGGAGAGAATAGATGCACATGTGCAGAAAGGGTATGCACAAAAAAGGCCTTGCCTTTGTGGGGGACACATGAAATCTTGGGATAGATATATGTTTGAAGGAGTAAAAGGCAAGAATTCAGTGTTTTAAGTGGAAAATACCCATGATTTTGGTGTCCATAAGTGACTTAAGATGGGGAAGAATATCACATAGCATTGGCAGCAGGAAAAGATCTATCCTTGTCTCTTTTAAGGCATGTTTCCTAGACCCTGCTTTCTGTCCTGTTCCCTGTTCTATCTTCATGATCAGGTATGGGGCCTTTTTAGTCTTTTCCATCAAGGACTTCTCGGTTTCCTGGGTCCGTGTGTAGGCATGAGAAGAAAGGAAGCACAGGGTGCTAAGAGAGTTATAGGAAAGCAAGCCATGCTTGGGGGTGCCAGGGAAGGCTTGGGGTGGGGGGAATGACACGTAGTGTTTTGAGGGCTGAGTCAGATAGCAGCAGGCTGAAGTCCAGGTAGAGGGACTGTTGACTTTCAATCGCATAAGTCCCTCCACCCTCCACAACCCCCATTTCTCAGTCCCTCCTGTTGTACAGTAGTGTGATAGTGTGTTAAAAGCACAGCTTCTGAAGGCGGACAATCTTGAATTCAAATATGGGCTCTGCTACTTAATCACATTGTGGCACTGGAAAAGGTGCTAAAACTCATTTCCTCACCACCCCTCCCCCCCACCAAAAGGGTAAAATACTTCCTCTAAAGTGGAGAATTGAGACAACTCAAGGAAGTATACTCAATAAATGCTAGCTATTATTAGTAATAATATTGCCAAATCTGTTCCCTGGGATAAAGTCCCTGAGGCTTTAGGTTAAGATTAACCCTCAGGATCCCTCTTCATTATATATTCTTTTTTCCCCAGGTATCATCTCTGTGACCTTTGGCAAGTCACCTCTTAGTGCATCAGTTGCCTTAACCACAAAGTTGGTAGCACTGTTTTCTGTCTCATTGATTGAGTGAACTGGAAATTGAGTTAATGCTTTTACAGAGGAAGTTTAAACAGGACTTGGCACATAAGCAGCTATTGTTTGTTTTAATCATTATTGATGTTGTTATTATGATTATTGCATCACTGTGTAATTGTTCCCAGTGTATTTGATTGAGGTTGTGTTTCTGTGGCATCATGGGGCATTTCCCAATATGAATCCAGATGCAGAGGTAAAGAACTCAGGGAATACTTGGTCTTGAGCCCGGCATATCTTAAAACTGCTGAGAATTCAGGCAATTTTGTACAAATAAGAACTGGAAAGTTAAGACTTTGTTTTTTTGGCCCAGCAACATTAATCTAGCCTTATTCTCTTTGTTTTGTCAAAATGTATTTTCTATTGTTGGTCTTTGGATTAATTCTCCATGTTGATCAAATGTGAGTTTGTATATCAAGGGGGAAGGAAAGGCACATAAACATTTTTCCTACCAACAGTTGATTTTAAAAGTTGTTTATATTTTGTTTAAGTCTGGGACTTAAATCTTACTCTTGGGCTTAAAGTCACTTTAGTAATCAAAGCCAGGACTTAAAACGTGGGCTCAGTCCTCTGTTTCTTGTGCTAGAGGGCTTTAGGCCACATTCTGGGATTTGCAGAGCCTGGAAAATCTCCATGTTTAAAAGGTGGTCCCATCATGACTGCCAGGTATGAGCCTCCCTGGCACCAAGGGATTATTACCAAACACCAACCAGCAATGCATCTGGAAAAAGACCTTGACCAAAAGGGAGAAAGGGTAAAGACAAATAAATTTTTATGGCTAAGAAATTTCAAAGTGAGTTGGGAGGTCATTCCAGAGATTACGCTCATGCATGTCTCAGTAGGATTTCATCGATTGCCACAGTAAACATTGTCTCAAATAGCGGGGCTTCTGAGAGCTCTAGAGACATCCAGAAACAATAAGCAGGGCAGACAAGCTCAGGAATGCGGCACCCTATCAGTGAGCCTTACTTTGGAATTTATGCTCCCCAGTATAATGGAGTTAGATTCATTTTTATTTTGCCTATACATGGCTCTCCTGCCCCTTTTATTTGAACCTATAATTTGCACTATACTTGTTAAATACATGTGCCAGACACTTAAATCTTTAGTCCGTACACGTGCCAGTTGAACCCTGAAACACTGGAGAGTTGCAACACCTACTCTCCAGTTCAATGATGTCACCCAGGAAACAAACAAGGAGATGATGATGGACAGCATCCATCCCAAGGAACAGAGAGTGCCTGCAACTGCAAGCAAGATAGTTTCATTCATATGCCCCATGGGATCAAAGCCCCTTCTCAGTTGGAAACAGATGAGCATCCCCATCCCCAGAACCTCAAGGTTGGGGAATGAACAATGGATTAAAGTAGACTTACTGTTATTCAGTTATTGACATTACTATTCTAGCAATGGAGGAACTTTTGTCAATGATTTAAAGGTGTGGCCACTAGAGGTCCTGGAGGGAGGGAGGGGGAAGGATGGGTGTAATATGGGGACATTTTTTTGGGACATTGGAATTATCCTGCACAACACTGCAATGATGGATACAGGTCATTATGTCTTGTCATAACCTACAAAATTGTGCAGGACAGAGTGTAAGCTATAAAATAAACTATACTCCAGGTTTGGTGGCAATGCTTCAGTATGTGTCCATCAATTGTAACAAATGTACCACACTAATGAAGGATGTTGTTAATGTGGGAAGGTGGGGAGGGGGACGGGCCTATGGGAATCCCCTATATTTTTTCTGTAACGTTTATGTCATCTAACGCTTCTTTTAAAAACATGAATTAAAAAATTAGAAAATTAAAAAACAAAGGTGGTCCCAGGACCGTGAGAATAATGAACACTGCTGTCCCCAGGGCCTGCCCCAGAAGTCAGCAGAGGTGGGGGAGACCTGGCACCTCCCCACGGAATTGCCTTCTCTTTGGGGAGGAAGCGGTAATGTTTTGCGCTGGTGACGAGAAACTTAAGAGATTGTGTATCTTCTTATATGACTGAAGTTCTTCTCTACCTGTGTTTTTTGTGTATTATTCCAACAGGAGACAGGGCTTCTGACTCCTAGTTTTGGTTGAGAACAGTATAGTATAGTGATAACGACTCTGGAGCCAGACTGGGTTCAAATCCTAACTCTACTGTTTTGTGGCTGTGGGATTTGGCCAATTTACTTAAATGTTCTATGCCTCACTTTCCACGTCTGTAAAGCAGATCAATAATATAACTTACTTCAATGAACTTATGAATTAATTTAATTTAAGTGACATTCAGAAAATAGCACCTGGAACATAGTAAATATGTTTGCTATTATTATCTTGGATTGATATGCCTTGGCTTTGTCTTAATTTGGTTGTCCTAAAGGGGAAACTGAGACAAGGATGTGGGAGTAGGTAGATTATATGGGAGGTGATCCCAGGAAGCAGAAGAGAGGATAGGGAGAATGAGTTGACAGGAAAGTAATAGCATTAGGTGCTTTCTAGAGGATTCTGCCAGGGGCACTGTGAGCTCAATTCTGCCACAACCTCTTGAGAAGAATACTGAATGCCTCCCAGAGTTCCTCCTGAAGAATAGTGCCCATTGGCTTCACCCTCCATTAGTTAAGGGTTGCCCAACCCTAGTTATGGGCGGCTGGCTGAGTAGGCTGTGGCATCTGAGAAAGCCTCTGGGCAGATGTGCAAAGATAAACAGTGCTGGCTTGGAATGTGGTCAGCTGGAGGCAATTTCTGAGCTCCTTGTCCACAGCAGGGCAGTGGGGGCTAAAATCAGAGGGGGCTGTAGGGGATATGCTGCCAAAGAAGTCTTCTAGAAAGTCTTGAATTCAGCCCTGACTGTGCAGGATCAGATTTGAACTTTTATCAGTTTATTTGAGAAATCAGGCTATGGGACTTTGATCCATCTAACCAGGTCTACAATATACTTCTGGGTACCAGAAAGTCTTTTTGCTTACCTAAAGGATAACGTACTTGGCCAGATGTCCATATAAGCCACTCTACTTAAATATAAATCCATATAGGATTCCAAAGTGCAGACAGCAGAGTTATCTGCACTTAATTTATGTAAGCAAGCATGTTCTTTAGGGACAGTTTCATTAGAGTTGTTGTCGTCATAAATAATAGTGGTAGCAGTAGTTGTTGTAACAGCAGTAACCAAGCCCTGGTAGCATGCTGAGCAGGAGCAACTGACATGTACTGGAGGCTTAGAATAATCCAGGCCCTCCACTGACTGTTGGCCACATTAGCATATTTGTAGTCCAGAGCAAGGCTGTGAAGGTGTGTATCTTCTTCATTCATGATTGCAAGTTACCCACACTTCCCGTGCCGCTGACGACAACAGAAGCGGACAAAGAAACAAGACGCAGCAAATAGACACCAAGAACAGACAACCAGGGGAGGGGGGGGAATTAAATAAATCTTTAAAAAAAAAAAAAAAAAAAAAAGATTAAGTAACTTTCCAGAAATTGTGAGAGCCTCTTAGAGTCAATTTCATCTTTAGGGAGAAACAACAACAACAATAAACAACTCCAAAACTTCTCTAGCTTTCCTGAAGCTTTCATTTCAAGAGATAAAAACTTGGCTCACCTGTCTTAAGTGAAAAAGAGAGTGTTCTGGTTCTGTTGGATCCAGAGACCAAATGGTGTGTCTCTTTCGATCTCCAGGGTTAACCCTTCTAAGGTGTTTGACAATGTTGATCACTGCCTTCTAGAAATCCTTCCCATTCTTGGAATATGTGATTGTTATACTCATCTGGATTTCCTTCTGTCTTCTGGCTGCTCCTTCCAGGTTTCTTACAAGATGCTGTCCTGAATTCAAATCCTGGAGCCAGGCAGGTTATATAAGCAAATAAATCAATCTAGAGGTAAATAAGAGGGCACAGAAGATCCGTGAAAGGCAGGGTCCTCATCTAAAGAAGGAATTGCTTGTCACCTCCAGTCAGTCATTTCACTAGAGCAAGGCCTGGAATTCCTAGCTCCTTGGGATTTTCCAGACAACCTGTACTTGTGGATATTATGTGCAATGTTCCTATGTTTAATGTGGGCAACTTAATGTTTTTGTCCTGTGTGTCAAAGGACATCTCTTTGTTATCAGTTTGCAACCACCTCTGCCTTAAATATTAGAATTTCCTGGGCATATTTTGTAACCCTTCTTTTTTTCTCATGCTCTGTACAATGGGCAGATTTACCCAATTCCTTGGATTAGATTAACATCAATATGCTAGTGACTCCAAGTTCTTCAAGGTTTGCATACCTAGTGAAGATGAATCCATTAATATTGTCAAACAGAAGACTACTCTCTAGAACCAAATTAATCATCTATTTCCTTAAAAAAATTTTTTTTTGTGGTAACACATGTAACAAAATATGCCATTTTAACCATTTTTAAGTCTACAATTCAGTATCATTAATTACATTCACAGTGTTATACTACCATTACTACCATCTATTACCAAGACTTTTTCATCAAACTGAAAAGAAACTTTGTTTCTTTAATAAGCAATAACCCCCATTCCCCTCAACTCTTGTTTGCTGGTCACCTCTAATCTGCTTTCTGTAATTTGCATATTCTAGGTCTCTCATCTAAGTGGAATCATACGATATTTGTCCTTTTGTGTCTGACTTAGTTCACTCAACATAATGTCTTCAGGGCTCATCCATGTTGTCTCATGTATCAGAACTTCACTCTTTTTTATGATTGAAAAGTGTTCCATTGCACCGATACATCAAAATTTTTTTTATCCATTCCCAGCCGATGGACACTTGGGTTGTTTCCACTTTTAGCTGTTGTGAATAATGCAGCTATGAACATTGGCATACAGGTATCTGTTTTAGTCCCTGTTTTCAGTCCATTGGGGTATATATCTAGGAGTAGAATTGCTACATCATATGGTAATTCTATGTTTAATTTTTCCAGAGACAGCCAAACTATTTCCCACAGCAGCTGCACCATTTTACAATCGTCTGCTTCTTTTAATGTAATGTCTTCTGGATGGCAGAGGTGATGAAACGATTGCAGAGAAGAGTTAACATGGAATATTATTAATATAGCCACAGACATTTGGGAGGTCTGACCTCTTCTTATATTTGTATTTAGGAAAATTGGAAACATGAATTTTACCCTTCTTTTCTATACATTACACTCACACAGGAATAAATAAAAGCACCAAGTTCCCCCTTTTCTACATAGTTGATTTTTCTTCTACATGGTTGATTCTTATTTTCTCATCTAAAATAGATTCTGAAACTATTTTTCTTCTTTACTTGTGGAAATAATGGTATTAGATTTGGAACAATATGGGTATCTTAAAATGCAGACTGGCACAGGTTTAGTGGACAAATCTGGGATATCCTTTAATGCATAACTCTCTGCAAACAATAATGGTTTTGGAATTCACCAGGCCTCTTATTCTGGTTTACAAAAAAACCAATCCCATTTCTTACAAGCTTTCTTGGAATCTAGATTTCCCCTGTGTGTTGGAATTTAGAATTTCCTCTTTGCAGGTTTTCTCTTAACCAGTTGTCTTACCTTAAACATTTGTTTTTCTATTACAATTTTTACCTTTGAATATTTCCTGTGGTTTCAGTCTAAAATAGTTTTTCAGCCTTGTGGTTCTGATAACAACTTCCGTCTAACATTATACTTAATCACGTGAAACTGGTACATAACCCATATGGCGTCTGGAAATAGTTATTTTTAAATGACTTTATGCTGAAGTGTAGTCATATTTCTGAAGAAAGGCTGCAATCTGTTTTAAATTTGAGCCAGTTTGAAGCCATGCACACACATACACATGCACACACACACATAATTTCAATTCTCTCTTTGTGGCAAACATAGTAAGTCAATTAACCTCTTGGCTTCCCTAGCTGTCAAGTGCCAATGACTTTATGTACTGATTGAAATATCTATAGATTAAAATTTCTTTGGTTCTAGGTCACACATGAGTGGGCTATGGTGGAGAGTTGTAGATTGTTGTGGTTTGGGGCTAGGGCATGGTAGTCCAATGGCCAGTGAAAGTTATGGCTTTCCTACCCACTGACTGGGTGGCCTTGGGCAAGTGAATTCACATTTTTGAGTCTTGGGTTTCTTATCTACAAAAGGTTAACGGTGTTTTTCCTATCTTCAGTGAGAACTAAATGAGATAAAAGAGCTTGACACTCTGCCTGGGACGTAGTGGTAAGTGCTTCATAAACGTTACCTAATGCCACTGCTACCACTGCTACTCGTAGTAATAGTGGTAGAATAATAGCAATAATAGCATCCATCACATTTCTTTGGAGCAGATTTACAGATGCCAAAAGGCTTTTCCAATTCAGACTTCCCCAGGGTTCTGTTGCTATTGTCCATTTCATCTTTTTGTCTTCTGCTCAGTGTCAGTGTCTTTGGTAGATGTCAGAAATGGAATGATTGGTGTTTTAAAAGGTATGTCCCTATTCTCATGGAATTTACAGTTTACAACCTTGTTGCGTGGATACTGCTTTATTAAAGCATCACAGAGATATACAATTACAGCTATCGTAAGTGTTTCAGAGAAAGGTGCATGATGCTATGAAGGCATACTGGGTAGAGGGGGGTTAAGGAGACACAACCCTGAAGAAAATCATGATTACACTGAAATGTGGGAAGCAGGTGTGCCTCAAGTGATAGGGCTTCCACCTACCATATGGGTGGACCTGGGTTCGATCGCTGGGGCCTCTTGGTGAAGAAGAGAAAGTGTGCCTGCACTGCGAGCCAGTGCCTGTGTGTTGAGCCAAGTGCCTGTGTGGTGAGGCAGTGCCCACACAAGTGAGTCACGCAGCAAGATGATGGTGCAATGAAAGAGAGATGGAGGGGAGAGTCAAGATGAAGTGCAGTAGAAACCAGGAACTTAGGTAGCACAGGTGACAGGGAACCTCTCACCACATCAGAGGTCCCCAAGATCAAATCCCAGTGAATCCTAGAGGAGAAAAAAGGAGAAGAGAAGACAAAAAGAGAAATAGATACAAATGATCACACAGCAAATGGACACAGCAAAAAGAGCAGGGTGGGTGGGTGGGGAATAAATGAAAATAAAAACAAAAACAAATTGAAACATGTGGAAAGACCCTTAACTAGATGGAGGGGAGCTCTCTAGGTAGAGGAAATAGCTTGTGTGGATGCACTGTAGGAGGAGGGACCTCAGCTGGATTGAGGAATCAAAGATGGCCTCTGGGATGGAGCTACTCTGGGGAGGCAGCTGGGAGAGCAGGGTCCTAGGGGAGGCTGCAGTCCAGATGGTACAGGCCTCCTCAGCCTTTCAGAGAACTTTGGCCTTGCCAAACACAGCTCCCTACCCCTCTTTCAACCCAATCACAAATCACATTTAAGGCTGATGACTCAGAAAGGATGGGTGGACATCGTTTCTGATTTCTCCAAAGGTAAATTTCACCATCCTTTTTTGAGTGTCCTCTGGTGCTGTATCCTTTCTCAGACTCTACTTGGACCAGAAATCAGAGTGCTGTGAAAATGAGCTAAAGATGGAAGATTAAGCACATTCTTGCTGGCTGCAGTTAGACACAGCTTCGTGTGCCTGTGCTTCTTTGCAGATGAGAGTCCAGTTGAACACATGTAAGGAACATGGGCTTCGACCTTACATACAGATGACCTCCTGTCTTACAGCTTTGCTGCACACCTGCGGGTGAGAACGCCTGAGTGGATTCACCTGTGATGCCTATAAAAGGGCAGCAGCTTAAAAACCACCCCAGTCCTAAGGAATCTGGGTCTGTCCTGGTGGGACCTGTGGGCTGACAGGCAGCTCAGGCTCCCCAGGTGATTCCCATGCTGCACTACCCTAGAGCATCAGTTTTCCAAAGGCAGCGATTACACTTTGGTTGTTCTGAACCCCTAAACAAGGAATCTCTGCGACTATTACTAATTCTCAAAAGACAAATATGTTTTTTTTAAGACTGATTTTCAATGAAAAGAGAAGCATAAGAAATGCATATGAATTTATTTCTTAAATGCATGGAAATATGCCTATTCTTTATCACCCACACCCATGGGTAAAACAATGTTTTGTTCTTTCATTTTATGAAACAAATGTTGACAGAAGAAAATGGTAGTTTTGGACCTGATAATGACTTTTCTTAAGAAGAATAAAGATTGAAATTCTATGTTAATATTAATCAGTTACAGTTTCCCCCCTCCCCTGGATCTAAGAATTTTAAAAGATTAAGAACTGCTGCTTTTTATGTGATTTAGGTGTTTTCTTGAAAATATGCCTATAAATCATGTATTGAGCAGGAACATTATTTTATTCTTATTCAGATGTCCTTTATCTTAATCTCTGATTGATCTCCCCTTCCTTTTTCTGTTTTTTAAGGCATTTTTAAATACTGATCAACTCCTGTTGATCCAAATTCCTAATGTCTACGTTATATTTGCTACCTTCTCTTTTACCCCAAACCTTTTTCCCCAAATGACTTTTTCTATGCATGAGACTCTAGACAAATGCTTTATCCTTACCCCAGCCCCAAGTAAAGCTGTTCTTCCATTTTTTAAATGAGAACACCGAACATCAGGAGGTTAGATAAACTGACTAAAGTCACTGAGCCAGGATTTAAAATCAGGACTAACTAATCCCTGCTTATTCTATGACTACAGGCTGTCTCCAGACACAAAGCAGTGAATAGTCCATAAACAAACACTTAAATCACAGGGCCCTATCTGAAAAGTTAAAGATTCTTTGGCAGTGGGATCCTTATCTTCCCCAGGCCTCCCACCCAAATAGCTGCTAAGGTTGTATTTTACTGTATAGCGATATCAAGGTAAATGGATACCTTGGGATAAATCTCTTTGATAATGAAGTTGAGGGTCTTGAAGAACAATCACAGAATAATCCTCAGTCATGTGAATTCCTGTTACCTTGAATCAAATGTCTCAGTGGCATTAATCCCATTGGATCACATACATGGATCATCGCCAGGACTGAACATGGCATAAATCCTGGCTGAATAGAATCCTAATGGATGCACACAATTCCCTTGCCTGGCTCACATTTGCCAGAGGATAGCTGAACAAAGAATGGAACTGGAGCAAGAGTCCCATTAGAGGCCAGTGGACCCAAGAAGTGTTTGCTTTGGCTGCTTTCACATACCAGCTCAGGGCTTAGAAAACTGGCCATTTAGTTATGCATGTCTTGGTGCAAACAGCCTGGCCCCTGTTGACTCAACCTAGACTGGCTTTTAGGAGGAACTATACTATTTAGGGGAACTGTACCTTTTACTTTTAAGACCCCTGCATTAGACCCATGACATGGCAGAGACTGCAGTGTGCTGCAGGTTGGTTCTAGGTTGACCTTGGCCATTCTATGGCTTCACACAACTCACTCCTTCTGTACATTTTGGCCTCCATTGTGGCCAGTTACTTACTGAGAACACTACCATTTTTTGTTTTTTTAAGCTTTTTATTCTGAAATAATTTCAAACTTACAGGACAGTTGCAAAAATAATACAAACCCCATATAGAGAATTCCAAAAAGCCCTTTCAGTTTTAAAGTTATTTTATATTCTCCAGAAAAAGATGGCTGACTTTTGGGGGAATCATAAAATCACGTTTTCCCTTTTTATGGTACCCTGATTCTGAGTACTTTTACTTCTTTAAGGCCTGTCTTTAACCACCCTTTCAATTCAGTGAGCCCTCCATACTGTCAGCCCCTACAGCAAATGAATTTCATAGTAGCCATTTGTACTCTCTAAATTAAATGCCTAATTCAATATTATGATAACTGAAATTCATTTTTCTTCTTATCAAAAGGATGCACTTTTTGACCTAGTGATATTTTCACATGGGGGTCTGCCACAGAGGATGTAAATTCTGAAAGGACAAAGCCACTTAGCCCCTCAGTGTGTATTTATTGTGCGCACCCTATGCCAGGAACTGGTCTAGGCACTGAGAATGCAGCAGTGAACAAAATGAAGTGTCTGCCCTCATGGTGCATACACTCTAATGGGAGTAAATAGACCATCAGTAAATAACATTGATAATTTATTGGCATGAAGTGCTATGAATAAAAGTAAAGCGGGGTGGGGCGATGAGAAGGGCGGGGGTGGGAAGTTTGTACGGGTGGTCAGGGAAGGTCTTGCTAAAAGTGACCTTCCATAGCAGGAAGGAAATGAGGGTGCAAGTCAGTGGCTTTCTTGGGGAAGAATGTTCTGGGTGGATAAAACAGCAAGTGCAAAGGCCCCATGCAGGAGCAGGTAGTTGGCATATTTCGGGATCAGCAATCAGGCCAGTGTGGCTGACGCTCAAGCATGAAGAGGAGCATTCAGAAATGAAGTTGGGGAGGAGGAGTCGGCTCAGCTCAAGCAAATCATGAAATCAGCATGATGCCCCCACCTAGGACAGGAGCACTTCGGCTTTTATTCTGAGCGTGGTGGGCTGGGGGCTTGTGAGCAGAGGAGTGATGTGACATGAGTTGGCCCTGGTTGTTTCCTTCCCCATAGCATTACCAGTTGTGCCTGGCCCATTGTATGTGGCCAATGATTTGACCAAAATGAGTCATCCTTTTTGTTCGACTTAACGTGCAATGACTGAGCATACCTTATGTGCGAGGACCTGTTCTGTGATACCGAAGTTTGTGAACCTAGCGTTTTCCTTTTTAACCACATTCTGATACATATTTCAGTGCTGTTAATTATGTTCACAGTGTTGTACTACCATCAGCATCATCCATTACTAAAACAGTTCCATTATTCCAAACTTTTGTAAGATTTATTTATTTTTATTTCTCTCCCCTTCCCTGCCCAGTTGTCTGCTCTCTGTGTCCATTCCCTGTGCGTTCTTCTCTGTCTACTTGTATTCTTGTCAGTGGCACTGGGAATCTGTGTTTCTATTTGTTGCATATCTTGCTGCATTAGCTCTCCGTGGGTGCTTGGTGCCACTCCTGGGCAGGCTGCACTTTTCTCACACCAGGCAGCTCTTCTTACAGGGTGCACTCCTTGTGCGTGGGGCTCCGCTATGCAGGGGACATCCCTGCATGGCACAGCACTCCTTGCGCGCATCAGCACTGCGCATGCGCAGCTCATCATACGGGTCAGGAGGCCCTGGGTTTGAACCCTGGACCTCCCACATGGTAGACAGACATTCTATCCGTTGAGCCAAATCTGCTTCCCCCAAACTTTTTTTTTCTCTTTATTTATTTTTCTTTCTTAAAAAAATTTTTTTGCAAACCCTTTTGTCGACGGCATACTTTCAGTAGATCACAGTGAGGGAGCTGCTCTGCTACGTGCGAAACCCTGACCCAGAAGCAGGTCGTCTACGAGTGGTTTAGCACCAGGTTCCCCATGAACTGGCGGTGCAGCATGAGTGAGGGGGCGGCCCCCTTTCTGGCCATGCCCCATTTCCCAGGAGGAGGGGCACTCCACACCGGACCCTGATCCTGACGTGCGGCACCCCCCAAACTTTTTAATGATTTTTTATTTTATTTCCTTTTAATTAAAATGTAAATAGCCACACGTAACTAGTGGCTACTGTTTTCAATAGCTCAGGCTTGATGGAGCGAAGGGGTTGTCTAAAGGAAGTCAGCAGGGCTAGGTGATTCTGTATAAGTAAAAAAAGAAAAAGAGACCAAAGCCTCTTTTCCTCTTTGGTCTGCCCAGTTACCTACAAAAGAGATTGAGTATTGTTCTTAAATTCTTTTCTCTACCCTTTCCCAGTAAATAAGACCTTGTAATTCTACTTCTTAATTTTTAAAAAGTTTTTTCCACATCCATCTTTACAATCACTAGCTTGGTTTCCATGGCCAACATCTCTTGAATTCCCAGCAGTAGCCTCACATCTTGTCTTCTCTCCAGTCCATCCTCCACTTTGCAACCATAGTCACTCCCCATTTGAAAATCTCTGGGACTTCACATTTTTCTCAGGGTATAATTCAAGATTCTTCACTTTAATGAACATATCTTTTCCATTTGCCTTCCCCTTGGCTGTAAAAATCTCGCTATATCTATATCCATTGAATGTAAGTTTTACTAAATTAATGCTATTTTTATTTTGAATTACATGGGGGCACATGCTATCTTTTTGGTGTTGAAGGCTTAAAAAAACCCAAAAACCTGCCAATTTCCACTCGCCGTAGCATACACATGCCAGTGCATGTATATGTCCTATGCTGACAAATCAAATGGCTGCAGGCATCTAAGCCTTTCTCTCTCACCTTTGCTCCCTCACCTGGAGTTCTTCCCAACCCCACCCCCAGTTCTTGTTCACCTGACTAATACAGCCTCATTAAGGTCTAAGCTTAGCTACCACCTGTTCTAAGAAGCCTTTACAAAAATTTGTTAGATGCCCTTCAGTGATCTCCCAAAGCTCCCTTTGGGGGGTAGGGGTCGTGTTATGATATGTTTTGAGCTGTTGAGCTCCCTGGTCAGAATCTGAGCACTTGAGTACAGGGGCCAAGGCTGCTTCATTCCTTCTCCCCACAGCCCAGGTCAGTGCTTGGCCCACTGTAAAGCCTCAGTTAATATTTGCTTAATGAGTGAATCTGACCCTCACAGGCTGTTGTGGGAGAAGTTTTCCAGACACACACCACCCCCCAAGCCACCAAATAAACAAGTTAAAGCAAACAAAATAAAACCAAACCCCTCACCTAGACTGTCACCTTATATACATTTTGTGGAACTAGATAATGTAAAGGTTGGGACACCCTTGTTTTCATTTCTCATTGAATCACATCCTTGGATCTGTACCTAATGGCATCTCTTCAGAATTGGCTGCTGCTAGCTTCATTCAAGGCTGCTATCTTGTCACATGATCATTTGGACATTATTCATTCGATCAATAAATATTCAGAATCTGTTATGCATCAGGCATTGCTCTTTGTGCCAGGAAAAGATTGGATAAGAACATACAAGGTCCCTAGTCTCTGCTACCCACATGCTAATGAGGGGAGATAAACAACCAGTCAAGAAACAATACTCTCAGCCATGAAACAGCAAATAAAATAGGCCACCTAGGTGCTTCCCATGTGGCAGGCAGTATTCTAAGTGTTTAAGCATCTTTAATGCTCAGAGCAAGCCTATTTCTTTCACTTGCCTTCATTTTTTGATATGTGGAAACTGAGGCACAAAGGGTCAAGTAACTCATCCAAGGTCACAATGCTTATGAATAGTGGAGCCAGGATTTGAATTCAGATATTTGGCTCTAGTCTGTGGCATAATGACCACTTTGCCAACTGTAATGACTTAAGATGGGGTGTTTTTGAGTAGATGGTCTGGGAACAGTTTTCTGAGAAGGTGAGTCCAACCTTGCAGAGCATTCCTGCAGGAGAAAAGTTTAGGGTTAAGCTCCTAAGCCAGGAGCAGATTTAGCAAGTTTAAGGACTAGCAGGAAGGCCTGTCTGCCTGAGAAGGAGTAAAGGATGGGATGAAAGAGAATGTGATAAGAGATAAAGCCAGTGAGAAGAAAAGAGCAGGCACCAGTTTTTCTTACTCAGGCTGTGTGGATGACTTGGCTGCACCCAAATGAAGACAGCAGCCATCAGTTAAATAAACTACTGGACAGAACAGACACAATTTACTCACAGTCCTAGTCATTGATGGACAAATGTAAGATATTGGCTGTAATCTCAGCTTGCATGTTATTTTAGCTCTGGTTGGAGAATCAAAACTTTTTTTGGCAGAAGTTAAAAAACTCAACATCATGCTGCTGATTTTTTAAATGTGATCCTGGGAAGCCACTGACTTGAAGCCCATATTCCTCCCTTCAAGGAGAGAGACAGCAGTGGAAGCAATTTATTTTCAAATGCTTTGCATTAAAATAAAGGAATGGGATAGGGAGTAAATTGCAGTCTCCAGGCGAGAGCTGTCACAGTTATGATAGAGCTGGCTTTGAGTACACACTCTTGAGTAGTACATTTGGAAATTGCTTTCAAAACCAAGTTGGCTGCTTTTATTGACAATCAGGAAGCCTAGACATACTTTGTTGATTGGAATCCAGTTTCTCCTAGGACTGGACCATCTTTCGTTTTCAACAACTTTATAAACTGGCCCATGACCGATGGCAGACAAATGTCAACTATCTGCATCACATGAAAATGAGCCAAACTTTGGCAAGAAAGCCACTTCTAGTCTTCCTCCTGCAGCGTGTCTGTGGCAGGAAGGGCAGTTACATGACACGGAGCTGAGCCAAGGGAATCTGTGAGAGCATGAGGAAAAACTTGGAAATCCTGCACACAGTTAATTAGTTCTTCAGTTATATGTTAGCCAGTTAACAGCCATATGTGTTTGCAGAACATCCTATCTTATTTATGTCTTTCTGAAGCTGAATCGGAAGGGAGGGTATTAGCATGATTTCATGCCAACCGCCCTTTGCTATTTTTGCCCCGGAGCTTCCATCTCTAGCATCTGTTTGGATGTTACAGAAGGCAAGCCTGGTTCACAGAACAGAAATGTTTATTTACCCATATTTTCAGGCTTCTGTAGTTTGTTTCTGCATGAAGGCACCAAATATTTTGCAAACTCACAGACTTCACAAGGTTAAATAAACTGTGCTTCTATTCCAGCCTTCTAAGAAAGCTGTGTTTATCTACCTGCTTCACACTAACAGCATCCATTTATTGATGTCTTATGAATATCCAACACAAAACAATGTGCTTTTCAAGCATCACCTTAAGTAGTCCTAAGCAATGCTAGATGGTAGATAGAAGTCTTTACTGTCCTCATTTTACAGGTGAGGAAGCTAAGGCTAAGAGGAGCTATACAACTGGTCTAAGGTTGCAAAGCTCTTATGGAATGGAGTTAGAGTTTGAATCAGATCCAGATTCAAAAATCCCAGTCCTTTATCTTCTGTTCAATATAGACCCTTCATACATACCCACAGATCTTTTTCCTCAATAATATATTTACATTTGACAAATCTGTGGGGTTAGCATTGTGCTAGATAAATCAGGCAGATTTAAAAGAAGAAAAAGGAAAAGTTTCAGCTTACGAGACTTTTTCTGACTTTTACGTAAGAAATGTGTCAAATATAAAGTTGAATTAAGGCAGGGTCACAAAGTCAAATTTCTACAGGTACCCAGGCTAGTAATTTAATGAGGGATGTGGACTGATGGGGATGGGTGGCGGCTGCCATCAACTGGAGAGAGCATGCCACATCCTTAAAAGGCAGCCATCCTTGGCTGATGCCTGATGGTGGCACATATAAAAGAGTTTCTACCTTCTCTTTAAAAAATTGGATGAAATGATCATTAAGTTCAAATTCCTAATGGAAAAAAATTTTAAGACAATGTGGACCAAACAACACATAACAGGGGCCAGGTTGGACTGCTGGGCATCCATTTGCAGCCTCTGCTCTAGAAAATTGGTTTCAAACTCTAGAGATTTGGACTTGGGAAGTTTGGGGAGTGCAAGTGTCTGCATCTTTAAGCCTGGTTTTCATCCAGGTTGAAGATGGATTCTAAGGCCCCTAACTGGGAGCTGAAGGTACACATCATCAAACACCTATTGCCTAGAAGGCACCAGGTTCTCAAGGGAGCTTACTGTCTTACGCAAAAATTATATTTATCATAGTGAGTAAACTTTATGGCATCCTAAGTGAGAAAGATGTGAAACTGCCCTTTAATCAGAAAGTCAGATCTCTTCAGTAAGTAGATTAGATAACTGAATGCTAGGCAAAACCAACCTACTACGAATTAGCTGCAGGACTTTGGGCAATTCCTTTGTTCTCCCTGGATCCCATTTTCTTCCTCTCTAAAATCCAGGGGGACAAACTACACATTTACTAACAGCCTATAATGCTATAAATATTTTCCCTGGTTTTACCTTAAGGCAGAGGGTGAAGGGAACAAGAGAAGATAAATAGCAGGAAAATTGGGATCTTCCATTTCCAAGATGGTGTTCATTTCTGAGTCTTCCATACCACCCTCAGGAGAGCTTGGGAAGTCCAGTCAATCATCCAGTCCCTCTGTGCAGCTACCCAATAGCTGACACCATGTGGCATACTTTATCACGTCTCTAACAGCTGGTTACTGGCATGGCTTCCAGCTCCAGCTGTCTGTTTAACAAATGAATGCTGTCAGTTCCAAGGGAAGCAGGAAGAGGTGGAGGGCTTGACATAACCCATCACCACTATAGAAACAAGTAAAAACATATGTCTTCCTGGTGGTGCGCATCAGCAGGCAGCAGCCTGGGGAATGGAGGAGCATCATTTATTCAGAAAACAATTGTTCCACTATCTTGCAAATCTAGCGGGATGGTATTTATGTAGCTCTAGCTGAGTTACAGGACCTGTGTCAATTGCTTTTTCTTAGAAAAGTCGCCATTTTCAGAAAGCACATATTGAGAATCAGCTACATGAATTCCTTGCTATCTAAACTCAGAAACCAAATAAAATTTGGATAGTGATCATTTATATCACAAGACATACCAATAATCTACTGATTATTGGTTCTCAGTGAGAAGTTAGAGGTTTGATAGTAAGGGATATACTAACCTTATATCAAAATATTTGTCAGATTTGATTTGTATATTGCATTTAGATTTTATTCAAGTTCAATACTTGAATACCAATATCTGCAGTATTTGCATTCTTTAAAAAATTTGAAGCAAAGATGGCATACTAAGAAGAGCTGATAAACTAGATGTTAGGTAAAATGTGTTATATAATTTTCTACTCTTGATGACATTTTTGGCCCATTTTATGAGAAAGCCAAGCAGAATATAAAATGTCAAATTAGTGCATCCTTCACTGAAACAGAGAGTCCCTAATAGTTGGGCGCCAGCCGAAATTTTCTAAAACAGAATTATGTTCTTGCAGTTTTTCCCATGAAAACCTTCAGACTTTCCTCACCATTTAAGAGTTTGAATGTTATCCACAGAGGCAGTCAGACCCAGCTTTGGACTTCTGGAGAATTAGGTATATTTCCTCATTCTTCGGCATGATTTGAGTGTCACGTCAATGGCATCTGGGCTCTAAGGGTACAATATCAAGTGTAGCATTATCTCTGCTTTGTAGAGCTTTACATTACAAGGAGAAGGGGAGAAATAAGAGAAGAACAGCCCCTTCTGGTAAGTACTGTGGTAAAGCTACGTCTAGGGTAGTCTGAGAGCTCAGAAAACGGGCAGGTAAATCAGAATGATGAGTTCTGGAAGATATATAGTATGTACGATTAATTGGCCTGTGCTTGTGCCCAGTAATAGAAGTGTTCCTCAAATGCAGGCATTAGCATCTTGCTTGTTTTTCTGTCTACCTTAGCACAGAGCACATCACCTTATTTGTAGTTAATTAATTAAATCCACAAATATTTACAGAGCACCTACCATATGCCAGACAATGAGACAGACACTGAGAATATGAAATTGAACAAGATTGACTCAAGTGCCAGTCCTTATGGAGCGAATAGGAGCAGCAGACAGTAAACACTGTGTAGACAGGTACACAATGGCCCATCAGGTAATAAAGACTGTACAGAAAATGAAGCTGACCGAGATGGAGAATGACCAGGTTTGCTTTGTTTTGCTAGGATGCTTGGAGAATGCCTTTTCAAAGGTGACCTTTGGGCAAAAATCTAAATGAAATGTGGGTATCTGGGAGAAGAACATTCTAAGCACAGGAAATGGCAAATGCAAAGGTCTTAAGGTGGGAGTTTGGCTGTCTTGTTTATTGAACAACAATGAAGCCAGCATAGCTAGAGTGCAGCAAAAATAAGCTAAGACAGGTAGGAAATGGTAGATGAGGCAACCACAAGCTAGATTTGGACTCAACTGCCAAGTGGCTTGGCATCCATATTTCTCGGTCTGGCATTTATCTCGTAATAATGGAGTGTGAATATGACCTGTTCGAAGTGATGCTTTAGAAAAATTAGTCTCTGGAGCAAAAGAGGTAGAGACTGCTAGCAAGAGATGTGATAGGAGGCTACTGATTTATTCTAGGCCTGGGGCTATGAATGACTAAGTTTGAAGGGAGACCTAAGGAAGGACAGAATTAGGAACTTAAGAGATACCTTTTTATACTGCAATTTATCAAAATTCTTAACTAAATGCAGCATTCAATAGGATGTTGTTTGAAGAGAAGGAAAACTGAAGATGAAATCCTCAAAAAGCTGAAGAGAAGAGGGCCATGTGGTACAAGTATGGCTGGTGTCAAATGGCTCCTGCCTTGGTTTTCCCTAATGGAGAAAGTCTTTAGGACCAGACGACTTGTAGTGGCCATGCAGCTTTGACATCTGTCAACCTTGTTGATTGTCAGGATATATTTGGCTGTCTGGGGGAGCTGGAAAGATTTTCTTCTTCCTTATTATTCTGTGTTTATCTCTCCCAAAGATGTGTGAAATACCTGTGACATATGGGATATGGAGAGGCTGTTGCAAAGCAGAGTAGGTCCTGCCCTGCCCTGAGAGTACTTACAATACACTGAAAGAGAGAAGAAGAGAGCATTGCAGGGTGAAACCAGCATGTGATTAGTTATGGCCAGTAGTTAGGCAGCACTGAATACATAGAGAGGTTAATAAAAAAGCCTAGAACTGTTGTGAAAGTCAGTTCAGGTTTTGCAAAATCAATGCTTTGCACAATTCCTGGTACATAGTTCTTCTAGGTGAGGTGGTAAAGGAAGAAGATAGGGAGAGGCAGAAGGGGAGAGACTCTCCAGCGTCTATTGATCATGATTAAACCACTTGGATTAATTTATATTAATATTCAAACAAGGGTTGTGACTGCTTATAAAAACTATGCATTTATGAAGATTTATGTATTTCATTTTTGAAATATTAAAATTTCTACACTGTTATGGTAAACATGCTAACCATTTTTGTATTAATACCTTGTTTTAAAAAATTAAGAGTTTTTAGAATATGTGCTTTTCTGAGAATGGATACAAGGCATAACTTGAACAGAACCTGCTTTACCTCCCAAGCCAGTTTTTTTTTAAAGATTTATTTATTTCTCTCCCTTCCCCCCTTCCCAATTGTCTGCTCTCTGTGTCCATTTGCTGTGTGTTCCTCTGTGTCTGCTTCTATTCTTGTCAGTGGCATGGAAATCCGTGTCTCTTTTTTTGTTGTGTCATCTTGCTTCATCAGCTCTCCATGTATGCCACACCACTCCTGAGCAGGCTGGACTTTCTTTCGCGCTGGGCAGATCTCCTTATGGGGTGCACTCCTTGTGTGGGGGGCTCCCCTACATGGGGGACACCCCTGCATGGCACGGCACGGCACTCCTTGTGCACATCAGCACTGCATGTGGGCCAGCTCCACACGGGTCAAGGAGGTCCTGGCTTTGAACCATGGACCTCCATGTGGGAGGCGGATACTCTATCCATTGAGCCAAGTCTGCTTCCCCCCAAACCAGTTTTGAGTTGGTAACCGCTGTATTCTGGTCTCACAGGATTTGACCTTCTGAATTCACTAAGTATTTATTTCCGTTAAGAAAGACTTAAATAAGCTAAATAAGTTGCATCAATATGTTATTAATGTCTATTAAGAGTTGCTAAAATAGCATCTTTTATACCAATACAAATGGTTATAGTTTAAGGGCCTTAAGAAAAAAAGGAAAAAGAGTCTATGTCTTTGTGTCACAAACCATTTCATATGGCCAAAATCATATTAGTTCATGTTGTTTTCATTGCAAGCATCAGCGCCAAATTCTGTTAGTACAAGCAAAAGAAAAGGATAATTCATTTTGAGCCTACTGGAGTATTTGAAGAAGTAGCTGACCATCCGTGATAGGGAAAAAAAGAAAGCCTGTAATTTCTAAGGACTGTAGCAGGATCTTCACCAGTGTGATGCAGACATAGAGACTGCCCTGCCCAGCTTGGGCAGAGATGGTACTAAGTGAGCATCCATGGAGTGGCTGTGGAGAGATCTGGGAGAGGTGGGCCCTTACCTGTCCCATCTAGGCAGATGGTCAGCATGTACCTTAAGAGCTCTAGTCTATGATCATGGTCTGTTATGCTGTCTTGTCCAGAAAGCCCATGACCCTTTGGCTCTCCCAGCATCAACCATCCACTTACTCTTTAAGGCCAGTTGAAAGCATCCCTTTCCCATGAATGCCAGCCACACTGAAAAGATACATGCTGTTGCTTTTCACTTTGGGGAGAGAGGATAGGAAATTGAGTCTTCGGAATGAACTAAGGCTGGATTTAAATATTTGAACCTGTGAACCTTATGGGTGTGAGGTTAGGGGGTCCAAGACGAGGCAGATAAGAGGAACAGCCTCTGATGTTGTTTAGTGATTTCCTTTTCACCTGCCCTCTCTTTGACACCAAAATAGACAAAACAAAGACCTAGAATGCTTGGATTATGCAGCTTTCCAAGGTGGAGGAATTCATGCTTTCTCCTCTGTCCTTAAATATCTTTAGTTACATTTGCAAGACTTTCATTAATGTCTCTTTTCAGGTCTTGCAGCCTGTGTGCAAGTCCTCTCATTGTCTTTCTGAATAAATGAAAGAATACACATACCACTTCCCAGAATTTCAGGACCAGGCAAAGGGGAAAATTATAATAAAGACTTATCATTAGAAAAGGCTCTTCTTTGGTCCCTGAAATTATCAACTACAATGATATAACAATAATAAGTAATGAGTGTTTTCTCTGTTCCAAGCCCTGTTCTTAGTCATTTAAAAGCATTAATTCATTTAATCATCCAAGAAAGATGCTATTATCACTCGCATTTTATGGCTCAGGGACCAGAGTATCAGAAAGGCAGGGAAACTTCCTCAGGGCATAAGGGAAAGGATAAGAGGAGTATCCAACCCCCACAGAATTGAAAGCACTTTGGGCTTCTTAGTTTCCTGCCCCTCTCTTTCACCAGGCTGTGGATAACTTCGAGATATTGACAATATCTTACTAATTTTTGGATTGACTGGGCCTGAACATTTTTTTAAGAGAATATTAGTATGCTTATGAATCTGGAAAACATAAATGCCCTTATCATATTCTTATTTTAGTCCCTTTGGTGGTACTATTGATATTAATGAGTAGATGGAAATGCCAGATATTTGTTGAAATTTATACTTTTGTTTTTCTCCAAAAATATTGTTTTTTCTCTTTGACAGTAACAGGGAATCCTGAATATACCTCCCTTTTCAACGTAAATGTCTATGTTGCAGGGATCTCTTCATGTGCTGCTGATATACTTCAAAAGACAAAAAAAAAAATCTATTTTGAATTCTTAAAACTATGTATGAGAGGAACTGAGAATGCCCATGCTGATTTGCTCTTGGAGAATTAGATTTTGTTTCTTCAGCATCATCAGAGAAGCAGATGGTTTTGCTTGCTTTCACAGAGTATCTGGTGAACAGTTTTATATGCTTTCCAGTCCCTAATTTTCTTTTTAGAAGACACCCAGGCTCTATTTTTTGATGTTAGCATTTATTGAGTCTTTCACCACTCAGCACAATGCCCGAAAAACTATAACTCATTAAATCATTGCAAAATCCTGAGTTAGGACTACCTCTATACCCATTTCACATATGAGGAAAAAATAGTGAAGTTCAGAGTTCTTAAGGCCAGCTAGTATTTTGTTGATGATTTTTGTATATTGGTCTGTAATTTTCTTTTCTTATGATATCATTATCAGGCTTTGGTATTAGGATGATGTGAGCTTCATGGAATGAGTCAGGGAGTGTTCCCTCCTCCTCATTTTTTTTTTTAAACTTTGAGCAATATTAGTGTCAATTCTTGGAATGTTTGGTAAAATTTTCCAGTGAAGTCTTCTGGTCCTGGGCTTTTCTTTGTTGGGAACTTTTTGATTATTGATTCATTCTCTTTACTTGTTATTGGTTTATTGAGATCTTTCTTCTGAGTCAGTGTAGATATTGTGTGTTTCTAGGAATTTGTCCATTTCATCTAGATAATTTATGCTGTACAGTTCTTAATATCCTCTTATAATCCTTTTTATTTCTGTGGGGTTGATAGTAATGTCACCCCTTTCATTTATGGTTTTAGTTATTTGTGCACTCTCCCTTTTTTCTTTATCAGTATAGCTGAAGTTTCATCAATATTATTGATCTTTTCAAAAATCAAAACCTTTTGATTTCCTTGATACTCTATTGCTTTTTTATTCTTTGTTTTATCTCTGCTCTAATCTTTGATATTTCCTTCCTTCTGCTTTTCTGCTTGCTTTGGGTTTAGTTTGTGCTTCTTTTTCTATTTCCTTCAATTATGTGATTAGGTCTCTGATTTGAGATCTTTTCTTTTCATGTAAGCATTTAGAGCTATCAATTTTCCTCTCAGCACTGCCTTTGCTGCAACCCATAAGTTTTGGAATATTGTGTTTTCATTTTCCTTTGCCTCAAGATATTTCCTAATTCCTATTATGATTTCTTCTTTCACCCACTGTTTATTTAATAGTGCATTGTTTAATTTCCACATATTTGTGAATTTTCCAGTTCTCCCTCTCTAATTGAATTCTAGCTTCATTTCATTGGAGGCAGAGAAGATACCTTGTAAGATTTCAATATTTTTTAATTTATTGAGACTGGATTTGTGACCCTACTTTTGTTCTATCCTGGAGAATGGCCCGTGTTCACTAGAGAAAATGTGTGTTCTGTTGCTGATGGGGAAAGTGTTTTACTTTTGTCTGTGTTTTAGTTTTCTAGCTGCAATAACAAATACTTTGCACTGGGTTGGCTTAAACAACAGGAATTTATTGCTCATGGTTTTGAGACGGGAAAAGTCTAAAATTAAGGTTGCATCAAGGTCATGCTTTCTCCCAGAAGACTGTCGCATTCTTGGGATGGCTGCCAGAAATCCTTGGTCCTTGGCTTTTCTCTCACATGGCATGGTGGCCTCTCTTGACTTCTCTGTGTTTCATTGGCTCCTGGCTTCTTCTCATGGTTTTCTTTCTGTGTTTCTGAATTTACTCTGCTTATAAAGGACTCCAATAATAGGAGTAAGACCTATCCCAATTCAGCTGAGCTATATCATAACTGAAGTACCTCATGAAAAGATTCTATTTACAAGGTTCATACCCACAGGGATGGATTAAGCTTAAGAATATGTTTTTTTCTGGGGTACATAGCTCCAAGTAAACATATTCTGTTGGATCTTCTTGGTTTATAGTATCATTCAAGTCTTCTCTATCCTTACTGAGCTTCTGTCTGGATGTTCTATCCATTATTGAAAGTAGTATAAAAGTATATGGCCCAAAATGTAAAACATAATGTGAACCATTGGCAATGGTTAGTAGCTATGTTTCAATATTTGTGCATCAGTTGTAACAAAGATATCATCCACATGTAAAATCTTTTTGATGCAGGAAAGGGGGTGGATGTTGGGTATATGGGAATCCCCTATATTCTGTATGTGACTCTACTGTGACCTCAAACTTCTTTGAAGAAAAAAAATGAAGGAAAAAAAGACACTGGGAGAATAACTACATGCAGGTACTTACAGTAAACTGTACATACAGGAAACCATCTTACACTGATGAAAGGCAAACTGTCAAAAAGAAAAAGGGTTTTTTTCTTAAAATATTTTTTCATTATTTTTTCATACCCCAATTTTTAAGCAAAATTTTTATTGTCTTTTTTTAAAGATACATAGATCACACAAAATATTACATTAAAAACTATGAGGTTCCCATATACCCCACTCCCCACTCCCCAATCCCACTCCTTTCACATCAACAACCTCTTTCATCAATGTGGCACATTCATTGCATTTGATGAATAGATTTTGGGGCACTGCTACCCTGCATGGATTATAGTTTACATTGTAGTTTACATTCTCCCCCAGTACATTCTAGTGGGTTATGGCAGGATATATAATGTCCTGCATCTGTCCCTGCAATATCGTTCAGGACAAATCCAAGTCCCCAAAATGCCCCCATATCACACCTCTTCTTCCCTCTCCCTGTCCTCAGCAACTCCTGTGGCCACTGTCTCCACATCAATGATATAATTTCTTCCATTGCTAGAGTCACAATAGTTCTATAGTAGTAGAATACCATTAAGTCCAATCTAATCAATCCATATTTTATTCCTCCATCCTGCAGACTGGGATGGTGATGCCCACTCCACCTCTAAATCAAGAGGGAACTGAGATCCCACATGGCTGATGTATGCAATTCTCCTGCTTGCAGTTGTAGACTCTCTTGGTTCCCTGGTGTGGTGTTTGACCATCGTCACCTCCCTGTTAGCTGATCTGGGTACGTCCAACAAACCAGAGAGTAGGTATTGCAATTCTGATGAGGCTCACGGCCAAGCTGGCACATGGACAGTCCAGAGATTCAAATATCCTGAGCATACACAAACCCCAGCACCAATCACAGGTTCAATAAAAGTGACAGAAGAGGCATATGTAGAGAGGCCACATCTGAGTCCAGCTCCATCACACTCAGGAGCACAAATTCCAAAGTAGGGCCTATTGGCAAGGCACTGAACTCCAGGGTCATCTGCCATTACTGTAGAACCTGGGTGTCTCTGTAGCCCTCAGGAGCACCACTTCCTGGGGTTGTATCTGCTTTGGCTCTCTCTGGGATCCTGCTGAGACATGTGTAAGTGTGACCCCTCTAATGACCCCTCAACTCATTTTGAAGTCTTTTAGCCAGATAAACTCATTTGTCTTTACCATTTCCCCCTTTTATTCAAGGTCTTTTTCTAGTTACATCACCAGCTGGTCGTTGGTAGTAATTCATCAGCGCCAGGGAGTCTCATCCCTAGTAGTCATGTCCAATGCTGGGGGGGAAGGTAATACATTTCCATCCTGAGTTTGGCTTAGAGAGTGGCCACATTTAAGCAACATAGAGGCTTTCAGGAGGTAACTTTTAGGCACTCTGAAGCTCTAGGCCTAGTTGAAATTTCAAGCACACAGGTTCATAAACATAGTCATCAGTATCAAAGGCCCATCATTGGACCATCATTCTTCATTTGTCTTTACCCTTGCACTTGGGGGGATTGTTGCTGCTCCACTGGGGAATGTGACAGAGTTCCCCAGAATGGGAACTCAGTACTCTCAGTTGTTGTGTGTTAATCTACCCACTATGACAATACCCAATGAATATCCAAACACACTTATATACCCTATATGCATGCCCTGGAGGACTCCCACTCATGTATCCCCCATCAATGACAGCCCATACCAGTGCTCCTCCCTGCCATAGTTGAACTGAACCCCTCTGTGATCCAAAACTTCTTCAAAAATGAAGCCTAATATATTGCCAAATTCAATTAGTAGGAAAATTAAATATTAATAATAGGTTTAAAGACTAGAAATAGAATACATAATAATTTATAAAAACTTAAAGTAAAAAAATAAATTGGGTATTAAAAATGAAAAATATCATAAAACTTCTTTTATATGTTATGCTTTTCATCACTATAATAGGTGTTGTCCTGTGTGTACAGTGGCAGGGCAATCCTTTCCATTTCTTCCTCAGTGTCTAAATTACTTAAAAAATTTTTTAAATTATGTCTTCAAAAAAGTTTTAGATCACAGTAAAGTCACATATACAATATAGGGGACTCCCAAATATCCAACATCAAACCCTTTGAAGAAAAAATGAAAAAAAAAAAGACACTGGGGGAATAAATGGAAGAAAATGTGACTGCACATACAGGAAACAGTCTTATATTGATGAAAGGCAAAATGTCAAAAAAATTTTTTCTTCAAATATTTTTTCATTATTTTTTCCTATCTCAATTTTTTAAAATATTATTTTTACTTTTAGAATTTTTCTATATTTTTTTAGGTATAAAGGTACCATTATTATTTCATTTTCTTATTAATTGAATGTGGCTATTTTATTGGTTTCATTTTTGAAGAGGTTTTAGGTCACAGAAGGGTTACAGCCTGGCTGGAGATGATCATTTGTGTAAGGTGTCAGTGAGGGGGGATAGATGGAAGGGAGTTTACCTGGGTATTCATATAAAGCATATAAATGTGTTCAGAGATTCTTGGGGCATTGTCACAATGGTTGGAGAGTCACACAATAAACAAAAGAATACCAAATTCCCATTTGGGGGAACTCTGTCACATTCTCTAATGGAACAACAAGAATGCCCCGAGTACAGGGAAATGACTCTGAAGGAGGATGCTCCATTGAAGGACACTTGATATAACTATACTTATGAGCCTTTGCTCTTGAAATTGAAACTTAGCCTAGTGACCTAGGATGCTATAAGTTACCTACTGGGAGCCTCCTTGTTGCTCAAATGTGGCCCCTGTCTAAGTCAAACTCAGCATATAAAAACAATAACTTGCCCCCAGCATAGGATATGACTCCTGGGGATGAGCGTCACTGGCATCACGGGATTGCTACTAAGTGCCAACAAGCATGCATCTGGAGGAAAGAAAAAAAAACAAACTGACCCTGACCAAAAGGATGAAAATCTAAGGACAAATGAGTTTGTATGGCTAAGAGACTTCAAAGTGAGTTGAGGGGACATCCCAGAGGTAGCACTTATGCACATGTCAACAGGATCACGCTGACAGCCGAAGTAGATACTACCCCAAATAGCAATGCTCCTCAGGGATATGGAGACTTCCAGACACTATAGTTAGGGCAGATAGCTCAGGAATTTGGCCCCTTGCCAGTGGGCCATGATCTGGTATTTATGCTCCCAACTGTGACAGAGTTACACTTACTAGTGGTTTCCCTATGCATGACTCTTCTGTCCTTCTATTTGAACCTATAATTAGCACTAGAGTTGGTCGGTGTACACCAAGAATCTTAAATCTTTGGGCTGTCCATGTGCCAGATGGGCCCCGAATCTCAACAGAGTTGCAACACCTACTTTCCAGTTCAATGAACTCACTCAGAACAACTAACAGGGAGGAGATGATGGACAACATACCAAGCAACAGAGAGTGCTTATAACTGCAAGCAAGAGAGTCCCATCCATCGGATGTATGGAATCAAAGCCCCCTCAATTAATGGTGGAGTGGGCATCACCATCCTAGAGTCCTCAGGATTGGGAAATGAACAATGGACTAAAATAAACCTGCTAGTATTCTACTACAGACTTATTTGTGATTCTAGCAATGGGCAAAATACCGTTGTTGTGGAGGCAATGACTCACAGATGTTCTGGGGTTAGGGATCGGGAAAAACAGGTGTAATAGGGGGCTATTTTCAGGACTTGGGAATCATCCTGAATGACATTACAATGACAGATGACAGATATAGGCCATTATGTATCCAGCCATAACCTACAGATTCAAATGGGAGAGAGTGTAAACTACAATGTAAATTATAATCCATGTTAGTGGGAATGCTCCAAAATGTGTTTATCAATTGCAATGATTATGCCATACTGATGAAAGATGTTGCTAATGTGGGAAAATGTGGCAGGTGTGGGGAGCAGGGCATAAGGTAATCCCCTGTATATTCTCTATAACATTTATGTAATTGAAGTATCTTTAAAAAAAAAAAAAGCTAAGAAAGTAGTATCTTGAAGTCTCCTACTCTTCTTTTTCTTTATTAGATAAGTTATGGGTTTATAGAACAATCATGCATAAAATATAGGATTCCCTATGCTTCCCTATTTTAACCCCTTGCATTTGTGTGGAACATTTATTACAATTCATGACAGCACATTTTAATCTTTGTATTAATACTATTATCTATAGTCCATGGTTTAACTTAGTGTTTACTGTTTGTGTAGTATAGTTCCATGGGTTTTTAAAATTTTTTATTCTGTTACCATTTATACAGTCCAATATTTTCCTTTTTAATCACATTCAGATACATATTTCAGTTCTGTGACTTATGTTCACAATGTTGTGCTGTCATCACCATCATCCATTTCCAAAACATTTCCATCATTCCAAATAGGAACCCTGTACATTTTAATCCTTAACTCCCCATTCACTATCCCCACCCATCCCCTGATAACCTATATTCTAGATCAGGGGTTCTTAACCAAGGGTCTGTGAGTTTGAATTGAAATTTAAAAAACATTATTCTTGTGGGGGTGTTTTGAGTGGGTGTGATGAATTTATTAAATAAGACACAGTATAATGTGGACTTAGTAAGGAGTCCATGGGTTTCACCTGACTGGTGAAGGAGTCATGGAACAGAAAAGGTTAAGAATCTGTGTTCTAGATTCTGAATGTATGAGTTTGCTTATTCTAATTATTTCAAATCAGTGAGATCATACAATATTTGTTCTTTTGTGTCTGGTTTATTTCACTCAACCTGATATCTTCAGGGTTGATCCATGTTGTCGCATGTACTAGAATTTCATTCCTTTTTACAGATGAATATTCCATTGTATATATATATATACCACATTTTACTTATCCATTCATTGCTTGATACTGTCTTCAGTTGCTTCCATCCTTTGGCAATTGTGACTATTGCTTCTATGAACATTGCTGTGCAGTTATCTATTTAAGTTTCTGCTTTCAATCCTTTTGGTTATATACCTAGTAGTAGGATTGCCAGGTCATATAGTACTTCTATACATAGCTTTATGAAGAACCTCCAAGCTGTCTTCCATAGTGGCTGCACCATTTTACATTGCCACCAGCAATGAATGTGTGTGCTTATTTCTCCACATCCTCTGCAACACTTGTTATTTTCCATTTTTTAATAGAAGCCATTCTTTTGGGCATGAAATTAGACCTCATTGTGGTTTTGATTAGTATTTCCCTGTCAGTAAATGATGTTGGGTATCTTCATGTGCTTTCTAGCCATTTGTGTATTGAAGTCTCCTATCCTTAACATAGAATCATCTATTTCTCCCTTAAAATCTGTCAACATTTGCTTTATATATTTTGGGGATCTGTTGTTAGGTACATAAATATTTTTAATAGTTATATATTTACAACTAGTAGAATAATAGTTATATCTTCATGTTGAATCAACCCCTTTGTCAGTATATAGTGATCTATTGTGTCTGCTTGTTGTGCCAGTTCATCTTCTTCAGGAGGCACTGGGAACTGAACCTGAGACCTCCCATGTGGGAGGAGGGCACCCAACTGCTTGAGCCACATCCACTCTCCTTCTCCTACCATTGTTAAAGCTGCGTTTTCTTGGGGAGTGGGTGTAGCTCAGTGCTTAAGCACCTGTTCCGCATGTTCAAGGTCCTGGGCTCAACCCCCAGTATTTCCTAAAAAAAAAAAAAGCTGTATTTTCTTGACTGGCCCTTAATTTTTTAAATCTGTTTTCTGGAGTTTTGAAGAAGATGGCTCTGTTTGTTTTTGCTATTTGCTCAAAAGTCCTTGGTGGGTGGGGACGCAACGCTCTACTGATGTGACCCAATCAAAGCCCTAATCATAATTTAATCACACCCAGGTACAGACCAGTTTACAAACATAGTCCAATATCTATTTTTGGAATTCATAAATATATCAAACTACTACACTCCACCCTCTAAATTCCAAAAAGATATTACAATATTCAAAAAAACCCTTAAATCAATAACAAATCATGTCACAATCAATTTAAAGAAATACAGTTTGTCTTGGGGCACAGTCCTACCTGGATGTAGATCTCTGAAATTACAAAACAATTTACCTGCTTCCAATACACAAATGGGCAGAAAAAGGATAAATATTTTCATTACAATAAGGAGAAATTCGGAGGGAAACATGAGTTACGGGTCCAGAACAGTTCAGTAAGCCTGCAAGGCATCCTCCATTTGATTTCAAAATCTGAGAGTCAGTCTTTTTTTTTCTTTTCTTTTTTTTAAAGATTTTAAAAATTTATTTATTTCCCCTTCACCCTGCTCCTCCCCGTTGTCTGCTCTCTTGCATCCATTTGCTGTGTTGTTCTGTGTCCACTTGTATTTGGGGGCACTGGGAATCTGTGTCTCTTTTTGTTGTGTCATCTGCTGCATCAGCTCTCTGTGTGTGCGATGCCACTCCTGGGCAGGCTATGCTTGCTGGGCAGCTCTCCTTGCAAGGTGCACTCCTTGTGCATGGGGCTCCCCTACATGGGAGACACCCCTGTGTGGCATGGCACTCCTTGTGCACGGCAGCATTGCATATGGGTCAGCTTACCTCATGGGCCAGGAGGCCCTGGGTTCGAACCCTCTACCTCCTATATGGTAGGCGAATGCTTTATCAGTTGAGCCACATCTGCTTCCCCTGAGAGGCATTCTTAAGATGAAGTTTTCTTCTCCATGGGACCTTAAAGGAACCCACCATTTCCACAGGCTTGCCCAATGGCCATTTTCTTGGTTCCACCCTTGTCAACCAAGTTCTAGACCTCACCCTCTGAGAACATTGTGGTGATTGCCAAACCTTACCCAATCTTGGGTTGGAGTCTTAACTCCCCTAGTACAGTGATGTGAAGATGACATCCCCCCTAACCTTTGGCGTACAGGCTCAATTCTCTCAGAGCAATGAACTGACCACCTGGCCTTCCCTAACCTTTGGCATACAGGTTCAACCCTCTCAGAGCAGTGAGTTGACCACCTGGCATTCCCTAACCCATGGGGGACAGGTACACTCCTCTTAAACCTATGGGGTGCTGACCTTAACTGCCCTAATCTTTGAGAAATATGCTTCACACTCTCTGTGCTCTGGGGCAGCAAAACTCTCCCTGAACATCAGGTGGGAATATCCACCCTCTTCAACAGCTGGTGCAAACTCACCCTCTCTGTACACATGGGTGAGTTACCTTTCTTGGCCCAAAGTGATGTCTTAATTCCAGATCCCAGATTCCACAGTTTTCCTCTAGACGTTATTCCTCCTCCAATCTCCCCTTTCCATGTCCCTTTTATTCCAGGCTGCCAGTGGTTTTGTTCATACAGCTCTTTCAAAAAGTCTTTCGGTTTAGCATGCGGGAAGCAGGGGCTAAAGCCATCAGACAGTAAGACTTTCCACAAATCTTTTTGACATAACTGCATCTTCAATCCTGATTTGCAAGTTCCAAGTTTAGTTAAGTCCTCCAATGGGGTACTTTCATCTGGGAGCTTGATTTCCAGAGGCTTGGAGTTTCCAGAGTCAGTTTCTGTTTTCTTTGTGCCTGCCAGTTCAGTCCTCAGTATCTCTCTCTCATGTAGCATTTTGCTGTAAGCTGCAAGCAGAAACCAAGCCACATTCTCTGGGTTTACTTTGGAAATTTCTTCAGCTAAATGCCCAGGCTCACCATTTTCAAATTCTGCCTTCTATAAAACACCAGGAGTTAATCTTGCTAAGTTCTCTGCAACTTTAAAGCATGGACTGCCTTTCCTCAAGTTTCTAATCATAGTTTCATCATTTACTTCTAAGGCATCACAAAAAGTTTCTTTAGTGTCTATATTGCTATCAACAGCCTATTCAAAGCAATTCGGGTCTTTTCCATCAAGCATCTCAGAATTCCTCCAAAAAATACCCCTTACCCATTTAAAAACCATTCCAATATCTTGGTAATTGCAAAAGCACTACTCCACTCTTGGTACCAAATTCTTTGTTAGTCAGCCAAAGCGGTGCTGATGCAAAATACCAGAAATGGGTAGGTTTCTATAATGGGTATTTATTTAGGGTACAGTTAGGAGGCCTTAAAGCATGAGTTACTTCCTTTACCAAAGTCTATTTCCATGTGTTAGCGCGAGATGACTGCTGATGTCTGCCAGAGTTCAGGCTTCCTGGGTTCCTCTCTTCCCAGGGCTTAGTTCTCTCTGGGCTCAGGGTTCCTCCCTTCCTGTATGTGCTTGCTTCCAAGGGCTCCAGCTTAAGACTTCAGCATGAAACTCCAACATCCAAAACCCTCCAACTCTGTGCTTTGCCATGCCTATTATCTGTGAGTCCCACCCACCAAGAAATGGGGACTCAACACCCTACTGATGTGGCCCAATCAAGGCCCTAATTATAATTTAATCACACCCAGGTACAGACCAGTTTACAAACATAATCCAATATCTATTTTTGGAATTCATAACTATATCAAACACTTACAGAAGGATTTTTAAAGGTAAAGTGAGGCAAATTTCATGAAGCATGATTTATACCTGAGGTGAGTCCTTTGAGAATTATTGTGGCCATGAAACCTAAAACAGGAAACCAACAACTGAAACAAAACAGATATTCTCATATTTATCTCCTTTGCTGAAACATAAAAGGAAAAATATGATCTGAAGATTATTGACTCTTGGTCAGCATCCATTTAATTTTGATTAGTAGCTAAATTACGTGACTCTATGTCTTTTAAAATTGGTAAAGGTGAAGGGAGGGAATACTTAACGTGTGAAGAATTATTTCGAGCTGACCCTTCAGCACAGCATCCAGTAGGGGGTTCATTCCAGCTCTTTACGTGTCTGTTGAGGTTGTCAAGTAACCCTGGGTAAGAGATGAGAGGAGCTTGTCCACCATCATTCAGCTTTTTGTACCCACACCTCACAGAACTTGGGGCCTTCCCTGTACTTCTCTATTCTAGGGGAAGCCTGAGTATGTCCTCACACTTCATCCACTTCCTAAAAGACAGCTGGGTCTCTTTGCTTTTTCCTCACCTTGTCCATTCTCCCAGTTTTTTCCCTCCTTAGATATGAGTTGTCAGTTTCTTTCTTCTAGGCTTCCCCTGCATGAACCTGGAAAGGGCTTCTGGCATCTCTGAAAATGCTCATGTTCAGAAAAGCATTCCTTGACTTCCCCCTCTGAAATCAGCTTCCCCACTCTTCTCACTCTTTTAGTTATTTCCTCTCCTAGAACACCTTTCTTTTTCTTCACACATTGCACAAAGGAATATTTTTTTTCCATTTGTGATATTTACTTGTTTAATCCCTGCTTCTGCCATTTGACTGGAAGCCATATGAAACCACAGAATCTGTCTTGTTCACCCCTATTCAGTCAGGACATCACATGTGTTCAGTAACTCAAACTATTTCACGCACACTACAAATAATAAACAGATGACTACTTTTGAATGTACTGGGTTTATATCTTCGAACTCTGAAATGTATTTATTTGGTCAGATTCCAATGCTTTCCACCAAACCAACCAAACCATGAAAGAATATTTTTTTCTTTAATATCTAGCACTGTAAAATCCTTGTGTTTTTTCCCTTCCAACAACCAGACATTCTAGACTTTTGTGCTTGTCACTTTGAACTGAAAGATTGGGGCTGTGTCATCCCACTTCATTTGTCCCAACATAGGATGACACTTTTTTTTTTTTAATTGTTTTCTAAGTATGGAAGTTTTCACTATGCATTTGAGTTGCCTACAGTTTTCATGAAACAGGAAGAAAAGAGTAAGCTTCCAAACCGGTTAGTCCAGTTACAGCACTTCAGAGGCTTAGACCTTTGATATTTAGTTGAACAAGGTAAGGAAGTTAGTAAGGCTGGAGGGCTTTTATGGATAATTCACCCCCCAACCCACCTTTAACTGTTCATTCTGTCTGCTGGGGACTTTAAATGGTGTCCTTTGTCTGCATGTAACTTGGAAGAGAGGAGGTCACTGATGAGAGGGCAGGTCAGGGAAGGGAGGACTTGACTTTTTAATCTCCGCTTCAAAATAGGGTTTTCCTCATAAAGAAGTCGTGAAGTTTAAATAAAGTATTACATGCAGAGTTCTTGGTTTCACACTTGAAATATAGAAAGAGTTCACACTCTTTTTAAATGATCTTGAACACATCACATTTCAGCTCTGTTTTTGCCGCTATAAAGCAAGGAAGCGTTGGCATGCCTTCAGAACCCCCTCTCCTCTGAGACTCTTTAATTCATATTTTCAGCAAGTATTTGTAGACTTTTATTCAATGATATGTGCCAGTGGTAATCTCTGCAGACACCAGGAACACAGATGGGCTACTGCTGTCATGGAGTATATGTCGCGATTGTATGAGAGGGGTGGCAGGAGGGATCTCTAGACAGAAATCTAGAATAATTGCTGTATTTTCACAAAATAGCACATAGAAATAGAGCACATTAACTGTGACCTGAGATTGGTTAAAAGTGGGATGGGAGTAGTTTTAGATGGCTTTTAAATGAGGTGTAAATTGCGAGCACCAGAAAGCCCAGCAAGCAGATGGGAGAAGGTTAATAGGTGCAAGAGGAAGGATGTGCACATGCCTCGATGTATGAAAGAACTTAGTTGATTCAAGAATTGAAAGAGGAATCCTGTTTAGAATGGCCAGAAGGAGATGGAGAGCAGATAGGCAAGTCTGGCTGGTCTCCTGGAGGCAGGCTGTGAGGGCTTTGCAGGCCAGGAAATGGGATTTCGATTTGGGATTAATACTGGAATGCACAAAGTGAGTTGACTTGTGTTTGAAGAGGACTCTGGCCGATGTAGGGAGACTGCATTGTAGAGGAGAGGTGGGATTTAGGTCACTGGGTGGAAGTGTCTAAATGAGACGGAAGTATCTACTAACTTGGCGATGGATGCCAGGGAGATAAAGAAGGATGGACTGCTCTGAGATATATCTTGGAGATATCATAGACAAAATTTCTGAGATTGTGTGGTTTTACTTATTTAAATTTTTAATCTTGTTTATCAATTCTCTCCTCCCATACTCTCCATGAGGATATAAATTTCAACTATTTCAATTAGCTTACTGTATGCCTCTTTTGTTTATGCCAGTGCCTTGAACTGGGCCATAAATTAGGTGTTCAGTGTGTGTTTGTTTAAGGAAGGAAAGCATTTGTCTTTGTCTCCAGATGTTAGACATCATGTCAATGCTGTGGCCAATAAGATAATCTCTTGGAATCCAGCAGACTTCTGAAATGGAAGGAAAATCAGGACTAAACCAAACCACATTTTCTGGGGCTTCTTTTAGGAGAAAGAAGCTGAATCCTGACACTCTAAAATAGGGCCTGGAAACAGTCCCTCTGACACCACCCATCTACTCCACCCTCACAGATTGGGTTAGGGACCAACTCCTATGTATCCGCATGATACCCTGCCCCTACACCAACACCCCACTTAAAATACTATACCATACTTTTATAGTGATGTAGCTGTATCTTCCCAGTAGACCAAATGCTCCATCTGTGTAGCCCCTGCACTGTTGCAAGCCCAGCACTTAGCTGAGTACCTGCCATCTAGATGAGGCAAAATACATATTGTTGATTCAATAATTTATGATAAATGTCACCAGAGCAGCAATTCAGGGTATATAAAGAGCTTCTACAATTACCTTATTTTATCTCACCTTGTAAGGTAGACAAGAATTATCTCCATTTTGCACATGAAGGAGGTGAGGCCTAAAGACCTGGTTTGAAAACTTGTTTGTACATTGGAGTAGTCACCTGTGTGTATGTGTGGAGGGGGGTGGGGGGTTAAAAAATGCATCAGTCAGACCTGCAGAGTATCTGGTTTTATTAGTATGGGATTCTACCTTGGCTTTTTTTTTTTTTTTAATCACCAGGTGATTCTAGTATTAAGTACACTTTAAGATTTGCTGGCCGGTATCAGTGCTTCTCAAATTTCAAAGGATATACAGATCACCTGGAGATCTTGATAAAATGCAGATTCTGATAGAGCACGTGTGGGGTGAGCCCCACGAGTTGGCATTTCTAACTACCTTCCAGGTGAGATTGGAACTGCAGGTTCACAGACTTACCCTTGAGTAGTAAAGCCCGAGTATCAGGGAAGCTCTGGGCCAAATGCAAAAAGAACAAGAATACAAGGTTTAACAACAACAATAAAAAGGCAAGGGCTGGGTTGTGTTTGAAATGTCAGGTGCAGAGATACACATAATCTGCCATGAAGTTGGAAAGCTCCATTGTGACTGGTGGGCATGCCACCGTCCCAGACTCCCTTCTTCCTTCTGGATTTAGTAAATATGTCTCTTCATTATGGCAGAGCTCATTGGACTCCTCAGACCCCTACTTAGACATAACTGCTCCCTACTTTTTCTGCCTTCTCGTGGTACTTGGTTAGTTCTTTTATTTAGCATTCACAGAATCAAGTATCTTTTAGATAAGATGAAATGTCTTTTTTTAAACTATACCCACTCCAAGCTCCTTGAGGATGGGGTTGCTTTTATATCCATAGCTCTCTGTCCAATGCCTTCCACAGTGTCTACCATGTCATAGATACAAAGATACCCAGGAGGTCACGTGGTCCAGCCTTCCAGTCACAAACATCAAGATGGGCAGCCTAGACTGTGGTTGAGAGACTGCCTCTGAAGGTGGGAACCCAGGGTGCCAGTGCTGGCTTTCCCACTTCTAGCTTAGCCTCAGCTTCCTCTTCCAGAAAATGGGGGGAGCAACAGCCGCGACTTTAATGCTGCAGATAAAATGAGATGGTACGTGTCAAGCAGCTAGCCTTGTGCTTATCCACAGAAAGTGTTCGATCAGCAGCTGCTGAAAATCAACACATGAAAAAAATGGAATGCATGCAGTAATATTTTCTTTCTGTTTGGCTTTTTAGTCAGGTTTGATAAGGACACAAAAAAATGAATTCCTCATCTCGCCGTTACCTCAGCTGCTGGCCCAGGAGCACAACTACAGCTCACCTTCTGGCCACCATCCTCACGTCCTGTACAAAAGGACGGCAGAGGCGAAGGTGCAGCGATATCATGTCTACCCCAGCTCCAGTCGGAATTATCCTGGTCAACCCCCAAGTCACATTCCCCGCATGTCTCAGAGTCAAGAAAGGGATCATCACCATCGAAGGTTGCAAAAGCAGCATTTTTGTGGACGACGCAAGAAATGTATGTAAGGAAACATTTTCTTGTTCTGTTCTTATGTGGGTCCTCTGCTGGTTTTCTTGAGTGCCGTTGGGTATGGTAATTTTGCGTTTTAAGGGGCGTTATGTTGAGCACTCAATGCTATTTAGGCTTGGAGAAGGGAGACCAGTCATCCCTGTTGGCCACAACTGGGTGATCAATTCCTCTATGCTAAACTAGAAAAGATTTTGATGTGGTTCCTTTTTGGCTCTTTCAGCATCTCCTATTTTTTAGTCACAGAGTCCCAATCTTATCTTTGTTTCTGTGCCCTCGAGAAAAGTACCTGGGTTTTCAATGCATTTACTTCTGAAGAAAGGAAATCAGAGGGAAATTTCTAGGTGTGGCCGAGTATTCCTTTTGAGGGTATGAAGGAGAGAGTTCCCATGAAACAAGGCATTGACATATAATGGGAGGTGGCAGTGAAGCATAGTGAAGCATAGGGACCATGGAATATGGTTTGTGACCCAGGCCCAAGCATCTACATTTTCTAGACCTTATCTAATAAAGATATAATGCAAGATCCATATGGAATTTTTGTAGAAGCCATATTTTTTAAAATGTTAAAAAAAGAAAGCCAGGTAAAATTATTTTAAAAGTATATTTATTACTATTTAGCCCAATATATACAAAATATTATCATCTCAATATGTAATCAGTATAACAAATGTCTAATGAGATACTTTGCATTCTTTTTTCATACTAAGTTTTCAAAATCCAGCATTTATTTTACACATACAGCACATTTCAGTTTGGATGCTAACTTTTGTGTCAGAAATCCTTGATCTGTATTTAGATTTCATAAAATTTACACTTAAAAAAGTAGATATATACTCAAGTTTTTCCAAACAAACTTAGAAAAGTTTTTCGATAACTGAGTCAAGTATGGGTTTTAAAGTTTAAATTGATTAACATTAAATTAAATAAAAAATGCAGTTCCTCAGTTGCACCAGCCACATTTTAAGGTCTCAAAAGACTGATATGTCAAGAGACTACCATATTTGACAGTGCAGCTAGATGATCGTTCTACCCATGGAGAAGAGGAACTGGCATCATGGAAATGTTAATTGGGCACAGTAATGAAAAATGATGTTTCTACCATTTTTAATTGCTTCTGTGTTTGTGCTGCTGTGGAAATGTCTTCCTCAAGCAACATTCATCTGGCATCTATATATAGTAGTAGTGGTGGTAGTAATAATAGTGATGATATTCATGGTACTAATGATACATATTTAATATGTGAACCTTTGGATGAATGAGTATTATGATCTTTTCATGGATGAGGCAACTGCTGCTCAGGGTCACAGGGTTGATAAGCAGCCAGTCTGAGTTTTTAAAACTAACTCTCTAAATCATTAGATCTTTTAAATTCACTCTTGCAGGTAATGACTTCACTTATATGACTGTACCAGCTGTTAAAGTGTTGAAATATTTCTGTGCTAGTTAGAAAATTGTCACTGTCTTGAGCTTTCCTTCCCTGCTGTTCCAGTCCTACTCCTTAGACTTGCCATTATCCGTAAACTAACCATGACTGACCCAACATGGATTTCCAGGTCTCTTCTTAAAGGACCATAGCTGGTATTCCTACTGCTAAGTTGCTGCCCATGCCTTATCAGGTATGAAAAATGTCTGATAAAATTTTAATATCACCCTTGACAAATGCCATTTCCCCAAGAACTAAGTCTGTAATAGGCCCATGAGTCCTTATTGACTACTTATCATGTGCTTTGTTACAGTTTGTAGGAGATAAAAGTATAAGGCATGGACAGTATTCTACATGAGTTTGTATTTTATATAGATAATATTATAAATATAGATGTAAAGCATATTACCTATTTCTGCAGTTTTTGAGTACTAAAATAAAATAGATTTTTTTCTGATTTTTAGAGCCTCCTTCCACAAAATTGATATTCCTTGATCTATTCTACCACCCAGAATTGTGGCTTGTTTGTGACTTTCAAGTTCATGAAGTCACCCACCCATGTACCTAACCATTGCATAAATTGTTCTTGACTCCATGGTATGCATGTGGTAGACACCATGGTAGGCACTGATGACTTATCGATGGACTAGTGAAGAGGTGGTTACATGGCTTCTCTTCTCCCCTTCTTTAGATTTCTCTCTCATCCCAAGTCTTCCAGATATTCTCTACTGATATCCCTCCCAAATGCTCTTGTGTTCATTGCAGATGCACCGAAGCCTCCCACGGAGGACACCTATCTACGGTTTGACGAATACGGGAGCTCAGGGCGACCCAGAAGATCAGCTGGAAAGTCGCAAAAGGGCCTAAATGTGGAAACCCTTGTGGTAGCAGATAAGAAAATGGTGGAGAAGCATGGCAAGGGAAATGTCACCACGTACATTCTCACAGTAATGAACATGGTAAGGGAGGTTGTCAAGACTTCAGCCCTTCTGGCTCTCCACAGGAACTAAAAATCATAGACTTCCCTTGCACAAATTGAATAGCAGATGTAGCCACAGGATTTTATTGAGAAAAATAATTGAGATTTGGGGAAATTGGTTTCATAAGTACATCATGTATTAGGTAAAATCGAAGCTGACATCCTTATAAATATATGTGATTGATTTCCCACCTCCACCTCCATCCCTCGCAGTTTTGGAAATGCTGGGATTTCTTTTCTTTTCTTTTGATTTTAATTGTTCCAATAGGTTTCTAGCCTATTTAAAGATGGGACTATTGGCAGTGACATCAACATTATTGTGGTGAGCCTCATTCTTCTGGAGCAAGAACCTGTAAGTGGTAAACGGCATTTATTTCTTCATTCTGTTACTCTGAATACATTTATTGAACACATACTGTGTGCCAGTCCCTGTACTAGACATTCAAAATTCAGATTTGAAAATATGTGGACCCTGCTCTCAAGGAAGGTACAATCTAATAGGGCTGGGTAAACAAATAACTAAAACACCACAAAATAATTGTTTATATATACATGCAGGTATAAATATACATATGCACATAAAATATGATTAAGTATGCATGTATAATAAAAATTCAGATGTAGAATATGAATATTACATCATAAAGAAAAATAAGTATAGTGTAGGCTACACAGATAAGCTGAGTTTGGTTATAAATTTAAGAATAGTTAGATTTCACAAGTTGGATATGCTGGGTAATTGCAAGTACAAGGATATTTTGAAAATATGCTGAAAATAAATCATCAGAAAATTCTTGTAGCACACCTACTTTCTCCTTAGCTCCCATCTTAGGTACTATAGAAAATAAGGAATATTAACTGCCTTTGGACTGATCATAGTGAAGGGCAAGACACAGACATGGATCAAACTATAAAACCAGAACATATAATAAAAGTGTAAATTGCATGGTACTCACTTCTTTGTAGTGTTTTGATGTTGAAATTGTATTTTCCTTAGGTAGGAATTTTCAGTCAAACAGACTATTTTTAAGTCCCCTGAGGCTTTTCCTCTTCAGCTGTAACCCCAATAAAGAAGGTACAAAGCACGGAATCAGAGACAAGACAAAACTTAATCTAATTGTCCAGGTGTGTAGACTTACAGAGGTTAACAACTTTTCAAATGAGTCTTGGAATTTTAGAAAGATAGTAAGTGTGTGTGTTGGTTGGGAAACATTTTTGTCTTTGACCTACCATTTATACATTCCGAGGGACATCCTAATTCACTGAAAATTAAAGGTCTTGTCTAAAAACTCTCAGCTTGACCAAAGTTACTAGTTTTAAGCAAACATTTTGATGTGATTAAGGGTAGAGCCTATTTCATCCTAAAGGGTAGGATCTGTATCACCCTTTAAACTATTTGTTCATTCATTCATTCATTCAGTGAAATTTCATTTTATTGATTGATTGAGTGGTTGGTTGGTTGGTTGGCTGATTGAAACCTATGACGTGCCAGGCCCTGTGCTGGCCACTTTGATGTAGAGGAATATATGCTATGGTCACTGCCTTCTTAAAAGTCTGCTCTATTGAATAAGCCATTGATCTTTATCATCATTAATTCATTATGCTCTAAAAGTTATAACAGTCTAGTAGTGGTGGTACCAGCTCGAGATGAATGGAGGTGTTCTTAACTGATGTTAGGTTATTTGTTGTAGAAATATAATCGATCATGAAATAGGCTACTGAAACTTTAATTTGAATATTGTGAAATTGTCCTAAAATAGAGGAGTGTTTTACTCATTGCCTCCAAATTTAGCTCATTTTCCTTTACCGACCTTTCTACCTAGAAACATGATGTTTCTGTGTTGCCTGTACAAATGGAATGATTTCATATTCTCATCTCTGTGACAGATTCATACTCTGATTTGTGTGGGTTTCCCATAGGGAGGATTATTGATCAATCATCATGCAGACCAGTCTCTGAATAGTTTTTGTCAGTGGCAGTCTGCCCTCGTTGGAAAGAATGGCAAGAGGCATGACCACGCCATCTTATTGACGGGATTTGATATTTGTTCCTGGAAGAATGAACCATGTGATACTCTAGGTATGGTATGAACAGAACAGATGCTTCATGCTCATCCATGTTAGCTGAACATGGCAGTTCAGAAATGTATCTATTGGGTGGATGCCCTTAAGATCCTTAATACAGAGACCTAATATTGACATTAAGAAGCATCCTCATTGGACCCTCTGGTGGACACTGTTCTATTTACTTTATTCCTTTTGGATTTTCTTTACTGATCCTATTAGCATGAGGCATGAGATATATAATTATTTAACTTGATAAGTAATGGGTTATTTCAGAGCATCATGAATGCTGAAAAGTGTTCGGCTGGTCTCCACAGTACTTAATTGTGCCACTAGGTAGCAGCGCCTCCTTTGTAGAATTACTTGACCTTTGTAGGCTCGATTCTCCCATATTTATAAAAGACAGTGAGAGTAAGGCCTGTATCTTTTACATCTGTATGTCTTCCATGTTTTCTAGTATATTCCATTGCACAAAGTAGAATTCAGAATTTTTGATGAGTTAATTCTCAAGACCAGAGGTCAGTAAACTTGTCTTATAAAAGGCCAGATAGTAAATATGTTAGGCTTTGCAGGCTATATATCTCTGTCACAACTACTTGACTCTGCAATTTTGTCATAAAAACAGCCATAGGCAATATATAAATGAGTGAGTGTAGAGTGTGTGAAAATTGTCAGTAGAGCAGATGTGACCAGGGACCCATATTTACTGACACAAGTGATGGTCTAGACTGACAGTAAAATTTGGGGGAGTTGAGAAAAATTTTATATGATTTTTTTTTCCCTCAAAGTACTTTTTAACCCCTTTTATTAGAGAAAAAGGTTGAAGGGTTTTTACAAAAATTTTACAATTTTTACAATTTTTCAATATCTCTATCTTATTAGAAAATAATTTTAATAACTTGCTAGTCATCTCACAGTCTTTTCAAGAAACAGTGTATGACTGAGAGTTAACCATTTTTGGAGTTGTCTCATGGGAAGGATTTTTATAATGAGGGTTGGTATGTATTTATTCATATTATGAGTTTGGAATTTGCCGAGTGACTTCTGATAACCCAAAGCATTGTTGCTGTTTGAAGAAGGATTCTAAGGAGGAGGCAGTTTTAGCAGACAACACCAGGAATCTCAACTACTGGTTTCTAGGCCACTTACTTTAAGCAGCATGTCCTAGGACAGAGAGCATGTACTTTGACCCCAGATAGACCTGTGTTTGATTCCTCAGCCTAAATTTTATGACTGAGATCTTCAGCAAGTGAATTTGCCTTTCTCGAGTGTCAGTTGCCTCATCTGTAATTATATGTACTCATGTAGACATGCACTAGGCATATAGTACAGCACCTCTTATTTAGCGACCGTTTATTTAGTGATGGTGGTGGTGGTGATGGTTGTGATGATGATGCTACCATGATACGTGCCTTAGTTTATATTACATTTCCCAGATGTCTCACTTACATTATGGTGGTAAAGTGGGTGCAATCAATTCACAAGCATGTATTTAGTGCTACTGAGTACAAAGCCTTGTTCTATCGCTTATGTGGACCCAAAACTGGGAAGGGAGACATTCACACCTATAATATATTTCAAGCTAGAATCAAGGGCTGGGTGCAATGATTTTGCAACTGCTCTTGGAAAGAGGTGTGATGACCAGCTGTAGTCATTGGACTGAGCTAAATCTTTGGAAATAAGCATTTTTCACATCTTCTGGAATAGCCAGAAGAAAAACAAGTTTAGTCTGCACAAATTGCTTAGGCACTTCCATGTTCTCTGCTTTGACCTTCATGCCACTGTTAAGCAAACGTTTTGCATTGTTTTAGGTATCATTTTAGTGGTTGCTCTTACCTAAAAAATGAACTTAGGGGAGAAGAGGTGGCTCAAGTAATTAGGCACCTCTTACCCACATGGGTGGCCTCAGGTTCAGTCCCCAGTACCTTCTAAAAAGAAGACAAGCAGACAGCAAGCGCAAACAGTGAGGGAGTGGGCAGAGAAATAACTAAATTATAGAAAAATTTTTAAATGAACTTAGATGAGCTGTAAATTTCCTGTGATATACTGTTCTGTATGATTTATATGTCCTATATGGGAATTATAACACTCATACTGACTTCAGAGGCTTGTTCAGGAGGATAAATTGATGATAATATCTAAAACAAGAGAATGTGCAGTACTGCATTTTTATAGTATCATTAAGCAGGACAGAGAACTGTATAGCTTGAGCAGGCTAACTGATTCATATTTTCCTGTTTAAAAAAAATAAGTGCATTCATCCATTAAATGAAAATCGTGTAGAACATTTTGAGTGCAGGAGAAATGGTTGTCTATTTGTGTGTGCCCCTTTGGATTAACATTTGAAATTGATATTGCAATAGGTTTTGCTCCCATCAGTGGAATGTGCAGTAAGTACCGAAGCTGTACCATCAATGAGGACACGGGGCTCGGCCTTGCCTTCACTGTTGCTCATGAGTCAGGGCACAAGTAAGTGGTTCCTTGCTTCACCATTTTTTATTGAAAACCCATCTAGGAGTCAATTGGCATTCCTCTAATGACTATTATTAATCTAAATTTAATGAATAGATAAATCTTGTATAAAAACGAGAATAGTGCCTGGTGCTTAAGAAGGGCCCAAAAAGGACTGGTCACTATTGATGCAACAGCATTTAAATAGCCATAGTGTTACACTCTAAGAATAAATATACTGCAAGTCATTTCACCAATCCTCTGGCCTTTTATACATTTGTTTATTTCCTTTTTTTCCCCCTAACCGTAATTTTTTAATTGTATTTTTTTGAAAATACATAGATCATGAAGAATGTTACATTAAAAAATAGAAAAGGTTGCCACATACCCCCCTCCCCCACTCCTCCCACATCAACAGCCTCTTTCATCAGTGTGGCACATTCACTGCATTTGGTGAATACATTTTGGAGCACTGCTGCACTGCATGGATTATAGTTTACATTGTAGTTTACACTCTCCCCCTGACTATTCAGTTGGTTATGGCAGGATGTATAATGTCCAGCATCTGTCCCTGCAATATCATTTAGGACAACTCCAAGTCCCGAAAATGCCCCCACATCACATCTCTTCTGTCTCCCTGCCCTCAGCAACTACAGTGACCACTTTCTCCAGATCAATGCAACAGCTTCTTCCATTACTAGTCACAGTAGTTCCATAGTAGAATAAAAGTAAGTCCACTCTAATCAGTACTTTATTCCTCCATCCTGTGGACCCTGGGATGGTGATATCCACTCCATCTCTATATCAAGAGGGGAGTTTATTTTCTTGTATGTTTCCATTATTTCAAGCAATGCTGCAGTAGAGATACTAATAGCTGCTTTTTTTATACCAAGGAAATATCATGGAGTCATATAAATAACATCCCAGAATGTTATGGCATGTAGATTTTTTAAAAACCTTTTAAAACATATCCTGCATCTTCTTTTTTGTTTGTTTTGTTTTGTTTTGGATTTTTAAAAAATCTGTTGAAGTATATCACTCATACAGAAACATACATAAACAGTAATTGTGTAGTAATAGTTGTGAAACTACAAAACAAATATATATAACATCATACAGGACTCTCATACCTTACCCTACCATCAGTACCTTGTATAGTTGTGAAACTTTTTAAACTGATTATCAAAGAGCATCCTCAAAATATAACTACTATCCAAAGTATTTACCCCCAACCCACCCTATTTTATTATTGTATCATTTTACGTGAACATACATAAACAAGTGTATAGTAAAAGTTGTGAACTTAAAAAGCAAACATGTATAACAGCATACAGGGGTCCCATACATCAACCTACTAACAACATGTTGCATTGTTATGAGACATTTGCTACAAATTATAAAAGAATATCATCAAAATCTTACTGCTGACTATAGTCCTTATCTTACATTTGTTATATTTTCTCCCCAACCCACCCTATTATTATTTTTAAAATACGCTTTTATGACAGAAGTCATTAACTTACAAAATAATCATGCACATGTACAGAATTCCCAAACAACACCCCTCCATCAACACAACAACCATTGGAACATTTGTTACAGATTATGAGATAATATCTTCAGATTATTACAAGGTCCACAGCATATATTTGACACACTTTTTCCATACTCTCCCTTTATCAGCACAGTACATCTTTGGCATAGATGCATGAATATTACATTATTACTGTTAACCATAGACCTTAGGTCACTCCAGTTTTACTTTTCTCATGCCCTGCCACATTGCCACCACCATGCAATAGTGATATACATCAGCTCTAGCTCCCAAAGGACACTCTTGCACCTGTACCATCAACCACAATTCTCATCCACCTCTGGATTTACTGTGTTATGCATTCCCTAGATTATTCTCTAGCATTCTGTCACTTGACGTTTACATCTCTAGACTGCCATTTTCAGCCACATTCTCATTTATGAACCAACTGTTACTATAATGTTTTACCATCAACTCCATACATTTCCACACCTTTACAGTAAAGTTAATTAAAACTTCTACATACATTAAACATCAGTCATCATCTCAGTCCTCCTCTTATCTTCTTTAAGGATCTACCACCTACCAGCAGGTCTTCAAGATATTTTCCTACATTTTCTTCTTGAAGATTTATGGTTCTTGCTTTTATATTTAGGTTTTTGATTCATTTTTAGTTAATTTTTTCTAAGGTGTGAGATAGGGGTCCTCTTTCCTACTTTTGGCTATGGATATCCAGTTCTCTCAGCACCATTTGTTGAATAGACTTGTTCTGCCCGAGCTGGGTGGGTTTGACAGGCTTATTAAAAATCATTTGACCATAGATATGAGGGTCTGTTTCTGGACCTTCAGTTCAGTTCCATTGGTCAATATGTCTGTCTTTATGCTGGTACTATGCTGTTTTTACCTCTGTAGTAATCATAGTAATATGATTACTATTATTACTGTCATATTACCTCAGTAATATGATTAAAGTCTGGAAATGAGAGTCCTCCAACTTTGCTTTTCCTTTTTAAGATGTTTTTGGCTGTTCAGGACCCCTTACCCTTCCAAATAGATTTGATAGTTATGTTTTCCATTTATTAAAAAATGCTGGTAGAATTTTTATCAGGATTGCATTGATTCTATATATGAGTTTGAGTAGAACCGACATCATAATGGTATTGAATCTTCCAATCCATGAGCATGGAATGTTCTTCCAATTATTTGTCTTTTTTAATTTCTTTTAAGAATGAGTTGTAGTTTTCTGAATATAAGTACTTTACATCATTAAGTTTATTCCTGAATATTTGGGTATTATTAATATCAGTCGTATTTTATTTTCACCAATCTTTTGACACTTTGTTACTTTAATTGATATAATCTTCATTTCTAGAACTTTTTCCAGGCATCTCTCTCCTGTCTTTTCTTTTCAGGCTATAACACAGCCTTTAGAATTTCCTGCAAAGTTGGTCTCAGTTTCTGTTTATCTGTGAATATTCTAAACTCACCATTTTTGAAAGACAGTCTTGCCAGATATAAGATTCTTGGCTGGAAGTTTTTCTCTTGCAATATCTTAAATATTATCATACTACTTCTTGCCTCCATGGTTTCTGATGAGAAATCACCACTTAATCTTATTGGTTATCCCTTATGTTTTATATTGCTTTTCTCTTGCTGCTCTCAGAATTCTTTTTGGCATTTGACATTCTGATTACTATGTGTCTTGGAGTTGGTTTATTTGGATTTATTTGGATGGGCGTACATTTTGCTCCTTGGACATGGATATCTATGTCCTCCAAAAGGGTTGGGAAATTTTCTACCAATATTTCTTCAGATATTCCTTCTGTCCCTTTTCCCTTCTCTTCTCCTTCTGGGACACCCATGATATGTATGTTTGCACATCTCTGGCTTCCGTTTAGTTCCCTGAGACATTGTTCAAATTTTTCCATTCTTTTGCTCATCTGTTCTTTTGTGTGTTCACTTTCAAAGGCCGTTTCTTCAACCTCACCAATCCTTTCTTCTGCCTTCTCAAATCTGCTATTATATGATTCCAATGTATTTTAAATTTCATTTATTGCACCTTTCATTCCCATAAAATCTGCTATTTTTCTATGTATGCTTTCAAATTCTTCTTTGTGCTCATCCAGTGTCTTCTTAATATCCTTATCTCTCTTTAGGCATCTCATTGAATTTATTAAGATCTGTTTGAACATCTATGATTATTTGTCTCAACTAAGTATAAGTTGTCTCAACTTATACCTTAGCCAGCCAAATTTATTAATCAGATAGCTGAAATTGGTAGCCAACTGTCTCTTCCACCCCTGTTTTTGAGAAATGGAGCTTCCAACTCCAGCCACAAAATAGCTCCTAAGGTGGCTTGTGCCACCAGCATAGAATGATCACAGGCCTCCATAGCATGGCCTTTATTTTCCCAGAGAGCCTGACTCAGGTCTCCCCAGCTTCCTCCCTGCTGGAGGTGGGGCTGGGGCTTATGCTAGAGCTGCTATCTGATCTGGATGGAAAAAAACCAGTGTCTACCAGCACTGTGATTTTTTTTGTCTTTATTTATTTTCTTAATATTACATTAAAAAAATATGAGGTTCCCATATACCTCCCACCCCCCTTACCCCACTCCTTCCCCCATAACAACAATCTCCTCCATCATCATGAGGCATTCATTGCATTTGGTGAATACATCTCTGAGCACCAGCACTGTGATTTTCAGTCAGCCCTGCTTCCCCTTGTGCCAGGGGCAAAGTTAAAATGGTAGCTACCAGCCTCTTTCTGACTTGGATAGGTTCAAACTTTAGCTGTTCTGGGATTATACTTTAGCCTGCTGAATGGACTAATTATATCTCAAGTTGGTACTCAACCATCTCTTCCTCCCCCATTTTTGGGAAGTGGAGTTTCCAGTTCCAGCCACAAATGGCTCCCCAGGCAGCTTGTGTCCAATAGAGGATGGGCACTGGCCTCTGGGGCGTGGAGCGTTCTACTTACTAATCTTCTTTGCAGATGGCCTGTCCCCTTCTTCCGTTCTCTTTAAAGGATGTTGCAGGATGCTCTTCTGGTCTCCTTGAGCCCCCCCAAGAGGTGCTTTAGATAACTCTGGGTGATTACTAAGCATCCTGTAGCACAAGCTGACTCTAGGGGCTTCTTACTCTGCTGCCATCTTGCTGGTTGTCTCTATCCCACATCTTCTTTCAGCTGAAGCTGTTGCATGCACAGCCTATACTTTTCACAGGTCTCATAAGTAAATCTTACTTCTTTGAAATACAGTTGAAAATGAGCAACATGGAACCTAAGAGTAATGAGATGAATTTTTAATAAGACATAATCTGATGTGGAGACAATTCTATTGAGAATTTTCAACATTACTTGAGCAATAATAATACCTGCATTGGAATAACCATAATGCTTTACAAAGTGACTATTTTAAAGGGCAATGCTCTTTGGATGTACACATTTAGTAATGTTTGTGCATGTGTTTTATTCAACATAAAACTTTTAGACTTTTCCAGAGCATCCAATTAATTTCTGACTGAAAAATAAAAGCAAACAATCTTCCAGTCAGCAAATGCAATTATACTCTGAAGTTTTTATGTTAGTGTCTCTTGTGTGTTAAATCTTACTATCTGTAGGAAATTTTTTGTGTTATTCTAGATTTGTTGTCCAACAGTTTCTCAGCAATTTTATATGCAAGCACTTTCTCAGTGAGATAGGAATGAACCAATTTTATTTTAAGCAGTGTACAAAAATGGCTGTTGGTCCTCATGAATTTGTAGTGTTGATTTTTTTAAAACTAAATACAGAACTTCACAATGAAAAAAAATTGGCCATTGGGCACAAGACCCATTTGTAGAGAGCAGGAAATAAAACAGTGCTTGCCAAACATGTCTCTAAATTTGTTTCACTACCATGAAGTCCAAATTAACAGGTTTCACTTTTCCAAATACTGGTCATTGAAAAATTTAGTCATCCTTGCTTTATTAGTCAAAGTTAACAAAAATACAACATCTTAGATAAGGAAAGCAAAACAAATTCTCCAGGGTGGGGAGGAAAGAAAAGAGCCAGTGGGTGGAGGGGGTTAAAGAGTAGATGTAAGATAAAATATATACTCAAGGCCTATATAACATGGCTTTTAGAGTTACACTTGAGACAGATTATTCATGAGATTTTGATGTCTTTTTGATGTGTTCAAAAGTGTGTGTAATCTTCAGAAATACTGTTGAATCGAAGTAAATTAGAAATTTAAGTTTTGAGTTCAAATTTTAATTCAAACTTGTTCTTATACCCATGAAATTCCCACTCCATGCTGATTTAAACGACCGTTTTTTCTTTGAGTAGTGCATTCAGTCTCTCTGCCCTCTATTCTTGGTTTTTGGGATTCTCACTCTTTCCTCTGGTGCTTCATATGTAGGTTTCCTTCGGTTTGTGACTTTCCAAGTATATGTAGAAGAGTTTCTCCCAAACAAATCTCTTTAGCATCCTGGTCAGGTACAAAGGATTGATTTGGGCAAAGCTGAGGAGAAGAAAACACTTTTCCTGAATCTATGTTGAGGTTAATAAATCCTCATTTGTGAATGTGTCACCTCTAATACCTGGGGCATTCATTGATAGGATCCTGCTAATACTTATCTGATAAATTGGAAGGAATGCTAGAAAAATGGTCAGATTTTAGATAAGGGTTAAACAAATTCAGGGTTGTTTCTAACATAATTATTTCTTTGAAGTTGGTTGGTTACCTCCAAAAGATAGCCATATAAATGAGATTTCATGAGAATAACATGTATATTTCCATAAGAATTATCTCTGCCTTATAAAACTATGTCCTTAAGGAAAAAATTTTACTACTTTAAAATAATTAAGTTAAGAAACATCTGAATTAATGATAAAGTTGATATCTTTATCCCTCTGTCTTCTGCCCTCCTAAAAAAGACATAAAAGTTTTTTTTTTTTTTTGGTATGTTGAATTGCTTTGAGTTTATCAAAGGAACTTATTTCTCCATCTCCTACCCTTTAATAGAACCTAAAGTAAGCTCTGCCTTTATGGTGTGTGTATCATATCTGGGTATAAACGCACATACACATTAATGTCACATTTATTCTACCTGTTTAGGAGATTTGTGAATCATTAAGGTATAATGTACATAATGTCTAGTGAGTAAGCCACCTGAAATTATTTTGACCCTCTAATTGCCAGAACCGTCTATAGAAAAATAGAACAAATTAGAGCACATAATATAGTCAAAAGAAATCCTTCAATAGATGGTTCAACAATGAATATTTAAAGATGTTTATGATTATAGTAGAGTTTAATTATAAGCAGAATTTTTTATTTCAGTACCGGTTTATCAACATAGGAGAAAAGGTTTTTTTTTTTTTTTTTTTTTTTTTTAATTTTTTTATTTTTTATTGACTTTGTAATAATATTACATTAAAAATATATATGTGAGGTCCCATTCAACCCCACCCCCCCACCCCCCCTCTCCCCCCCCCCCCCCAACAACACTCGTTCCCATCATCATGACATATCCATTGGATTTGGTAAGTACATCTTTGGGCACCTCTGCACCTCATATACATTGGTTCACATCATGGCCCATACTCTCCTCTATTCCATCAAGTAGGCCCTGTGAGGATTTACAATGTCCGGTGATACCTCTGAAGCTTTATGTCACACTAGCCTATATGCAAAGCACAGTCCTTAGACAATGTTTAATCATCTTGTCTCTGTATCTACCTTCTATCCATTCAAAACTTCCTTCCATAGTTCCATGATAGGTAGGGGGAAGAAATTGGCTATTTGAAATTTTTTAAAATTTGCATATTCCATCACTCTAATTGGCTTAGAAAGGCTGACCAAAACTTTCTAGCCCTTAAAATATGTCATAGGTGCACCATTCTTTGATCATGTGGTCAAGGCTTAATATACAATGCCCTTAACACTCAGTAATATTTTCTACATTACTTTTACAGTACTTCGTATTGTAACTCATTTATGTCTTTTTCTTTTCTTACAGTTTCAATAACTCTCTTTCATTTGGGTTCTTTGATTGTCATTGCATTGTTGTTTATTCCTCTGGTTGTAATTTGAGAAATGAATTCACACAAAGGTTTTTGTTTCTTCATTTTATTTCAGTTTTGGCATGATTCACGATGGGGAAGGCAATCCCTGCAGGAAGGCTGAAGGCAATATCATGTCACCCACACTGACAGGAAACAATGGGGTGTTTTCGTGGTCTTCATGCAGCCGCCAATATCTCAAGAAATTCCTCAGGTAAGAGGCCAAAGCCAGAGGTGCGCCCAGGCTTGGGGTGGGGACAGGGAGCAGTGATCTGTAGCCAGGGAGCTGCAGTGAAAATGGCTTTTGACCTCTCAGTGAACAGAAAAGTAACAAATTGCCATGATGATGATGACAAAGACAATTGTTTTATGATCATTATTGTTGAAAAAATAGATTGAGGGCCTAATACAGTGCTAAATGCTCTCAGTACATTGCCTCATTCAATCTGCAGCAATCCTAGAGAGGTTAATTATGCTGCTTAAGGTCCTACAGCTGTTGAGTTTCAGACATAACAATCCCATTTATGCCTGTTCTGAATCTAGGATCTGGGCTCTTAACTGCCTCTCCTTCTTTACTTCCTAAGGCTGCTGTATACTGCTGTTTACTGTGAATAATTATTTTAATCTGATTAATTTGGTCATGGGAGTATTAAAAAATGTTCACAATGTGTTCATGTTTCTTTAACAAATGGCGCATTCTCTTGATTGTCTATTTTGTTGGCCATGAGCTGACTCTATGTCCAAAACTCTTAGCTTGTGTTAGTAAAATTGGAAGTTGGGAAGGTAATGCTATCTGAATCCAAGTTGAAATTCTCTGAACTTTCCCTTAATTTTAAAAATTTGTAATATATATTTGATCATTTGATCATGTAACAATATATTTGCTGTTGATATTTATACATATATATTATATATTGTATATATGTATATATTGTAATAAAAATATATAATATTATGCTTATATATATACATATGTATAGGTCTATCCTTTCATGTTTATGTAGGTGTATCATTTTAATCTCTGTTGGCCCACAAGGACAATCAGGTTCAAATCCCATCTGCCTTGACCACATGTATGTTAGGGAAACTAAAATTTCTTTGGGAATTGGTATTTTTGACTCCTATTCACCCACTGAGTATTATTTACATACGTTTGCGGAATTACCAATACCACAGGCAAGGCTGATTAAATGTAAGGACTTCTAACCAATGATATCCAAAAGGACAGTAAAAATGGACAAACTTTTGTTAAAAATAAGCTTTACTATACAAGATTTTCTAATTAGTTTTATAATTTGGGACCTGAATTTATCTTCTCAAACTCATGTGAGAATGGAATCCACAAATCTTATAAATCAAGGTCAATTAGGATATAGGTTGAATTTCCATCTCAATACATTACAGTTAAATGTTTTGTGATGAGGATAGCAACAACAAAAGCTTACTTTGGGTGCTTACTATGCTGTGTTAAGCACATTATGTTTTCTTGTTTCCCTCTAACAACCTTATGGGACTCATTGTCAATGAGGTGTATAAGGGTTACATAACTTGGCCTTTGTTATGTGGTTGACTAGGACCTCTGTCTGTCTGACTCAAAATCACACTTAACCAAATCACTATTTTATCCCTCAGTGATACCACAATTAATTGTTGAGGTAGATGGAGATAAGGTGCTTTCTAAGAAAATCCATGCCAATAAGACTGACTGTTTTCTTAACGTGATTCAGTTAAACATACCTCAGGGCAATTTTTCTTTCTTTTGCCCCAGTGTATCCTTTCTCCTGATTTCTTTCAATAATTTTACTCCTTTATTTGTAAAGATTATTTTGAGGTAAAATACAGCATGATTTTAACTGGTAGACAGGTCCTACCCGTCTGCTTTATGTTCTACCTTTAACACTTAGCCTAATGCTGGCTACAGAGTAGGCATTCAACAAATATTCATCGAATATTGTTGAAAGAGACGTATGAGGGGAATTTTAAAATTTGTTATTTCCTATTTCCCATTTCGCCAAATCACTTGGATGGCAGTAATGTCCAGCACCATGTAAAACCCTTTGTAGCTTTATGTCTTCTTAGACAGGCCTCACCTATCAGAGTAAACATACATTTTATCTTTAAACATATACCAATTTCTTTAACCATGTTTTATTTCTCTTTGCATGTTTGCATTGCTTTAAATGGAAAGAACACAGAGAATCACAGTAATTAATAAGTATGTGTTATTACTGTAGCACTCCTCAGGCTGGGTGTCTGGTAGATGAGCCCAAGCAAACAGGACAGTATAAATATCCGGACAAACTACCAGGACAGATTTATGATGCTGACACACAGTGCAAGTGGCAATTTGGAGCAAAAGCCAAGTTATGCAGCCTTGGTTTTGTGAAGGTATGTTTGCTTGTGATTTCAAACTTACATTAAGATTCTGCAATATGTCTGTATACCTAACACAAGTATAAACATTTGGGTTAGTGAGGCCAAGGGTTAAAGTCTGGGTTATCTCTAAAATGTCAGTTGTTTGACATGATAATTAAGTGGCAATTTTACCGCCAATGAATTATCCAGGCTTATCCCCCATAGACGATGCTTGGTTTAAACTCCATTTGACTGTATCCTTGGAAGAAAACTCCTCCTCCTTAGAAGATTTTATCGCTAGCAGTAAATCTGGGAACAAGCGCTTTTACCTCTGGGTAATGACTATATCTGTTATCTTTGTACTCATATTCTCCTTTAATGTACTACATTTAAAATCATCACCACCCCAATATACTTCATAAGCCTTTTATAGTACATGAAATATTTTATAGTACATGAATTATGATATGCTAAAATTCAATGTGCATCTTGAGTAATCTTAAGACTTTGGTGTCAAGTCCTTCATTCAAAATTGTAAAACAAATAGATGGGAAAGTGCAGAAGTAGAGGATGTCAAAATGAGAGAAACCTTATTCCATCTGGTCAAGGGCTACATCTGAGAGAGCCGCAATCTAAGCATCACTAAAAAGTGGAATCATTTTTAAGTGGGTTTACTCCCAGTATCCAAAGAGAGAAATATGGAAGTCCCAAGTACCTGGCTAGGTGGAAATGATGGAGGTTTATAGCTTTTCCTCCTCCTCCTATCCTTACTCCCCCTCCTCCTATTCTTTCTCCTCTTTATTTTCTTCCTCTCCCTCCTCCTTTTTCTCTTTCATGTACCAGCAGCAGCAGTTGAATGAGTCTGTGCCACATCAGGAATTGTTCTCAGATTTTTTTTTTACCTTATTTCAATATTCACAAAAATCTTTTAAAATTGGAATTATCAACACTTTTTACCTGGAGTTCAGAATATGCATTTCAACAAGCCCAAAGCTGCAAAACTTTTACATGGTAGAACCTGAGTAAAAGGAATCACCCACATTGATGTTAAGCTTCTTCCTCTCCATTGGTGTTTCCTAACTTTAGCCACCAACATTAACATTCCGTCACTGACGACTGCCTCCATTAGTTGTGCTATATCTCTGTACAATATTATATTTACTTATTGCTTTTTTGCAAATCTACTCCCTTAAAAAAAACATATCGTCTGAAGAAATGATCACCAAATCACAGGTTCGATAAGCAGTTGTTCTCTTTTTTCTAATACAAACTAAATACATAACTAATAGAAGAGGTTAGACATATAATACCCACAATTATCTGGTGATTCCTTCATGGTACATGGACTCTACTTTGGAAAATGCTTATGTATCACTATCCTATGTACAAATTAAAGTCACAACTTTTTCTGTTGCCTGTTAAGTTGATGCTTTTGGCAGAAGTAAGAAGCCATTCACTTTGCTGAAAAAGTTTGTCTCCTCATTTGGTCTCCTCTTTACATCATTCTAAAAGGATTCTTTAGCTTATTCATTCATTAATCAAATATTTATTAAGCACATACTATGCCACAAATGCACAGATGGTAGTGTGTTTGATTTTCTTAGAAATATAAAGGAAGTTCCTAAGATTACTATCATTCCTTCAGGATCACACATTCAACAAAACTTTGTGGGCTACCTGTTCTATATGAGGCAGTGTGCTAGGCTTAAACAACCATTCTTAAATTCTAGATCTTCTTTATCTGGAACCATATCCTTCTTTCCAAAGACAGCATCTCAGTGTGATAATCTTCCATAGAAAGTGGAGCAAAGGGAAATGGAAATTCCAGGTTGGAAGATCACATACTTGAGGAAGGCAAGGGGACAAGACCGTCTGGAGGGGAAGGGAGTCTTAAGAGACAAACTAAGATGACTATGAGGTCAAATGCAGAAGGTGGAGTTGGTTGATGGATACTGAATGTGGAATGTTATTTTTCCCCATAGCCTGCTCTTGGTACCTAAACCTACATATAATTTGGAATATAGCCAGGCTTCTGAGGCTAATAAATAGTTCACTGCTATGCCCCAACTAGGAGAGAGTTTCCAAAACAACAGCATCTCCTAACCATCCTGTTTATTTCAGATACTAAGACCAGCTCCAGCAACACAGGAAGGAAATGAAGTTTGCTTTCAGGATCTTTATTTGTCCTCTCCTTGCCTTTCCTTTCTAGTCTTTCCCCCTTGCTCCACCTATTCTTTTCTCTGTACCTCCTACAAAGGCGGTTTTGCATTGTGATTAGAAGCACCCAACACAAAAAGAGAAACAGGAAATAATTGTCCAAGAGTCCCTTGAACAACTATCATCAACACATCAGCATCACTTGGGAACTTAGAAATACAGATTCTTAGGTCCCATGCCAAGCATTTCCAGGTTGCTAAAACAAATACCATAAAAATAAAATGGATTCCTTTAACAAAAGGAATTGATTGGCTCAGTTTCAGAAGCTAGAAGACTTGCTTCCTCCCAAGGACAGTCTTTTGGCTGTCCAGCAATCTTAGGGGTCAGGGTTCTCTAGGGAAAAAGAACTGACAGGAGAGATGTGTAAATAGTAAGAGATTTTACAAATTTGTCTTACACAGCTGTGGGAATGCACAAGTCTAAGTTCTATAGGGCATGCTGCAGGCCAATGGAGGTCCTCAATGAGTTCCCCAGGAGATGCTGGTTGTCTAAAGAAGAGATGGGAATTCTCTCTCTAAATGCTGAAATCACTTTTTTTTTTTTAGTTTTTTTAACTTAATATTTTTATTGTCTTTTTTTAAAAAGATACATAGATTATACAAAATGTTACATTAAAAATTTGAGGTTCACTTCTCCTTTTAAAACCTTCAGCTGGGGATGAGATGTCACTCATTGCTGACAGCAGTCTCCTCATTTGATTCTAAATGTAATCAGCCATTTATGCAATCAACTCCTTGATGATTAAAGTCCAGGAAATGCCCATGTATTACAATTAGCCCAGTGCGTGCTTGATCAAACACCTGGACACTATTACCTGGCCAAGTTGACACATTAGCCTAACCATCACACCTGGCTTTTTTGTTACATGGCAGTGCACATGGAAGCATCTTCTCCTTTCTCTTCTGGGTTCTATTGACTGCCAAACTCTGGCTGCTGCTTTCATATCCAATTTCCTTTGCCTGGAAGGACTTCAGCCATATTGGGTTAAGACTCACCCTCATTCCGTTTGGGCACACCTTAACTAATAACGTGGTCAAAGGTCCGATGTACAAATGAGTTCACACACACAGGAGCAGAGGTTGGGACCTGAATATGCCTTTTGAGGGGGATATGATTCAATCCCCAACACCCAGTGATTGAGAAATTTTGGGAGTCAGCTCCAACTGTCTGTAGTTAATCAAGGATTTCAGGTAATTCTGATGCATTGACAAGGTTGAGAACTACTGAATTAGACGATCCTCAGCTCTATACACATGCATGTGCACACATACACACATACATGGATCTCTGGCTTTGGAAACTAAATGGACCTGGGTTTAAAATCTTATGCCACCACTTCCTAATAGCTCTCAGCCTCAGTTTCCATATCTGTAAGGTGAGAATAATAATTGTTTTTCCCTGGCATATTTGTGAGGACTAATCTATTGTTATAGATGCTTCCCCCAATAAACCTTAAGGTTTTCCTCCCCTTTGCTGTCCTCCTTTTGTCTTCAGCAGTACCATCACCCTCACACCTGGGGCTTCTTTCTTGTCAAAAGGCCTGAGGCTGCCTATTTTCCAACACTCCCCCCCCCCAGCCTCAAATTTTCTGTGACTTTGGCATATCAAGCTTGATCTCCTGTTACTTTCAATGTGTTCAAGAAAATGATTTGCTAATCTGGCTAATGATTCCCCATTATTGAGACAAACCCAAAGGAAGATTACCTCCACAGCACTTAAAACATCCATTTGACTGTTGGGCCTTATTAAATGTTTACTGACTGCCTTAGAGAACTGATGCTGTTTGCCAGATGTCCCAAGCATGCCAGAGGTCTCACAGGGCTTTTCGGTGGTAACGGTTACAGCTCTGTTTTCAAGCAGCTGTCTTCCCTCAGGGCACTTGTAGGCCGGGCCTCACGGCAGTGATCTCTGCCGGGTCCCAGCTGTGGTGGTTACGGCCCTCCTCTGACCAGCCGCCTTCCCTCATTCCTATACCAACCTGCCTCTGCTCTACGATATTTAGCATGCACTTGACATGTTAGAGACGCAGTAAATAGTTATCGGATTTATGATAACCAAAGCTAATTGTTTTTAGCAGTTCCTTTCCATAGAGTGGAAGATTTTGCCTCTTTCCTCTCTCATCCTTGCCCAAGGCAGGAGTGAGTTACCCGCCTGGTGAGTTTGAGAGCTCTCCTGGCTATGAATGGCCTGGTACCTTCTCAGTGTCTTCTCTTCTCGCGCTGCCTGCGCACAGGGTGTCTACCTTCTCTTCTAACATCCTATAAGTGACCTGCCTTCGGTGGGGATACTTTTGCTTGTCTCCTCTGCCTGCAAAACGATAAAGTGTTAGTTTAATACAGTGGAGATACCATGAGAAGCCTGTTTGGCTGCAGCTCTCAGCCACATTCTTCAACTCATCTTTATCAATAATCAGGTTTTTATCTTGCTCTCCATTTGTCTGACTTGAGTGTCTTATTTATCTACTGGCAGAGCAAACATGGATGTTATTTATTGTTCACCTTGAATCCAGCAGTAAGGAAGTTGAAATTAAATATTCTTCCTAGCATCAGACTAAGTGCCAGTAGACAGAAAACTTAAAAGCCCAGGATTTAGAGTTAAAGATCGCGGTGAAAAGTTGTTTAGCTATTTGAATGAGCTTTTTAAAAAAACTGAGGAAGAAAAACCTTTTCTCTCTTTCTATAGTAATACCTAATATTCTGTGCTGCTTATATATCAAACAATGCTTTAAACACTTTATATATGTTCATAATCACGACTCACAGCACCCCTTTGGGGCGTATGCTGTCATCACCCCTGTTTTCTAGATAGTACTCTGAAGCACAGATAAGTAAGTGTTTTGTTCATGTTTTCACAACTGGTAAGTGGCAGAACTAAGATTGGAACTGGTTAATACACACTCTTAACCATTATGCTACACTGCCTTTCCTATTATCTACCCCAAAAAATATATAAAATGGCACTTAAGACAATTCCTCTATCCAAAAAAAGAGTGAAAGACTTAAATTACACATCATAAAAGAAGATAGAAAATAGTCAACATGAAATGGTGTTCAATATAAATTATTAAGAAAATATGAAATATATTGCTCAGTGAGGTACCACTGTGCACACACTGGGATGAGTACCACTAAAATGTCAAGTCAAAAAAATAGAAAATAAAAACAAAGGCAAAAATACTACCAACTCCTAATGCCATCAAAGATGTGGAGCAACTAGAAATCTCATATATTGCTTATGAGAGTGTAACATGACACCATTTTTTTTTTAACAATTCAATATTTTTGTTTTTATTCTGGTAACATATATACAACGTAATCTCTCATTTTAACCACTTTCAAATACAGAATTCAGTAGTGTTAATTATATTCATAGTGTTGTGGTATAATCACTTTGGAAAATGGATGGTTTGGCAGGTTTTAAAAATTAATTTATCTATGTATCTTTAAACAAGAGACAAAAAAATTTAAAATATATAAAGTTAAACATGCCCCTGCCCCCTGACCCAGCAAATACACTCTAAGGTATTTACCTGAAAGAAATAAAAACATGTGTTCACAGTAAGACTTGTCCAAGGATGTTCTTAGTTATTGATTTGTTCATAAGAGCCAAAGGCTAGAAACAACCCAAATGTCTATCAAAAGGTGAATGGATAAACAAATTTTAGTGTATTCATACTCTATTCATCAATTTAAAACTATCGATCCATACAAAAACATGGATGAGTAAAAACATGCTGAGCAAAATAAAACCATATATAAAAGAACCCATACTCTAAGACTCCATATAAATGAAATTTAAGAATAGATAAAACTACTCTATGGTGATAGAAATTAGAATAGTGGTTGCTTCTGGGTAAGGAATTTACCAGAAAAGGGCATGAGGGGATTTTTTGAGGTGATGAAAATGTTCTTTCTTGATTGTGGTGATATTTACAGTGGTGTATACATCAAAACTCATCAGGCTGTACACTTAAAATGGATACATGTCGTTGTAATACATTATACTCCAATAAAGAGATTTTTAAAATGGTGCTAGTGTCAACTCAAGGTGACCATTACTTTTTAAATTCCCCCAACTAATCAGAGATTTACCTGCTAAGGTAAGTTGGGAGAATTTACTTAACTTCTCTGAGCCTCTAGTTTCTTCATGGGTACAATGAAGAAAATACTCATATCTACCTCAGAGGGTCACTATAATGATCCTGTAAAATAATTCACAGAAGACTTTTAGCAGCAGCACCCAATGTTTTTTGGAGCATATTCTCCTTTTTTTTTTTTTTTGAGGTCCTTTCACATTTCTTTGATTCTTGAAGACTTTTAAGGATTTCACAGTCTCTTATACAAGTGAACACTATTATAAATACAACACTTTTCTTTCTTATATTAATTTACTGAGAAGTATTTATTGAGCCTCATATTGCCCAGGTCTGTACTAGATGCTTGGTATACATCAGAGAAAAACAAAATCCACTGCCCTTGTATTGACGTTCTAATGGGAAAGACAGACAATGCACAATAAATGTAAATAATAAAATGTAAATTAGAAACTCACAAGTGCTAAATAAAGGTGGAGAAGGGTAAGGGAAATTGGGAGGCCGACTAAGCATCAGCTGCTGAAATTGAAGTTTTTCATCATGAGGTCACAGGAGACCTCACTGGGAAGGTGAAATTTAGGCAAACACTTGAAGGAGATGAGGGAGAGTTAGCTCTGCAGAAAGCTGAGGGAAGTAGAACAGCTGTGGCAAAGACCCAAGAAGGAAGCAAGCTTGAGGTATTTGCAGATCATCGAGGATGCTACTGTGGTTAGAGTAGAGTGAGGAACAGGTCAACTGGGAGAATATGAGGTCAGAGAGGTAAAAGAAACTTGATTATATATGCCTGGCCATTGTGTGGTTTTGAGCTAAGAAGTGACATGATCTGACTGACTGGATTTGGAAGGATCACTGTAAATCAACTCTCTCCAGTAGTACTTTCTGCTATGATAGAAATATTCTGCATTAGCCAATGTGGTAGCAGCCACTAGCCACATGGGCTGATTGAGCCCTTGCAGCGTGGCTAGGGTAACTGAGGAAGTGAAGTTTTAATTGTATTTCTTTTTTTTTTTTTTTAAAGATTTATTTATTTATTTAATTTCCCCCCCTCCCCTGGTTGTCTGTTCTCTGAGTCTGTTTGCTGCGTCTTGTTTCTTTGTCCGCTTCTGTTGTCGTCAGCGGCACGGGAAGTGTGCGTGGCGCCATTCCTGGGCAGGCTGCACTTTCTTTTCACGCTGGGCGGCTTTCCTCATGGGCGCACTCCTTGCGCGTGGGGCTCCCCCACGCGGGGGACACCCTTGCGTGGCACGGCACTCCTTGTGCGCATCAGCACTGCGCATGGCCAGCTCCACACGGGTCAAGGAGGCCCGGGGTTTGAACCGCGGACCTCCCATATGGTAGACAGACGCCCTAACCACTGGGCCAAAGTCCGTTTCCCTGTATTTCATTTTAATTCATTTAAAATCAAATGTAAATAGTCATGTGTGGCTAGTGGCTACCATATCAGGGAATGCAGCTTTAGTTACAGTGTTGAGAATAAGCTGGTAGAGATAGGGGGTGGGGTTGGAAGCAGGCAGGCTAGTGAGGAGGGTGAGGCAGTAATCCATAGGAGAGATGGCTTGGAACCAGATGGTAGCAATGGAGGGGTGTTAATTGTTCATAGTCTGGAAGTATTTTGAATGTAGAGCCAATACAATTCCCTGTCATAGTGGAAGATTTTCTGGGAGAATGAGAGAAATGGAGTAGTCAAAGGTGACTCCAACATTTTTTACCTGGGCAACTGGAAGTTTGGAGGTGTGGTAAAGGATGATAGGGGAAGGCTTAACATAGTGCAGGTTTTGGGGTACAGATGAGGAATTCTGTTTTGGGTGTGTTAAATCTGAGATGCTTCAGAAAAGTTGATTTGCAAAAATCATGAACAATTTCATTTATCACAGTTCACTTGAAGGGACAGGCCTCCTGTGGAATACAGCTGGTGAACAAACACGGCCAGTGAATGACAGGATAAAATACTGTAGAGCTGAGGCTCCTTCCTTATGAACATTGTTTATTTCAGGAAAAAAAAATCATATCCAAAGGGACCTTGGAGTCTTTGGTTGCTTTTATCCCTTAAATTATGACTTTAAGTTCTGAGAATTATAGATAACGAAAGGTTCATTGAATATAATGGGGTGGGTGGGGGAGAGGAACAAACAGAAAAGTACAAACTCCCCTTTCTGTTTACTTTGAAAGGCAGCTTGCTCAGAGAGCTTTCATGGTCATCAAAGCATGTAGTTGCCTATAATTATGTTTGACTTCTGCACTTCACCACAGAAGAAATAACATGTTCACACAGCCTGTCTTATTTCACTCTAGAATCCCTGTGTTTTTCGCTTTGTTTTGTTTCCCTGGTCCACGTGAACTGCCCGATTCTTAGCCCTGTGGCCTGGCATTGACTTTGGAGTCTAGGCCTCTGTTTCTTTGGTCTGCCCTGGGGCCATTATGGTAGTTGCCACAAAGGCTATGGGTGAGGGTTCTGGCTTTCCCCTGGCTGTGAGAAGGAAAACAATTTAATCCTGAAAGCCTTTCTAGCCTTGGCTTTGGGCACTTCAAGGGTTACCTCTCATTCCTCCATTTTAATGTAGACGGCTCCATTTTCCACATTAATTGATTCCCTCAAACCAGAGATCTTACAAGAGATGATGGCTCTGATTCGCTTGTTGGGAGGTCACTTATGCCTTCTACCTATGTCCTATGGCAGGTCCCATTTCCCTGAGAAACTTTTCTATATTTTGTCTTATGAGCTCTTTTGACCTCTGGAAATGGTGTGTGAGTGAGTGTGTGCAACCTGGGGTTGCTGGTGGTGGTATTTCCAAGCAGGACCTCCCTGGATTTTTTTTCCTCAGCGTATTCAACATTTTCCCTTATAAATATCCTTCCATTCTCTTTTGAGGAAAGAATTCTATGGTCTAAAAGGCCAGACTCACTACTGCACATATCTCTGGTTTCTCTGTGTTTTCTTTTCTTAGTCCTGTGGAAAACTTTTTGTGAAATATCTCTAAGCATGTTCTTGCCATATTTTCTAACTGTAAAATCTATATTAATTGGAATACTTGGGGAATTGGGTGCCTGGTTAATTGAATTTTCAGGGTTGCAAGAAGTGACCGCAAAAATCATTTTTTTTTTCCTCCCAGATTATTAGTATTTTCCCTAAATGCTTGTGTTCACATTTCTACCTTAGTAAATAGAATGTGGCAAGCATAATGGGATCATTTTGATACTTAATGATTTTGACATTCTATTAGTGACATAATTCTGAACAGCCATTTCAAATGTTTGTGCCAGAAGGAATCTGGTTCAGATCCCTTACTTTATCCATGAGGAACTAAGGTCTGGAGAAGTTGAGAGCTTTCCAACATCTGTTAATGGCAAATCCAGGTCCAGAGCAGTGGGTAAGAACCTGGCCTCTGGAATCAGGCCAGCATGAGTCCTGCCTTTGACAATTGCTAGCTGTGTGACTTTGTACTTTAAAAAGGCCAGTAGCTTGCCACTCTCCTCTTCTATAAAAGGCTGTTAGTATTAGTTTCCTGCTGCTGCTGTGATAAAGGACTACCAACTTTAGAGACTTAAAACAATACAAATTTAGTATCTCAGGGTTCTAGAAGTCAGGAGCCAGCATGGGTCTCACTGGGCTAAAATCAAGGTGTCAGCGGGACTGTGTTCCTTCTGGAGGCTCTACAGGAGGATTCATTTGTTTGCCTTTTCAACTCCTAGAGGCTTCCCACAATCCTTGGTTCAGGGCTCCCTTCCTGCATCTTCAAAGCCAGCTACATCCAGCTGAGCCATTCACACATTGACATCTTTCTGGTTATCTTCTGTTTCCTTTCCCATTTAAGGACCCTATGGTTACATTGGGCCCACCTGGAAAACCCAGGCTTGTTACCCTGGGTTTTAAGGTCAGCTGATTAATAACCTTAATTCCACCTACAAATTTCATTCCCCATTGCCATGTAAACTAATATATTTATAGATTCTGAGGTTTAGGACATGGACATCTTTGTAGGGACCACAATTCTGCCTACCACAGTCAAGTGCAAGAATTAAATTATTTCATAGATCTAGTGTAAGAATTAAATTCTGTAAATGCTTGAAAATGGCAATAAAACTGAAGAAGATAGAAACAAGATAGAGATGATGTTAACAGCTGATATTTTGAAGAACATTGTGTGCCAGGCAAAGTAATCGTTTTAAATGTATGATCCTATTTTTCCTTCAGAACACCTCTAGAGAGGCCAGTACTAGTATCACTATTTTACAGAAGAGGAAGATATACCTTAAAGAATTTCTATGACATAACCATAGAGCATGTAACCTGAAATTCTAGGACAAGTGTGTGAATGCGTCTTGCTTGATTTCCAGTCTTGGCCTCTTGTGCTACACTGGTTGTTGTTATCATTACAATCCAGGTCTCCTAGTTTTTATGTCATTGTTCTCTAAAGTAACTGATGTTGCCTCCCAGTCATTACTAAGCTCACATGAATATGCAGGAAGTGTGAAGCTTCCTCCTTACACAGTTGCCGGGATCCTGCTTATTGTGCTACCACCAACTTTACCAGTTACCTCCACTTCCTGGATAATTTGTCTGATTCCATAAACCACCTCAGATTATAATATGGTAGATAAGAACATTGTTTTCATTTTTATTGTATCATCACCTTTACCAGTCCTTTCTTTCCTTGCAGGACATATGCAAATCACTTTGGTGCCACCGAGTGGGCCACAGGTGTGAGACCAAGTTTATGCCTGCAGCAGAAGGGACCGTGTGTGGCTTGAGTATGGTAAACTGCATACTTGTTAGTTTTTATTGCTAGAAACTTGATAAGACATAGAACCAAAACTATTTTTACTGTGACCTTAGAATGGAATGCCTTGGCTGCATATATATTCTGATTTTTCTTTAGAATAACCAGCAGCTTTTATAAAATTTCATGCTAATGTAAGTAAGTTAACACAGTTGTTCAAGAAGATTTTTTTTTTAGTTTCATTTTATAGTTGTTTTCCTTTTTGAGATGGCAGCTTGAATAAAAATATTCTTTGTTTCAATAAGTAAGTAGGTTTCACTATATACCATTTGCCTTTTATACTTAATGACAGTAGGTAAAAGCCTCAGGATCAGGTGTCCCCCTTTAGTGCCAAAGAAATGTGACTGTCCCTCCACAACGCAGCCTGTGCCACGCATCTTATTGGACCTGCTCTTAAGCTTCTGACATGCTTGGTAGATTCACAAAACTTATGGTTATTGAAGAGTAAGAGACATCTCCATGGATACTGTACCAGAAAATCTTTTACTACTGCACATCTTCAACCTGAAGACTCCACATGAAGAACCATGTTTTCATTGAAGAGCTTCCATGTATTAGTTTCTATTGTCTTTCCTCTTTCCTAGTACAGTCTAGAGGGAAAGGTGCACTTGGGAAAGCTGTAAATGATCTAGATTTGGGGATTTCGTGTTAAAGACTGGGATATAGACACATGAATGATGATAGAGGAAGAGAGGTTACAGATTTGCTAATCTCTGTCATTGGCTCTTTCAAGGCAGCTCAAGCCCACAAGAAGACTTGGTCATTCTAAATTAACTCACCTCCACACTAATTTATTGAATACTAGATATCGGGAACTTGAGACTCTGGAGATAGAGATAAAGAAATCTCAGTCCTATCCCTTTATGAGTTCACCGTCCAGTGGGGAGATGTGTGCAGAGGCCAGTAACTCTTTTTCCACATACCTTATTTAAAGCACTTAGTTGCAGTTGAAGTCCAGATGAATAGGAAATGAATCTTGCTCAGGATTTGGCATGCACCGAAGAAGAGCTACAATGAATTGTGCACTAAGAGGGACCTTGGAGTTTGAACTGAAGTTCTCCAGGTGGATGAGAGAAAGGGAAGACTTCTTGGAGAAAGACAAACCAAAGAGACAAAGCCACAGGAACATGAAAATGAATGAGTGTTCAGCAGGCCTTTTTGGATATTTATTAAGGTGCTTAATTAATGCTTCTTAAAATATTTATAATTTAAACTTTTTTATTTTAAAGAAAATCAACATTTTAAAAATTGTAGAATTATAGGCAATTTTAATCAGCTATAAAATTTTATTCAGATATAGTTGATATTTTGATGAAGTCCTAGAAAATTCCAATAAGGATACTCACTGAAATGTTGAGTATTTTCATTGTGACCATACAAAACAATGAATAAAATGAATAATTGAAAATATAAATGCTGCTCAAGCCATTTTTATTTTTAGAGGACCAAAGATTATAGCTTAAAACTTGGAGACTAAAGGGTATTCAGTTTCTTCTTATTAAAAGGCAAGAGTATGAAACATAAGAGGGAAAGTAGAAAAAAATGTATAAGAAATGAGAGCAGTGAAAAATGACGTAGGCCTACGGTTTGTTACATAAATACACCAGGGATCTAAGTTCTATAGGGACTACAGTGCTCCTGGATTTAGACCTTAGTTAATAATACATGAGACATTTCAGACCAGGAATGAGAAATCAGATGTCTAGCTCCCCATTCCTCTTTGACCCCTCTTTTTTTTTTTTTAAGGAGGTACCGGGAATTGAACTCAGGACCTTATATATGAGAAGAAAATACGCAGTCACTGAGCTGCATCCACTGCCCAATGAGAGTTAGTTTTTCCATTTTGTTTGTTTGTTTTTAGGAGGTACCAGGGATCAAACATGGGACTTTTTACCTGGGAAGCAGACACTCAACCAATTGAGCTACATCTGCTTCCCATCCCTACGTATTTTAAAGAACCAGGGCTATACGTATATATTGGAGAAAAGTCCCCAGCTAGAAGGCTGCCCTCAATAGAGAATATCCTGATAAGTTCCATCCATTACCCCAGTCTTATAGTTACAGCATTTGTGTCTATGTTCCTCGGAGTCTTTCTTCACTAGGGCATGCAATAGGGTATTTATATTAGACAGTTAGCTCTAATAGAGTTTAGCCAGGGCCAAGCTTTATCTATGTTTTATCCCTAGTGTCTGGCACAGAGTAGCAACTGCTCAAAGTTTTGGTTGTTTATTTTGTTTGTTTTTAACTAGAACTCAACTGAATCCTTTCCCCTGCCCTCTCCAGGCCTTGAACCTTCGGGGATATTTGTACCATGAATCCTCAGTAAATGTGTGAGTATGAAAGCCTCATACATTTATCTGGAGTCAGGTATTTGCCTAAGCCATGGCCATGGAATCATTTTAAGTTAGAAGCAGCACCAGAAATACATATGTTTGAATGAATAGATAAAATTTTACATCAGTTATTAGTTTTATATTCTACATTTTATATGTAAAGTTCTGTGTATACATGTGTGAGTATATTTCTATATATTCCTGATTTCTACACTGACTCAAAAAAGCAAAAGAGCAACAGTCTAGCCCAATATCATGGTGGATATTGAAATAAAGTCAAATAACTCGAATGATTCAGATGGTGAGAAACTGATTTCTAAAAAAGAAATGATATTGGAGTTGAAATACATTGGTAACTGGCCTCTGAGGTGATGTGACCTGTGTCCCCTTTTTTTAGGAGCTTTGGCTCAGGTTTAAAGCCAGTCTCAGCTACTTGTGTAAATACTTCTATAGCTGTGTGGCACTGAGCAAGCTGCTTCATATTTCTTTGCTAAGTTTCTCTCAAACCTGAGAAAGGGGATAGTAAGTTTTTAAAGCCTAAACTTTTGAGGAAGGCGGTATGCTATACTGCTGCTTGCAAAGCTGGGGCGTATTATAGAGCCAACTGAATAGAGAACCTGGAGCTGCTGCTGCTGTTTTGTTTCGGGTATTGAGCTCAGAGATTCCAGGTAGGAAAGATGTGTGGCTTTGGTAGACAAAAATCCTCAAACAACTGATCACTTTCCCCCAAAACGTTCTCAACAATTGCTACGTGATATCGTGCCAAGTCCAAAATAGCAATTAATCCAGGGAAAAGAAAAATTAAAAACAAGAATTAATCGGTACATGGCAAGAACTTGAAGAAAGGAAGCAATATCTTAACCTAGACAAAGTGCACTAGCAACCAAGCCACACAATCAACAGCCACGAAGCCAAATGTATCATGGGGGAAAAGTGAAGATTTGAAAGTCAAACAGCCTCTCCGCAGTTCTGTAACCGAACCCCTGCTCCTCAGCAAAACCTGGCGGGGCCCAAACCCCAGCCCTTTGGCTCTAATTGCAGAGGCTTTTAGGAAAGTGTGCAGTTACGCTAAGTCATGCAGAACTTGCTCATAATAAAAGCACCGCTGAAAAACCCCACTACCAGAGGCTAATACAACCCCCACGGAGCGAGATGACCAACGAAGCATGGAATGTATTACAAAGGAGAACTAAAATGGGAAGGCTAGGGCAGGAAACGCTCCTGCCCCAGTTGGAGCAGATCATTCACCAATGAAAGACCCAGAGCTAATTTATCAAAGACATTCTGAGCCCCTTAAGGTTCTGAAGGGAGGACCCTTTTGCACAAAGCAAAAGGACAAAGGGTGTTATCTGAAGAGCAGAATTTGTGCAGACAAAGTTAGTTTCATAAAAAAATGTCCCATAGAGATGGTTTGGAATAAACAAAAATATAACGTGTGCATGGTTGAATCTGTTTTTGAGATGAGTTAATACTCAAAATGATAAATTCTGTGTTAAGATCTTAAAAACTGTTTCTCCAGTAAGTGAGCCCAGTTGTTCAGGGGAGGCTCTGTTGTAATCTTATCTGTTGACTACCTGGCCTGTCCCGGGGCATCTTACCTGAATGTTTCACCTGGAGAGATCACAAAGCATATAATCCTGAGCCTGCTAGTGGTAGTCACCTCTTCTTTAGATGCCAAGCTTTCAAAACGCACGAGGTAAATGCCAGGGAACCAGGTGTTCATGAAGTGCAGGAAGGGAAGGAATTCTCTCCAGTTGCCATGCCCTTTCCTATTTGCCAGCAGGCTTGTTTTTCCCATGACCAGACAGGTTTTACATCTCCTTGTGCTTTCCCAGTGGTCTCTGACAGGAACCATGTCGCACACTCTTTTCACAGTGGTGTCGGCGAGGCCAGTGTGTAAAGTTCGGGGAACACGGGCCCCGGCCCATCCATGGCCAGTGGTCCACCTGGTCCAAGTGGTCAGAATGTTCCAGGACCTGTGGCGGAGGAGTCAAGTACCAGGAGAGACATTGCAACAACCCCAAGTAAGGCTCCAGGGGGAAGTCAGTGTCCATACAACCATTAGTCTGCAACTATTTTTAAGGGTGGTTTCCTCCTGCTTCTTTATGGTAATCAACAGTTTTGTTGTTTGCCTATAAAGGCTAAAGGCACTGGAAGGAGGGGATGGGGGCAAAAAGCAAAACTACTGCAACAGAGTTATGCTGAGTGTGAATATGATGTTCAAGGACTGCTAAGTTGGAGCTTCTGTGTTCATCTGAACTGCGGCTACACGATCACGCCATCAGATGCCTGCGCTATTGGCTGGTGAACCGTGTGTGTCTCTCAAACTGGCGAACTGGAGAAAGTATGCTGATTTTTGCAATGCGGGAATGTACATCAACACGTGTTGACAGATCTCCCTGACTTTTCAGGAGAAACCAGAACTCCAAAAAAAATGTAGTGTGTGGAATTTCCAAATTTTTAAAATATTGACAATGATTTCAATTTTTTAAAAAATACTGGGAGAAATAATCAAAACATTTAAAGACTGAAATTGGCCCATGAACTCCAGTCTATATATACCCTGTGAATGTGGGAAGAGTTTTATGTTACTTTTATCCACTTTCATGTGAAACCTTGGTAAGTTGTTCATTTTCCTATCAATAAGGTGAAGTACAAGAGTCCAGAGTTAGAAAAATAGGAGTCCACACCCCACTTCTGCCAGTTATAACCATGTGGCCTTGGAAAAGCCAACTGAGTTCTGAGTTTGGATTTAATGTATAAAATGGAGATGATAGTACTTATCCTGGAAGCTTTGGGGAGGATTAGAAATTCTATTTATTGAACACCTGACACACTGGGCATTCAACAAAGTATTCCAAGGTCCATGTGGATTGTGTCTTCCTCAGCCCTAGTGCACCAGAACCCGGAAACAGAGGGTCAGCTTTCATAAGAAATGGCCAGAGGTCTCAGTGATGAAACTGGACTTGGGAGAGTTGTGGAGGGCAATAGAATGAAAAGAATGTGATAGGATCTTGGGAAAGAGTGAATTAAATTTTCTAACAAGATTTGAGTGGTTAGCATAGCAGGGAGGTTCACAGCCTGAGCTTGCGCCCTGGCTGGGCCCCTTCCTTAGCTGTGTGGCCAAGGGCAATTCACTCTCCCCACCTCAGGTGCTCATTTGTAGAAGGGACAACGTAGTACTTGCATCCCTGAAGTTAAAATTTGTAAAGTGCTCACAAAAGGTGATAAATTGCGGATTAAAAGAAATAGTGAAATAGAACAAAAGAAATGTTTAAAGGAGAAAAATGGTGCTTTGACTGAGTCAGCAGTCTGAATTGGAGAAAAGGGCTTATTTGTTCCAAAATACCAGTGAGGTTTTGAGATCATTTGACCATGGTTTGCTAGGGGACATCTCAGTCTCATCTAGGGGTTCATAACCTGGGCACTATTGACATTTCAGGCCCCATAGTCTTCGTTGTAGGGGGCTGCCCTGTGCAAGCAGGATGTTTAACAGCATGCCTGGCCTCTGCCCATTAGGAGGCCACTGGTACCTCCCTCCCCAATTGTGACAACTAAAAGTGTCTCATATGTCCCTGGGGACAGATTCACCTCTGGTTTGAGAATCACTGGTCTAATCAGACCCAGTAATTGGGTACAATGTAAGGGTGCTTGCCATGCATTTATAACTTTTACCAGATTATTAAAACTACCCTCTTGATGCTTTGAGAGTAGCCTGTGTCTCAGAGAGAATTGTTCAAATCATTATATTACTTACATTTTTGCAGCATATTTCATGGATCTGGTTTTCATACATCACAGCATTTTACAATGTAGATATTTTCCCAAGAAAGAAATAGATTACCTAATTTGATAGCTCTGCTGGTAAAGTACATGAATGACACCCCTGAGATTTAAATTAAAACCTCTCTCATATCTGTGGGGTTGAGAACTCTTGTTGTAATAAGGCTTTTTGCATGGAAATATCACATTGTAATTTTAGGGATGCTTAATTAAAGAATTAATCACTAAAAGAATTAATCCACTTGGTGCAGTTTCATCATTTTAAACAAGATTAAGGCTAATCAGAACAGTGTTTACTTTAACTATGCATGAAGTCACAAATAAAACAAGTCGGTGATTGGCTGTCCCAAGACAGTTGAATTAATTGCTCTCTGTTCTTATTGTACTTTGTTGTAGTAAAGTTGTTTTTTCCCCTATTTCAAGTCACTGATTTTTTTCTTGCTTCAGTTTAAACTTTTGGTTGTGTTCACGTCACTCTGCATAACCATTTTCATTTTCTCATGTGAGAATCAGCGTGAGCTTTCTATTTCACATACAGTAATGATGGTTTTTCCAGAACATATTTTATTAGTATTTCATAAAAATATGAATTATTCTTGGCTGATTCATGGGTTTATCAAACTTTTGAGCTTCAAAGCAGTGTAAAAGTTATCTGGTTCTGGAATCACCAAAATCAGGCACTTGCAGCCCTTCTTTTCCCACGTCCAGACATTTTTAACTGATCCAGGCACTATTTTCTACTGAGGCCTACAATGCTTCAGGAACCTTCTCAAAACATTTCTTCAGCATTTGCTTCCAGTCAGGCTGGAACTGGCACATGAGTTGAAACCTGTTGTCCAATCTGATTATTTTACAGAGGGTAATGGGAGGCAGAGGGGCCCAGACAGAGCAGCCATAATTGCCCAGGACACCACCCTGAAAATGGCAGGCTAAGACTGAAATGTCAGTCTTAGGCTTTTACTGTTTTTGCTGATTCCTTGACTACTCAGTTATTATACTCTCAGAGGGCCTAACGAAATTCCTATAAACTGCGTTCAAGAAACTTAATAGTCATGTGTTAAAGCATTCTAGAACTTTCCAAAAACAGTGAGTCTAGTTGAGAAAGAAAAATGTACCACTTTCTCTAATGCACTTTAACAGGTGGAGCCAGGAATAAAGTCATGGTTCCAGAATAATGATTGAATCAAACCTGTGGTTCATTTTTCAACCAGTAATTTCCAGGCTCAGCTGCTTATCAAGAATCACCAAGGGTGCTATAAAAATACTGATTTCTGCATCTGCCCTGTCATATTTTCTTATCGAGAAAGTCATGGAGGCCTAGGAAGCGAGCCAGCGAGCTAGCTCAGCTACCCAAGCGATGCTGCTGGTCACCCAACCAACCAACGATATAACCGTTTGTAAGCAAAACAATGACTATACTTTATAGCAGTGTAATGTAAAGGCAAAAACCTGGGCCTAGAAATTTGTTTCCTGACTGATTATAATTTTGTTTCCAATCATAAAGAATTTATTACACCAAGGGATGCTACTGTAGAATTTTTCACTTAATTTATCTTAACACTCATGTTTAAAGCTGCAGAAAAGTATGTCTGTATTTAAGGACTTGGTGAAAAAGTCCAAATTCTTGCCCTTTGTTACTTTGATCACTCTGACCTTATTCCATAATGAAACATGAAATACCTTAGGATGTAAAAGCTATATAGCATAGTGCCCAATATGGTGTGGGCATTTAACAAGTAAGTATAATAGGATTTTTAAATAGCTACCATTTATTCGTGCTAACTCTGTCCTAGACGCTGTCCTAAATTCTTGACAAGATTATTATCTCAGTTCAACCATCCCAACTGTTGCCATTTTACAGAGGAAGAGGTTAAATAAAATTGCCTAATCAAGCCAAACCCTTGGCCAAACCCTAACCATTGTGAATTACTGCCTCTCTTCCGCTCCTTTCCCTCCTGCCTCACTCCCTTATATGCAGGCAGAGAAGAGAGCATAAAGAATCCTGGACAGACAAAGATCTGAGTTTTTCTCTGCTCTCTTTCTTGCTGTGTGACCTTCATTCAGCAAGTTTTGTGAGCTCTCTCAGCTGTTTTTCCCTTCATCTCTCAAACTAGGGGACAGCTATATGAGCCTTGAGGGCTTTTCCATGTTGCAGCCTCTATGAATTGAAAAGTAACACATGTGGTCCTCTTTCACTTTATTGGGGAGAACTAGTCCAAATGAGGGCTATTTATAAAATCTCAGACAGAAAGTCTTAAACTGAGAAATTAGTTGTAAATGTACCTTCTAACGAGGACCAGGGTAATACTGAGGATATTGTATGGTACTTTAAGGATTTCTAAATGCTTCAGGGATTTGATCTGGCACAAGGCTGCTGCATGGTCATGTAGTTGCTCCAGAATATTTTGAAAAGCATAAAATCTCCTCCTGGCAGTGTCCTACTTCCCGTTTCTGTTGAATCCATTTTAACATTCAGTTATAGGGGGATTTGATAAAATATGCTGAAGCAAATCTGAGAGTGTTTTATAGCATACTCGTGCTTCCTAAAAGAGACAAGGAATTTTAATCACATAAATTTCTTAACCTGGAACCTCCTTTCAATCTACATGTTGGCATCAAAATTTACCGTAGTTGGGTAAAAAAAGGCATGAAAAGAAACAAATGCTTTGTGCAATGGAGTAAGCTGGTAGGTTGTTAGTGGTAGTTTCTAGATTGGTTTCTGCTTTTTTTAAAATTTGGCTTTCTGGTTTTGGCACATTGGAGTCTGTCTACCAAGACCTTAATGAGGTTGCTTCATGAGATTCCTTGCTCTGGAAATCCATTTCCCATTGTGCTTGGCAGGAATGGTCTAGGCCACCTGCAAAAGTTTAAAAAAACAAACAAACATGAAGATGAAAATAAGGGAATGGTTTTACCTCTAAGTTTAGAATCTATTGAATAAAACACAAGTCAGATGTTAATCATAGCATCAGTTCAATGCCTGTCAAAGCTGGTATGGAGAACAGGAATTGGACATCTGGACAGAGGGGCTCCCTGCTACTTCTCCCCTGTGACCTGGCTTCTTCATAACAGCATGCAATGGTATAGTATAGGAAAATGATGAGAGTGTTGGGAAACGGGAGAAAAGTTGGAGAGGCAGCTTGGGTCAGCTTTTGAGGCACTTCTGCTGCCATCATATAGAGCGTGTGTGTTTGTGGGTCAAGCACACACACACAAAGACATTACTAAGGGCATTTAGGTGAGTTTACAGATTTCTCTAACAAACTGAGGGAATACGATGAGTGTCAAGAATAGCCCTCCAGGAAACAGCCTTTAAGGAAAGTGTCTAACCGTTTGATCAGGGATGGCAAGTAAGGTTGATCTAACATACCAATTCCAATGAACGAGCAGGGATAGTGACTGCCTAGAGCTCTGCGGAGGAGGATTTCAAGGCCATGTTGGACTTCTGAAAAAATTAAAAATTAGTTAGGTCTGCCATGGAGATAGGAAGTGGCAAGTTGTTTGTTACATGTTCTCACTCCTGTAAGAGACTGTCTACACTGCATAAACTGTAATAGACTGGAATGTCTACACTGCATAAACTGTAATACCCTGCATAAACTGTGGCACTGCCCCTCCCCCACCTTATATTAATGTCTGTACCTAATAGTGAACACTTTGCTAAACATTAAAATTCTTTAATTTTGTTTTTAGGCCTCAGTATGGTGGCAAGTTCTGCCCAGGTGCTAGCCGTGTTTATCAGCTGTGTAACATCAAGCCTTGTAGTGAAAATAGCTTGGATTTTCGAGCCCAGCAGTGTGCAGAATATAACAGCAAGCCTTTCCGTGGGTGGTTCTACCAGTGGAAACCCTATACAAAAGTGGAAGGTAACTCATTCTCTGACACTCAAATAAATATGTCTCTTTGTGGATAGCAATGTGAATGAGCAGCACAGAAGAAATGGCTGCATCTATATAAAGGTTCACCATTTACCTTTCATTCCCCAGACCGCCCTGGCCTGGTTTCTCTTTCAGTCCCATAGGTTTTGTTTCTTTTTCTACATCTTTTTTCACAGGACACATCCCATTTACTCCCACAACTTTAAGCCAAAGTGTCCATGTGTTTGAAATGGACTTGTGTTTCTAAATTTACCTTTGACATTTCAGCAATTTAGTCTCCCAGGGATGTTAAGTGAATTTGGTATGAATTGTCCAGACCAAAACTCATGAAACCATATATGCCCCATAGCAACACCATACTCAGAAATGACATGTCAGATAATTACAGATGTGGGAAGGCCTGTATGCAAACACACACACACACAAGAACCCCCCCCCAATATATATATTTTAAAGCTAAGTTTATATTTTACATTATAATTAATTTAGTTTTTATTGTAAATATCAGAACATTTCTTATAGTTACAACATGAAACATTAATGTACTTAGTAATAAATGGAGAAATAGCTATCACTGTTCTAGTTTAGCTCCCTTTATAAAAATTTTAACCCATCATTTCTATTCACTTAATTTACCAAAACTCATCCATGCTCTCTTGAAAAGGGATAAATGTAGAGCTCCAACTGCACAAGTATAGGTTGGAAGTAGATTTGATTTGAAAGCAATTCATGTATAGTAAATCTGTAGGCTGTTTTTGTGTAACAGCTCAAAATGAACCAATATCACCAAGTGGCAAAAAGGAAGCTAGCATAATTAGAAATGTCACTATTGCAATTAGAGCCTCCAAATCAAAGGAAATGGTAATACAATTTTCCTTGTTACTGGCCAGACTTTTTATGGAGCATTGCTTCTGGTTGGGGCCATGACTGCATGTCCAGAAGCATGGAAAGAGACAGGAACCAATGAGGTTCCAAGAGATGTTTACTATAGAAAAGAAATTGGTTGCCTTCAACAATTTGAGGAGATACCAAATAGGAGGGGTTTAGATGTATTTGATATAGTGTCAGAGAACAGAATTAATTCAAGGGCAAAGAACTTCCTAACCATATAATCTCCTTGGAGAGACCTTCTTTGCCTATATAAAGGATTCTTCCTTTATGTCATTCTCTGAACCTCTATCCTGTTTTATTTTTCATAGCTCTTATCACTGCATGAATGAATACTATGGGGTCATTTTTTCTTTCTCCATGTAAGATTATAGATATCACAGGATGAAGCCTTTGTCTGCCTCAGCACATCTGCATCACCAGCATCTTAATACCTCACTTGGTTCATATTTATTTAGTGCCTATGAGTTATAAATAAATAAAATTAATTAAAATAAAATAAACTGTCTACACTGGAAGGGCGTTCTCTTTGTGAGTAGTAAGCTCTTCATTCTACCAGGTATTGAATAACTGTCTGGGAACGATACTATACAGCAAGTTCCTGTGGATAGTTAAATGGAATAGTTGCAGCTACTTCCACTGCCGATATATGAAGGCCTATTTTCTTGTTGCTGTAGACTCCTGTAATCCCATATTTCTTACCTATGATCCTTTCTCTAAAACTCTGTCGTCCTGCCTCTCACTTCCCCTCCTGTTCTTTGCTTTGTTTTCCTTGATACTCCTTGACCTTTCCCATGTCACAGCTTTCATTCAAGCACAGTATTAACGGGGGCTGTTCAGTTGTCATCCTTCAAATAGGTTCTGTGGCGACACAGAAGCAGAGTGTTGAGCAAAAGCATTCTGTAACTGGTAAAATACTTTTTGGTTGCAAAGGTAGTTTTTTTACACTAATTCTATTTGTTTTCACTGAGTAGGGAGAATGCAATTGCATATGTTCACACAACAGATGTTTACTGAGCACTTATTGGATGTGAGATACTGTTAGATACAGAGGAGAGCACATTGAGTAAAACACAGTCCCCAGCCTTAGAAGCTCTCATCTTAGTGAAGAGACACTGAAAAACTGAGGCCTTCTAGTCCCTCTCTATTCTCCTTTTGATACTTCGAATCAAGAGCCTGACCATGATTTGAAAATCTTATGATATTCTTGCAGTTTATCAAGGAACACGGGAAGACTTTATTCATGAAGGTAGACAGTCTTTGTCCTACAAAAATCATCTTTTTTTCTTTTCTTCTGTATTTCTAATGGATGAATTCATAAATTTGCCCAGGAATCTGTGCAAGGAAAACTCACTAATCTCATATGCAAGAAATTGGAGGCATTACATAAAGCTTCTATTAAACAAATCCTAGGTGAGAGAAAAACTGTTAAGCCATCCATTCATTTGCATATTTAGGCCATAATAATTTAACTTCTTTTCCTCTTTTATTGAGTTTTATGAAGTATAACTATTTGCAAACTGTTTATGCATTTGTTGTAAAACTGTTGTCAGGGATATTGTTCAGTGTTGCCTGTGTAAGTCTCATGTGAGAAACGTCATCTGGAATTCCTGGCTAAGAAAAAGTTTTTCTATTTGAGGAATTGGCTCATAACTCCTTTCTGATAACAAGAGTTGTATAAATAGAATAATCTCTCTTTTTTTTTTTTTTTTTTCTTTTGCCTGCTATACCAGAAACTTCTTTGGGGACTTAATGGTCAATAAAAGTTATTTTTTTATTCTTCATGTTAACCTTATTTGCTTCCTTTTTTATTTTAGGATATGTTTTTCCTCTGTATATTTTATAAATATTATTGACTATGTCTTTTTTATGAAGTGTTAAAACTTTTCCTCTTAACAGACTGAATAAATATCTAAAGTAATTCATGTCCTAAATCAGGGTCATCAAATTGTGGCCCACTGGCCAAATCTGGCCTGTATTTTTCCTTTAATAAAGTTTTATTGGAACACAGTCACGTCCCTTTATATACATATTTTCAGTGTCTGACCATAGGGTCTGCAAAGCCTAAAATTTTATTATCAAGTAGACTAGCTACACCACTTACCAATCATATATGTATGGTAGCTATTACTAAGGATTGGAAAAATAAAATTCTTATGTATTAATATTAGACCAGTTTTATATGGGTTGCTTAATTAGCTTCGTATTTTTAAAAGCCATACATATATGCAAATATATATGTATATTTATAAAAAACTGTGCATAGCATTTCCCAAGATCATGATAGCTTTCTAAGTATTATATATTGAATCCATCCCTTTGTTGGTTATGTCATTTTCCATATACTTTCCCCTTGACCATGTCCTGTCTTGATCTCTTTGCTTCTAGAGGAAGATCGATGTAAACTCTATTGCAAAGCCGAGAACTTTGAATTTTTTTTTGCAATGTCTGGCAAGGTGAAAGATGGAACTCCATGCTCCCCAAACAAAAATGACGTTTGTATCGATGGGATTTGTGAAGTAAGAGATCATTCCTACTTTTGGGTGTATGATTGTGTTTGTATTTCCTCATATCAGACATATGCCATGAGAAATGTTGGAAGAGATTCTGTGTCTAGAGAAAAGCAGATGGCTTAGGAAAAAAAGAGCAAATCTTTTCCCTTGGATATGAACACCATCTCCAAATCCCTACCTAGTTTGTGTGTAAATTCCATCCAAGGTTTTAGTTTCTCTTTTCACTTAATTTCTATATATAGAATGCAGATGATAAGATATCCTGGTTTAGGAAGTAGTTGTAAAAGTTAAATTAGAATTTAAATATAGTAAACTTTTTTTAAGTTTATTAAGTATAATTGCTGTATGATTTGAACCTCACAAATATGTTTTGAAGAGGCACTAGTATTTATTCCTGATTGTTTTTCTCTTTTTTTTGGGTACTCACTTCCTCTTTTACTAATATTTTAGTTTGTTTGTGGGTTCTTAATCCTTTAAGGATATGTGTGTGTGTGTGGTTTAGCATTCTTTAAGTTTCTACTGGTAGAACTGGCCTGAATATGCTCATCTGCCATTAGTAGAAACAGTGACTTTTTACCCCAGTTTTGCAGATGAAGAATCCAAGCCTTATAAGTTACATAACTTCCCAAGTCATGCATTTAGTAATGGCAAAGGAAGAATTTTAAACCCCAGTCAAACTTAACCATAAAACTAATATGCCATAAATGTAGGAAACCATGTACCTGTTAGTTATTCTTGGCCACTGGCTTCTCAGATCTTTGATATTTCTCCTTTTTTTTTAAACATCATAGCCAGTGGGATGTGATCATGAACTTGGCTCTAAAGCAGTTTTGGATGCATGTGGTATTTGCAAAGGTGATAATACAACTTGCAAGTTTTATAAAGGCCTGTATCTCAACCAGCATAAAGCAAATGGTAAGATGTGCTGCTATTTCATTGCTGTCACTGGTAGAACACCTTCATTGCTACTGAACAAGTTTAAATCACGATAAATATGGTTGAGCCTTTTACTAGCCCGTCTGACATGACACACTTGATGGTGACTTTTGTCACTTGTGTAAGAGTAAGGGTGGGTAGGTTGTTTTCTGGGGTGAGTCAGGGTGTCTGTCAATACCTTAACATCTCAGAAATGTGTTAAAAATGCTTTCCTACTCTAGAGTTTTAATCTGCTGGCCAGGGTATCATATGCCCCACATTTGTCAGATAAAGAAACTATGAAACTTAGATGATCCATACTCACAACATTGAACTACTAGTTGAGACAATTATTTAAACATCTTGAGTAAAATTGAACTTTTTTGAGCTGAGTTTTCTCTGTTATCACTGTATCACTGTTGGGGATACGTGGCTCTGAGTTTCTCTAGTAGATAATAAAAAACAAAAAAATATTTCTCAAACTTTGTGGCCTCTAGGAAAAAGAGTATAACTCCTGTGCATGATATCCAAGCTCTGTAAGACCTTGGAAAAGCTGCATACATTTTCTCCCACTTGAGAAATGAACTAATGGATCATTTTCACTTCGTAGAGTTGGAATTGTCAGTTTATGATTAAAAAACTCCCACTCTATAGAAATGGACACTGTCTCTGGGCATGCCTAGTCACCTTTTTCCAGTACGCGATGTGGAAAAGAGGAATATTCTATTCTTTCTATTTAGAATATTACCCAGTGGTCACCATCCCAGCTGGGGCCCGAAGCATTGAAGTCCAGGAGCTACAGATATCTTCCAACTATCTCGCAGTTCGCAGCCTCAGTCAAAAGTATTACCTCACGGGGGGCTGGAGCATCGACTGGCCTGGGGAGTTCCCCTTTGCCGGGACCACGTTTGAGTACCAGCGCTCCTTTCACCGCCCGGGACGCCTGTATGCACCAGGGCCCACAAATGAGACGTTGGTCTTTGAAGTAAGCCCCTACTGTTTATTCAGTTCTCAATGCCTTTGGTAAATTTATAGTGATGACTCCACTTTAGGCTAGCTTAAAGAACTCCAAACCTTCTAGTTCAAGTTTGTTTCCTGACAGACTAAATCTTAGGGCACAAAGGGGAGAAAATGGACTGCAACTCCATTTTTGGTAAAGGACAGGAACCCAATGGGCCTCCATGAAAGCACATTGATTTTCACATTGAGATGTCAGACTTTCACTGTTAGCTTAAGTATCATGAACAGCAAGGGCTGTAAAATAGAATGAATCTTTAGATTCATTCTGTTTTGTCTATGTCAGCCATTTGGACAGTCCATTGTGGTTATTCATTGTGGAGGCCCAAACTGGCCTACAAGGCGGAGTGATGTATTAGAAAGAACATTTGCATAAGCATCAGGAGAGTTTTAGTCATGCCAGACCACCTTCTCCAGGTTGAAGGTTCCTTAGCGGTAAGAAAATTTTAAATGCTATAGGCAATAATAACAATAATGAAAACAGCTAATTTGGAAATGACTCTGCAAGGCAATTATAGTATGTACATTTTATTTAGTTCCTGCAATGCTTCTAAGTTTGGTTTTCCCATTTGTTTAAAATGCAGCTGATCATTTGCTCTCAAGGTCAGGTGATTTGCCTCCAGGCATGTGGAAATGGTACTGGCTACTCTTTACTGAGCACTTAAATGACCAGACACTCATGTCTGTCATTTCGAACTTCAATTTCTTACCTACACAATTGGCATAGAATACCTACCTCATGGACTTCCCAGGAGAATAAGCAATCACGCATGATGAGAGGTTAAAAGACTCGTTTAATTCGCACAGATAAGAAAAAGCAGAGCTGATTGAGAGTCCAAATCTGTCCCATGCAGGAGCTTGATATCTACACCTAGTCTGCTCATACTGCCCTTCTATTTACAAATAAATGAAACATAAGGTTTGTGCAGTGATCATCATCATCATATATTAAGGCTATCCTATCAAAGTCCTTCCTGTGTTTGGGCATTGGACTAATCAGTTTCATGCATTAGTTTATTGAATGCCCACAACAACCTAATGAAGTAGATGTTGTTATTGAATTCTCATTTTACAGGTGAGAAAACTGAGCCTCCAAGAGATCAGTTTACATGTCTAAAGCTATCTAGTGAGTGAGTGACAGGACTGAGGTTTAAATCAAACTCTTTGTGAATCACTTGTTCACCACATTACCTTGTGCCACCAATGCTGGAAAGATTCAGACACTCATCAGAGTTAACGTTTTCTCCCAATGTAAAGCAGCTACACCCGTCCTTGAAGTTACATAAGCATACAAGTGGTAAGGAATAGATACTATGTCCTTCTGGGAAATAGGAACCGTCCATATTTGAATTCATAAAATGGTGAGAACACATCTATTTATCTTTCACAACCCACACCCAAATCTATGGCAACTAGTGAGTTGGTCTGAAAATTGAATACCAAGAAGAGTGCTATCAGAAGCTTGTCGGATGATTTTTATTTAAATTTCTTTATTTCCCTCTTTCTGTCTTATGAATCTTAATTAGTTGGTTTTAAACAACTTACATTTGCTGTGTACCTGGGATGGAGGAGTTAAAGAAGAGTGCCTGCTCCTATGGAGCTTAGAGCTTGCCCTGGCCCTATTGCCACAAGGTATTTTGGTCAGATATGTAATTAATAAAGCAACTTTCAGAGATAGATATTTTCTCTGTCTGAAGCGCTCAGTTTTTATTATCCTTGGTCTGAAGCATGTGGGGCAGAAAAATCGTTGGAATAAATACCCTATTATGATGACAATGGTGATCCTTCACAGCTCATGACCATTCAATGGAGAAGACAGTAGAAATTAATTACTTCTAACTCGTGTGTATGAGAGTTTAGATTCCATGTGCGACAAATTAGTTGGGGTGAATTTAGATGATGTCTTGGAGTTTTCCTAATGAATTCTGGGATTTGCTGGAACTTTGGAAAGCAAAAATATTCAAGCAGGAACTAGTCATTGAGTTCCTTCTGTATATCATGCCCTGAGCTCCCATGTGTTCCACACTGAGGAAAAATGGAGAATATGGTGGTGGATGAACAGAGAAAGAAAATCCCTTGCTATCATGAAACAGTGTCAGGAGGGAGCATTACACAATTACATATCTAAATGATCACACAGATATAAGTTGTGGTAAGTTCTTTGGAAGAAAATAAGTGTAAGAAAAGAAAACAGCTCTTCCACAGGAGGCCCACATGCCACCGTTGTTGCCACCACCATGTCTCTCGTGATCCCTGAGAAGTTCCACTGCATTTTGCAAGTACTCAATACCAACATCTATGGGTGGCAGAAAATAGCCTTTGCCATCACGGCCATTAAGGGCATGGGGCAAAGGTATGCTTGTGTGGTGTTGAGGAAAGCAGATATAAACCTCACCAAGAGGGCAGGAGAGCTCACTGAGGATGAGGGGGAACATGTGATCACCATTATGCAGAATCCACGCTAGTACAGGATCCCTGACTGGTTCCTGAACAGACTGAAGGATGTCAAGGATGGAAAATCCAGCCAGGTCCTGGGCCAGTGGTCTGGACAATAAGCTCCATGAAGACCTGGAGCAACTGAAGAAGATTCAGGCGCACTGAGGGCTGCGCCACTTCTGGGGCCTTCGTGTCCGAGGCCGACCCCTGGCTGCCATGGTTGCACCGTGGGTATGACCAAGAAGAAATAAGTCTTGTCTGTTAATAAAATAATTTATACAAAAAGAAAAAGAAAAGAAAACAGAAGAAGGCTGTTTACATTGGGGTTCTGATGAAGGCTTCTCTGGGAATTGCCAGTCAATGTGAAACTTGAAAGATCTGAGAGCCAATCTGGTAAAGAGTAAAAGAAATTCAGGGAGAAGAAAGCAGTGATATAAAACCCCACTTGGAGAATTAGCTCAATGCTTTAGAAGAACTTAGGAAAAAAAGTCCAGTCTAGCTGTTGCAAGTGAGGAAAGAGGGTAGTAAGATGTGAGATGGGTACAGGAGGCGGGACAGGTCACGGAGGATATTATAAATCATGGTTAAGAAGTTCGCATTTCCTTCTTAGGGTAACAACGGAATTTTACGAAAGGGAGTGATTTTGTCTAGTTTGCGTTTTGAAAGTTCATTCCGGCTGCTGTGCAGATAAGTGATTTGAGGTTCAAGAATTGAGTTGGGTAAAGAGGAAAATGGCTATTCTAGAATTCCAGGTAAGAAGTGGTAGAAGCCAGAACTGAGATGGTGGCTGTGAGGAAGAGGGAAGTGGATATATGTGTAATATCCTGTGGATTGAGAAGAGAACAGAAAGTAGTTAGAAAAATTATTAGATGTGTCTTAGAGATGAATTCTGTGGGAGAAGAATACATTGAGAAAAGAGTCCCAGCATTCTGCCTTATCGTTCAGTGGAAGGTCTTGCCACTGTAACTGACCTGTGGATGACTGGACACAGGTGTCAGGGTGGGTAGAAGATTCCAATTTAGTTGTTATTTGGGAGAAGCCTCCTAGACATTCAAGAGTAGGAATCAAGTATGCAGCTGTGTATGCATTTACAATGCATCAGAAAAGCCTTGAAATAAAGATATAAATCAGTTGTTAAAAATATCTAAAGCAGTGTATCATTTGTTAGCTGAGGCTAGAGCTGAGACCCCAGTTTTCTTTGATAAGCTGCCTCTGGGTCATAGCTAAATAAATGCCATGTCAAGAACATGCCTTGTGAAGAAGCCGTTGGACCTTGGATGATACCACCAATCAAGAGGAACAAAAAGCTGGCACAGGGAGGCTTGCTTATGTCTGGAAATGTGATCCTCACAGGTGTCCTGGGATTGTGTATGTAGAGGCACATCTCTCATCACCCTGACATTTTATCATGTAATTTTGCTCTGCACCTGCACACTCACAGACATGAGAATGAAATGTCCTTGTCCCTGGCAACAGAGGTGCCATCAAAACTGTTCTCACTACTGCTATTCCAACTGTATAAGTTTCCTTCCAGATTTTAAGGTAATTAAGATGTGTCTGAATTCCGTACTAAAAAATTATGCAAATTCGGTTAAGTGTATGATTTGCAAATGTTTCTTTGATGAAATTTAAATTCCTTTCTGGAGGCAATCAGAGAAACCTGCCAAGTGTTACTTTCACAGTTTCAAGACCACACAATCTGTTCTTCCATCTTCAAGACCACAGCATTTCCTGTGATGTTGAAGCACAATTTATAAATGATAGAAAGAGACTTTTTAGGCCAACAACCTAGGGTGGTAAAAAATGAAGGATCAACCTCCAATTAATAGTTATTGAATAACATTAGCCTTAAACATTTACTAATGGAGATGAATAAGGGACAGATAAAAATAAACACATGTAACTTTGGTTTCTAAATCAGTTGCTTTCCACATAGTGTGATTAAGAGTATAGATGCTTTACTAGTTCTGTTACTTGGGCAAGTTTCTTAATCACTCTGTAACTTAATGTGATATGCATATCTGTAAAATGGGCAACTAATTAACTTTGAGGGCTATTGTAAGGATAATTTAATTGTCACCATCATAATAATTTTACCTTTGAGAATATCACATATATTTCTGAAAAAAAAAAAATCTAAATTTCTGACCACAGCTAACAGGTGACCTTGGGTCAAATTCAACTCCCAGAACTGCTTGATATTAAAGTAAAATGAATCAGTGCTTTAATATCAAGTGATTTCTTTTAAAACTATGATTCTCTTTTCTCTTAAGAAAAAGGAACTGCTGGCCCTGGTAGGTATTTGAGTTTGCAACCTTGGTCCTAGACCTTGCTCATGAGTTAACTTCTATTATCTTCCTGGGTTGCATCTCTGTCCAGGTGATGTGACACCCTTTAAAGATCTCACAACACATCTTCAGAGAGAGGCTGTATGCCTTGGTTTGCCATCGCTGCTATGACATACACCACACAGTGGGTTGGCTTTAACAAGAATTAGATGTTCCTAGTTCAAAGTGCAAAATCAGAATGTCGCCACAGTCATGCATCCTCCCAGAATTAAGGATGTTCTGGTGAAGGCAGTCCTCTGTTACATGGCAATGTCCTTGGTCTTCCCTTGTAGCTTTCTCTGACTTTTGGCTTCCACGTTTTATGGCTTCTTCTGGTTTCTGGTTTCTACTGACTGACTGCATCTGAATTTCCTTTCTTTACAAGACCTCCAGGAATATGGATTAAGACCTGCCCTGGTTCTGTTTGTCCACACCTTAACTAATAATAACATCTTCAAAAGGTCCTGTTAACAATTAGATTCATATCCCCAGGAACATGGATTAAGATTAAGAACATGAATTTTGTTGAGTGGTGGGGGTACATGATTCAACATACCACTGTCCTATTAGGAAAAGTTCTTCCAACCCTTTCAGTCTTCACTTTAGAGGAAGAGAATAGGAACTTCAAATTGGAGTAAATCTAGAGTAGTTTGGAGCTCAATGATGAATCTAACCCCTGAAATTATACTTTAGTTAAATCTAAATATAGGAATTGGACTCTATAATTGAAGATTTCTGTTTTTTAACCTTTTTTTAGATGTATAGTTTTGCTCCATTTGATTCTTTTCTACCAAACATCAAGCTGCAAATATCTGTTCATTTTCTCTAGGGAGGTTTATCTTGTTGGGTATCATTTTTAGGGCAACATGGCTTCATTATTTTTGCCAGGAGGGCTTTCTTTGATCCATCTCTAAACAAATATACATAAACCAAGTTCTTTGAGAAATAACCTAAGTAAGGAAGGCCGGACTATGTGCATTTCACTGCCTTTGCCATGCACAGTCACAACAAAGTATAAATCATTCCTGAAGAGAAATATGATTTTCACTAACTCATGACAAGCAACCATTTTTTGTTGTTTTTCTCTCCAGTTTAGTCATAAACACAGAACAATTCCGGTAGATTTTCAGTTCTGTTTGTAACTTAATCTTTGCACTTAAATAGATATTATCTACAGGTAAACCACAACAAAGAATAAGACAACAAATGATGGAAAGTGCCAAGTGAATGACCAAATTCCTTCTTTTTTTCATCTTTATAACATGAAATCACCCCTGGCATTGTCACATTAATCAGATAATTGCCACATTGTCACTGAACACCCTACTAGCCTCAAGTTGAGCCTTTTTATTTATGCATTTTTAAAGTCTAAGCATAGCTTTGTATCTTACTCATTCATATTATGTAGCTCTGATTAAAACTATACTTTTGGATTGTTCACCAGGTACAAAATTTTCCCTGATGTTTTTAAAAGGCACTTTTGAGAAATGGAAGGATGGCCTCAATTGGTGATGGACTTCTCTAAAACGGAACATGCTCATCAATCTGTGTCCTTGTAAATATGTATAGTGCCTTGTAAGAAAAAAAATTAAAGGGTAAATATTGGGCAGATATAAATAAAAGCATAATAGCAGTAAGACTTCCCCATGTCAGTTGGAAGTGTCTAATTTTTCTAAATGGTATTTTTACTAAAACATAAATAATATCTCTAATAATACCAAATTTCACCACAGTGTAGTAAAATAACATTTGCTTGGCAAAGTCTTATGTTATGTAGTCATACTACTTATAGACTCAGAGGAAGCTTAAATTAGTATCCTGGGAATGCGATCTGTCTTAAAAAAAATCTGGATGGAAATTTATATGATTAATTGGACATTGCTTGCTTTTTAAAGGAGTTATGATTCATTCAAAACTTGCAAATATGTTACGAGCTAAAAAAATAAAAATAAAATCCAGTAACCCAATATGATCTCTATTTACCTTTTGAAAGAATTTGGGTAGTGACTTTAATATTTAAATTACACTTTATTTGTTCTCAGGAGAACAAGTTCTCAGGAGAACTCATTTCTGGTCCTTTTTTATCATATGCTCCTACCTCTCCAAAATTGTTGGAATGCAGTAATTTTAAAAACTTAAAACTATGTTAAGCAAGAAATTACATTTTTCTAAAACTAGACTATATATCAGTATCCAAGTAATCCATGGCTGTATTCCTTTAAAGAAAAAAGTTAAAATTCTTATACTTTTCCATACAACTATGAATTGAACAGAATGAATACTTTTGGAGCCAAACAATGTTCACTCCAATATAAAAATGTTAAATGTGCTTTACAGTCCTGGGGGATGCTGAAATCAAAGTGTGAGAACCTATCAAGAAGAAAAATGTTGTTACCGCCACAGAAAGCATAAGTCTGAAAAAGAAAGCACTTTCTCTTTGGCCACTTAAAATTATTGCATGCTCACCAAATTCTTATTACAGTGTAAAACTTAGCAGAAGGATATGTTTGCCAAAACACATAAGGATGACATTGTGAGGATAATACCCCTCTTTTTCTCTTGTTTATATTATTGCTTCAGATCCTCCCAATTGCTTAGCTAATTCCTTCTTCAACCACCTTTTATGTATTGATTCGGGTACCTGCCTTCAAAGTAGTTCACTTCCTCTCAATGTCTGATTTTAAAAAAACAAAAATTCAATGAACATCCATTCAGTGCCAGGCCCTGTGCTGGATATTTGAAAAGACATAAATTATTAAGACATAAAGCATGCCACCGAAACTTTATAGTCTCAGATCATTAAAAATATAAAGAGCAAATTTTGTTGCTGTGCCTCAGAGGCAACATGGCTTAGAACAGGGAGCATCTGTATAGATGCTTGGTGATACGGGTTGCTCTGATACTAACTAACTTTGGACACGTCACTTAAATTATCTGGGTCCTATTTCCTTGTTTGGGAATTGATTTCCCAGGCTGAACTAATGCCTCCCACTATGTTTTATGTCACTGTCCCAAAGCACTTTTATCGCACCTGAAATCCTTGATCATCAGACCTATGAATTATTCATCTTTGTATCTTCTAAAACTGGCATAACGTTTAGGACATCATAGATACTAGAAAATATTTGTTGGACAAATTGCACCCAGTGATGACATTCATTCATTCATTTTTAAAGTGGGGGCATGTATTAATCAGGGTTCTCTAGGGAAACAGAATCAACAGGAGATATCTGTCAATAGTATGCAATTTTTTAAGAGTCTCTCACGTGGCCGTGGTGATGCACAAGTCCAGGTTCCGCAGGCAGGCTGCAACCAGGGCTCCCGTGAAAGTCCAATGAAGGTCCTTGATGAGTTTCCAGAAGATGTCGGCTGTCCAAAGACGAGCTGGAAAATTCTCCCTGAATGCTGAAATCACATCCCCTTTTAAGGCATTCAATTGATTGGATAAAGCATTACTCATTGCTGATGGCAATCTCCCTGATTGATGTAGATGTAATCAGCTACCAATGCAGTTAAGTCACTGGTTACTAAAGCCCATAAATGCCCTTGTATTACACTTAGCTCAGTGCTTGCTTGACCAATCAACTGGGTGCAGTTACCTGGCCGAGTTGACACATTAGCCTAACCCTCACAGGGTGATAAATAAAACCGATGAAAGGAGAGCTGCTCTGACCAAGGTCAGGAGCAAAGGGCCCAAGCCACAGCTATAATCTCTCCAAGCCACAGCTATAATCTCTCCAAGCCACAGCTATAATCTGAAGTACTCTGAAGAACTCTAGCCTTCTGCAGTGCACATGGTATAAACCACTGGATTCAATCATCTCTTAACTGGTCTTAGAACTGTAAAATTAAGCACAGAGGCCAGCATTTAGGGTATTGAAACTTGATCTCCTAAATTTCATTTTAGGAATCAATATGCTTCCTAAAATGCTTGCCTTTCCCAAAGTGAATAATTTACACATTGGAAGTCACTGGCCAGTTAAGTCAGTTCACAGTAGAGTTCACTCAATCTGGGAGAAGCAAATTGCTCTCCTAAGATGGAGGGTTTACCAGACATTTCCACTTATTTCTCGGTGTTTTCTAGCATGACGCAGGGCAATGCAATCCTGGGACTATTTGACTGCTGTCAGTTAACCTGAAGAAATAAGTGTATAGCCTGACACCAAATAAAAATGTCTTCTGCTTCTGGTTATTTTTATATGTCAGAATTTTATAGAACGTCTTCCTAAAGAAGCTCAAAGTTAAAGCTAAATGGAAAACAGACCTTCATTTTTATCATTGAGTCATGTGCCAGCCCAATTTTGAAATGCAGTCTTTGTTACATTTATTCATTCTCCTTGGAGCCCCAGCTTGACTTGATTTCAACATTTGCAGCAGGTGGATGTCAAATTAAACAATGCTGGTCTCCACTGATTTCCTCAGTGGCCAAGGGAAATTCCTCAGAGTAATCAAGGATTTATATGATTGTTTTAGGTCTTAAATTTTTTAGGCATTATTTAAGTTCATCAATCAAGTTTTTATTTTGAAATATATACATACATATCCATGCAAATAACTCAAGAGAAAAGGAGCTAATTTTTATGACATATCATATTTCTACACTGCCCAGGTTAAAAAAAAAACAACTACTCGTGCTCATGCATATCCGAGCACAAAGGGAAATAAATATTGATTTGGCAATCACACTTTCTGAGATCACTACAGATACAGATATTATAAAACTAGATAATTTCTACATACTTATTTTGTTCAACTTACTTCCCACAACCCAAATCTGGCATGAACTCGAAGGACTCTCTCATTGAATTACTGTACTTAGTCATCTGAAAGCTGTTGAGTTGAAAGGCAGACTTGTATTTCAGTAGTCTTTAGGAAATTAGGCATAGGCCTCTGCATTATTTTTGTTTCATTGGGTTTGGGAACACAAAGAAAAAGTCTAGGTTAATCCTATACCCCAAATAGCTAAATGTAAAGTGTGTGTGTGTGTGTGTGTGTGTGTGTGTGTGTTTTAAGGAATTAAATTCTGAAATGGTAGAAATGTGAAAACTGAGGATCATAGTTGAATTTTACACATGACTTTGGGGAAAAACAGTTATTTCATCTGAAGTAGATATGCTGAGTGTTTTGAGTAAGTTGAAACTTAATGTTTTTCCATTTTGAGATTCAGATGTAGGTAATTTAAGTTCACTGACTTAGTTCTTTGTTTAAGTACTGCAAAAGGCCTGTTTAATGTACAATTTTAGGAGGCTTTGGCAATAAGGATTAAAAATGCAAAAATTCTTTTTTTTCCCACAGTTAGCTCCAGTGTCCAAGTTGAGATGATACATTTTTTTGAAGTGATTGAAGATGAACTTTCTTGATCCCTCTCCCTCTCCCCCACTCCCCCCACATACACATATTAATGAGTCATTTTCTCAATCAAACTGTCACGCTATTGGAGTGGAGGTGAGGAAATTCCTCTTGAGTGTGTCGTTATAAAGTAACTTCATCCCTGTCTGATAAAGAGTGATTCAGGATGACATGATAACACAGGTGACTGTTCTGTTCTGAAATATGATCTCCTGTGTTTTTACAACATTCTTCTTTTTAAAACTCTTACCAAAAAACAGCTCTCCTTTGTGTTAAAGATCCACCCCCTCTTTGTTAAGTGGCACAAGGGGGTGTTTAACTCTGAAAGCCCGATCCTGTTTAATAGTTATCTGTGGGAGAATCCCGAAGCTGAAATGCAGTAACCTTTGTAACAATAGTAAGTGAGGATTCGCTTAACCACTGGCCAGATTCAAGCAGGAAAAGACATCTAAAGAAAATCACTCTAAGGAACACCTTCCTCCACTCTTTGGCAAAAGGAGATGATGGGGTAGCGGGGACCAGGTGATGGGCACATTGGTCAGCGAGACGACAGTGTGTGAGTACTGCTGACAAAGTATTACCTTCTCGTCTAGCTCCTTCCTTGTGACCCTGCTGGCTGAATTGTCCCTGTGGGAAAGGGGCTGAAATGAGTAAAGATGTGCCTTGGGATAGAGTCAGTGTGAGGGGAAGGAGATAAGCCGAGTAACATGTACTGAGTGAAGACACAAAACACAAAAGAGGCAAAGAGGTCATGGAGAGTTAATGCCAAACAGACAGTACAAAAATCAGACTGGAAAGGACAATTCAGAGTTACTTTTGAGATGGCACATCATTTATTGAGAGGTGGCCATTTGAAGTGCGGGCTTCTGGCTAATTTGTGGCAAATACTTTCGTGATGGGTCAGAGCATACTCTTTATTTCTCATTACTGAACTCAGAGGAATGTCGAGGGGCTGAGGGAGAACTCTGGTGGGGACTCAGCCCATGCCTCGGACGCTGCCTTGCCCACGCGCCCGAGGTCCTGGCCGGGCTATTGTGTTACTGCCTCTCGTCCACTCGAACTCACACGTAATAGAAATGGTGAAACGCGACCACAGCTCTTCAAACTTGGAAACCAACAGGAAAAAAGGCAAAGAAAAACCTGAAAGTAAAATGTTCACATCCAAGCGTGCATGCTATTGAGTCGCAGTGATAGAATTTTTTCAACAGTTAATACGGTTTTTAGGATTTCAAATTAGAGACCTAGACTTCACGTTTCAGGACTTAAAAGACAGTGTTGCAGGAGGTTAGAACTCGGGTTTTAGAGTCAGACAATACCAGAGACTTGAGGTGCAGCTCTGCCACTTCTTCGCTATGTGCCCTTGTAAATCCATTTATTCATCAGCAGTACTGGGATAGAAATAGCACCATGCCTTCCTCATCATGCTGTTCCCAATTTTAAATGAGATATGTATGTGAAATGCTTTGCCTTCCACCCAATAAGCTTTCAGTAAGGTTGCTATTATTACTTTTAAAGCAATCTTATTGAGGACAAGAAACCTATTTCCTAGCGTGCATTTAATGAAATCCAGGCCTTAAAACCTGCTCATAACTTTTTGATTTCCATGGGAAAATTACAACATTATCCTCCAAAAAAAACCTTAAGTAATGAAACAAGCACAAAGCTGGCTGAAGGAATTTATAGTTTTAACATTACAGATAAAAAGTAGGAACAAGAGAAAGTAAGTTATTCACCCCAGAATGTCCAGCTTGTCCTGTGTTTTAACTTGGTGTACCCTAAGCAGAACATGCATCCCTTTCCTTCAGAAGGCGGTGGGTAGATTCCAGCCTTCTCTGTGGTTTTCAGACTTAAGAAGCTGTAAATTTTATAACTCTGCACCCTGCGGTCAGAGCTGCTGAGTGCTGTGTCTGAAGTCAGGTGGTTAGTGTGTTAAAGGTGGACGTTAAACAGTTCTACTGAGGACCTGGAAACATTTAAGGAGGTTGCTTGCCAGCTGTAAATTAGAGACCAAGTGCCAGTTGGCTGGAAAATTCTCTGGACTGAGTCCAGGTAAGTAGACTGAATCATTGGCGGTCTTTCCAAATGTGTGCATTTAACAGCTCAGCTCTACAGACTGACATTCACCATGGGCACTCGGAAGCGGCTTTACTGTGATGTTTTGCAGTTTGGGGAGGGGGTTTTGCCCTCCCGTAGTGTGTCGTTCCTGTGTCCTGGGAGGGCGTTTGTGTTCTTTGCTAGTGCTGAAATAAGCAGTTGACCTCTTGGCAAGGTCACTGACAATGTTTTAAAATAGATGTGAGGGAAGCGGCTGTGGCTCAATCTATTGGGCTCCCGTCTACCATATGGGAGACCCTGGGTTTGTGTCCCGGGGCCTCCTTGTGAAGGCAAGCTGGCCTACACCCCGTGTGGAGAGCTGACGGCCCGCGCCCCAAGCTGGTGCAGCAAGATGATGCAACAAAAGGGAGAGAAGCAGATACAGAAGAACACGGAGCAAATGAACAAACAGAGAGCAGACAGCAAAAACATGCCTCAAGGGGGGGGAATAAAAAATATGTTAAAAAATAAAAAATAAAATAGATATGAGTGATGGGAATTACTATTTGGAAGTTACATATTGTCCCTGATGTGCTCCCAGCTTTCTTAGAGGCAGTTAGGATCTTAGCTGCGCAGTTACACACACCTCCCCTAAGTCCTTCTGCTTCCCAGCTTCACACTGGAGTGATGGCGTCAAGGTTGCGCTGAGGTATTCAGTAGAAACAAGCCACCATGGGGGGCAATTGTCCCCATTAAGGGAGATAGGGAGAAGTCACTGGTGGACCACAGGGTCGTTAGGGATTTTTTTACAATTTGTGTCTTAAGATTGATCCAGATGAGAAAAGCTGGACCTTAAGGTTGAGCAGGACTAACTTCACAGGCCTGGGGACTGCAGAGTCACAAAGGGCCTCACACTCAGAGGCCCTGGGTTTGCTTGACTGCTCTGCTGTTGCTGTCTTGAAATTCTTCATAATTTTTTTAATGAAGGCTTTGCCTTTTCATTTTGCACTGGGCCTCACAAATTATGTAGCCATTGCTGAGGGTAAGGCCGATTTCATTAACAAAATCTAGTCTCTTTGAGAATAGAGGTGAACCAGAGGCCCACAGAGATTCTCTTAGTCAGGATAGCCTGTTCACAAAGAATTGACTGGGGTAGCGGATGTGGCTCAAGCAACTGAGCTCCCATCTACCACACAGGAGGTCCCAGGTTCAGCTCCCAGTGCCTCCTAAAGAAGATGAGCAAGACAGTGAGCTGATGCAAGAAGATGATGCGAAAAGAGACACGAGGAGGACAATGATAGACACAACAAAGCAGGGAGCAGAGGTGGCTCAAGGGATTAGGCACCTTCCTCCCACATGTGACCCATACCCACGACCTCCAAAAAAGACGATGAGGGAAGCGGATTTGGCCCAATGGATAGGGTGTCCACCTACCACATGGGAGGTCCAAGGTTCAAACCCAGGGCCTCATGACCCGTGGGATGAGCTGACCCACGCACAGTGCTGATGCGCACAAGGAGTGCCGTGCCACGCAGGAGTGTCCCCCACGCAGGGGAGCCACCTGCACAAGGAGTGCCCCCCATAAGGAGAGCCACCCCACTCGAAAAAAGTGCAACCTGCCTAGGAATGGCACTGCACACATGGAGAGCTGATGCAGCAAGGTGACGCAACAAAAAGAGACCACAGATTCCAGGTGCCACTGACAAGAATAGAAGCTGACACAGAAGAACACAGCAAATGTGCACAGAGAGCAGACAACTAGGGGGAGGAGGGGAAGGTGAGAGAAATAAATAAAAAATGAATCTTTAAAAAAAAAAAAGATGAGCACACAACAGACACAACTAGTGCAAACAACAAGGGGGTGGGGAGAAATAAATCTTTTTTAAAAACAAGAATTGCTGATGTGCAGGCATCAGACAGTAAAAGAAAAGGTCACTGCCATGTATTCTGTACTTGGCCACATGTCTCTTCATTATAGGAAGAGGAAAAAGGTCTAGGGTACCTTAACACTGAGATGCAAATATTATAATTAGAATATGTTCATCTTTTATATAGTTAGTCTTGTGGCCTATTTGTTTAGATATAATCTTGAAGAGGACTTAATGAACAGACAATAAAAAATTCTTATGTTAATTTTCTACTGGTTTATGCATATGTTGTTTTTCAGCCCATGTAATTACATGTACAACTCTCCATGTGTACTTGTAGCTACAAAGGCATCTTGTTTTTATTGGTTGAGAGGTTTTTAAAATTCATTTACTCTTTCATCAACTCCATTAATATGTTCAACAAATAAAATATAAACAATATTCCCTATCCATTGGCTGTAAAACTAATAGCAACACAAAAAGTAGCCAGCTACTATGTATTTTATGAGTTAGTAATCAAAGCCATGTGTTCCAGTGAATATTTACAGTAAATTGTGTTATTTCTCTTCTTGCTTTTGCTAGAAAAAAGTAAATTTCTTCTGATAATATGAGATGGATTAGTCCTTTTATTGCTGCTAAATACCCTGTTCAGTACTATTCTTATTTTTAGCACAAGCATTTTACATTTTCATATAAATTATGGGAGAAGAGGAGATGGGAAACTCAATATAACAGTTTGACCCTTTGGGAGAAATAGAAATTTTCAAAGAGAAATTAAGTTCTTTTGTTATTTTGTGTCTTCTCTGCCAACACCATTACCAAAATACTTAGCTACAAAGCTTCTTTGGGTAGGTTGGTGGTTTGTTTCCAGTTTCACAGCAGCATTTGATTTCCCTTTGCAGGTGCTATGTAGGACTTTGCTTTTAGTCTCTTAAGTAGCTGTCACTGTACTATTTTTATATGTGAACCAGTCTCATTTCCTCCACTGGAGAATATTGTCTCTTCTCTTCATTACAACATCTTTTTCAGAAACTTGACCATGAAAATCAGAAAAGAGATTGTGCTTCCTTTGACCTGGGTGGAGCATAAGCAGTAGAGGTGGTGAGAGGTGGTTAGATTTGCAATATATAGAAAGTAAATAGAAGGCTATTTCCTCATCAGTTAGATGTGGAGTGTGAGAAAAAGAGAAGAGACCAGGTAGTCCAAACTTTTTATTCTGACTTGAACAATTAGATGGATAGTCTGCTATTTTATGAGATAGGGACAGTTTGGGGAAGAGCAGCTTTTCAGGATGCAGGGAGGAAAATCACAAGTTCAGTGTTGGATTTTGATATGCCTTTTAAAGATTCAAGTAGAGATGCTGAGTAGGCAGTTGAATATGTCAATATGGAGGCCAGAGGGTAGGTTTCATCCATCCTCTGACCATGTCCAACTGTGCTGTCCAATATGGTAGGCCTTAGCCAGGTAAAGTTTAAATTTTAATTAATTTAAGTGAAAGTATAAGTTCTTCAATCTTACTAGCATACTCCAAGTACTTGATAGCCATATGTGGTGTGCGGCTACCATATAGAATAACAGAATTGTACATTATATCATCATTGCAGAAAGTTCTATTGGAAAGCACTGATGTCGGGTTATACTTTTGGGAGTGGTCAACATGTACACTGTACTTTAACCCTCAGGACTAGATGAGATCACCTGGGGAGGGAGGTGTAAATAAGAGAAGAGGTTGGAGGGCTGAGTTTAGGTCATTTTGGCATTGAATCATTAGGAGATGAGGAGGATCCAACAGAAGAGACTAGGAAGGAAGTTCAGTAAGATAGAAAAACAACCAAGGGAATGAGTTTTTGGTGGCCAGAAAAAGGAAGTGATTAACTATAAATGAGGACTCCTAACTATTGGATATCACAACGTGCCCTTGCCCGAGAGTAAAGGCAACACTTCAGAGATTTTTTTACTACTAAGGGAAATACAGACTTTTTTGCAATAAAGGGAAACAGAGAAGTGGGATGTGACCTGGAAGGATGTGTGGAGTTAAGATATTTTTTTCTTTAAGATGAGAGATACAATAACACGTTTGCATATTGGTGGAGCTGATGCAATTGACAGGCTCAAAGAGAGGAGATGGCCATGGCAGTGGTATCTTGCATAAGTGAGGGCAGATGGAAGTCAGTGCATAGATGAAGACCTGGACTTGACAGGAGCCAGAGCGTCCTGGGTAACAGAAATGGAAGAGGCGCATATGGAGTCAAGTTCAGGTCCAGATTTGGCAGTGGGAGATGGTGTAAGTTCCCTTCTGGTTGGTAACATTGATCATTTCTTAGTTGGCTTTAGTGGCAGCCTGGGAAAAGTTGACATCCTGATTGTTTTGTTTAATAGTATGGCACTTGTATCTTCAGAATCTAATTTTCTTTTTAAAAAATGCACCCTGCTGTTAGCAAAAACATTTAAAAATGTACAAACACATGTCATGCATGGCTTAGGTTCTAGATTCTGTAGGGAAAGTGAAAGTAGGATGTATTTTAAATGATCACTGAAAATTTCTAAAGCCACTCTAACCCCCCAGAACTAAGCCTTTGATGTTCAGAAGGCAACAGCTGACTTCCCTGCTGACGTTCTTTGCGTTTCCTTTGAAGATGGCTTTCTGCTATGGCAGCAGAAGCCAGGATCTAGTTAGAATGAGGGAACTGGGTGGTGCTGTAGGTGGAGATGAATAAGTGCATTTCTTTCTCTGTAACATTTTCCCGGGAATTTGCCCCCGCTACAAACGTGTGATGCCATTCCACTGCATGGTAACCTCAGCCTGCCGCGGGTGCCTTGGTCACTATTGTGCTTACACATTTCACCTATTTTACTGCCAGAATGTAAATGTGATGCACTACATTGTTTTCTCCCCTACAAAGAGCTCTACGTTCTTGTTCCACAAAGAAAATAGCAACTGAAAGTGTTATATTTGAAATGCTACTTTAATTGACAGAGAAAATGAGCTGAAATATCAATGAGCATCAAGATTGTCTTCTGAATGTACAACTTCTCTCAAAATCCTAGTTTGATAACAAGTAAAACTCTAAAGTTTTTGTGTTTACTTAAAATTAACAGAAACACTACAAAAATCCCAAATAAGGAAAGCATAGTACTTATTCAAAATACAAAAAAAAGTTATCTTAAATTTAACATGATTCCAAGAACAGCTCTAATGACTTAGTTGCAAAAATAAGAGAAGCAAAGACTAGAAAAATCCTCAAAACCAAAAGAACGATAGGACCTTGGTTTTGATATTGTCATTGGTGACTAATGAGAATTTGTCATTTATACATTTTAATGGTGCTACTTGTTTCATTGTTTTTTTTAAATTTATAAGCAAATTAAAGTTTTATTATCTTTTTTTATATATACCTGTTTCATTTTGAGATGGGGTAGGGAAGGGGCACAGACTGATATGTTAATATTTTGGTCATTTCTGGAAGGCACCAAGATGTGTGTTGTTATACAACAAAATGGAGTCCACGGAGTAAACCACAGTTTTCCCAGAGACATTTTAGCTAAAATCAAAGTGGAAATCATTTTGCAGCATCTTCAGGAATGGACTAGTATAATGTAAGTCCTTGGACAGCTGCCACCCACCCAACTTTAACTGTGGTACAGATTCACCAGACGGAGATACAGCCAGGGGTCCTATGGTGAACTGGATACTTGCTTTGCCTCTTGGACAAGAATGCCCGATTGTGGTGGTGAAGAATTTTCCACAAGACTCATGAGGAGAGAGTGAGAGTGAACCAGCTATTTGAAAACATGCTTTAAGCTTGGGTTAAAAAAGAGGGTAGGTCAGAAAAGGGGAATAAGAAGGAAGGCAAATAATCTGGGTTTTCCCACACCAGCACCACGGTGATACACTGTAGTACTTAGGCACATTTTTGACAGAGTTCCAAAATTCTGTTTTAAACTCATTCCCTAGGCAGCTGTGTGACTTTGTACAAGTTATCTTTTTTCAGTTTTTCTCAGTTAAAAAAAAAAGGTACCTGAGAGAAATGTTTTGAGATGATGCATCAAAAGTGCCCAGCAGAGAACCTGGTACTGCAAAGAGCCCAGTAAATGTTTGCCCTTCTTTTAGAAGTCAGACCTTAAAGAGTCAGAGTTATCCTCAGTCCTGTACCCTATTGAGGTTAAATCCCTTCTAGTTCACATAATACCAGTATCTTATCATATTTCTTCCTTTTTTTTTTTTTTTCTTATGTACTCATTCTAGGACACATTTAACAGACAAATTCTCTTTGGAAATCCTGCTAGAAATCTTTTTGGATTCTAAAGTTCATGATAAAGTCGGGGGTATTTTATGGGTTTTAGAGTGCTTTCCCTGTGCCCAGCTTCTATAGTCTCCCAGGAGAGGCATTGTACATTGTGACCCAAGGTGTATCTTAAAAATGTATTTCCCTAGGTTTGGTTTCACCTGATATCTGTGAAGCCCCGTTGTGTGTTAGTATCATGCTTGGCTTTCTAATTGAATTTGAGGGTTGACACCCAACAAAATAACCTTCCTTCCTTCAATACAATGTAATTTTTTTTACTTTGTTAATGTGTGTACCTACAGTTGAGGATTGTGGGTTTGTGGCAAATGTAAAGTTATGTTTCCTTGTTAAGCTTCTATCTAAATCACAGTTTTGATGATATGAAGGTATGTAAAGTGTCATGGGAAATTTTTAAAACAACATAAAACATACATGAGAACAATGAAGGGAACCAACTTTAAGGTCAAAATGTCATACAAATAACTTTAAACTGTTGAGTGAGATTTCTGGAATTCCAGAGTCTGACCTATATCTTGATCTCTGATTTTTATCTTACACTGTCCAGATTCTGATACAAGGCAAAAATCCGGGGATAGCTTGGAAGTACGCACTTCCCAAGGTCACGAATGCAACGCAGACAGCCACAAAAAGACACATCTACACTTGGAATACAGTCCAGTCAGACTGCTCCGTCTCCTGTGGTGGAGGTAGTTGACTTTCCTAATTCCATCTTCCAAGTCTGTCTCTTCTTAACACATGTTCTTTCACTCCAGGCCTCTTTAACATGATGAAATTTAAATAAGCAACAAAAGAGCAGTCTTTCATGGGAACCATTACTATAAAGAATAAATATTATTGTACTATTTGAGGATTTTCCTATGTAGAAAGGAACCGGTTCTCACAAAACTCAACTTATCCACAACCTGGGCTCAAAGGTTACACATCTCAAACTTATTGGAAATACATAGCATAGTTATATTTTGCATATCTTTATATAAGTGTATATATGTGTATATATATTTATAAATATAGATTTGAATGCTATCTTTAAATTTTCAGTTTTCAGGGTTCCCCCATCATGACTTTTCTGTTCTTCTAAGCTTCCCACTGGGATGTATAGAAGGGAAGGTCAGGACAAGTGAAAACCCATGCAAGCACGCTAAGAGGGCTGTCTGAAGCAGGGGCCTTGTGTCATTCTATCCCCTCAGGGTGAGGTCAGCGTGTCCCAGAGGGAGGTGGGTTAGCTCTTATAGAGAACCCTCACAAGGAAGGAAGAAGTTCACCATCCACTCAGTGAGGAGAAGGAAAGCATCTTGTTTAGATGCCCCAAATATCACTTATTTATGGGTAAATCAATCTTTTGTCACACTCGCCCCCTTGGGAGGAAGAACAAAAGCCCAGAAATGGGTCCATGAAGCCAAAACATGGAGGTCCATCACTCATTCCCTCATATTCAGAGCTCTTGGCAACAGTGGGTCTCCCTACTGGCTCCTTCCTGCTGAGCAAAACAGGCGCCTTGGAGCCAAGGTCAGAGCCGACATGCAGGAAATGAAGGCGGGTAATGTCTGGTAAAGACTATTTTTCTTGCAACTCTTCTAATTAACAAAATATGAGGAAATACTTCTTTCTAAAAATAATTTAGATAATTATAAAGGTAGTACATTTGTATTAATAAATATTTTAAAAGAAATATGCTGTAAAGAAGAAAAATAATTCCCTGTGATTCACTAATCAGCAATAGCCAATGTAAATACTTCAGTCCGCATCATTCTGTTCTTTTTCCTATGCACATGTAAATCCACATGTGTGCTCAACATACTCAGACTTATGCCATAAGTATCATTTTGTATTCATTTTTACTGAACAAAAATTATTACATAGATGTATTTTTATTTAGCGTGTTAGATTGTGAGTGGTTTTTCATATATCAAATGTTCTTTAAGAACATTTCCACTAACTTCTTGGTATTCCAGGAAGAGCACCTGGAGCCAGGAACACAGTTCCTTGGGAAGGACAGAGATTGGATTCCTTTTCCACTTATAGAAAATAAATTCAGCCAAGGAGAGGATGCAGGAGCATTGCTGTACGATTTAGCAATCTGGTCACATGACTCAGACTGTAATATGTCCTAAGCTTATGTGAAGAAAAGTCTGAGTGAGTAAGTTCTCCAGAAGTTAATTAACTTTGGGGAACCCTAAAGTGGTTTTGGTAAGTGCCTCCTGAAAACAAATCTGCTTCCAACACAAGGAGCTGGACTGACTGTTAACTGTTTACAGCAAGAGTGACTTTCCATTGTTCCTCAGATTCTGTTAAGGAAAAATATCATGTAAATATAAATAAACACAATCCAAAGAGAAGGTACCATTTCTGTTGGGGAGTTTTAAGTACATTTATTCACAAAAAGCTTATTTTTCTGATGAGAAGTCGTGACTAAGCACTGAAAACAATCAGCGAGTTGCTACTAAAAAAAAATTAGAAAAATCCAGAGTCCTAGCTGAGATGTACAAATATAAGCTGTTCGGTGAGTTCAACTTTTTGTCCACATTTGCATCATATTCTTATGGACATAGATGATCCTTCAAGAAAAAGTAGAATCTTAGAGTTTTCACACATTATCCACCAATTTTTTTTCCCATTGAAATCACTAGGTATTCCATTTGAAGAACATTGTACATTAGAGGTATGCAATTTGAGTTAAGACTTGCTGGGATGTTTCCCTTTACAGCTTCTCTCTTTTTAGAAGCTTGTAAATATGATATCCTGGACTCCATATCAGTCTCACAAACTAAGAAGCTGCACATTAAAATGCCATATTTGTCACATAAATAGTGAATTGACTGCTTGAATATGAAAACTATTATCTCAGGGAAAACTAGAATTTAAATTAGTTGCAGATCTTACCGAAAGGAAATGCTTTAAAAAATATTTGGATTCTGTATCTCAAATAAAAAATCAGAAATTGGTAAATCAGAATCTAAACTTAGAAACCAAGTAGAATTGGCTATCTAAATTTTCACGTTGTTACTTTTGATGTCTTACTAGGTTACATAAGTGTAAAGGCCATTTGTTTACGAGACCAAAATACTCAAGTTAATTCCTCATTCTGCGATTCAAGAATCAAGCCAGCGACTGAACCCAAAATCTGCCATGCTTTCTCCTGCCCTGCCTAGTAAGTCATCTGGAAATGTCTTTCTGGTTGTAATTGTACTTGAATGTCTTTATTGTTGGTATGGGATAAGAGCCCACTGCCAATTCTTCAATCAAGTGTCAAAAGTGATTCAAAGACAGATGCTGTGTCCAAAAAATGTAGTGGAAGAAAGATGGTTGAGGTTAAAATACAGGAGTTGAAAAAGACAAATTTGTTCTACCCACTTCACTTCAGCTATGCAAAACCAGTCTTGGGAGGACATGAAGGTGCCTGTGTTTTTGTTTTTTTAACCTCTGGATATAGAAGACTCTTCTCTGAGCTAGATCAAGCAGGTATTTAAATAGCACAGAATCCTATATTAGTTCAATTTACATGTGGTTGTATGCTTAACTTTTACATATCATCCAAGAATTTTTAAATCATAATACTATACAGACCATGAAACCCGAAATGCAAATTACACAGTAGCATGATACAAAATAAAAAGAACGAGCTAAAGACCAAGTGGTGATTCCATTTCTGATGATGGTACCCTATGGGGAGCTAAGTTGGTTGGTTTCTGGATTGATTTTAGGCACACTATATTTGAACACTAATTTTAAGTAATCTTCCCAGCCAAATGGAGTCTCTTATTATGTGATTTATCTTCTGCCAAATATATTTATATAGAATTGACAGAGTTCTAAAGCAATGTTGTGTTCACCAATGCTTCAGATCATCTTAATAAGTACTGTTTGGTTTGTGGTTATGCCGTCATATTGCACAAACTTTATATATGCTTACATGTATTTTTTTCCTTGTAACTAGTAGTTCATTTGTTATAATTGCTTGGAGTTTCAGTTGTCCACCATTTTCATATGCCTAATTGTCAACCCAGTTCTCCTAGAGTCTAGAACCAGCTGTATCCTAAGCACAAAAAAAGAGAGGGAAATTTGGGGGGCTTCCATAGATTTTCCCACTTTGCTAAAGCCAGTATCTCTGCTTTTAAGAAGCATCCGGTGGCTCTAAGACACAATTACAAGACTAGTGTTATTGACCGTTTGGGGCAATCTCTTCTTTAAATGGTGTGGGTGTAGATGTAGACATAATCAGTATACTTGTAGGGCAAACTGAGTTTTTTGGATTTTGACCCTCCCATCGTTGGTTTTACCAGCCCTCCAAGGAAAGGGAGCCCCTCCATATGTGTATCCATGGAAATGGAGAAAGCCTAGGTCTTGCCCAACTCCTAATACTCCCTGATGACTATATGCAATAGCGAATTAACTATTTAGAAGCAGAGCGACCCCTCCTAGTGATTCTGCAGAGAGGGCCTGGTGAGGTGGAAAGGACCCTCTGCTCCCTCCCCTGCTTCTCCACTCTGTGATCTCGGTATTTTCTGCTGAAAGAATGGGACACTGCAGGGACTATTCTCCAGGGATATACTAAAGAGATGGGTCTAAGACTGTTAGCACTATCAGAACAAAGGCATTTATCTGAGCAACCTCGGTATTTTTTCATGTAACAGCCGTGTCACATGCACTTGTATGTGGCAAGCCCTGAGTGAAGAACAGGATACAGAGACAATTGTCATGTAGTATCCATCATCAAGGAACCCATAGTCCAGTGGAAGAAATGGATGTGTCGAAAGAGAGATATAAAAGATCACACAGTGAATGGACACAGACAGCAAAAACAGTAGGGCAGGATGGGGGAAGGGGAAGGGAGAAAGATTAATCTTTAAAAAAATAATTGAGAACTTGATGTACCAAAAAAAGCAGAAATAGGTAAAAATTATGGAGTAACCAATTCTGCCAAGAAACTTGTAGGAGTCTGGGCTTTGAGGTCAGTCTTGATGGGTGGAGCAGGGTGAGGGTTACGTTGGGCCCAAATGTGGGGGACCCTGCATGTCATATGGAGAGTCTGTTTATATCATGCTCTTTCTAGAACTTTCACAACGCATCGTATTTGTCACATAAAAGTAAGAAACTTGAGTTTGGTAGAATAAAGTGTTCTTTTCATAGGCAAATGCTGAAACTAATAATTCTATAATAATATATAGATGTTTTCTTTTACATTTTATTATAAGATACAAGTTGTTGAAAAATATGCATAATTATTCTATTTGTCATCTATCTTTACACAGGATAATATGGATTAGTCAGTATTTTAGACCATATATAATTGTAGAATTCATGTGCTAAATCCTCTGGACAAAAGACTTTAATTTGTACATCAGGCTGTGGGGGAAACCAGAGAGAAAAAAAATTACAGGCATACTAGGAAAGATGACAGAAATACTAAGACAAAATAAAAATACATTTTGACCATATTGATGTTTTATTTTCTAATATGATACTCAGAATATTTATAAACGTTTTTAGACATTGGTGATATGACTCAAACAGGTATCAATCATAGTATATCTCCTTTACACTAGTCCTTTAAGTCAAATAATTTCCATTGAAAATATTTGTTGAAAAGGACTAAAAGTTTCTGTCGATCACCATTCAAATATATACCAAGTCTCAGATTGCTGAGGAAAAAAAATGATCTGGCATACTTTAAGTAAAGAACACCTGTCAGATTTCTAACCACCAGTAGATTTTTAAAACTAACTAGAAAAGTAGTTTGGGGAGCTAATTACTTAGAAATATCCTCTGATTGTGCCCCTTTCTCCTGTGTGTGTACACACACACACAGTCTCTCTCCTCAGTAGAGTTGATTACTCTTCCATCAATCTTATTATTGTACTTTGTAATAACTTCCATTGTGGCACTTATCAGAAAGTATTTTCTTTATTTGTTCACATATCCACCTCTTCACTGTGTTGTACTCTCCTTAATGGAAAGAACAATGCATCATTTATTTTTCCATCCCTAATGCCTCAGATTGGCCCTGACACATAGTTAAGATCCCAGTAAACTTGCCAAGTGAATGAATGGATGAATGAACGAATGGCTCAGAAGTTAAAATGTGGCCTGTGACATCTGAGGCAGAGAGCAGCATGAACTTTTCCCAAGAACCTTGTGGTGATTAAATGTGATTCTCTATATCTCAAGCACATTATTGTAGGCTTCAAAATCTATAAAAGAATAAGTAGTGTGAATTACCCTTACTGGTTCTAAAATTGATCCAAGGCTCTCCTCAGGTGGTTAATCTCTCACAGTAACTGCGTTTGAGGTGATGATCCCAGGTCGCGGCTTCACTGAAAGTCCTTTTTTGTTTCACCGAAGCTGGATGCCGGGTGAATGGAGCGTGTGCAGCAGATCTTGTGCCGGGGGCCAGCAGAGCCGGAAGATCCAGTGTGTCCAGAAGAAGCCCTTCCAAAAGGAGGAACCAGTGCTGCATTCTCTGTGCCCCGTGAGCACGCCCGCTCAGGTTCAAGTCTGCAACAAGCAGGCCTGCCCTCCAAAATGGAGCTTTGGGCCCTGGTCTCAGGTAACTTGGAAAGACTTGGAGTCATTGTTCTGTTGCCCAGTGGAAGAAGAAGGAGGCAAAAATATAGGGGTGTGTTTGTTCCCCAAGAACCTCTCAGCTCTTCACACCTTCATGGGAATAACAGGGAATGTGATGGTGCCTAGGAATCTGCATTTTAACTAGCTTTCTAGTGATTCTTAACCAAGCAGAAGAATGGGCACCCTGGGCACCAAGCTTTGAATTTTCCTTAGAGGCTCAGAAATTCGAGTATGGTGACCACCTAGGCTAGAAAAGGGAGTGCATCTAGACAGGATTGGAGTGTGGAGAGGATTAACAGACTTGGCAACTGAATTCTCCAAAGCAAATAGAAAATAGAAACACAATGAATGAGGCATATATAGGATAGTTAACTCTTGCTCCAATGAGAAAGAGAAAGCGTTACAAGAATACAGAGAGGAGTTTGGCATAAAGCTTCATGTTGTCACAAACCTTCATTGAAAGGCATAAAGTTACAAAGTTAGAAGAGATATAATTTCTCCCTCTTCAGGAGAGCTGCTCAACAGGGTGATTTTGTCCCCCAAAGGCATCTGGCAATGTATGGAGATGTTTCTGATGGTCACAATTTGAGGAGGTTGTGCTCATTTAGTGGTTAGAGATAAGCATCCTATAATGCACCGGACAGCTCCTCAAAATGAAGAATTTCCTGATCCAAAATGTCAGTAGTGCCAAAGGTAAGAAACCCTGCTCTACAGCGTCCCTGTAGATGATGGCCCATCCTCTGCTAAGCCATGGATGGCAAACAAATCTTAGGGAAAAGCAAGACAGAAAAATGCAGGAGTTTCACCACCTAATCTATCAAGCCAGACAGCAGCCCTGACCATATTTCTGCCATGTTTTCCTTTACAGTATATTGCAATCTAGAGGGTGTTGATTTTTGATAAACTGATCAGTCCATTACCATTTCCCCAATAGAAGTTAAAGGAAGGCTTCTTTCCTTCCTTCCTTCCTTCCTTCCTTCCTTCCTTCCTTCCTTCCTTCCTTCCTTCCTTCCTTCTTTCTTTCTTTCTTCTTTCTTTCTCTTTCTTTCTCTTTCTTTCTTTTTCTCTTTCTTTCTTTTTCTCTCTCTCTTTCTCTTTCTTTCTTTCTCTCCTTTCTTTCTCTTTCTTTCCCTTTCTTTTCTTTGTTCCTTTCAAAGTTAAAACATGGTAGGATGACTCTTATCTGTTAGGGGAACAAAAGTGTTAAAGTGAGAAAAAGTATTTTTAAGCCTGCTGAGGAGTGCTTTAACGTGAGAGAGAATAGGTTCATTTATAGGAAAGGGTAAATCTAAGCAGTATGTGATGTTTAGAATGGTCTCTTTCTTTGCAAAGAGAGAATTCAAAGGACTGTTGTAGCCAAGTATCTATGGTGGGCATGGATACAGGGAAATGAGAGACTTGGGAGGCAGGAACAAATGGGACCTCTTGAAAAGGAGCTTTAGTTCTCCTTTAAAAAAAGCATTTACCCATTTCACATGGAATATTTTGAGAGAACAGTTTGGTTCTTTTTCTTTTTAAAAACTTTTAAATTTGACTAATAAGACCAAAGGCATCCTTTGAGAACTTGTTCATGACTAATATGAAAAGGGTCCTTCAGAATTAGTTGCTGCAGCCTGGTAGTCCACTAGAGACCAGGTCTTCAGGACCCTTTTGAAAGAAATGGGAAATTACGTGGGGGGGGGGGGGGGTTGGGGAATGCAAACAAAAAAGAATTCTCTTGAATAAGAATTAGCCTCTGGAAATTTTTAATGTGAACAAGTGGCCATATTTTTAGTGGTTGATGCCCATGCTCTGACATTGTTCAATACCCACCTCTTCTACTTATCTGCTGTATGGTCATCTTGGGAAAGATACCTAAGCTCTGATTCTCAGTTGCCTCTTCTGTAAAGCGAGAAGACAGCAATTATCTCCTGGTGGTGTCGGAGGATTGTGTGGTATGAGCTCCTAATTCATGCTGGACATGCATCATCCCACAGAAGGCATTAAATAAATGCTCTGTGCTGCTGTGGTTTGCTAATGATAGTATCATCATCACTGCCATCTTCACCATCACTGTCCTCCTCCTCTTCCTCTCTCCATCTGCGTTAAGAATGTGAAGAGTGAGGATGTACATGGGCCTCTGAGAAGGTTTTGGAACTGTGCCCCAGCTGTCTGTGTATTGACAAGGAGCCCAGACAGAGGGCCACATCCCACATGGTCTTTCTAAGAGGAAAACAGTAGACGGTTAATTCAAACCCAGTGCGGGGACGTGTCCCCTGAGGGCAAACCCTGGCCTGAAACCAAAGCCTTCTAAGTGACCTCAGGCAAGTTTTTAACTACTCATCTGAAAGCAAGGAGGTTATTTGCTGCCTCATCTATTTTACACAGTTCTTGGAAAGGTCAAGAAAGTAAGAGTGGGAGAGCAATTTTGCCCATCATGCAAATTTGCATTCCACGAATTTATTCACAAACATTTGCTGAGCACTTATATACTTTCCCCAACTTAATCCATAGGTCAGTCTTTGCCCAACCCAAGACAGCAGAATTAAGGGCAAGGCCTGGAGCTACTCACCCCATTTTTATCAATGCCAGAGTCTGTTGTTGCTATTTGGTGTATACATACACATTTATTTGTTGTTGTTTTCCTTGTTAGACTAAAATCCCTTTAGCCAAGTGCCAGGTCAAATCTGCCTTTGCCAGAGAGAGACACAGTTACACCAATGAGTAGGCCACATACCATTTTCTAGATTGTTACCATGTGTGTTATCCATGAAAGCCTCTTTACCCCATTCTGAATAAAACATATCTTCAAACCTGGGGCAACACAGCAGCCACTGGGCATTTGGAAGGTTGAAGGTAATGCCAATTGTGGGCAAATTATACTATTAAATGGGCCGCAGATGAAGAATTGCTATGGCTGCAAGGAATTTTTATTGGTCGTTTTATTCAAATGATGAAAAGTACATCTGCAGTATCTAGAATATATAAAAATCTTTACAATTCAATAATAATAACTTAAAAACCCAATTAAAAATGAGTAAGGGGTCTGAATAGATATTTCTCCAAGGAAGATATACAAGTGACTGAGAAGCACATGAACCCTTGGTCATCAGAGAAATGCAAATAAAAGCCACAACAAGATGCCACTTCACACCTATTAGGATAGCTATAATAAATCAGATAATAAATGTTGGTGAGGATGTGAAGAAATCTGAACCCTCACACACTGCTTATGGGAATGTAAGTGGGTGCAGCTACTTTGGAAAGCAGTCTGGGCGTTCCTCAAATGATTAAACAGAGAGTTACCATATGACCCAGCAATTCTAATCCTAGGTTATTCCCAAGAGAAATGAAAATATATGTCTACACAAAAGCTTATGAAATTGCAGCAACAGATTTCATAATAGTCAAAAGTTGGAAACAACCCAAAATGTCTATCAACTACGAATAGATAAACAAAATGCAGTGTATCTATATAATTAAATACTATTTACCATAAAAAGGAATGAATCATTGATACATAATTTAACATAGATGGGCCTCGTAAACATGCTAAGTGAAAGAAGCTATCACAAAGGACCACATATAACATGATTTCATTTATAAGAAATGTCCAGAATAGGCAAAACTATAGAGACAGAAAGTAGACTAGTGGTTGCTTTTGGCAGGGCCTGGGTGAGGGTATAGCATGGCAATAGCTAAAAGGTATGGAGTTTCTTTTTGATATGATGAAAGTATTCTAAAATTGACTTGTGATGGTTATGCGTATCTGTGAATACACTAAAAAGCCATTGCATTGTCTACTTTAAATGAGTGAATTGTATGGTATGTGACTTATAGAGCTGCTTGAAAAAATATACGTGCTGACGCTTCATTAATATATTCTTAGCATTTACCCAGAAGAAAATTAGCTGAAACTAGCATGCAAATAGCTTTTTATATTTTCTTCCCAAGTGTTCCAAGACATGTGGGCGAGGGGTGAAGAAACGTGAAGTCCTGTGCCAAAGTTCTGCCATGGCAGACAGCCTTCCTGAGAGCCTATGTGCCAGCATTCCAAAGCCAGAGTCACAGGAGGGCTGTGTGCTAGGACGCTGCCCCAAAAACAACCGACTACAGTGGGTCATCTCTTCGTGGAGTGAGGTACGAGTTTGGAATTACTGCTGGATTGTTCAAAATGCTCGGTTTGCTCACCAGCGTCCAGACTCTCCAAGCTCCTTTCTGTTTAACGCACATATACCAGGTGTCTACTGTTTTCCCATTCTTCCCTCCCGGTTTCTTCATCAAACGTTGATGGAGCACCCATCACACTGGCTGGGCCTGTGCCTGGGCAGTGGGGTACAACTTCACGAAGCACGGATGGGAACGTGAGTGCGATGGGAGGGCCTAGGAGGGAGGTGTGTGTTTCTGTGGGAGACCTGGAGGTCCACCTAAGGCGGACTGCAGGAGCAGGAGCCTGAAGAATGAGCACTCACACGAAGGAGAGGTTGGGACATTCCAGAGAGAGCCTACATGAGGGCGTGATGGAAAAGTGTATCACCCTCAGTAGGACAAGGACATGGAGTATGTGGAGCTGGAAACTTCAGAGCTTAGGTGCCAGGCGAGAAAATTTTGAATGTATCCTGCAAATATTGGGGAACCAACTGAAATTTTAAGTAAAGGAGTGGAGCAATTTCTACTCCACAGATCTTCATTGTAGAGAGAGGAGAACCAGTGCAAAGCAGGGAAGCCCAGCAGCAGGGAAGGCCCTGACGCGGATATTGCCGTACTTGAGATGGAAGTGGCTTCAGGGTTGGAGAGAGGTGACAGCTTTGAGTGCTCCCAAAGAGGTCACGTTTACCAGTTTGGTACCTATGGGTATACATGGAAGTAGGGTGAAGGGAAGATGCAATGATGCCACCTAGATTTCTGGCTTGGGAAACTGGGTTGCATGCACAGACACAGGAAACAGAAGAGAAGGCACTAAGGCCTGAGTAATCAACAGTGACACATGAGACAAGGTGGGAGGACGACAGATGCCAAGAAATAAAAGTTCCTAAGGGGCATGGGGAGGTCCAGGGGAGGAGGGACTTCTGCTCCAGCAGCCACTGGATCTACTCCATGGATGCCCTTTCATTCTGTCTAAACAATAAGTGCATGGCAACTATGTCCACTTCTCTTCTCTTTTTCTCTGAGACATCATAACCTAACAGCCGAAGGCTTGCATCTGACTCTGCTTTAATACAAGGTATTTAAAAAGTAACTCTCTGGATACCTTTGGGGAAGCCACTTGATATGGCAAAGCATCACCTATGTCCTTTGTGCAATGGCATGGACAATGGCACCTCCCTCGTAGTGTAATTCTTAAGTGTGAGCTCAGCACCATCCTGCAGTGTTTATAGTATTTAGACTCATGCCACTTTTTACTGATTTATTCACTTCATCATGAACCTCAGACATTATCTCATAATACTCTTTAACACATGTAAAACAAAAACAATTGTTCTCATCTCTTATTTGATCAACCCCCATCCTTTTCTTTTCTGCCATAATCCAGTATTACCTTAAATGTCAACCAAGGGAGAGGCTGGGGGAAAATCCAGGGCAATTATGTGTGGAACAGGAGAAAGAGGAAGTTACCACTCACTCTGTCCTTCCCACTCAGCTTCCTCTGCTCCTTTTCTCTGTGTCTGGCCTCAGAGAATCTTCAGGTAGACCTGGACCCACAGGTGACCAATTCCAAACCTGATAATTCAAATAAACCCTCCAGAGAGGCTCTGACTCCCAGCCTCCTGCCAGTCTCTCACTTCCATCCATGTGATATGTCATAGGCTATGCTGGCCAGTGGTCCCTTTTTGATTTTTTGGTTCCAACAAGCTCTGTGACTTTGAGAAAGTCACTTAAATTCTCTGTCCTATAGCATGAGGGCATTGGCTGCTGCATCTTGAAGGTCCATATGTGCTGTGGTTGACCTTCCATAGTCTCTTGAACTTCATGTGGATGATGCAAGCTTAAGTCAGGACACATTGGCTCAGTGGACTTGATTATGGAGCTCTGCACACTTACAGCTCCTTTCTTGGCCCCTAGTGTTCTGCAACTTGTGGCCTAGGTGTGAGGAAGAGGGAAATGAAATGCAGCGAGAAGGTCTTCCAGGGAAAGCTGATAACTTTGCCAGAGCGTAGATGCCGCAATATTAAGAAACTAAATCTGAACTTGGAAGAAACCTGCCACCGAGGGACTTGTCCCGCCGGTCCAGTATACAATCGGGCAGCTGGATGGTATTCATCACCATGGCAACAGGTGGGTGCATGAGGATTTAGGAGGTTTAAATTTAAGTATGAGTCAAAGGAAAGCAGCCCACCCAAGGTCGCTCCTAGAGACCTGATCAAATGTAAGAAACAAAGAGCTCAAGTTCTGGAGGCAGAATGGCTTGCATTCTTTGTCCAGTTCCACCACCTGTGTGACCCTGGGCATGTGCCATCTAGAAGACTGCGAAGATAATATCTTCTAGAGCTGTTTGTTGTTTTTTTTCCCCCTATGGGTAAATGGAGTAATGAACATTAAGCACTTAGCACCGGGTCTCTCTGTCAGAGTGCTGACGTTGGTTGCCACCCCTGCTGCCGCTGCTGCTACTACTGCTACGAGAACTGCCACAATAGTCTTCTATGTTTTTGAAATGCTGCTCACAGTCTTCACTCATTTGGTTCTTCTGTCATGTTTCCAGATAACGTTAATGACAGCTAACGTTTGTGGAAACCTTACTGTGCACAGTGCGAAAGCCATCTCGTGCATTCTCTGTTCTCTTGACATCCAGCTTTTAAGCTCAGATGTTAGAGGCTCCCTTTTTCTCAGAAGACTTGGATGAAACTTTGGCCATGTTAGTTTCGGTCTTACTGGCTAGGATTGTTGTGTAATGTTAGACCTAAGACAACAGTACATCCTTAGGGCTCCAAAGCTGTGACTTGGTCCTTGAAGCACTCCAACCAACAGGCTGTAGAAATCTTCAAAGGACTGACTGCCTTGAGAGGCGCTCCCCATTTTACATCAAACCCTGCGAGTGAGGCGATAGGGTGTGAACAGATATACATAAGTACATATATGTGTCTCTATAGATGCATATATGTATTTATACATATGTTTGTGTGTGTGTGTACATAACTGGAGGGATCAGGAAACTATAGGATTAAGAAAAGGAAAGGAAATTGGAGTGACTGAGTATATCGAATTAGCTAAGCAGTGATGTGCTAAGGGCTATCCATATTGCTAGGAATTTCTTTTTAAGTTTTTTATGATTTTTTACTTATTCAACTGGTTTGCACATTGATTCTTATATGATTATTTAGAACAGTGGTCAGGAAACAATTGCCAAAAGACCAAATCTTTTGCAATTCTCCCCCAACCCTTGTGTTTTCATGAATAGAGTTTTATCGGAACACGGCCATGTCATCTAGACCCACTTTTGTGCTTTAAAGGTGGTGTTCAGTAGTTGCAACAGACATATAGCCCATAAAGCGGAAAATATTTACTGTCTAGCCCTCTACAGAAAATTTGCCAACCCCTGGTTTAGATGATTTGATAACAGTCATTCAGCTGTATTTTGAATGCTGTATTAGTTCCAAAACTCATGCTATTTTCACCCCAACATATTTTTATTTCCTAAATACCAGTCCATTCAGTGATGCTTGTGCAAGGTAAAGTCAGCACCTGTCTGCAACAAAATAAGGGGGAAAAAATCATAAGGTAGTAAGTTTTTTAAGACAAAAAACCAAAATCAATTTAAAGAGCTGTCTTTTTCTCTGATAATATTCCCTTGTTAATATTTTTGTTATAAAAATATATTTTTATGAACATCTCATGTGTATCTGGAAAAAGTTGACAGTCTTCTTCTCATTTTATTTCAATTGTTTAGTGAAATGGCTGACTTTTAGGAAGCACCATACTCTTCCAGCGTAACTCAGAGTTTGGCTGCGCACCTAGGGTATAATTCCAAAGCTGTCTCAGATTATCGTTCCGTCTTCTGTTCTAGCTTTGAATTAGCCTCTTCACTATTACATCTGCAGAGATTGTCTGAGATTCCTTAAATTCTGTGATTAATTGCCTAGATGTGTCAGTGTTTGTTTCTGCATTCTTGCAACAGCTTCTGTATTTTGGGAACCTCTCTTTAAGAGTCACTTAACTGGACTCGATGTAGAGCATTTGCCTACAACCCTTGTAATCAGATAACATGGATCACACATCCCCTGTGACCACATGTGTCTGGCCCTGGACAACCCCCATTTTATCATCAGGCATCATGGTAATGTCATGAAAACTTGGGGATTTCATCTTTTTGATGTCATTGACATCAAAAAAGGATCCCATCCAGCTGAGTGCTTCTTATTCCTTCCTCTTCTCCTTCTTCCACAGTGCACAGTAACCTGTGGAGGAGGGGTCCAGATGCGATCGGTCAACTGTGTTCAGCAGGGCCAGCCTTCCTCAAGTTGTCTGCTCCATCAGAAGCCTCCAGTGCTACGAGCCTGTAATACAAACTTTTGTCCAGCTCCTGAAAAGAGAGGTAAAAAGACCCATGCTCCAGTCAAGTTTACTAGACTTTAGAGAATTTTGTAATAATCCACCATATTTGTTTGTTCAGCCTCTGCTCTGCACAACTCTGGGGGTAGGGTGGGGAGGGTGGGTGGATGCCATTCATACCAAAATCTAAGTGAACAGTGCTCCCTAGAGATGGACAAGATACAACTCTTTGTGGCAGCACCTGCTCAAAATGATCTTGTTTGCACAGATCCCTGGGAATATTTAATTCTGTGATAAAGCTTTAGAGCCATTAATTTCAGCTTTGAAATGGGAAATGGTAATCTTGCATGTCCCTTCTCCCCACCTTTGTTTTTAACCTAAATAATGGTTGAAACAAAAAATTTAAAAGTAACCATCCAGTGCCAGGGATTGTGCCAATGGGTGAGAATGCAAGAGGAAACAAGACTTGCCCTCTGGAGGCTCACTTTCTAAGTAAAGCAGATAAATTACTGTCAATTACAGTGACTATGTATTATCCTAGGACTACCCTTCACATATTTTATTAAAGTCAGTTCAAATGGAGTGCAGTAGTACTGATTGGAAAGTGGAATTCAGTTATGAGTGAACTGTACCATTCTTCACTAGTCTAACTTGTTTTAAAGTAATCTGATAAACACCAAGAAATATTTGCATTATAATCCTTTTTCCTTGTGCATAAGAATAATTTTCCAGGATGTACCTGCTGTTGTTTTTTTTTTTTAATTCAATCATGGCTCTTCCAAGGCTGTCCAGTCTATTACCCCACCTTTTCTAATTTGTGGAGGATCAGATTCAGCACTGTGACTGCTTGCTCTCCCCAGTCCATATCATTTCCCATCTCTAAGTTGTTCCTGTCATTAGTTTACTTCTTAAAAGCCTTGGTTCCAGACTCTGAGCATCAACTTTCCCTCCTCTGCACTCTTCTCTATCTTATCTGAGGCTTGCAGAAGATAAGAAAACTAGTAGCTATTGCTACTCAGAACCAGATTATTTATAGGCAATGCTGGAATTCTACAAACATGGAGCTTTTACCAGCAGAGGGCTCATGGGGAAGAAAACATACATTTTTGAGCAAATGGTCATGTCCTCCCAGACCTTCTTCTTTCTTCACTGATTTCTCATTTCTACCTTTTAGTCAGCTGACTACAGAGGAACCCAAACATACAAAGACTCTGTCAAGAAGGCCACAAACAAAGTGCAACTACCCTCAGCCCTTTCAGAAAGGCCTAAGGACAATGGCCATGAAAACTGCTCAACAGTATTTCCTGGGCAGGAGTTTGGGGGCTGAGGGGGGTGGAGAGGGAAGCCACGAGGCATGTAATGTCCCTAAAGTTCATGAGGGCAAAGATCCCAATGGTCTTATTTTCCTTTGTTCCTCCAACACATCCTTTGTCCATGCGACACACAGTAGGTGCTCAATAAGTGCTGAATGAATAAATGCATAAATGTAAGATGATATGTAGAGTGCTGTGAGATCCTCTACTTTATTCAAAGCAAACTCCCTAAACACCTCCTATTTATTCCTGACATTCTTCTATGAGCCATACATCTTCTAGGCCCTGTGAGGGTTTCAGAGGTACAGATCATCACTAATGGCATTTATAATCTAGTGGAAGTTTCTGACCATTGCAGCAAATCAACTTGGACCCTAGAGGATTTTTCTATAAAACTGCAACGTCTCTAATAAAGAAAAAAGAATCTGGACCCTAGAGAAGATGATTTTTGCCCAAGTTGTCCCCCAGTCCTCCACTCATGCTGATAGCAACTTTATGGACATTCACTTTATACCATCATCACTGTGGGGTGCTTTACCTGGGTGTCATGATCAGATCTCCAGTTTGGGGAACCATTCTTATGATTGTGTATTAACTTGTATTACTTGTATTATTGTATGTGCAAACACTATATGGGAAAGGCCTGGACAGTGATATCACTCATAGACTTGTCAATCACACTGCATTGTAACTGGTCGTTTATGTACTTGGGAAGATGCCCGAACTGTAGACAAGGAGCGTTCAGTTAGAGAAGATCAGGCACCCAATACTAGGTCCACCTTCTCAGATGGGGGAAGAGGGGCACAGCAATGTATGGTGGAAAGAGCAAGGACTCTGAAGTCATACAATGGATTTAAATTCAAACTCTGCCATTTATTAGCTATGTGGCTTTGGGCAAGTTTTTAAATATCTCCCACATATTTATAAAAGAGGAAATAATGATTACTTTAAAAGATGGCTGTGAGGGTTAAATTAAGCTAATTCAAGTTTTCAACACTGTTATTCAGTGTTTACTATGAACCAGGAACTGTTCTAGATGTCTTATTTTAGATAGAGAAATGAGAAAAAAATGAACAAAGTGTCCATCTTCATAATAAACTTTTATTTATATGGATGAACCAACCAACAAATAATGATATCAGATCATAAGGTTACATTAAGTAAAACTAACACAGGGTATATAGAAAGAGAAGAGGGGTGAGGAGGAGAAGAGAAAACCAATTTAGATGGAACAGCCAGGCAAGGCCACGTTAATGATGCAATATTTGAACAGAGACCAAAAGGAAGTAAGGAAGCTAAGGCAAGTGGCTATCTAGAAAGAGAGTGCTCCTGGCATGGGAAATAGCCAATCGAAACCCCCTGAAGGAGGAATATGATAATCTGTTCAAGGAATAGCAAGAAATAGCTGGAGGACAAGGTAAGCAAGGTGGCGAGTACTTAGGAATTGAGCGAAGAGGAGTACTAGTGGCCTTGCTAAGGCACTGTAAGGACTTCAGATTTGACTCTGAGTGAGATGAAGGCCAGTGGAGACCCGTGAGGAGAGGAGCAGTGGGTTCTGACTTGTTGAGGGAGGATCACCAGTGGTTACACTGAGAAGAGTGCTTGAAGCCTAGAGTAGAAAGAGGACTTGTGTGTTCTTGGTTAGAGGCTATCCCAGCAGTCCAATGAAGGTGGTTGCTCTAGAGCAGTGAAGATAGCGAGCAGAGGTTGAATGCTGGGTCTATTTTGAACATTGATCCAATGAGATTTGTTGGTTGTTTCCATGTGGGGTCTGAGAGAAAGAAAGATGACTCTGAGGCCACTTCCTCCATGGTCATCCTCATTAATGTAAATAAAATATCTGATTCATAGTACAATCTCACATAAACAGCTATTAGCAGTCATTATAACTAAAATCACATACAGTACTTGCACTGATAGCATAATAATACACCTTAACTTCTGGCTCCTGATTTGCAGTAAGCTTATAACACAATGTTGAAATTCCATTCTTATCTCAGAGGGGCAAGTGTCAATAAAACAGTGCAGGTAGGACCAACATTTTAGTGGTCTATTTCCATCGTCTAATACTCTCACTACATCAATCATAATCTGTATAATCTAAATAGAAACTGATCCAAATGTGCATGCTAATTGGTTAGAGTATCCAAAACTGTACAAGTATATACTAAAAATAATTAAACTTGAAAAAGTCTATATAAGATAGGCATGCAAAGTTTGATGGGTCTTTATTTTAATGTCTAACTTGCATCTCTCACTTAATATATCTCAAATCCATTTCTTGGTACCTCACCCCCCACCCTTGTGGAGTTCTTTTCAGTACACATGCCTCAGTTCTTCTAGGTCCTCAGAGCGAAAATCCTATAGTCATTTTCTTTTTTTTTAAATTAGAAGTTGAAGGTTTATAGAAATATCATGTAAAAATAGAGTTCCCCATATACCTGCCCCCATTTTTAACATTTTGCTTTCGTGTGGTACCTTGGTTACATTTGATGAGAAATATTGTAGTCATACTATTAACTATAGTCCATAGTTTACATTACAGTTCTCTGTATTGTACATTTCTATAGTTACATTTTGTTTGTTTTTAAAATATTCTAGCAGCATATATACCACCTAAAATTTTCTCTTTAAACTGCATTCAGATATATAATTCAGTGGCATTAATTACATTCACAATGTTGTGTTACCATTATCACCATCCTTTACCAAAACTATTCCATCACCCCAAACAGAAATTCTGTATCAGTTATGCAGTAACTCCCCATACCCTACCTCGATGCTAATATCTGGTAACCTGTATACTAGATTCTGAATCTGTGAATTTGCTTATTCAAATTATTTCATATCACTTATACAATATTTATCATTTTGTGTCTGGTTTATTTCACTCAATCTGATGTCTTCAAGGTTCGTTCATGTTGCCTTATGTATCAGAACTTCATGCCTTTTTATGTCTGAATAATATTCTATTGTGTGCATACCATATTTTGTTTATCCATTCATCTGTTGATGGACACTTGGGTTGCTTCCATATTTTGGCAACTGTGAATAATGCCACTATGAATATTGATCTGCAAATATATGTTCAGGTCCATGCTTTACATTCCTACTACCAATGAACGAGTGTTCCTATTTCTCCACACCCTCTCAAACACTTATTTTTTTGTTTTTCTAATAGTAGCCATTGTAGTGGATTTGAAATGCTATCTCTTTGTGATTTTGATTTGCATTTCCCTATTGGATAATGATATTGAGCATCTTTTCATATGCTTTTTGGCCATTTGTATATTTTCTTTAGAGAAATTCTATTTAAATCTTTGCCTACTTTTTAAATTGGGTTGTCATTTTGTTGTTGAGTTATAGGATTTCTTTATGTATTCTGGATATTAAATCCTTAATATTTTCTCCCAATGTATAGGTTGTTGTTTAACTTTTTGTTTGTTTGTTGTTTTGTGTTTTTGGGGGGGTTTGTTTTAAGGTGTTTTTTTTTTTGTTGTTTTACTTTCATGATAAAGTCCTTCAATGCACAAAGTTTTAAATTTTGGTGAGGTCCATTTTTTTTTTCTTTTGTTGCTTGTGCTTTGGGTGTAAAGTCTACAAAATCATTGCCTAATACAAGATCCTGAAGATATTTCTCTGTTTTCTTTTAGGAGTTTTATAGTCCTAGTTCTTATGCTTAGGTCTTTGATATATTTTGAGTTAATTTTTATATATGATATATGGAGTGGGGTAAGGATCCACCTTCCATTCTTTTGCATTTGGAGATCCAGTTTTACTAGCACCATTTGTTGAAGAGGCTCTTCTTTACCAATTAAGTGTACTTGGCACCTTTGTCAAAAATCAATTGACCATAAAAAAAAAAGAAAAGAAAAAATCAATTGACCATAGAAGTAAGAATCTATTTCAGAACTCTCAATTCAATTACATTGATCTATAATGTTGTCTCTGTGCCACTGCCATACTGTTTTGACCACTGTAACTTTAGAGTAAGTTTTAAAATCAGGAAGTGTGAGTCTTCCAACTTTTATTCTTTTTTAATATGTCTTTGGCTATTGGAGTCCTTTTCCACATAAATTTGACAATTGGCTTTTCCATTTCTGCAAAGAAGGCTATTAGAATTTTGATTGGGATTGTGCTGAATCTATAAATTGCTTTGAGTATAATTGATATCTTTACAATATTTAGTCAGCAAATCCATAAGTATGGCATGTCCTTCCATTTATTTAGGTCTTCTTTGATATTTTTAGTAATTTTTTATAGTTTTCTGTAAGTCCATGTCTTAGATACTTGATTCTTTTATTTATTGTAATCTTTTATTAATTTCCACTTCAGATTGTTCATTAACTAGTGTATAGAAACACCACTGATTTTTGCATGATGATCTTATACCCCACCATGTGGCTGAATTCATTTATTAACTCTAATAGCCTTGTAGATTTTTTGGGATTTTTTATATATGGGATTAGGTCATCTACAAATAGGGAAAGTTTTACTTCTTCCTTTCCAATTTGGACACCTTTTATTTCTTTTGTTCCCGAGTTGCTCTGGCTAGACTTACTTCCAATACAATGTTGAATAACTAAAAGTGGGCATCCTTGTCTTGTTGCAATTTTGGATGAATGATTTCAGTCTTTTGCCATTGAGTATGATGTTAGCTGTGTGTTTTTCATATATGCCCTTTAACATGTCGAGGAAGTTTCCTGCTAGTCCTACTTTTCTAAGTGTTTTTAATAAGAAGGAATGTTGGATTTTACCAAATGCCTTTTCTGCATCAATTGAGATGATCATGTGACTTTTCCCCCATTCATTCTATAAATGTGGTATATTAAATGATTTTCTTATATTGAACCACCCTTCTATACCTGGGTAAATCCTACTTGACCACGTTGTATAATTCTTTTAGTGTGCAGTTGGATTTGCTAGTATTTTGTTGAATATTTTTTGCATCTATGTTTATAAGGGATATTAGCCTGCAATTTTCTTTTCTTATGGCATTTCTATCTGGTTTTGGTATTAGGGCAATGCTGGCCTCATAGAATGCATTTGGACATGTTCTTTTATCTTCATTTTTTTGGAAGTTTGTGTAGTATTGGTGTTATTCTTCTTGGAATGTATTATAGAATTCACCTATGAAGCCATCTGGTCCTGGGCTTTTCTGTTGGTGTTAGGAGGTTTTTTATTACTATTAAACCTCTTTATTTTTTACTGATCTGTTAAGATATTTGATTTCTTCTTAGTCAGTGGAGATAGTTTATATGTTTCTAGGAGTCTGCCCATTTCATTGAGATTGTCTAATTTGTTGCTGTACATTTGTTCGTAGTATCCTCCGATAATTCTTTTTATTTCTGTGGGGTCAGTAGTAATGTCCCCCTTCCATTTCTGATTTTAATTATTTGTATACCCTCTCTTTTTCTTTGTCAGTCTAGTAAGGATTCATTGATTTTATTGATCTTTTCAAAGAACCAACTTTTGATTTTGTACATGCTTTCTGTTTTTTTTAAATTCTCTTTTACATTTATTTCCACTCTAATCTTTGTTACTTCCTTCCTCTGCTCACTTCAGGTTTACTCTTCTTTTTCTAGGTCTTCTAGCTGTAAGGTTAGGGCTATGATTTGAAATCTTTATTCTTTTTTAATGTAAGCATTTAGAGCTATAAATTTCTCTCTCAACATTACCTTCGCTGCATCCCATAAGTCTTGGTGTGTTGTGTTTTCATTTTCACTCACCTTAAGATATTTCCTAATTTTCCTTGTGATTTCTTCTTTGACCCATTGATCGTTTAAGATAATGTTGTTTAATCTATTCGTATTTGTGAATTTTCCAATTCTCCCTGTTATTGATTACTAGCTTCTTTCCATCACGGTTAGAGAATATACATTGTATGGCCTATAGTCATTCTTTTTGTTTGTTTGTTTAGCTGTTAAAAAGACCTGTATTGTAAAATTGTAAAATAAAATAGAAAAATAGATTGAAAGAAATTATAAATTTTAAAAGAGAATGTAAGGTCAGATTAGATTTAATATAATCAATTAAAGGAAATAGTATAGCAACAAACATTTATAAATAAAATATAAATAATAGTTCTAATATAATAGAAATTAATTATAACATAATTCTAATTTTTATATTACAAATCTAAATATTGAACATAATAATCTCTAAGAATGAAATAAATTATTAGTTTGGTTATTTAATTTCCATTTAAACCATAATTCTTTCTGGATAATCAAATTCCTATTTGGGAATTCTTCATATCTTATGGGAATGAATTACCACCGATAACAATATTCCAACTCATAATTTTATGAGGCATAAAAACTCAAAACCTTGTTCAACAGTAGTCATGCTAAATCATTATTGAGCCAAATAGATTATTTTAATTAACAAATATGTACAAGAAAGGGTTAAAGAAAAATGGAGTATCCAAAAATATATCTCTTCTCCAGTCCTCCTCAATTAAAAGCAAGCATTTATTTTGTATGAAGAAACTTACAGAATACTGATCACAGGAATAATTTGCTAGTTGCACAGAGTAATTTTTGTTCATATACTATAATATTGCTATTTTACATTTATCTGGTATGCTCCAGTTCTCTTTTGGTTACTATTTGCATGGAATACCTTTTTCCAACCTTTCACCTTTAACCTGGTTGTGTCCTTACATCTGAGGTGGGTCTCTTGTAGACAACATATAGACAGCTCATATATTTTTATCCATTCTATCAGTCTATGTCTTTTGATTGGGGAGTTCAAGCCATTAACATTCAGTGTTATTACAATAAAGGCATTACTTACTTCATCCATTTTTTCCTTCAGTTCTCTGTTGTCATATTGTTCTATTATCACCTCCTTATCCTTTAATTTACCCCTCCTAACTTTTTTTTTTCCTGTCAGCTGAAGCACCCCCTTTAGTATCTCTTGTAACACTGGTCTTTTGGTAACATATTCTACAGTTGTTGTTTGTCTGTAAAGACTTTGAACTCACCCTCATTTTCGAAGAACAGCTTTGCCAGATACAGAATTCTTGGCTGGCAGTTTTTCTCTTTCAGTGCCTTAAATACATCATACTAATTCTCTCCTCTGTGGTTTCTGATGAAAACTCAGCACTTAATCATATCAAGTTTCCCTTGCATGTGATGCTTTGCTTTTCTCTTGCTGCTTTCAGAATCCTTTATTTATCTCTGATATTTTTCATTCTGAATAGTAGGTCTCAGTGTAGGTCTATTCAGATTTATTCTGTTTGGGGTGCATTGTCCTTCTGGGATATTGATACGTATGTCCTTCATAAAGGTTGGGAAGTTTTAGGTCATTATTTCCTCAAATATACTTTCTGCCTCTTTTCCATTCTCTTTTCCTTCTGGGACACCAGTAATGTGAATGTTTGCGTGTTTCACATTGTCATTCAAGTCCCTGAGACTCTGTTCCATTTTTTCCATTCTCTTCTCTTTCTGTTCTCCTGTCTTTTCCAGTTCAGGTGGTCTGCCTTCAAAGTCACAAATTCTGTCTTCAAGCAATTCAAGTGTCTATGTGCCTGTGGGCCTCTAATGTATTTTTAATCTCATCCATTGTGTTTTTCATCCCCATAATGCCTGTTACTTTTCTTTGCAGTCTTTCAAATTGTTCTTTATGCTCTCCCAGTGTTGTCTTAATATCCTTTATTTCTCTAGTCATATTTTCTATAAATTCTTTGAAGTGATTTAGGAGAGTTATGTGATTATCACTGATTGTCTTAAATCCTATATCTTTTCAGGATATTTGGTTTGTTCTTTTGTCTGGGCCATCTCTTCTTGTTTCCTAATATGGCTTGCAATATTTTGCTGATATCTAGGCATCTGAATATGTTGGCAAATTTACTTTGATGGCCAATTTCTCTCTTTTGCCCATTGCTTTGTGTTTTTTTCACTGCTTTTCTTTGATATTTGGTTCAACTTATTTTCAGGTTTTAAAATTGCCCAGCTTACATTTTCAAAATCAGGCCAGGGACTCACTAGTGGGGCACTGATTTCCTCCTAGGGGTTGGAGCCAGCATAAAGTTTTTATCCGTGCAATTTCCAGACTGGCCGGCAGATGGCGCTAATTAGCGCACCTTTCCTCTGAGACATTTCAGTCTGAGCTTTCCAGTGTTCCTGTGTTGAATCTCCAGAGCAGAGATTCAAAGCGGGCTCTGCTGGCCGAATTCACTAAGAAAAGCACCCCGACCGCCTCTCCCTTTTCCCTTGGAACAATTGGCAGGAAGGAGGATGTGTGTTCCCCTCTCAGCTGGCTGCAGTGATCCAGGGGTTTTACCCCACTTAATATCTGGGGGTGGGGGAGGGGATCCCATCCTGGCTGCCAGGGGAGCTTGGTAACTCACTTTTGTCATTTCTGTTTCTTCATCTTTCTGTCCCTCACCCTCTTGGGAGTTGTGTAGCACAGTCCTGGTCTGCTGACCCCCAAAGCAGGTCCCTCCAACACCTTTTGGTTCTTTTTCTGTTGTTTTTGTGACAGCTTTTCATCTTTACCTGTTAGTCCATTGCCATCTTCCCACAGTCCTCCTATAGTTACTCTTGATTCTTCTTTTTCTCTCCTATCCTATATCCAACCTGTTAGAAAATTCTCTAGGCTTGACCTTCAAAATATACCCAAGAAAAGCAAGCAAGCATACAAAAAACAAAGACAAAATATGCGCAGGAGTTATCAGGAAGAAAAGAATAACCCCATTTCATTTTTATACCCTGCTAAGTTGAGGCTTAATTGGGTTGGAATTGGTTGCTCTAGCCATCATAGTTCCAGGGAAATTCATTTATTTATTCTTTCTACAAATATTTATTGAGCAGCTACTTTGTGCAAGGCACCATTCTAAGTGTTGGGAGTAAAGCAATGAAAAAGGTAGGCAAAACCCCTGCTTTTAAGGATTTTGAATTCTAGAAGTAGAAAGACAAGTGTAGTGCATAATATGATGACTGCTGATAACAATGTTAAAAAAAAATTAAGCAAGTTCAGGAATAGGAAGTACTTTATGGGAAGCCAAGGATCATGCTATTTTTAAAAGGACAGTCAGAGAAAGCCTTACTGATAAGATGACTTTTGTGTGAGCAGAGTCATAAAGGAAGTGGAGAGTGAGCCACCAGATGTCTCAGGGAAAAGTGTCCCTGGCAGAAGAACAAAAAGTGGGAAGCCAAAGCCTGGTTGGTATGTTAGAGGCTCAGCAAGGTGGCTAGTACAGTTGAAGTGGCTGAGAGGAGGTGAGGGGAGGAAGATGAGGTCAGAGAGGAAGTGGGGGAACCGTATCTTGTAGGGCCTTGTTGACCGCTGTGAAGACTTTTGCTCCGGACAGGATGGGAATCAATGGGAGAGTTTAAACAGAAGCATGACATGAACTGGCTTGTATTTTAAAGGGATCACCCTGTCTACTCTGAGATGGGAGATACGTGTAAAGGGAATTTTAGGCAGAAGAACCAAGCTTTGAGGAAGTTCTGTAGACAATTCTGAATCATGGGAAGATAGGATATAATTTGGGAGCAGCAGAAAAAGAAGTAGGAGAGCCAAGAGCCTTGTATACTGTGCCCAAAGACACAATGGAGATCCGCTAAAGGATGAAACTGGCAAGGGACTTGAATGGGGGCTTGTGTGTGTGTGTATTAGCAACTGTATTTGTATGACTTCATCTTGATTTAATTCATCTGCAACAACCCTATTTCCAAACAAGGTCACATTCTGAGTACTTAAAGTTAGAATTTGAACATAATACTCAACTCATAATACTTGGTTGTAACTTTGTTTTAATATCCAGTATTTTTTCCCACTTGCTTAAATTTTACTAATGGTCACAGTCCCTTTTGGTGCCTGAATCTTGCACCCCAGCACCCACCAAAGTCCTAATGTAATGGGAAGAACCACTCAGAGGCCCAAAGCCTTGGTTCTAAAGACCCTGGCTTTAAGAAAAAAGGCTAAGCGCCCTCATCAACATGTCAAATGTATTTTCTCATTTCAGAGGATCCATCCTGTGTCGATTTCTTCCGCTGGTGTCATCTAGTTCCTCAGCATGGTGTCTGCAACCACAAATTTTATGGGAAACAGTGCTGCAAGTCATGCACAAGGAAGAGCTGATCTTGATGTTCTCCCCCTTCCCTTTAGGGCCACGGTTTTACCTTTCAGCCTCCAGAGACACCAGCCAGCTGTCTGCTCAGAAGCCGAGCACTGCAAACATTGGAAAGCTGCTGCAGTGTTAAGGAGCGGGCAGGTTGCCATTAGGGTCCTTATTCAAGTCACCGAAGCACATGGTACTCTGAAGCACTTGAAATTGGGACACAATGACAAATCTGACTTTCAAAAAAAAGAAAACCACTTTGATTTGCACTGTTAAATGGAAGAAGTGAGATATGTCAAATTTTAATTTTGACAAAGAGAGAATCTTGTCAACTTTTGGATAGAATCCCCCTCCTTGAACTTCAGGTCAAAGACTGAGACTTGGAGGAAGCCAACATGGATGGAACACACTTGCTTAACTGTTGCTTGGAGCTCACAGCTTGACTAAGACTGCGAACTCCCAAAACCAGGAGTTACACAAGGAGCCAAATGGTGCTGACACTTATGCTTGCTGCTGGACTAGCAAGCTTTATGTAATGTTTATTTAGTGAGTGTGTGTGCTTTTATTTTTTAAGTTTAACTGCTTATACAGAGTCTCAAAGACTAAAATGAACAACTTGAAAAGTGTTCCTGGGAATATTCTGATAGTAGGGCAACATGGACCTTTCACAATCTCCATTTAATTGAAATACTCTGAAATAAACTCATAAAAGACAAATCTTGGTGCTCTGCATGGTCCACCAACCTTGTAACTTTTGGTGCTAGCTGAACATGTATGTGGGAGCCTAAGGTCTGGTCTTTGGGAATGAGCTTTGGAGAGATGTTCATTTCTGGTGAATATCTAGGAGGAGGAAAATTGCAAAATTAGTGTTTTGAAGGAGAGGAGACCATCTTTTATAATACTCCCTACATATTATCAGAGCCTCTTGGAAAATTAAAGGCTGCTTGTGTTTTCTTCCTACCAACTAACATGTTTAAATTTGCCCTAGGATTTAGTTTTTTAAAAAATCACAGAAGCAATAGAAAAATCCATCTGTCTTCGGCCACATTAATATTAATAAATCATAATATGTCAAGACCTTTCAATGAATAAGAGTATTTTATAATCTTCCTGATGATTTTCAGTCTTCAGAAGCCAGATGTTGGGAGGCACTAATGAGCTTAAAATTGTTCTTGATTGGAAAAACCCCATACTAGTTTGCCAAAGCCAAAGTAATTTACAAGACTGCATCCTTCTGTAATTTTTTGAGAAGTGGTCATAAAGGACATATTTATATGATTCTTTCTATTCCTCAGCTTCTTTGATGAATGTAACCCAATTTTATTGCTTTAAAAAGTTTTCTTTGAAACAAGGATTAGCCAACGCAGCACAACCAACTAGACAGTGGTCAGTTAAATTTAGCAGCACCATTGTTTTCCCATTCTAATGAAAATCATGTGTTCTGGAATCACAGAGAAATAATGATTAGAAGCTCCTCTCAATCTGTTTGGCTTGGCCTAAAGTTGTGGCCCTTTTCTCATCAGAAAGAAATGGTCCCACACTAGCATTCCCTTGCCCCCTGAAAAACTGCAAGTTATTTGTTTCTTTACATAATTATCATTTTATTATTTTATGGAAAAATTAATTTATTAATAGCCTGTCCTTATATGTTCTCACTTGTTTCTCTGAGTAAGTGATATTAATTCTGAGGAAAAAATGTTGAATAAAATTATGGATCAGAGAGAAAGGTCAAAATATATGTGTAATATTTAATTATTTTATGTTTTATAATAAAGTATTCTGTTTTTTATCTTTGAAACTTGTTCTTGAATAAGTTAGTGAGGAGTCAACTGTTTTCAAGGTAATTTAATTGGATAAATGTTTGTTAAAATCTCAGAGTAACATCTTTGTGGGGGGAGATAAGATGTTCAGTAATTAATTATCTTGTTTGTATAAAAGAAAATCAGAAAACATCAAATACCCCATACTATTTTGCCAAAACCAAAATAATTTATAAGATTGGGTCTTGTAGATAACATATTTACCATCTTGTAAAGAGGAGACACTGAATTATTTTGTTCTACTGTAATAAGCAGGTAAACATACATTTATGAAAATCACCTAAATTAATTAGATAACCCTACCATGAGTGTAGGTTTCTGCTTTGTTTTGTTTTTTAGTTCTAAAGGCACTCTGGTGAAATCTTTTTGCAAAAAAGAGAGAGAGAGAGGAAGGGAGAAGAGATTGGAGAGGAGAGAGAAAAGAAGACTGAAAGAAAAAATTTTAAAAATAAACTTAAAAGCAATTGTTCTCCGGTTTTTCAAGTTTTAAATTATCAGACGAATGGAGAATAAAATCTATCTGGACAAAGTTTAATTAATCTGAAAATACAGTATTTTCCCTGAATCTGTGGTTATATAAATTCTTATTGTTTATACATATGTATCTTTAAAGTATATTTAAGAGGATTTTCATATGATTTATAGATCTTTGGCAAAAATAAATTATTAGCAATATAAAATGAAATAGATGATAGATAAAATAGATGGCAGGAAAGAGAAGATATTTTTGTATCTTTTGGTAATAAAATACCATTAACAACAACTATATGTGAGGTGTTGGATGGGCACTGGGTACCGTGTTAAGACCTTTCCACTTGGTGTCTCATTCAATCCTCACACCAGCCCAGTGAGATGCTGATATAATTTTTACTTTGCAAATGAGAACACTGGGTTCTAGAGAGAATATATTTGGCTCAAAGGATACACAGACTTAAGCGATGGAATCAGGACTCAAAACCAGGTCCCTTGGTCTTGAAAGGTCATTCTTTGGTCACTCTGCTCTATTACCATGGGAGAGAGAAAAAGTGAAGGCGAGAACTTCACTCTTATGACTCCTGAGATGTGTGAAGAAGGTTTGGCAATAAATGATTTAGCAGTAAAGAATTTTTGGGTAGCACTAGAATGATTTAAGATGGACAGTTGGGGATGGGAGTTAATAAATTCTCACTCAGCCTAGACTTTTCAATAAAGGACACTGAATGACTTGTGGCTTATCTAAGTGTCTTCATTTCTTAAGAACTGATTCTCTGGGATGATGGTGTCTCCTGGTAGATAGGATCAGAATGTTTGCAGCCTATGACCCCAAGTCCATTAGGGCATATAGAGCAAGTGAGCCAGCCCACTCCTGGCCTAGATTCTACAGGCTAACTCTAGGGTGGATGAACCCACAACCACCTGCATCCTGCAAGGATGGTTAATGGAATTAATAGCACAAAACCCATTATCTCTATATATGACATGTTAGAAAGATTTATTTACTATGTGGTTTTATATAGAAAATGTAAAATATGTGTTAGGATTCCATGCTTTCTCTGCCTTACCTTATCTTTCCTGAAGATCTTAGCACCGGAACCTGGTTTTGGATCTTGGTAACTCTATCTTCCTCCTTCGGAGAGGAACACAGGGAGAAGCCATTCTCAAACGTCTCTCATTCACTCACTCTTATCATGAATTTCCCCATAAACACATATCACTGAGGGACGATATGGGGTCCCTGTTATGGGACGAGCGGGGTCCCTGTTGCAGGACGAGTGGGGTCCCGTTGTGGGACAAGCGGGGTCCCGTTGTGGGACGAGAGGGGTCCCTGGTGTGGGGAAGAAAGCCTCGTACGGCCGCTGAGGCTTCCCTCGGGGGCTCCGAAGGTGTGGAGGGCGAACGACCCAGGAAGGAGTCGTGGAGACAGGCTGATGGCACAAGTCTGGTTTATTGCGGAAGGGGATACGGCTTTATAGGGTTAGGGACTGCGTGGAGAGATTTGATAGGTGCGGGCGGGTACTGCTTCCTGATAGGTGGTTGTAAGCAGTTGCTAGGCAGAGGGCAGGCGGAGAGGTTAGGAATGGGGGAGGGGAAAGGGGAAGTGAGAGCCGACCAGATGCTAGGCTAGGCGGGAGATAGTGGGAGGCGACCGTTATTGATGTATCTTGCCCAGGTAGGCTGAGGGCGCTTCGCCCGTTCCAGCCACCCTGAACTGCGGGTTCAGGCTGTGCACACGCCTGTTGCCGGGTCGGCTTAGCAACGGTGGCTCGCACTCCCACATATCACCTCTATTTTTTAATGTCCATTTATCTAGGTTAAAAAAAATCTAAAGAAATGTGTTTGGAAATTAGAGTTCTTATAATGTCTTTAAGTGAAAAACCTGTATTTTCCACAAATAGAAGGTTGCCATAAAAGTCAGCCCAATAAATAACATCAAAATTTTACTTAAATTAATATTTTATTTAAAATATAGTCACTTTAATTGGTTACAAAAAACTTCCTCAATGAGAATAAGTGAACTATTCATTGTTCAAGAATATTCCATTTAATAACACTAAGTTTACTATAAAGATGGAGTTTAAATGTCAATAAAAAGATGATCTTTTATCTTGAATCCCAAATCACATTTGTTCATAGAAAGGGCAAATTATATCCATTTAATTTCATCTTTGCTGATAGAATTGAACATTAAGAATTATGATGTAAGCGAGATTTGTTCATCAAACTTGGTACAACAAGCCATCAGGAGCAATATCCAGAATGTGTCCTTCTGAACGTGTCCAGCTTTTTGTTAATTTCTACAAAGTGATGGCAAAACATAATAGATGCTTGCAAATTATTCCTGAACTACGTTTAGTGAGGAATACGGAGTTCATAATAACCAGGTCATTTGATAACAAAGTAATTTATATATTTCTTGGTTAAAAGGACCAATAAGTTTTGAGGATTGTTCCCCACCTTCTAGTTGGGATGAGACAGAGGCACGATGGCCAGGAACTCGGAAAAGGAAATGCTGCTGGCCATCTACTCTAGGGGAAAATACTCAATACTCCACAACTCTCCATTCCTATAGCTATAGACTTTTAAAAATTGGTGTGAGGGAGCAGTTGTAGCTCAGTGGTTGAATGCCTGTTTCCTATGTATGAGGTCCCAGGTTCAAACTCGGTTCCTCAAAAAAAAAAAGAAAAAAATTGGTGTGGAGTACAAAGTGGCACTTCCACTGTGATGTTAGCCATCCTAGCCCTTGAGGAGATGGTCTTTTGAAGGTGAAGCCAGAGCCAGGGGCTGTTTCTGCTGGTGACAAGGCCCAGGAATGTCCCTCCCTTTGAATCCTGCTATCTCTTCTTTCATGTGGTTGAAATTCGGAAAGGACTGGGCATCCCACCTCTTGACAGAAGGCCTAGCTGTATCTACAGTTCTTTGGCATGTTCCTCATTTCCAAAACTCTGATTCCATGTAAGATGGGGCGGAGTGTCTCCTCTCTCCCAAAAAGAGGTTCCTCTCTCCCTTATCCTTTCCACTTTGAAAACCAAGTTACATATAAAGTTAGTTCTAGAGCAATTCTTTCTAAATAATTAGTTGCATTGCCATCACCTAAGGATATTTTATACATAAACTTCAGCCCCATTCAAGACATTTTAATTCATTAAGCCTGGGGTAGGGCCTGGTAATTCATTTTTTTAAAAACATTCAAAAATAAAAAGCATACAGGTTTCTCTGAGGAACAACTAGTTTGGGGACCACTGGTCTAGGGACAAAAATGGAAGGACCGTGGGTCTTTCTTCCTAGTGTAGGCAAAGAAATCCCCTTGGCATTGTAACATCCAAAGCAGCTCAATGGTTGGGGTTTAGACTCAGCTCATAGTAAAGTGGCCTTTTGCCTATCCTCATATTCTGCATTGTATATTTTACCTGGGAAACTCTTGGGGTGGTAAGTGGTGGATCAACCAAAGCATTCACATGCAGGGGCCTAATGTCCCAGCCATCCTTCTCCTGGTTTCTTCTGATTCCCACTGCACACCAATGGCCTACAACCAGGGTTTGATGGTGGCGAGATGGCAGTACTGGGGGAAATCGACCAAGGAGTTAATGTAAAATGTTTATCAACAAGAAAGCGTAGAGAAGCCAATGAGATTTCCATCTGATCAGGGCTCCTGTGAGTGTTTATGGAGAGACCCATGGTGCATGAAAACAGTTTTAGTCCTGAAATCCAGAGACCATAAGACAGAATGAATGCTTCTGCCCTATTTTCCTTCTGGTCATTAGGTGCTAAGAGGTTAATTAATCATTTTTGTGAATTAGGCTGACCGTCATCTTCCTTTTAAATTGCCAGAAATGCATTGACTGACCCAACTGGTGACTTCAGCTTTTGTACAATGAAGACAAAAGAAACAACATCTTTAATGATATAATAAAGAGCTGCTAAAATGATGCTTTGGGGGCAAACTGAAATATATACACTTTAACTTCATTGTGCTGTTCTGGGACTCTGATTTTTCTGTTTAATGGTTAATTGCATTAATTCTCAGGGTTTTTTTAAAGATTGGTTCCAGATAATTAAAATTATCATGTTATCTATTTCTATATCTCCATAGTTCTAAACCAATTATAGAATAATTGCTATGTATTCAGCAATTTCTCCCTTTTTTTAAGATTGTCCAAGATGTTTGTTACTTGCAGATAGGTGTCTTGATGGGACAGATAGTCTAAATTTTCTTAGAGGTTAGTATTCTTTCCATGCTAAAAGTCTCTCTGATGTACAGATTTACATTTAACCTTGTGCAGTTTGGTCTGTCTAAGCTAATATTTTTTCTGTGTTTTTGCTAACTAAAATGCAGTCATTCTTTCAAGAGGCATTTATTGAGCATCTGCTGTAAAGTGAGATCCAAGCATAGAAAAATACCGTTTCTGATCCCAAGGGACTTAAACTTGGAAATACAGGATGCTTATACATGCAACAATTAGGCAATGTTCCCAGGGTTTAGAGACCTAATATACTTTTTAACTTCCTCATCTCTGTTCTCAGAATAACAAAATCATATCTATATTCACACATCCAAGTCAACATGCGCTAATGCTTGTTTAGTCTGTATTATCATCAGTATTATGTATGCAAATCAGGGTCATAAAGAAGTGTTTCTTCCCATGTAAAATAATAAAATGGCAAAATAATAGAATTAAGCAGAGAGTGGCCCAGTTGCAAATTAATTCATAGGAATACAGAACTGGAAGTGACTCTCAGGATCATTTTGTTCCCTCTCTCTTTTCATAGATGTGGAAGCTAAAACCTCAAACTTGTAAGGAACTTTCCTAAAAAACAAAAACAAAAACAAAACCTGGCAATTCCAGGTGAAAAGCCAGTTTCAGTGATTTTCACGCAAGTATAGTTGTGTCTGTATTATAAAATACTCAGTATTTTTTATCTGACAGGTAAGTAATTTAAAAATAATTTTAATAAGTAGTAACTTTCAAATAGAAACAATATATGACATTAACTTTAGCTTTTCTCCCTTGCCCCAAAATACTCTGGTACTAGAAGCATAAGAATGTTGTCATCCTTTCTCCATGTAGGGCAAAAATAACCTTGTGAAAGTACCAGTTTTTAAAACTATCTAAACTGCTACCCTTTCCAAAAGTCTGTTATCTTCAGGGAACTAACAATTGCTTTGCCCTGAGGCATGAATTAAGAATGATCCTAGAGGTTACAAAACCCTGTTCTAAAAACCATTGGGCTGCACACTTTAAATGGATGAATTTCATGGCCTATCTATTACATCGCAGTAAAGCTGTCTACAAAAAGAATAATGCTATGACTGTGGTCACATAGGAAACTTTCTGTGTAGGGACTGATCAAACCCCATTGGCTTTATTTACTTGAGGCCACAGTCTCCCACAGTTTGATTTCAAAAGGAGCAACTCTATTCATCCAGTCATTATTCACTTGGCAAGCAGTTATAGAATGGCCGCTCTCAGTCACTGTCCTAGGTGCTGAAGATAGAGTTAGAATGTAAGGTCCATGAGGGCAGGTAAAACAATTTTTTTGTCTTGATTAATATGGTATCCCCATTATCTGAATCATTTATTGAATGGGTGATACCCATGAGAACAAGACAGACACAGTCCCTGTCTCATCAAACATGAGCCTCATTGGGGATTTGGAAAATGAAATAGTACTTTTAACGTAGAACTGAAATCATCTACTGTTGAGAACTATGTGAACGCAAAGCACAGCATAAGATCTTTTTTGTTAAAGTTCTATTTGTAATTATTTATCTTGATGCCTGGGAGGAAAAGATAAACTTAATGTAAGCTTTTGTTTTGAAGGTTTTCTAAATTGATTTCCCATGCCCCCTTGGAAATGGAGCAACATTCTTTGTTTAGGGTGGCAGTTAATAAATGGATTTTGATCTTCAAAATGTCATGAATCAATGGTATGTTTGAAATGGCCAAATCTACCCTGTTATAACAGAAGAGTAAATTAATTTACTAAGTTTGTTCTCTTAAGAAACATGGGACAATTGAAACAATGATAACCACCTTGCCCCTGACTGGATTGTATGAGGAAATGAGCCAGATAAGAGGTAAACCTTTCATTTTGTTGTGGTGTCCTTGAAAGATAGGGACCTGATAGGAGCAAGTCTGCTTCTGCTGTACAAGAATGGGATAGGAATCGTTGTAAAAATTCTGAACTCTGATTGCACAATATGATTGGAGGATGGGAACTGACACTGGCATTATTAACATCCTGTTTGGATAAAGTCTCAAAGTTCACCCTACCCTTTTAAGAATTTGGCAGGAGCAGCTACATCTGCATTTACAGCCACCTCTTTCCTAAGGGAAAGAATGTCCATTTTGTAAAATATATGACCTTGTGATGAGCGTGAAGTTGGAGCGGGTAGAATATAGAAAAAATTGTAATTTTGTCTTACTTTCTTCGTTCTACCCCACATATTAAAAGAGAAAAAGAAGTGTATACCTTAGGAAGATGTTTTGGACACAGTGTTCTTTAATATCTTGGGATGTTATGATACAGATTAAAAAAATCTGTAAATTCTCAGAATTATATGATATTTAAGTGTTCTGCTTATCTTCATACAATTTTCCTAGGTCCTATTTAGAAAACAACTTAGAGTACAATTTAATATGCTAGGGCTCCTGGACTAGCAGTTAGGAGTGGGTAGAGCAGGAAGAGACGATGGTGATGTAGTGTGGATGATGATAACAAAACTAATATTAACATGGGTTTGCTATGTCTAAGGAACATGCTTTGTATCTTCTATATATTGATTTGAATTTCTGTAATTATATGGCTTTTAAACATGTGAAATAAATATTTTTAACTCTCCTGATTTTGTTTATGAACCAAGGCTAAAAGACATTTCATGTGATGGCATTAGATTCGTGGAGACATTATTTTGTTAATTAAGAGAGAGGACTTTGCGTCCTGACTATAATTCATAGCCCAAGTCCCAAAGAACACATCTGGTCAGGGGTCACATTACTTTATTTCTTTGAGCCTTAATATTTTCATCTAGGATCAAGTATTTAATCATTTCTTCAACAAAAGTTTGAACCACTTACACTGGATGCTATACATTTGAGCAGAAATTACGCAGGGTTTCCACCTTCCTTGGGCTTACAATCGTGGGTGAGGACAGGCATCACCCAAGGCATATCATGGGCAAACACAAAATTACAACCATGGTTAGGTGTGAGCAGAACAAGTGTTAGTGCTCCCCCTTGTCCACTCAGATCCTTTAGCCAGTTCCTTGCACACTGGCCTGTGCTATGATTTTTCTCCCCAAACCAACACCTGTATGTCTCTTTCCAGGGCCCTGCCCTTGCTGCCAGCACCCACTTCACCTACAAGCCCAGAAAGCCCGAAGTGACTGAAAAGGTATGGCCCCCACCCAACCCTAGGTGCAGACCCTCATTGGTGACTGATTCAGTCAGGAGTTACTATAGTAACTATGATTGTTTGAGTATTCAATAAGATACAAGGGCAGTGCTGGCTTGGAGTCATACTCAACAAATAGCAGCTATTAAAAAGAGAGAGAGAGAAGGCAGAATAGAGAAGGAATCAGGCTCTCATAATAGCTAAGGAGATTTCAAGGGTATAAGAAGAGTTGTACGGGTTTGAAGCTTCTCAGGAAATAACTTGATAAGCAGTTTCATCCATGGCCAAGATTTCTTGAGATTTCAGCCCTGGGGGTCACATGAACCTCTGCTGCCAGCCTCCTGGCACAGGTGCATGGCTGAGGTTCTCAAAGGACTGGCAGCTGGCAGCTGACAGCTCTAAGAAGGCCCAGCCGCCAAGCTCCCCTTTTCCCCAGGGTGGGAGGAAGTTTGTTCCTGTGTGGCTATTAATTCATTCCGGACGGGGCGGGCACTGTTAACATCTTTTCCAGTGGCGCACTCTTGCTTGCAGATTTCGTAACTGAACTGCAGCCAACCTCAGTCGGGGGACAGGAAACAACCTTTGGCTAGGGGAAAAGCACTTGTTCTCCGTCCAGATTTACTCACCCAGGTAGAGGTCTCAGTTGGAGGTCAGCCTGTGAGTCTTCAATGAATCAATTGTTTCTACTCAACACCCTTCCGCTAGGTCCGGAAGAGATGAAATAGGCTTTAGGGGAGATTAATGTGCTGCTTTACCATATTGTCTATCTGGAAGGCACACTCTGAGTATTGTGTGTGAGCACAAAGAGTCTTTCAGAGTCACCCTGTAAAAGATTGCTTTGGGGAAGATTATTTTTGGGAGATGGGTGTATCAATATCCCAGTACAAAGTGGCAGGGAGAATTAAAGTGATCTAGATAATCTTATCAGCACAGATAATTCAGACTTTGGTTTTCCTGCCTTCAAATGCAATAGCCAAATATTCACCAGCTAGTTCAATGCCTTTCCACACTTTGCTGCTATACAAAGAAAAGCGGCGCTGACATTTACTAAGCCCCTGTTATGTGCCAGACTTTTTCCTAGGCACTTTATCAGTACTCTCTCTTTTAATTCTCACTTGAAATCCTTTATCGTCATTTCCTCCTTTTTAAGATCAAGGACACCCAGGCTCCATAAAGTTAAATAACTCGCTTAAGGTCACATAGCAACAGGTGACATTATGGGTTTAGAAACACATCTGTTTCAGGCAATAAGATCCTTCCATTTAGGATAGAGAAGAACCAATTTTAGGAAAACAAGCCAATAAAATTTGTTTAAAAATTACCCTGTGGGTTCTGCTTCTAGGATGGGTGTGTAAGCCTCCTCTAGAGCAGCTCTCCAACAAATAAACTTTGGACAGAATAGGAAAAATAAAAATTGCCTAAGGACTCTGGAGAGTAAACAAACCAGGAAAGTAGTGTAAGGGAATCAAAACTTGGAAAAGCAAATAGCAAAGGGGTGAGTTTCTTTTCTTTTCTCTCCTTCTTCATGGCTTTGTTCTGAGGGCAGGCCGCAGACACAGCAGCATGGCTAAAACACCAGGAGAGAGGCCACCATCCTTCTGGATGGAAGAACAAGGGAAAGGAGCACTGAAAATCATGACAGGCCACTACAGAAGGAGAGAGGAATCCTAGGGAGGAGATTCAATGTATATCAGAAAGCTCAGCCATGAGGGAACCTTCACGAAAAGATGCAAAACCACAGAACTCTTCATATGCCCTTGAAATCTCCTTAGCTGGTACAAGAACTTTCAAGTACAGTCCCAGGGTGGCCCCGCATGACAGGCTGTGTCCTCCTCCCCCAGACTGTGAGTATATGTGACTAACTGCTGTCAGTGTCATGTGTTTGGCCATCCCCATTTCCCTGGATTAGGAATCCCTCCCTCACCAAAGGGGTGATAATGAGGCAAATAAAACACCATTGAATAGGAGAAAATATTTGCAAATCATATATCTGATAAGGTCCCAATGTCCAGAATATATCAAGAAATCTTATAGCAATAGAGATACATAACTCAATTTTAAAATGGATAAAATATTTAAATAGACATTTTTCCAAAGGATACATACAAATGGTCAGATTTAACATGAAAAGATGATCGATATCATTAGTAGGGAAATGCAAACCCAAACCACAATGAAATGCCACTTTGTTTCAGACCCACCCAAACCACACCCACTAGGATGTCTATAGTCAAAAAGATAAAAACAAGTATTGGCAAAGACGTGGATAAACTGAAATGCTGATAAGTTGCTGGTGGGAATGTGAAATTGTACAGGTGCTTTAGAAAACAGTTTAGCAGTTTCCTTAGAAAGTTAAACAGAGTTATCACATGACTAGCAATTCCACTCTTAGGTATATACCCAAGAGAAATTAAAACATATGATCATGCAAAAAGTTGTGCCCAGATGTTCACAGTAGCATTACTCACAATAGAAAAAGAAAATAGATAAATAAAATGGGGTGTATCTCTACAATGGAATATTATTCAGCCATAATAAGGAATAAAGTACTGATACAGGAGACACAAGCATAAGTCTTGAAAATTTTGTTAAGTAAAAGGAGTCAGACACAAAAGGCCATATGTTGTAGGATTCCATTTCTATGAAATGCCAATGACAGACAAATCCATAGACACCTAATGTGGAGAGGTATTTTCCAGGGCTTGGCATGAGGAGAAAATGGATATGAGCTCTCTTTTGGGCTGATGAAATGGATATGGGATTTGATACTGGAGATGGTTGTACTACTTCATGAATATACTAAAAAGCATTTATGACATGTGAATTATATCGCAATAAGAAAAACTGTGAGAAAAAATTTCAGTTTATAAAGGTCACTTTGGCTGCAATGGGAAGAATTCAACTGAGCAATGTATCTCTGTAAAAGCAGAGGAAACATTAAGACAAATACACAAAATAACTACAATAAAGTAGATGAGAATGAGGTTCAAAGGGAAAGGGGAAGATCAGATTGGAAAGCTGTTGTAGTCGGGTTTTGTGCTGTGGACCACAGAGACGACTGTTGCTCATTTAATGAGTGAAGTGACACTGTCAGATTTGTAAGTTAGAAAGTAAATGCCTAGACATTAGAACATGATCTGAAGATGTGTGGGGGCAGGGTATGGTTTTAGGCATGAGATATAATGAATTTGTTCTTTGGATTGACTGTGCTCAGCTTGATTAGAGGTTGACTTTCAGAGTTGTAAGAGAACTTAGGAATGCATACCTCCTTCCATCTTCAGAACTTTCCTCCACAGCCTACTTGACAGATGACCTTCTTGCCTCTGTGACTGTCTCCAGGGATGGGCACTCACTACTAGCTGAGCCAACCACAAAAATGTTAAATTGAGAGATATAAGATTCTCTATAATTCTAACAGACTACTGGACTGGGTTTTAGGCTTGCTTCTCCCACAAAAGAACTGTGTGACATTGGAATTAGAACTTTTAAGATCAGTATAGACTAGGATGGAGTTGAGGATTCTGGTGCCTCCTATGAATCTGCTCATTCTCTCCCATCAATCAGTGATAAAATACAGATTGACCTCTCATCATAGAAATACTTATTAATGCTAAATTGGGAGTCTGAGAAGACAGGTGATTAAGACTTTTGGGTTAACCAAACTGACTGGGTGTCAGAATCATGTGGGTGAATGTTGAGTCCATCTCAATCTCTCTCCTTGATGTCTTATTTGCAGCTATTTTAAAGATTTGGAAGACAATTAGATTGAAAAGAGAGTCTTTGTAATGATGTGCAGTTTTCTAAATACTCCAGAGTTCCTACATTAGTGGCCCTCTGATGGCCCTCAAGTGGTCATCAATGGAAGTGGTTGGGAGGTTGAAGGATGAGGTCATGGTGAACTAGCCTTGGCTCAGAGCAAGTTCTGGTACAGAAATCATAAGAAACTATCCAGGTTTTATAAATTCCTTGCCTTTCCAGCCTAGGGTTATAACACTTGGCGGCTATCAGAGTTCTGTTAAGTGAGTTGAATGTCCAAACAGTTGCTTAACCAGTAAATGCAATCATCTGGGTTTTTAATAACTTTTAATCATTCTGTATATTATATTATCACTGTAGGTCCTGCCAAGACACAATTTCAAGAGAGAGGAAGTAGAGTAATGGAACCGAGGTTACGAACCAGAAGGTCACTTTGTATCTTGTTTTACATAGGACTTTAACCTTTAGTGTGGTATTTATGTTGGTATTGTGCTGATCTTGGTCATGTATTTGATCCTTGAAACTTTATTTCAGGATATATGGTGGGAAACCCATGAAGTTTTAGAGGTGTAGACTAGTAAAAAATGTACCTTAAAGTCACACAACCCACTTTCATATCATGGCTGAGTAAGTGGGGCAAGGAGTACAGTAAGCTGAGAGTTTCCACCTTCAGTGCCTTCAGTATTCCCATCAGCTTTTGAGCACTGTGTGGATTACTAAAGCATGACCATTTATGCCCAGTGTGGGACACTTCAGTGGATACCTCTGCAGCTGTGGACTGGCTGAGACTTTGTCAGTTTTGCATCGTGGGCTGTGGCTGTCCTAGCAAAATCCCACAACCTCCCCTCTTTCCTTCTACAGGCATCAGATCCATATTGTATTCTGAAGGATTTCCCTGCTGAATTTTGCTTCCTCCCCCTTTTATCTTTCAAAAGTGCCCCCCCACCCGCACACACACAGACACACAGCAACACAATAAATCCCTTGCACTACTAATTCCCTCGGGGTCTGCTTCCCCAAAGACCTAATTGACACAGTAAGATTAAACTCTCTGAGATCATATTTTTCATCTTTCAAATTACAAGGTACCATATATATCATCAGAGATTAAAGTAAAATATATAAATTGGACTGGTTCATGGAGGCCATCACCAAGTTTTTTTTTTTTTTTCCTTCACTTGTAGGACCTTCTCCATTGCCAGTTGTGTTGAAATAAGATATACTCTTCACTTTCTCTCACTTACTTTTATGTGCCTAAAATAGCACTAGCCACCATAGGGAGAAAGGGTGCTGAAAACAATTAGAGAAGAGTTTGATACATCCACCATGAGACAGTGGACAACTTGAGGGTAGGGACTTTGGGTTTTCTAAGAGCTATGAATCTTTAAACACAGGGTGTCAGAGGAATACAGACCTGGGACACTCCACCTGGAACATTAAGAAAAACTACCTGGGTGAGAAAATTTTCAATCTGAGTCTGGAAGAATGAGTAAAGTTCACCAAGCAAGAAATGAAGGCTATTGCCAGAAGAATGAAAAACCTTTGCCAAGTCTTGAAGGCACCAGAGAACAAGGTAGAATCTGACAAAATCAAGATGTTCCACGGATATTGTAGGGCAAATTAGGGAGGGGCAAGAGGTGCCTCAAAAGACAGTCCCATGAGGGGTTCATGGTGGGGATTATCAGTCCCATTTTACAGGAGAAGAAGCTGACCAGGGCCCAGAGGGGTTAGACATCAAGCCCAAGGTCATAGAATGGTAAGGTCACTGAGTCAACCAGATGCTGTGCTCTTTGATGTTTCTCTACAGACATGTGTGCCAAGTGGAATGCTTCGTCCCCTCCCAGAAGTTACAGAGGTGATGCAGACCTGCCCCAGGCAGGCCTCAGTCAGCTGACCGCCTATGAGGGCAGAGAGAGGAGTGCAGTAAACAACCTCAAAATCAAGGCTTGAGGGTATTTTTTCTGGGAGAAATTCCCTGTGCTCAATATTTCAGGGAATTTGAGTCTTTGAAACACAATTTTGGAGACACAGAAGCCAATGTACACATTCACAGCATTCAGTTCCCCCAATTCAATTATGTGTGAGTGATGTTAAGAGCCCAGCAGAGCCACAAAAGAAAGAGCAATCTTTAACCTCAAAATTGAAGCTGATCTTCGTCCCTTAATCTAAGCCATTGTGTCTGGCCCCACTTGTAGACCTAGGTCTGGTTTTCATTGCTTTCATGGATTTAAGTAAAACCCTTCACATAACTTAAATTAGGGTTCTTTTTAATATTTTTGTTATAATAGAAAAGAAGGAAAGAAAATACCCAAATTCTTATGATCTGGGCCTTTGATCTAATGGACACAGAATTTCCCATTAGGTGGTAAGAACATTTTCCCAAAGATTGAGGGTGGCATCAATGTGGGCACTTCCACATGAGGGGTGAGGTGCAGCCCTTTTAAAAGAGCCAGATGGGCCTGAGCTGTTCTCATCCCCAGCTACTACTTGTTGGTACAGAGTAGCTAATGCAAACCACACAGGATCAGATGGCTGCTACAGGAGGCTGCAGGGACCAACTGTGGCACTGCTGGATCAAAAGCAGACTTTGAATGTCATTTGTCCAGAAAGAACCCACATATCTCTTATTGGGTGAGAACACAGAAACCAAATTAGGCCATCTCCCTCCCTTCCTAGATGGAGAAATGCAAGATTTGATGGGATAGATGACTTACCCCAAATCAAGGTCAAGTTCACAGCACAGGCAGATTTAGCATCCTAACTTTCTGGTTTCTAGACTATCACTCTCCTTTGGCTCAGCTACTCAGAAGGCAATGCAGGCTTCTGATCCTAAGTGTTTCTTTCCAATCGGGTGAGAAAAAGAAAAAAAAGAAAAGAAAGGAGTGTTGACAGCAATAAGAATGTTGTGAAGCTCATTTTTAGATTTTGCATATTATCATTATTTTTGTGCACTCATTGATAAGCATGTATTTTTACTCATGAGGTTCTTTTTGTTAATGTAGACCTGACAGTTGCCTGTGCCGTGTTGCGGCGGCTTGCTCGGTCGGTAGAGGTGGGGTCTGGCTGCGGACGAGGGGTCGGTCCAGCTCAGGATGAGGGGTCGGTCCCTCTTGGGATGAGGGATCGGTCCCGCTTGGGACGAGGGGTTGGTCCGGCAGCAGACGAGGGATCGGTCTCACAGGGGTTGCGCGGTTCGGCTGACGGGGTCGCCCGGCGAAGCTGGCGACGAAGGGGTCGCCCGGAGAAGCAGGCGACGAACTGGGGACAAGGGAGGCCAGGCCCTTGTCGGGGGCTCTCAGGACTGGAGGGCGCATGGTAGAAAAACTACCGCGGAGACAAGGTAAACACACAAGTCCACTTTATTGAGGGAGAGGCAACAGTTTTATAGGGGTTGGGGAAGGCTGATTGGTCGAAGCCACGCCCTGTACTGATTGGTTGCCGGCGAAAGGTCAGTGGGCGGTACTGGATGGGGGAGGGGTGGTGGTTAGGGATTGGCTGTCGCTGTTGCTGGGGGAAGGGGCAGGGTTTAGGGATTGGTGGCTGCTGTTGCTGGGGTGGAGGGCAGACTTGAGTTTCCCACCCACGCCTGGCTGTTGCTGCTGTTGGGGGGAGGGAAAAGGGCAGACTGGATTTTTCCGCCCTGCGCCTGCGCAGGGAGAAAGAAGAAGAAGGGTGCCGCCCCACAGGCATCGTGTGGCGCCATCCGGGAGGAGGGGCGGCCGCGGAAGCATGGCTGCCGAGAAGGGGAGACCCGAGGGCACTGTGCGCCCATGCCGAGCTTCCTTCAGGGGTGGCGGTGAGTCCGACCGGCCACCCTATTATGGGGGCAGCGGCTTGGCCTGCCGCGGCTGCTCCCCCGCCAGGCCAGCAAACCACACTTCAGCCCGAGGGGTGACCGCATTTCCCCCTTCTTTTCAAATAAGGGCCAGGATGGCAGCAGCAACAAGTAGCCGAGGCCCAAGAGGCAGTAAGCAATGAGGGAAGTGGGGCTGAAGAGGGAGGTGAGTATGACGGGGATATAAATGTACAATTTGGGGGGCGGTATTATGCCGTTGCAAGCAGGGGTGGCCCAATTCTTGTTGATCTCGGCGGCTATAAGATCCATCTGTTGTTAAAAGTCCAGGATGACAGCGCGTTGCAAGTAGTTGATCTCTCCTTGGCAGCGAAGACATTGTAGGAGAGGATTACTTTTTCCTGCCAGAGGCTTACTGTCCAATTAAAAGGCTGATGGCTGGGGTTGGTGAGTGCAATGGGGAGTGTGAGGAAAAGAAGGGTGACGGTTTTGGACAAGAGGAGGCTTGGTGAAGTCATTATGGGAGGAAGATAAGGAGTAAAGCATAAAAGAGGATAATAAACAGAAAGGCGATGGAGAGTAGAATTCGTTGGCCGAGGTTCCAATCTTCTGGGGCGGTAGCGGCTAGACAGATGGCGGAAAATATTATCAAGAAAGCAAAGGTTATGAGGAAGAAATAAAGTATTAAAGGCTGTGGGGGAAGTGAGAAGATCATTTAGAGGATAGGGTTGAGAATGGTATGTTTAAGACAGAAGCTTTGTGGTTTGTAGGAGACTGCTTTATAAACGAAGGAGAATGAGGGCAGTAAATATAGTAACGATAGATAGGAAGATGACAGTGAGGAGGAGTCTTTGTTTAAGGTTCCAATCGTCCGGCGCAACAGTGGCTAGGCCGATAGCGAGGGGTGTTGCTAAATAGACAATGGCTGCAAAGACAAAATCATCTTCTGTTTCCTTAAGAATAACTTTTCTTTAAATACTTAGTAGCATGCAATATTAGAAACCGTTTCCTAAAAGCAAGTTGGCAGGGGAGCTTGGTTGCTGTTAATCTTTCCTGTTATAAAATTACCTTTTATTATTATTATCATCAATTCAGTTTTATATATGTATATTTAAGAATGACCTTTTGGAATTAGCCATTTAATACCTTAATGTAAACTATTGAAGATAAATTTTATCTTTACAGAACACATTCCCTTACGTAAAGTTATCACAATACCTTTTACACTTGCTGCATGCAAATTAAGTTTCAAGAGTTTATGAAAAATTAGCCATCCTACTTTAGGACAAAATACGTCTTTTTGCAAAACTTATTACATTTCCGTTAGCATTTTTACAAACTCTTAACCTTTTTAATATTCATATAAGTTTTACATTCTTTATATTATCCTGTGAAGAAAAATAAGTTATTCATTTTAATCTAGGCAAGAACAACTTTTTATGAAGACGTACAGTTAATTTTGTTAATTAAGACTTAAAATTTTTTTAATTGTAGATATCTTATTAACATTTAAACTTATGTATTAATATAATAAACTTAAGTATTAATATAAGCGCTTATTTAATTTTTGGCCATTTGAATAGAGCTCTTTTAAAGATTTCTAGTAATTTATATTTACCATCCGGAGGTATCACAATATACGTTGACATTGAACGAACAGACAGACAAACACAGAACAATTACAACACATTAACAGAAATATATAATTTATTTACAGTTGACTCATAATTCTTACTTTCTTGGTATAGCTGCTTTTAAATCCTTTTTTATATAGCATATCATAGATTATACCCTTCAAGATTTCTTCTGGACTTCATGTTGCCTGTAATAAGCCAGGAGGGAATCTTTTACCTTCCTGCTCCACAGCAAAAGTGACCCTATCTATAAGGCGAGTATAGGTGTCCGGGTCCCAAAGCTGACGCGTGGTAAGCCACGGATTAAAGGGGAGAAGAAGGTCCCAATATACTTGAAGCTGTTTGAAAGAGATCTTACACCGGTGAGTGTCTAGGAGACTGGCGAGGGCCCGAACTTGTGGGGCTTGCTTAGCAGATAGGATGTTACCCATTGCTAATGGCCTTTTGGAGCCAATAAGAAAAGGGGCCCTTACCTTGAGAGCGTGGCGATGGGAGCCGAGGTGCGCGGTGAGACGAGGGGTCAGAGCCGATGGGACTCCGACGGTGGTCGCGGGCCAAAAGAAGGCCCTGACGAGGGGAGGGCGGAATGACGAGCAGTGGAGCAAGGCAAAGGGGAGCAAGCGCAGAGGGGAAGAGGCAGAGGTGAAGGCAGGGGTGGAGGTGCTCAGGCACGCACTCCTGAGAGTTTTATTGGCACCTCTTAATCATAGCGGGTCAGTATAAACCCCCGACATGGAAGGAGAAAGCCATCCAGCGATTCTCCCAGACCGCCGTGGATCATATGAGGTCACCAAGGTTCAGGAGCAGCAATGCAGAGCGAAAAGATAGGGGTGAGAAGAGAGGAGGGCGTAGGGCTGTGGTAGGGTTACTTCAGACGTGCAAGCGCGCGCTCCCGAGAAATCCAAGGCTCCTCTTAATCAAAGCGGGTCGGTATAAGCCCCCGACATGGAAGGAGAAAGCCATCCAGCAATTCTCCCAGACCGCCGTGGATCGTATGAGGTAGCCAAGGCTCAGGTAGCAGCAATGTTGCACGAGAGAAGTCCCACGGTGAGAAGAGAGGAGGGCGTAGGGCTGTGGTAAGATTACTTCAGACGTGCAAGCGCGCGCTCCCGAGAAATCCAAGGCTCCTCTTAATCACAGTGGGTCGGTATAAGCCCCCGACATGGAAGGAGAAAGCCATCCAGCGATTCTCCCAGACTGCCGTGGATCGTATGAGGTAGCCAAGGCTCAGGTAGCAGCAATCTTGCACGAGAGAAGTCCCACGGTGAGAAGAGGGGGGGGGGGGCCGCCAGGTTATGGAGTGAGGCTGTGGTGGAGTTGCCTTGCCCCACGTTGTGCTGTGGTGGGGTTGCTTTGCCCCACGTTGGGCGCCAACTGCGGCGGCTTGCTCGGTCGGTAGAGGTGGGGTCTGGCTGCGGACGAGGGGTCGGTCCAGCTCAGGACGAGGGGTCGGTCCCTCTTGGGATGAGGGATCAGTACCGCTTGGGACGAGGGGTCGGTCCGGCAGCAGATGAGGGATCGGTCTCACAGGGGTTGCGCGGTTTGGCTGATGGGGTCGCCCGGCGAAGCCGGCGACGAAGGGGTCGCCCGGAGAAGCAGGCGACGAACTGGGGACAAGGGAGGCCAGGCCCTTGTCGGGGGCTCTCAGGACTGGAGGGCGCACGGCAGAAGAACTACCGCGGAGACAAGGTAAACACGCAAGTCCACTTTATTGAGGGAGAGGCAACAGTTTTATAGGGACTGGGGAAGGCTGATTGGTCGAAGCCACGCCCTGTACTGATTGGTTGCCGGCGAAAGGTCAGTGGGCGGTACTGGACGGGGGAGGGGTGGTGGTTAGGGATTGGCTGTCGCTGTTGCTGGGGGAAGGGGCAGGGTTTAGGGATTGGTGGCTGCTGTTGCTGGGGTGGAGGGCAGACTTGAGTTTCCCGCCCACGCCTGGCTGTTGCTGCTGTTGGGGGGAGGGAAAAGGGCAGACTGGATTTTTCCGCCCACGCCTGGCTGTTGCTGCTGTCAGGGGAAGGGAAAAGGGCAGACTGGAATTTTCCGCCCTGCGCCTGCGCAGGGAGAAAGAAGAAGAAGGGTGCCGCCCCACAGGCATCGTGTGGCGCCATCCGGGAGGAGGGGCGGCGGCGGAAGCATGGCTGCCGAGAAGGGGAGACCCGAGGGCACTGTGCGCCCATGCCGAGCTTCCTTCAGGGGTGGCGGTGAGTCCGACCAGCCACCCTATTATGGGGGCAGCGGCTTGGCCTGCCGCGGCTGCTCCCCCGCCAGGCCAGCAAACCACACTTCAGCCCGAGGGGTGACCGCACCGTGTGTTTTTGTATGTACCAGTATGGCCCTTATCAATGGCAAACATGCCTGCCTGTACCTGAGCTGAAACTACAGAAAGAAACATGGAATGAAGGTGATGTTTGTAGAGAGAAAACTATTATTTCCAGAGTTGAAAAGGCTCCTAGGTGATCCCCTAGTTCAAAATTTCCCAAAGAATAATCCATGGGAAGTTGATTTGCTGTTATGGGAGGAAGATGGTCCTATGATCAAAAGACTTTGGGAAACTTTAGTTGAGTCCAGATCAAATGGGCTCCTTCACTTCAGGACTTCTCAGGGTCTTTACTCCACTCATGTGCATTGAGGATTTCTAGGAGACTATAAGATACACAGTTTCCTTGATTTATATATTCACTGAACTCCTTGTCATTCTAAGGACAATCTCATGGGACTGATGCTTTTTGGAATATAGCCTTTAAATGTTGACCTTTCCCAATATCCTAATTTTACAGAAGAGAAAGCAAAGGTTCTGAGAGAGAAGTGACTTGCCCTAGGTCACACCCCTAATTGGTAGCAGAACCAGGACTCAAACCCAGACCACCAGACAAGAACCAAGGAATCATATCCTTTTCTTGCTGCTACATCTCTAATACTGTGTCTCCAATAGAATTATCAATAAGTAATAAAGCACAGTGATTAATAAATAATAGCTAAGTGCATTATCTCATATGGTCTTGATTAAAATTCTAGGGAATAGGGGACATGGACTTGGCCCAATGGATAGGGCATCTGCCTACCACATGGGAGGTCCATGGTTCATACCCCAGGCCTCCTTGACCCGTGTGGAGCTGGCCCATGCGCAGTGCTGATGTGTGCAAGGAGTGCCCTGCCACGCAGGGGTGTTCCCCGCATAGGGGAGCCCCACATGCAAGGAGTGTGCCCTGTAAGGAGAGCTGCCCAGTGCAAAAGAAAGTGCAGCCTGCCCAAGAATGGTGCTGCACACATGGAGAGCTCACACAACAAGATGATGCAATAAAAAAAGAAACACAGATTCCGGGTACTGCTGGTAAGGATAGAAGTGGTCACAGAAGAACACAGCGAATGGACACAGAGAGCAGACAACTGGAGGGGTTGGGGGGGGGGGGTAGGAGGGGAGAAAAATAAATAAATCTTTAAAAAAAAATTCTAGGGGATAGGTACCATTATTACCCATTTTACAGATAATGTAACGAAAGCTTAATATACTAGCCATTTGACCTTGGGCAAGTGGTAAAGCTAGGAAAATGAGGGAATGAATGAATGAATAAATGATCTAGGATAAGACACTATAGTACAGATATAAATAACTTAAAAAAGGAAGCTATAGGGGGAAAGGGAGAGGTAATAAAGAAATACGGGTTTTTATGATCACAGTAAATCCCATGTTCAAAACTGAGCTGGAAATAGGTCCTGTCATTTACACATAGCTCCAGTAGCTCTGCAACTATGTCCCATGACCCATGACCAATACAGTTTGTGCAAGAGGCTACTCATGTCTTGCAACATAGTTCCATTCTGGCGTTCCATGATTAAAGCCTGATAGGTCCCGTCGAGGCCATAAGGAAGGCGTTCTTCCAGGCCTCCCACACTTCCATTGTCTCTTGAAGGTTACTCAAGTCTTTTTCTGCCATCACAGATCTCTTGGGATTTCAAATTGTTTCCCTCCCTTGTTCTTAGCTCTGTGGGCCTGTCTCACAGTATGAAACCCACAAAATTTTAAATTAGGAGACTTGGGATTGGCCCCTGTCTCTGGCCTTTACATTCTTTGTGATCCTGAACAAATCATGGACAGGATAAAAGACTAATTGCCGTCATAATCACCATCATCACCATCATCACCATCGTCATCATCATCATTTGCTAAATGCTTATTATGGCTTTACCTATCATGATCAGCTTTAAGCTTCACAAATGAGGCAGCTACTATTAATGTCCACATTTTATGAATAAGGTAATGTATCACAGACAGTCTAAATTACTTCTCTGATTAATGACCTTTGGTAGATAGCAGAACTAGAGTTTTAACCCAAGTAGTCTTATTCCAAGGACCACTGCTTAATAACCACTTGCTAAAAGAAACATCTATGAGTTGCCATGAATGTGAGTGCATGTTAGTGAGTGTAAGTGTGAATAAGTTCCTCTCCAGTTGTCAAACGCTTATGAGGGAGATTTTACCATCTCTTCTAGAAAGATGAGAAGACTGAGTCTCAGGGAGGTTTAAAAACCTGCCAGAACTCACACGGCAAGTGAGAGGGGGAGACAGAGTCCGAGCTGAGCTTTACATCTGCCAAGTTCAAGCTCTTTCCTCTCTATGCTGCCGATGTTCCTGAACCTCAGTTTCCTAATTTTCAAATGAAAGTAATAATAATGCCTCCCTCTCTGTGACTGCAGGGAGCGTCAAATAAGCTCATGGTATGTGAAAGTGCTCATAAACCATATGCCTGAGGAAGGTTGTCTATTCTCATTTTTTTCTATGCAAACCTACAATGAGGAGTCTCTCTGGCAGGATGCCATTTTGCTAACTCTGGGCTCATGTGTTGGCTGGACTTTAGATTCACTCACCTAATTTTTTAGGGTCCTGTAAAACGTATGAAGCAATTTGTCTTTGTTAGTGGAAAGATTTAGTGGTGAATTCACCCTGCTGCATAATTAGCCCCAGGCCTGTCTGTCCCTGAGGGAGTCCTTCCTATCTTAGCAAAACACAGGCAACCCTAGGCTCAGGGGCATGTCATTTTAGAGAGTCCAGCTAATCTAACACAAAATGCTTTGAATCAACAGGACTTTATTCCTGCCATCTCTAAAGAACTCCACTTCTTTCTACAGCAAAACAAAGGAGCAGTTTTTGCCAGCATTAAGGTCGGTAAAATAATGTAAATTTCAACTGATAGCTATTAAAAGTTGTTGGATTCATTATTTGTATTTCTACAGATGCTTCTCCTTTGTTCCTCCTTAAAGGAACAAAGAGGCATACTTAGGAAGTGGAAAACACTTGTTATGCTTGCTCCTCCTTTAAGAACATGCCCCTACTTGATTTGGAAAAGACTGTTTGAACATAAAGGCTAGAGGGCTGCCAGCCCACTTAAAAATGACAGAAGGATTTGCTCGAAAGAGAGTTTGCACTTTAATTTTAAATCGTGCTTTGTTCCTGCCCACAGATCAACCAAAAATGTGAGGAAATGTTTGCTATCCATCCCTAGAGGCTTAGATCATTTGGCAATCACATGACCCTGAGCAATTTAAGTCACCTCCAGCGTGGCTTGCCAAATAGTTGATTGCTGTCTTAGTTCTTCCTCTCTCTGGCCTTTCAGCAAAAAGTTCTCTCCCTACCAATTACTGGTAAATAGGGGTGGGGGTGGGGGGAGGGATCCTGTAGAAATCCAACCAGCAGTGGACCGTGTGTCTTGGCTTAGATGCCTTTGCCTTCAGATGCTCTTAATGGCCTTTGGAGTCTCTGGTTTCATTGTCCACAATGAGGCCACATGGGGTCTTTGCAACATGCTAAGAAAACGCCACATCTCCTCTAATCCAATTGAGGTAATGTGATCAAAACAAGGAATCAGGACTCATAAAGATGATGAAACCAGGGTAGAGAGCAAGGACTGATAATTAAGGTTCAGACCAAATCCATAGGAATAGTTGAATGGCTACTTTAGGCAGGGTCTCTGAAATGGCACCTCAGATATACAAAGACAAAACCCATTATCTAAATCCCCAGACATAAATTTTCTCTTGCTTAATTCTTACACTGATCATACAAGGCCCGTGATGAGTGTATGCTTATAGGGATAAGATCAATATTTATGGATCACCCACGCAACCCAATACTGGTGGTTATCATATTCTTCTCCTGCTGTATCTTTTCCACCATTTCCTCCTGATCCTTTGCTACCAGATACTGTGAATGTCTCCAAACAGGCCAATTGTGTTCTCCAATCCTTCCCTGACAGGCTGTGCCCTCCCCTGCTCTCCTTAATAAAATCTTACACACCCTTCAAAACTGAGCTCAAGCTTCACTTCTCTGGAGTCATCTTTCATTGACTCTAGGTTGTCAGGTTTTCTCAGTCTGATTGTGGTAGATTGAAAAATATGGCCACAATATTTTGCAACACTTGCTCTTAAAAGGAAGCATCTATTTCTTCATTCTTTAGATCTGAACTAGATTCCAACTTGTTAAAACCAATAGAATGTGGTAGAAGTGGCTCTAAGTGTGTTCCACAGCCTAGGCCCCAAGATTCCTTGAAAGTTCTTCGTTCACTGTCTTGGAATGCTGTGTACTGACTACCATATAAAGACATTCTATCTAGCCTATGAGGGGATGAGGCCATAAGAAGAACCAAGGTACACCAGTGGACACCAGCACCAACTTCCAGGAATGTGAGGCCATGTGGGCTACCTACCCAGTCAAGCCAACAGATGACAACAGCCCCATGACTGACCCAGACAAGCCAGAAGAACCACCTGGCTGAGCCCCACCTAGACTGCAGAATCATAAGCATGTTAACATTTGTAGTTTTAAGCCACAATATTTTTGAGTGGTTTGTTAAACAGCAAAGATGATGACAATAGGACATTTTTTCATAATGTTTTGGAAAGATCACATATGTTTAGGAAGTCACAGGTACCTTTGTGTTTAGGAAGGTGAATTGTTCCCAAAGGAAAATCCTCTCTTTCCCTTACCCTCTTTATTCAACTCGCATTCACATTCTTTGGATCTCAAATTAGGCAGCCTTTCTCTGGGAATCCTTCCCTGAGCTCTTTGAGACCAAGTTAGGTGCCACTTCCATGAGTTCTTTAGTATCCTGTTCTTTCCCCTATTACATTATATTTCACACCAACGTTTGCAATGCCTGTTTCCCTACCAGACTGAAGGCTCTGTGAAGGCAGGGATAGAACTTGCCTGAGTCATTATGTACTCCCAGCATCTGGCCAAGCACATGGCATAAATGGAGGGGACCCTCAGCTTAGGCATTTCACCAGTCCATCAAGCATTCATTGATCCTCTCACCTGGCTACCTAATTACCATGGGAGAGTGTAATGTGTGACAATGTTCTTCCTGGGGTACCCTCTGCCTGTGTGTGCCTTCTGTTCATAGGTCTCCATTTGATCTCTGAGAGTCCCCAAAACGTGGCCTGCATATTTGCATGTTTAAATACAAGTGCTATGTTATCCTTAAATCACCCCTTCTTCAGCTTATGGTATGGGAAACAGATGTCTGGCCAGGAGTAGTATCTGACAGTCCAGCCTCTCTTCTCTTAACAATCTTCTAGTTGCCAAAACTCAGCATTGAAATGTTATAACAAGAACTTAGTACCACCAAGGCAGAGTAAAGGAGGATCATCACATCCATTGTTTAGAACTTTATATTTTTTTATCAATGCCATTCAAGCACATATTGATTTACTAGGTAGCCATATTTTGCTGTTTGTTATGGCCTTGCAGCCAGCAAGAGCCTGTGTGAAAAAGTCTTCTGGGTCAGCATTAATTCACATCTCCCCTCAACCTGAGGATGTTGCTTATTTATGACCATTTTGGGGAGCAAGCACAGCAATTTGCATTTAACTTTGTTTAAAAATTTTCATGGTAATTGAGCTTTTTAGGTGTTATCATGATTACAGGAAACTGAATTATGCAATGCTCCTGAGAATTCACTTTAGGCCAGCATTCTTCATTATATTCCACTTAACTAGAACTTGCCTTTGGTAGAAAAGTTGCTATTTAGTACTTGGCAAAATTCTTTGTTTAATCCAAATGTGTTCTATTTGGAAAAGAAAAAACAATTATAAGTGACAGTAAATTCCTTTCAAAGAATTGGATGGTTCTTGCTATTCCAGTGTTACAGGGGTAGCTGAGGCAGAAGAAAGAACAGAGGCTTTGGAATCAGACAAATTAGAGTTTGAATCTCTTTTCTACCATTAGGTAGTAGCATGACAATGGAGAACTGGCTGAGCCATGTTGAAAATTAGCTGGATGATAGTATTATCTCTCTTACCACATTAAATGATGTATGTAATCTTGTTTTATATATTCATCCATAATCACTGTGCTGGGCACATAGAAACATACAGTTAGTTCTAGTTCTTTATTTGCTTTTTCATTCCCACTGGGTATGCTCAGTACAACACTTGCCTAACAGGTGCCCTGCATAACCTTGGGATTTATAAGTCCTGACACTGAAACATGTGATAGCTAATTTTATGCGTCAACTTAGCTAGGTAGGTAGGTTATGATGTCCAGTTATTTGGCCAAACATTGGCCTAAGTGTTACTGTGAAAGTATTTCGTAGATGTGATTAGCATCTACAATCAGCTGACTTTAAATAAAGGAGATTACCCTTGACACTGTGGGTGGGCTTCATCCAATCAGCTGAAGGCCTTAAAAATAAGAACTGTGGTTTCCAGAATTGAAGATCTGCCTCAAGACTACACCCTCTACTCCTTGCTGGGTTCCCAGCCTGCCTGGCCTTTGAACTCAAAACCTCGACATCAGCTCTTACTGGAATTTCCAGGCTGCCAGCCTGTCCTACAGAATCGGGCTTGCCAGCCCCCGCAGCTATGTAAGCCAATTCCTTAAAAATCTCTTTATGTATACAGATGTTATACTTACAGACACACACACACACATAACACACATAAGCTGTTGGTACCATTTCTCCGGAGAACCCTCATGTGTGTAATGTATTTAGTGTAGAATCCTTCCTGTGACTGCTCAAGTGTAAAAAAGGAGGTAAAGGAAAGATGGCAGCACTCTCTGAACCTCGAGACTTGGTGGCTTAGTGGTCTTGTCCTGGCCTGAAAAACTTGCATGGGGTGATCTGTGTGTGTGTGTTTAGTAGCCAGGCCTCTGTAGACGGCCATAGGTTCCAATTTGTGAATGGGTGTAAATGTGTGTGTATGTGGAATTTGTGTGTGTGTGTCTAGGTGTAGGGTGGAGACATGGGGAGGATTGCCTGCAGGATCTGCCAACCAGCCCTGATCTGTAACAGCCTGTGAGGCCTTAGTGCCCTCTAGTGGTCGTGAGGCATATTCCATGGTGTTGAGGAGTGATGGCGCCTGGTTGGATCATCTCTGAGCAAATGCTGCCCTCTCCTGGTTAGAGTCACATTAGCAACTCTCAGAATGTACTAGGTTGGAGATGCAAGGGCTGTTTCACCTGAATGGGAGCAGGCAGGACTCTGCCTTTAGAAGGCGTGAAAACACAAAGGAAAAAGTAGGCCTGCTATCAGCAGAGCCCCTGATTGCCTCAACATGCTCTGGGCCCACCCCCCTCCAGATAAATTCCTCCTATTGCACATTTCAAACTGGCCTGTGCTCACAGTTTTCTTCACTCTTCTTTGATATATAAGGGGCATGATTCTGTAGCATCATTATGTGAAGATTTTGGTGGTGGTGGTGGTGGTGGTGGTGGTGGTATTTAAAGCAAATTAATAATTTGCTTTATAAAGCAGAATAATTTTTTATGTTATCCATGCATTGAAACAAATATGTGTGGATTCTGGAGTTAAATATATAGTCATATTTATTTTTTAATTCCACAGAAATTTTACAAATAGAAGCCATGTAAGGTCATGTACCTAAATGCCTAGTAAAATCCTTCCAATCTGCTTTGCATTTTGGGTACCTATGGAATAAAGACTTTTGAAAAAATTGGCTTATATAAAGATTGAAGCAAAATTATTCATAATCTTCTCTCCTAATGACTTTTAAGAAAGTTAGTTCTAATATGTATTAACTTAAAAGGCATAAAATAAAATGAAGGAAAATGCTCTGCTCATCCTATCCTTCTTCCCAGGGGAAACCAGTGTAAATTACTCTTTGAGTAGCCTTCTAGGTTAAAAATGAAGACAAACACCGTATATATATATACGGTGCGACTCTTGGTACACGAATACAAGTGTGAAAAACATATGTCTTTTTAAAATAACCAATTTATTCTCTAATCCAGGCCCACATCTTGGCAGGTTGGTGGTAGTTGCAATCCCCAACTTCTAAGGATCATAAGTTATACTTTTGGGGTTTACTTTGGGGAATTTGGCCCTGAATTTTCTCAGGTTTGTCTTTGAAAGGTTTGCATATACTGGGCCCTTTAGTTAGCTGTCAGCCACTTTTCTGGCATGCTCCGTACATGGGTCTCTTTGCTAATCCTGCCCATCTTTCTAAATGTACCACTGGGGCAGGCCATTTTTGGTCCTGTGGCCTCTTTGGTGATGCTGCTGGAATATAGACTACTCCTTTCCAACTCTAGAGTCACAGACCACCTCCATTCTTTCCTCCCTCCATCCCTCCCCAGTCCAAAGGAAGCTTTTTAGTCTTGGAGGAAGCTTCTTTTCTATTTTAACAACATGGTCCTATTTTCATCCATACGTGAGAATCCCCTTCACTCTGTGGCTCAAAATTTGGGCGAAATATTAGGAGGATCAACAAGATCTCTCTGATTTCTACTTTGCTCTTTTCTTTTTTCCTGGGGCAATAAGGAGAAGTCCAACTATTCTTTTTGTCTCCAAGAAAGAGACATTGGAAACATACATCAGAGATTAAGTATCTCAAAATATTATCCAGCTCTGTTTGTCCTACTATCTTTATGGCAATGATGGTGACCTGAATGTGGTCTATGTTGATTTCAAATTCCAAACTGATTACCACTACCTCTCCAGAGAGAAGCTACTGGGTCAGAAAAGCAGGTGAGCTCTAAAGCATGTGTGTGTGTGTGTATGTGTTTGTGTGTGTGTGTGTGTGCTTGGGAAATGGAGAGCAGCTGGGCTTTGATACAATGTTATGTAGAGCAGGAACAAGATTTTGTTCCAATGTCAGCTGCAAGAAGAATGTGAGCCAGAGGCAGAGAATCCTGGAAACAAGATTACAGAGAGTCTGCAGATAGAAATCTCCTGTACCCACCTTCCAAAAAGATTGTCAGTTGACACCCAAGGCTTACTTCACTGTGATGCTTAGTCCCTCTTGTGTGCTAGAGTCACCCCTATTATCTTGGAAAAGGTTCAATTCTTTAAGAAATTCTATGCATGAGATAGAAATTCAAATACACCTTCCACTTCAAGGTATTCTTCTGGGAATTTTAGAGAATTGAATCTTCTCCATCAAGTTCTACTAAGACTTCACTGACTCTCTTTTCCTTGTTTCTGCTAATATCCAATAAGCCCCAAAGTGTTAAAACACCATATAGAACTCTTGCACCTTGGTTTCAGTTTAGTTAATAGATGGTTCCTGCATCACAATGATTTCTGAAAGTGCATTTTTTATTCTTCTTACACTCAAGTTGCCATTGACCAGAGAGGATCAACTCTAAGTATCGTAATGAGCATACCGTGCCGATGTGACCTGCTTGTGGACTCTCAGCAGCCATGAACACATATACCCTCAGGGAGCAGGGATGACTCTCAGGCCACAAACCCAGGTGCTGAAGGATGAGTGACTATGAAAGAGGGATAATATTCAGTAAAATTAATTCTTATTGGCCACAAAATCAAGTGAGATGAAGCTGAGAGCAGGTGGAGAGGCAGGGGATAAAACATTGCCCTGTTTAATTCTAGTTGTCCCTAGATCAATGGTTCTCAAACATAGCAAGTATCAGAATCACCTGTGGGGCTTGTTAAATCTGATTACTGGGCTCCATCCCCAGAATTTCTAATTCACTATGTCTTGAGTGAAACCCTCAATTTTGCATTTCTAATAAGTTCCCAGGTGATGCTGATGCCATTGGTCCAAGGACCAGGCTTCCAGATGCACTGTTAGTCAGTAGGTAGTCTCTTAGGTCTGGATGAGTGGTTTCCAACCCTGACTCCTCATAACCAACTTAGAAAATTTAACTGAAACCATCCCTGCCTGGCTGAATCGTGCTCTCTGGTGGTAATTCTGGCCATCTGCATTTTTTGACTGCTGCTATTGATTCAGTCAGATGTGAGAGACCTAGTGGGTTGTAGCAAATACAAAGGTGTTCCAATGCTTGTCATCATTAACACAATTGTGTTTTCAAATGTTGGTGTCTCTGGTCCCTAGTTCTTTCTTCAGATGAATAACTAAACTAATTTACTTCCCTGCTGATGCAAATGTGAGGCAAAGTAGAACCATTACCGAGAAGTAGAGCTTATTGGAATCATCTGTTCAAGTTTGGCAAAGTCAGTAGGTAAGCTACATTTCTATCTCTGCAGATTAAAAAAAAAGAAAACAAGCAAAAGAACCCTGAGGGGTGAAGAGGAACAGAGGGAAGGAGCAATGATGGAGGGGTTAGATCCTGGACTTTACTGCCTCCAACTTTCTTTTCAAGTTGGGTAGATTTCCCAGAGCCAGAAGCAATGACAACCTAGAGAGAAGTAGTATACTGCAGAATATTGCCAGAGTGAGGAAGGGTGGGTGCCTTAGCTGCAGCAGTTTTATAAGTCTCTGAATTCAGGTAAATGAGATGATCAGAGAAGGTGGGCATTGCCTAGGAGAGAACTAACCACGATGGTGGAAGGGAATGACAAAAAGATATGGTAGAGAGGGTGACCGACTTGTCCTGGTTTTCCTGGGACCTTGTTGGTTTTAGCACTCTAGGTCCTGCATGGTGGACCTGATCATGGATCCCTTTCAGTATACCACCTTACATGTGTCCATTTCCTTAGGCCCTTCTTGGCTATATAATTCCTCAGCCTTTCCCTGTTTTTTAAAGACCTTGTCACTTCTGAAAAATACTGGTCATGTATTTTGCAGATTGTTCTTCAACTGAGATTCGTCTGATATTTTTCTCTTGATTAGCCTGGGGTTATATACTTTTGAAAGGAAGACCACAGTGGTAAAGTGTCATTTTTATCACCTCCAAAGTACCTACTATCAACATGAATTGTCACTGTTGCTGTCAACAGTGATCACCTGTCTGAGGTAGGTTTATCAGGCCTCTACATTGTAAAGTTTCTTTCTCACCACTTTCCATACCATATCTTTTGGAGGGAAGACACCGTGCAGGTCAAAGTTAAGGGGTTGATAGTTATGCTCCACTCCTCAGGGTATAGTATCTACATAGATGATTTAGAATTATTCTGTATGGGAAATTTATTTCTTCTCCCCCATTTATTTATTTTATCATTTTTTATATTAGTATGGACTTATGAATATTCATTTTATCCTTTGGACTATAATCCACTACTGCTTTATTTTGCTTCTCAAATAGTTCCAGCTTTGACCATTGGGAGCTGTTTCAGTTGGCTCCTGTGTCACTTTGACATACCCCTATCATTGTGTACATTGTGTTTTTTTAGCACATCCTTACTTTATGGCATTACAAGATGTTCCAGGTTCAACTTGTATATATCCTGCCCCAGTCCTAGCATAAACCATTTCTTCAAGGAGCCCTCGTTCCTTTTATTGGAGAATGGTAATAGATTTTAAGATCTGGGCACTAGATGTACTTTTTGTTATGAGTGTCACTGCTTCTAGGCCCCTACCATCTAACAAAGCAAGAAAATATGTGTGTGTATACTAACCCATGTATCACACTCATGTACACACATCTATAAATATTTATATATGTAACCATCTGCATCAATATTAAGATAAACATGAGTTCATACTGATGTTTCCAATTCTAATCCTCCTTCCCTTTCTTAGTAAACTCACACTCCAACAGTGAGAAACCTGGCACCCACCTTTCACCAGTCCTTTACTTAATTTTTCAATTCCAATATACACATAGTATATATCTAGTAGCATCAGAATTTTTAACCTATATGCTCACGAGAAAAGCTTTATCAACTAGAGTACGATAATTATGTAGTTTCTTTTGCTTTTAGTTTCAAAGACTCCACGCATTTCCAAAGTTACTTAGGTCAGCATATTTTCCCCCAACCACTTCAGTGAGGTTGTTACAAACATTTGTAATGCATTTGGATTGTTTTCTCACATTCTGCATACCATCTGGCATTGCCTTTGACCTCCTAATGTTTTTATTGCACACATTAAGGTTCACTCTTTGTGCAGTAAAGTTCAGTGGGTATTACAAATTCAGAAAGTCATGTTTCCACAATTATAGTATCAAACATAATGGCTTCACTGCCCTAAAAAAATCCCCTGTATTTCACCTATTGAATTCTCCCATCTTCCCAGCTCCCAGATCCTTGGCATCCATTGGTCTTTTTACAGTTTCCACAGTTTTGTCTTTTCCACAACGTCAAATAATTGGAATCATTCAGTATGAAGACTTTTCAGACTGGCTTCTTTCCATTAGAAATCTGCATTTAGGGTTTATCCATATCTTTTCATAGTTTGATAGTGCATAAATTTGTCATAAACATTCATGTTCTGGTTTTTATGCAGGCATAAGTTTTCAGACCGGTTGAGTAAAAACATAGGAGTGTAAATGCTAGACTCCAAATTTTTGCGGATCCCAAACATTTCGATTTCTTTCCTTTCAGTTCTCTTTCTAAAGCATAAATTGTAACCCTAATTCAAGAGTTTGAGGTTCCCAGTCTTTTAGTAATAGCCTCCAGAATTGGTGTCTCTGAAACTAGTTCTTAAGGCTGGCTTCCAAATGAAGAGAAATCTAGGTCTTCATGATTAAAAAAACAAAACAAAACAACAACAACAACAACAACAAAAAAAACCATAATTCTGGATCATTCATATACCAAACCTGATGCTCCTTTAATTTTAAACTTATCATCAGAACCAAGAGAAAGCAATTTCATTTTATTCAAAATTCATGTGCCAAAAATGAAAGGCCCAAAAGAAACAAAAGACCTTAGTACTGGCAGTGATGTTCAGTACACTAAATAAAGAGTGGCCCAAAATGCCATTGATCAAAAATAAAACAGTGGCTGTATATCATTACAATGAAATCCAAGAGGCTTTAACCCTTTGGCATCAGAAATCCAGATTTTTCCAATTGTGTGAATACACACTTCCTACATGCCAAGAGTGAAGGAAGTGGACATACCAGCACAGAAAAAAAGCTACCATTTCCTGAAACACCCAGAGAATTGGCTTTAATAGAGTAGAGACTTCTTACAAGGTTAGGCAGGAAGTAAAAAATGGTTACTAGCTGCTTGTGTCATCAATTTAAATGGAAATCATTCAATGTGAAAATTTAGGGGGGAATATTTGTGTTAGGGCAAGTCTCATCTTTAAAGCAAAAGTATAAAAGTACCCAGTCATGGTAGCATACTCCAGCGTCAGAAAGCTGTGCTATTAGGGTGGGCAGAAAATGTCAAGATGCAGACTGTTCTTCCTCATAAAAACTCAACAAAATGAATCCCTCTTTAATTACTTGAACTGCAGGAGAGGGATCCAAAGAATGTAGTCATTTTTGTGAAGAACTATCAGCCTTTGCACTGATTCCTTTTTTTTTTTTTTTTAACATCCATTCCCCTACAAGGGTTCTTTTATTTTTTTTTTTTTTTAATATTACATTAAAAAAATATGAGGCCCCCATATACCCCCACCCCCCTCACTCCACTCCTCCCCCCATAACAACAATATCCTCCATCATCATGAGACATTCATTGCATTTGGTGAATACATCTCTGAGCACTGCTGCACCTCATGGTCAATGGTCCACATCATAGCCCACACTCTCCCACATTCCACACAGTGGGCCATGGGAGGACATACAATGTCCGGTAACTGTCTCTGCAGCACCACCCAGGACAACTCCAAGTCCCGAAAATGCCCCCACATCTCATCTCTTCGTCCCACTCCCTACCCCCAGCAGCCATCATGGCCACTTTCTCCACTCCAATGCCACATTTTCTTTGATTACTAATCACAATAGTTCATGAATAGAATATCAGTAAGTCCACTCTAATCCATACTCTATTCCTCCATCCTGTGGACCTTGGAATGGCTGTGTCCACTCCACATCTATGTCAAGAGGGGGCTTAGATTCCACATGGATGCTGGATGCAATCCTCCTGCTTTCAGTTGTAGGTACTCTTGGCTCCCTGGTGTGGATGACCTTCTTCAACTCCATGTTAGCTGAGTGGGGTAAGTCCAATAAACCAGAGTGTAGGAGCTGAAGTCTGTTGAGGCTCAGGGCCTGGCTATCACATGGTCAGTCCAGAGATTCAGGTCCCATGAGTATATATTAAACCCCAGCACCAACTACAGTTCCGGTAAAAGTAACAGGAGAGGCTTGTGAACAAAGATCACATCTGAGTCCAGCTCCATTACACAGAAACACAAACTTTGAAATGAGAATTTTTAATAATTCCAGTCCAGTGGGGTTGTTCTGAACTATAAAGCACTTGGCAGCTCATGGGAATTTATAAGTACTTGATGGAGATGTTACCATGTGACAGAGGAAGTAAGGATCACTGGCAGCCAGCCCCAGAATGCCACAGTCTTTGGGGAGAAAGCATTGCCTCAATGATGCTCTGATTTGGAAATTTTCCTGGCCTCAAAACTGGACATGAATAAATTCCCATTGTCTAAAAAAAAAAAAAAGATGAACTTCATCTGCCATGACCATAGAACATGTGGGTCTCTGTAGCCCTCAGAAGAACCAATACCCAGGGTTGTATCTACTTTATCTGTCTCTGGGACTTTGCTGAGGTGTGCATAAGGGCAACCCCTCTGATAACCTCCCGGCGCTTTTTGGAGACTCATAGCCTTATAAATTCATTTGTCCTTTTCATTTCCCCCTTTGATTCAGGTCAAAAAGAATTTTTAACTCCTGGTATTATATGTAGATTGAGATATTCTGCTGGTCCGAGTTGACCCTTTTATTCAAGATCATTTTCTAGTTACATCATCAGCTGTTACTTGGTAGTAATCCCTCGGCACCAGGGAGGCTCATCCCCAGGAGTCATGTCCCATGCTGGGGGGAAGGCAACACATTTACATGCTGAGTTTGGTTTTGAGACTGGCCACATTCGAGCAACACAGAGGTTCTCAGGAAGTAACTCTTCGGCACCCTCCAGCCCTAGGTCTTGTTCTTATTTCAGGTGCACAGGCTCACAAGCATAGTCATTAGTATCAAGGGCTCATTGTTAGACCTTCCTTCTTTTTTGGTCTTTGCTGTTACACCTGGGGGACTGTTGCTGTTCCTTTAGGGACTGTGATAGAGCTCCCCTGGCTAAGAACTCAGCACTCCCTCAGTTGTTGTTTTTAATTGTATCCACTATGAAAATATCCAAACATTTTTATGTACCCTGGATATATGTCCTGGAGAACTCCCTGCCAATCATGTGTCCCCTCTTAATAGCATCCCACATCAGTATTCCTCCCCTGCCATTGTTGAACCTCTCTGAGATCCAAAACTTCCTGAAAAATGAAGCCCAATATATTGCCAGGTTCCATTAATAGTAAAATGGAATATAGTGATGAGTTTAAAGGTTAGATATAGAATATATATTTAGAAAAATTAAGGTAAAAATAAATTGGGGTATCAAAAATTTTTTAAATGCAAAAGCTTTGTTTTGGATGTTTTGCCTTCCATCACTGCAATAAGTGTTGCCTTGTATGCAAATTGGCAAGGTAACTACTTCCATCTTTTCCTTGGTGTCTATGTCCTGTCTTTTTCTTTTCTTTTTTCTAATTATTAAGCTTATCTTCAAAAAAGTTTTAGATCACATAATTCATATATACAATTTACATGTGCTGATTTCTTGAACAAACTGCATTTTATTATGAACATAAAAGAAAGACATAAAAAGGACTATACTCTTATAATTCATTTATAATCTTTGAGTTCTGGAAGGACCTGTATAATGGAGACAGAATTCAAATAAGAAATAATGCCAATCAAATGTCAAATTTTCATTATAGCTTTCCCAGAAAGATGTTTTTCCCTTTATGTTGCTGCCTCCCTTCACCCCTCCTCCTAGCCTTTGTTATCTCCCTTTTCCAGCCGTTGCTATCCTTCCCGCCAGTCCCGTCCACTTAGCCAACTCATAATCTGCCCCCTTTCTTAATCACCGCCTACTTCATAGCTGCCTGCACAGTTCCGCCTATCCACTACCGCCCCGTAGTTTACCCGCCCCAATTCCTACCCCTCCCTTGACCCGACCTTATATAATCAAGTGTATTTCCGCAATAAATTGGACTAGCTCATTCTCACAGGCTGTCTCCGTGGTTTTTACCGCGCGTCCCCCACGCCTGGAGAACCTAGGCCTACGCGTTGGCCTAGGGGCTCACCGCCGAGCCGTGGAAGCCCGCCTGGTCCTCGTAGGTTGCTAACTTAGAGTAGCAGCCCACAGCAGGGGTTGCTAACTTGGAATAGCAACTCTCAGCAGGGGGCTCGTCCGGGATCCTTTCCTTCCACCGCCCTCCGGCCCCTCTCTGCTGCTGCTGCTGCTGTCTACTGGCGACCATTTCAGCTCTCCAGGTAGGGACCCCATCGCCGTCTTTTCTTCTCCCACTATGGGCACCTCTCTCTCCTCACACCATACCCCTCAGGTTCGGCTTTTAGCCGCCCTGCTTGATACCAATGGAGTCCGCGTTTCCCTAAAACAGCTCCAAAAATATTGGGACCTGCTACTCCCTCTTAATCCGTGGCTCGCCACCTGCCAGCTCTGGAGCCCAGACACATACTCTCGACTCATAGATCGAGTCACCTCCGCCATAGAGCATGAAAAGCGGTCTTTTCCGCACGGCCTGCTGCCTGCTCTAGTAGCCATACGCGCCTGTCTCCTTGGTGCACCGTCAGAAGCCATCCGAGACAAATCAGTTAAGCAACCCAATGACTATGAGCCCGATGATCCTGGCGACCCAAATTCTCTGTCTGACCAGCTCGCCGCCGCTCTCGAGCGCGAACCTCCCCGCCCGCGCTCCCCACGGCCCGCAGAAGCCGCTTCAGTAGCTCCTCAAAATAGCGGACTTTCTCCTTTTTCTTCCACCTCTGCCCAAAATGGCGCACTTCCGGCTTCTTCTTCACCTATGTCCGAGCCCGCCGGCGGGAACAAAGGCTCCTCCTCTCACCTTTACCCGCCCCTCCCTGTCTCGTCATCTTCCGGCCCTGCCCCGGACATAATGTCGCCGCCATCTTGGCCGGCCCCCGGAAATGACGTGACTTCGCCGCCATCTTGGCCGGCCCCCGGAAATGACGTGACTTCGCCGCCATCTTGGCCGGCCCCCGGAAATGACGTGACTTCGCCGCCATCTTGGCCGGCGCCCAAAAATGACGTAACTACATCGCCATCTTGGCAGGCGCCTAAAAGTGACGTCGCCGCTCCGCCATCTTGTCCAGCGCCCAAAAATATCCCGCCGCCAGTTTGTTGCCGCCTTGACGCTGCTAAGCCATCATTCTCTCATCTGTTTCCCGCTACCGTTCATCCCTCGCCACCACCGTATGGCAGCAGCTCCCCACCTGCTTCTAGCGAAGCACATTCTCCCGCCCCCCAGCTATACCCGCTCAACCCACTGCCCACGCAGCAACGCCCTCAGACTTGGCTTCCCTTCACAGCCGAAGAAGTTAAAACTCTTCGCAAAGCTGTTAAAGAAGACGGCATAGGTAGCCCATATGTCCAACAATTAATAGAAGAGTTAGGGGTTCAACTTGCTCTTCCTTATGACTGGATTTCTCTAGCCTGTTCCATCCTTCCGCCAGGCCAGTTCCTTGAATGGCGTGCTTACTATCAAGTAGCTGTTGATAAGCAAGTGGTAGAAAATGTCCAGGCGGGTATCCAAGATCCAGCTGACGCCTACACAGGAATTAACAACTATGCTGACCCTCGTTCTTATATAAACATAGATCCAGGGTTTTGGCACCGAGTAAAAGCTCTTGTCCAGCGATCGTTCTCTTTAGTTTCTACCAAGCAGTCCACCAAATTTACGCAAATGCTTCAAGACTCGCAAGAAACCTTTCCAGCATTTGTCGCACGCGTTTTAGAAGCATGCCAGCGGAAAATTACTAATGAAGATGCTCAGTTTGTGTTAGCAAAAGAACTCATTCTCGATGGGTGCCTTGCACCCTTCCGGGCCATTATTCTTCCTATCCGTGATAAGCCAATACATGAATGGGTATTGGCTTGTCGAGATATTGACCCACAGACTAAAGCACTTACTGCTGCCTTCGCTTCCGCCATGGCTGTGTCATCTGCCTCCACTTCTGCCTGCTTTCGATGCGGTCAGCCCGGTCATTTTGTCCGCGAGTGCCCTCAACAGGCAGCTCCCCGCCCTGCTGTAGCACTGCACAGACCAAGAGGCCCCCCCACACCATGCCCGCGCTGTGGCAAGGGGTATCACTGGGCCCGCGATTGCCGCTCATCGCAACGTATCTCCCAGCCTTTAAACTTCCAGCGGGGCAGGCCTCAGCCCCTCCCCCAAGAGGCCCCCCAGAGAGCTCCAAAACCTTAATGTGGACAATGCCTATCAAACGTCACCAAAAACCTTCCTTAGAGCTTAAAATAAACGGACAATGGCTTGAAGGGCTCTTAGACTCTGGTGCTGAAATCTCTTGTATTCCCTTTGAAATCGCCGCCTTCAATCATTGGCCCCTCGAAACCGGCCCTCAAGTCATCGGCGCCACGGGAGCTGCTACCTCCTGGAAAACCTCCCAGCCTCTGCATTGGAGCGACCGAGAAGGTCACGAAGGCCAGATTCGTCCACTCGTCCTTTCTTCAGTCCAAACCATCCTGTGGGGAAGAGATGTACTCAGCCAGCTAAAAGCTCGAATCACCACAGAAGCCTTCATAGCTGCGCCGCCCCCCCCTTATAGGGGCCACTGCTCCCATCTCAAGACCTGACCCTATCCCTCTGGAATGGGACACAGAGGAGCCCATCTGGGTCGAGCAGTGGCCCTTGCCAACTCATAAACTGCAAGCTCTCTCTGCCCTCGTCGAAGAACAGCTACAAGCAGGGCATATTGAGCCGTCTACCAGTCCCTACAATTCGCCAGTCTTCGTCATCAATAAAAAGAACACGAGCAAGTTCCGCCTCCTTCATGACCTTCGAGAAATTAACAAACATATTAAGCCAATGGGATCACCTCAGCCTGGTTGCCCGCATCCCACTGCAGTCCCTCAGCATTTTTATGCAGCCACCATTGACATCAAAGATTGCTTTTTCTCCATTCCTCTTCACCCGCGAGACTGTCCACGATTTGCGTTTACAGTCCCGCGTACCAACAATCAAGGAGCAGCACTCCGATTCCAATGGCGAGTACTACCACAAGGCATGCGGAACAGTCCAACTATATGTCAGTTCTATGTCAATCATGCCATTGAGCCGCTACGCTCTAAGTTCCATCCAGAGCACACATACATCATCCACTATATGGATGACCTCCTTTTAGCAGCAAGTTCTAAAACACTTCTCAATGATCTACTCTCTGCAGTTAAGACAAACCTCTCAAGTCTTGGATTAATAGTGCAACCTGACAAAGTCAACCCCCAGCCACCTTTCCAGTTCTTAGGCTTTCATTTTCATCAATATATTCGGCCCACCAGCCCGCAAATCCATGTTTCTGATCACATGACGCTGACTGAGCTCCAACGGCTTTGCGGACAAATCAATTGGCTTCGATCAGCACTCCCCATCACAACAGCACAAATGCAACCCCTTTTTGAGCTCCTGCAGACTAAGTGCAGTCCATCCGCTGCAGTCGTTCGCCCCATCACCATCACCCCAGCTGCCAAAGAAGCCATCCAACAAGTAAATGCTGCACTCCAGCAATGCCGCCTAGAGCGATTCTCTCCCGATCTCCCAATCCTTGCTTTAGTTTTGCCGACACCAGTCACCCCAACGGGTCTCCTATGGCAAGATGGTCCTCTTCTTTTTCTACACACGTCAAAAAGTAAACTCCCAAAAATCTGCCCATTTACAAGGGCTTGGATCACATTAGCCACTGACTTAGTACTTCTCTCCATACAAACGTACGGCGTCCCGCCACACACCATCGTTTGGCCCTTTGATGCAAAAGAAGTTACCTCTCTCATCATGAATAATGCCCAAATGCAAAGCCTAATAGAATTCTTTCGTGGCTCCTTTGACAATCACTATCCGCATCATCCACTACTACAAGGGGTATCTCAATTAGCATTTTCCAACCCGTTCCATCCGCTGCCCGCAAGAAAGCCAATTCCTTTTGCCATCACTGCTTTCACCGATGCTTCAAAAAAGGCATTCGCTGCTGTCATATATACGCCAAGAGAACCTAAGCCACGACAATTGGTGTTCGCTAATGACTTTTCTGTCCAAACAGGTGAACTTTTAGCTGTCGCCGCAGTCCTCAATCTCTACCCGGACCAGCCTCTTAACATCTTCACAGACAGCTTATACACTTTACAAGTGTGTCGCAGCCTCCCGCTTGCTACTTTCCTACCCAGTGACTTAACTATTGACCAAGCACTCGCTTTTGTACAGCGACTGCTTGAAGAAAGGCAACAACCCTGGTTCATTGCTCATATCAGAAGTCACTCTGGCCTGCCAGGACCGCTAGCTCAAGGAAATGCCCTCGCCGACGCTTTAGCATCCGGCCGCCATGTATGCCCAGTTGCCATTCAAGAAAACCTCACTGACAAAACAAGACTGGGAGACTTTGTCAACCAAGCTAAGCTCCTACACTCTCAATTCCACTTCTCAGAGTGATCCATTCAAAAGCTCTTCCCAGACCTCCCCATTGAAACATGTAAACATCTTGTGCACTCCTGCCAAACATGTGCACCTTTGCTGCCTCTTGGACCCTTGCAGCCTCGCGGAGCTAATCCCCGCGGCCTATGGCCTAACTCCCGCTGGCAACTTGATGTCACACACGTTAGCGCCTTTGGACGCCTTAAGTATCTTCATGTTGCAGTTGATACTTTCTCGCACCTGTGCTACGCCATGCCCCTCACAGGAGAGAGCGCTAAACATTGCATCAAAGCACTCCGACAAGCCATTCTATTCATGGGAATTCCCTGGGATCTCAAAACCGACAATGGACCAGCCTATCGCAGTGCCACCTTTGCCAGCTTCGTACAAATGTACCACATCACACACCATTTTGGCATCCCCTACAATCCACAAGGGCAAGGAATTGTTGAGCGCACTCACCAACAGCTCAAGCTACTCATTCAAAAAGAAAGAGCTTCCTCCCCCCATAAAGCCCCTGCTGACGTCATCACTGCCTGCCTTATTCATCACAATCTCCTGACCTTCGATGACAAGGGACTTTCCCCAACCCACAAACATTGGGGACCCATGTGGCAACCCTCGCAAGTCCCTCTTGTTCACTGGAAAGACCCTGCCACAAATCTTTGGCAGGACCCTGCTCCCTTGCTAGCACAAGGGAGAGGTTTTGCTTGTATCTTCCCAGACTCTGAGCCACAACCACTCTGGGTTCCTGGGCGCTATATCAGGCCTGCCACCGACCCCAAGGTTCCCCTTAATGATAAGTACCCTATGCCCTCCGTGAGAGACAACATTGACAGCGGAGGCCCAGATGTCGCCCCATTCGCTCAAATTCAGCACCAACCAGCCCCTCCCTGAAATGCTTATATTTAAATAAGTGCTCTCTCCGAGTTTCTTTCTGCTGACTGCCCCTCCTCTATGAGGGCTCTCTTCTTCTTTTGTCATTACAGATCTCTCAAAGGACCCAACTCTGCATACTCCACAAGAAAAGCCTTTGCTACCTCCGCAACCCGCCGTTGAAAAGTGCCTGACCTTCACCAAAACGTGCTTTATAGTTCATCAGAAAAGAACTCTCAGTGCAGATGCTCCTCAAGCTCCCCTCGCACCCACTCTTACTCTGCTTCTTTCTTGTAATTTTCATTTTCTTAACAATCTTCTCAGCTGTTTGCCTCGCAGCTACAGCCCCAACAGATTGGAACCTCCGTCAACGCCTCCTCCTCGCTGTCGCCTTTCTACTTTTAATTGGCACTTTCACCTCTCTCGTCGTCCTTCTCCCATGACCACTATACGCCCCCAGGTAAATTCACCCGAGTCTACCTCTCCGACACCGTCATCCATGGGAACCACACCAGCTCCTTCTTGCCGCGAACGACGTCGACAACGTTTCTTTGCCCGCCGCCTAAGCCGTCTTTCCCTTGAAGATGATGACCCCATCGAACGCCAAGTTCTCCAACTCCTCCGACGAGCCCGCTCTGTTCATACCCCTGCCTCCTGTTCCCCTACCCTCCCCTACCTCATCCATCTCCTCATTCTCATGTTGTCTCTAGCCTCCTCTGCCCAAAGCTCCTCCTCCCATCAGCCATTCAACTGGACCCTGCAGACATTTCCAGAAAAACGTGTTCTCGCTTATAATGTTACTAGTGTCGCTCCCTCCTTTTTTACGCACGTCTGCCCTCTTGCTGGAATTTCCTTCCGTCCCGAATGCCAAGTGAGTAACATCAAAAAAGCAAAAGTAGGCTTCCACCATTCCTCATCCTGTCGAGGCGGGAATACAGCATGCCTGCTTTCTCGAAACAATCATCTCCTTGGCCCTCAATTTAACCCTGTGTCTGGTTTTTACATCTGTCCTGCTAGTGCTCGAGGTTGTCATGACCCATCACACTTCTACTGTCCCTCTTGGGGATGTGTGACCATGGCCCATGGATGGTCCGGCGCCCCCAACAGAGACCCGTATCTCTCTCTCCAAGTAGCCAACAATTCCCGTTGGGACTTCATTTCGCTGACAGTAAAAAACCCAAACGACGATACATGGCTGGCCGCTCGCCCCTATGGACTCCGGTTGTATATGAGCAACTATGATCGTGGCGCTTTGTTTGAAATCCAAAAGCGTGTTGTCTCTGCCCCACCCTCTGCTATTGGTCCCAACCACATCCTTAACCCTCCTCCCTCACCCACTGTTCACCTTCTTCCGTCCTCATCTACTCCCCTCAAAATCTCTTCCACCTCGGCCGCCGTCGTCCCTTCTACAAGCCCCACTCCCCCCCCCCCCCCCCGCTTCAGGTATACAACCACATCCTCTCATCCCCTCTAGTCCCTACTTCAAACTCCTAAACGCCTCCTATTCCTCTCTCAACGCCTCCCACCCCAACCTCACTCGCTCTTGCTGGTTGTGTCTTTCCCCCAGCCTCCCCCTCTATGATCCACTTGCTATCCCTTCACCACTCTTTACTTCCTCCACCGACGATTCCCCCTCTTCCTGCAATTGGAATCAATCTACTCATGTCCCACTCACTTTCACGCACATCTCTTCCAAAGGTTTATGCATTCACCCCCGTTCTTCCCACACTCCTAGCCTTACTGCCTGTGCCAACTATGCCTCCCCAAACATCTCTGCCAAATACTTAGTTCCTCTAAACACCACCCAATGGCTTTGCTCTTCCACCGGACTTACCCCATGCTTATCTGTTGCCACACTTAACAAGACCAAAGAAACGTGTGCTCTCATCCTCCTCACGCCTCGAGTCGTCTATCACACTCCTCTACATTTCTTTGAAGCCTTTGATCACACTCAAGAAGCTATTTACCTCCACAAACGCGAACCTATTACTGCTGTACTCACTGTCACTTCCCTCCTAGCTACAGCTGGAGCTGCCACTGGTGTTGCAGCCCTAGCCACACAAGCCTCCGCCCTCCAAAACCTCAGACAAGCAGTAGACTCTGATATCATCTACCTCCGAGATGCAGTCAAATATCTTAGAGACTCCCTCAATTCCCTTTCAGAAGTTGTCCTGCAAAACTGCCGAGGCCTTGACCTCCTCCTCCTCAAAGAAGGTGGCCTATGTGCAGCTCTGGGAGAAGAATGCTGCGTCTATGCCAACTATACCGGTTTAGTAGACTCCAGCTTAAAAGAACTTGAAAAAGGTCTCAACCAACGCCGACTTGAACGAGCCCAAACTGCTGGTTCCTGGGGCTTTCTGCAGCCCCTCCTCCCCTATCTCCTCCCGTTACTAACCCCAGTTCTGCTCATCATCCTAGGTCTCACCATTGGTCCTTGGGCCATTCGACGAATCATCCGCCTTGCCAAAGATCATGCTGACAGTGTATTTTCCTCATTTGTTCAAATCCATTACCAACGTCTTGCTACCTCTGATTCCATTCCTCAATCTCGACCACGTCCTCACCCCCCTTCCCACTGTACATCCCGCCTGTGAAGCTGCTTGCTGTGAAGCTCTCTGACTTTAGCCGTCGGTACGGGTTCGCTTCCCTCGGCGTAAAGGGCTTGGGTGCACCCTCCGCCCCCCTTTATTGCTATACGTCTGAGAATTCTTCGCAGTTAAGCTAGCCACAGCGCTATCCACCCCAAAAAAGCGTGCGCAACATCATGTTAGATATTTCGTCTAGCACCGGCACGCACCAACCCTAAGGGCTATGCATACATTCTGGCCAAATGATATGTCATTTGCCCATCGCCAGTCAATCCTGCCCTCTTTTTCTCTCACCCTCCACAGCCCATCCCTCTACTCTCTCACACTTTTTTTTTATAAAACAAAAGGAGCAATTGTTGCTGCCTCCCTTCACCCCTCCTCCTAGCCTTTGTTATCTCCCTTTTCCAGCCGTTGCTATCCTTCCCGCCAGTCCCGTCCACTTAGCCAACTCATAATCTGCCCCCTTTCTTAATCACCGCCTACTTCATAGCTGCCTGCACAGTTCCGCCTATCCACTACCGCCCCGTAGTTTACCCGCCCCAATTCCTACCCCTCCCTTGACCCGACCTTATATAATCAAGTGTATTTCCGCAATAAATTGGACTAGCTCATTCTCACAGGCTGTCTCCGTGGTTTTTACCGCGCGTCCCCCACGCCTGGAGAACCTAGGCCTACGCGTTGGCCTAGGGGCTCACCGCCGAGCCGTGGAAGCCCGCCCGGTCCTCGTAGGTTGCTAACTTAGAGTAGCAGCCCACAGCAGGGGTTGCTAACTTGGAATAGCAACTCTCAGCACCTTTATAACCATTAATAACAAAGAAACATAAGCTGTAAATGCACAGTTCAGAAAATAAACTAGTGACATTATTGTGACCAAGGTGTGAGATATGTGCAAAAGACATTTAAATAACCCTCCAGAGTGCAACAAAATCTCTTCAGGTAGTAGACATGTCCCAATATCATGGCAACTAGAACATGAGCTACAGAGGATTAAAGGATCACTCTGCTGCCTGTATCACTGATGGCTCTGTGTATTTGCTCCTGAACTCCCACATACTCCTGTTTATGCTTTACAGCTGTCATTGCCACTGCTAGCTCATTAATCATTTCTTCTGGGTTGTTCTGGTGAGCTGTTTCCATGTCTTGTCTTTTAGAGTCCTCCCCAATGTCATGGTGGAAATCTATTACTAAAACAAAACTTACATGATCCATCCATGAGAGCAGCAAATGTGCATTTCCTCCTGGACTCTTGGTAATCTCCACGTCAATTCATGTTTTTTTTTTAAAAATCAAATTTATGATCCACAAAGATGAATGTCAAGGATACTTTAAGAGCATCAGTGTCAAGAAGATTTTACCAATTGTTTGTTGTATGACCTCTGGAAAAAATCTAACTCCTACATTTTTTCTACATACTAAATTAGGTTCTGGATCCTAGTCCATCTAAAAAGACCTCAGTAATATGGAACATACCTGGAATATTTTAAATGATCAGAAATATTATTTTGCTGAATCTCTGCCTTTATAAATAATACACTGTTGGTAAAGCCTGACTCATTTTCTGCCAAGTCCGTCATCAGGAAATTCAAATATTGTTTCTATTAGAAAACAGAATCCCTGCCTTCTTGTGCCCTTTTCCAGAGTTTCATGTGAAAAATGTAGAGTTGACACTGTAGAATGACGCCTATGAATAAATGTTCACACAGAAGTGTGACCCAAGAGAGGTTGCAGTGGAGCACAATGTTCTGACCTTCTCAGTGGGCTACACAGCCACACTAAACATCTATGCTAGACTTTTAATTTACTATTGTAAACTTGTAATTTATCATCCTGGCATGTTAAATGTTCACGCAAAAAAAAACGTTCATGCAATACATTTTCCTCTAAGTTTTGTTTTACCTTTTGTCTTTAGACTTTGTTCCAAATGGGACTGATTTTTGTGTATAGTGGGAGGTAGGGATCAAGATTTTTTTTTCTATATGGACATCCAATTGGTCCACCACTAGTTAATGGAAAAGACCAGCCTTTCTCCACTGCACTACAGTGTCACTTTGGTCATAAATGGGTGTATATTAGTGGATTATTTCTGCACTCCCTATGCTCTTTCACTGTTATTGCTTGTCTACACTTGCACCAATACCTACTGTCTTCCTTATAATAGGTCAGCTTTATAAAAGGGCTTCTTTTCTAGTAATATAAATCTTCCAGCTTTATTCTTCAAGAATACCTGAGCCATTCTTAGCTTTTTACATGTCAGTAAACACTATAATGAAAATGGAAGAAGCACAAATACACACTACAAAATGTTAAACAAGTCAGACACAAGTGTGTACATTCCAGATGAGAACATACAAAATGATTACGTTTATATGTATTCCAAAAGTAGGCGAAACTAATATCTTGAAGTCAAGATAGTGTTTATTCTTTTGGGGGGTAGTGATCAGAGATGTTGTATTAGTAATATTCTATTTCTAGTTAGTGCTCCTGTTCACTTCATGAAAATGCAATGAGCTCTGGATTTATTTATAAACTGTGTAATTTTCTGTCTACAATACTTTGTTTAAAACAAACCACCCCCACAAATTTTAACCTGGGAGCAAGGGGATAGTTCAGGTTCTCCTAATATCTCAGAAAAATGGCTTTTCTCACGAAACAGCTCATGATTTACAGCTTTTGCCCATAAGCACTGGTGTGCACTGAGGACTCGCTTTAGCGTTACATGCCCAATCTTGATACTTAGTATATACCACTCACCACCAGGGAACAGATTGAGGCTTCGCCTACTCCAGCCAAAAAAAAAAAACAAAACAAAAAAAACACCTTGAAATTCATTGTCACACCTGGGGCTCCACCACTGCGCGGGAATGCGGGGTTCCTCACTACCAATGCTTGTTCCAAGTCCAGCCTGTGCCCTGGGGAGACATAAGGCCTGAACCATCACACACACACACACACACACACACACACCACCCCACCACACACACACACACACCACCCCACACACACACCACCCCACCACACACACACACACACACCACACCACCACACACCACACCACCACACACCACCCCACCACACACACACACACACACACACCACACCACACCACCCTGGGGAGACATAAGGCCTGAACCATCACACACACACACACACACACACACACACACACCACCCCACACCACCCCCACAGAAGGGAAGTGTTTGGCTGTTTGCCCCAAACCGAGCTCACCCCAAGTGTCTTCCCTCCACCCTCATTAAATCATACATACATATATAACGACGTACGACTGGACCCGCACCCTTCCAGCAACATCCCTTCCAAAAAAGAAACCCGGGATTCCACCAGTCATGGGAACGCACGGCCTTAACAGCTACAGCTCCGCTCAGCCCCAGCCACTGCCTTTACGCCCCGCGGAAAAAACAGGGCTGGGGGCGCAACCCCGCAGGCGCGAGACCCCACTAGGTGCCAGCTGACTGCACTACCTCCCGTGGCAGAGCGCGCGCTTGCGCACTGTGGCGACACTGCGCAGGAACCGCCTCCGAGTTGCCTGGTCCTTTCAGCTTAGCAACGGCCATTGTGGTGCTCGTTTTCAACCTATTTTATCGAAATACATAAGCATAAATTTGGTGGTGGCTCAGGGGCGCGGGAGGCCCTGGCGAAGTCTATGGGTTATGGACTACACTTCCCACAGGCCTTTGCATCCGGTCTCCAGACCCGCCGTTGGCGCGCGGGACCGTCACAAGGTCCAAAACTGACCTAAACTGAGCGCGCCAAACTCGGCTTTTACCTGCTTGCGGGGGTTGTACAGCCACACGGGCTTCGGCCTCTGGTTGGTAAGGGGCGCCCCACATCCCCATTCGGGCATGACCTTACATAGTCCCCACGTACTTAAGGTCGGCCCCCTTTAAGCCTGGGAAATCGGGGCTGGGGTTGCAAAGCAGGCTCTCCTAGACCCGACTTGCTGCAATCGGTACGGACCTCTGAGCCCAAACCCTGAACTGGAGGGCTGCCCTGTCGATACGCGAGGGCCATTTTTTCTTTTACAGGATTCCGCAAAGTTAGTGACAAGCCCTCACCCAGCTGCTGGGGGACGGGAACTTTTCCCCCAGGGTTCTAAGCCTAATGGCAGCCTGGCTTTATGGTTCCTTTTTAACCGCGGCCCTTGTTGAGAACGGACTGCGTTGGTCCGCTCTGTAGCATCCCTTTAGGGGACTGGCGACGCTGTAGTACAAGCCTGGCTTCAGCTCTTGGAGAAAGGGTTCCTCCCGGACATCTTATTTCTTCACTAGAGCTGCCTTCTGCGACTTTACTTTTCTCCAAGGAAAACGTTTAGGAGACAGAAAAAAATAGTTTGGGGTCCTTGAAGACCAGGAGAGTGAATATTTACTAAAATTCCTCCCTGTTTGTTGTCTTAGGATGAACCATTCCCTTCACTAACTCTGGTGGCTCCTTTGTTGGTACTGGTTAGAGTCCAAGTTATGACCCATTTTGCCCAAAGACCTCCTCCATTATTCATTCTTGTTCTGCTCACAAGTGAATCACCAAATCTTGTTTGTGAACAACACGCAAGTAGCAATTAAAAATAAACATACAGGGATGGCCATGCTTAATTTTTCAGTCATTTGTTTTGCCTCAGTAGATAACTACACAAATTTTGGTACCTAGAAATAGGATGCTGCTGTAACAAAGGCCTAAAATGTGATTGTGGCTTTTGAATCAGGCAATGACGTCTGAGGAGAGTGTTAGCAAAACCATAACGTGGTTATGGGCTGTGGGTAAGGGCTTGCAGGAACGCATGGTAAGTATTATTGGAAACGGTACAAATAGGAAAGCTTTGTTAGTGGCAGTAAGTTTATCAGCATTGTTGCCTGCAATAACATGAAAAGGAGAAAATGTGCCTAACTGACATGGGTAATTTAGTTAAGGAGGTTTCCAAGCATAGTGTTGAAAATGCCACCTGGTTTCTTGATGTTTACCATAAAATGCAAGAGGAGAGAGCTAAACTTAAGGGATGCTAAACAAACAAAAAAAGAGCCAAGTCTTAATGTTTTGAATATTCCTAACCTCTCCAGACAATAAACAATACAAAAATTAAGAAATGGTTTCTGAGTGAAGATCACATCCAGGGTGATGCCAGGAAATGATGATCCAAAGATGATATTAAGGGTGTAAGTGTAAACTCTTTTAAGTCCTCAGGAAGATGAAAGGTAATACTTCAGAGTACTTTTCAATCTAATAAAAGGTATTCTAAGGAGACTGGGTGTGATCCTACCACAGGCTTAGCCAAAGCTCAAGATCAAGGGTTCTTAACCAGGGTTCCACAGACCCCCAAGGCATCTGTAGAAAGATTAGAGGGGGACCATGAGCTTGAACTGAAAATTCAGAAAAGCATTATTCTTGTGGGGACGTGTAATATATTTATATATTACACATGTTGGTGTAATATATTTATTAAATAATATATAGTATCGTGTGGACTTAGTAAGTGGTCCGTGGTTTTCACCTGACTGGCAAAGGGGTCTGTGGAACAAAAAAGGATAAGAACCCCTGCTCAAGATAAAGATTGATCTTGAAGAGATTTGCACCTGTGGCTTTGGCTAATATAGTGGATCAACTAAGATTCACAGAAGACCCATAAAGTTTTTAAAAGAATTACATATGTGGAAACATCACCAGATTGGACTGAAAGAGACAGAGATAGTACCAAATGAAAAGAGGCCCTTGGACCCCAAAAATTCTACTGACAGGAAGCAGGATGAAGAAACTGTATACTTGCAAACATTTGTTACTGTTTTCGTTTGCTAAAAGCTACCAAAAGCAATATGCCAGAAATGGGTTGGCTTTTACAATGAGGGTTTAATTGGCTTGCAAGTTTACAGTTCAGAGGCTGATTTGTCAAGGCATCATCAGGTGATTCTCTGAAGACCGGCTGTTGGTGATCCTGGACTCCTGTCACATGAGAATGTACATGGTGGCATCTGCTGGTCTCTCCCTTCTCCAGTCTCCGTTGCTTTCAGCTTCTGGCTGCTCCATCTGTGGTTGTCTCTCTCAGTTTCTGTGGGTTTCTCTCTGAGCTCCTCTGTCTCTCTCCATATTCATTCAGTTTATAGACTCTAGTAAGAGGATTAAGACCCACTCTGGGTCACATCTTACTGAAGTATTCTAATCAAGGGCTCTTAACTCAAGTAACCTGATCAAATAGTCCCACCTACGGTAGGTTGACACCCCCCCACTCTCCACAGGAATGGATTAGCTTTAAGGATATGATCTTTTCTGAGGTCCATAAAAGCAACAAACTACCACAGCTACCTTTCATGAAAATGGAAGGAAGACTCAGAGGGCAGGACCAAGACCCCAGAGGTTGGAGCTGAGAACCAGTGAAGAATTATTGCCAAGCCTTGAGACCTGATCGAGGAACTTCCAGCATTTACCCAATTGGACTTTGGAATTGCTATGGATCAGTGACTCCTCTGAGCCTCCCATGTTCCCACTTAATGAACTGAAATGGCTACACCAGTTACCACTAGTCTTACCATTGTATGTTGGAGGGCAGCAGAGGGCAGAGAACTTTTCTCTTTAGCCTCACAGGAAGAGGAAATGTATTTGGAGAAACTCATCTACACCTGGACCTAATTTAGATGTTGAGATCCTGGACCTTGAGGATTGTGAGTGGGGTCATGGAAGACCTCTTTGAAAATGTGACATTTTAGCTGAGAACTGGGCAAGGTAATTAGAGGTGATCTGGGTCAGCAGTTGGGAGTGGTTACTGCAGGTGTCGGGAAATGTGCATGTGCAGAAGCCAGAGCAGGAAAGTGGCTTGGTATGTTCTGGAGTTTCAAAGAAAGCCTTTGTGGCTGAAGTGCAATAAATAAATGGCTGAGTAGAAAGTGGTGAGGCTGGTGAGCTGGGCAGAGGCATCTGATTCAAAGGCTTGTACGCTGGGTTAGAGATATTGATTCTTGCCCAGGTGCAATAGGAAGCCAATTATGAGTTTTAAATGTGAGCTTGATGTGATTCAGTTTATCTTTTGTGAATACTCTGTTTACTGGCTGAAGAATGGGAAAGAGTCTGAGTGGAAGCTGGAATGTCATTAGGGGACCTTGCAGTGATTCAGGTGAGACTTTGTGGTGAGTGTTGGGTGGATGGGTTTAAGATGTCTTTATGAAGTCAAATTGATAGGACTTAGTGAGGAATTGGCTGATTGTAAGGGTGAAGGTATCAAGGAAGATGGTTTAGTTTTCTGGGTGAATGGAGGTGCCATGTATTGAAATGATAAAGACTGCTCAGCTACTCAGGTGTGGGCATAAAGATGGGGGCATTTGGGCTCATCCAGAGATGCGGTTTTACCACAGAAATGGGAGAAAAAGATACCAGGGCAGGGGTGCAGAGGGTTCTTGCAAGGGGGAATTAGTCATGGGCTCTTAGCTGAAATAAAAATAGAATAGTAGCTTGATAGGTGGCAAGTAAAGATGGGAGAAGGAAGGTGCTGATGGATAAAGAGAAAGTGAGGAGATTAAAGGATCGAAACACTTAATAAGGTTGAGGAGCTGCTTTAGTCAAGGTGCTTGAGCATAATGAGCCAGAATGAAGATAAAGCATTATGATCAGAGAATCAATGTTTAAATGAATGATTTTGAAAATGGTGCCATTTCTGTCAATACTGTCCAAAGTATAATTAGGTTGGGATGGGTGAAAATCATTGGATTTGAGAATCCAGAGTGTTAGAATTTGGGTCATTCTTGTGAATATGGAAGTCAGTGAGCCTTGACAGTTTTTGGAGTGAAGAGGATCACTGTGAGCCACATAATAATCTTCAGGTAATGAATGAATATACCAGAAGACATATGATTCTTGGAAGAACAAACTGTTTAAAAAGAAGAGTGGGGGAAGCGGATGTGACTCAAGTGATAGAGCTTTTGCTGACCATGTGGGAGGACCTGGATTTGATCCCTGGGACCTCATGGTGAAAAAGAAGAAGAGAAAAGCGTGCTTGCATGGCAAGCGAGTGCCTGTGTGAGCACCTGCGTGGTGAGTCAGTACCCACGAGTGCCCACGTGAGTGCCTGTGTGGTGAGCCAGTGCCCCACACAAGTGAGTCATGCAGCAAGGTGATGATGCATCAGAAGAGTCAAGGGGGCGGCGGACTTGGCCCAGTGGTTAGGGTGCCCGTCTACAAGGGAGGTCCGCGGTTCAAATCCCAGGCCTCCTTGACCCGTGTGGAGCTGGCCCATGCGTAGTGCCGATATGCGCAAGTTGTGCCCTGCCACGCAGGGGTGTCCCCCGCATAGGGGAGCCCCACGTGCAAGAAGTGCACCCCGTAAGGAGAACCATCCATCACGAAAGAAAGTGCAGCCTGTCCAGGAATGGTGCCGCACACACGGAGAGCTGACGCAACAAGATGACGCAGCAAAAAAAGATACACAGATTCCTGTGCCGCTGACAACAACAGAAGTGGACAAAAGAAGATGCAGCAAATAGACACAGAGAACAGACAACTGGGTTGGGAGGGGAAGGGGAGATAAATAAGTAAATCTTTAATTAAAAAAAAAAAGAAGAGACAAGGGGAGAATCAAGGTGAAGCACAGCAGAAACCAGGAAGTGAGGTGGTACAATTGACAGGGAACCTCTCTCCCCATCAGAGGTCTCCAGGATGGAATTCCGGTGAATTCTAGAGGAGAGAAAATGAGAAGACAGCACAGACAGCGAAAACAGCAGGGCGGGAGGAAGGGAAGGGGGGAAAACAAACAAACAAACAAATCTTAAAAAAAAGAAACAGTGGTAGGTAAGGATCTAGAAACAAAATTGGAAGTCAGGGCACCCCAAAAGCTGGTCTTGGAATATGACAGACTGCATATGGAATATAAGGGCTGCAGAGAAAACCTTGCCTTTAGGGAAAAGACAGAGGTAAGTTTAGGAAAAGACATGGAGGGAATGTTGAATGGGGAAGGGTGAGGATGTAGGAGTGGAAGCTGACCAATATGTGTGTATTCTAAAATTGCCAGCAGAGCAATTTGGGAAAGAGCAGTGGTGTCTTAGTTTGGCACAGGGCTGCCAATGTAAGTACCTGAAATGGGTTGGCTTCTGTAATGGGAAATTTAATAGGCTAAAAGCTTTCAGTTCCGAGGCTATGAAATGTCCAAATCAAGGCATCAGCAGAGATGCTTTCTCACCAAAGTCAGCTACTGATGATCCTGACATCCACTTGATGAACCAAGATGGCAGCCAGTCTCTGCTGAGGTCCCTGTCTTCCCCTCAGGGCCTACCATCTCCCAGAGCCCAGCTGTGGGCAATCAGGCATATGGTTGGTCTCTTCAACCTTGAGCTGCTCCGTGGGCCCAGCCCCTCAAGGTCGTCTTTCCATGCCTCTGCTCGCTGATTCCACACTCTGGGACCTCTCTCAGCCTCTTGAGGTTTCTCTGTCTTCCTGCAGTCCTCTCTCTCACATGTCAAGAACAAAATAGCTATTTCCTTTGTGTGTGTCTCTCTGTGTCTCCGTTTATATAGAGCTCCAGTAAGAGGTCAGAGACCCAGCCTGAGCCACATCTTGCTGATGTAGTCCAATTGGAAAGGGGTGTGGATGTAGCTCAGTAGTTGAGCGTACAAGGTCCTCCTAAAAAAAAAAAGCCCCACAGAAATGGTAGTTCAAGAACATAATCTTTTTCTTTTGGTGTTAATAAAATAACTTCCAACTGTCACGAGTGGCATGGCGGATTGGGTCAGGAGAGGGCTGTACAGTACTGACCAGACATGAGTATTGATGTTTGGCACTTGGAACATATAAATAGGAGTGTCAGGCAGAGGGGATGGGGGACATCCTAGAAGATGGTGGAGGACATCCTAGAAGACGGTGAGTCCTCAGGCCTAACAGGATTCTGCTCTAGTCTGGAAGTTGGGTCCAACATTCATTGTGGTTAGCCTATATTACCAGCTGTAAAGTGGTTAGATGACTGGCAGGAATGACAGTTGAGTGCAAACAGTTCTCCCCTGGGCAAGGCAGGTAAGTGGGAATATTTGTAGGAAGTGCTCAGCGTCCTGGCCTTGCTCCCAGCTTAATGCACAATCTCCCAGCAGGGTGTGTGAAGCAGCCTGTGTAGTTTCTGCTCCAGGAGTGGTCATGGTTGGCATTTCATGGGGCCTTCAAGGAGTGTGCTTTAGCACATATTTGTCCTTCAGACATATCATATCTGTCAGTGTGCTTGAAAGATGTGAATTCCTTCTGCCTTTACAGTTTGACTGCTGGGTTCTTTTGGTAGAGGGACTGGCAGATGATGAGAGGTGAGGCATATGTCTCTTCTTGAGTAGGCCCAGGATAAAAGGGCTGACAAATGTATAACTCACAAGTGACAGGTTTAGGGTAACCACAAGTTTCTTAAGGGTCTTTGGATAATACAGTTCAAGATGAGCAATCTCCAGTAGTTTATCTCAGCAGAGCAGCTCCCTAAAGGAGACTGGCTTTGGCAGAATGAGCAAGATGTCCTTGGGCTATATGCAGTAAGTGGATAGATTTTCAAAAGATTCACAGTCAACCTTATTCCTTTGTTTGTTAGTTAATAGGTGGTCAATGATGCTGACTTTGCCCCATTTTCTGCCAGAAAGGCAGATTTCTTCATGTCCTGTGGTTCTTTCTCATGCTTTGTTTATTCCTTTAAAAAATGCCCACCAGTAGATTGGAGCTGAATTCCACTGAGTTGTCCCCTATATAAGGCTCCAGGTTTTTGCTGTGCCCCTTCTACAGTTTTTAGGTAGTTGGACAGACTCCCCACCCCCATCCCAGTGTAAGTTGATTTGTCAACTCATTTGACAGGGTATTTAAAAGAGACAATTTCTCAGACTGTGTATATTTAATCCAGTGTCCAGTCTGTATTAAAAACATAATTCTTTTAAAAATATATATTTTTTTATTTATTTTTAAAAGATACATAGATCACACAAAATAAAAATATAATTCTTATACAAAGATAATGAACATGTGTCAGAGTTTTATTGAAATTCATCAATGAGGGAACCAAGGACCAGAGAAATGATTTGAGAAAATAGGATTTGAATAGTCAGTGGAAAATGGAATGCTTAAATATGATTGCCAAGTTAGACACAAAACTATTTAATTGGGGAGCAGATGTAGCTCAGTGGTTGAGCACCTGCTTCCCACGTGCCAGGTCCTGGTTTCAATCCCCAGTACCTCCTAAAAAACAAACAAACAACAACAAAAACTATTTAGTTCTAGGGGATAATAAAACTGTAATCTTTTCCTGTGTAGTTATCTTTTGAACTACACAGAAAAAGATGCCCTGGCATCTTACCAATTTCCTATAACTTCACTTGTAATTTTACTGTATTTTTTTTCAAATTCTACTCAATTTATTCATTTTTTTAAAAATATTACATTAAAAAAATATGAGGTCCTCATTCACCCCCACCGCCCTCACCCCACCACTCCCCCCCAGTAACACTCTCCCCCATCATCATGTCACATCCATTGCATCTGGTGAGTACATCTCTGGGCATTGCTGCACCCCATGTCCTGTGGTCCACACCATAGCCCACACTCTTCCATGTTCCATCCAGTGGGCCATGGGAGGACATACAATGTCCAGCAATTGTCCCTGGAGCACCACCCAGGACAACTCCAAGTCCCAAAAATGCCTCCACATCTCATCTCTTCCTCCCATTCCCCACACCCAGCAGCCACCATGGCCACTTTTTCCACACCAATGCCACATTTTCTCGATTATTAACCACAGTAGTTCATGAATAGGATATCATTAAGTCCACTCTAATCCTTACTGTATTCCTCCTTCCTGTGGACCTTGGCTTGGTTGTGTCCATTCCACATCTTTGTCAAGAGGGGGTTTAGATTCCACATGGATACTGGATGCAATCCTCCTGCTTTCAGTTCTAGGCACTCTAGGTTCCATGGTGTGGTGGTTGACATTCTTCAACTCCATGTTAGCTGAGTGGGGTAAGTCCAATAAATCAGAGGGTAGGAGCTAAAGTCTGTTGAGGCTCAGGGCCTGGCTATCATATTGTCAGTCCAGAGATTCAAATCCCCTAGATATATCTTAAACCCCAGCACCAACTACAATTCCAGTAAAGTAGCATGAAAGGCTTGTGATACTGTATTTTTTCAAACTTTATTATTATCTTTTAAAAAAAGATACATAGATTACACAAAAACACCTGTAATTTTAAAGGGATTTTCGATCTAATCAATTGTTAGACAAAGTTACATTCTCAGAGACAGATGACCCATTTGGATAAACTAGAAATGCCACTTGTGTTTGCCAAGTTTTGAATTATTTTTCCTAAACATTTAAGTCTGCAATGTGTACCAATGATATTTCTAGCACTTTGGGGTTTTTTTTCTTTTTTCTAATTTTGCTTTATTTAATATAAATATGGATATTTTTGTGGTCAAAAATAGCAGTGGTTTTCATTGTGTTTCATTCCATCCAATTACAAGCCTTTCTTCTTCTGGGAATTTGACAGTATTTTTTCTTTATGAAGTGTTTGCCATTCTTTTTTTCTATTAGTTAAAAACAATTTTTTTTAATTTTACGTTTTGTCAGACCTCCATGTACATGATTTTTAATACCATACTAATGCTAAACAGCTTAGAAGCCACAAAAAAGTGCTTTCAAACATCTCCCAGCTTTCTCAGTAAAAGCAACCCCCTTCGACATGTTTTTTTTAGTTTACTTCCTTAAATTACACTTATTATCATAAGTTATTAACAAAACTATAACACTCATGCATATTATATTATTTAACATTCATATGATTTAATTCATAAAACATTAATTCATTCAATGAATTATCATTTGAATTCCAACTATATGTCAAACATTTTAACTGGCTAAAAAGCACTGACCAAGATTGTCAAGATCACTGCTTTCATGAAGCCACATGTTAAAAAATTAACATATCTGTGCATATATGTATGTAAAACTTGGACTCATTCATTCAGGAGGCTCTGTTGTGGGTGAGAGCTGGGACTGAAGCTTTCAGTATGAATCAGAAATGGACCAGGCTCGTAAAGTGCTCACAGTGCTGAGGGGAAGCAGGCTAAGCAAGTAATTCCAAACACCAGGAGAGTTGCTATGTTAAAGCCCAAAGGAGGCTTTGTTACTTCCTCCTACAGGAATGAGCATTTGAAATCAGTCACAGAAGGAAAATTTGCTGCTGAATAATGTATACAAAGTATGAAGTTTGTATGTTATTTTCATATTTAGCTATTCTTAATCATCACACCCAAAGGAATCTAAGACAAATTCGTCTTATTAGAAGGGGAAATCTGTGAGGGTGGGGACCGTGAATTCTTCCTCATCTGAGACCTCCAGGAGGCAAATCATATGGATATATAACTTGCCAGAGAATGTCTGAATCACCCAGATGAGTATGCTTCCCTTAAAGAGTGAGGGTTCCCTTAGGCAAGGTGATTGGGGATCTCTGAGACAGAGGATTTGGAGGTTTAACAGGTGGGGAGATTTGGAGAGTGTCTCAAATTCAGGGGATTTGGAGGATGTCAGGCTGAAAGAATATTTGAGTAGATTAGGGAGTTTCACAGGCTGAAAACAGGAGTTTCTCTTAGGCTGTGGGGATGTTGGTTCTCTCAGGTGAAGGTCATTGGAAGGAGTCTCTTGGAAGGGAGATATTTAGTACTGTCTCTGGCTGAGGAGATGGCAGTGGTGGGGTGTTCTCCCTTTTCCAGAGTTGCGGTGTCTCTCAGGTTGGGAGGACTTGGAGTCTCCCAGGCTGAAATTTGGGGGTCTGGACTGAGGTGTCCAAAGGGTGTGGTGAGGCACAGCAAAGGTCCACTCTCTGGGTTGTTGACCATTTCTGATTTTTCTCCCATGCTCCTTACCTGAGCTTTGATGGCATTTCTGGAAAGGCACAGATTTGGCCAAAGGCTCTCGAATGAGCCATGGGTCAACAAGGTGGTTTACGGACAAGCTACCAGTCACCGTGGGACCAAAAGCCATCCAGCCAATTGGCAACCTGTAAAGGTTGGAGGACGTGGGGAAAGTTGGTCACCCCCTGAGCTCCCTGCCGGGCTCTGCAGAGGGGGTGGTGCTCCTATTTCCCACCTTAGCAGAAGATCCGCCCCCGTGGGGATTGGCTGCTCTGGCGTTTGGCCCTCTTCGTTGACATATTCTCACCCTGTAAGTGCTTTTGTAATTGTGTTGCTTAAGCAGCAGGGTGGCACTTTCTACTTTCCTCTGGGTTCCTGAGAGACACCTTTTCAAGGTTCTATTTTGCTGACCAAAGTTTTCCTGAGAGATTACACTTTTTTAAATTGTCAGAATCAAATATTGGGAGTGGGGGGTAGGGAATGAAGTTTTCATCGACTTGCTGTCTCTGCAGCTTGTGAAATTAAGAATTCTCTGATATCAACCTTATTAGTGCATTTCGGACTGCTGAATCTCATGTCATAGATGAGTAAACTGAGGCAAGGGGCATTTCCAGGACTAGCCCAAGGTCACTCAATGTGAAGGCCCTAGACAGGAGCGGACCTCAGGAAAGAGGGTATGGACCCAAGTTAATGCCCTGAAAGATAACAAATTGATAGTCCTGAAAAAGGCAAAATGGTCCATACAATCTGTATAGTCATCCAGTCCAAACCTGGGGAAGCAGGGCTGTCTCCTGTTCTAAATGCAAAACCTCTCCCCAGCTGCAATACAGCAGCTCCATCACCTCAGTGTCTTCTGGGTATCTCCTGTGACTTGATTCTGAGGGTAATGGGAGAGCCATGAAAGGTAAGATGCGACTGAATCTGCATGTAAGAAAGACCTCTTTGCTCTGTGTGGAATGGATAGAATAGTGGCAAGACTGGCAGAGGGAAAAGCTGGGAGGAGGTAGGCATGATTACCCAGCATTCTGTTTGTGTGGGGACAACCTCTGACTGTTCTGACCTAGTCCTGACCACCTGAGCAGCTGTGCTTTGCTTCCAGAAGCTGTTCAATAAATGCTTGTTGGTGCATGTGTCATCTTCAACAAACTAGAATAGAAAGGAATTAAATAGCTCACATCAAACTTAATGGTGAAGGTCAAAGAGCTTTCTCCCTAAGATCAAGAACAAGACAAGGATGTCTACCCTTTCCACTTACATTCAACATTGTACTGGAAGTTTTAGGCAGGAAAATTACAGGTGAAAAAGAAACAAAAAGAACTGAGTTTGGAAAAGGAGAAGTAAAGCAATTTGTTTTCAGATGTCATGATCTTGTATACAAAAAGACCTAAGTAATCCAAACAAAATTACAAGTACTATTTCATCAAGGTTTCAGGATACAAGATCAAAATGCAAGTACAAATGTATTTCCATATAATTGCAATTAATCAGAAAATGAATGTAAGAAAACAATTCCATTTATAAGAACACAGAAAAGATAAAAGTACTTAGGAATAAATTTAACAAAAGAAGTATAGATTTATATTCTTAAAACTACAAAAAAAGTTTAAGAATATTTAAATAAATAGAAAGATATTCCATTTTCATGGAACAAGTTACTTAATATTGTTAAGATGATAATACTCCCCAAACTGATCACAGACTCAACAAAATCCATATCAAAATCCCATCTATTTTTGAAGAAATGGACAAGGCGATGCTAAATTTTATATAAAAATGCAAGTGACCCAGAACAGCCATAAGCAATCTTGAAAAAGAACAAAGTTGGAGGGCTCACGTTTACCAATGTAAAAACTTAACACAAATCTCCAGTAATCAAAGAAGTGTGGTACTGGCATACGTATAGACTTGTAGATTAATGGGATAGAATTGAGAGTCAAGAAATAAGCTTTATATTTGTAGTTACTTGATTTTCAACAAGAGTACCAAGAGAGTTCAGAGAAGAAAGAATAGTGTTTTCAATAAAAGGTGTTGGAACAACTGGACATCCACAAGTAAAACAATGAAGTTTGATGCCAATCTTAACTATACACACATTCACACACACAACACATAAAATGGCTCATAGACCTAAATGTAAGAGCTAAAATTCTAAAGCCCTGAGAATAAAACATAGGAATAAATCTGTATGATCTTGTGTTGGGCAATGGATTCTTAGATTATGACACCTAAACTACAAATAACCTACCCCCACACAAAAGGACATAAATTGGGGCTGCATTAATAACTTGCATTTGAAAGAACATCACAAAAAGTGAATAAACCACAAAGAGAATGGGGGAAAATATTTTCAAATCATATGTAAGAGGTTTGTATCCAAAATTATGAACTCTAATAGCACAATTATAAAAATGATGACCCAATAAAAAATGGACAAAGGTTTATTAAAAATATACCAATGCCAATAAGCCCATGAAAAGATGTCCAACATTACTAGGCATATGAAATTAAAATGTAATTTTTGCATTGATTCTGGGTATTACTCATAACCTGTAAAAATAAACAAAAGCCCACAATGAGTTACTGAGCTATTCCAGGCCCATTCACATTTGGATCTGAGAGAAGCAAAACAAAATTCTGAGGACAAATTATGAGAACTGAATGAAAGCCCTGTGAGCAGAGGAGGTGGGGTAGAGAGAGGAAGAAATATGTGAGGATTGTATTTCTTGTATATTAGTCAATACACAGAATACCAGATGCAAAATACCAGAAATCTGTTGGCTTTTATAAAGGGTATTTATTTGGGGTAGGAGCCCACAGTTACCAGGCCATAAAGCCTAAGTAACTTCTTTCACCAAAGTCTGTTGCCACGTCTTGGAGTAAGATAGCTGCTGTTTGCAAGAGTTCAGGTTTCCTGGGTTCCTCTCTTCCTGGGGCTTGCCTCCTGGGCTCAGCTCTTCTGCTCTCTCCACAAGGCCAGCTGTAGACTATTGGGCAAATGGCTCGTCTCTTTCTGGGGCCTCTGCTGTGTCCTATTGAGCCTTCTCAATTCTTCACATATCTGGTTCTGTGTGTTTACTTCCCATGCTCCAGGATCAAAACCCCAACTCCTCTGTGGTGCAGTTTCTCTGAGTCTCTGCCCATCAAGGGGGTGGGGACACAACGTCCTACTGATGTGGCCCAATCAAAGCCACAATCATTATTTAATCAAGTAAAAGTGAAACCTCTGAATCTAATATAATCTAATATGCCCAAAGGAACAAACCAATTTACAAACATAATCCAATATTTTTGGAATTCATAACCAATATCAAACTGCTACACTCTGTAAAGCTCTTTTCTCCTTCCCTCTCTTTTTTGTTATTTTTGGGAAAATCATTATGACTTCATTTTTCTATTCAACGTGTTATTTGTTATATCTCTTCAGTCTCCCCCAAATTAAAACAGTCCCTGCTGCTCTCATTACTGTCCATGTTAATGCTTAAATTTTCCCCAAACTGGCCGTTTTAAATATATTCATTACAGCATGGGATATGATTTACCTAGGGTGGACTCTTGGCTCTACCAAGGATTGGCTGCAGGATCATGGATATGTCATATCAGTTATATTCTTCTTAGTATAATGAAGCTTTATAAATGGGTACCCTTCAATAAATACAAGTGAAATATCTATTGATAAAACAACATGAGAATGCATGTTGGAGTTCTTTGTAGGTCTTACCCACTAGCTCTGGATGGCACAAAAGTAATATTTACTCTGACAAGGCAAACTGGGAAGGGAGTGCCAGGCAGAGGGAATGGCATGAGTCAAGGCAAGGTCATGAGAAAGAGTTTGGTATGACCAGCCCTCTCAGTGGGAGAGGTCAGAGGCAGAGATGAAGCAGGCAAAAAGGGAAATGAGGGCCAGCTCATGAACAGTCTTGTGTCTAGGCTGAGGCATTTACTGAGTTCTGTAACTCCTGAGTCCAAATAGACCATACTAGATTTTAGCCTGTAATCCGACTAGAAAGCTCCGTGTTGCCTAATTGGTGGATTTCTATCAGGCAATACAATGCCTAGGACTTCCATAATAAAGAATCTTAGGGGAAACAGATAAATGGATTTAGCAGCTTTGGTGATATGACAGTTGTGTAAAATTCATTCTTAAAGCCTGGTGATTGTGTAGTTCATAAATTTTGACCCTCTTGCTAATGGCATTAGAAAAATCTTTATACCAATCTAAGTGTTCAGAGGATAAAATGTCAGTGGTTTGATCTGAGCTGCCAAGAAATCTGGTTACACTGAGAACTTGCAAATAGTGCCCTTCAAATCCACTAAAGCATTTCCTCAAATTCACAACAATGTGATCTGTTCATACACAAGTTGGGATATGTACAAAGAGAAGGGCTCAGGATCCTTGTGTATGTGCCCTAACCATGTTCACCCATCTCGGAGTAAGCACTCCTTTTAAAAACTGCTGCTCCATTCTTCAGTGTTGAGCTTGTGGCATCAAAGGTACCATGTTGGATCAGGACGTCAGGTGAACCAGAAACTGTGGCCTGCAGTTAATGACTACAAAGGATACAGGAGCAGAGCAGGTGACCGAAGTCTCCTCAAGCCCTCTAAACCAGAGCTGTCCAACAGAAAGATAATGGAAGCCAAATACAGAATTTAAGATTTTCTATAGTCACATTAAAAACTTTAAAGAGAACTGGGTAAAATTAATTTTATTTTAGCCTATATATTCATTAAATATAATTATATATAAAGTGTTATTCAAAATGTAATCAATATAAAATTGAGGTATTCTTTAAAAGTATGTCTTTTATACTTACAACACAACTTAATTTGGACCAGCCACATGTGGCTACTGATGTCCTGGTCCAGAGTGTTACCTCTGGCGGTTGGAACATTTGAGACGGGTGGAAAGTCAGCTTTGTGGTCAGGACCGATTGGCAAGGGGCAGCGGAGGGGGAGGTGCAAGTCGTACAAGTCATTGCGAATCTATGGGCAGTGCAGGGAGTTTTGGAGAATGGGAGTCGGATTTTATTTTGGACCACAGGAAATGGACAGGACCTTGATGGTAATTTAACAGATGGGAGGGTAGATAGTTCAGGAGCTTGGGATTGAGGCCGCGAAGGAGGATCGGCCCAGCCACGTTGTCAGAGGGGCCTTATCAGCCACTTATTTTCATTGACGTGCTCAGGAGCATTTACTGAGTACCTGCTTTGCGCCTGATGCAGGTATCAGGGGGCAGAGTCTGGCTGAGGTCCGCCCAGAGTCTCCTGGACTCCTCCTCCTCTCCGGTAGTCTTGGGCAGGACTTCCCACCCCCCAGACTCCTCAGACAAGGAGGCGAAGGACAATCCAAAATCATTGCCTTTATTTCTTGGCAGGCCTTGAAGGAAAGTCGGGACGGGTGGGTCCTAGTATCCTAGTGGGAGCGACAGGGCCAGCTCTACCGGGGGCTCCAGGTCATTGTCCTCGCGGGCGCCCGGGAGCTCTAAGCCGGCCTGTGGGGAGCGGGGACGCAGGCTGCAGGGACTGGGGTTTCTGGCGTACCCCTGCAGCCGCACTGCCACTGCAGCTCGCGCCTCAGCGCCTTAGCCCTGGCCGTGTCCGCCCTGGACCGCCCTTCTCCCCACAGACCTCCTCGAGAGGGACCTGGGGGGACACCGCGCTGCTGTCTCTCCCCGCCCCAACTCCATTCCCCGGGCTCCCTACGTCTTCTTCACCGGCCCCTTCCAATTGGACGCTCTGGGTTTCGGTGGGGACCTGCTCCCCGAATTTCTCCAGCTCCGCCTTCGGTCTGGGAAGAAGGGGAGAGGAGGAAGGAAAGGCAAGGAGTTGGGATGGAGGCGGAGGCAAGAGCGCGCTCAGCCCAAAAAGCACCTGACCCAGAGCCTCGGGGGTAGAGGCCGGGAGTGGGGGGCGGGAGGAGAGCCCCGTCTCCGAGAGCCCCTGCCCTCGCAGAGTTGCCCCTTTTACCAGCGGCAGCTCCAGACCCTTCCCTTCCTCCTCGCCCCTTCCTCCGCGCCCGGGCCGCCCTCCCCTCTTACCCCGCTGCCGTGGCCTCCGGGCGGGGCACGTCAAATCCGTCGCTCGTTACTCGGGGACCCTGGAAGCGGAGCACCGAACGCAGCCGCCTCTCTGCCTCCTGCAGCTTGGTCCACAGCAGTCTCTCTGCGGGCGGCTGGAGCATCAGGGACGGGCCCCGCCCTGCTCTCCCCAACCCTGCCCGGGAGGCTCACCCTCAGTAAGCAGCTGCTCCTTGCTGCTCCCCAGGGTGTGGATCTCCCGGGCTAGTCGCTGTTCCAGCATCTGCGAGGACAGGAGGCCTATCCCTTGGACTGTCCGCCCAGCCCGCTGGCCCCTTACCCCTTCGCACATCTGAGAAAGTTGTTACTGGAATGAGGCTACTCATTCACTGATTTCACAATTTCACTCAATGTGCATTTTCTGCTGTGGTGGGCCGCTGGTGGAGATGCAGTCACCCCAGTCATTCCCCATGTCCATGGTACCTCTCAAACCTCATCTGCCCCCACTCCCTGTGCCTCCCAGTTTGCTATTCCTCAGGTACAGTTTAGCCTCAGGGCCTTTGCACTGGCCTTTCCCTCTGCCAGGATCACTTGCACCCAGATACCTGCATGGCTTGCTCCCTCAAGCCATGTCTGTGCACTAAAGTCACCTGCTCAGTAAGGTCTTCTTCCTTTAAATTACATGACCTATCTACTTATTTTCTTGTTTGGAGTCCAGGTATACCTTTCCCTGCCCCAATCAGCTTGGGGAGAGCAAAGACTTGGCCCCTTTGATTTACCACTGTCTTCCTCCTGCCTGGCACGGGACCTGATGTATCTACTTACATTAGTTGAATCAAGGAATGATCTGACTATGGCTTTTACAGGGTTCCCATTTACCACTGAAAGGTGAACAGAATTTAGGTGAGCAGGTGGGAAGTGGGATGCAATGGCTACTGCCATAGTGTTGGCAAGCAAGGTATGGCAGGGGAACGATGAGAAGTAACCAGATTTGAGGTAACAGGTGAGGGTTTGAGCAGGTGGGCAAGAAGAAAGGAATCAAGGACTATCCCATGGAGTTGGGCCTGAGCAGTAGGTGGACTTGGGTGCAGTTAGTGGAGACAGTGAGGTCAGGGGAGGAATGGTTTTGGGTAAAGGCAATGAAGATGGCTCACGTGGAATTTCCAGAGGTCGTTGTGCTGGCCCATCAGATTCTGCAGCTGATCTTCAAAATCCAACCTGGGGAACCACCCAGGAATGAGAAGCCACACACTAGGACTACCACCCAGCCTGGATCAGGCTAGAGGATCCTCAAGTGTGGGACTTCAGGGATTTGCCCAACCTGTTGCCTTTGCTAGGACCACCTACATGGGTGTTATTCTCCAAGTCTTGGTTCCAATGGTTCCTCTTCCAAAAACTTTGCCTGATGAGTCCCCTAACCATCTACACACAGTGGCCCACCAAGCCACAGACCCAGGGGTTACCCCCAACTTCCTCTGTTCATACCTCTCTGCCACCTGAGAATTATGGGTAGAAATTTGCTCTGTGCATTCCTGCAACAGGTGCTTCCTGGAAAGAGAAAGGCAATCCTCAGTAAATAGTCTCAAAATGACCCCGCTTACCTAGGCAGGTGTGGAGGCTTGGGTGTCTGTTCCCTGTATTCACCCTTCTGCTTCCTTCTTTTGATTGAATGTGACTATTTATGGGGCTCTATTGAGATCATCACCCCCATCATGTCACTCTCATCCAACTATGCCTTCTCAAGAAACATTGTGGGCTTAGGATATTAAGCAAAGGCTGAACACCACCCAGAGGAGAGAGGGATAAAGGAGTGGAATTGCGACAAGAGAACTGTGAGTTGAAACCAGTGGCTGCTGCTGCTGGCATCATCTCCCACACTAACAACACTTTAGAATTCTTGGGCCTCTGAGCCTGCAACTACAAACAAAGGGGGCTCCAGAGATCCACCACTCCAGGAAATGGGAGAGAGAGGGACACAGCCTAAGGTTGACTCAGCTTCTGATCCACAAATTTGGTCTGCTGTGTCCTACCAGGGCCAGGTGGGACTATACCTTGGTTTGCCCTGGGAGCTGGGGAAAGACTGGAGAAATCCCACCGTCGCAATCTCCCTCTCTTCTAGCCTGGACTGATTGTTGGGGAGACAACTCCCCAGGAAAGTGGGGAGAGAGAGACACAGCCTAAGGACGACTCAGCTTTTGACTCACGAATTTGGTATGCTGTGTACCACGAGCCCTTCCACACCAGGTGGAGCTTATCATTGTTTGCCTCGGGAGACTGAATTGATGAGGACTCAGAAGGGAGTGGAGGTGTTTCCTACTCCAGAAAGGGGAGGGGCTACCAAAGAAGGCTGGAGAACTGTCTCTGAGAAAAGGTTCAATCACAAGGCTCTTAGCCTCCAGGCAGGAAGCTGTATCACATTGATCCAGTCTGTGTTGTAACAAATACACTCCAACCAGGCATTTAACTGAGAGCTTCCAAGAGCGCCATCTGCTGGCAGATCAAGGAAGTGCATGCAAAAATTTTAAAAATAAGTAAGAGGCTTTTTCCCATCTCAATCGCCTCCCTACCTAAGACCCTAGGAAACCAGTCTACAACCAATTACTGGGTTCAGAGTCCAGTTTTGAGCAACTATCCTAACAATCCAGATCAAGCCAAGAATCAAAGAGCAGTGGTAAGAAACAGCTTCCTGATTCTAAATTCCTACAAAAGAAAAAGAAATTGAGCATCTGAGCAAATGATATCCCAATCAGATGCCTAGAAATCAGCAAAAACTTACAAGCCATACTAAGAAAGCAGAAGACATAGCCCAAGAAAAGGCGTATGTCAAAGCACCAGAAGAGACACAGGATTTGAGAGAACTAATTAGTGAGGTGTGCACAAAGAGAAAAATGACATCAAGAAGACATTGGGTGAGTGCAAAGAAAAATTTGAAATCCTGAACAGAAAAGTTACAGAGCTCATGAGAATGAAAGACACAATAGGTGAGATAAAAAAACATGAGAGACATACAACAGCAGACTCAAAGTTACATAAGAAAGAATAAGTGATACAGAAGACAGAATAGCTGAAATTGAAGAAAGAAAAAAATGGGAAAAATTGAGCAGGGGCTCAAGAGAGTTGAATGACAACATGAAACGCAACAACATATGTATCATGGGAGTTCCAGAAGGAGAAGAGAAGGAAAAAAAGGGGCAGAAAGAGTATTTGAAGAAGTAATAGCTGAAAATTTCCCAACTCTCATGAAAGAAATGAATTTACGTTTCCAAGAAGCAAATCAGAATAAATGCAAATAGACCTATTCCAAGACACATACTACTCAGAATGTCAAATGTCAAAGATAAAGAGAAAATTTCAGTGCAGCTAGGGAGAAACAAACTATCACATACAAGGGATGCCTGGTAAGACTTAATGCAGATTTCTCTTCAGAAACCATGGAGGCAAGAAGAAACTGGTATGATACAATTAGGATACTGAAAGAGAAAAACTGCCAGTTGAGAATTCTTTACCCAGCAAAACTGTCCTTCAAATATAAAGGTGAGTATAAAATATTCACAAACAATCAGAAACTAAGAGAGTTTGCAAAAAAGAATTCACCTTTGCAAGAAATATTAAAGGAGGCCTTAGAACCTGAAATAAAAACATGAGAAAGGGGCCTAGAGGAGAGTATAGAAGAAAGAATAGCAGAAAGGATAACCAAAAGAGTAAAAAGACAAATATATGATATTACATATGAAGACCAAAGAATAAAATGGTAGAATAAGGCATTTACAATAATATCATTGAATGTGAATTAATTAAACTCCCCAAACAAAAGAGACAGGCTGACAGAATGGATGAAAAAACATGAGCTATACATATGCTGCTTACAAGAAACTTATCTTAGACCCAGGGATACGAATAGGCTAAAAGTGAAAGGTTGGAAAAAGATACTCCATGCAAATAGTAACCAAAAAAGAGCAGGGTAGCTATACTAATATCAGACAAAACACACTTTATTTATAAAAAAGTTATGAGATTCACAAGGCCATTATATATTAATAAAAGGGACAATCCACCAGGAAGATAAAATAGCCATAAATATCTATGCATCTAACTAAGGTGACCCAAAATATATGAGACAAACTCTGGCAAAATTGAAGGGAGAAAGAGACTACTCACATCATTAGATAGAACAACTAGACAGAAGATCAACAAGGAAACAAAGAACTTTAACAATATGATGTGCTAGACCCAACAAACATACAGAATACTGTATCCAAACTCAGCAGGTTATAAATTCTTCTCAAGGTCCCATACATCTTTCTCCAGGATAGACCACATGTTAGGTCACAATGCAGCTCTCAATTAATATAAAAAGACTGGAATAATACAAAGTACCTTCTCAGCTCATAATGGAATGAAAGTGGGAATCAATAATAGACAGGAAAAAAGTAAATTCACAAATGTGTGGAGGACAACACAGTCCTAGATAATCATTGAGTCAAATAAGAAATTGCAAGTGAAATCAGTAAATAGATTGAGACAAATGAAAATGAGAACACAACTTACAAAACTTATAGGATACCACGAAGACAGTTTTAAGAGGGAAATTTATAGCTCTAAATGCCTATATTAATATTTAAAAAGAAGAAAGAGCTAAATTCAAAGATTTAACTGAACAATTAGAGAAACTAGAAAAGGAACAGCAAACCAATCTCAAAACAACCAGAAGGAAAAAAATAATAAAGATTAGGGCAGAAATAAATGAAATTGAGAACAACAACAACAAAAAAAGTAGAGAAAATCAACAAAACCAAAACCTGATTTTTTGAGAAGATCAATAAAATTAACCCCTAGCTAGACTAACAAAGAAAAATAGAGAGAAGATGCAAAAAAGTTCGACTGACCCCACAGAAATAAAAAGAATCATAAGTGGATTTTATGAGAAACTAGATAACTTAGATGAAATGGAGAAATACCTAGAAGCAATCTACACTGATGCTACAAGAAATAAAAGAACTTAACAAAGCAATCACATTTAAAGAGATTGACTCCATTCATCAAAAATCTCCCAGCAAAGAAAAGTCCAGGACCAGATGGCTCTACAGGTGAATTCTACCAAGCATTTTCTTTAAAAAATTAACATCAATCCTTTTTAAACTCTTCCAAAACATTAAAGAGGAGGGAAAATTGCCCAACACATTTTATGAAGCCAACATCACCCTAATACCAAAGCCAGATAAAGACACTACAAGAAAAGAAAATTACAGACCAATCTCTCTAATGAGCATAGATGCAAAAATTCTCAGCAAAATACTTGCAAATTGAATCCAACAACATATCAAAAGACTTATACATGACAACCAAGTGGGATTTATTCCTGGTATGCAAGGCTGGTTTAGCATAAGAAAATTAACACAATAGACCACACTAACAAATTGAAGGAAAAAAACCACATGATCATCTCAATTGGCACAGAAAAGGTATTTGACAAAATCCAGTATCCTTTTTTGATAAAAAAAAAAAAACACTTTAAAACATAGGAATAGAAGGGAAATTCTCCAATCTGATAAAAGGCACATATGAAAAATCCACAGCCAACACTGTACTCAATGGGGAAAGGTTGAGATCTTTCCCTGTAAGATCTGAAACAAGACAAGGATGGCCACTATCACCACTGTTAATCAATATTGTACTAGAAATTCTAGCTAGGGCAGTTAGACAAGAAAATAAAAATAAGGGCATCCAAATAGAGAAATGTTAGCAGATGACATGATCCTGTATTTAGAAAATTCTGAAGTATTCATGACAAATCTACTTGAAATAATAAATGAGTTCAGCAAAGTGGCAGGATACAAGATCAATATGCAAAAATCAGTTATGTTTTTGTTCACTAGTACTGAGTAATTTGAGGAGGAAATCAGGGGGGAAATTCCATTTACAGTAGCAAAAGAAAAACTCAAATACTTCAGAGTTAATTTAAACAAAAAGTACAGGATCTATATTCAGAAAACTACAAAACAATGCTAAAAGAAATTTTAAAAAGACCTAAACAAATGGCAAGACATTCCATGTTTATGGATTGTAAGACTAAATATCATGAGGATGTCAATATTACCCAAACCCAATTATAGATTCAATGAATACCTATCAAAATTCCAACAGCTTACTTTATGGAATTAGAAAAGGCAGTTACAAAATTCATTTGGAAGGGAAAGTGCGCCAAATAGCCAAAAGCATTCTAAAAAAGAAGAGCAACATGGAAGAAATTTCATTGCCTGTACTTGAAACATATTACAAAGCAACAGTGGTCAAAACAGCATGGTACTGGCATAAAAATACACACATTGATCAGTGGACTGGAATTGAGAATCCAGAAATAAACCCTCACCTATATGGCCAACTGGTTTTTGACAAATATACCAAGACCATGTTAGCAGGACAAAACAGTCTCTTCAACAAATGGTGCTGGTAGAACTGGATATCTAAAACCAAAAGAATGAAAGAGGACCCCTATATCTCACTTCTAATACAAGAATCAACTCAAAATGGATCAAAAACCTAAATATAAAAGCTAGAACCATAAAGCTACCAGAAAAAAATGTAGGGAAACATATTTAAGACATTGTAGTAGGTGTGGTTCCTTGGGCCTTACACCCAAAGCATGCACAACAAAAGAAAAAATAAATAAATGGGACTTCCTCAAAATTAAACACTTTTCACCTCACAGGACTTTGTCAAAAGGGTGAAAAGGCAACTGATTCAACAGGAGAAAATATTTGGATATCACATGTCCAATAAGGGCTTAATATTCAGGATATATAAAGAGATGTTACAACTCAACAATAAAAAGACAAACAACCTGATTAAATAACAGAAGAGTAACATTTGAATAGACATTTGTCTAAAGAAATACAAATGGCAAAAAAAAAAAAACACACATGAAAAAATGCTCAACATTAATGATTACGAAAATGTAAATCAAAACCACAATGAGATATCATTTCACACCTATCAGAAGTCCACTATTAAAAAGAGAACTACAAGTGTTGGAGAGGATGTGGAGAGGTAGGAACACTTATTCACTGTTGGTGGGAATGCAGAATGATACAGCCATGGTGGAGGACTCTTTGGCAGTTCCTGAAGAAGTTGAATATAGACTTGCCACATGACCCAATAATACCACTACTGGGTATATCCCCAGAAGCTCTGAGAGCAGTGACACGAATAGACATCTGCACACCAATGTTCCTAGCAGCATTATTCACAATTGTCAAAATTTGGAAACAACCCAGGTGTCCATCCATTGATGAATGGATAAACAAACTGTAGTGTATTCACACGATGGAATATTATGCAACTGCAAGAAGAAATGAAGTCATAAAGCATATGACAACATGGATGTACCTGGAAGACTTTGAGTGAAGCAAGCCAGACAAAAAAGGACAAATATTGTATGACTGCACTATTATGAACCAAATATATAGGGCAATACATTGTATTATTTAAAAAATATATATTTATCCAGTACATTTATTTGAGAAATGTATTTTTTATTCTTCTGTGTTTCCTTTTTCTTTTTTTATTGTTTATATTTTCAATTATTAAATGTACAAAATAAAGTTTAAAAAAAGAAATAAATCATTGTGAAGGATGTAGTGGTTTAGTGTCATATATTCTGAAGTGCTGACTTGAAGCCTGGATGCTACCCTTATGTGGCCCTGTAAGAGTTATTTAACCTCTCTGGGTCTCAGTTTTCTCATCTGTAAAATGGTGGTGGTGGTGAGAGAGTGACATTCACCCTTAACTCTTACAAATATCATTGTAAGGATTAGATAGGTAAATGAACATAACCTACTCAGCAGACAGCATGTATGGTGTAGTTAGCATACACACAATCTATCATCAGGTTTCCCCACATAGTTAAAATCATGGTGCACCAGAGGATGAGGCTTTATTTAAGTCACAGACTGTGTTAATGTTCAGAGGAGAGACAGATGGATAGATGGCTAATTGGGTGGATGAATGACTCGCTGGGGAGAGAATGGTTGAATGGAGAAATAAAGGAAGAACCATTGGAGATGTCTGGATGGATGTCTGGGTGAAAAAATGAATGGCTAAATGAATAACTGGAAGGATGAAGAGAGAATGAATGAACGAATGGTTAGTTGGACAGAGGATAGTTGGAAGGCTGGGGAATTTATATGAAGGGTTGGATGGATGTTTGGATAGATGCATGAAGGAATGACTCCTTAAATAGAAGTCGGGGTAGATGTATTGAGGGATGGGTAAATGAATGAGTGAGTGGGTGGTTGGGTTAGTGGAAAGACAAATGGATGGGCACTTGAATGACTGGAGGCCTAAATGAGCAGACTGATAAACAAATGGATGGTGGAGGAGCTGGATGACAAGCAGGTAAAGATTTAGAATAACATCAATGGAAGGAAATTATTTGATAAACAAACAAGCCATGGATGACCACAGATGATTACCTAAGTTAACCTTAACACCACCACCTAATATCAAAGCTGAGTGGGGAAGTCTCTTGTCTAGCTGCTTTATTCTACAGAAAGGGAAAAAGAGGGACGTGTATTTAAGATATATTTCCCTAGCTCTCTCTACCTCCTTCAGGCTGGGAAAACGAGAAGGGGAAGAGCTGGGCAGAACCACTCACCTCTGAGCCTCACTTTCCTTCTCTTGGCAGTGCAGCTGGAGGATCCTCAGTGTCTCTGCAGGGAGAGGAACCAAGAGGCCCTGTGAGAGCTCTTGGGGAGTTAGGGTTAAGCGGAGGTAATGAGGCCCAAATCAAGTCAAGCATTGTAGGACACTGAGAAGACTCCTGGTGTTGACTCCACATGAGGTGGCAGCCAAAAGAGAGTTCTGAGCAGAGAGGGAAGCATCCTGGCTCAGGTTTCAGTGGGGTCCCTCTGGTTGTTCTGGAGAGTGTAAGTTTTTAGGGGTGAAGGGTAGAATCAAGAAGACAGAGCAGCTGATAAATACCTTGCTTTTTACTCAGGACCTCTTCTAGGTGCACTTTCTCTCCTTTCACTGGAAAACACAGTGATACTTTCAGCCCCCCATGGGCCACATCCTGTGCCCTAACTCCAACTTCATGCAGGGGGCCTGCCCACGATCACACAGAAGGTATGGTACAGCCCCAGAGGAGATGGATGTCTTCTTACTACCCCCCACCCAACTCCCAATAGGGAGCATCCTGATCCAGTTTCTCCCCTCTCTGTGCTGAAAGGCTTGCCAGGGTGAAGTTTACCCAAGAGCTAAAAGAAGACATGTGATAGCAAGAGGCCATTTGGATTATGTGGATGTAGAGCACTGCAGGTGGAGGGAATAGTCTGTGCATAGGCCCTGAGGTGGGCATGTGTGCAGTGTCAGCAGGAGGAAGGAAAGATGTTGGAGTTGAACCTGAGGAGGGAGCAGAGGCCACGTGTTCTGGAGCACAGGGGAAAGGTGAGGGCATGGAGGATGGAACATCATGAGATCTCCATGTCCTTCTTGCAGCCACACTTACATGAGTCTAATTCCCTATTCAGGACCTCACAGAGAGCTTGGGCCTCTCCCAGTTCCTCGCTGGCTTTCTTTTTTGCTAGACAAAAGAAGGGAAGACATTTGTCAGTGCAGGTTTGCTGTTTTCTCACAGACTATGGCATTTCACATTATTCTTCAAACAACCCTGGGCGGGGGGGGGGGGGGGGGGGGAGTGGGGGGGGGTGGTGTTGCCTAGATATTACAGAGGAGGAAATAAATAGAAGCTTTCAAAGTCTAGGCCTTCCCTGTTGGCCTCAGCTGGTCCAGATTTTACCTTGTTGAATTTCGTTAATCCGGTTAATCAGGGCTTCTATCTGTGGCTCCAGGCTTCCCTCTATAGAAAGAAAAAATGATGGAGCCAGAGAAGACAGACGCCTGGCTGTCCAAGGCACATGAAGGAGGGGTGAGTGCTGGCACTATATCTTTGCCGCTATCAATCAACACGTATTTTACTGATGTGTGTTGGTCTCTGTGATAGGCCGTCGAGGGCTTGCATTCTGGATGAGGGATATGGACACTGAATAAAGATATATGATATCAAGTTGGTAATAGTAACTGTTGTGAAGATAAATTAAGTGAAGAAAGGGATTAAAGAGTAAAAGGAAGAGATGCATCTTGAGATATATAAAGGTCCTGAAACAAGTGAAGGGACCAAGCCCTGATGTTCTGTAGGGAAAGGGGTGTGCTAAGGGGAACCATTTTAGGCAGAGGGAACAGCAAGTGTTAAGCCCCTGGAGTGGAAGGGAGTGAGGTATGTGTCCAAAGTAACAGTGAGGGAGCTGGCACAGTTCAATGTAGTGAGCAAGTGGAGAATGGCAGGCGTGAAGTGTGGTAAAATGGGGGCAGCAGATCACTGGAGACCTCCTGGGCCATGGTGGAGGCTTCTAGATTTAATTCTGAGTGTCGTGGGGGCTTGCCCACTGTTAACAGCCCAGTGGGGATGGCCATCACTTCTATTTATCTAGATTCTGGCAATGGCCTCATTTGAAAAATGGGGAAAATGCTGCCTTCATTTTGTGAGTGGCAGCATATAAGTTCCCCAGTGACAGGAAGATCACTTTCTCTTAAGGGAGTCACTTCTAAACTTATCAAGTTTCCAGTTTCAGTTCTCTGATAAAAATTACTTCTTCTAGTCCATCTCTTGCCTCAAGATTGGCAGTACAGTGCCCCAGGCAAGAAGACACTGCCTAACCCTTGCTGGGTCTCATTGCCAACTCCTGAGACACTCTGGAGTACACAGCCATAACTCTATAAAAACACTCTTTGGAAAAATACACAATTTAAAAATGATTGCTGATGGCCTATGGGCCAGGGAAATGAATTGCTAGTATGTGTGTGTTTGGGGGATGGGTTTATGATCTCCTTACACTTCTTGAATTTTGAAATGTGGGCCATATTTTTGGTTTAAATAATTAATTGTACGAGAGAGAGAACGTATGATGGGATAATTTCCCAAGATTGTGAGTTGTGGGGTGTTGATTTGAATCACATCTGTCTGACTCCAAACCCCAGGTTGAGCCTCAGACATAAGAGACACATAACCTTTCTGCAGTTTTTTCACCATTGCCAGCAAGTCTTCAGTCTTCTTCAAAGACTTGGCCTGCCCTGTAGAGATGAAAACCGGAATTAGGGGACCCAGTGAGAGTGAGAGGGGAATAAGGAAAGGTCTGGGGTCATCTGGGAAGGAAGGGAAGAAAGTCCCCGTGGGTTTCACAAACACCCCTGGGCTGGAGCTAAGGATGGACAGAT